>NC_138971.1:153413333-154745000 GCF_055761805.1 Camellia sinensis
TACCTGAAATGCCCTGGAAATTTGTGGCTATTTGAAAGAGTACTACAGATCTCCTAATATGGCAAGTTCAGCATTAGGTTATCCAATGAGTGGAAAATTTTGTACAATGGTTTGAAATAAATTGGATATAGTTGAAGTTAAAAAATAATAAACAAAACAATCTAAAAAGTAAAAAGAAATGGATTTGGTAATCCTGTACATTTTTTTTTTTATGCCATAAAACATGCAAGAAAGATAAATGAAAAGGCTCAAAAGTCACAAGGTTAGGTTGATAGGTAGTTCATTCTTTTTAGTGCCAAAATTGCATTATCTTTGGCTTGCTAATTAAGCGTTTCACTGAGAGTGAATTTGGTAAAAAGCCAAGTTACCTGTTTATTGGCTTATTTTCTGTTACATTATTATTATTATTATTATTATTATTATTATTATTATTATTATTTTGTAAGTCTCTTTATAATAATTAAAAAAAGTTAAAAAATAAGTCATACACGAACCAACCTTGAGTCATATTTCAATAAGTGTAATGGCAAGCTATTTGTTCAACTAAAAAATAACGGTTCCGATAAGTAGCTCGAATTTGGAGGCTTGAATTCGGAGAAGAAGAAGGAGAGAAGAAGGAGGAGGAAGAGGAGAAAGGAGGAGGACTGGAGGAGGCATAATCACAGGAGGAGGAGGAGGCGGTGGCGGGGCCGGAGGCAACGGCGGTGGTGCTGCGACGATCGCTGGTGCTGTGACGATCGACGGCGGCGAGCCGACGGCGGTGGTGCTGCGACGATCTCCTCTCCTCCTCTCTCTTTCTCCCTCTCTCGCCTCCTCTTTCTCTTCTCCTCTCTTCTTCCTCTGCTCTTCTCCTGTGTTCAACGAAGAAGAAGAAGAAAAGAAAGAAGGAAAAGGAAGAGAAAGAAATGGCAGGAAAAAAAAAAATCGAAACCCAAAACGACGTTGTTTTGGGTTTCGAGCTGAATTCGGGCCACCGAATTCGAATTACGAGTCATTTTCCAAAAAATAATTTTAGTGTACGAGACTTTTATTATTAAAATTCAAAATGAGTTGCATGGACGTGTTAGTTTTATAATTTGATCTCATGTGTGTGTTATGTAGAATTATTAATAATTTTTTTAAGTTCCTAACGTTATTCTTTTATTAATCGTCACCAACATTGTGATAGGTACTATCATATCTGATTTTTTTTTAACAAAACATGGCTCATGTTGTTTTGAATTTATTTATCAAATATGAGTAATTTCTTGAAATCGTGAAATGATAAGACAACCTTTAATTTTGAATTTGTGTTCTCGAGACACACTTTTACTTTAATAAAAGCAACTTTAAATAATTTATTACAATTTTTTTAAAATTTATTTTTAACACACACATTGGGGAGGCTATTTGATAGTCTCAGAATAATACTTTGCATCTTACATTTTGTAATTATTGTCCCATTATCCATGTCGATCCTAGGCATAGGTCCATCAAATCATGATTTAGAATCTCTTAAAAAAAAATTTAAAAAAATGTCTCTTCCTATTATAATGTAGTATAATATATTACGTATGTTTTAAATTTAAAAAAAATTTAAAGAATGTCCAAACTAATTTAAAATATATTGACCTGTTAAAAAATTAAAAAACCCATTTAAAATTAAAAATACGCATTCTCTCCCCCTATCTAATTTCTAACTCTAACTCTTAATTCAATTTTTTCAAAAATTTGAGAGAAGTGGCACAACAAAACACTAACGAATTTCTCAAAAATTCAGAGCAGCAGCATAGCACAAGTAGGTCTTTTTTTTTATTCAATTAATTAAATATTTGTCTTGTCTTTTACTCAATTGCTATTATAATATTGATATTTATACAAATCTGCATTATTAAGGCTTATTTTGGGAAGATGGTAAAAAGTAATTTTTTGGCTTTTAACCAAGTTTTTGACTTTTTTAGACAAATGATTTGGGAAGTTGATAAAAAGTAACTTTTTGACCTTTTTTGATTAATGTTTGTTTATGATGTCAAATCATAATAAAATGACCAAACTACCCCCATTTATTTAAAATATTTACAACTTCACCTATGTAACACATTTTGACCCATGAGGATAAAATTGTAATTTCACCGTTGGCTAAAAACCAACTTCCCAAATGAAAAAAAAAAAGACAAAAAAGCCAACTTTTGGCTTTTGCTACAAACCAAAAAAAGTGGCTAAAAGCCAACTTCCCAAAATAGCCCTAAGAAGAAAGAGTTTTTTTTTGGAATTCTTGAATGTGGATGATATATCGAGGATGAGACTTTTTGATAAATTTCAAGAAGCGCTAGTTAACCTTCAACTTTTTATTGGTGACTTAAGAGGGCAAAGATATGACAATGACTCTAACATGAAAGGCAAAAACAAATGTGTTCAAACAAGAGTACTTAAAGTAAATTCTAGAGCATTCTATATGCTGTATGGTTGTCATAGTTTTAACCGTATGCTTTGTGATATGGTCAACTCTTGCTCTAAAGCAAAAACTTTTTTTGGTATGGTACAACGCATATATGTATTATTTTCATCTTCTGTTCAACGATGGCCAATTTTAAAAGATAAATCTAAAGGAAGGCCTCACAGTTAGTCGTTGTTGCAAATGTGTTGAGAAAGTCGCATTGAAAGTGTTAAACCACTAAGATACCATGTTTCAAAAATAAAAGATGCTTTCGTTGACTTGTACGATAATCCTACCATAGATTCGATTGCAAAAAGTGAAGCTAAATCCCTGGTAACTCATGAACTTGAGACTTTTGAGTTCTTGTTTAGTATTATAATTTGATACAATTTGTTGTTTCATGTGAACTTTGTTAGTAAGCTTCTTCAAAGTGAAGATATGGATATAGCAGTTGCTGTAAAGCAGCTAGATGGGCTTGTTAAGTATGTTGCAATGTATGGAGAAGTTGGTTTCATGGAGACTATGATTGAAGCTAAAGAAATGGCAAGTGAAATGGGAATTGAACCTACATTTGCTGAAAAGAGCATTATTTCTAGAAAGAAACAATTTGATGAGAATATTAGCGAAGTGTTGACCCAGTCGGCTGAAGAATCATTTAGAGTTAGTTACTTCTTCTATTTTGTTGATCAAGCCCTTCGTTCATTCAAAAATAAGTTCGAATAATTTAAAGTATATAAGACAAACTTTGGCTTTTTGTTTGACTTGAAAAAGTGCAGCGATGAATCGTTGAAGGCAGGGTGTTTGAACGTTGAAGAATTTTAAAACATGGTGAGATTTCAGATATTGATGGAGCTAAAAGTCTTGAAAGAGAGATTGCTAAAAGAAGTCAATAAATTAAATGAAGTGCTCAATCATCTGCAGTTGATGACAAACTGTTTTCCAAATTCATAGGTTGCTAATAGGATACTTTTGACTATTCCGGTTAGAAATGACAACGGGCTGGGCTGGGTCAGGTCGGGCCGGGGATTACACTCCCCGTCCCCGATCCCTGAAGGTATAAAATTTTCCGTCCTCGCCCCCGATCCTTGGCGAAGAACTCATCACCCCCGTCCCCGCCTCTTAACGGGGATCAGGTTTCCTTGATCCTGAAAAATCCCCGTACAAAAACAATAACAATCTTTATCAATAACAACAATCATCAACAACAACTACAAAAAAAAAAAAACATATATATTTGTAGATCTATTTCAGATTTGTGGTAGTTCTGTTCATCAACAACTAAAGATCTATTCATTATACACACATATCATATCAGATGAGAGAGAGAGAGAGAGAGAGAGAGAGAGAGAATGGTATGCGCATAAATTGCAATCGGGAGAGAAAAACCGTCGATTACGGGAGGTGAGCATGGTCTGTGCTATAGATTTGGTTCCGAATCTGGGCGGTGGTGGAGCAACGAAAGCAGTGGCGGAGCAACGGTGAGAAAATGATGAGAGAGAAGCTGTGAAGAGGGAGAGAGAGAGAGAGAGAGAAGTTGACTTGTGATCCACCATCATCATATCTGAAAGGAGAAAGAGGAGTATAGGCGTAGAGAGAGACAGATAACTAACAGCGGCGGAGGGAGATTAGTGGCTGAAGAGTGATGACAGAGGAGCAACGTTGGAAGAGCAGCGGAGAAACTCAAATTTGAAGCTCCAACGATTTTCAATAGTAGCGACGTAAGGTCGACAACGACTTCGGCGACTACAAGAAAGAGAGAAAGAGAGAGACGAGTAAAAGATAGAGAGGGCCTTGTTTCAACTTTCCACTGGTTATATAAAATATGTATATATATAGGGGTATAATAGTAACTTCAGTTCAAAGCGAAAAACGGGGACAGGCCAGAGCCGAGCCGGGGAACCTATCACCGTCCCTGGCTTGAAAATTGTTGGGGATTCATTTTCGAATATCATTCTTGACCTGTCAGGGGTAATTTTCAGAAATAAACCATTCTAATCGTGGTCAGGGGGCTGGGCCCCCATCGGATCGGGTTCAAATTGCCATCCCTAATTCTGATTATAGTTGCATCGGGGAAAAGATGCTTTTCAAAGTTGAAAATGATCAAAAACTACCTCCGATCAACCATGTCACAAGAAAGATTGAATGGATTAGCATTGTTATCCATTGAAAATGATTTTGCAAAAAAATAGATTATGCAAGTATGATTGATATATTTGCTTCTAAAAATGCAAAAAAAACGAGGATCAAGTGATACTTATTAGTTGTTGTAATGTAATGTTGAGTATTTTTTGTGATTTTGATACAAACTTTTTGTCCTTTACCTTCAAATTTTTTTTTTTCGTTGCATGAGAAAAAAATATATATGAAGGGCCCTAAATAATCTAGTGATATTTATTAGTTGATTATCAGTTTTAAATTTCAAAAATCTCAGGGCCGGACCTGCTATTATCTTCCAATAATCAATACAAAAGTGATAAGTTTTATAATTTTAACTAATAAAAAATAAATTAGACACCACATGAATTTATCTCGGCATCACATTATAATTTTCCATTCCAAAAAGAGATCTATATGAAGAAAGTGAAAGGGTCTTTGAAAGATCCAACAATCTTGACTTTCATATTAGACCTAATCCAGTCTTTGGAAGATCCAACAACCTTTTCACCATCCTCATATAGATTTCAACATCCTCATATAGATCTCTCTTTGAAAGATCCAACAACCTTTTCATATTAGACACTGGAAATAAAAATAAATTTGTTCACAAATTAAAGGGTCTGGAGGACTCTGAAATATGAAAACCGTGTGCATATAATGTACATATTCAAAGTCAAAGCACGAGGTAAACCATTCAGACCCAAAGGCAGAATTAGAATTCCGGTTCTTTTAATATTTTATTCTTTCGCAACATAGCAATTTCATACATAATGTTATACGTACTTTTGATTAGTTCAAGATTGTAGACTCTGTATCCAAAACGAATTAATATTAACCCAATTCAAATTTGTCAATTTTATAATTTTGAATCAATTAAAATAAATGCTTTAGAGGGATTTTTATTATAAAAAAAATTATTAAAAATTTTACGCAATTTTAATATGGACGTGGGATGTTTTTCACTAAAGAGAGGCGTAGAAATTATTATATACATTAGGTGCATCAAATGGTCCTCTACTCATCCAGTGTTATTATCTTATTTTTTTTAATTATTTTTTTTTGTCTATAAAGTTATATGATTTTTTTTAATTTCAATTGTCAATTTAAAATTTCCAAAACACATGATAAATTACTCCAGGGTAACGGGTCGGATCTTGAAATTCGGGATATATATTTTTGAGTCAATTACAAATACATTCTTTGAGATTTGCTTAAAACACGAATAGTCTCATGTGATTTGAAAAATTACAAATATTTTCATGTTAGAATTTTTTATTTAATAAAATCAATTAAAAAAGTGAAATTTCTAACTGCTCACTTATACAACAATAAAATTATCTAAATTATTAATTAAAATAAAATTTTAACATTATTAAAAACTATTAATTAATTTAATGATTTATTAATAAAAAAATTTATTTATTATAAAATTAAAAATTTTAAAAATTATAATATAATTTTTAAAATCACATGAAATAATTTATAATTTAAATAACGGAAAATGTCTCATAACTCAAATTTTGTGGCTCAAAAGTGGCTCAAATGGCCAAAACGACGTCGTTTTGGCCATTTTTATGTTGTTCTGTACTCAAAACGACGTCGTTTTAATCATTTGAGCCACTTTTGAGTCACAAAATTTGAGTTACGTAGAATTGTCGTTAAATAACTCTTATAAGGTGTGTTTGTTTGCGGCCTTATCTCCGAGCCAAACCCGAAAGCACTTTTGACCAAACCAAGCTCCTCAGCTGTTATTGTAACCTCCTCACGCTATTTCACAGCGCGTATATGTAACTTATGACATTGACGATTGACAATGTGCAGTCCTGTCACGCGCTATTAATGAGACTGTAAGTGCATCGAAAGGTAAGGGATCTCTAGGCCAAAACTGCCCCCGACTTTTAAGGGCTGAAAAAAAAAAAAATTGACCAATAGTTTGTTCGGTTTGATTTTTTTGGATTTTATTTTTAAAAATTAAAATTTAATTTGGTAAAAAAATTAAAAATAATGACATTCATTATTTTTATATAATTTTATTTTTTTGAGAGTACAAAAAAATTATATATTTTTTTAGTCAAACAAAATTTTTTTTTTTAAATTTAAAAAATAATTTTTAAAAATCAAACCAAACAAAATCAAAATGCAAAAATAAATTTGTTTACATTTTTTTTTTTTTGTGTGAACAAGACACAATTTTGGTCCAGTGATCTTATAGTCATAACTTATGGTGTGATGAAGAGAAAATTTGTGATTTGAATTGATGAAACAGCGATTGAGTATAAAAACCCAAAAAATCATAAATCGATCTGGCCTAGTCTAAATCGCACGTTTGGTTTGGTTTTCTCAATGCACAGTTTGGTTTTGATTTTTAAAATAGGCGAACTGTATTTTACGATTCAGTCCATAATTTAGAACCGAACCAGACTGTTTAAATTATATATATAATTTGTTACCAAATGTAAATACTAAAATATTTTATTAGTATCAAGTATTTATATTATCACTCTCTACTATTATAAGTATGTTTTTGTATAGTGATAAGACTAGTTTAAACAATTATGTAGACAATTTTTAAGTTGTAAATAATATTTTATGATCATATTGTAAATAATAATAATATTTTTAAAATATGCGGTCTCAAATCAAACCAAAGGGTGGTTTTGTGGTTTGGTTAGTCTTGGTTCCAAAATTTTCATAGATTGGGTGGTTTCAAATTTGATGGAATCATAGGTAATGGATTGGTCTTAGTTTACGGCTAAAACGAACCAGTTCGAACCATGCTCCCCTCCAGTAGTGACTGCCCATTTAGTTGTAATATAATTTTACCAACAAACTAAAACTCTACAATATTGACAAAAAAAAAAAAAAAAAAACAAAAACAAAAATGAAAACAAAAACAAAAACAAAAAACAAAAAAAAGAGAGAATGTGAGTCATTCATACCAAAAAGTATACATTGATTTCATGAATTTCACAATTTTTCACCAATCAAAAAATATGTTTTATTCACAAACTTCAAAAACATATAAACAAAATCAAACTCCATAATGCATGATCAATTAGTCTAATTAAAACTGCGTGGACAATATACACATTCTAATTTATTGAGAATAATAAAACTTATAATTTTAGATGAAATATTTAAATTAATCATATTTTATTTATGTTTCACACACTAAAAAAAAATGAATGAGACTTTCACTTTAATGAAAGCAAAGAATTATTTTAAAAGTACTCAATAATTACTCACGTTGAAAAGTCAACCTCCACAATTTTAATCTTTAATATTTTGCACTTCTTTTCATAAGATAAGATTTGCAGCTCATTAACCACTGGAAATATAGACTTTTTTCTTTTTTATTTGTTTTGTTTTTTGCCTTTTTAATTAGTTGTCGGGAAATATTCTGATATGTCATGCATACTACACATACACAAAATTATATAAATTTTTATAAATTTATAGAAATGATCTCTAAAACATACATGAGTTAAACATGTACTTTACATATTCTTTACAATTTTATATCGTGTTATATTTATTATTTTATTTATTAATATAATATTAATGTAATGAATCTTAGCAATAATATACATTTTCAATGCAGTATTAATAATTGAACCGACACATAATATAATAAAATAAGATTGGTGAACTAAATGACTATTATAGCACTATTTTTACATTAAAATGTTTATTTTGTCCCTATTGTCCTTTGTTCAGAAACATCACTTCTATCAAAATATTGTATAAAATGTTTAATTTATAGCTAAGGTGATCTCAAATTTGCAACAAGAACTATTCTAAAATGTTTTTCTAAGGTCTTATTATAATATTTAAATATTGTATTGGTTTCATAAGTTTGTCATACTGTACATCGTTATGCTTATATATTTATTTAAATATTTTATCAATTGACAACATGTATTCTTTTTTTTTTTTTGTGATCTCTAATTGAAAACATGTGTTCATGAAGCCACTGGGAGATATATTATATATTACAATCAAATGAATGTAAATATATTTTTATAATTATTAATAATATATATTTGTACTTAAAGTGAAGTACTTTGAATATTAAATTTTGCTATTATTATTTAAAGGGTAAATTACATTGACACCCATTGCGATTTATGTTTATTATAGTTCCTTTTCTCACATTTTGGAAATTACATCTCCTTCTTTGAAATTTAAAGTTTTATTACAGATTGCTCCTTCCAGTAATTTAATTTTTTTAAATACCAATTTTGCCCTCACTGGGTAGATTACATTGACACCCCTTACATTTTAAAAATTACAATCTCCTCCCCAAGGTTTTAAAGTAGCATTGTCAATTGCCCCCTCGGTTGGTATTAGTTGAAAAAAAAAATTAATTGGAAAAAAAAATTAGTTGAAAAAAAATTAAATGAAAAAAACTTTTGTTAGTCAAAATTTTAAATTTCTTTTTAAAAACCAACGTAAGGTAAAAATTATACTGACACCCCTTGAGGTTTATATTTATTACACTCGAAAGATAAAAAATTATATAAAAATGATAATTATTTTTTATTTTTTATTTCTTAACCAAATTAATTTTTAATTTTTTTAAAAAATTTCTAAAAATCAAACCATACATAGACTAAGAATCTTTTGATAAGTCATTTCTTACGTTGGTAACTTATTTAATTATTTGTTAATTTTACAACATTTTTACCATCTGAGGCTTGTTTTGTAATTATTTCGTTTTCAGTTTTCAATTTATATTTATAAAAATTAAAAAAATTGTCATAAAAACTTATTTGATAATTTTTTTGATTTATAAATGGTTATCTCAGTTTGTAAATTTGAGAAAAAAAACGTAAATTCAAAAAATAAGCTTACATTGGTTTTTACACAAATTTTTTTAACGACAATGCTACGTAGCTCAAATTTTCTGGCTCAAAAGTGGCTCAAATGGCCAAAACGACGTCGTTTTGAGTACAGAACAACATAAAAATGGCCAAAACGACGTCGTTTTGGCCATTTGAGCCACTTTTGAGCCACAAAATTTGAGTTACGAGACATTTTCCTTTTTTTAAATTTTTGAAAAAATAAATTGAAAACTGAAAACTAAATGGTTACCAAACAGGTCTCAGATAGTAAAAATGTCGTAAAATTAACAAATAATTAAATAAGTTACCAACGTAAGAAATGACTTATCAAAAGATTCTTAGGCTATGTATGGTTTGATTTTTAGAATTTTTTTTAAAAATTAAAAATTAATTTGGTTAAGAAATAAGAAATAAAAAATAATTATCAGTTTTATATAATTTTTATCTTTCGAGTGTAATAAACATAAACCTCTAGGGGTGTCAGTGTAATTTTTATTTTATGTTGATTTTTAAACAGAAATTTAAAAATTTGACTAAATAATTTTTTTTTCAATTAATTTGTTTTTTCAATGATTTTTTTTTTCCAACTAATACTAATCGAGGGGACAATTGGTAATGCTACTTTAAACCTTGGGGAGGGAATTGTAATTTTCAAAATGTGGGGTGTCAATGTAATTTATTCAGTGAGGGCAAAATTGGTATTTAAAAAAATTAAATTGTTGGAGGGAGCAATCTGTAATGAAACTTTAAATCTTAAAGAGAATGATGTAATTTCTAAAAGGTGAGAAGAGAACTATAACAAACATAAATATCAGGAGTCAATGTAATTTAACCTTATTTAAATTATCAATTATTCTTATCTTTTCATGTTGTAGATAAAATATTTATAGTAATCAGATGCTAACTGTTTGGGTGGCCACCAAGCAATTATGAAAAGCCCAAATGTGGCCTACATCTATATTTGCGGGGCCGACTCATGTTTTCTTGTTGAGTTTTTAATATATATATATATATATATAACATTACATATTTAGAATTTAGGAAACCTATAAAAATAAATTTGTTTGATCTTTATAACGAAATAAATTTTTAATTTTATCAATTTAAATATTAAAAAATTTATTTTTTAATCTAAATCATATTTTTTGTTAAGTAAAATCAATAGAAAATTGATATTTTAATCATTAAATTTAATAAAAAAATAATATCTTGGACATTTTATATTCACCTAAATTAAGCTTAATGACGAAAATCATTTTCTATTGGTTTTACTTAACAAAATTAGACTAATGGTTTAAATGGAAAATAAATTAAAATATGGAGTTTAAATTGATAAAATTAAAAATTAAAAATTAAAAATTTATTTTATTACAATGGTCAAACTCTAGATTTTTTACGAAGATTTCCTTGGAATTTTTATGAATTATCAATATATAATTCAAATTTATTTAGACATACATCCTACAATACACCAATTCAATCAAAATCACACATTATATTATGTTCAAGGTTTTCTGATAATATTTTCTGGGCAAGAAAACTAACTGTTTTAGTATCATTGTTTATTGGCTTGGGTATGTCAAAGTCAAAGTGCAATTTGCAACCAATGTAAGAAAATGAAGCGTTCTCTATTTAAAATTTATGTGAATTCTCATGCCTATGACTTTGCTATCCCTTCCTGTCTCTTTCTCCAACATATGCATCAATAAATATAGGGGTGCGGGTGTGATTTGAACGATTTAAGAATAAAATTATAAATTGAATGGCTAATTAATAGATTGACGGATTAATAAATTACAATTTGAGCAATTTTGGATGGATTGTCGTATTAAAAAATATTCTAACAAATTATTAAGTCTTTGTATAATATATAATACTAATTTACATAATATTTTTCATATACATAACTACTAATTTGTAGTAAATTTCACATATTAAATATCTTTCACATACAATTTTACTTTGATATTTTATTATAGATTAAAAAATATATGTGTATTAATTATAACAGAGCAATTTTAAAAGCGAATTATAAATTTTAAAATATAAATTGTAGTTAACAAATAGAACAAAATAAATTAATACAAATCGATACGATTTTAACAGATTGAACAACATTTTATATAGTCCTTAATAAATACATATATGCGTCAATATCAAGTTTTGTATGATTGTAATTTCCCGTAACATCGTGGTTTTGAGTTGGACATTCAAATATTAATGGTTGGTTGGTTGGTTGGTACGAGTAAAGCAGATTGGATTTTGAGTTGGAGATTCAAGTATTAATGGTTGGTTGGTAGAGTAGAGGAGATAGGATTGTAACTGCAACCAAACACATGCAAGTGGATGATGGATGAGAGGGTGTCGAGTCGAGATAGCCAAAGGCCAGTCAAAGCAAGGATGGGCCCCGCAAGCGAAGGACCGCAGCAGCAGCGGCGGCGGCACCACCACCTCCCACTTGCTCCTTCCTTTCTTTCTTTTCATTCAACATCAAGATTAGATTAATTATTTATTACGTAATATTTTTAATTAATTATATTATAAAATATATATATATATATATTATGAAGATACTTATTTATTTTTATTTGATAATTAAAATATCAAAAGTCACTAGTATTTATTACGATTTTTTAGACACTATTACATAATATTTGAAAACAGTATGCTTGAGAATTCAAATTTATTTGTGCAGATTTATGCCCAAAAATTAGATGTGGGGTGGAGATTGAGTGAGTTTATTGTGACATATATGTATAAAATGAATTGGAATCATATATTAATATTTATAATTAATTTTTGAATAATTTTTTTAATTTATAATATTTACTAATTTATAAAAAAATTATCGCCTCCTTCCACCGTCTGGACTCACGTCCAACGAAACTTGGTCAACTGCCTCCCTCTTAACCATGATTAAATCTAACCCCACAAAGAACAAAAACCCTACGTCTAACCCCAACCACAAATTAACACCACCCATCGCCATCTAGGCTTCATTTATTCAAAAATCATTCACTTGCATTTAATATCATGATGATAAATGAGACACCCACGCGTCTCGAAGCCACACTCTTACTAATTTTTCTAAGAAAAATTAGTCTAACATTTTTCTTTAATTTTTAATAATGGGAAAAATTTATAATTTTTTTTTAGTCTAAGCTCTCTCACTCATATTCATATATTACATCCTCTCTCTCTTTTTATGTCAAATCTCTTTCTATTCCGTATCTATATTTTCTCTCTCTCTCTCTATATATATATATATATATACACATATATCAATTTTCCGTCCTTGTGTTTTATATTTAAAATTTCAATAAAGAAATGCCATTGATTATTACAACTATTAGGAATCATGTGATTTTGATTGATGCATTGTGCCTTTGGTTCATGAGTGACACATAAATTTTAGATTATGGTTGGGTTTGTGTTTGGGATTGGAATTGGGCGGAGGAAGGGATTGCAGTGGAGATTTTGTGTTGTAAAAATATGTCGAATTGTTTTAAATCTTAAGCTCAAACTATTGTAAGAAGGGTTCATTTTGCTCCCCTCAGAATGTTCTATTTACTTGTAGCAAAACTATATGACATTAGAAGAAAATAGGAAAACAAATTCTTTATGGCAATTTTCTCTATTAATCTTTGTCCGCATTCCCTAGTTCTAATGAAATATTCCTTTTTTTTTTCCCCCTAAAGTTTTAAAAAAAGAAAAACTTTGTAACAAAAGGATTGTGAGTCAACTTGAAAGATGTTAAAGATGAGGTACAATTTTGAAAAATAGTCAAAGAATGAATTTTTTCTGAAGACATGTGATTCTGTCTATAATTTTCTCATACATCTAAATTTTCTCTGATGACATTAGATTCACTTTATTTTATGTGCTTGCTTGATCTTGTTGAAGCTAGTAGTTTGGTTGAGATGAAGTTCTCTGCAATTTCTTTGCCATTAGTTTGGTTGAGATGAATTTTCTCTTGCATTTCAACTTATATTGTTTGTTTGATTTTCACTAAATAGTTTACTCCATGTGATGAATTTTCTCTAGAATCCTAATTTTCTCTGTCTACAATTATAATCACATTAACTTATGTGCCTTGATTGATTTTCTCTAGTATCTGAATTTTCTCTGACCTATCAAATTATGTTGCTTGTTTGATTTTTACTGGTTAGTTGTCTCTTTGTGTGTAATTTTTTCCGTTGAAATGAATTTTCTCTAGTATCACAGTTGTCTCTAAACACATTAGATTCACTTTATTTACTCTATGTGCCTTTTGATTTTCTATGATTAGTTGTCTCTTTGATTTTCTCTATCATTTTAATTTTTCCTGACCACATTAAACGCCCACTAATTTGTGTTGTTTGTTTGATTTTCACTGGTTAGTTGTTCCTTGAGATGAATTTTCTCTAGCATTTGAATTTTTCCTGAAAACATTAAACTCTCACTAATTTTGGTTACTTGTTTGATTTTCACTGATTAATTGTCTCCTTGTGTTAATTTTTCTTTTGAGATGAATTTTCTCTGACACTAAGATGTCTCTTTTAGATTAATTTTCTCTGAATACATTGGACTCTCTTTCTCTCTGTGCTTTACTTGATTTTCTTTGGCTAATTGTCTCTTTGATTTTCTTTTGAATTTTTTTTGGTATTTGAATTTTTCTTGTCTATATTAAACTCTCACTAATTTATGTTGCTTATTTGATTTTCACTGAATTTCTAATTTTGAATTTTATTTTTGATCTTTTGGGATGTGTAGTGTTTGCTATTTTTAAAACTGTAATTAGATTTCGTATTTAAGTTTTTTGAACTTAGTATGATATTTTTTTTTATAAAAATTATAGAAAAATTAGTTTGTGAGTAGCTCAAATTTTATGTAATTTACTCTGATTTGTTTAAAATATAGAACAAATTGTAAGCAAATCAAACAAAATTGTCAAAATACAGAGAAATTTGTGAGCAAACCAAAGAAATTTCAGACAAATTTCTCTATGTTTCGAAATTTCTCTGAATTGAAATTTGTCTGCTTCGTAATTTTTCTATAAAGATTTGAGAGACCTTAACCACTATAAAAATATTTTATATACTTTATGCTATAAAATCTTAATATGAAAGACCTTAAAAAAATTTCCCATTTTTCTAACCATATGTTATTTTATTTTTTTTAAATAATATACAAATACACTTTTTATATCTATTTTTTAGTTTCAATAATGTGTAAATAATATGATTGATTGATAATTAGAGAAAATATGAGAAATGAAATATTCTTTTAATATTGTAATTGATTGTAATATCACAAGACTTAAAAATTAAATCTATTTTTTAGTCTTTAATAATAATACTCTATTTTTTATAGAAGCTTTTTTATTTTATTTTTTATTTTAATGAAATCAACTAAAGCGGCAAAACCACCGCGGTTGTAATTTTACCATTTCAAAAGTTGGAAACATAACATACAAATTTGATTAAAAAAGCTAGCAAGGTTTACAAAAATTACAAAGACATGAAAATTTTATTTTAAAAGACAAAAATACCCTTATCTGACTCAGCTTTCTCTGCAAATCCGGAAAATTACCCTCCCCAATCACCCTGATATTTCTCCCCACTCATCCCGCCATTTGGCTTCCCTTGCTCACCTTTGACCCCTTTTCACCTGACCCAACAATCTTATTGATCCAAACCCTAGATACCACAACCACACTCTTTCAGGCTTACTTGTCATGACTCCTTACACCATTTCCCACTATAGTGTTTTTTTTTTTGGTAATCGAAACATGTACAATATGTGCAAAATTCAATTGATAAATATGCACAATCTTACAAATAGTACTTGCATAGTGCCAAAATAACATTTGCACGGGGCATTGGCAACATTTGCACCATGAATAGGATTGACCGATTCATTGTTCACAGCCAAACTCTTTAGAATTAAGAGCCGACTCCTAAAGCTTTGAGGGCCGACTTTGTGATCTCTGGCTAATTTTTTGCAATTAAGGATCGATCTAAATTAGTTTAGAAAATATAAAAATTCACATAATTCATATTTATATGTATCCGATATGGTTAAAATTAAACTATACACATGTTATACTTTCACGCGCTTTGAAAATACGTTTATCGATCCTCTAATCTTTTCATCTCATAAATAAATTAATAAATATTTAAAAAAATATAGAATTTTTTATTCTTATATTCAAACATGTAGGGTGAGAGAAATGACTGTATTTTAAGTCTCTTGTCTCTCCCCGAATCCTCCTCCTCCTCCTTTTTCCCCTTCCCTTTCTCTCCACTGAAATCCTCAAACCCACTCGAGTTTTCTAATCCAATCTCTATTCAAAAACTAGTGTTCAACTTCCATAGCTCTCTCTCTCTTTTTTTTTCTTTCTATTTTTAACATTTTTAATTTTATTTTATTATATATATATCTTACTCGATAAAATAATCAAAGCAAAAACAGCTTTAAATCTTTCTCACACTATTTTTTTATTACTTTTTCTTTCTTGTTTTCCGTTTCTTTTTATGTTGTTGTAGTAACCATGTCTAGTTTAGATTTAGCAAATGCTTCTCATTATACCCATCACCAATTCCACCCCTTCGAAACAAATCCTGAAAACGAAGAACACAACGATGACAACGGCGGCAGCCACCACTCCGATGATATGGTCACTCGTCGGCCAAGAGGCCGACCACCCGGATCCAAGAACAAGCCCAAACCACCGGTAATTATAACCCGAGAGAGCGCGAACACACTCCGAGCTCATATTCTTGAGGTCAGCAATGGCTGCGACGTGTTTGACTCCGTAGCCATCTATGCCCGCCGCCGGCACCTTGGGATCTGTGTTTTGGGCGGGAGTGGGACCGTCACGAACGTGAGTCTCCGGCAGCCGGCCATGGCGGAGGGTGGTGGTGCGGTGGTAAGGTTACATGGGAGGTTTGAGATTCTGTCGTTGACCGGGTCGTTCTTGCCACCGCCAGCGCCGCCGGGAGCAACGAGCTTGACGGTGTTTTTGGGGGGAGGGCAGGGACAGGTGGTGGGAGGGAGCGTGGTGGGAGAGCTCGTGGCGGCGGGGCCGGTGGTTGTGATTGCCGCGTCGTTTAGTAATGTTGCCTATGAGAGATTGCCGTTGGATGAGGAGGACGAGGAGGAGGCGGCGGTTCGGATTCAGCCGCCGGTGTCAGAGGTTTCCAGCGGCGGCGGCGGCGGTGGATTTCTTGACCCATCTTGTGGTCTTCCTTTCTTGAATTTGCCTATGGCTAATAATTGTCAGTTACCAGTTGATAATTGGGTCGGAAACTCAGCTCACTTGATGAATCCATAATGTTATGATGTTCACATTTGCTTATAATTCGATCTTCGCAACATCTCTGACTTGGGTGAAATACGCTTTTTTCTTTGAATCATAAAAAGGTCAGCAAGTTAATGTTATTACTGCTCATGATCATGATCATGGTTCTTCTCTTATCTTGAGTTGTTTTGTTTTTCTTCTTTTTAGACTTCTTGGGTTTTTTGTTGTATCTTTAATTTTCTTGAAATAGTCTTCCTTCTGTTCTTCATGGAAACTCTATTCTTGTTAAGGACATGGTTTCAGACTCACTTGTGTTTAGCAACTGGCATACTCAAAACATGGTGGTAGTACTAACAGATCAATTAGCTCTTTGTGATACATGTTTTATCTTCTATTTTATTGTGTTGCTTTGCTTCGGTACATCATTCGTTCATTTTTTTTTTTTTTTAAAGTTATGTTTGAATCATGAAAATCAGGAGCTTTCTGATTTTTTGTATTGTTGTAAGGATGTGATAACTTGACATATTTAAAAAAAGTCAAAAAATTACTATCCTATTTAAATCACATCAGTTTATTTAAGTCGCATCATCTCTTTAATACATTATTTCAAACTCAATCTAAATTCAATTCATATTTCATAAAAAATCAAAAAATACACTTATTTAGATCATGTCAAACAAAAAAAATTTCCAAACATGAGGATTCTATTTCTTGAAATGGAGATGTTGGTTGGTGTTTATGTTTGAGCTAACCTTGATCTAGTCTGGTTGGAAGATACCCCTGTAACTTGTAAGTTTCCTCTCTCTCTCTCTCTCTCTCTCAACCTAGTCATTTACATATATGGCAAGTTTTGCTGAAAGCCAAGCAAACAGTTTATTTATTTATTTCTTTCTTTTTCTAATTCTTAGACACGAATGAAAATCGATCTCTCCCTCAAGTGTTCATTTGAACCAATTTAACGTGAAAAAATAATATACAATTTTTTTTTTTAAATTTAGTGATGAATTAAAAAGATAATTTACTCATTTAATGTGTCGTCCTGAAAAAATCAAATCAATAGGCAAGTGTATCAAATTAGGCAATATATCATATTAGGCCAGTCCTTATCAATGTATCATATAAGGCAAGTGTGGGCTGTTGAATCAATAAACCCAACATACATCACCCCCTCATGTAACGTCTGGTACTCCGCATATGACTTTAATGTTTCTTTTTTTAATATTATTATTTTATTTATATACGTAGTCACTAGTCAGCTTGGGCTAAAAGATTATGTGAAACACAGAATTTTTATCCTTTCATATAATATTTGGATAAATTATAAATGCATCATTTGAAATTTGATTAAAATACGAATCGCTTTTTGTGGTTCTGGAAATTACATTTCACCAACGAAGTTTCTAATTTTATAACAAATCGTTTATTTTATTAATAAAGCATGAAGTAATTTTAATAATGTTAGAAATATGTTTCATTTAATAATTCAGGTAATTTTATTATTATATAGGAAAACAATTATGAATTTTATTTTTTAGTTAATTCTGTTAAATAAAAAATTCTGACATTGTGGTATTTGTAATTTTTCAAATTACAAGGGGTAATTTGTACTTTAAGCAAATCGTACGGGATGCATTTATAATTTACCCTATATATTTTGTGTATTATTCTGTAATCAGATTTTTATATTTTTTTAACTCTTTTTTTTTTATATTATTGGATCTTGAGGGGTGTAAAAATGGTCCGAGTCCAACTCGAGATCCTGGGTCTGGGTGTGGGCTGTCATTTTGAAGTTTGACCCGGCCTGTGGGCCCAATCCATCGGCCCCCTCAAGGTCCACTCAAAGTCCAGCCCGAGGCCCGGTCCACCCGAGACCCAGTTTCACTTTTAGTAAAAAACAATAAAATTTTGATAGAAAAAAAAAAAAAGGTTCTGGCCTAGGCTCGAGCCCGAGCTTGAGCCTAGGTCCAGGCCCCACCCAAGACTGAGGCCCAGCCTGACAGCCCACCGAAGACCTGAATACCCCCTGAACCTATGTCTAATTCTTTGGCCCGTGGACTTGATAAGGTCAAATTTACACTCCTAGATCTCGGATGTAGATATAGGAACCGATTTTCATGTCATTTTCCTATTAACATTGATGGCTTAATGGATATGTTTGGTTTAATCGCTATGTTTGACCATGTTTGATTGTGAAAAATAGCAATCTCACAGTATGAATTTCCTAAAAGGGTGGTTAACATGCCTACAGTGTGGTATTGCTAATCATATCCGCATTTTATACAATGAGGATTTGTACAAATTTAATCTCAATCGACTAGAACAAAATCTCATCACTTAATTTCACTGTACTTAGTAATCTCAACTGACTTTATTCCAATTATCAAATCTGACCAATATGTTGACCAGCATAATATTAAGCCATAAATGATAATCGGTATTAGGTGTGTTAGATTAAAAGATTAGAGAGAAAAAAACAAGCAGCCTCAACAATTATTAGAAAGGGCATGGCTTCTGTCCAGTCCTTAATCAGATTGGACCGTGCTGTTGGGCCTGTGGAGGCTCACTATGGGTCCCGTTTTGATAATCTGAACCGTTCAATGTGTAGAACTCGTTGAGTACTATATGCCTATTAAAAATCACGTTAATCGGATATCGATAGCTATGTGATCAAATCAGTTTTGTATAAAAAAATAGACGGTGAATAAATTAACGATTGACATAAATCTGTTTTGATCACATAGCTATCGATATCCGATCAACGTGATTTTCTATAAACATATAGTACTCGACGATTTTTACACATTGAACGGTTCAGATTATCAAAACGGGACCCGTGATGGGCCTCCACGGGACCAACAGCACGGTCCAGTCCGATTAAGGACTGGACAGAAGCCATTCCCTGAAAATAAAGTACTTAGGCCATGTTTGTTTGGGTGGACTGGATTAGCATTCCCATGACTAATAATCCTGAGATTACGAATTCGTTGAATTATGTATCCTATCTTAACTAAAAGTCAAGTTTAAAATAATTAGTCCGTACTTCAATTGTTTAACCAAACATCGGATTAATAATTTTATTGGACTATTAGTCCAATCCCAAGCTCATGTCCACCCAAACAAACATGGCCTTAGTGTGCATTCAAATTTAATGCGATGTAAATGATACCCAAAATAAAAATTCACATATTTCATTTTGTAGCAAATTTCTCCAATAAATTTATTGAATCCTTATATAGATGTGTAATACCTTCAGATTACAACACTGATATATCAATAATATCACACAACTACGTGAGGAGATTTTGCAATTGGAGGACTGGAAGTACAGGTATACAAATTGTTTCAGAAAACAAAAAACCATACAAAATGTCTTCATTTCAAAGTGTTTTTGTGCAATACATTGACAGATGGATATACACCAGATATGGCTTAATGGGATTGTGTTTTATTTAACAATGTATTCATATATATTCGAGGTAAGTTGGTTAGAAAAGAAAAGCAAACCTAGTGCAGATTGATGATCAAGAATCTACCAATGCTTCCTTAACCACTGTGATAGTCAAATTAACCTTTTGTTGATTTTACGGTTTATGTTTGCCAAAACAGCTTGTTTCTCTATCTTTTCACCAACTAACAAGGTAGAGTGATCATCAAAACTTCCCTGATCAAGAAGGGTTCTAATTATGATCAACACTGGATTTTAATTAGTATTATAATTAATGAATATAATCTCTCAATTAATTTTATTCTCCACTTGAAATTTTTCGAGTTGAGGTGCCTGGAAAAGTATTAACAAAATAGAAGGTCATTTGCATCCAATCAAATCCTTAATTACTGCAATTTGATCATCACTACAACATATAAGGATTTCAGAGACTAAATGTTTTGATTTCTAAAAGTGAAAATTTTGTTGCAAAAGACATTTAGGGATCAATTTCCATCGTCACGAGTATAGTAGTTAAAAGGTCGTCCTGCAAAGTCAAAAACAAGGCTTTTAGCGACAAAATTTTAAAAATGTCACCAATATATAGATTTTGGAGACAAAATAATTTGGTTTCAAAATGATTTATTTTTTGAGACAAAAAATTTGGTCCTAAAAGAATAATAATTTATCACTAATGTCTAATTTTCGTTACTAAAAGTATAATAACGACACTTTTCATAACAAATATATTTGGTACAAAAAAAATAATTTTATCCTTAAAACCTTAATTTTTTATAGTGCATAAAACAAAATTCTCATGACTCCCATGAGTTTTTGCACACAGTTGCATCGGATTCCACTTAATTAAAGCATATGATTAATTAAGAAATATGCTTTATGCTAACTCTAAGCTAATTCTCCGTTCCTTAGGGTTTTAAGAGGCGATGCTTAGGTTTAGGTTTAGGTTTAGGTTTAGATTTATATGGTAGGGTATATTGCCAAAGTGAATCTAAAAGTTGCCTGTTGATTGTGATTGTTTGGAATTGTGCAAACGCAAGCACTAAGTTTTACAAAGAATGGTCCATCGCGGGATTGCGAATAGATCATCAATTGTTTGTTACTCGCTTAAAAGTTTAGGCTTCTTTTCATTTTAATTTTGGCATAGTTAACCAATACATGCTTTATAACTTTGTGAATTATATATGATAGTGCAACATTATTTGCAAAATACTTGGTTTGCTACCACTTTGATTCTGTGAAATATGAAGATTTTGTCAAATTTAGTATAAGGACCTTAGTTTACCAACTGAAAATATGAAAATATAATCATTTTGACATTATTAAAAATAACACCACAAGAAATCAGCTTTTTAGGGACAAATTTATTCCGTCCCTAAAAATGTAATATTTGTTAGGAAAAACTTTAGCCAATTAATTTTCTCCGTTGCGAAGTTTGTCCCAAATGGCCTCTCCGGAAAAGCCAAAAAATGTCTTTTAGAGACAAAATGTTGTATTTGTCACTATAAATAGGCTTTTAAAGACAAAAATATGTAGTTGCAAAAAATTTTGATTTTGAGACAACCAAAATTTGTCTCTAAAAGTTTAATTACAATCCAGGGCAAAAGAAGCAGTTATGGAGACAGAAAATTAATTTGTGAGACAATACAAATTGGTCTCTAAAAGTCTTAGGCTGTGTTTGGAACGATTTCCAAATTATAATTCTACCCACACCTTTTAATATGATATTTGGATAGGATGTTCAAACTAAATTTTCACGACATTTAGAAAACTCTGCAGAAAATTCTATGTGAGGCGTGATTTTCAAATTTTTTTTTTTGAAATTTGGCCTAACCGGTCGTCCCACCGGACGTCCTACCGGTTGACCAGAACAGTACAATTTTTTAATTTTTTTTTTAATTTTTGCAATTGACACATGTTAATTTTTATATATTCAAAAAAAATATTTTCCAAATTTTAAAAAAATGTTTGTGAGTTTTAATAGAATTTTGAGTTGTGTGTTTAGTTATAAGTTGTAAGTTTTTGTATCAAATATCACATGTCACATCAAAAATTCCCCACTCAATTCAAAACTCATTCACCAAACAAGTTTTCTATACTCAAATCATAATTCCAAAACTCACAAACTCAAAATATAACTCCTATTCTCAAATCATATTTAGAAAACTCTATCAAGCGCTACCTTAGTTTTTGGGACAAATAAAAGTGGTGGCTAAAAGTTTTAGTTTTGCAGGCAATTAAAGTGGTCTAAGGTTATAATTTTTTTGAGACAACTAAAATTGGTCGCTAAAAGTTTGATAATTTTTTTTTTGGCCTTTTGATTTTGTAACAATTACTCTAAAAATATTAGTTTGAACATCAACTTATATTCCTTTCTTGATTTCTCAACAACCAAACAAAAAATATCAAACATATCATCAGACATGCTCAACAACCAAACAAAAAATATCAAACATATCTATAAACTATCTATTCATCTCCAAATTAAAATTCAACAACACCAAAAAATCAACAAAGAATGCTAGCAAGAGTATATTTATTAGGTTGTATCAAGAAATCACGCATATGTGAAAACATTACAATGGCCTCACAAAAATCCCATTCTTAGAATCCCATTCTTAGAATAACCAGCTACCAGAGAATTCTAAGAAACAAAATCTCTACAAATCATCTCATGGAGTAATATCCAGGTAGGTAGCTTTCACAATGCACTTGTATTCCCATTCCTGCCAATCAAAGAAGAAAAGAAGTTACATTTACTTATTTAGGATTAATACTTGGTGAAGCCACACACTCTAGTTCTCAATTTGAAGAGCACAAAAAAATTCTCAGAAATCCAAAATCATTATACGAAACAAAAAATTAAATTGATTTTCCTCATATTCTAAATAAAATGCATATAAAACAAATTTAAAACTCAATTATTTTAATTTTCCCCCCTAAATTTATTCAATTCTGCTTCCTTAGAGATGCAGAGTACTTACAATTAAGGTTTAATAGTCCACTAGTAAACTATTGATGCTAAGCTATGAATTCATGCTCAACAAAGTGCATGCTCAACAAAGTGCATACTCATGAAACTAGTATAGAAACCCACAAAGGAAATAGAATGTAGATATCAAAAGATGACTTACTAAGAAGAAGAATCAGTAGAGGGTCCTCTTTGACTAATCTGCTGCATCAAGAAGTCGACTTTGGCATTGTGTTCTGTGTGGTCGGACTCCAAGAATTGAATCATTGATTCTTTGTTGCTCTTCAGCCTTCCTTGTAGCAGCCTCATTATCTTTCTCGAGTTGGGCACGGGTATGTTTTCTAGATAATGTTGTACTTGGTTTTCGACCACGCCCTAAGCCTCGTATGTAGCTAGTTTTTTGTCAAAATACCTCAATAGAAAGTTGCTCATCGGATAGTGGACCAGATCCATCTTCAATAACTTTGTCCTGCTGCTTTCAAGCTTGTACTACAATATTTATTAGTTGAGATAAAACTAAGTATCCATCCACATTTTATTAAGGATACAAGGAACGAAAATACATAAAAATTGATGTCTTCAATGTCTAATCTTAGCATCAACATGAACCTATGCCTCTTTTTTCTCACTAAAATGCGACATTTTGTACAACTCAACAAGTCTAAGTTCCTCTCCAGAGGCACGGTCTCGCTGTGCCATTTATAGCACACATTACACATCAATATAGATTACATTGTTCAATTACAATTGCAAAACATAAATTATAGATTCTATAATTAATACCTCATCATATTGCACTTTTCTGAAGGCCTTTGAGCCAACAATGTGGAGGACTTTCAATTTCTCCCGATTCAACTTATTCTTGCCACATCTCACCTATTATTAAATGCATAAGTTAGAGTACAAGGTAAATGAATTCTCAAGCCTATTCAGATTATCACAAGGTAAGAAAGATTTTTTGAGTGAGTTTTATAAGAAGAGAGTTATCTTAGATAATTGTAATTTGGCATCTAGAAGGGTTTTATATTGACAGAAAATGAGCCCAAGATTACAAATTTACCTTATAGTCCATGTCAGACCACTTTTCGCACAAGAACCTCCACACCTCTTTTTCCATATTTTCAGGTGGATCCGCAAGGGCATATTCCATTGTAGGAAAACTTCTAAAGCGTTGCCATAGGCCATGGTGATAGTTCTTATATCGGTCGTGCATCAATTTGAGGATAGATTCAATAGCATAGGGTTCATTGGTAAACTTAAAACCTTCCTGTCATACCATATCAAAAAAAAAAAAAATTGAATAGGCACTGTTAAATTATGCACTATTATGCACTGTTATATTGAATAGGCACTGTTAAATTATGCATTGTTATATTGACTAGGCACTGTTATATTGACAGAAAATGAGCCCAAGATTACAAAATTATGCACTGTTAAACCATAACAAACAAAAATTGAAACTTCTAGTAGAATGTACTACTTACTTGAAGGTATGCAATCAATGTTTCTTTATCATCTTCGCTAATATCGGTCTACGATGGCACATTTTGTGGGGCAAATTGCCTAGTGACAATCCCTAATTCACTGCTAAATTTTTCAGATGCTTCACCATATGGTCGTCTACTAACCTTGCAAATTTGAATAGGTAGTTGTATCCCTTGATTTTTTAGCTTGGTTAATTTGAGGCTTCGGACTTTCCACATCCTTTCTTACCCTTGGATGTGTCTACTAGAAACAATAAAAAAGTATCATTTTAATATATGGATTGAAGTAAAGAGACCAACCAAAACAAAACATAAACTTAAAATATTTACAAACCATCAGTGTTGCAATGTGTGCTAAAAGTATCCGAGTGTGAAACTTGTGACATAACTTCATGCATCGATTCTAATGTAAATGAGTGCAGCATAGATGATCGAACTGATTTAATAGATGCATGGGGTGCAGGTGTTGATTGAGTGGATGAACGAACTGATTTAGTGGATGTATGAGGTGTAGGCACATGGGGTTTAGGTACATACCTTGCTCATCCTCTGCCCCTTGTAGACATACCTGTTTACATATGAATTTCAAACTCAACAGAAAATAAATCCAGAAAAAGAAAATGGAAACAGATAACATATGATAAAAAAAACATGTCATTTAAAAGCTTTAAGCCTCCACAAAATACTGAATGACAGAGTATTGAATGTATAAGCTTAATCCCATCAACTCAAATGCTAGCAAACCCATTTGTTCACTAAAACACAATGAGATGATTAGTGCAGAAGCAATAATTTAAGCACTAGATAAAAAAATTAATGATATTTAAAAATTTATCAAACCTTCACAAAATCAGGAACCCAAAAGTTTGTTTATTGTTTTCTAGCAATTGATCTTTCAGCTTCTCCATGGTAACAAACCTAAACACATATGATAAAGATTCAGCTTAATAAGAATTAACTTGCTAATCAATCAAACAAGAAAAAGCATGGAAACCAACAATAAAAAGCATAAACACGATAAGTAAGATAACCCATAAAATAAAGAAAGAAAGAAATGATAAGAAAGAGATTTCCCAGTCTCTAATCAATCTTGAATCATATAGTTGGGTTCATCAAATCAAAAGTTACCAAATCAATGTAATGTTAACATGAGAGATTAAATCAGTTAAAGAGCATAAGGAAGAGATTTCCCAGTCTCTATTGTGTATAGTTTCTAAACGTGATCATTCATTCAAGCTGGCTATTGGATCACAAGAAACATGTCTCATATGGCATAAATTTGAGTTCTAAATTTTCTTTTAGTAGAGGAGGACAAGTTAGTTGACAATGGTTTCAAGTAAACATGAAAATGGCAGTTGAGCCCCCACAAAATACTGAATGACAGAGTATTGAATGTATAAGCTTAATCCCATCAATTCAAATGCTAGCAAACCCATTTCTGCATCAAAGATTTCACTGAAAGTTAAATCAAATCATCATTAACTTCATCATCCTCAAGTTTCTCCTCATGGAATTTGTCATCAATATCAACACATATCATCTCCATGTTTGCTTTGCATAATTCTGTGGGTTGATCATCCATATGCACTACATTTCCAAGACCAAATGATTCAAATTCTTGGTATGGTTCATCTTCGTCTTTTTCTTCCTCTTCGTCTTTCTCTTTCTCTTTATCCTCTTTCACTAGAATGTCATATATTGCCTGAGGTATTATTCTTTGTACAACAAGATAATTGTTGCCAAATTTCATGTCCTTCATATAAAACACTCGTATAACTTGGCATGCTAGCACAAACGGTTCATCCTTGTACCAGATTTTTGTAACATTCACACTAACATATTTATAATCATCAAATTTCATTCCATTTTTTTCATTGCCAACATCCCACTAATCACACTTAAAGAGGAATACCCAATTTTTTCCTAGATATTTCAACTCGACTATATCTCTAACAACTCCATAAAAATCAATAGCTTCTCCTTTATGGTCACCCTTAACAACCACACCACTAGTTTGAGTTTTTCGATTCATGTCACGATCTTGAGTGTGAAATTTGGTCCCATCGATAATGCAACCATTGTGTCGTGTCACTCGACTATCAAGACCTCGGGCTAGGTTCATAAGTTAATTGGAAGCGTCCATGGTCCTTTCAAGTTGTTGCTTTGTGACCTAATTCCATTTATGATGTGAAATGTATTAGTATATATACTTAACTACATTATTTAAACGCAAAAATAAGGCAAAAAATTTATAGCTCTTACATATTTTAGAAACCATGTATGGAACCCTGATTCTAGCCTCTCTTGAGCATTCCTTAAGCCTTATCTCTCAAGTTCATCCATGTATTGCCTATAAATTATTACACAACATCATTTGACACATATAGTTGTGAAAGTAGTAGAATTCAAAAAGAAAATTTTTCTAGCGAATATAATCATATGGTGGTTTACTTACCTCATATACGGTTCAACTTTATCACAATTATTCAACACATACCATCGAGCTTTTTTCAAATCTTTTAAATTCATCACATGCTCCTATTCTACGTACTTTTTACTTAAATACAAAAAAATTTCCATCTTGTGTAGCTTTAATAGGCCCATCATAATTCTACTCTGGTCTATTAAATTTTGTCTCACCTTCATTGAAGTACATAAAGCAAAAGGTAAGAGCCTCATTATCAATGTAACCTTCAGCAATAGAGCCTTCTGGATGGGCTTTGTTATGCACATAGACCTTAAGAATATGCATGTACCTTTCAAATGTGTACATCCACTGGTATTGCACCGGTCCTGCAAGGATTGCTTCACGTGATAAGTGTACGCATAAATAGATCATAATTTCGAAAAAAGATCATTACAATAAAATGGCTCTTTAATGACAAAATCACTTCGTCTCCAATAGTGAAATTTTCGCCACCAAATTGATTTGTGACGAAATAATTTCGTCACCACGTTCGTCATCAATTCGTCGTCACTAAAAGTAATTTTGTCACCTATTATTGGTATTTGGTGACGAAATATTTTGTCACCTATAACGTTCATTTCGTCACTAGAATTAAATTAAATTTTATTATATTTGTTTTGGGTGACAAAATATTTTGCCATTAAAAATAGCGATAGAATTTTTAGTGACAAAAATATTGTCACCAAAAGATGGAAAAAAAAGACCCTTCAATGATGAAAACTTTTGTCAACAAATATTTTAATTTAGTGATGAAATAGTGAATATGTGACAAAATTATTTGTTAGGATTAGAAAGTTTTAGTGTCAATTTTTTTTTGTCGCCAATAATAAATAAATTTTAAAAATTGGGGGGAGGGTTATATTTGCAATTTATGTATTTTTTTCAATAAACAATACCTGTACATTTTAATAATCTATCAAATAAAATATCTAATACAAATCAATATAAAATTAAACTGTTCATTATAACAAAACAACCCAAGCAAAATACATGTCTCATAGTATCAAGAAATTAATATATAACATCCAAACTATAACATCTATTCTAGTAAAATAAAAAACTACAACACAATCAAAATAACTTGTGCATTTTAATAACTTGCTGAATATAATATCCATTACAAATCATTACAAAAACCTGTTCATTTGGTAATATCAACAAAAACCTGTTCTTTTAATCTATTCAATAAAATATCAACAAAAAGATAAAATTCATCACAATATAATCATAACCCACAACAACATAGTCAAAATGCATGTTTGGTAATATCAACAAAAAGTACAACTACACTGTGATGGATGTGTCTGGTAATATCAACAAAAAAACTCTTGCTATGCAGGTTACCAAATTTGTTCATCTCCAATCTGCCATTTAAAAAAGAAAAAAAAAAAAACGACAACAACAACAAAAGGTTAAGGTAACCATTCACTAAATATGTTAATATGCAACTTAGAAGAGAGAAAATAAAAATTTCAAAGTAAATTTGAAACCAAATTTTACAATGCTTTGTTTCCTCTCTGACTTTTGAAACCTTGCAAATTGTTCGTTTTGCTGTGCTATTTGCATGTTCATCAGGTGGAGGACTGTCAGCAGTATCCTAAAAGACAGAATAAAGTAGAAATTAACATAGCAAGTTTTAAAATAGGAGAAAACTTTATCACAGTTAATGAAAATATGAATCTAATAATACATAGTTCCGCAATTCACTAGCTTAGTTTAACAACCATGGAGTAAATGTAAAAATGCCAGTGTTAAACACAAAGTACCTTGGAACATTTAGAAGTGAATTTGAATGAATATATGACACTAGAACTTTTCTAGTGTCAAAAGGCAATAGTGTACCTTGGTGCTGAATTGCCATATATAGAACGATGAAAAAAAAAGGGCATGACAAAAAAGAACAAGGAAACCTAACTTTCTCATCAAAAGAAGTATCTTCACCAAAATCAATAAAGTTTTTATGTTTGTCATTACCAAAATAATACAGAAAGGGTAATTACAGCTTCACATCACATAAAAAAATAAATAAGAAAAAGAAACGCATACAACATATTATGACAAGTAGTAAAAGATTAAGGCCCCATTTAGGATGGTGATTTTTTGGTTAAAATAGCCAAAAAGTCAAAACACCCAATCAAAAAGCCAAAAAGCCAACTAAAATAGTCACTTCCCAAGTATCCTTCATTTAGGATCTACAGTTATCTGCCGCATTCACAGCTTAAATCCTATGATAGCTTATGTTGAAACCACGAAATCGGTAAGCTTACATATCTGGCCATACTATTGATATGGTGCCATTTTTCATATATGTAATTAGTCTAAGGCATTGTTTGATCCAATGCAAATTGAGAATCAAGGGCATTTATGGCAGCTCCCTTCTTATATATAAATATATATATAATAAATAAATAGAAAATAACCATCTTAATTTTGTTTTTATTTCCTCCAAATAGGCACCTTCTGCTAGTCAAAGTTGTGTGTGGTGGAATCCTAGGGTGGTCTTGTTTTGCAAAATGCATTCCTTAAGACCAAAGCCTTAATTGGAAACTGGCTGGAGAAATTCACTAGAGACTATAGTGAAACAGTTCCCCTTGCCACTTTCCATAGCAAGAAAAGTCCACAAAAAAAAAAAAAAAATGTTGGGATGCAAATCACCATGTGCACATTGAGATGAGCCAAAAAAAAAAAGAAAAAAAGAATCTCCCTACCCAATGACTCAAATCTCCCATTGAACTTACAAAAGAATATTAGGAATGCCTCAACCTCCAGAACCAAAATGTATATATATACACAAATAAATATAAGTAATATGCAATTATTCTTTCCACTAAGTTTAACAAGTAATCCTCAAAGGGCACCGTCATCGAAGCCTGTCCATATATGTTGCTCACAGAACCCATATGCCAATATCCCATCATATCAAGAGCTTTGGCATGATCCAACAAATTCCAAAAATATAAAATAATAAGCACAGTGAACACAAGCCACCTCAAATGCTTATTTAAAGTAAAATTGTAGAAGAAATGACTTTCACTCCCTTCCATAACAATATATATTGGAGCTTCAGAAGATAATTTTTTCAGAAGAAAATCACGTCCAAGAAATTTCTGTTGATAATAGTAAGATATGGCAAATATGATCAAGACTTGTAGGAATCAGAAATCTCAAGAGATGGTTGCTACATACATACTAATTATGTAACTTGGGTTTTTTGTTTATTTAAATCAGATCTATGAACATGTGAGACACCAGAACAAAAGGTGACCATGGAATGTGCTCAGCCCATGAAACCAGACCTTCACTTTGGTCTTGGTCCTCTTCAGGACTGACAAAGCATTGGCTCAGAACCATCGATGCAAAGCTGCAATTTATATTTGAATTAATAAACATGGATGTAGCAGTGGGATGGCAATGGGTCGAGGTTTTTTTGGTTTCACATGCGATTTCTTGATTTTAAACTCAACTATTTTGGTGATACAATTCCATATTTTACTAAAATCCTGACAGTTTTGACCTTCTTACCCCTATCATTTACCCTACCCCATCAATGTTCTCCCAAACCTTTTTTAATTAAAATCGAGTTGGGCAATTTTGCCATCCAGTGGCATGTTCTAAGACCTATTGAGCATCCTCTAAGAATCCAAAAATATGAATGTGGTTGTAGATAAAGAAGTAGCTATTTTTTGTCCTTTAAATGAAAGCATGAATTTTTCTTCAAGCCAATTTCGTTAAATCATACCTCTCCAATAGTTAAAGCATGAATTTTAGTCTTAGAGTCAACTTGTTGCCCGACCCAGACAAAGATGTCTGAGTGACAATCCAGGATGAATATATCTTCAGTCATCAAATCGTCTTGGTTGAAGTTGTATACCTCAGTCACCTGCAACAACAACTCAATTCAAATTCATGGAGCAGAGAATCAGCAGAACAACAGGTATTAGATGCGGCATGCAAGTGAGCAACAATATTTCTCACATCTTTCATTCCATATTACATTCTTATAAAACAATGCAAGTTCAATACACAAGAATGTATTATTACTAATATAAAACCCATGCCATAACTGAGAAGCGAGAATTTGTTTAGAATGACACTTGATTGCTTTTATTACGGAATACCAAAAACGGAAAAAGAAACAGGACTTGGAAATGATAGGCTTTTTATTTTTGATTTTTAAAAACAAAATTTCATAATGTCTTGTTGCAAATACAATCTTGACCTAGCAAGGGAAAATTTCATAATTTCATAATTGACAACCTTGGTTAGAAGAAGATGATCTTGAAAGGCATTTTTAGTAAAATTGCATAGAAGGCCTTTGAAGGTAGACAAGTCAAAACACCATGTAAATCACTATGGATAGAAACCTAGTACACCACATAGAGGATATGTGACAGGCATATATAGTAATGAAGGTCTAGCAGAAAAGACCATACAAAAGAATTACTAAACTTCAATTTATATAGAAGAAAGAAAATACAATATTTAAGAAATCAAATTATTATAATTGTGATACATATACGAAATTACGAAATGACTAATACAATGGAACTCCATCAAGGAAAATGAAAATCTTGGTCAAACCTTAAGGATCTCTGGTGTGATTTTGTTTGGACCCCTTGAGGAGAAAATGGCCATGATTGGAGCAGGTTTTTTGCTTCAGTTCTATAATTGTAGCTGTTATACGACCTCGTGGATCACTGTTATGTAATGGAACCAATAAGAAAACAAAAGGAGTAAGTTGAAATATATGCACAGGAACAAAGATGAGAAAGGGAGAAAGAGAGAGAGAAAGAGATACCTTGTCAAATTCATATAGGCAAAAATAGCAAGACCATCTATGTAATTGGCATTGGTTGCTGGAAGTAGATGGGCATCAGAAGTGATCTCATTACGAATTTTCTAATCGTTGCATAGGAAACAAAACATTAAGAAACATTTAAATACTTGGGTAATTCCAATGTGAATCCTACATGTTTAATTTCAATGCCATCATTAGGAAATAGAACATTCAAATAGAAGGGGGTTCTGTCAAATTTATATAGTTTTCCAACAATTATATACTTGGGTATGTACTGAAAGCCATAAAACTTCAATTTCAAATTTAAGGGCAGTCTAAGAGTAAACTTTTCGTACCATGACTTTTTGGTTCCTTCAGATACTCACAGCCCATAAATCTTTATGCTTTCAAGATTGTCTTTAATTTACTAAATTGCTGGGCCATAATTAGTGCAAATTTCAATCGTAAGTCATTCAAAACATAAGAGACAATCACTATGGCACCTGGTTTCATATTTTGAATAGAATTACATACACGGAGTGAAGGCCACAGTGAAAATAATATGATGAGTGAACGAGAGAGAAAGAGAGGTAAAGATCAACAAAATGCAGATAAAGAAACATGTAAATGAATGCATCGAACATTTAGCATTTTTAACATATGAAACATTTCACAATAAGCGAAATGAAATCAAAATGACTTTTGTGATATAGAACAGAGAAGGGGCTGAGATCTGAGAGATCGAAAATTATAGTTAGGGTTTGAAATTGGGGGAGAGGGGGCAGAGAGATATATATATATATATATAGAGCAAAAATCAAGGGTTGATTTCAACAAAAATCAAGGGCTAGTTTCAACAAAAATCGAAAATCAAGGGTCGATTTCAACAAAAATTGAATTAGCAAAATAGTAGAAGAATAGAAGAAGATGAGAGAAGAAGAAAATAGAAGAGAAGAAAATACCTCAGTCGCCGCTGTTGCTCGCCGATTGCTGCCATTGCCGCCGCTCGCCGATCGCTGCCGCTGGTCACTCTCGGCTGGTTGAACGGGTGCCGGGCGATCAAGGATATGCAGAAGACTTGGGCTAGGGCTTGAAGAGAGAGAGAGAGGGAGAGAGGATTGAGAGATATGTTTGGAATATCAAAAATAAAATAAAAAAATGATTTGTTTCTTTGTGGGGGTGTTGGCTACTGAAATAAATAAATAAATAACTAAGTTGCTTCACATTCACACATTTTTTTTTATCACAAAGTGGGATGGTTTTAAATTTTTAGGTGTGACCTATATGTATTATTGTAGTATTGGTGGAATATTAGAAGATTAATTTTTTGCAACGGTTTGAAAGGTCGTCGCAAATTAACAAAAACGAAAAAAATAAGATGAGGCTTTAGGATTGAAGTGTATTGTTGGGCTCGTGGGGCCCATCACGAATCCCGTTTGGATAATTCGAACCATTTAATTTGTAGAATTCATCGAGTAATAAATACCTATAAAATACCATGTTGATCGGATATCGATAGTTATGTGATCAGATCAGTTTTGTAGTGAAAGGCTGTCGGCGGTGAGCCGATCGGCACACCGGCGATGTGTGTGAATCGATGAAATGTTAGCAGCGGCGATGTGGAAACTCAGTCCCGTGAATGAGTATAAGGTGTATGTGTGTGTGTGAAATTAGGTTTGAGGGAGAAATTATTGTGTGTGTGTGTGTATATGTGTGTTTAAGGTCTCTGTGTATAACCAAGCATTTTTTTTTTAAAAAGAAAAAGAAAAAAAAGAAGAACAGATCTGCTTCCATAGGCGCCAATATATTTTCATTTCCCTCTAAAATAGTTAGCAATAAATCATTTATTGGTGACAAAATTATTTCTTCACCAAAGATAAAAATATTGGCCACAAAAATAGTTTTGTCACTAAATGATATTAAAATATTAAAATTATTGGTGACAAAAATATATTCGTCATTAATAATTTTATAATTGGTGACCAATTGTTTCGTCACCAAAAATCTCAAAATTTTGATACCCCCCGAAAAAATAGCAGGAAAATCTTCGGTGACAAAAAAAATATAAATAATGACGAAAAATAATTTCGTCACCTAATCTTTTTATTATGTATTTAGATTGGTGACAAAATATTATTTTTGTCTCTAAAAATGGTACATTTGGAGACGAAATATTATTTTCGTCATTAAAAGAAACATATTTTGTGACAAAATTTATTTTCGTCATTAGTTTTCATCTCTAAAGACTACTTTTGTTGTAGATGGTGGAAATATATTCTTGCATAAAATGAAAACAATATCTTTCTCAATTTGTTCTAACACATCAACTCTCAATGTTTTTGCCGATAACTCCTTAAAGAACAAGCAAAGCTCAATTAAAGCCTTTCTCACATCCTTTTTCAAACATCTACGTAAGGCAACATGAAGCAATCTTTGCAAGACAACATGGCAATCATGGCTTTTCAACCCTGTAATTTGACAATCACTAGTGCCTACACAATGTGATATGTTTGATGCATAGCTATCTGGCAACTTAATTATACTTAAGAATTCACAAAAACTTATTTTTTCAATTGGAGAGAGCATGAAGCAAGGAGTGGGTAGGAAAGTTTTTCCATTTACTTGCCTTGGGTGTTATTCAGGCCTTATACTCATAGCCACTAGATCAAGACGAGCCTTATATAAGTCCTTGGTTTTTCCATCAATGTTCATCAATGTTTCCATCACACTATTGCATATATACTTTTCAATGTACATAACATTGAGGTTGTGGTGAACTTTGAGGGTTTCCTAATAAGGTAACTCAAAGTAGATGCTTCTCCTTGTTCAATTTAAATATTGAAGAGAACGTTTCACTTTTTCCCACGTTCATCTATCTTCCCAAATACTATCGAGTCAAGATGCCCCAATTGTCCCAAAATCTCATCCCTAGACAACAACTTGGGTTCCAATCTATGCTCTGGCTCACCATTGAATGCCTTGCTTTTTCGTAAAACATGATCATGCGGCAAAAAACAACGATGTCCCATGTAAAAAGTTTTCTTCGAATGATGCAAGTATTGGTGAGATGCATCCTTATTACGTGAAGGACAAATCAATTTCCCTTTGGTGCTCCAACCAGATAGGCTACCATATGCAGGGAAATCGTTGATGGTCCATAACAATGCGATACATAATTGAAAATTTTGGACATTTGATGCATCGTATGTCTCTACCCCTACCTCCCATAACTCTTTTAACTCATCTATCAATGGTCGTAAAAACACATCAATGTCAAATCCGGGAGCCCTACACCTAGGAATAAGCAAAGGCATCATAAAAAATGGATCCTTCATACATTTCCATGGTGGTAAATTGTATGGAACAAAAAAAATTGGCCATATCCTATATGAGTTACTCAAGTTTCCAAATGAGTTAAAACTGTCGCTAGCTAGTCCGAGCCTCACGTTACGAGGATCTTTGGTGAATGACCCATGTTTTTTGTTAAAGTCTTTCCACGCTTCAGAATCAGCCGGATGACGCAATACATTTTCCTCTACACGTTTATCCTTGTGCCATTTCATATCAGTAGTCATCTTTTTTGATATGAATAGCCTTTATAGCCTTGGTTTTAAGGGAAAGTATCGCAGAACCTAGTGAGGGATCTTTTTACCTTTATCTTTATGAACTTTGTATCTTGGCGCTTTGCAAGTAAGACACTTATATTTATTTTCATACTCTTTCCAAAAAAGTCTGCAATCGTTCTTGCATATATGCATTTTTTGATAGTTGAGGCATAAATCTCGAATTATTTGTTTAGCCTCATTGTAAGCGCATGGAAGCATTTCACTAATGGGAAGTGTTTCCTTCAACAATTCCAGCAACATCGTGAGTGTTGCTCCATGTATTAAATATCTTTAGATGTAGCAAATTAACCATGAATGATAGTTTGGAGAATCGTTGGCAATTCGGATACAAATTTTGCTCTGTATCCCTCATTAATCTTGCAAATTTATTTGTTTTTCCACCACAACTACTAGGTAATTCAGGATTACGACTACTAGATGCTTCTCCCACATAACCAAATGTGGTTGTTCCACTTTGTATGCCATGAATAACTTCTTGCACCTTAGTATTGGGGCTATTTGACTTCTTTGTCATATTGTCGAGATATTCATCATTTTCATTTTGTGAGTCATCATTGTCATTCAACTCAAAACCTTCCCCATAATACACCCACTTGGTGTAACTCGTGACCACCCCCATATGCGTGCAAATGAATATCAACTTCCTCTATGGCTTCTTGAATATGGTTGTTGCATCTATAAGATGGACATCAAATCTTATCTGCCCCTAGTTTCATATGATCATGAGCAAACAAGATAAATTCCCTCACCCCATCAATGTATTGAGGTGACCTTCTATTATGAAGTTGCATCTAACACCTATCCATGGTGCAAAAGAACTTTAAAAAAAAAAAAAAAACGTAAAAGCTTAAAAAATAGGATGTACTAAAAATAGGAAATATGACGTTAGAATTTTTTACTCTAATAAAACGAGCGAATCAAAAATAAATTTAACAATGCAATCAATCGAATTGACATATATATTTCCAAATAACACAAATATAATCAAATCAAACTGTGGGGATATATTTTATGAGTCCCAACACGTGGCCAAGGTGACGCCGACGTGTCAGCCGAGGTGCCACGTGTCCAGGACATGACGCCGAGGTGATCTCGGTACGGCCGAGGTTATCTCCGAAGATATCGGAATCCGAGATAAGCAGATAAGGCACAAGAGTCCTAGAATAAGGAGGGACTATAGCATGGATAAGGATAACACTCTTAGGGAGTTTATCTTTATCTCTTAGAGAGTCGAGGATAAGCACTGAACAAGAGTCCATTGAAGCTAGGCTTCTAGTGGAACAAGGATTGAGTTAATTATAAAAGAGAGACACCCTCGTGGGTCTAAGGTACACAATTTATATTCTGAACAGTGAGTTTAGCACTATTGATTATCTTTGAGAGATATACTGACTTGATCGTCGGAGTGCCCCTGGGTGGATGAACCACCACCGGAATCTTCTCTTTCTGTTGCAGGTCAGCCAAGTGTCATCTATTCTGCCAGTACTCTCCAGCTGATTACTGAGTTGGGCAGTGTGATCGAAAAATCACTCACACAATTTGGTGCCGTTTGTGGAAAAGAAAGGAAAATAGATGGCCAGTGACGGACAAAAGGAAAAGATTGGAGACAACACTCCCGTTGGGAGTGGCAGACCTATCGACCTTGACGTCGAAGGAGACAACCGCAACACAGAAACTCGTGACCAGAATCACAGCAAGAAAGACGTCGGCCAGGATGGTGACGTACCAAAGAAGCCAGATCGAAGTAGGTACTACAATGAGGATGACCTCCAGGTATAGAAGGATAGATGCCTGCGGAGGGATGAAGAGGTAAAAGAAATGGCGAACAAATTGGCAGACCTGCAATCGGTCGTCAATTTTATGATGCAAAACAATGTCATGCAACCACCGTTCCCGCTGTAGGGCACGCCGATCCCAGCGGCCAATACATAGAAGGGAGGGCAGAAACCAATCCCAGAAATCCCCCAGCACGCCAGGGGCGAAAGACACTCTCACCGGCCTTCAAAGGAGGTCGGACGAGGAGAGTCGAGGTGAGAAGAATCACGGAGGATGCATCGCGCCAAGGAGGCAGACCCCAAAGAACATCGGCATGTTCAAGGGCAGGCGCTCTACTTCAACACAACTCACGGAGAAAAAAGGACCCACCATGAAGCTGAGAGTAGTATGCCGAAAAGACTGAAATCAGGAGATAGCCGAGCTCCTGGACGGAGCAAAGAAGACTTGAGAGATTACCTTAAGAGGAAGCAGCAGAATGCCAATGCCGAGGTAACTTCCCTTGAAAAGCCGAGAACACCATTCTCGGTGGAGCTAGACAAATTTGAGGCTCCGAAGAGATTCAGTATGCCAAGGTTCCAAATTTACGATGGTAAGTCAGACCCCAACTTCCACGTTGGATTATACTTGAACTCGATGGCATTATATAGTTGGAACGAGCCGTTGCTCTGCAAAGTGTTCCCTTCATCTTTTGGGGAGATTGCATCAGATTGGTTCCACAAATTATCGAAGGGAAGTGTGAAGACTTGGGAAGGCCTGGCCGAGATGTTTGTGGCCAGGTTCGTGACAAACAAGCTACAGCCATTAAGGGTGGACGCATTAATGGCTCTGAAGATCAGTAAGGAAGAAGGCCTTAGGGCCTATGCAAAGAGGTACTATGAGGTGTTCAACCGAATACCAGAGTGTAATCAAGAGGTGGCGGTCGCATCTTTCAAGAACGGCCTAAAAGACAACTGTCCACTATGAAAATCTTTGGCAAAGACATTGCCAAAAGCATGGAAGAGCTCATGGCAAGGATCGAGAAGTATGCCAAAGCCGAAGAAAATACATCGAGGACCAAGGAGGCAAAGCAAGAAAAGGGAAATGGCTCGCCGAAGCGAGGCCGAGGTAACAACGGATCCAGCAAGCAGGAGATAGAACTGAGGGCAACACAAGCAGTGACAACTGTGTTCCGAATCCCAATTCACAAAGTCCTGGATCAAATTCGGAATCAACTCTATTTTAGAACACCGGCAAAGGCACCAGGAGAATTCATGGGAAGAAACCTTGGCAGGCATTGTGCTTACTACAATGAAAACGGGCATATGACTCAGGGCTGCAGAGCCCTGAAAACACACTTGAAAGACCTGGTGAGACAAGGCCATCTGAGAGACCTTGTTGATGAAGCCAGAAGAATGGAAGAACAGGCAAGATTGCCTCAGGTGACAACAGTTCCACCTCCCCCAGCACAGCAATCACAAGTAGGAGGACCTCGGGTAATTAATGTAATTCACTCGAAGGTCAACGAAAACGAGATTCGGGGGGAGACCCAGAGGGTAAAACATCTGCAGTATGTCTACCAAGTCGGAGAGAAGAGACATCGGCAGAGGAGAGCCAAGGACCAGTAGTGTCCTTTTCTGAAGCTGACCTTGAGATGGTGCAGTATCCGCATAATGATGCCTTGGTAGTATCCCTCCAGGTTGGGGAGTGCCAAGTAAAGAGCATCCTGATTGACCAAGGCAGCTCTTGTGACATCATGTCCGTTCGACGTTACAAGGAGCTTGGCCTTCACCCAGACGACATGGAGCAACCCAATAGCCCAATGGTCGGGTTCAATGGAACGCCGACATGGCCACTGGGAACAACTAGCTTGGAGGTGCAGGCAGGCACCAGGAAGATAACAACAGAGTTCACCGTAATTGTCACACCCTCCCTTTACAACATCATTTTGGGAAGGCCATGGTTGCATGTAATGAGGGCTGTTCCCTCAACTCTGCATCAACTATTGTGGTTCCTAACAGAGTATGGGATTGAGGAGGTCAGAGGAGATCAGCTGCAGGCAAAGAATTGTTCTATGGCAATAATGAAATCCACTTGCAGCATTCGAAAACCAGAGAAGACAGAAATTGAAGACGGGGATGTGGAGGTCCTAGAGGATGTCGGCAAGGAGCCGCCCGAAAAGAGTAAAGAAACACTGAAGAAAATCCTCGTCCAAGACGGGGATGAGGAACGCTTCTTTCTTCTCGGCTCGAGCCTAGCCGAAGAAGAAGAAAGAGAGATAGAGGCTTTCCTGAGAACAAATATTGAGGTGTTCGCGTGGACACCCTACGAAATGCCTGGCATTGACCCTGAGGTCACTTGCCATAAGCTGAACGTTGATAGGTCGGCCAAACCGGTAATACAACGAGCAAGAAGACTGACGTTGCTACACGTCGAAGCAGTGGAGGAGGAAGTAGACAGACTTTTCGAGGCCAGGGCCATTCGAGAGGTAGATTACCCGACATGGCTATCAAACACAGTAGTAGTGAAGAAGAAGAATGGTAAATGGAGGGTCTGCGTAGACTTTACTAACCTGAACAAAGCCTGTCCCAAAGACAGCTTCCCTCTACCCAAGATTGACCAGCTGGTAGACGCCACTTCGGGGCATGGAAGGATGAGCTTCGTGGATGCATACAAGGGGTACCATCAGATAGCCATGTACCCTTCGGATGAAGAGAATACTGCATTTATCACTCCCAAGGGGCTGTACTGCTACAGAGTAATGCCTTTTGGGTTGAAAAACGCAGGAGCAACTTACCAAAGGCTGGTGACCAAGATGTTCAAACACCTGATTGGCAGAATGGTGGAAGTTTACATTGATGACATGGTCGTAAAGACCAAAGAACCTGAAGGTCATTTGGCCAACCTGAAAGCAGTCTTTGACATCCTTAAAACATATCGGCTCCGACTCAATGCAGCGAAGTGCGCATTTGGAGTAGGATCTGGTAAGTTTTTAGGATGCCTGGTGACTAGAAGAGGCATTGAGGCTAGCCCAGATCAGATTAAGGCCATCCTGGAATTGAAGAGCCCGACGTCGGCAAAACAGGTACAAATGTTGACTGGAAGGGCTGCAGCCCTGAATAGGTTCATAAGCAGAAGCTCAGACAAGTGCAAACCTTTCTTCAACTTAGTGAAGAAAGCCACAGATTTCTTATGGACAGAAGAATGCGAGGCCGCCCTGGCCGACCTGAAGAAGTATTTGACCACAGCTCCAGTTCTTTCAAATCCAGAACCTGGAGAGGAGCTGTTCCTATACTTAGCAGTTTCAGAACACACAGTAAGCACGGTAATAATCCGAGAAGAAGAAGGGGAGCAAAGGGCTGTTTACTATGTAAGCAAAACCCTGGTCGATGCAGAAACAAGGTACCTACCCTTTGAGAAATTGGCACTGGCTTTAGTAATGGCTTCAAAGAAGCTGAACCATTACTTCCAGGCCCATAAAATTGTGGTACTAACTGAACACCTCTTGAAGTCTTTGCTACAACAAGGAGACTTGACAGGATTAATAGCCAGATGGGCAGTGGCCTTGGGACAATATGACTTGGAGTACAGACCCAGAAAAGCAATCAAAGGCCAAGTTTTGGGCGACTTCGTGGCCGAGTTCTCACCAGAATCCATCGCACATCGGGCTCCGTTGAGCTAAGATGAACGATGTCCAAAAAAGCAAGGAAAAGCCCAGCCAAATGCAACAGAACAAAGGAAAAAGGAAAAACTCAGACTCTGCAGCATTTACATCGGCAACTCCTTTCGACTGTTTGTCGATGGGAGCTCAAACCAGCAAGGAGCGGGGGCAGGAGTAGTACTGGTATCTCCAGATGGAGACGTATTGGAACAGTCCATTCGATTGGGGTTCAAGGCCTCAAACAATGAAGCAGAATATAAAGCATTGATTGCAGGACTAAAGCTGGCGATAGGAGCAGAAGCAGATGAAGTGGTAGTCTTCTGTGACTCCCAGTTCATAGTCAACCAGACAACGGGCGAATTTGCAACCTGAGATGAAAGGATGTCAGCCTACGCAAAGGAAGTCAACAGGTTAGTAGCTTTGTTTCATAATTGCCGACTACATCAGGTTAGCCGAGATGATAACAGTCACGCGGACGCACTAGCCAATCTAGCCAGTGCAATACAACCTGAAAAAACAAGGACAATAATGGTCGAATACTTGCCAGGCCTGAGCATCGAACCACTGACCCCAGAGCACGAAGCAATGTGTGTGGACATGGGACTAAGCTGGATGGATGCAATTGTTGCATTCCTAAAAGAAGGAAAAGCTGCCAGACGACCACAAGGAGGCACACAAGATTAGATTGAAGTCAACGAGATTCAGTCTGATAGCAGAAGGACATCTTTATAGAAGATCTTTCACTGGACCCCTTTTAAGGTGTGTACACCCGTCACAAGTTGAAGATTTTTTGTATGAAATACATGAAGAAATCTGTGGAAGCCATACTGGGGGTAGATCACTTGCCCATAGGGCCATTACCCAGGGGTATTGGTGGCCCTACATGCAGAAAGATGCAGAAGCCTATGTAAAGAAATGTGAAAAATGCCAAAGGTTTGCACCATTGATACACCAACCAGCAGCAGACCTTAACCCAGTATCCAGTCCTTGGCCATTTGCCCAATGGGGCATGGATCTCGTTGGGCAACTGCCCCAAGTAACTGGACAAAGAAAGTATCTGCTGGTAGCAATAGATTACTTCACCAAGTGGATAGAAGCTGAGCCCTTAGCCAAGATCCAAGATATAGACGTGAAGAACTTCTTGTGGAAAAACATCATCACAAGATTTGGGATTCCGAGAGCAATAATTACTGACAATGGAACACAATTTGACAACAAGCTAATCAAGAACTTCTGTGCAAAGTTCAAGATCAAGAACTACTTTTCAACCCCAAGCTTTCCTTAAAGCAATGGTCAAGTAGAAGCATCCAACAAAGTAATCCTAGATGAGATAAAGAAGAGGCTGCAGGTAGCAAAAGGAAAGTGCGTGGATGAACTACCAAACGTGTTCTGGACATATCGGACTACGCCGAGAAGATCAACAGGGGAATCCCCCTTTGCCATGACCTATGGCACGGAAGCTATCATTCCCCTTGACGTCGGCAACCCTGGGATCAGAACCCAGGGAGTAGAAAGTGGGACTAATGATATACTCTTAGCCCAAGATCTGGATCTACTAGAAGAAAGAAGAAAGAAAGCTGTAATTCAGCTCGCAGCCTACCAGCAGCAGCTTGCAAGAGCTTATAATAAGAGAGTCAACCTAAGGGAGTTCCAAGTCGGTGACCTAGTCTTGAGAAAAGTCGTCGGTAACAAGAAGGATCCCAGGGAGGGCAAGCTTGGCCCAAATTGGGAAGGACCCTACAGAATCACTTCGATATTGGGCAACGGTACATATCGGCTTGAAGATAGTGAGGGCAAAGAGTTGCCAAGACCTTGGAATACTTGTAATCTAAAGTTTTTCTACCATTAGATTTTCCTTGTTATTTGCCGATGTCATGAATAAAATTTTAGCAGAATTCTTCTATATTTGTGACTGATGAAGATACATAACGTTGTTTCGGAATATATGCATAATGAGACCCCAAGTGGAACTTAGGTTCACATTAGGGGGCAGAGAGAAGAAATGATGTTTAAAACTTGTTGAAACCTGAGAAAAGTTTACAAGTTGAAGTTAAACCGATATGATGTTTAACACTTATTGAAACTTGAGAAAAGTTTACAAGTTGAAGTTAAACCGATATGATGTTTAACACTTGTTGAAACTTGAGAAAAGTTTACAAGTTGAAGTTAAACTGATATGATGTTTTACACTTGTTGAAACTCGAGAAAAGTTTACAAGTTAAAACCGAAAATGATGTTTCACATTTGTTGAAACTTGAGAAAAGTTCACAAGTTAAAACCGAAATGATGTTTTACACTTGTTAAACCTTGAGAAAAGTTTACAAGTTAAAACCGAAATGATGTTTAACACTTGTTGAAACTCAAAAAGTTTACAAGTTAAAGATTAAAGTTAAACCGAGAAGATGTTACACACTTGTTGAAATTTGAGAAAAATTTTCAAGTTGAAACCGAGGTCACGCTAAGAAAGCTACTTGGATACTTGCTGAAGTAAATAGTCATAACCGAGGTATGTTATCCCGAGAAGGTTACACAAGATAAAAGTATGTATTAAAGATATGCAAATTATTCTAAGTATGAAGGACATACAAAAAGCAATAAAGGGAAGACAAACAATGCAAGCATTCAAGAAAGAAGTTGTATTCATAAAAAAGCACATCGGCAATTTAAAGAGTTTACATTACTTTGAAAAGAGAAACAAAGAACAAGAAAGGAAAAGTAAAAACATCAAGACTAGGATTTCTCAGCATCATCAGCAGGCTGGGTCTGGATCTCGGAAGACTGCTGGGAGGACATCTCGGCCACCTTCTCGGCCGCAAGCTCAGCATCAATCTCCTGAAGGGCCTGATCAAGGCTCTTTTCGGTGAGAGGCACGTCCAATGAAGCCTCCTCAGGGGTAGCTTCCTTGGGGACCTCCTCAACCTCCTCATCTTGAGTCAAGTCCAGGACTTGCTCATTTTGAGTAGGTGACTTGGCCCCAGCAGCTTCCTTGGGCTTCCTCACCAAAACCTCCTCCTCGGACTCAGAGTCGTTGTCGGCGGGTTGGCTTGGAGTTGGGGGGAATGGTAGAGGAAGGACGTCGACATTCCTAAGGGGGAGTCCTTAGGGACATCAAGCCTTTTCGACAAGGTCATCCAGCCAAGGGTGAAACCCTTGTTGCATGCCTGCTTCACTTGCTTTTCGTAATCCGCCGTGACATCGGTCACCCCTTCGTTGTAGCCCTTTTCATCGGCTGCCTTGACTTCGGCCTCTTTGGTGGCCAGAGCGTCTTGCAGTTCCTTTTGGGCCTGGGCTATTTTCTCCTCGGCATCCTTCTTCTCGACCTCAAGTACCTTTTTGATAGCCTCAGCAGAGTCCGTTTTTTCTTCGGCGTCAGTTTGAGCCTTAATGGCAGCCTTGGCCTGGTCTTCCAGTTTTTTCATTTTTGATTGTAAACTTTTATTGGCCTTTTGAAGACTGGAGACCTCCCTCTTCATCTCGGCCAGCCTCTCCCAGTTCTCAAAAGATTGAACTGAGAAAGAATGGGCGTGCTGAATGGCCTGAAAATAAACAGAACAGAAGTTGTTAGAAAAAATTATAAGTATGGAAAGAACAAAACGAAAGAAGAAGTTGCTAGATAAAGACACTTACTTGAACGGAGCGTTGAAGCATCAGAGCGTAATTTTCATACTCGCTCAACTCGGCATTTCAGTCAAGATCGCCGGGAGAAGCAGAGCAGTACTGAGGGCTACGCCGACGTTGATGTCATCAGCGCTATCGTTGGCCATAACTGGCTTATCTTCCAGAGTGATTCTAGGGGCCCAGGGGGCATCGTGTCTTTTGGACCCCGAGGTTGTTGCAGAGGATGACCTCGGCTTCTTTGATCTTGGAGACTCAGATGGTTGGGCCTCAGAACGTCTCTTCCCAACAGCAGACTGAGACTTGTTGCTCTTATGTAATTTAGAATTCGGCAAGATGTCTTCAGTGTCAACCTAAGTTACCTTGGCCTTTGGTTGAGCCTTTTTTATTCGTTTTTGTTTTGGTGGAGGCTGGGTTTGCGTTGGCTGAGCATCAACGGTTGATGGGATGCTGGCCAGGAGATCTTTGGCAATAACTCTTTGACAACCCATCTCAGCAGGAAAAGTGGTTCGTCGCCGGCATTGTCGTTGGGATATCGGGATCAGGTATGGAGCCGAGGTTGACGGTTGCTCGGCCGGATCAGAGGTTGATCCCTGATCAGTCCGAGATGTGGACGCGGCTTGTGGAGTCGTGGCAGATGGTGGAGGAAGACTCTTTTTCTTCTTTTTTGGAATGTCGGAGAGTACTAATTTCTAAGTGGGAATGAAATTAAGTACCAGATGAGCTCTTCGTTTGAGGACTGGCAGATCCAAGAGTTTCCTCAAGTCTTTGCTGGGATAGAAAGACAGACGGAAGCCCTTTGGTGGTTGAGGAAGAGCTGCAAGAAAAAACAAACATTAGAGCAAATAAAATGTTGAAAACTTTAAAAACAAGTAAGTATGAACACATGGCTCTTACCATTGCCCTCTACGAAAATTGTTCGAGGAAGAGGAAAGAGATGAAGGTCATCATCTGGAGCAAACTCCCAGTTCCCCGAGATAATAAAGTAATCATCTCCAGCTCCCTTGTTGGAGTCTGGGAGGTCGGCTACGATTTTGTATTCGGTGGATCTCGGCTTGAGGTAGTAGACATAGCCCGTGTCTTTTTTAAGGCCACACATGGTGTAGCAATACTGGATATCGGCTAAGGTAACCCTAACATTTTATTGTTTGGCTAAGGCTATGATGCTATTAATGACTTGATAAGAATTGATGGCAAGCTGCATTGGGTTCAGTTTATAGTAGTGAAGTATTTCACGAAAAAGGATATTGAGTGGAAGCCGAAGTCCGCACTCAATAAAGGCAACCACAGGAAAGGGCATGGAATCAGTTATAGGCATGAGGGAGTCATCATCCCCAGCCAACCTCAGATGGACGTTGGCAGGGATGGAAAACTCTCGCCTAAAGTATTCTAATTTTGTCGGGGTGTTTACCCTATGCTTCCACATACCCATGGCGTTGGCTTAAATGGAGGTATCAGATTTCAGAAAGAAGTATTTTTTGAGGATTTAAAGGACCTCGGCTAAAAACCTAAAAATGTACTATGGTAAGGGTTTGTAAAGATCTAGAAGGAGTTCGTTTTAGTTTTTCCTAAAAACTTGTGGGTTCTATAAGCAAATCCCAAAACCTAACTCTATGGAAGCAAGGTTGGAGGCAGAAATCTAGAAAAGACACAGAAAACAGAAAACAAGAATGTGTTTCAGAATCAAGAACAATGGTGAACTACCAAGAACACTGTGACAGAGTGTGTGAAAGGGTATAAGGCCAAAAACAGTGGCAGAAATCAACAGGTATGTGAACAGTGCAAGTGTTCAAGACATGGGCAAAGAGCAAAATTATGAAATAAACATGCTCAGATACATGATTCACGAATCAAATATTTGGGTAAAACGACAATGGCGACTAATGATGAAACAAGATTTCTTAGAGCACAACAAGAACTGAAACCAGGAGGAACGATGACTTAGTAGAGGGAAAAAGCCAATGTTGAGATCGTCGAAGTCAGAAGAACGGCGGCTGCAGAACAGATTGGCAAGAACTTCGCCGAAGGAACTAGACGGAACGAGTTGCAGAGCTTTGGAAGCTTAAGCAATGGAGGATCTTGAAGGAAAAAGTTTGAAAGAGAAAAGCTTCGAATGCAAAAGTAAAGAGTAAAGAGTGAAGATACAGAGAGAAAAGAAACAAGCTTTGTTAAAACTTGAAACGACAGCAAACAGGGTAATTAATGCGCCTAAAACAACGTGAGCGTCAGATGGCACACAAATTCGCGAGACGATTTAGAAGCACGTCACAAGCACGATCTAGTAAGAAGAAGGCACGTGGCTAAAACGGTTGAATTGTGATGCATGACAGCTCATACGCGTGAAGAAGCCCTTGGGATTCTTAATCTTTAAGAAGACATATCGGCCTATGATGATGATCTCGGCTTACGCTGATGTACTGACAGGAAGTATCGATATAAGTTCCATCACCTTAGGATGCCGAGGTAATAGAACCTAGGGGACAATTGTGGGGATATATTTTATGAGTCCCAATACGTAGCCAAGGTGACGTCAACGTGTCAGCCGAGGTGCCACGTGCCCAGGACATAACGCCGAGGTGATCTCGGTAAGGCTGAGGTTATCTCCGAAGATATCAGAATCCAAGATAAGCGGATAAGGCACAAGAGTCCTAGAATAAGGAGGGACTATAGCATGGATAAGGATAACACTCTTAGGGAGTTTATCTTTATCTCTTAGAAAGTCGAGGATAAGCACTGAACAAGAGTCCATTGAAGCTAGGCTTCTAGTGGGACAATGATTGAGTTAATTATAAAAGAGAGGCACTCCCGTGCGTCTAAGGTACGCAATTTATATTCTGAACAATGAGTTTAGCACTATTGATTATCTTTGAGAGATATATTGACTTGATCGTCGGAGTGCCCCCGGGTGGACGAACCACCACCGGAATCTTCTCTTTCTGTTGCAGGTCAGCTAGGTGTCATCTATTCTGCCAGTACTCTCCAGCTGATTACTGAGTTGGGCAGTGTGATCGGAAAATCACTCACACACAAACAAATTAGAATTAGATCAGACCATATCATCAAAGCAAAAGAAACATCAGATTAAGCATCAGTATAAGGATTCTACGAATTCTTCATACACGAATTTCTGAATACAAAGGACAACTCAAAAAGCTACTTCCTACTTCCTTACACAAACACCCAAACCATGTAATACTATCCTCAAATATAAACGAAATGTATCAAGAAATGAGTTTTGCAATTTTAATTTCTTTTTCCTCACAATGGTAAATCTTTTTAAATTATCAACAGCAAAATAAAATTCTATATTAATCAACACAACCATATCAACTATATAATTAATTCTTTTGATCAAAACTGAATTAACACATCAAATGATAAAATACCAAGAAAAAACTAAATGATCATTGTAACATTACTCAAATTTTAAGCTAATAAATTAATTTTTAAGCCCCAATTAAACTAAACATGAATAACCCATGATTCAACTATGAACCAATAAACATGAGAGAGAGAGAGAGAGAGAGAGAGAGAGAGAGAGAGAGAGAGAGAGAGAGAGAAAGAGAGAGAGATAGATGCATGGAAACAAACCTAGTACAATTAATAGAGTAGAAAATAGAGAGCTTTTAAACAAGAACACAAAATCTTCCATTAAAGCGTTACATATAATTATATAATAATAACTTTCAACTAATAACCTTTAAAACACTTAAAATAAAAAGCACTTTCACTGTTAGTTATCAAAACGAAACTGTTTTCGATTCTTCAAAGTCTCATATCATAAACAAACACATTCTTATTATATACATACACAAGAAATAATATTCACTGAGATTTTTGCCCAATTATGAATTTTAAAGCATGTTGATTTTTTCTTGTCTTTCTTCTGCATTAATATTCATATATTTCTATTGATTGGCCATGAAACTCAATGACTAATATCACAGAGTAGGTATGTCCAAATCAAACTTCTCAAGCTCTCTCTCACCTCGCTTGTTCTGCCTTATGATAATACTCTAAACGAATCTAACACTCACAAATACGAATTAAAAATGAATCATATTATGATAATACATCATCAACACAAACATTACACTAATAAATAAGCATTTTCGAAGAATAAATACGAAAAATAGATCAAAAACCAAATCTATGGAACTAAAATCGATTAATCGATCAAACCTGGATGCTGAAATCATAGTGGAGAGAGATGCTATGAGACTCATCGGGGATGAAATTGTTGTCGAGATCAAAAACAATCAACGAGATCCGTAGAGAAGAACCATTACATTTGCGAAAGAAACCGAAATTAGGGATTTGAGAGAGAGAGAGAGAGTGATGAAATATAGAACCTTGACGCTTTGTTATCACTACAAGAAAAGGGGGTAAAAAACACGGATGCATTAGCGACGGCGCTTGTCCCGTCGCAAAAAATGGTTTTTTGCGACGGCAGATTAAGCCGTCGCAAATGAAGGATTTAGCGACGGCGTTGTCCCCGTCGGTAATAAAAAATGCGCGGATAGGGGAATAAATGCATCAGTATTAGCGACGGATGTTTTTACCGTCGCCAAAAAAATGTTTTGAGACGACATACGTTTGCTGTCGCAAATAGTTTACATATTGCGACGGCAATTGTCCGTCGCAAAAAAGTCTAATTTAAACGGCGTCGTTTTATGAACAAAATACTTGCCATTTGCGACGATGTAAAACCTACCGTCGCAAAAAGTGAAATTTTTTTTGCCCCTGCTCTTCCCTATTCATCTTGCCGGTCGATCAAAACATAATCCAAATCCCTAAATGTTTGAAACCAATTTCTTTCCCCCAAATCCCTACGAAGCCGAACGGCTGTATTGATCATTTCAACCAAATCCCTACGAACGGCGAACGGCGAACGGTGGTGCGGTGGTGCTGCGGCGAGGACGACAGGTATGCTCTCTCTCTCTCTCTCTCTGTGTGTGTGTATATATATATACAGATCTGTATCATCTATATATATATATATATATTGATATATATATAAAAATATGTAAAGTATATAAAAATATATATATACATTATAATTCTAATTACATTGATATTATTCCCAACTTAAAACTAAAATCTGTTTTCATTGTTTTCCAATCATTTTATTTTTTTGAAAATAAATAATAACACTTAATTTGTATATTTAAATAAATAATAATAACATTTATGGAAACACTCATTATTTCCAATCATTTTATTTTATTGAAAAATAATAAACTTTTAAAAATTCACAACCTATTTTTATATATTTAAAAAAAAAAAATTGTTAACGGGTCTCTTATTTGTGGCCACTTGCTAAAAATGTTGGAAATGAAAATATACATGACTTATGAAAGTGAATGATGTATAATCATTTTTAGCCTGATTAATCAATTGTTTTAGTAGGGGTGTTTACATACTAGTTTAATTTGTTTATGAGATGATCCAAGTACTAAACCTATCCTTAGAGAAATTTTGGAATCATAAATTGTGAAATTTTAGAAATCGAACGAAAACCAAACTGCAAAATTTGTTCAAATCCGGTTTAGTTCCACGATTGAAGAGTTTCAAAAAACTTCATTGGTATACTTCAAATTTCATAATATAACCCAACAAATTTCTCATATTATATACACTACTTAATCACTAAAGTAATGCAATTCTCAATAATATAAGAAGTGTCCAATAAAAAATAATATGAAAAATTACAAAAAAAAAAAAAAAAAAAAACTCAAAGTTTAAGTCTTATAATAAAATAAATCATGAGTTTAATTTTGCTGATACTGTTATTGATGTACCTATCATTTGTTCTGTTTTTCTTCCAGACAACTGTATCGAAAAGTAGTCTTTTTGATCATTTGATAAACTTTTGGGAATTTAGGCTGGGACTTGATCCAGGAACTTGAAGCCTTTATTTTTTGGTGGATTTTAAGTTCCAGTCACCACTCTATCGATAGGTAATGGTTCTGTGCTTAATTTGGTTATACTGTACATCTATCTAGTCTGTGAACTTCATAACCATAGCTAATGCAGTTCTGCTATCATTTCATTATATGTAGTTTTTGCATTTTCTTTCAAGGAGAGCATATCTTACAATGTTCCCAACATGTAGTGTGCGAGGCATTTAAGTATTTACGTTACCTGGTTGATCTTTGCTGGTGTGTTTGTGGAAGTAATTTGTAGTATGGAAAGTAATTGGGCCTCCATATATATAGATAGAAAAGAAACTTGGACTGGGCTTTCTTATTCTACTTTGTTACATAAGATTATGTATGTGATGTTCAAAATTATAATATACAGAATAATGATCCATCTTTATTAAATAATTTTTGAGACAATATACTTGATTAGTGTGTTTTTGTATAACTCATCTATCAAGTTTATAAATAATGCCGCATAGTATTATGGAATACTAATAATTTGGAGAATTCTACCATACACATCCATTTATCATATGCATCATTAGTTATGTCATTTTTTTTTTCTTTAGTTATGATGAATTATCTTCGTTAATTATGATATTATTTTAATTAAGACTTATAAGATCTTTGGTTGTGCCTTATGTGGTGTTTGGTTATGATTTATTTATTTTTTAAGTTATGACTCAGAAAGTATGAAATTATATCATTTTTTTCTTCAATTAATTGATCTCACGTGTTGTTGTATAAGTATTTCATTTTTTATGTTATCCTATTAAATCGGTAAATAACTAACTAGGATAAGACTACCTACCTATTTGAGAGAAATTGGATGGATAGGTATCATGGTACATGAATACGTAGGTATTATATTTAGAGTTACTTTGATGAGATATTTTTGTGGATGTGTACAGATGATGGATAAGAGTTGGATCGATTTTCCAAATAGGATGTCGAGCGAATACATTAATGGGATTGATGAATTCTTTGTGTTTGCCTACACCAATAGGGTTGAAGGTTCGATGATCAATTGTCCGTGTAGGAAGTGTGAGAATCGATACTATTTTGTACGAGAGGGTGTACGGGAGCATCTGATTTTGAATGGTTTTTTAAAAAAATACAAACATTGGATTAATCATGGGGAATCTTACGTATCTCTGCATGGTAATCGAGAGAATGAAACATTAGCTAATTCAGACATTGGGGATGATATGATTGGAATGATACAAGGGGCTATGGGAAATCCACATGCCGATACAAGTGTCGAGGGTGATGAACCACAGGGGCCTAATCCCCATGCATTTGAACCCCAGCTCGGTCCAAATGCAGAGACTGCAAAGTATTTCAAACTTCTTCAAGATGCACAAAGTGAATTGTATCCTGGTTGTCAGAAGTTCACATCTTTGTCATTCATTGTTCGACTTTTACATTTGAAGGTGCTTAATCAGTGGACAGACAAGTCTGTTGACATACTGCTTGAGTTATTGAATGAGGCGTTCCCGTTGGGTGTGAAACTCCCGGACTCATATTATAAAGCTCAAAAGGTCACAACAGATTTGGGCTTCACGTATGAGACGTGGGATGCATGTCCCAACAGTTGCATGTTGTTTCGAAACGAGGACGCCAATCTTGATAAATGTGTCATATGCAACAGTTGTAGATGGAAATCAAATGGTGATGGTGGTTCAAATGGTCCTAACAAAGGTGGCAAACGAATAGCTGCAAAATAGATGAGGTATTTTCCTTTAAAGCCAAGGTTGCAGAGGTTGTTTATGTCATCCAAGACGGCCAAGTTAATGAGATGGCATACAGAGGAACGAACTGATGATGGTGTCTTCAGGCATCTTGCTGACTCCCTTGCATGGAAAGATTTTGACCGTCGGAATATTGACTTTAGTAATGATTACCGAAGTGTAAGGCTTGGCTTAGCATCTGATGGTTTTAACCCATTCAGAACGATGAACATAGTTCATAGCACTTGGCCTGTTGTGCTCGTTCCATACAACTTGCCGCCATGGATGTGCATGAAGCAACCATTTCTAATTTTAGCTGTGCTTATTGACGGCCCAAAAGGACCTGGTGACAAGATTGATGTGTACATGCAACCGTTGATTGAGGAGTTGAAAGAACTATGGAATGAGGGTGTGTCAACATTTGATGCATCAACAAATCAAATGTTTCAAATGCATGCAGCTTTACTGTGGATAATTAGTGATTTTCCTGCATACGCAAACTTGTCAGGATGGAGCACTAAAGGTGAATATGCATGTCCTTGTTGCAATAAGGAAACTACATCGTGTTGGTTGAAGCATAGTAGGAAACAATCATACTTGGGTTATCACAGATTTTTACCTACTGGCCATAAATTCCGGAAGGATAAAGTATCATTTGATGGTAGTCGGGAAGTCCGACTCAAACCCAAATTGTTGTCTGGAACTGAGATGTTGCTACAATTTGAATCTGAGGGTATTTTAACCCATTACAAGAGGGATGACCTTAAGGAGAGGCATATGAGACAGGTAGAGAAGGAGAAAGCTGGACATCGCACCCACAGTTGGAAGAAAAAGTGTATCTTTTATAAATTGCCATATTGGGAGCACAATCTAATAAGACACAACCTCGATGTGATGCATATAGAGAAGAATGTTTGTGACAATGTGTTGTGGACAATATTAGGGGTTGCAGGAAAATCGAAGGATGGTGTTAATGCTCGGCGTGATTTACAAGATATGAATATTAGAAAACCCCTACATTTGCAGTTAAGAGGGTCGAATAAAGCCTATTTACCAGCAGCACAATTCACGATGACCAAGGATGAGAAAGATTTGTTCTTGAAAGTGTTGAAGGAAGTAAGAGTTCCCGACGGGTATTCATCCAATATATCACGTCGTGTGCGCTCACATGATAGAAGTATTGGGGGTCTTAAGAGCCACGATAGTCATATTCTGATGCAACAACTTATTCCATTGGCTATTCGAAGATCGTTACCGAAGAATGTAATTGAACCCTTGATTGAATTGAGCAATTTCTTTAGACAATTGTGTTCAAAAGTGAATCGTGCGACGGATTTGCAATATATTCAAGATCGTATCGCTATAACACTTTGTCATCTAGAGAAAATATTTCCTCCGAGTTTTTTTGATATAATGGAGCACTTGCCTATACATCTAGCTGATGAAGCCTTATTGGGTGGAGCGATTCAATTTCGATGGATGTATCCAATTGAGAGGTATCTTCTTACTTTGAAGCAATACGTGCGTAATAGAGCTCATCCTGAAGGATCAATTGCTAAAGGATATCTTATGGAAGAATGCATGAATTTTTGTGCACAATATCTCAATGATGTGGAAACCAAATCTAGTCGACCCGTGAGGAACTATAGTGGTGCTGATAATTTGGGTCATGCTATTGGTGAAAACACAAGCTTTTATCTTGATAATACTTCTTGGGTACAAGCTCATCGGTACATCTTATTCAATACAAGCGTGGTTCAACCATTCATAAAGTAGGTTAAGTCACTCACTCAATATTTTATTATGTTTTATTGAATTTTTTACAAATTTTTTTGTATTGCTAAAATTTCAATCTACAGCGAACACCTTGAAGTACTTAAGCTCAAAATGCCTCGTGTTGACGATCATCAGCTTCGGCGTGAACATTTTGAAACTTTTCACATTTGGTTCAAGGAACATGTATGTATTTAACTCTATAGATTCTAGTTACTTAAGTCGAACTACATTTTAAATTTTACATTTTCGTGTAAAATAGGTCCAAACTTTGCGAAGGACTATTGATGTCATATTTTACGAAGAGATTATTCTATTGGCAAATGGTCCTCATAACTTGGCAAGGAGGTTCAACGGGTATATACTGAATGGGTTTCGGTATCGAGTAAAGGCCATGGATGATCGTCGAGCCACACAAAATTGTGGTGTAGCTTTGAAGGCAGATACCATAAGTTATGCTAGTCGAAAAGACAAGAATCCTCGTGTGGGGTCTGTGTACTATTATGGACAATTGACAGATATTGTTGAGATTCGATATTCCAATGAGAAGAAACATGTGTTGTTTAAGTGTGATTGGATTGACAACATTCACGGAAAGAAAGAAGATGTCTTCAATTTCACGTTGGTGAACTTCAATCATTTGTTGTACCGAGATGATCGAATTACCAATGAACCTTTCATCTTGGCGTCCCAAGCAGAGCAAGTTTGGTATGTTGCAGACCCGTTACAACCAGACTGGCAAGTAGTGGTGAAGATGTCTCAGAGAGGTTTATTTGATATGAGTTCGACTCATCCACAAATCGAGCCATACATGAGCCAACAATTGGAAGAAAATATAATGCTTCGTGATGAAGAAGTTGGTTGGGTGAGGGAAGCCGCAGAAGGGGAAACAGTTGATGTTCAAATAGACTGATAGTGGTGGAAACATTAGTAATTCAATTAAGGCCAAGGTTGTAGTTAATCATCAATTTCTTAATTTACTTTGTCTTTGTAATTGTATTAGTTCAATTAATGTCATATTATAGTTGACGACAAACCATTGTCTATGTTTCTAATGTCAATTAATGTTATATTGCTTGCAGATTATTATGGGAAGGAAGAGGAAGCCTGATCATCCCCGGCGCATGATGTCTGATGTGCTACATAACAGGACATCAGTAGCACCACCATCAGAGGAGGCATCACATCGGCCACTATCGGAGGGGCCTTTAGTGGCACCACAGCAGTTACCATGTACTCAGCCTCCACGCCTACCATCGGTGCGTCCACCATCAGTGCCACCATAGCAGCTATCATCATCAGCTTATGAGCCATCCGCAGGTATATAAATTTGCTTTGATTTGTATGAAAATTATTTAAACATACATTTATTTATGCTCGTTATATATAACTTGTTTACTCTCATTGTATTTTGTAGACCCTTCGACTTCTTCATAGCCCACCTCAGGTTTATTTGATATGATTTGTATTCACATTATTTAAATTTGCATTTGTTTATTACCATTGCATATTGTTTATTGTTATTGTATCTCACAGGTCATGTTAGTTCTTCATCAACCTCGACTAGGCGTGGTAGAGGATGTGCCAAGGGCATTAAAGAGTGAGGTACTGGTAAAAAGCTAGACATACAATTTGATCGAAATTACTGCCCAATAGGGGATAACGTGGCTAAGTTAACTACTCAACTTGGCATTATTGTGCGGAATGGTAACATTGTTCCTCTTACTTTTCTTGACTGGAACAATGTGCCTGATGATATTATTGATGCTATTTGGAAGGATGTGAAGGTAAAAGTATATTTTTGTCCACAAATTCGAATTCCAAAATTGTGTTATTATTATTTAAACTTTGAAATTGTGTTTTATAGGACAATTTGAATATATGTTCAGAGGAGTACAAGCCAATCTGCATGAAAAACTGCAACAGCATATGGAAGGATCACAAGAACAAGCTTAAGGCTAAGTATTTCAAGCCTAGAAGTTCTGATCCTAATCTGAAGGATGATGTTCCTATGTACATTGTGCCAAGCCAGTGGGAAGAACTTGTGGAGTATTGGCGTACTTCCGATGCTGAGGTATACAAATAAGTTATATTTATGATATGTAAACATACAAATCATATTTACATACTCACATTTGTCGAACCTGTTATAGAAAATTGCAAGTAGGAACGCTAAAAATCGGCGAGCTCACGGCATAGCTCATACCACTGGGCGTACTACTTTCTCTCAGATACGGCATAAGGTTTACATTTTATTGTTTTATTTTTGTATATAAATAAACATTGTATATTTGCAAATTATTTAGATTCTAATTTTCATATTTCTAAAAAAATGCAGATGACCAGTAAGGGGGAGTCTACTGATAAGATAAATGTTTGGCTTATGACACGTAGAGTAGATGACCCAGAGGTTATTCAGACCTTGGTAGTTTCCAAACACCTTTGATTGTATTTAAAGTTTATTTTTTGTGTGTCAACCATCTTAATTTGGCATATACTTGTATGTCTTATTCAATGCAGGATGAGTTTAATCGTCAACTCTCTATGCTACCTGAGGATGGTCGGACTTTGGAGGCTAGGAATGCCATTTTCCATGAGTTGATAGGTCATGACGGACATGGATATTGTCACACATACGGGAGAATTGTGCCTCGGAGAGCGGTGTATAAAGATGGTGCTAGGCCATCACAATCAACACCCCAGCCATCGACTATTGATCAGATCACGCAGAAGGTTCGTGTAGAGCTAAGGGATGAGTTGAGGGAGGAGCTGCGAGCAGAGTTCTCTACACATTTACAGCAGATGAGAGCTGAGATGATGGCCTTAGTGTCACAGGGGGCAAGTGTAGATCCCAACAGACAGGTTCGATATAAATTAAATTGTTTGATAGTTCAAATTTCACACAAGATTATGTATAAAATTCGAATATGATTAACACATTATGTATTGACTATCATAGGTTCCTAATGCATTGAGTGGCCACCGGGCATTTAGGGAATTTGCAGAAGACGAGAATCCATATACACCACCACCAGAAGACCAAGTATAAAATGTATCTTTGCATTCTAAGCTAAAATGTATCTTTGCATAATTTAGACATTCTAAGTTAAAGCGAGACTTGTGGGATAAAACGGGGCTCGAATCGGGTTCCCGGTTTGGGAGTTAAAGCCGGATTTCACTTTAGGCAAACTAGTTCCTTAAGAAACTTGAATTCGAGGAGTTAACGCCCCAAAATCACCAAATGGCGTCAGTTTAGCACGAAACCTGGCACACACGACCGCCTAGGCACGAGAGACTTGTGGGAGAAGACGAGGCTCAAATCGGGTTCCCGGTTTGGGAGTTAGAGCCAGATTTCACTTTAGGCAAACTAGTTCCTTAAGACACTTGAATTCGAGGAGTTTACGCCCCAAAATCACCAAACGGCGTCGGTTTAGCACGAAACTTGGCACACACGACCGCCTAGGCACGCGAGACTTGTGGGAGAAGACGGGGCTCGAATCGGGTTCTCGGTTTGGGAGTTAGAGCCGGATTTCACTTTAGGCAAACTAGTTCCTCAAGAAACTTGAATTCGAGGAGTTAACGCCCCAAAATCACCAAACGGCGTCGGTTTAGCACAAAACTTGGCACACATGACCGCCTAGGCACGCGAGACTTGTGGGAGAAGACGGGGCTCAAATCGGGTTCTCGGTTTGGGAGTTAGAGCCGGATTTCACTTTAGGCAAACTAGTTCCTTAAGAAACTTGAATTCGAGGAGTTAACGCCCCAAAATCACCAAACGGCGTCGGTTTAGCACGAAACTTGGCACACACGACCGCCTAGGCACGCGAGACTTGTGGGAGAAGACGGGGCTCGAATCGGGTTCCCAGTTTGGGAGTTTGAGCTGGATTTCACTTTAGGCAAACTAGTTCCTCAAGAAACTTGAATTCGAGGAGTTAACGCCCCAAAATCACCAAACGGCGTCGGTTTAGCACGAAACTTGGCACACACGACCGCCTAGGCACGAGAGACTTGTAGGAGAAGATGGGGCTCGAATCGGGTTCCCGATTTGGGAGTTTGAGCCGGATTTCACTTTAGGCAAACTAGTTCCTCAAGAAACTTGAATTCGAGGAGTTAACGCCCCAAAATCACCAAACGGTGTCAGTTTAGCACGAAACTTGGCACACACGACTGCCTAGGCATGCGAGACTTGCGGGAGAAGACGGGGCTCGAATCGGGTTCCCGATTTGGGAGTTAGAGCCGGATTTCACTTTAGGCAAACTAGTTCCTTAAGAAACTTGAATTCGAGGAGTTAACGCCCCAAAATCACCAAACGACATCGGTTTAGCACGAAACTTGGCACACACGACCGCCTAGGCATGAGAGAATTGTGGGAGAAGACGGGGCTCGAATCGGGTTCCCGGTTTGGGAGTTTGAGCCGGATTTCACTTTAGGCAAACTAGTTCCTCAAGAAACTTGAATTCGAGGAGTTAACGCCCCAAAATCACCAAACGGCGTCGGTTTAGCACGAAACTTGGCACACACGACCGCCTAGGCATGCGAGACTTGTGGGAGAAGACGGGGCTTGAATCGGGTTCCTGGTTTGGGAGTTAGAGCCGGATTTCACTTTAGGCAAACTAGTTCCTTAAGAAACTTGAATTCGAGGAGTTACCGCCCCAAAATCACCAAACGGCGTTGGTTTAGCACGAAACTTGGCACACACGACCGCCTAGGCACGAGAGACTTGTGGGAGAAGACGGGGCTCGAATCGGGTTCCCGGTTTGGGAGTTTGAGTCGGATTTCACTTTAAGCAAACTAGTTCCTTAAGAAACTTGAATTCGAGGAGTTAACGCCCCAAAATCACCAAACGGCGTCGGTTTAGCACGAAACCTGGCACACACGACCGCCTAGGCACGAGAGACTTGTGGGAGAAGACGGGGCTCGAATCGGGTTCCCAGTTTGGGAGTTTGAGCCGGATTTCACTTTAGGCAAACTAGTTCCTCTAGTCAAAATTATTTACTAAACTATCTTTTTAATTATATGGTAGTTAATTTTTTTATATTTTTCTGTAATTAAAATATTACCGCCATTATATTGTTATTAATTATTTTTACTTTGTTTTTTTCAGATATTTCCTGAGTAGCAGTTTGCTTCGTGTGGAATGTGGGCGCGTAAAGATTATGACCAACTTCTGTTTTTGTAACTCACGAAAGAATCAAGACGAAAACTTTTGGTTTTGATTTTGATTTATGTTATTTAAATTTGTGACCAACATTATGTATGTATTATGTGACCAACATTAGGAATTTTTATCATTTGCCAACTTTTGTTTATGTATGGATTTATATTATTATGTCATTTTTTGATTTTTTTTTTAGCTATTTTTCACTTGCCAACATTAGTTATTTTATTTATGTATTTATATTATTATATCATTTGCCAACATTACAGGTTATTTTTATATTTTAAATAATTGTAAAACAGGGGTTTTTTTTTTAATTTTTTTTTGAGACGGCAGAACACCCCGTCACAAAAAAAAAAAAAAAAAAAAGCTATGCCAGGCTTTTTTGCGACGGCAGCCATACCGTCGCAAAAGGTGTGGAATTTATTTGAGAAACAAGGCTTTAGCGACGGTGAAATTGCCGTTGCCAATAGTCATTAACGCCACATTTTTTGCAACGGCATTTTTTGCGATGGAATTTTGCCGTCGGCAAAATCTATTTAGCGACGGGAAGCTTGTGCCGTCGCAAAAAAGCCCAGATCTTCATCCACTATCGGCGATAGAAATTTGCCGTCGCAAAAAAGAAATATTCCCGTCGCAAAAACAATGGCGACGGCAAGTGCCGTCGCTAAAGGTCTGTTGCAACCCCCCTTGTTGCGACCCCTACTTGCCGTCGCAAAAAAAAAATTTACCGTCGCAAATAGCTTTTGAGACGGCGTTTGGATTATTTGCGACGGCGTTTTGCCGTCGCAAAAAACCATTTTTTTTGTAGTGTATTATTTTTTTTAAAGATAGTCCCGACTATTGAGTTCAAAAATCAATATATAAAATAAAATAATATGTGATTTAGGATTATTAGGGACCAAGTAAAATTATAAGTAAAAGTGATTGATCATTTTACAATCAAATAAACTTATCTAAAAAATATAATAACATGATTAAATATATATATATATATATATATATTTAAATTCCTTCATTTTGTCCTTAAAAGTATAATTTTTGCAGAAAAATTATTTTTATCCCTACAAATTTATCTCTAAAATCTTAATTTTGTATTTGAAACAAGTACAATATGGGCAAAATTTAAGTGATAAATATGCACAACCTTACAAAATAGTACTTGCACAGCACCAAAATAACATTTGCACGGGGCACATGCAACATTTGCATCATAAATAGGGTTAACTCTACCATCAAAGGCCGATTCATTGCTCACAGCCAAACTCTTTAGAATTAAGAGTGGACTCCTAAAGCTTTGGGGTCGACTCTGTGATCTCTGTCTAATTTTTTGTAATTAAGGGTCGAATCTAAATTAGTTTAGAAAATATAAAAAATTCACATAATTTATATTTATATACCTGATATAGTTAAAATTAAACTATACACATGTTATACTTTCGTGCAATTTGAAAACACGTTGGTGGCCCAGTGGGGAAGGCATTGCCTTCCCATAGTCTTGGGTCAAGTTCGACTCTTGGGGGACGCGAAAATTTTGAATTTTTTAAGGGCACTTTCCTAAGACCTCGCGCTGTGCTCCGATCGCACTTGGTCAGGGCTGGGGCAGTTGATGAGCTCCACTGGTGCTTTGGTGGTAGGTCCCTTCCCATGGGTTGGGTTAAATCAGGCCGGCAACCGACTATCCCAGGACCTGGGCCTGCGGAGGTCGTGATGTCCCCACAGAACCTCCTTTTTCTGATTCAAAAAAAAAAAAAAAAAAAACGTTTATTTATTCAAAAATGCTTTAGACCACTAATTAGTGGTGACTCTAATGATGTGGCAGTGGACCCCACCCACTGCCACATGTGTTTTGTGTCTTGTTTTTTTTTTTTTACTTTTTTTTTTCAATTGCCACCTCACTAGTGGTGGTGTTAGTGATGATAAATTAGTGACCTATAGCATTGCTCTTATTTATTCTCTAATCTTTTCATCTCATAAATAAATAAATAAAATATTTAAAAATATATATAATTTTTTATTCTTATATTTAAACATATAAACATGTACGGTGAGCGAAATGACTGCATTTTGAGTCTCTCTTGTCTCACCCCCAATCCTCCTCCTCCTTTTTCCCCCCGCTTTCTCTTCAATCAAATCCTCAAACCCACTCGAGTTTTCTAATCCAATCTCTATTCAAAACCTAGTGTTCAAATGCCATAGCTCTCTTTTTTTTCCTTCTATTTTTAACATTTTATTTTATTTTATTTTATTTTATTTTATATATATCTTACTCGATAAAATAATCAAAGCAAAAGCAGCTTTAAATCTTTCTGACACTATTTTTTTATTACTTTTTCTTTCTTGCTCTTAATTTCTTTTCAATAATGATTCATTCCATTAAAAATATCACCATTAATAGCACTAATACATTAAAAAAAAAAAAAATACAATTTCAAAATCAAAACATTACATCATTAATGATGAGACTCACTGCCACCTAATTAGTGGGAGCACTAATTAGTGCTCCAAGCATTTTTCATTTCTTTTTATGTTGTTGTAGTAACCATGGCTAGTTTAGATTTAGCAAATGCTTCTCATTATACCCATCACCAATTCCACCCCTTCGAAACAAATCCTGAAAACGAAGAACACAACGATGACAACGGCGGCAGCCACCGCTCCGATGATATGGTCACTCGTCGGCCAAGAGGCCGACCACCCGGTTCCAAAAACAAGCCCAAACCACCGGTAATTATAAGCCGAGAGAGCGCGAACACGCTCCGAGCTCATATTCTCGAGGTCAGCAATGGCTGCGACGTGTTTGACTCCGTAGCCATCTATGCCCGCCACCGGCACCTTGGGATCTGTGTTTTGGGCGGGAGTGGGACCGTCACGAACGTGAGTCTCCGGCAGCCAGCCATGGCGGCGGGTGGTGGTCCGGTGGTAGGGTTACATGGGACGTTTGAGATTCTGTCGTTGACGGGGTCGTTCTTGCCACCGCCGGCTCCGCCGGGAGCGACGAGCTTAACGGTGTTTTTGGGGGGAGGGCAGGGACAGGTGGTGGGAGGGAGTGTGGTGGGAGAGCTCGTGGCGGCGGGGCCCGTGGTTGTGATTGCGGCGTCGTTTAGTAATGTTGCCTATGAGAGACTGCCGTTGGATGAGGAGGACGAGGAGGAGGCGGCGGTTCGGATTCAGCCGCCGGTGTCAGAGGTTTCCAGCGGTGGCGGCGGTGGTGGATTTCTTGACCCATCTTGTGGTCTTCCTTTCTTGAATTTGCCTATGGCTAATAATTGTCAGTTACCAGTTGATAACTGGGTGGAAAACTCAGCTCGCTTGATGAATCGATAATGTTATGACGATCACATTTGTTTATGATTCGATCTTCGCAACATCTCTGACTTGGGTGAAATACGCTTCTTTCTTCGAATCACAAAAAGGTGAGCAAGTTAATGTTATTACTGCTTATGATAATGATCATGGTTCTTCTCTTATCTTGAGTTGTCTTTGTTTTTCTTCATTTTAGACTTCTTGGGTTTTTTGTATCTTTAATTTTCTCGAAATAGTCTTCTTTCTGTTCTTCATGGAAACTCTATTCTTGTTAAGGACATGGTTTCAGACTCACTTGTGTTTAGAAACTGGCATACTCAAAATATGTTGGTAGTACTAACAGATCAATTAGCTCTTTGTGATACATATTTTATCTTCTATTTTATAGTGTTGCTTTGCTTCTGTACATCATTCGTTCATTCTTTTTAAAGTTATGTTTGAATCATGAAAATCAGGAGCTTTGTGATTTTTTGTATTGTTTTAAAAATGGAGATGTTGGTTGGTAATGTTTGACCTAACCTTTTTATCTAGTCTGGTAGGAAGATACCCGTGTGATTTGTAAGTTTCCTCTCTCTCTCTCTCTCTCTCTCTCTCTCTCTACCTAGTCATTTACATGCACGGCAAGTTTTCCTGAAAGCCAAGCAAGCAGTTTATTTATTTATTTATTTATTTTTCTAATTCTTAAACACAAAAGAAAATCAATCTTTCCCTCAAGTGTTCATTTGAACCAATTTAACGTGAAAAAATGATATACAAATTTATTTTTTAAATTTATTTTTAAATTCAATAATGTATTAGAAAGATAATTTACTCATTTAATTTGTCATCCTGATAAAATCAAATAAATAGGCAAGTGTATCATATTAGGCAAGTCCTTATCAGTGTATCACAGGCAAGTGGAGGCCGTTGAATCAATAAACCCAACATATACCCCGTCAAGTAACGTCTGGTACACCACATATGACTTAATGTTTCTTTTTTTAATATTATTATTTTATTTATATAAGTAGTCCCTAGTCAGCTTGGGCTAAAAGATTGTGTCAAACACAGAATTTTTATCCTTTCATATAATATTTGTATAAATTATAAATACACCTTTTAAGATTTGATTAAAATACGATTCACTTCCTGTAGTTTTAAAAATTACATTTCACCTCTGAGATTTCTAATTTCATAACAAATCGCATATTTTATTAATAAATCAATAAACAATTAACAATTTTTAATATTGTTAGAAATATGTTTCAATTAATAATTTAGGTAATTTTATTATTATATAAGAAAATAATTATGAATTTCATTTTTTTAGTTAATTCTGTTAAATAAAAAATTCTGACAATGTGGTATTTGTAATTTTTCAAATCACAGAGGACAATCTGTACTTTAAGCAAATCGCAAGGGATGTATTTATAATTTACCCTATATATTTTGTATATTATTCTGTAATCGGATTTATATATTTTTTAACTCTTTTTTATACTATTGGACCTCTATATAGGTGTAAAAATGACCCGCGGCCCAAGCCCAAGCCCAACTCGAGATGTTGGGTCTCGGTCTGGGCTGTCATTTTGAAGTTTGACCCGACCCGTGGGCTCGACCCATCAGCTTACTCAAGGCCCACTCAAAGTCCAGCCCCGAGGCCCGACCCACCCAAGACCTAGTTTCATTTTTAGTGAAAAACAATAAAATTTAGGTAAATAATTAAAAAAAATGTTCAGGACTAGGTGCGAGCCTGAGCCTTGGCCCGTTGTCATGGGCCGACTCCTTTAGAGGTGCAGCGGATCAATTTTTTTGCCCCGTGTGGTGCTCAAACTCCTCCAAGTTTAAGCCCGCCATAACTTGTTGACAAATCGAGTGTTGATGATCTCATCCGTTTGAACATTAGGGCCCAATGCTTTTTCAAGCAAAACAACTTCACAACGAAGCTCCGTCTTCATCTGGGTGCCACAAGTAGGCCTAATGCCTCAAGTGTACTAAGCACGGCATAAGTTGCTTCATAGCGCCAATCTTACTTTAAGCAAGGTGCTCACCCAACTTAGGTTCATGTCATCAAGGTGCCTAGCCACACCACAATGTGCTAGCGAAGGACCTCGACTTGGCCGACAAGCCACATTGCATGTTGGGTCTTTGTTAGCATCTCGAAGTTCCATAGGGTCAAGCATGCCTCAATAGATGCATATTGGATGGCCACTTGGTCATGCAAAGCCACAAGCCACCGATGATCAATCTCTTGCCTACGGTGTAGTCCTCGTGCCAACACATGTGTTAGATTCCGCCTATGGCCATTGCGCACCTTAGCGTTGCACCAACGTTTAGCATGAATAAGGCAATGTCTCAATCCGTAGCTCGCTTGTAGCATAAAGTAGTTCCTCAATGGACTTAGTCAATGCATAGCTTGATGCCTTCATTCAATGGCCCACATATGCGGTATTGCCTTCTAACCGCTTAGCTTAAGCCACTGGATCCTCTCGTGCAAGGTTAAACCCAAACCAAGTACTTGAGTTGGCACACGAGGCCTTTTGTCAAGACCCAAACCCGTCCCTATAGGTTTAACGTCGTAACTAACTAGTAATTCATAGATTACCCATGGCCTCAAAGACAAAATTTCAAAATCTTAAAAAAAACATCGAGGCTGAAACGGAAGCAAAACAAAAATAATAATGAGCTATGCGTACATGATCAACTGTAGTAATTAAAACATTCTTAACACACTTTTATATATACATGTACGAAGACATATTTTATATCTTACACACTACATAAAGGGACTACCAACAAAATACAAAGTTTAACCAAAGTTTGACAAAATAAAACAAAGCCTCTACACAAAGACACCTCTTGGGTGGCTTGACAAAAACGTGGATTCCGAGGCAAACTCTAATATTGATCCTTCAATTGCTCACCTACATATATGTATTAAGAGTGAGCTAACGTCCAGTGAATAATACCAAAGTAAAGAGACTGTATGAATGAGATTCTTAATTAAGTAAATCACATTAATACATATTACATATAAATCAAAATCAGAATGACCTCAGGTCCAATCCATCATGCTGAAGGCATATCAGAAGGGCAAAACGACCTCAGGTCCAAAATACTCATTCATACATAACGACCTTGGGTCCAAAATACTTGTCCAATGATATTACAGAACGACCTCAGGCCTAATCATAACACAGAACGGCCTCGGGCCCAATCGTATTATAGAACGACCTTAGGTCCATCATTTCCATATTCATATCTACGTGCATATTCATATTCGTGATTATGATCACATTCGTATTCAGACGGCCTTAGGCCCATTTCGTGTCCTTGACATACATATTAAACAACCTTGGGCCCATTTCTTATCAAACATATCCTTTGTCAAATATACAGAACGATCTTTAGGCCTATTTCATATTCATTCAGAACGACCTTTGGTCCATGTAATCAAATGTACAAAATGGCCTTTAGGCCCATTTCATATTAACTTAGAACGACCTTTGGTCTATGTAATCAAATGTTTTCGTACTTTTCAATTTCATTATAGAGTCTTGCACAATCAGACGAATAGAATGCTCATTCATAATTCGAATTCACAAATCTAGAAAACTTACACATGAGTAGTATTTAGAAATAGCATATGTGAACATATCTTTCCTAAAGTATTACTCACAATGTTCAGATGCCTAGTTCGCCCTTGTAATTAATCCTACACAATTCATAATACAGATAGAAATCAGGTCATAATATAATTCATTTCGTTCTTAACTTGTTTAATTCTGTTAGGCTTCCTTCTTACTCTTTCAATTCATTTATAATGCTCATTATATGCCTAAGAGTGCTTAGAAATAAACGGAAATCGAAATATGAAACAATTTTTCAAAATTTTTTGAAATAGGGCTCTAACATTGGCGGCTCAAGCAGACCCCTTTGTCTGCAAAACTACTAGTTGCTTGCATTCTACGCTCGAGCAGCAACTTCTCTGCTCGAGTGATGAAGTTGATTTATGGGTTTTCTAGAATGTTGTTTGTGCTTCAAAACATAACTTTAAATGATACAACTTACATGTTTCGTCCTATATATCAACCATACAACTTCTAACATGATATAATGCCAATTCTACAAGATTTGAAGCTCAAATCTCCAAGGATTCATCATACAAGCCCAAATTATTTCAAATTCATTTCCATAACTTCATAACTGATGCACGTAAATTCTACATTTTCATGGATTGTGCATGCATGTGAAATGTAGACTCTAATTTCATCTCAAATGGTAGAAATGACACCCAAATTCATGAGATTCAACAAAATTATGTATGCATGTGTGATTTGGTGCCAAATTCTCCATGTTTCAAAAATCATCTTTATTTATTTAATGAAACATAAATTGAAACTATAAAGCCCTTTCAAAAATATTTGCATGTATGAAATTTAATTCAAAACCAAACTTATTTTTTATTCTCAAATATAAATTATAATTTGTTTCCATATTTGTCCAAATTTAAATTTAATTCATGTTCTTCATATCAAGCCCAATTCTAAACTCACAAATTATAAAACATGAATTAAACTTTCAAAACAATTTCAAGACTTGGGTTCATACATGGCTTGTGTAAAAACACACAAACTCTTAAATAATCATGAAAATATGATCAATTTTAATACATTTATATCAAAACTCCTTTAATGTAAAAATTAAACTCATTTGTTCACAAACTCATAATTTGCCAAAGCTTAGTTCTTATTTCATCAAAACATGAAATCAATTCCAAGAAATCTATGATGCATGTAAATTTACATCTCATATATATCAAGGTTTCCAAACCCAAGCTCAATTCAAGAATTACAATTATTTCCATATTGATTAATCTTAACCATGTTCATGAATTAATTCTTTAATTTCTCCAAATTACATGCATGTAAAAATAAGACTCAAATTCATATAAGATATGCAAAATCAAATCCAAAATAATTAATTTCTAAGTTAATTTCCATAATCATGAACCTAACTCATTTTCTTGCTTATTTATTTTTCATTGCATGCAATTGAATCTAATTACCTCTTAATTTCAGCTTCTAGATGATTTATCCACAAGATTGAGCTTTAATTTCTTACCCAAAACTTTCAATTGAGCTTTAATTTCTTACCCAAAACTTTCAATTTGATGAGTTTCTACACAATTTCTTGAGTCTTTCTTCAATTCTTCACTTTTTCCAAGCTTTTAGCCTTTCTTCACCATTTCCAACACATGAGTTCTAAGATTTGAACTCTCTCTCTCTCTCTCTCTCATGAGTTTGCTCTCATGAGTTTGCCCAAAACAAATTTGAAGCTACACTTTTTTTTTTTTTTTTTTTTTCAACCTCCTTCTATCACAATAATGCTTCTAGCAAGTAATAAAATGGAGTTGCCTACTTTATCTCTCCTCAAATACACACTCCTCTCTTCACAATGCACACGTGCACACTTATTGAAGCTTCCAGTACAACACACTCATGCACACACACACAGAATTTCTTTGCACACCCAAATTTATCACACACACACCCACATATATCTTCAAACTCTAAATCATTCTACAATTTAATTTACGTTTAAGATTAATTTAATTAAATAACACTTATCCTTAATAAATCTTGATTAACACATAATTAAATTAATCATAACGAATCATAAATTTCACATAATTTAATTAGTCTAATTGACTTCCATTAGAGCCCAATTAATTACATTCAAATCTATCAATCTGAATTAGATTTTTAATCAAAGTTTCAAAAGGCTCCAAATATCAAATTAAATTTATTTCCATCCTCAATTTTAGTTTCTTAAATCATTAAGGCCTTCAATTTCAGATTAAACTTTAAAATCCTCGCCAATAAATTACATACTCGATTGAATACCTTATAAATAAATTTAATTCATAATAACCTTAATTTCCAATTCTCATAACTTAATTAACTCCAATTCGGACCAAATTAATCAAATCTCAATTTTACAAATCTGAATCAAATATTTAATTAAACTCCCATGCGGTCTGATACTCGAAATTAGAATAATTCAATTCACCAATTATACTCTCTTAAGCCATTTAGGCTTTCAATTTCGAATTCCAAAATAAATCCTTATTAAAATCAAATACGAATCAGACTCCAAGATTCTCATAAACCCCAAATTAACTTAGAGTAACAATCAATTAGAATCCAAATCTCCTTAATCAATTAAACATAAAATCTTATACATGATGTGGTTAGTTTAATCTAAGGCTTATGCTAATTAAACTCGATTAATTCATTACGGATTGAAATTTTACGAAATTTTACCACGAGCTGTAAAAATCATGCTAAACACAGATGTAAATTCAATTTTAGTTTCTGGCGACTCTAAGGCTATAAATTATCAGTTCAAAGCCCCAATTGCAATAGATTTTTCTACACTCAATAGACATAAATTCATAATCACATAATAACTCACATCATTAAATACACAAATTCATATCAAACACATAATCACATGCATAATTAAGTATATTACGGGTTGGGTTATCACACCTTTGGTGGTGCCTTGATAGCTCATTCGGTCTAAAGAGTCTCCAAGATGCCATAACGCATGGCATAAGGGAGACAACATGTCAAACCTCTCCCTCGGGAGACACGCACAGTGCTTACACTATTGCACCGTCCACAGGGCCCAAAAACCCAAGAGGAGACTCTAGACACCCCTTTGGATGCCTAAAGTCCGCCCTTGAGTTGCCTCAAGGTTGCTCACTTGAAGCCCAGTGTCATGACCCTAACCCGCCCTTATGGATTAGAGTTATAACCCACCAGTAATCATGAGATTACCTATAGCCTCAGTCAGAAATCAAAGCATACTTAAAAATAAGGGGCCAAACTGTGGAAACAATACTTGTAAAAATTGTCCAACGACCTTAGCATGCATGGTTTAATCAAAAAATTTCTCATATACATATAATAACTCACACCATGCAATATTTACATTATGTATGTACCACGTGCATCCAAAATCATTCAAAACAGTATCAACACCAAAATCCAAGGTTATACACAAGGTTGGTCATACATGACCAAAAGAAAACAAAAACAAAAGTAAGCCTCTTAGGTAAGGCGACCTTGGTTGACTCCTCAAAACACGATTTCTCATGGCTTACTGGGGTTGAGGCTGGACATCCCGCTGCTCACCTACATACATATAAATAAAGAGTGAGCTAACACCTAGTGAATAATACCAAAGTAAAGGAGTTCATGAATGAGATTCGTTTAATTCATAGGTTATAACCTAAACTTGTGGGTCAATACCAACGCAAGACGACCTTAGGCCCAACATATCATATGACTCATCCATATTCATATACTAAACGACCTCGGGTCCAACTCATACTTGCAAAACGAATCTTGATCCATTACATGTAAAACGACCTTGGGTCCAATTCATAGGCAAATCGACCTTTGGTCCAACATATGCAAAACGACCTTAGGTCCATCATATGTAAAGCAACCTTGGATCCAATTTACACACAAAATGACCTTGGGTCCAACTAATCCATTTTCGCATTTGTGCGTACTCATGATCCATGATCATGTCCACATTCATTTCCGCATTTAATTCAAAACGATCTCAGGTCCAATCATTTCCTTATTTGGAACGACCTCTGACCCATTCAACAATTATACAAAACGGCCTTAGGCCCATTTCATATACATACAGAACGACCTATGGTCCATATAGTCAAATACACAGGACGGCCTTTAGGCCCATTTCATATTTGTTCAAAACGACCTTTGGTCCATTCAGGTGATTTCATACTTATCAAATGCGTTATAGTCTTACACAATCAGATGAGGAGAATACTCATCCATAATTCGAATTTGCAAATCCAGAACACTTACACATGAGTGGTATTAAACAAAAATAGCATATACGAATATGTCTTTACTAAAGTATTACTCACTATGTTCCAGTGCTTGATCTGTCCTTGCACTTGACCCTACATAATTCATAACACATTGGGTCATAATACAATTCAATCCATTCTTTAATTTGCTTAATGCTCTTAGGTCTCTTTCATGTCCTTTAATTCATTTAGAATGTCTAATGCATGCCTAAGAGTGCTTAGAAATGAAAGAGAATGGAAAACGAATCATAAAATGACTTTTCAAAATTTCTGAAACAGGGCTCTCCACTTTAGCATAGCTTTGATCGCTCGAGCGAACTGCAAAACTTTGTAAAAGTAATGGTTACATGCATTTCACGCTCGAGCGAAATATCTGACGCTCGAGCAGGGAGTCTTGAAAAACAGGGTTCGCTCGAGTGCAGAGTTTGCCGCTCGAGCCACCGTGCAAATTTCTGCAAAATTTCTAGGAGCTCGACTTTCACGCTCGAGCGACGCTTTCCTCAATCGAGCAGACAAGTCGAATTTTGGGTTTTCTAGAACTCTGTTTGAAGTTCATGATTTAATTCCAAAGGCTCAAACATAATTAAATTAGATTAATCTAATTATTTTAATTCGATTCAGTTTTCAATTAAATTTCAGCATATGCTCTAAAAATTATGTTAATCACAATAATACTGTCAATTTCAGTTTCTGTCTCCTCTACGACCTTCAATTTAAATTTTATAACAGGAAATCAAACATATTTTCCTACGGTGAACAGATAAAAATTCAAAAATACATATAATCATATAATTAGCATTCAAAATCATCTAAAGCTCATAATTATAAGCATAATTAAGATTAATTAACATAATCCAGAGTTGGGTTGTCACACCCAGTTTGGGCGGGGAGGTATGTAGGTAGCACACCTTGCCCCTTTTTTTATATATGCTTGTTAAGCCATTAGCCCTTTGGCAAGAGGAAATATCAATATGTCAATGAGTCATAATGATTTTTCATAAATTTCACAAATTGAGAAAAATCAAGAAACTTGATCAAGAAAACACTTCCCACAAGACATCTTTCTAGTCAAAATTTCAACTCGAAACTCCTTCATTTGGATGCCCAAACAATGCACCAAAAATCTGCACTGTTAGGTGTTGTTGCTCACTGCTGCTGCCTGCTACTGTTGGCATGGGTTGCGGCCTTGTTGCTAGTGCTGGCTACTGCTGCTTGCTGCTGGCAGTGAGTTGCGGCCTTGCTGCTGTTGCAGCTTGTGCTAGCTGCTGGCATGGGCTGCGGCCTTGCTACTACTGGCTGTTGGTGGCCTGCATGCCTTGGGTTGCTTGGGGCCAATGTCGGGCCACGTTGAGGCACTTCCAATGGCCACTCTTTAGCACTCAAATGGCCACACCATCGCGAGCAAAACGTCACGGAGTTGGCCTTGCAAGGCAACCCGTGACACTCGCCCTGGCCTAGCCTGACGGCCCACCCAAGACCCGAATATCTCCTGGGCCTATGCCTATTTTTTTGGCCCTTGGACCGGGTCGGGCCAAGCCGGGCCAAATTTACACCCCTAGATCTTGAAAGAAGATATATGTAACAACTCCGACCCATGCTTAACGTTAATCCATGATTTCATATGTCTAATAAGTTATTAAGATCAAATTCTGAATTAATTACATGCGTGTTGCATTATTTGTGTTTATATCTGTTTAACGTAAGAAAATCTATTCATGTTTTTGTTTTGATTTGCAAATTGAAGGCCTTATCGGCATTTGATTCAGAAATTGACTTGGTTTTTGTGTTAATTGGAATTTTTGAAATTTTATAGTAGGTTTAATTGAAATTCGTTTCAGAACGATTAAATTGGGTTAATTTAATGCCACTTAATTAGCCTTAATTAACTATCATTAGGTAAGCCTATATAAGGCTTCTTATGTTCTCTCACTCACTCTTTTCTTTATTCTAACATATTTTGAGCTCTCACACACACACACAACGTGTAGAGAGAGAGAGAGAGAGAGAGAGAGAGAGAGTAGGGAGAAGTCTTCAACAAGAATTTGCTAGGAGATTTGGAGAATTACTCAAGATTTTGATAATTGAAGCTCAATTGGGTAGCCTAGGTAAGAGCTCAACCTTGCAACCTTGGAATTGAATCATTTAGCACATGAATACAAGTAAAATAGGTGAATTCATATGGGAATTGAGCTAGAATTAAAGAAAGCTAAGTCATTCCATACATGCATGCAGGTTTCCTAGCATTTTAAAGTTGTTTTCAAAGCTTTTCTCACATGCATGTTGTAATTCTAGCATGGTTTGAAGAGTTTATAACATTTCTCACCATTGGACCTCATTTGATCATGTTTTGGAAGCTAAGAACTCAAGTGAATATATGCATGTCAAGTTCATATCATGTTCTTACATTTCAAGTTGAATTTTTGCATGTTTGACATACTTTTAGGCCTTGATTTCATGAAATGATCTTCAAATCATAATATTTTACAAGTTCCAACATGTTTTCCAGAATTTTGGCCCAAGAAGATGAGTTTTGAGGTATGGAATTCAAGTTTTAAGCAAATACGAGCAATCTGGAAATTCCAGAATTTTGCTCTCCGCTCGAGCGTGATATTTTACGTTCGAGTGGCCACCTTTGTTTTTGCATCTTCGCTCGAGTGACCAAAAGTTCGCTTGGGCATGAATTGCATGCTCCTAAAAGTTACTTGTTTTTGCAGATTGCTCGAGCGGCAAAAGTTGCGCTCGAGCGAGGGATTGAGTCTTACACTCGAGCGACCATCGAGCGTTTGTCGAACATGAAAATCACATAACCAGTACTTTTTCAAAATTTTCAGAACGCTCGAGCGGAGGAAGTTACGCTCGAGCGTCCCCTCACATTTTTTTTTATGCCCGCTCGAGTGAGGAAAGCTACACTCGAGCGTGGACCCTATTTTCAGAAAATTTGACCAAGTGTTTTCAAATGCATTTTTGCATCCTCATTCCATCCTAGGCATTCCTAGGCCAAGATTAAGGCATAACAATGAGGGTATCATGTAGAAACACACTTTGAATAAAACGTAAAGAGTTAAGTATGTTCCAACGTATGTTTCAAATGTGTATTTGTTATGTGTTGATGTAGGTCACGTGCCGTAAACCGTTTGATTAGTCTGTGTAGACGCGCCTGTGGGCCCCATGCTACAGTTCAGACTCAAATTGTCACGGTTCTTAATCTGAACCAAAGAGTTCAAATTCGGCAAATCATTTTGAGAAAACAGATTTTTAGAAAAGAAGTGCCAAACATGGACTACTTTGCCAGATACAGAGTCGCCACCTAAATATTTTATTTTGGGGGAATTTAGGAAACCCTGACTCGGTGCCAAAGGCCACGTGTCTGTTATCACCAAAGTTGCCTCGGCTCGAGAACTTGGGTACGATTGGGGAAGGTCAGCTATGAGCACCCCCGCTCGCCCGATCAAAGATCGGCCTCTACTAACCACGATATCTTGTTTTGAAAACATTATATGCTCTTATTCCGGTTATTAGCCTAGAATTACTATGTTATGCGCAAACAAGTATAGACCAAATCGCCTAAATTGGAACAAAACATTTCATGTTTGTATTGAAAATGGTTTGCTACTCGCAAGTAGGCTAAAATGCAGATTTTGCCACCCTCAAGTGGGCTTTAGAAAAGATGGTTTTGCCACTATCTAGTGGGCTTACAACTCACAGTTTTAATGCATTATTCCAATTTAGGTAATTCAACCTCCATCCACAGGCATTCAGGCAGTTATATCACATAAGCAGCTAGCCTCATGGTAATTATGCTATCATGGCAACATTCATACACATGTGGCATGCTAAAGCATAAAAGCTTACTTAGTACTCCAAGCCAAAACAGAAACCAGTTAGTAATCATGTGCATGATCCTAGTTCATGTTAAGATGGCTAATGCAACACATGCAAAATGCAACTAAGATAGGCTCGGCTAATCTACAATGACATGTGAGATGTTACAACTAACACGTATTCAGTTTGGATTTGAAGTACAAATGCAGTTAGAATGATGCGCCGAGCCCAGTGCATGCAAAATGAATGAATGGATGCAAACATGCTATCATACTGTATGCTAATTGAAACATGCTCTAGACTAACCATTGAAAGCTAGTAAATAAAAGGAAAGAAAGACGTGGGGTTGGAAGACATGCACGTACGCACGCACACTTATTATAATTGCCCTCGCTCGGAGGGTCCGAATAAATATTATAGTCCGAATAAATAATACTAAATTAATCATTACAGAATTTCTAATTAATTAACAAATTGAATGCAGAAAGAAGGTGGCCACAGCCCCGCCTTGGGATGCGTGAATGATGCATGCTTGACTCGTCTCGCCCAAAAACTCGCTACCATAGCCTTGTTGCCTCTGTTTACACTGTCCTGCCCCTCTGAAAATTCTGAAAGTCTCCAGAACTGCTTTGAATCATTCCCTGAGTATTCTGGGATGCCACCAGCCAGAACAAAATGCCACCGGCCATCGGAATGGGGTTATCGGCCAAATATTATTCTCTCGGCCAAACACGTTCTGCCGGTCGGCACGTAACACTGCCGGCCGGCCAATTCTTTCTGCTGAAACCTGCAGCTGACAGCAGCAGAGGGCAAACAGTGTATGGCATGGAATTTTCGAGCAAATGTGAGCATGGCCACATTCCCTATCATGCAATGGACTCAAGGGAGCATGGCCCTCGACCCTCGGGTCATCAATTGCACATTTCGATGCGTGATGGCCTAAGAGGCCAAGTTAGCAAATCAATGTCAATGCATGCAACAAACAAATAAAAGCTTCACGCCCTATCATGTAGGGATCAAGGGCGTCGGCGACTGAGGATCGAGGCGCGTTACGTCATTTTGAGTACGAACGCACCTCATTCCTCGTGCTTGGTTTGACACCCCAAACGAAGCAAAAATGTAATTCATGGATGCAATATGGCTCGAGTATGCAAAATGACTCAAGCTAGCAAAGCATGTCAAATGTAAACACCAACCAAACATGCAAATATGCAACGTGCTAAGTATGCAATGCTACAATGCTACCTAGATAGACAACTAGGCAAAATGATAATCATGTAATAATGCATTAACTACAAGGATGCAACAATCATGCAATGTGATGATCATACTACAAGACACAAATGCATGGACTTACACTAGGATGGAGGGACCTCAGCCACACCCCAAAATAGTGGCCAAAGGTGCTAAAATAATGGTGCTAACATGTAAGACAAGCATGCAAACCAATGGGCCTAAGACCAAGGCATAAAAGCCAACTTTCAAGCGCACTTAAAAGAAGACAAACATGGACATTAGACCAACAAAATAAGAGCTATGGCATGTTAGAATGAGCCCCAAAACCCACTTAGATGGCATCCCAAATGCTAAACATGGTGGCAAACACAATGACCAACTGTTGAGGCACAAAACTACGACACTTCAAAGCATTGAAAATGAGCCAAATGCAAGTGTAAGACCACATTACATAGATTGAAATATGATCTCAAATGATGCCAAATTATGGGAATAAGCCAAGTAAAGCATGCTAGTGACCCATACACCCAAGGCTCTCAAGCCAAAATGCATGGTGGCTATATCAAACATGGAAAATATGATCAAATCAGCACCCAACAGACCTTTATCATGATAAATAATGACCAAAAGCTTCACAAAGCTAGGTAAAAATATGCAAGCATGAGGGTTTAATGGCTAGGTGTATTTCTAGGCAAAATGGAGGAATACAAAGCAAGTGTATTAAGCATGGGAGAGGCCATTAATCCGACCAAAAACAGAGACATATTATGACCAAACAACACCTAAAAATCTCTGAAATGGAACCCAAAACAACCAAGCACATATGCTACCCTTATGAGGCCAAAGCATGCACAAATGAGACACAAAGGGGAAAGGGGTGTCCCTCTCCTATGCAAGGCCTCAAGCCTCCTTCTTCACCACTGAAAATCCAAAGGGAAGAGGGGCGTCTCTCTCCTATGCAAGGCCTCAAGCCCCCTTCTTCACCACTGAAAATCTAATGGATTTTAGTGGTGAGAAGGTCAACACACAATAGTGACCAAAGCTTAGTAAAAAGAGCACCAAAAGGGCCAAACAAGGCCTTAGATGGGGAGGTCGACCCTCAACACCAAAACAACCTTAATGAAGTATCTTAAGAATGCAAATATAAGACTTTTTTCAGTTATACAAAAAGTCTAAAATCATAAGCAAGATAGGTAAAAGACTAGTGCAAGATTGGGGAATATAAAGTAAAAGTGTCACCCTTGGAGAATCCTTGAAGAACAGCAAATGCAGCCTTCTTCTTCTGATCGAAACCAGTCCAAAACCTCAAGAACAAACCCTCAATGCCTCTCAAATTCAAAGTATGGTGTAATAATGTGTGTTTTAGTGCAATACTATGAACTAAACACACTTTTAGGCTATAAAACACACACAAAATGAAGAGAGAGAGAGATATAGAGAGAGAGGATGATATATCATATATATGTATGCATTAGATCTGGATTTTATGAACCAAAACAAAGGAGGAGGAGGGTCTCCTTATATAGACAAGGGAATGGCTCCAAGCTTCTTAAAGAAGCTAATAAAAGAAGGGTCAAAGGGGCCAAGCCTCCAAGAGAAGCTAACCCAAAGGTTCAAGCTTCTTGAGGAAGCTAAGACAAAGGGTCAAGCTTCCTCAAGAAGCTTGAGCAAAGGGTGCAATCTTCTAGAGGAAGTTTGGATCAAAAAGGGTGCAAAGGGGCCAAAACAGCCACATACACGTATGGGGTTAGGGTTTGTGCAACCCAGCTGGCACAGTTGGCATGCACCATGCTTGCAAGAGTCAAAAAGGTGGTACCGGCCAGAAAAGGAGGCCATCGGCCAAATAAATGGTCAGTCAGCTACTTATTTGGTCGGTCGACTATTTTGATTGGCTGGTCGGCTAAATTGATGGCCGGTAGGTGGCTGCCAAGGCCAAAAAGTGTCCGGTGGGTGTCCAGATTGAAGCCTCAGAAGTTATCTTTCCAATGGCGCAAACCTTGAATTAAAATTCCTCCTGTGCAAAAAGTTATGCCCTTTTTGGTGAAGCCGCGCAGATTCGGTCTAACCGGAGTGATGCCCTACTTCAATCAACCATATCTCCCCCACCCGAACTTGGCTTTAGGAGATTCTTGAGTGCAAAATGAAGCCCCAGAAGTAAGATTTCCAACAGTGGTGGCCTCATAGCTAAAATCCAAGTATGTAAATGAATAAGCCCGATTCAGCGAGGGCTGCTCGACTCTCTCCTACCCGGATTCATGCTGAACTTCTCCCAAATTAGTTTTCTCCTCTCCTTTCCTCTTTTCTTCAACTCCAAACCCCTAAACAAAGTGTTTTGAAATATTTTTCAAAGATTTCATCTCTCTTTCATTCATTTCCACTTTGTCCTTGCTCAGTTTATCGAAAAGCGCATCATTTGACAAAATGTGAGCCTCGGAACATTGTAGAAACTTTATTTCAAAAATGTTTTGAAAGAGAGGGTTCTAAGATCTAAAAACCATCCAAAATAACTTTGGTCCGAAATGGGGTGTGAAGTTGAGATTTGACGCTCTCCTTGCCAAAGAAACCGACCTTTTGCATAGCATAGCCTGCACATCCTTCACCACAAAAAAAAACCATCAGTAATGCCCAAGTCTTAAGGGCAGTCAAAAATGGGGTGTCTACAGTCTGCTCTATCTGTCCGCACCCGAAGCCAACTGTGAGTAATAACTTAGTAAAGCTATGTTCAACTTTATTTATTTTCTATATGATAAAATAAGATTTATTTTCTGAAATGCTGTGTTCTGTATAATAAATGATTGTCCAATTTCTGACAATGTATTCATGGCATCCTTAGCATCATGTGATATTTGTTAGCTGTTACCCAGGATCGGAGGTTCCATTATGGAACTTAATATGTCTGCAATCTGTTACCCGTACCAGAGACTCCATCATGGAGCTCAACATATCTGTCATCTGTTATCCAGATCTAGAGGTTCCTTTATGGAACTGGTTACTCATAACCACCATATGTTCTGCATCTGTTCTGTATCTGCTCTGTTAGTACTAATGGATGTACCACGTATAATTAAGCATGAACTCTGACCTCTGTGTATGTTTTGAACAAGGATATGAATATGAATCTGAATTATGATTTTTGAATCTGGTATGGACTTCATTCATTAAACTCTTTACTTCGTTATTATTCACTAGGCTTCCGCTCACTATTTATATTATGTATGCAGGTGATCAAGCACGTGACCAAGCTCAAAGTTGAGGACCTGGTGTATCAGTTTTTGTCAGCCAACCTTTGTGCCTTCCGAGGAGGTTTCGAATTAAGTCAAGTTTAGTGGCTGTTTTTGTGAATGTACTAGACCTTGTTTCTTTTAATTTACGGGCAAGATTTCTGATAATATGTTCGTGGAGTGATGTGTAAATATTGTATCTTTTGATGTCACTCGCAAGTCTATAAAAGTTTTAAATTATATGTCCCATGTATGTCTTCACAACTCAATAGACTACGTATATTTTGTATATTTGCTTCTGCAACCCCTAACTATGTATTATTCTGTTAAGAGGTCTTTGGTAATCCAATGATTACTGGCCGGTTACGACGCTAAACCTATAGGGGTGGTTTGGGTCGTGACAATATAGGAATGGATTTTCATGTCATTTTCCTATTAACATTGATGGTTTAATGGCTATGTTTGGCTTAATGGCTATGTTTGATCATATTTGGTTGTGAAAAATGGCAATCTCATAAGATTATGAATTTCCTAAAAGGGTGGTTAACATGCCCACAGTGTGGTATTGCTAATCATATCCGCATTTTATATAATGAGGATTCGAACAAATTTAATCTCAATCGACTAGAACAAAATCTCATCACTTAATTTCATTATACTCGGTAACCTCAATCGACTTAAGGATTTAACAAAAATTCAAAATGTTTTGAGTGGATAACATTTTATGTCCACTCAAGGCCCACTCAAAACCAAATTTAAATCCTTAAGCCATATTTGGTTTCTATCCACTCAAGGTCCACTCAAAGCCTATTGAGGCCTGACTCACTCGAGGCCTAGTTTCATTTTTAGGGGAAAACAATTAAATTTTAGTGGAAGAAATAAAAAAAATGTTCAGGCCTAGGCCCGGCCCAAGTCCGACTTGATGACCCACCCAAGGCCTGAATACCCCTTAGATCTAGGCTTAATTTTTTTATACTATTTGATCTCACTGTGGCTCGGGCACAAGCCCAACCCGAGATCCTAGGCCTGGGTAGTCATTTTGAAACCTGGCTCGGCCTGGTCTGTGGGCCCAACCCATCAGCCTTCTTAAGGCCCACTCAAAGCCCGACCTGAGGCCCGACCCACTATAGACACCCTATTTTTGACTGCTCTTATGACTTGGGCATCACCGTTTGCACACTCAATGATGAATTTGTATATGCTTGTCAAGTGCTCAAAATCCTCAGCAGAATGCGATAGCTTTGAGCCTTCAAACCCTATACACCTTTTGCCTTGTTTTGGACCAAAACCACAGTTTTTCAAGCCTAAAAACCCTAGTACCTGCAAGCCCACTAGTGTGGGCTGCCGGCCACCAATGTGGGCTGTTGGCAATTTGTGTGGCATGCCGACCACTTGTGTGTTTTTGCAGATATTTATGCAAACCGTGCTAGTTGTTTCTACAGGTGCATGCATCTACCCACACGTGTATGTATGGATATTTTTGAGGGAGTTTCATGTTTTTCTATAAATAGAAAACCTCCCCTTCTATTTTTGAGGGTTTGAAATTTTGGAGTAAAAATATTTCTCTCTCTCTCTACAATTCCTTCTCTCTTTTGCAAATTCTTAAGCCTTTGCCTATACACTCTAAACCAAACATTGTGGTATTGAGCTGAGATACTTTTGAGCTTATTTTGAGCTCTTGAGGGTGTGTAAGTGTCGGTTTGTCACTTGGAAAGGGTTCTCCTCTTCAAGAGGTATAAGTCTTGGCTTGTTTCTCTGATTTATTTTCTATTTTTCCTACTTTTTTTGGACTATTTTTACATTGAATTTTTGGACTGAAACTTGTGGTTTAAGGCCATTAAGGGTAGAGCGGTGGATCACCTTCTTTGAACCTTGCTTCTAAGGCCTTTGCCCTTGTGTTTTCCACCTTCTTATCATCTTTACCACAGATTTTCAGAGGTTTTTCATAGACAAAAATTATGTTTTGAAGTCCCAAAAAAGGAGGGGGTAGCCTCCCTCCTTGTGTTTGCTTACTAGTTTAACTTGCTCCATGTTGTAGCTTATTGTTTTAGCTATTTTTGTCCAGCACTGTTTTTGACTATTTTAGGTCTGTTTTTAATTGTTCATTACATTTGAGCTTTGTATAACATGCTTGTAGTGTAATGGTCCTCATAGGTTTGGTAGTTTAGGCCTTAGCCACCAACCTATTTGAGTTGATAGTGTTTATTTCTTACTTTCCATACTTGTTTTCATCTTTAATCACCTCTGCAACCTTCTTACTTTCTTGGCTTTTTCTTTGCCTTGAAAGTTGTTTCAAACTACTTGCTTGTTTAAGCTTGAGATAGAGGTATTGTGCTTAATGGTTTAATCCCTTTGGGGGTTCATTACCAACGGCATGACACTTCTCTCATGCCTAAAGCAACATTTGGTTTGGTACTCCTTTCCATTAGTGGACTTAAAGCTCATTTTTGGACTTAATTGATTAAGGAATGAATGGTAATTAAAATGATGTAATAAAATTGGGACTAAAAGTGATACAAGATAATAAAATCAACTTGGGTTCAATCGGACGTTAATTGAACCCATGGAGTCTTGAGTCGTTTCATACTTGTTAGTGATGTAAACGGTTCAAAAGTCAATGTCAACCACTTCCCTTGATCAATCCATGATAGAGATGAGGGGTTTGTTGGTCTTTTATTATGCATTTATGGAAATTATGTCCCTTGATTCATAAGTCATCATGCAATGAAATTGCGTCGATTGATGATTTGCGAATCAAACTACTCCTCCTTTGACCTATTTGATGATAAGGAGAGGCAGGGTGGACAAGCATATCCTGAGAATACTCTGGTTTGTGCTCTGTTTGTCCTCTGTTGTTACAAGAAAGAACCAACATCAGTGGTTGGCCGACCACTACTTCTGGGTTGCCGGCCACTTTTTCCAGGCAAGCAGTGTCCTTTTTCCAGCAGAGCAGAGTAGAGGCTGAGGTGATAAACAGTGCAATGTTCTAAACTATGCAACAGGGGCATTCCAGTAGCAAAACGGAAAGCATTATCGGGTGGAAATCTACATCCATGCATGAGCCATCCCTTGATTCTCGGGACCCATCAAAGTGATGTTGTAATAGTAGCATGTTGTAAATAGTGGATTTGTAATTAATTAGTTAGACTAATTAGTTAGTTTTGTGATGTACTTATTTAATTAGTTAGAATAGCTAGTTAGTTAAATTTGGTGTTGCAATAATTAGCTAGTATAGTTAATTTATTTCATTTGGTTTGTACTAGTTAGTTAATTCGTAGCTTAGCTAGCTCATTTATTCGAACCCTCTTGTGCGAGGGCCAAACTTGTAATAATGTGTATGTCTTCCAACCCTACGTATTTCTCCTTTTTATTTACTTGCTTATAATAAGTAGTTTAGAACATCATGTTTCTTTTAGCATTTCCCATGTTTGCATCCATTTGTCTTGTATGCATCGAAGCTCTGTTCATCATTCTAAACAAAGCATTGTAGTTTACATACTTCGTTGAATACGTGTTTAAACCGCATGCTATCAAGTTGTTTCAAATGACATAACTAGTAGCCGAGCTTATTAGTTACATATCGCATGTGTTGCATTAGTCATGCTGCATTAGTTAGGAGAATGCATGTTTTCTAACTTTTTTGCTTGTTTTGGCTCACCTCGGAGTACTAGATGAGCATTTTTTTGCTTTAGCATATCTCATGCGTGTAATTGTTGCCATGTATAGGTGCTTAAGTGATAAATTGCTTAAATTCTTATAGATGAAGGCTAATTGCTTGAATTGAAATAATTTGAGTAAATGTACATATGAGATCACTTTTTCAAGTGGTACATATTCGAAACAATTTTCAAACAAACATGAATCAAAGTGTTCCAATTTTTGAAAATAAGTCTATACTTGTGTGCAACACATAGTAAAGTTAGTCTAATAATCGGAACAAGAGCATATAATATAAATAAGAATCACATCATGATTAGTAGAGGCCGATCTTTGATCGGGCGAGTGGGGTGCCCAATTCATGACCTTTCCCTCTCGTACTTAAGTTCCTGAGCCGAGACACTTTGGTGATGACGGACACATGGCCTTTGGCACGAGTCATGGGTTTCCTAAATTTTTCAAAAATATTTAGATGGTGACTCTGTATTTGGCAAAGCAGTCCATTTTTGGCATTTTGATTCAAAATTGATTTTCCAAACGAATTGTCGAATTTGGACTCATTTGTGTTTATCTATTTCAGATTGCACTTGTGGAAGCAGATTTCGAACCACGGGAGTCCAAACTGTAGGGTTAGTCATATCCGAAAGGAGCACAAAAAGTTGAGCGACAGTTTCTGGCGACTACACTGGGGAATTTAGAGAACTTGACTTGAACTTCATGATGTGAAATTTTATCTACGCTTATATGTTCTTGGCATTGCATTTGTATTGGTGCACTTAAGTCACTCTGTTTGCCATCTGTTATTCCTGGATGATTTGCTGAAGGCTTGCCCAAAAGCTTGCCAAAAGGCTGACCGGTCGTGGGCTCTACCACGATGGAAACATAACTCTTGGATATGGACTACCGCTGTGCCGTTTGATCCTCCTTTCACTTCTCGGTGTTAGGTGTGAGAGGTTTATTAGGTAGTCTTACTGAGGTATCCTTTTTGACCATTGGACCTAACTGCATATAGAAAAGCCATAGTGACTGTTCCAAACTAGGACATGATGCTCACCCGAATGCAGGATTGCATGAAACCGCTTGATTGAAGTAGTGAAACCCTAGATCATGCCAAAGCTAGGACAGGGTAACCCTACCCCCCCTCATAGGGGTGTTTTGGCTCTCTTTACCTAGTATGTGCTTTGTAGTGAAACTGTACAGGGGTGCTTCATATCAGCGGTACAATTGGTATCTATTTTGGGGCAGAATTCAGTGTGGAGCGTAGTCACTCAGTTGTGATCATATTCGTTCTAGTGAATTTTAGGCTGAGGTGATGTCTGTTTTCTTTTTTGCTAGGTAGTCCTGGAACCATAGCTTCAAAAGGCTTCGATATCCCTCAAGTACTTTGAACTTGTGTCAATAGACTTTGTGTGGTCAGAGCTTTAGTTCAGGGGCAACCAGTGTTTGTTTCACTCTCACCGGTTACAAGACGGAGGAGGATCAGGCAGAATTCACCAGTCCAGTTCCTACAACAGTCACCCCTCGGCTCACCTGTGTCCAGCTCGGTTCAAGAACACTCATTTGCTTCCAATCCAGCACAAGACCAGTCACCTATTCCAATGGCACAGTATCCCCCAACCAATGTGGAAGAACTGATACACCATCTGAAACAAGTAAGATGCTGCCTGTCAGGCCGAGGTCATACCTATAGCAATCCCAATTTTGACCCGACCTTCATTGTATTTTGGGCCTGGGTTTCGTGGTTTAATATTGTTATCCATGTCTTATTTTCCCTCTTTTGTCTTTGGGTTAGAGTATTGGAATGTCTTGGGCGTGTTCGGAGTAGGTTAGTTGCTAGTTGTTCAAGTTGTTGTTGTCCAGAAATTTGCTTCTTCGCTCGAGCGAGGCTTCTTGCGCTCGAGTGAGCCTTGTGAAATTCGCTTCTTCGCTTAAGCGAGGTTTCTTGCGCTTGAGCGAGCTTTGAGAGTTCTCAATATTTTTCCCAGACGCAGAATTTTCTGGAAATGTGAAGTTCTTCGCTCAAGCGAGACTTCTTGCGCTCAAGTGAGGGTGTGCGTCTGTGAAATGCCTGAAGGTATGTATTTTGAGCTCGAGTAACACTTCTTGCGCTTGAGCGAGGTTTCTTGTTGTGTCTGGTCGCTTGAGCGACAACTCCTTCGCTCGAGCGAGGGTCACGTATATCAGTTCGTAGCAGAGCAGTTGTATATCACTTGTTGATTTCCTTTCTTCTCAAAACCCTAATTTAGCACTCTCTTTCTCTAAAATATTCTCCCTTTCTACAAATACATCTAGATTTAGGGATCTCTCAACCCTAGTCCCTCTGTTAAAAAGGTGGAGCATTTCGTGTGCTTCCTATTAATCTGAATAAAAACGAGTTTGGGCATCTTTGAAGTTCTTCCTTTGGGTTTCTACATTGAAGGTAGGGATATTTTACACCTTAATATGGCTTTTAATCTAGATATTTGTTGTTATGCATAGATGATGGGATTTGGGAGTGAATTTGGGTAAATTGGGGTTTGGGTTCAAATTGAAAGAGAGTTTTTTCCATGTTGGGTTGTAAAATGAGTATGGGGCTTTGAATATGAAGCCTCTTATGTTAAAATGGTGAAATCTGGCCTTGAGGTTGATATTTGAAAAAGGGTGAAATTTGTCCTAATTTGGGTTGGATAATCATTTTGTATAAATAATGAAATTGATATGGGAAATGTGAAATTGGGAGGATATGTGAATGAATGGTGTAGTTGAAATTGTTAAATCACTCACCTATGAAAATTTGATAAATTATCTGTTATATAGATCATATAACTGTTTAGAAATATCTGTTTTAGACTGTCGATGGAGGCACTACAACAAAAAAGGGTTTTTACGGCGCGCAATACACGCCATAAAAACCCTTCTACAACATGCATTGCGCGTCATATTATGACCAGTCATGGAAAATCATTCACTTTCAACAACGTGCTTCGTACGCCGTTAAAAACTATTTAACGGCAGATTTTGCACATCGTTGTTACTTTTTCTACGACATACTATGGTACACCATTAAAAGCTATTTAAGGGAAGATTTTGTGCGTCGTCGTTAATTTTTCTACGACTACTTTTGCATGCCGTTAATTGGCGAGACAAGTAATGACGTTGATTGCGCTCCGTAAAATATGTAATACAAGGACTAATTATGCCTGCTGTAGAATATGTAATTTTTTTTATTTTTAAATTCAACAGGTTCTATTTGATCAATTTTGTACAATCTAACAAATATTACAAACACGCATCACAAAATATCAATCAATCACCAAAATATTGTTTGAAACATCAAAAAGAAACTATATCCATAAATCATAAACATTTAACAATTGTCTATACATTCCAAACATTCGAAAACTATATCCTTAAGTTCTAAACTGTACAAAAAGTTTAAACCATCCAAAACTATACATATCTAACTTTCTAAACATATCAACAATTATTAATAGATTATCTAAAATTACCGACAACAGTTCCTATAGCAGTTGTAGCAAATTCACTTGCTTCTATCACATGGACGAGGATGCCCAATGTATGCGTTAAGGCACTTAAACCCGCAACAATACTGGAGCAACTAACCCTGTTACATTTCTTGTCTACCTGACAAAGGAAACTTCACGTGAATACAAAAACCAATGACTCAGGGACAAAATATTTTTTGAGGTATTAAGAAATGATTAAGAAATTTTAAAACATCAATAAAACATTTCTAAAATTAATAAAATAATTCAATGGCCCCATAAAAGCAATTTCATAATGAAAAATTAGTAAAAATTCAAGATCTCAATAATCTCAACAATCTCAACATATATGCAAATAAAATCCACATAAATCAAAACCTTTTTTTTCATACTTCTAATGAAGTTGCCTCTTTTGTTGCAATGTTTCTAGAGGGAAATGAGTATATGAGGTTTAGGTTTGTATAGGTCTTATCCATTATCATTATAAGTTCCAAAATAAAGAGTCCAAGTCAAATTAGAGTTTATATTATTTACAAGTTTAAAAAGAAACTTTCAATCCATTATAGAAGAAATTTAGGTAAGTTTTAGTAGCTTTAGGCACTTTTTGGAACAATGTGATGTAATTCTACCAGAGTACTTACTAGCAAATACATTAGATAAGGAACTATAGGAACTATAGCAAATACATGAGATTATTATTTGTAGTTTATCTATATATCAGTTGGAAAGAAAAATATCAACAAATATGCCACAAGAGAAGCAAACATGTTTTATTTTTTTATTTTTTTTTAACAAAAAAACATGTTATGTTGAATGAATGTGTAATGAATAAGAACAATAATAACAATAATTAAAGAAACGAAGATAAGAAGAAATGTTCTAGATTATTTTCTAAGTACCATAGTTCATAAAATGTGGAATGCCCAAGACATGCATAGGCATCAAGTAAATCCAGCTTAGACAGACATCAAGTAAATCCAGCTTAGACAGACATCAATGACATGGTGAGATTAAAGCTTACAGGTATTAGCTGTTGTGGAAATTGAAGACCATCAGTGCCTATGAATGCCCCTCCATTAATCCTCTCATCTTGTAATGCTTTCCCTGCAACCATAAGATACCAAAGCTAATGATATTCTAACAAGGCAACCTAGATAAAACTGGGAAAATAAATCCTAAAAACATTACATATTTATAATATAAATGAATATTTTTTGGCGAGAATTCTATACCCCAAAAAAAAAAAAATGTGAAACCACCACAAAACAGTTTTTACCATATGCTAAGACTATCCATAGAAAAGCAACATCATGATGATTTACCCAATTTATCTAGGGGTGCAACAACTGTCCCTTTCAGTAGCAGTGACAACAAAGTAATAAAGTAAACTTTAGTCAGAACACAACAATATTGAACTACTCTCAAAACCAAATCATTTAAAGATAAATGATTCCTAGCTGTGAATGGTGAAACTGTGAAATTTCCCCCAAGAAGAGCATTGGCCCCAATTTGCAAGCTGAGAGAATGTGACCAATGTGTGCCCATCATCGCTAAGGTCAATACCTAAGAATGAGCCATGTGTACTAAATGATGAATACACCAACAGTTGCCATTCCAACATATAGCCCAATCACCTGCACATAATCCATTTGTTAATTATACAGATTATTATACTTCAATCTCATGGAAATCAGTTTTTGCAATGTGAAATCAGTTTTTCCAAAATTTTTACCAGATAGCGAAATAAAGTCCAAGGATTGATGAGCATGTCATCACTTCGGCAAGGGGGTTTCTTCATGATGTCTCTTTCTGGTGGATTGAATCCAAGGGCTGTCGCAAGAGGTCCATCTGTGACAAGGTTGATCCACAAGGGTTGGACAGGGATTAGGCCTTCCGGGACCCCTAATGCCGCTATTAAAAATATTGAGGCAACCTCACCTACATTTGAGGAGATCATGTACCTACAATAGGGTGAAAACCATTCACAACATGAGCCCAATTGAAAGTTCATTTTTGCTACAAGCAGGATTATGAATTACCCTTTTCTTGATGTGTAAAAAGCTGCAAATGTTTATAAATGATTCAAGACATAGTTTTATGGTTGAGATGGATTAATGCTATCATTGTAGATTTTCCCTTAGGAAACATTTTTTATCAACTATTTTAATGCAGTGATTGATTTTAGGATTGGTTTCTCCTATATAAACCAAGTATTGTAACGGTGAAAACAGTTTTTTGGTGATTAAAATTTTGTGTTTCTTTTTCTTTTAACTTTTGGGTATTCAGTATGAATCAACCAACTGTTGATTTCGTTAATCCTCGCATTCATACAGAATCAACAGATTTTAAACAAAAAAATAATTTCGCTTTTGGTATTCATTCTTGAATCAACCTATTCAAAATCTTGCTCTACTTTTCTCTTTATATGCTTTGATCATTTACTGCTTAGAGGGGAAGATGGGAAAGCACCTGATGAAAGCCTTCATGTTGTTGTAGATAGACCTCCTTTCACTTATTGCAGCGACTATCGTACTGAAATTATCATCAGCCAGCACCATATCTGAAGCTTCCTTAGCAACCTGGAAAGAGAAGAGAAATTAGTTTCAAGTTTCAAACAATGCTAACCTAAAGAAAATAAAGAAAAAACACACCTCCGTCCCAGCAATTCCTATAGCTATTCCAATAGAATTGGCTTTGTTTGGCTGGGCTTATAAGTCCATTTTTCTATAAAAATTTCATAAAGAAAACTTTAGGTCGTTGGCGTGCTTATTCCCTTCCAAATGCCAATTTTAAATAGTTCAAAAATTCAATAGAAAAGTCACTAAAAAAAGAAAAAAGAAAAAAAAAATTAGGAGTATGCCAAACAAATCAGTTACTTACCAATTGGTCAGTTGATATCAATGGTGGAACTTCCTCCTCCTTAGGCTCAGGCACAGGCTCAGGCTCCTGTTGTGTATCTACCAGTGTTTCTTTATCTTCAGCTTCTTCAACTTCTTGTTGTTCACTTTCTTTAGGGGCAACTTGCACAGGTTCTTCACTTGTCTCCTCATACTCCTATATTGTTGTTAACAACCGAATCAACACAAACATTCCAAAAATAAACAATGTCAATACCCATCTCATTCATTTTTTTTCATGTGTCCCCCGATGTGTCATGTCATGATTTTTTAAAAATCATTGTGTTAGCATATCCATGTTCTGTCGTGTCTATGTCTCGTGTCCATGTCCATACTTCATAGATTTATATACATTGCAATTAAAAATATATAATAAAAAATTCATATTCTTGTTGTCCATATCCTAATTTTTTTTTTTTTTTTTTAAAGACAGTGCCATGTGTCCGTGTGTGTATATGTAACTGTATTTGTGCTTCCTAGGTAATCTTGATGTAAGTGAATCAAGGCTACCATGAAATGGATCCAGTTTAGAAAATAAAATCATTTTTAAGACCTTGAAAATAAAAACATTTTTTAATATTTACAATCTCATCAAGAATTAATCCAGGTCCCTTGTGGTTCAACACAAAGGTCAGTCCAAAAAAGCAACTTTTTGAATGACTTTGTTAAAATGACTCACTGAGAGAGGAAGTTTGCATCAATAAAATTAGGTAATACTTCTTATGAGACTTGACCCAATCAGAGTTTGACCTAAATTCTTATAATCCATTGTATTCATATATTTAGCTAGGTTTCTACATATAAGCAGTATACTTTGGCAACTATTAACATATTACACAGTGAGGGCTCAAGAGCACAACATGATGAAGATATAATAATTCTACCTTAATCATACTCAATCTCTCTCTAAAATATGAAAGTAATAGTAGTTGTGGTGAAACCTAAACAGAAAAAAAAAAGTTTCCTCAACAAAAAAATAAAGAAGAAAAAGGGCATTTAGTGACATTATAATAAACATTTAAATGACTGAAGTTGTGCTATCATGGTAGTAAGACATCTCAACAATTTAAAGTTTTACTTCAGCTATAAATTCTGCACAATACTCAATCTACCTAACTCTATTTTGGACAACTAGATTTCAGAATATATTGAGTGAAAGTGTATGAATTTCCAGAAATTTAACGACGAATAGTAATTAATAAAAAGTATATGGAATTTTGACGATTCACTTTTCCTTTGGTTGAATATTTCCAATGAAATTCAAGTAAAGTAGGCCAGATGATTAATACTATGAATTAGGTCCTGGCCTCAAGTCCACTTATGACCTAGCAAAAGAGATATTAGAATGACAAAATATATTTATGACAATTTTGACAATTTAGAGGGGGTGTTCACAATAAGCCAAGAGGAAAACACTAAAAAATTGAAAAAATAAAATAAAAAGAAAATCACCAACCATGTGGCAAATTTTGGGTGCATTTACCCATGGAAATGACATGATACAATGCCATGAATCTGATAAGGGAAAAAACAGAGCATGAGCATGAGCCATGATTGCTTAAATAGAGCAACAAAAGCACTACATTTCAAGGTATACCTCCCAAACATGACAGGAATAGTATCAAAGGTGAGCCTTCCTCCAGATTGTCTTGTAACTTCATTCCACACATTATCAAACTCTTTTATTCTAATGCTATCCAGAGGCCAGAAGTAGTGAACCTGCAGATTAATGAAATTTTAACTACATAAAAGAGATTTAAACACAGAGTTGCATGGTATAGCTATTAATTTTCATTTGTTTCATTCTGTTTTGTCAATAAGCTAAGAAACAAAATCTTGGTGGCCACTGGCCATATAAAAAATCAACAAAGCTAACATATAATGCAAGGTGGATATACAAGAGACCAACACATTTTAAAATAATGAAGACCTTGACAAAGCTAACATATAAAAGTCATGTTGACTAATTTTTGGTCACATAAATCAATGAATTATATAAAAAAAAATATAAAATATAAAAAAATCAAACAAAATATTTTGAAGGATCATAGAAATCTAAGTTTGGCTTAGGCAGTTAGGAAACCAATCACATATCAATAAAGAATCACTATGAGGATTGATAAAAATTATAGCAGCTCAGCAACTAACATTAGTAAGATAAAAAAAAAGCCCCATTTGCTAGAGCTAAAATGGTCCCAACTTTCCTAACAAATTGATTTCCTTTGCTCTTGAACGCCTTTGTTTGCACATAAGCACTTACACTTTCTCCTTTTCCAGATCAACTCTCTTTTGTCTCAGGAGCACACTGTTGAATTTGCATTGGTGGCTGACAAGGGGGCCGGTCAGCCACTGCTGATGGTCGGTCGGCTACTGGTGGTGGCTGTCGACCACCACTGGCTTGGACTTTCTTGCTGCAATAGAGAGCAAACAGAGCAAAACAGTGTACTTTTTGAAGGTTTGTTTGTACTGTTACCCTCCTTATCATCAAACAATTTCAAAGGAGTGATACTCTTGGCTCTCAAACCATCAACGAAGCAATTTCATTGCATAATGGCCAAAGAACCAAGTTTGTACAAGTTTAATGAATGCAAAACAAGACTCAAATGACCATTACCCTGTCATGCATGATCAAGGGCAATGGAGACCTAGGAAAATGGCATAGTTCATCACTTTTGAGTATGAAATGTTCCATTTTCCTTGTGTTCAAACTAACGTCCGCTTTGAACACATGCAATGCAACACAAAGAATGCTTATCTTGCCTCTTTTGCTTGCCGATTTTATTTACACATTTTAATTACCAAATCATTCTTTAATCAATTCGTCTATTGGTGAGTGTCTTCTAGGATGAAAGAAGTGTCAACCAAGGGATAGTTTAAGACATGAGAGAAGCTTCATGCCGTTGGTAATAAACCCTCGAAGGAGGATTAAACCATTAAGCACGAGCCTCCATCTCAAGCTTAAACAACCCTAAGGTTAAAACAACCCTCAAAGAAAATGAAAAAGTGAAGAAATGAAGGAAATTGCAGAGAATATAAGTGCTAAAATTTGGTGAGAAAAAGCACTAAAACATGAAATCTACTCAAACCAATGATGGTTAAAGCCTTAAAGCACCAAGCTAGTGAAAGGACTTACACTACAACTATACAAAACAAGACTCAAAAGGCACCAAGCAGCCAAAACAGTGATAAAATAGTTCAAAACAGAGTGTAAAACATGCTGGACTTGAGCCACAAAAAACTAAAACATTAAGCTAATACATGGGGCTAACTAGGCATGCAAACAAGACACAAGGAGGGGAGGCTAACCCCTCCAATTTTGGACTTCATAATGAGTTTTTTGCCACTGAAAAACCTCTAAAATTTAGTGGTTAAAAGGTCCAAAAAGTTGGTTTCAAAGTGATGAATAAAGGCACAAAAACTTTACAAACTAAGAAGCAAGAAGGGTGAACCACCCCTTAATTGAAAATGGCCTCAAACCAGCACTTTTAAGCCAAAAAAACATAGTTTTTTTACAGTTCAAAATCAGCCTCAAAACAATTAAAAAGGATGGCAAAGCAAATGTACAAAACAAGTATAAAGAAAGAGTGTTATACCTCTTGAAGCCAAGTCACAATTTGGCCAATAAACCAAGCCAAGACCACCTTCTAGAGCCCAAAGAGGGTCTCAAGCAACCTCAGCCCAAAGACTAGCAACTTCTATCAAGGTTGTATTGGCAAAAGTGTAGGAATTGTGAGCAAATGTATATAAAATTACAAGAGAGAGAGAGAGAGAGAATTTGGTTCCAAATTTTCTAACCCTAAAAAATGGGGGAGGAACTGTTAAAAATACATGTATTATTGATTGATTGATTACAAGATGATAAATTACAATTCCTATACAATCTATATATAGAAGAAAATGTGGTAGTAGGTGTAGTGGAGGTGATAGTGGGTTAGGTGAAGTGGAGTGTGTGGTGAAGTGGAGGTAGGTGAAGTGGAGTGTGTAGTGGAGTAGGTGAAGGTAAAGATGGGAAATTCTAACAGCCCCCCGCAAACTCAAGGAGGAGAGAAACTAACCAACTTGAGTTTGGAGAGAGTAACAAAACAAGAAAATACATAAAAATAAAAAAGGATAGGAGACACTGTATGGTCGTGTCAGACCGTTGGTGAAGACACTGTATGGGGTGTCATAATGTTGTAGAGGACACTGTATGGTGGTGTCAGACCGATGTAGAAGACAGTTTATGGGGTCATGTCGGACCGTTGTAGAAGACAGTTTATGGGGTCATGTCGGACCGTTGTAGAAGACAGTTTATGGGGTCATGTCGGACCGTTGTACCCTTGTAGAAGCTAACCGGAATCAATGTCGGGACAGTTTACAGAGTCTTGTCGGACCCATAAAGGAGCTAACCGGAATCAATGTCGGGACAGTTTACAGAGTCTTGTCGGACCCATAAGTCTTGTCGGACCCATAAAGGAGCTAACCGGAATCAATGTCGGGACAGGTTACAGAGTCTTGTCGGACCCTTAAAAAGTTGCACCCTCAAAAGGTGTGCCCAATTTTGTCAAAAGGCGTGCCATCAAAAGGCGTGCCCAATCCATAAAAAGGCGTGCCATCAAAAGGCGTGCCCAATTCATCAAAAGGTGTGCCGGACATGATGGCGAGGCACGTGGGCGCCTTGGCTTGCGTGCCCGTTTGTCGGCTGGTGGCAAGAGGCGCGCGATGCGCGTGGCTGCCTCGGCTATAAGACAGAGGCTGAGGCTGAGGCAGAGAAAAGCTGCGAAAAACCTCTGAAAAAACAAAAAACTCTTCTTCGTTTTGCTGAGAGAGATAGTCCGTAACACTCTGTTGTCTGAGAGAGATTTCTGAGAGAGATACTCTGTAATACTCTGTGGCCCAGAAAATGGCTTCATCTTCCCGGAGTCTGCTCACTCTCTTTCCCGACCTCAATGAGTCAACAAGAGAGACAACTGGTGCGGTGGCACTGGAAACTCAACCAAGCGCCCCGGAGTTTGCTCCGTTGAACTTTCCGATGCGGTCGGTGGAGCAAAGAATGGCAGTGCAGTCGGATGTGGAGGCCAATCAGTATACTCTGAAGGCATGTGTGGAAAGCATGACGGCGGTCACAAACTTGTCGAACCGGCTGCAGAGTAGGACAAATGAGGTGCAGCATTTAAACTCCCAGCTGGCTCTGCTCCAACGCATGTATAAGGATGCGCGAGCAGAGATAAGCGTGCTAAGGGCAGAAAACAAAGAGCTGAAGCGGAAGGCCACCGTGATGTTCCGATTTGGAGGGCCGCCATATGCTGCAGTGGAAGAGTTTTGGGGAGTGAACGTGCCCAGTGGAGTGGGAAACACGGAGGCAACACCGTCAAGGACTGGCCAAGACGGAGGCAAGAAGAAGAGACCTGCAGCAGAGTAATGAAGAAGGGAAAAGAAAAATCCCACTGTGGGTGTGGTTGTGTTTTTTATTTTTTTTATTTTTTTTTTTTTATTTTTTTTTATTATTATTTTTTTTTTTGGTGTAAAATGGTGATCGGGGTGAGGCCCGATATGAATAAAATGAATTTGGTGTGCAGTTCGTTTTCTTCGATGTTGTTGTTGTTTTTTTTGTTGTGTGTTGTTGTTGTTGTTGTTGTTGTTTTTTTTTTTTTTTTTTTTTTTTTTTTTTTTTTTTTTTTTGGTTTTGTGGCAAAGAAAGAAGAATGAAAAAAAAGGGTGTGTGGTCCACGGTTGGAAAAAAACCTGTAATGGTTTTGTTTTTTTTTTTTTTTTTTTTTTGGTGAAAAAGGGAACACAAAAAAAATAAGATAAATAAATAAAAAATTCTATTGTGTGGTGAGGGAATCGGGGAGGGAGGTGCAAAAGGTGATGAAAAGAAATAAAGAAAGAAAGAGTGTGATGATGGATATGTGTAGAGATGTAAGAAAGGAAGGAAAAGAAAGAAATAAAGAAATAAAGAAAGAAAGAAAAGAAGATATGTGAAAGCAAAAAAAGAAAGGTGGTTTTGTGGAAGAATAAAAGAAAATAAAATAATTGTAAAAAAAATAGATAAAAATATTTGTGAATAGAAAAAGAAAGATAGAAAAAAGAAAAGAAAATAAAATAAAATTAAAGGAGGGATAGGGGAAAGAGAGGAGAATAAAAATATAGATAGATATATAGTAAAAGAAAAAAAAAAAAAAAGGTGTGAAAGAACGGGGGTGGAAGCCCATTGTGTTGGTGTGATGGTTGTGGATTCTAAGTGGGGGCATAAAAAATAAGAAAAGGAATGAGTGGAGAGAGTTGGAACGTGTAAAGAAAAGAGGGGTGGTGTGGGGAATAGTCCCTTTTGAGGCACACCAAGCCCGAGCCCCTTTGTTTTTTTTTTTTTTTTTTTTTTTTTGTCGGAAACCACTCGAGTATTTCCACCATCCACATCCATCTTTTCCTCCAAGTTCCTTTCCCTGTATGCAATATATTCTCCAGCAGTGGAGATGTGTAGAGCAACATGTATTGGGGTCCAAAACCAGTTTTGATGATTCGGGCGTCCACCAAATTTCGAACACTGAGGAGTTGGTGCTGCGACTTTGGGCATCCTCTTATAGTAGCAGCGGCAGTTAGAAGAAAATGGTGATGGTTCGTGGTTCTTTTCCTGACGCTCGTGCGAGAAAGAGAGAGAGAGCCCGAGAGCAGATGCCCGAAATCAGAGGGAGAGAAGATGCTATTGAATATGCTAAGAAACATAATGTACCTGTCCCAGTGACCAAGAAATCTATCTACAGCAGAGACAGGAACTTATGGCACCTCAGTCACGAGGGAGACATCCTGGAAGACCCAGCAAATGAGCCGCAGAAAGATATGTACATGATGTCCGTTGACCCAGAAGATGCACCTAACCAACCTGAATACGTAGAAATTGGGATAGTTTCAGGACTTCCCATTTCAGTGAACGGGAAGGAGCTCTCCCCTGCATCTCTTCATCTCCGAACCAGTTCATGCCAGAGAGAGAGAGACCAGGTGCAGAGAGAGAGAGAGAGAGATATCAAGCATCTCTTGTGTATATGAGATGGTCTGTGTGGAGGATGGGTCTGGAAAAGCTTGGTCTTCGTTGGCAGCCATTGTAAAGGCAGAGAAGAGCTTAATTATGGAAGAAGGTATGTGTAGAAAAACAAGCAGACTAGGTTGAGGTCCGGCGGGCGGCCAAGGTGAGGCTGCCGCCCGCCGGTGAAGCAGAATGATCAGGTTCTTAACCTTGCTCTGATACCATGTTAAAAATACATGTATTATTGATTGATTGATTACAAGATGATAAATTACAATTCCTATACAATCTATATATAGAAGAAAATGTGGTAGTAGGTGTAGTGGAGGTGATAGTGGGTTAGGTGAAGTGGAGTGTGTGGTGAAGTGGAGGTAGGTGAAGTGGAGTGTGTAGTGGAGTAGGTGAAGGTAAAGATGGGAAATTCTAACAGGAACCCCCTTATATATAGAAAAACAAGCCTTGAGCTTAGAAACATCCTACCATACACGTGTAGGGAGATGCAGCTCAGTGTGCTAACAGTTGGCACAACTGTCAACAAATATCTGGAAAAAGATACTGGTGGCCGACTAGCCACACCAATGGCCGACAACCATGAGCCATGGCCGACAGCCTATGGTGGTGGCCGACAAGTCACCACAAGTTCCAGGCTTGAAACAACAAGGTTTTGGTCCAAAACAAAATACAAAATAGACAAGCTTTAAAGGCTCAGAGACAGGGCGTTCCAACGAGGACTCCGGGCACTCAAAGTGAACAAATGCAATCGTAATCATCGAGTGCACAAGCGATGACGACTAAATCTTGAGGTCGGTCAAAAATAGGGTATCTACACAAGGTAAAGGATTTTTCAAGTCTATTCAGATTATCACAAGGTAAGGAAGACTCTTTGAATGAGTTTTATAAGAAGAGAGTTAGCTCAGATAATTGTTATTTGGCATTTAGAAGGGTTTTTATATTGACAGAAAATGAGCCCAAGATTATAAAGTTACCTTGTAGTCCATGTCAGACCACTTTGCGCACAAGAACCTCCATACCTCTTTTTTCATATTTTCAAGTCGATCCGCAAAGGCAGATTCCATTGTAGGGAAACTTCTAAAGCGTTGTCGTAGGTCATGGCAATAGTTCTTATATCGATTGGGCATCAATTTAAGGATAGATTCAATAGCATAGGGTTCATTGGTAAACTTAAAACCTTCCTGTCATATATACCATATCAAACAAAAATTGAATAGGCACTGTTAATTATGCACTGTTATTGTCACACCCCGTATTTTATTACTCGGATAACATTACCAATATTTATTAATTAAGTCAATTTACAAATGACAATTCATCCTTTGATGAAATGATGAATAACTAAATATACATGTTCCCTCTCGTTATACAACAATGACATTTACACACAAATAAAAGAAATACCCTGAGGCTTACAATAAATAGGATAGTGTTGCCCTTTACAAAGCAAATAGCACTCAGCCAAATAAACAAATGAAGTAGTGTAATCCATCACTACATTACACTTATGAGGTAAACCCATTGTTTGATCTTCAAATCTGAAAAGCATTCCCTGCACACATGTATAGGTAGGGGGGGTGAGTAACCGCTAACTCACCAAACAATCTCATATTATAACATTAGAAGATATGCGGGTACGAAGATACATATACATATATGTGAAATCATATCATGTCAAAACTATATGATTCTATTACATAACCTCTTAACTCTAATTTATTTTAATTAACCACAACTAGTTAACTTAAATAAATAAGCATGCCTCAATAGCAACATGACCTCCCTTTCAATTTATTCAATTACCCTATTGTCAACTAAATCAAATAATTAAACAATTCATAATGACATCTAACAAAGCATCAAATACATTTTATACAACTTATGAGATGAATGCATATGTCATGTCATGCTCAAAATATTTTTCTCATTTTTTGAAAATCTTGTGCACAATGCCAATTTGAAAACACATTAATCCAACAATTTCAATATAATTTCAAGGTGGTAAATACGACTCAAGTAATCCTTAGGCTGGTGTCTACAAGTAGGCATATCAAGCACTACCAAATCCCTACTTTACCAGCCTCTCACCGGAAGGCACGTGATTCTTCCTCTACGCGTGTTTTCGGTCTTTCACCATGGACACTTAGGCCAACTTTACCAATATCAAACTACACCCCCCATCCGGATTTACCAACGTATTTACCCAAAACAAATCAAAATGACCTTGTCTCACAAAAACAATTCCTTTTTCAAAACAATAGTTTTCAATTGTAATCTGAAATCCATGATAACAATGAAATGGAATGGCAATGCAATATGTAACAATGCATTTGAATAGTTCTAATTTCAATCCCACCACACAATGCTCCATTGTGATCAAATTCCATATCTCTATCAATGTAATATCATGATACAATCCCAAGAGATAATATAATAATGTCAATGTTCATGTATTTACCACATGTGAATCAATAACTTCCAACTTAGTCTTTTCAAGACAACTTAACAATATTCTTTATGTAAAACAAACTTCCAAAATCAAACATTTTCTTACCTTTTCAAGAATCTCCTCATTCAAATACCAACATAGTAATCCTCTACCGGTTACCAAAACCAAAACTTTTAAACAGTAAGTTCATCAATAGCAATAACATATAACACCAAAGCGGGTTAAAGGTTTCATCAATTTCTAACTCACATACTTTATCAATGAAATGTAATTACAATCTTTCCAAAACTCATCCTCATCCCAAACATTAAATAGAATCAAATTCCCATTTTTCTCATGCAAGTGAAATCTCGGGATCTTCAAGTTCAATCATAATTCTCAATAAGCATTATATCAAAATCATCTCTTGACTATACTTATAAAATATAACACGAGTGTTTACTTTTCAATTATCAACATCAACCCATCGAATTAAACCAAGGAAAATAATAAATAAATAAAAATTTTGATAACTCATTCTTGCTTTAATCCAATTCATTCATTTGCTCCAAACGAGCTAAAATCACATTATTTTCTTTTCTTGTCAAAACCGCCAAACAATTCAAATATCTCATAAGAATTTTGAAGTACGAAATTATTATTATAAAATTACTCAACTAGTAAAACTAGGAACCCAATACTAAATCGCCTCAACTTAACTAATAATCTTAGTTCAACTTTGTTTCACACCAAACAACTTCATCTCACTTATTTTCTCCAAATCTCATACTTATGAAATATTAATATTTTCATCCTACTACATTAAAAGTTATGGTATAATCTCAATAACACACTTTTAACCATAAGGATATAAACTTTTAACCAAACTAATTTAATCCACTAATACCAAACATAACTTAACCCAACTTATCTTTCAAACATAATCATATCTCATGCCAAGCTACTCAAATAGCCAATCTTTCCCAAATTCTCTTCAAATAACAATTTTCATGACCTTTCTAAAGTTAACTAATCAATATGATATTTATATCAAAAATTGTGAAATATGCCCCAGAGTATACTTTTAAGATTAAGAGTTCAAAAGTCCTCATTTCATACTTTCATTTTTGCAAAAATGAACAAAAACTAAATTATCAACACATCACCTTTTATAAAATATCATGAATATAACACTTTTAGAGTTTTTAATCCTAAAACAACTCTACAATCTCAACTTAACAATTTACACAATATTCATCAACATCATTTTTTTTTTTTGGTCAAAAAGAAATTTCAAAACTTAAAGATGAGATAAATATTTCAACAATATTTTCTCAAAATAAATTATCTAACCATAATATGAGGTAGATACAACTCATACAACTATTAATTTCATTTTCAGATTTTTTTTTAACAAATATTACCAACACAAAATGATTTTTTTTTCCAAATCAATTTCAAAATATCAATGTCCTTAACACTTCAACATAATTTTTTTTCCAAAAATTAACCAAACAAAAATATGAGAAATATATATATATGCAATACCTCCTACAATGATATATTTTCTCAAAATAACCCTAACATAGCTTTAAAGTAAAATATGAAAAAAGTCCCTACCTCCAATAATGAAGAGGAGCAAATCCGAAAGGCAAACTTCGCTCGATCATGAATTCGAGACCACCATTGCGAAGATCACGACGAGCTCTCTGACTTTTATATACAAAGTTTTTGCAAAATACCACTCTCAGAACGTCCATTTGAAGCTCAAAGCTTGAGCAACCACAAAGGAGAGAGAGAGAGAGAGAGGGGGGGCAGAGCCCTCTGCTCAAAAGCAAAGAAAAGAAATGGAAGAAGGAAAAAAGAGAAAGGGAGAAGGCGTGGGGAACAACCCCACGTGGGTTCACTTCTCCAAAATTGATTTCCCCAAAAGAAATATATATAATTTTTGTAATAATATCTCAAAAATTTATAATATAAATTATAAAATGATATAATTTTTTCTCACCATAAAATATAACATTTTTGCACATCGCAAAATATAACATTTTGCTCACTATGAAATATACACCCACTTTATTCACTATAAAAATATATAATTTTTCACCATATGGTCCATACCATAAAATCAACTATCAAATATTTATTATAATCCTATATAAGAAATAATAACAACTCACAAAGTGGTTACTACCAATCATACAATTAAAAATGACCAAACAGTTAAACATGAGTCATTAAACAAACTAAAATTAAATTGAATCTAAGTCATGAGTCTTGAATTAAATTCTCACCCATAAGCTAAACATCACCCAATTACATATCAAAGTAGACCCAACAAACTAATCGCAAATCATGGTCCAAACACACAAAACTCATTTTCAATTTTTGCTATAAATTAAACTGAACACCAATCAGTCCGTGAATTTTCATAAAATAAATACTTATGAATAAATTCTGAAATTTTTATCCAAAGTGCTTGACTTACATGGGAACAACATACAAAAATTTCAAAATTTTCTGAGAATGGGAACTATTTTTTAAAAAACAAAAACAAACTATTTTTACACAGAATTTTACATAGTATTCAAATCCAAATATTGCTCAATTAAATTATGCACTGACTATTTAAAAGAAAATATTTCGGGACATTACAATTATATTGAATAGGCACTGTTAAATTATGCACTGTTATGCACTGTTATATTGAATAGGCATTGTTATATTGACAAAAAATGAGACCAAGATTACAAAATTATGCATTGTTAAACCATAACAAACAAAAATTGAAACTTCCAGCAGAATGTACCACTTATTTGAAGGTATGCAATCAATGTTTCTTTATACTCTTCACTAATATCGGTCCATGATGGCACATTTTGTGGGGCAAATTGCCTAGTGACTATCCCTAATTCACTGGTAAATTTTTGAAATGCTTCACCATATGGTCATCCACTAACCTTGCATATCTGAATAGGCAGTCACACCCCTTGACTTTTTAGATTGGCCAATTTAAGGCTTTGGGACTACCCATGTCATCTTTTACCCTTGGATGTGCCTACTAGAAACAATGAAAAAGTATTATATTAATATATGGATTGAAATAAATAGACCAACTAAAACAAAACATAAACTTAAAATATTTACAAACCATCAGTGTTACAATGTGTTCTAGAAGTATCCAAGTGTGAAACTTGTGACGTAACTTCATGCACCGATTCTGATGTAAATGGGTGCCGCGTAGATAATTGAATTGATTTAGTGGATGCATGGGGTCTAGGTGCATGGGGTCTAGGTACATACCATGCTCATCATCTGCCTCTTGTAAACATACCTGTTTACATATGAATTTCAAACTCATTAGAAAATAAACCCTGAAAAAGAAAATGGAAATAGACAACATATGATAAAAAAAAAAGCATGTCATTTAAAAGCTCTGAGCCTCCACAAAATACTGAATAATAGAGTATTGAATGTGTAAGCTTAATCCCATCAATTCAAATGCTAGCAAACCCATTTGTTCACTCAAACACAATGAGATGATTAGTGCAGAAGCAATAATTTAAGCACTAGATAAAAAAAATTAATGAGATTTAAAAAATATATCAAACCTGCACAAAATCAGGAACCCAATAAGTTTGTTTATTGTTTTCTAGCAATTGATCTTTCAACTTCTCCACTGCAACAAACCTAAACATATATGATAAAGATTCAGCTCAATAAGAATGAACTTGCTAATCAATCAAACAAGAAAAAGCATGGAAACCAACAATAAAAGCATAAACACGATGAGTAAGATAACCCATAAAATAAAGAATGAAATAGAAGATAAGAAAGAGATTTCCTAGTCTCTAATCAATCTTGAATCATATAGTTGGATTCATCAAATCAAAAGTTACCAAATCAAGGTAATGTTGACATGAGAGATTAAATCAGTTAAAGAGCATAAGGAAGAGATTTCCTAGTCGCTATTGCGCATAGTTTCTAAATGTGATCATTCATTCAAGCTGACTATTGGATCACAAGCAACAACATGCCTCATATGGCATAAATTTGAGTTATAAAGTTTCTTTTAGTAGAGGAGGACAAGTTAGTTGCCAATGGTTCCAAGTAAACATGAAAATGGCAGTTGAGCCCCCACAAAATACTGAATGATAGAGTATTGAATGTATAAGCTTAATCCCATTAATTCAAATGCTAGCAAACCCATTTCTGCGTGACAGTTGAATCATATCATCATTGACGATCATCATCAATCATATCATCTTCATGATCACTATCATCGTCAATCATATCATCATTGACTTCATCATCTTCAAGTTTCTTCTCATGGAATTTGCCATCAATATCAACACATATCATTTCCATGTCTTGTTTGCATAATTATGTGGGTTGATCATTCACATGTACTGCATTTCCAAGACCACGTGATTCAAATTCTTGGTATGGTTCATCATTGTCTTTTTCTTCCTCTTCGTCTTTCTCTTCCTCTTCATCCCCTTTCACTAGAATGTCATATATTACCTGAGGTATTATTCTTTGTACAACTCGATAATTGTTGCCAAATTTCATGTCCTTCATATAAAACAGTTGTACAGCTTGGCATGCTAGCACAAACGGTTCATTCTTGTGCCAAGTTCTCATAACATTCACACTAGCATATTTAAAATCATCAAATTTCATTCCATTTTTTTCATTGCCAACATTGTATTTCAACTCAACTATATCTCTAAAAACTCCATAAAAATCAATAGCTTCTCCTTTATGGTCACCCTTAACAACCACACCACTATTTTGAGTTTTTCGGTTTATGTCACGATCTTGAGTGTGAAATTTGGTCCCATGGATAATTCAACCACTGTATCATGTCATTTGACTATCAAGATCTCGAGCTAGGTTCACAAATTGATTGGAAGCGTCCCTGGTCCCTTCAAGTTGTTGTTTTGTGACCTAATTCCATTTATGATGTGAAATGTAATAGCATATATTGAACTGCGTTATTTAAATGTAAAGATAACGTTAAAAATTTATAGCTCTTAAGTATTTTAGAAACCATGAATGGAACTCTGATTCTAGCCTCTCTTGAACATTCCTCAAACCTTGTCTCTCAAGTTCATCCATGTATTGCCTATAAATTATTATACAACATTATTTGACACATATAGTTGTGAAAGTAGTAGAATTCAGAAAGAAAATTTTTCTAGTGAATATAATCATATGGTGGTTTACTTGCCTTACATACGGTTGAACTTCATCACAATCATTCAGCACATACCATTGAGCTTTCCTCAAATGTTTTAAATTCAACACATCATTAACTGCAGCTTCTATTCCACGTACTTTTTGCTTAAATAGAAAAATATTTCCATCTTGTGTAGCTTTAATAGGCCTATTATAATTCCATTCTGGTCTATTAAATTTTGTCTCACCTTCATTGAAGTAGATAGAGCAAACGGTAAGAGCCTCATTATCAATGTAACCTTCAGTAATAGAGCCTTCTGGACGGGCTTTGTTACGCACATAGCCCTTAAGAATATGCATGTACCTCTCAAATGCATACATTCACTGGTATTGCACCGGTCATGCAAGGATTGCTTTACGTGATAAGTGTACGCATAAATAAATCATAATATCGAGAAAAAAAATGATGGAAATATCTTCTCAAGTTGTTCTAAGACATCAACTCTCAATATTTTTGCCGATAACTCCTTAAAGAACAAGCAAAGCTCAGTTAAAGCCTTGCTCACATCCTTTTCAAACATCCACGTAGGGCAACATAAAGCAATCTTTGCAAGATAACATGGCAATCATGGTTTTTCAACCCTGTAATTCGACAATCACTAATGCTCACACAATGTGATATGTTTGATGCATAGTTATCTAGAAACTTAACTGTACTCAAGAATTCACAAAAACTCCTTTTTTCAGTTAGAGAGAACATGAAACAAGGAGTGGGTAGGAAAGTTTTTCTATCTACTTGCCTTGGGGGTGTAATTTATGCCTTATACCCATAGCCACTAGATCTAGACGAGTGTTGTATGAGTCCTTGGTTTTTCCATCAACGTTTATCTATGTTCCCATCGCACTATCGCATACATTCTTTTCAATGTGCATAACATCAAGGTTGTAGCGAACTTTGAGGTTTTCCAATAAGGTAACTCGAAGAAGATGCTTCTTCTTGTCCAATTTAAATATTGAGGAGAACGTTTTCTCTTCTTCCCACGTTCATCTATCTTCCCAAATACTGTCAAGTCAAGACGCTCCAATTGTCCCGAAACCTCCTCCCCAGACAACAACTTGAGTTCCAATCTACGCTCTGGCTCACCATTGAATGCCTTGCTTTTTCGTAAAACATGATTATGCGGCAAAAAACAACGATGTCCTATGTAACAAGTTTTCTTCCAATGATACAAGTATTGGTGAGATACATCCTCATTACGTGAAGGACAAGCCAATTTCCCTTTGGTGCTCCAACCGGATAGGTTACCATATGCATGGAAATCGTTGATGGCCCATAACAATGCAACACATAATTGAAAATTTTGGCCAATTGATGCATTGTATGTATCTACCCCTACCTCTCATAACTCATTTAACTCATCTATCAATAGCCGTAAAAACACATCAATGTCGAACCCGGAAGCCCTACGCCTAGGAATAAGCAAAGGCATCATAAAAAGATGAATCCTTCATACATTTCCATGGTGGTAAATTGTATGGGACAAGAAAAAAAGGCCATATGCTATATGAGTTACTCAAGTTTCCAAACGGTTAAAACTGTCACTAGCAAGTCCAAGCCCAACGTTACGAGGATCTTTGGCGAATGACTCATGCTTGTAAAAGTCTTTCCATGCTTCAGAGTCAGCTGGATGACGCAATACATTTTCCTCCTCTACACGTTTATCCTTGTGCCATTTCATATCAGTAGTCGTCTTCCTTGATATGAATAGCCTTTGTAGCCTTGGCTTTAACGGAAAGTATCGCAAAACCTTATGAGAGATCTTTTTACCTTTACCTTTACCTTTATGAACTTTGTATCTTGGCGCTTGGCAAGTAGGACACTCATCTTGATTTTCGTACTCCTTCCAAAAAAGTACGCAATCGTTCTTGCATACATGTATTTTTTGATAATCAAGGCCCAAATCTTGAATTATTTCTTTAGCCTCATTACAAGCGCATGGAAGCGTTTCACCAATGGGAAGTGCCTCCTTCAACAATTCCAGCAACATCATGAGTGATTTGTTGCTCCATCTATTAAATATCTTTAGATGTAGCAACTTAAGCATGAATGATAGTTTAGGGAATCGTTGGCAATCTGGATACAAATCTTGCTCCGCATCCCTCATTAATCTTGCAAATTTATTTATTTCTCTACCACAACTACTAGGTAAGTCAGGATTACGACTACTAGATACTTCTCCCACATAACCAAATGTGGTTGTTCCACCTCGTATGTCATGAATAACTTCTCGCACCTCAGTATTAGGGCTATTTGACTTCTCTTTCACATTGTTGAGATATTCGTCATTTTCATTATGTGAGTCATCGTTGTCATTCAACTCAAAACCTTCCCCATGATACACCCACCTAGTGTAACTCGTGACCACCTCATATGTATACAAATGAATGTCAACTTCCTCTATAATTTTTTGAATATGGTAATTATATCTATAAGATGGACACCAAATCTTATATGTCCCTCGTTTCATATGATCACAAGCAAACAAGATAAATTCCCTCACCCCATCAATGTATTAAGGTGACCTTCTATTATGAAGTTACATCCAACTCTTATCCATGGTGCAAAAGAACTAAAGAAGAAAGAGAAGAAAAAAAAATTAAAAGCTTAAAAAATAAGATATACTAAAAATAGGAAATATGATGCTAGAATTTTCAAATCTAATAAAACAAGCGAATCGAAATAAATTTAACAATGCAATCAATCGAATCGGCTTCTACATTTCCAAATAACACAAATATAATCAAATCAACAAATCAAGATTTGATCAGACCATATCATCAAAACAAAAGAAACATTAGATTAAGCATCAATACAGGGATTCTACGAGTTCTTCATACACAGCTTTTCTGAATACAAAGGCCAACTCAAAAAGCTACTTCCTACTTCCTTACACAAACACCCAAACCATGTAGTACTATCCTCAAATATAAACGAGATGTATCAAGAAATGAGTTTTGCAATTTTAATTTCTTTTTTCTCACAATGGTAAATCTTTTTAAATTATCAACAACAAAATAAAATTCTATATTAATCAACACAACCATATCAACTATAAAATTAATTCTTTTGATCAAAACTGAATTAACACATCAAATGATAAAATACCACTACAAGAAAAAATACTTTTCGCGACCACCTTTTTTGAGTTGGTTGCAGATATGTCACTTTCTACGACTAACATTTTGTTGGTCGCTGATGGGTTGTGTTTTAGCAACCAAAAATTTTTTTGGTGGCTAATAGATGATTTTTTGCAACCAACAATTTTTTTGGTGGCTAATGGCTGCTTTTTTGCAACCCCCAAAAAAATTTGGTCGCAGAAAGTATTGGCAGGAGAGGGGAAAAAAAAGCAAGATATCAAAACTTTTTCTCACCAATAAATTTTGGTCACAAAAAAAAATAATATCATATTTTGTATCAAAACTACGTAGTTTTGAATGTCAATGGCTTAAACAATGAATTCCTAAAAATTGATCTTCCTTTTTATCGTTGCTCTCTTCTTTGAACTCCTCATAGTCAGATTGGTAGCTTAGTTGTATCTCCTCACTCTCTACACTCCCAACCAATAACAAAACCCTAGCCACCATCTCCATTCCATTCAGTTCATCTCTTGTTTTGCTGCCTCTTCATCTTCACTCTGCTACTTCTACTTACTAGGTTAGTCTCTTTCTCTCTCTCTCTCTCTCTCTCTCTCTCTGTAGACACCCCGTTTTTAACGGCCCTTTAAGACTTGGATGTTCTTGTAGGTACATCCATTGACGAGTTTGATTGCTCGCCCAACGCTCGAAGTTATCGGCGGAATGCCACAGGTTTGAGTATTCCAAACCCTGCATCCATTTTGTCTCATCTTTAGACCATGCCTAGGTCTTTTCAGCATGAAGTTTCAAATGGCCTGCCGGCCATCCTTGGAGGTTGCCGGCCACCACTTCTTTGCCAGCTATTGATGTGCCCTGCCGGCCATCAATGAAGCCTTACCAGCCACCAGTGTTTCTTGTAGATATTTTATGATATTTTGTGCCAACTGTTTGTATAGTTTCATGCATCTTCCAACACGTATATGCCTGGATGTTTGTGAGGAAATTTTGTGTTTCCTATATATAGGACCCCTCTCTCTCATGTGTGGGGGTTAGAAAAATTTGAGACATAAAAATTTTCTCTCTCTAAATTTCTCTCTCTCTTTTGCAAATTTGTGTGTGTTTTCTTAGTTTCTCTACACTTTAGCCCACATCTCCTAAACCAAATCCTCTCACCTTTGAGTTGAGGTTACTTGGGGCCTTTTTGGAGCTGTTGAAGGGGTTTTGGCTTGAACTTGTGCCTAAAAGTGTTATTTGCTTCAAGAGGTAGAATACTAGTCTTGCTAGCTTGCTTTTAATACTTGTTTTTCTATCTTCTTTCAACTGTTTTGAGGCTGGTTTTGAACTTTAAAAGCTCTATTTTTATGACTTAAGAGTGTGGGTTTGAGGCCATTTTTGGTTAAAGGGTAGCTCACCCATCTTGCTTCTTTGCTTATAAAGGTTTTTATGCCTTTGTTTATCACTTTCAAACCAACTTTTTTAGGCCTTTTAACCACTGAGTTTCAGAGGTTTTTTAGTGGCAAAAATCTCATTTTGAAGTTCAAAATTGAAGGGGTTAGCCTCCACTCCTTGTGTCTTGTTTGCATACCTAGTTAACTTCATGTATTAGCTTATTGTTTTAGCTTTTTGTGGCCCGAGTCCAGCATGTTTTAGACTATATTTAAGGTTGTTTTCCCTCTGTTTTGGGTTATTTGTTTCATTTGAGCCTTGCATGGCATGGTTGTAGTGTTAATTCCTTCACTAGCTTAGTGTTTTAAGGCTTTAACTATCATTGGTTTGAGTTGGTTGTATGTTTTAGCGCTTTTAGTGCTCATTTTTAGCACCTAATCATATCTGCAACCTCCTCCCTTTCTTGATTTTATTTTTGTTTTGAAAGTGGTTCAAACCATTTGCTTGTTTAAAGCATGAAATTGAGATGTAAGTGCTTAATGGTTTAATCCCTTTGGGGATTCATTACCAACAGCATGAGGTCTCTTTCATGCCTAAAACAACCTTTGGTTTGAGCCTCCTTCACCTTAGAGGGCACTCACTAATGGACTAAGTGATTAAGGAATGACTTGGTAATTAAAATGTGTAAACAAAATTGACAAGTAAAATATGCAGGATAAGCATCTCTTTGTGTTGCATTGTATGTGTTCAAACCGGACGTTAGTTTGAACCCAAGGAAAATCAAACATTTCATACTCAAAAGTGATAAAAATGTGTCATTTTCCTTGGTCTCCATTGCCCTTGATCATGCATGATAGGGTGGTGGACTTTCGAGTCTTATTTGTGCATTTATCGAAATTGTACAACTTGGATCTTTAGCCATCATGCAATGAACTTGCTTGATTGGAGGTTTTGGATCCAAATGTGTCACTCCTTTGAGATTTTGAGATGATAAGGAAGGATACAGTACAAACAAATCCTTGGAAAAACCCCATTTTTTGCTCTGTTTGTGCTTTGTTGCAGCGTGGTGATCCAATGCATCAGTGGCGGGCAATGCACCACTACTGGCTAACAGGGCATCATTTCTAGCCGGCAGTACATCTTTTTGGTTGGCAGATGGCCGGCAGTAGCCATCCATAGCCGACATGCTACTGATGCAAGCCTTAGAGAATATTTGGTAAGGTAAAGCAGAAAGGTTCTGGAAATGTTTAACCCTGCAAACAGAGGCTTTTGATAGGAAAATGGTGGTCTTCCCGAGTGAGAACTGAGCATATGCATCTTCCACTTCCTGAGGCGGAACAGTGGCAGCATAGTTTAACGTCTTAATTGCTTAGTTCGTATACGTTTGTATTGTAAATTAATTAATTAGTTTGCTAATTAGTTAAAGTGTTGTAATAATTAGTAATTAACTTAGCTAGTTATTCATTTGGCTTGTAATAAGTAGTCTAATTAGCTTATTTATTCGAACCCTCCTTCGCGAGGGCGTAATGTTGTAATAAGTGTGCATGTGTGTGTATGTCTTCCAACCCCACGTTTTTCTCCCTTTTATTTAATCGCTTTTGATGGTTAGATTAGGGACATCATATTTCAATTAGCATATCACATGCTTTCATCATTTTATTCATATTGCATGCACCGAGGCTCGGCTCATCATTCAAACTACATTGTCATTTCAATATCTTATTTGAATACGTGTTTAATCGCATGTTATTTAAATCGATTCATATGCTATATTAGTAGTCGAGCCTATTAATTGCATATTGCATGTGTTGTATTAGACATCTTGTATAATTAGGAATCATGCATGTTTTTTTTTTTCTAACTCATATCTTCCTAGCTTGGAGTACTAGGTGAGTTTTTATGCTTTAGCATACTTGCATGAATGTGAATGTTGCCATGTCTAGCATGCTTGCCATGAGGCTAAGTGCTTACTTGCTTAACTCTATGAATGCCTGTGGATGAAGGCTTGTTGTTTGAATTGGAACGATTCAATGAATGTGCGTTTTAAGCCCACTTTGTTGAGTGGCAAATCATATTTTAAGTCCACTATGTTTGGTGGCAAATCCGCATCTTTAAGCCCACTTGAGGTGGCAAATTCAAACCATTTTCGCAAACAAACATGAGTTAAATTGTTCCAAATTGAGCAAACTAGTCTATACTTGATTGTGTGCATCACATAGTAAAGCTAGTTTAATAACCGGAATAAGAACATATAATGTTTATAAAACATCATATCATGATTAGTAAAGGCCGATCTTTGATCGGCAAGTGGGGATGCTCAATTCATGACCTTCCCCCTTCGTACCCAAGTTCCCGAGCTGAGGCAACTTTGGTGATGATGAACACGTGGCCTTCGGCACAAGTCAGGGTTTCCTAAATTCTCCCAAAATAAAATATTTAGGGGGCGACTCTGTATCTAGCAAAGCAGTCCAATTTTGGCATTATTTGATTTAAAATCGATTTTCCAAAAAGATTTGTCGGATTTGGACTATTTGGTGTTTATCAGTTTCACATTGCACTTGTGAGACTATATGTAGAACCACAGGAGTCTGAACTGTAAGGCCTTCTTTTCAAACCTTTACAAAAGGCGGGGCGCGAAAAAAAGGTGTGCCATAGTTTCTAGCGACTCTGCTGGGGACTTAGAGAACTTGACTCGAACTCATGATATATTGTTTTATCTACACTTATGTGTCTCTTTACATTTGTATTTGCATCGGTGTGCCTAAGTCACAGTGTTTGCTATCTATTATTCCTGAGCAGTTTGTCGGAAGCTTGGTTAGAAAAGCTTGCCAAAAGGCTGATCGGTTGCAGGCTCTGCCACGATGGGAACACAACCCTCGGATTTAGACTACCGCTGTACCATTTGATCCTCCTTTCACTTCTCAGTGTTAGGTGTGAGAGGTATATTAGGTAGTCTTGCTGACGTACCCTTTTTGACCAATCGACCTAGTTGCATATCGGAAACAATAGAGACTGTTTCAAACTAGGACAGGTTGCTTACCCAAATGCAGGATTGTATGAAGCAGCTTGTTTTGCATAGTGAACCCTTAGCTCCTAACGAAATTAGGACAGGGTAACCTTACCCCATGATAGGGGTGTTTTGGCTCTCACTTGCTTGATATGTGCTTTTGGAGTGAAACTCCATAGGAATGTATGTATCAGTTGCAAGTCTGGGTATCAGTTTTGAGGCAGAAATCAATGTTGAGTACAGTTCTCCAACTTAAGATTGTAACTGCGTGTTGTTTGTGTCTGAGCCGAGGTGGTGTGCGGTTTTTTATTTTTTCTTTATTTTCTTTTTGCAAGGTAGTCTTTCATCATTGCTTCTGACAACTCTGTTACCCCCAAGCACTCTGGACCTAAGTTAAAAGGATTTTTAGATCCGGGGATCTTGTTAGTGGACAGCCAGTGTTTATTTCACTCTCACTGGTTACCAGATGAAGGAGGATCAGGTAGAATTCACCAATCCAACAGTCACCTTTCATTTCACCTGCGCCCAGTTAAGCCCAATCTTCTACTCCAGAAAGAGAGTATTCACCAGTTCTGATAGCTCAACATCCTGCAGTCAGCATAGAAGATATGTTTCATCAGCTCTAGCAGACTATCGAGACTATGTAGCTAGATGCTACCCGCCAAGCTGAGATCGCAGTCCGCCAAGCAGAATTGATAGATAGGCTTCAGTAACAACAAACCTAACCGGCAGCAGCCTCTGCATCCCATGCACCCCTAGTGGGAATTCTGGTACCTGGGGTCATAATATATGTCCAGGAAAATGCAGGCATTCAGGCAGATGCCATCCCACCTCAAACCTCTAAGGCACCAACTTACCAGACGGAGGCACTATTTGAATTTGAGGTTGACCCTACTGCATTGAAGGTCAGTAAGCTAGAAAAGCTCTTCAAACAAGCGTAGGGCATGAATTCAATCCCTGATATTGAGATGGATACACTAACTTGGCAGTGACTTTGCCAAACAGATTCAAGATGCCACACATAGACCGGTTTGATGGTTCTGGGGATCCTATGGTCTATCTACGGTTATTTTTGAATATCCTATGACCAATGGGTCTTTCCAGACTGTAGAAACTATCACTTTTTGGCCGGACCCTGTCAGGTATAGTGGCCATCTGGTACGCAAAGCTTGAAGACTCTGTGAAGAGGAATTGTGATGAAATGGCCGAGGCCTTTATAGTGCAGTACTCCTATAATACTCAGATCAAGGTCACTACCCGTGATCTTGAAGCGACCCGCCAAGAACCAAAGGAGGGTTTCTCAAACTTTGTGACTCGATGGAGGGCTAAGGCTTTTATGATGACTACCCGGCCATCTGAAAAAGATTAGATCAGAATAATCGTCTGCAACCTGCAGGGGAGAATGCTACAAAAGATGATTGTCTTGCCCTTGTTCACATTTGTTGATCTCCATGAGATAAGAGTTCACATTGAGGATGCAATGAGACAAGGGTTGATAAATGATGAGAAGGAGCAGCCCAAGAGGGCTTTCACACGCAATTCCAATGTGACTACTAGCAGTAGCGTAGCTGCACGGCCTTTAGATGTAGGTATGGTCACCACCACACCCAAAACGGCTAACCCTTTTGCCGGTACATCCAACACAACCTCACAAGCCTCAAGCCATCAGACCCGAGGCCAGAGGGTCTTCACCCCACTTTACATGTCCTTATCCAAAGCCCTAAGGGTCCTGATCAAAAAAAGGCATCTTAAGCCGTTAGACCAACGCCCACTGCCCGATCCTCTCCCACCTAAACACAACCCGGCCAAATACTGTGCTTTTCACCAACAACATGGTCATGACACTGATCAGTGCTACAAACTGCGTCATGAGATTCAAGATCTCATTGACAATAAGGTGATAGCACCTCCTCAAAAACCCAATGTCACCCTCTTCCACCACATAATCAAGTCCCTCTACCCCGACATATAAACCTCATCCACACACTGGCCGTCCCTTACGACCCTGGTATATATATCGCCCTTTCCCACCTACCTAAATCGGCATTGTTCATCCCTGATAGCACAGACTTGTGCATGATGAACATGTCAACAATCCAAACTGAACCTGTGGCGGTGACAGTGGTAGAGGAAGGTAGGTTGGCCTCAGTGGAACATATCAGTTCGATGACCGAGGGCTCTGAGGACTTATCTGATGAGGTGTACAACCTGAGCTGCTATATTGTGCTAATCGACCAAGATAAGCTAGAGGTGGTATTGCCGACTGGAATGGAGGTTAGTGTAGTCCAAGAAGATGGACCAAACCAGGGATTAGATAATCTAGTCAATCTGGAGGAGGATATAGACAATTTGCAGTTCTTTGATGAGCAAGATCACGGGGACGTACATATTGATTGGTTTGATCTAAACGGGCCAATAGACAATTCTGGGTAGCTAAGTGATGAACCCGATATAGACGAGGAAATTGAATTGAAGCTGGAAGAATAGAAAGCGGGAACTGCTGCAATGGTCGGAACGGCCGACGGAAAGGGTAAACTACTGGAAAACACCGGTGCATAACGAATGGCTCATGAGTTGGGCATAGTTAGTACTGTACCTACAGAGCAAGAAGCCGTACTGAGGTGCCTTGAGCAAGAAGTGGATCAAAATGAACAGAAGACTGGAAAGGCCCGAGACCCTATAGAGGAAATTTGTGATGAGAAGACAACTTGAACGGAGCCAGACAACTACTTGTCGACTGCCAAAGGAATCTGGTGGGATGACGACGACCTGCACTTAGCCTATACTGATGAGAACTGGGGTAAGGACCTTCCTGACAATACCTGGTATGTGGAAGAGGTCAACCATATGACAAGAAGTGGCCGATATTTCAAACCACCACATCTGGACCAACCCGAGGCATCTGGGAAGGATAAAGAAGCTGAGAAATAGAAGGAACAGTAGTTAGAGGAAGAGGCTGTGCTGATGCAGTTGAAAAAGATTCAAGCTAACATATTTATCTAGGGTCTGCTTATGGCTTCGCGAGTGCACAGACAGGCTATACTATCGGTAATGGACAAAGCTAAGTTATCCATTGAAACTACCCCGGAACAACTGGTGGGATTAGTCTTCACAGGAGGTGTTACGGCGACTTTGACCTTTTTAAACAAGGATTTGCCACCAGAAGGCTCTGCACACAACAAGCCTCTATACATATCCATAGAGTACCGGGAAAAATGGATACTAATGGTGTTAGTCGACACCGGCTCAGCAATCAATGTATGTGCTTGTCGCACGACGTATACTATTGGCTTGAAGCCAACTGATTTCGTAGCTACAGCCCAGGTGATCTGGGCGTATGACAATACAAACAGAGAGATGATGGGGACAGTGCAGATAAGAGTACAGGTGGGCCCGACTCAACAAAATATTGAGTTCCACGTCCTGGATGTTCCGGCCACTTTCAATTTACTACTTGGGCAACCCTAGCTACACCAAGTGAAAGTTGTCTCTTCCACTCTCCACCAAATACTGAAGTACCCCCATGGAAAAGGAGTGGCCATAGTCTTTAGGAATTCATCTATACATCCTCCGCCAGAGGTCACTACACCTATGCTGGAGATTGTGCATGGCGAAGAGGATGTTTTCCTTTCTGGATTTACCTTGGTCGAGGCTCGGGCAGTACAAACCATCCTGGCGTCGGATGAAGGCTCATATGTCAATGCTCAATCGATTTACGTCATGAACAAACTCCAACACATGCCAGGAATGAGATTAGGAAGGAGTGGCAAGAAGGGTGTTACTGTGTTGGCCGACATGCCACATAACCCGCAGGCCTTTGGTCTTAGCTATACGCCCACCAAAGAGGACTGGGTGAGGAAAAAGGAAGAGATGGCTGGAAGAGCCAAAGCTAAACAAACTATGAAACACTATGAGCATGTGCACCGACCAATTCGAGGAACTCTGAATGGTCATTTTGTTCAGGAGGGTGAAGACTTCCCATTTTGTGGTTTCCCCGAACCTTAGTTCAACTCTAAGAAACAGCGAGTTCCCAGTTTTTGAGATTTTCTTTGACTTGCAGCTGCAAGAGAGTGACACAGAGGAACAGATTGAACTAACCGCTGAGGTTGCGAAGAGCATGGAAAATGATTCGAACAGCAATGAACTTGAGGTAGGAGCAGCACTGGCATGTCCTCTTTCGAATCCTCAAATCAATTCAGAGAGCTTGGGGGATGACCTAACCGTTTCCATGACCGGAGACCAACCAAATGCGAACCCTTCCAATGGTATCTTAGATGCATTTGACGCACCGTCCCTCATTTCGCAGCTGGAGGAGGGTGTCCTGTCCGGTAGTTTTGAGTTGGGTAATGAGCCGAAACCTGATTCCACAGAGTCTGTGGAGTCAGAATCAGATTCCAATTCGTCTAAGTCGAAGTCCGGTATTCTTGGGGTTGATAACTCGGATGCCGAAGTTTTGTCCAGGTCATCTTTTTCCTTTTCTTTTGAATCGGTTGTAACCGAGGAATTGGATGAGCTGGACCTTTCGAATGAGAATACCACTGCAGATTCTGAGTACTTCTCTGTGCCACTTGTATATTGCATTGATCATGATTTTCAAAATTTCGATGAAAATGATGAGGAAGGAATTCCTCTGGTTTTGAAACATTTGGTTAATCGAGATGATGAGAGGTTTGTAAAACCCCTCATTGATGAAATCATTTCAATTAATGTAGGTACTGAAGAGGATCCGCATCTAGTCCAAATTGGGTCCACGTTGTCTTCGGAGAAGCACGAGCACTTAGTCGTTTTATTAAAAGATTTCAAAGATGTTTTCATATGATCCTACGAAGACATGCCTGGAATCGATCTTGAGATTGTACAACATCAGATCTCTCTTGACCTTGTGGTCTGACCCGTCAAGCAGAAGCTTCGGAGAATACGCCTTGGGCTTTGAAGATTAAGGAGGAGGTCACCAAGAAGATAGACGCAGGGTCCTTGCTAGTATCTGAGTATCCAACTTGGTTGGCCAACATTGTTCCAGTGTCGAAGAAAAATGACAAAATTCGAGTGTGTGTGGATTTCAGGGATCTGAACAGAGCTAGTCTGAAGGACGACTTCCCTCTACTGCACATCGATGAATTGGTGGACTTCACCGCAGGCCATGCATTGCTCTCCTTCATGGATGGATTTTTTGGGTATAACCAGATCCTGATGGCACCCAAAGACAGAGAGAAAACCACTTTCACCACGCCGTGGGGAACATACTGCTGCAAGGTGATGCCGTTTAGGCTGAAGAATGCTGGGGCTACCTATCAACGAGTTACAGCCATAATTCTGCATGACATGATCCATAAAGAGGTTGAGGTGTACGTGGATGACATGATTGTCAAGTCCAAGGAAAGAAAAGGCCACTACACCGCCTTGAAGAAATTCTTTCAACGGATTAGAGAATACCGGTTGAGGTTGAATCCACCGAAATGCACTTTTGGCATAATAGCAGGGAAAATGTTGGAGTTCTTGATCACACAGAGGGGCATCGAGGTAGATCCTTCCAAAATTAAAGCCATCCTAGAAATGCCACTACCAAGGACTGAAAAGGAGGTGCGAGGCTTTCTGGGTAAAGTACAATTCATAAGACAATTTATTTCAAAATTAGCTTTGACTTGTGAACCACTATTTGGTCTCCTGAAGAAAGGAAAGAAATTCCAATAGGATGACCGATGTCAATTCGCTTTCCAGCAGATCAAGCAGTACCTACAAAACCCGCATGTGTTGTCGCCGCTAGAGCCAGGGATGCCCCTGATTCTGTATCTATCAGTACGGACACAACAATGGGATGCATGCTTGCTCAGGAATCTGAAGATAGGGTGGAGAAACCCATCTACTATTTGAGTAAGAAAATGCTGGACTATGAGACCCGTTACACCCCGTTGGAGAAGGTTTGTTTAGCCTTGGTATGGGCTACTAGGAAGTTGATGCACTACTTGTTAGCTCACTCCGTAATTCTGGTTTCAAAATTATATCCTATCGAATATCTCTTTGAGAAACCAGCGCTTACAGGTAGGCTAGCCCGTTGGTTGCTTATCCTCTCCAAATTTGATCTGAAGTATGTCACTTGCAAGTCTGTTAAAGGGAGAGCGGTAGCTGAGTTCCTGGAAGATCACCCAGTGGATGGGGATGAAGTGGTAGAATACCTATTCCTAGATGAAGCTATTCTGCAAGTCAAGGAAGAGATTTGGACAATGTACTTTGACGGAGCATCAAACCAGTACGGTTATGGGATAAGGGTGTTGCTAATAGCACTCGACAATTCCCATATACCTTTAGCCTTCAAACTCCGGTTCAAGGTATCTAACAATGAAGCAGAATATGAGGCGTGTATCGCTGGTTTGGAAGCCGCCCTGGAATTAAGGGCAAAAAGGTTGGACGTCATCGGGGACTCGAACCTAGTTATGTCTCAAGCAAAAGGAGACTAGAAGGTCAAAGAAGAAAAGATGAAGATCTATCACTAGACCCTGGTGTAGACACCCTATTTTTGACCGTCCTCAAGACTTGGTTGTGTTTCCAGGTACATCCAGCCATAAGTTCGATTGCTCGTCGAGTGCTCGACTTTCGCGGCGGAACGTCACAAGTTTGAGCTTTCTAAACCCTGTATCATTTCTGCCCCAATTTTGGACCATGTGTTGGTCCTCCAGCATAATTCTCTTGGTGCGCTGCCGACCATCCTGTGCTACTGCCGGCCATGCCTTTGCCACTGCCGGCCATTGATGAAGCTTGCCGACCATCAATGAGTCACTACCGGCCACCACTGATGGCCGGCAGAACCCTTGTCTCAGCAAGTTTCACGCCAAATCTTTTGAGCCAGCTAGTTTCCACTCATCTCTCCTCCATACACGTGTATGGAGGGATGAGCCCCTTTCCAAGCTTGTTTAACAAGCTTTGCATTGTTTTTCTTCTATATCAGGAGAAGCCCTTCCTCTCTATCAGGGTTGAGCCATTTTTTAGAGAAGTTGTATCTCTCTCTCTATATATTTCTCATTCTCTCTCTCTATATTGCATAGAATAGTGCTCTAAAGTCCATTTTTCTTGGACTTTTGCACTACAACACATAGAGGTACACCACCATCTTTGAGCTGAGGTTCTTGGGAGTGTTACTTGAGCTCTGAAGCTTGGTTTTTAGCCTCAGAGCTTGCTATTTTCGAAGTTGAACTTCAAGGGTGAGTATATTCCCCCTTTAGCATTTATTTGTACCTCACTTTGGCCATCCTTGCATATTGTTTTAGGCCTTGCTTTCGACTGAAAAAAGTTCTTTTTCTGCATGCTTTAGACTTTTGTTTAAGGTCACTTTTTCGTTGGGGGTGGTTTACCCCCCCCTTAGGCCTTGTTAGGCCTTGTTTTGAGCCATCCCTTTTAGGCTCTTGTTGAAGCCTTTGCATGACCTTTCTACCACTGAAATCCAGAGGATTTTCAGTGGTAAGAAGGTGGTTTTGGTGTCCTAAATAGGAGAGGGTCATCCCCTCTCCTTTGTGTCTTGTTTACTTGCTTTGAATGCCTCATGTGTGAGCACCTTCGGTAAGTTTATGTTGGCCATATCTTAGCTTGTACTTGGGCTTATTTTAGAATGGCATGCCACTTTTTTTACTTGGTTTTGTCACTCCATGCATGGTTAATACACTTGTGGTGTAAATCTCTTAAACTAGCTTTGTATGCTTCATGAAGTAGCATGTCATTATAGCTGGGTTTGAGTCCATTTCAGTATGTTTTTGGTGATGTTTTGCCATGTCATGACTCTGTCTAAAGTTGGTTTGGTAGTCTCTTGAGTGGCTCATATACTTGTAGAACAAATCTTGCTTACTAGCTTTATGTGCATGATGTTTTGACTCATCATGCTAGCATATTTTGGCTATGCTCCAGCATGATTTTATTCATATTTTGGGCTGTTCTAGGACTGTTTTGGGCTGCCATGGTCATATCACTCATGTTTTGTATAGCTATAGTGTAAATTCTTTGACTAGTCTTGAGCTTTGAGGCCCCTACCATGCTATACTTGTGATGTTTGCATGCTTTGGCATCATTTGACATGTTATTTCAGTGCATGTTTCATGGTCAAACACTTGCCTTTGTCATGATTTCAATGCCTTGAAGAGTTGGTGTTTTATGCCTCATGAATGGATCATTGTGCATGCCTCTATGCTTAGGTCCTTAGGATGCCATCTCAGTGGGTTTTTGGGCTTGTTTTATCATGCCATAACTCTGTTTTCTGTTGGTTAAGTCATGCCATGCTTGGTCTTCATAGGTGTAGTGTAATCCACCTTATTTGCCTTGTATGCATCATGCCTTATGCCCTCCATGCTAGCATATTTTGGCTTCTTTCCATGCATGTTTTAGACTCATTTTAATATGTTCTAGGACTGTTTTGGGTTGCCTTAACCACGTGCTCCATGTTTTGTATACTTGTAGTATAAATGCTTTTGCTTGCCTCAAGCTTTGAGCACCATTGCATGCTTCATTTGTGTTGTGTATGCAATTTGGCATCATTTAACATGACATTTCAGAGCCTATAGCATTGCCATATTCCCACTTCAATCATGCTTTAAGTGCCTTTGAGTATTGTGCTTTGTTGCCTAGTTTATGGCTTAGCTTGTATGCTTGCATGCCTAGGTCTTTGGGCCCTCATCTCAGCATGTTTAGATCCTTATCTTGACCTATTCAAGCTCTATCTATGCTTAGTTCATGCATTTGTGCCATGTATTGCATGCCTCCTTTGTAATCCTCTTTGATAGCTCCATGCTTTAAGGACCTTCGCATGCTTTACTTGTGTTGTTTAAATGATTTGGCATCATTTCTCACCCCATTTCAGTGCACGTAGTGTTGTTACACTTCCACACTTTTCACTCTTTAGGTGTTCTTGAGAGTTGCACCTTTATACCTTAATTGGCGAGCCAATTGGCATGCATGCTTGTATGTGTTTTCGGTGCTTTCATCTTAGCATTTTGGCCACTGATTTGGGCATATCTGAGGTCTGTCCGTTTCGGTTTAAGTCCATTGAGCATGGTTGATTACATGTTGTTTGCATGTTTTGCATTGCGTTCAATCGGATGTCGTATTGAACGCGAGGAAGATTGGTTCATTTCATACTTGAAGTGATGAAATGAGCCAATCTCCCTTAGTCTCCATTTCCTTTGATTCCTCATGATAAGGAGATGGTCTTGGTGTCTTATTTGTCATGCATTTATTGATTTTGCACGTGTTGGATCTTTGGCCATCATGCATCGAGATGCATGATTGATGGTCTTGGATCCGATTATGCCTCTCCCTTGATGTTTTGAGGTGATATGGAGTGGCATAGTGCGTACATACCCTTGGGAGACCCTCCCTTTCCTCTATTTTGTGCACTGTTGCAGCATGGTGTGACAGTACACCAGTGGCCGGCACCCCCCTTATTGTTGGCCGGCAGTGCATTGTTGATGGCCGGCAGTGTGCACTCTTGGTCGGTATGATGGTCAGCAGTAGCTCTGCATGGTCGGCAAGCCATTGGTGCACTCCTCAGCACTGTTTTGGTAAGTTCGAGCAGCAAGTTCTTGAAGACACCCTGCAAACAGAGCATCAAGAGAGCAACCGGAGAGCTTTTCGGGGCGAGAAACTGATTGCGAGCATGCATCCTCTTCTTCTTCAAACAGAGCTGAAGTAGTTTAATTTAGTGCTTTACTTGTTAGTTAGCATTGAATTTGTAATTTAATTAATTAATTTGTTAATTAGTTAATTGTTGTAATAATTAGTTGTAGCTAGTTATTCAATTTGGTTATGTAATAATTAGTTTAATTAGCGTAGCTAGTTAGCTAAATTCATTCGGACCCTCCGTCGAGAGGGCATATGTTGTAATAAGGGTGTGTGTGTGTGTGCATGTCTTTCAACCCCTATTTCTTTCTCCCTTTTACTTACCCGCTTTCAATGTTTAATTTAGGGTCATTTTCAAATTAGCATCCTTATGCTATGCATGTTTGTATCCATTCATCTGTCTTGCATGCACTGGGCTCGGCGCATCATACTAACTGCATTGTATTTCAATTCCAATTTGAATACATGTATCAAGTATAGCATTCACATGTCATTTTAGAATAACCGAGCCTATTTCTAGTTGCATTTTGCATGTGTTGCATTAGCCATTTTAACATAGCTAGAATCATGCATGATTTCTAACTAGCTATTGTTTTGGCTCGGAGTACTAGGTAAGCTTTTATGCTTTAGCATCTTGCATGAGTGTGAGTGTTGCCATGATAGCATGTTTGCCATGAGGCTAACTGCTTATGTGATATAACTGCTTAAATGCCTGTGGGTGAAAGTTTGATTACTTGAATTGGAACAATTCATCAAAATGCGAGTTTTTAAGCCCACTTGAAAGTGGCAAAATCATGTTTTCTAAGCCCACTTGAAGGTGGCAAATCTACGTTTTAGCCTACTTACGAGTAGCACCTTCAAACCATTTTCAAACAAACAAACATAAGATGTTTTGTTCCAACTTAGGCGATCTAGTCTATACTTGTGTGTTGTGCGCATCACGTAGTAAGCTAGCTAATAAACCGGAATAAGAACACATATGTTTTCAAAACAAAATATCATGCTTAGTACAGGCCGATCTTTGATCGGGCGAGTGGGGGTGCTCATTGCATGACCTTCCCCTCTCGTACACAAGTTCCCAAGCCGAGGCAACTTTGGTGATGACGGACACGTGGCCTTAGGCACGAGTCAGGGTTTCCTAAATTTTCCAAAATAAAACACTTAGGTGGCGACTCTGTATCTGGCAAAGCAGTCCATGTTTGGCACTTCTTTATAAAAATCAGTTTTCCATAACGATTTGCCGGATTTGGACTCCTTGGTGATTTATCAGTCTTGCATTGCACTTTGCAGGATTAGATTCAGAACCGTGACATTTGAGTCCGAATTGTAGTAGCTCAATGAACAAAACGGGATTACGCGCCACTTCACGCATAGAGCTAGGGACGTTCGGGCACGTCTACACCTGGATGTTCTGATTTCTAGGTTTGAGAAACTAACCTTCATGCATCTACTAAGAGAGAACAACAAGTTTGCTGATGCTTTATCAACTCTATCTTCTATGATAGACATCCCGTTTGGAGTCCGGATGCATCTGATCATTATTAAACAGAGATATACACCAGTCTACGAGTCTGTCGCTACAATAGATGAAGTGCAAGATCAAAACCCATGGTATCATGATATCTGGAATTTCTTGGAAAATGAGGTTTATCCACCAGGGGCGAATGCCAAAGATAAAAAGGGCAATACGGTGGATGGTCATTCAATTTATCATCTGCGGGGGTTAGTTGTATAAGAGGGGTCATCTGGGAATGCACACGTTGTGCGTCGATACAGAGGAGTCGAAACGCCTAATGAAGGCCATCCATTGGGGGGAGTATGGAGCACACATGAGTGGAGTAATGTTGGCCTAGAAGATTCTTAGGCAAGGTTACTACTGGTCTTGCATGGAAGAGGATTGTATTGGTTTTGTTTGGCGATGCCACAAATGCCAAATCCATGCAAATCGCATGAATATCCCGCCGTCAAAGCTGTACAACATGACTTCACCAAAGCCTTTCTCAGTTTGGAGAATTGACGTCATTAGGGCAGTTGCACCGAAAGGGTCAAATGGGCACAAATACATTCTGGTGGCAATTGATTATTTCACGAAGTGGGTGGAAGCTCAGTCTTATGCAGTGTTAAAAGCAGCGCATGTGGCTAAGTTCATCAGAAACAACATCATTTGCCGTTATGGAGTCCCGAATGAGATTATTTTAGATAATGGCTTCCATTTCAAGAAAGAAGTGATCGACTTGTTAGAGAAATACAACGTGACTTTTCATAAGTCATCTACATATCGACCGCAAACCAACGGAGTTGTTGAGGCTGCCAACAAGAACATCAAGCACATCTTGCAGAAAATGGTTAAGACCTACAGGGACTGGCCAGACAAATTGTCATTTGATCCCTGGGGCTACAGAACTTCAATTCGGACATCTACTGGGGCAACTTCGTACTCTGTTGTTTATGGGATAGAAGCTGTTCTGCCAATCGAAATAGAGGTTCCATCGCTGTGGGTTATGGCTGAGTACCAGATAACAGAAGCGGACTGGCACCAGAGCAGGTTCGAAGAACTAATGCTATTCGATGAGAGAAGGCTGAAAGCATTGTACCATGTTCAAGGACATCAACGCAAGATTGCCAGGGCTTTTAACAAGAAATTTAAGTCTCAGAATCTTAAAGAAGGGGATTTGGTATTGAAAGACAACCGAACTCCCATCCATGACCCTAGGGGCAAGTTCAGACCCAATTGGACTGGTCCTTACATTATCAAGACTATCTGGTCAGGTGGAGCTGTGATTCTCATGGACCTCGATGGCCTAGAATTTTCCCAACCGATCAACATGGACAAGTAAAAGAAATATTACCCTTGAGAGGTTTGCTAGGCCGAAAACCCGAAAGGGTGACCTAGGCAAAAGTTAGAGCACAAAAAATTGAAAAAAAGAAAAACTGAACTCGTAAGGTTGAAAACCTAGAAAGGGCGGCCTTGGCAAAAGTTAAAGCGCAAAAGGAGATAGTGAATACTCGAGTGAACCCAAACTGAACTACGCAAGGCTTGATTCCCATCTTCGAGATACGTAGGCAACTTCATTTTAGAGCTTGGTTGTAAACACCTCCAAATCAACTGTGTCCATGTGTTTGATCAGGTCATCTTTGTCTGTTCGTTATTTGAAAGTTCGGTTGTGATCCTTACTCTGAGAGAAGAGCTGACTACAGTGCTGAGCAGTGCTATTCAGTCAAGGGGCAATTTTCTATTTTCTGGATTCGGGGTTTGTACATCTCGAGGATAGATTTCATGTGTGTCAAGTTGTGATCCTTATCGAAAATGGTTTTGAAAAGTTTTAATAAAAGTTGATTTTGTTCAAATTAATCTTTTTACAACTTAGACTATTTTTGGACCAAAAGAAAAATTTTGGGTGCCCACAACTTCAATTTCATTGATTTTAATACAAAGTTCTCCAACTCTCGATACAAATTAAAGTTGCTTTTATTACATTCAAAAAGAAAACTTGAAAAGTAAGATCAAAGCAATAAACTAGGGGCATAGATGAGTCAGGTGTTCCTGCATCTCCTGCTTGTGCTTGTGGAAGCTTCTGATGCTAAAGTGGGCCCAGATTGTGTCTCATCTTCAAGCCAAGTTAGGCACTCGCTAAAAAGTATGTAGTTAAAACTAAGGGCAGGAGCCAGAAGCTCTCTCGTTCTCCACACAGTGGGATATCGAGCCAATTTGAACCTCAGATTGGGATGAAGCTAGGTACTCTACCTCCTCTTCCGGGTAAGTCTGGTCATGCCCGAACTGACACTTGAACCACAACAGAAAGTAGAATACACAGTGCGTCAAGCCAATCAGTTGAATGCCATGTTACCGAGTCATGCTGTAGCTCATCTCGAGCAGATCAAACCAGGGGCAACGCCAAGCAATGTCAATAGCAGACCTGTTGCACATCCAATGGCACCACCACCCCTCGTTTGGGAAATCCACTAGCCGTGGGCGAAAGAAATAACCCCGTGCGGAATATGCAAGGCAAGAATCCACTACCTTCAACTTGTCCATGAGCCATATCTGGGGAGGGATGAAAGAAAAGAGAGATTAAAGAATAGAGAAGTGTGTGTTGAGGAAAAAAGTAAGAAAAGGGCTTTGAGAGAAAAGTAGAGCATGAGTGCCGAGAGATGTGAGAAACACATATTAGAAAGGGTGGGAAACATTACCTGAAGAAGTAGTGGACTTCCCGCGAATTTGGTTGTCTCTCGCCGATGAAAAGCGTCTAAACCCATCAAAGTCTCGACCAATACCAAGCCCATGCAGCTCTTGCCCTCTTTCAAACCTTGGGCTACTTCAACTAGCCAGATGCTAGACCCGCCGAAACTAGGGGCAAGGAGGAAATATGCTACCATGCACAAACAATGGGCGTGTTGTCGAAAACCCCGCCAAAGAAGGTCGCCACAGTCGCCGGCGTCAGAAAATTGATGAATTAAATTAGGGATGTCCAGCTCTCCATTGTGAACCAAGGATTGAGCCTCATGTAGAGTAAGCCCACACATCCGTCCCAAAGCTTGGATATGACCAAAACGGGGCTAAGGTAAGATTTCCTCATCGCGCCGGGACTTCATTAGCGCCTGAAATTCTTCGATTGTCGAGGCATATCTCTTGTCCCCCGAAGCTAAAGACATGCGTGATCAGGTTCTAACATCTAGCCGCGGCATGAAGAAACGGAAAACGAAGAGGAAAACAACTCAGCGCGAATAGTGCATTTATGCCAAAACCTTAGAAATTCAGCTTTTTCGAGCCATCTAAAGTTGCAATCCAATTCAAGAGCTTTTCAGCAAAGAATGGCTCCATTTTTGAAGAATTTGCAGCTGAAATGAAGAAATCACAAAGCGATAAGACAGTGAGTGGAAGCCAGGTGTCAACAATTTGGAGGTCCTGCACATTGATGGCTGGCAAGGCATCATTGATGGCCGGCAAGAGATATAGATGGCCAGCAGGCCATCCCTCATGGCCGGCATGTGGCCGACAGTCACCTCTTGTAGCCGGCAGCTTTCCTCTCATGCCTGTTGTCCTCCTTTGTGAAGAATAATATTGGATGCATGTGTTTTGCTCTACTGTTTGTGTGTCTTGAGGTCTTGTGTTGAGTCCTTTTGTTTCCTTTTAACAATTTTATCGAGTTGTTTCGTTTTATTTTTTGAGTTGTCTTGTCTTGTTATTGAATTGTTGCTATTTCAATTATCGAGTTGTATGTTGTATTTAGAATTGTTAGTTGTTGGTTAGTTTGTTACCTGATTCAGACTGCTATGACAATACATGTATTCAGTTTTCATTATCCAATTCACTCTTGTTTTCATGCAAAGCGGTACTCATGATGCAAAATACAACACTTTTTCAAATGACAACTGGTTTTCTTTCCGATCATGGTAGTTTTTACAAAAGGTGCAGTATAAGTTTTTAAAGAAAATAAAACCTGTCCCAAGCTGAACAATGTGCTAACACTACTAACCAAAAGAAATTAAGCAAAAATACAAAAATCAACGCCATCCATCTCAAGATTTAGAAGCCCTCTTCATCCTCTTCCTCGGAGGAGGGGACTCTGGGGCACTATCTTCATCAGCGCCACCGTCTGAATCTGGATCAAAGTTTGAACCGGAGGCGTCTCCACTCTCCGCCTTGGAGCCCTCCTCAGCATCAGCATCAGCATCCTCACTCTCAAAATCTGAGCCAGCGTCATCGTCTCCACTCTCGGATGACTCAACATGCTGACTCGCCGCCTCCTCAGCCTCGCTAGTCTCAGCATCGTTATCGTCTAGAATAGGCTCTAAAGGGCCACTCTCAGCTTGGGTCCCTAGCTCGGCCTCAGCAGCCTGCTGGAGCCTGCCTCTCTTTCCCTGCCGCCGGAGGAGGCACTGCTGGTCCTGGTGCTGCTCCTACTGGCGCACCCGGTATGGGTGGGATCTGAAAAGACAATTATTGTATGTCAGCCACAGTATGCGTATCAGATGCATGTGTGGGGCAGAATGAGTATATGCTAAAGTCAGGTACAGAGTATGAATGCAGTATGAAAGTGCAGTATGTCAGATACAGTGTATCAGTGCAATGTGGGGAAGTTCTCATGTCAGTTTCAGTGTGTCAGTGGAAATTTGATGACTGGAATGTAAGAAAACTAAAGAAATTACTTGAATGCCATGGAAGCCAAGCAGTGCCTCCCTCCTCAATATCATGCCCTCAAATGAGGCTAGTAGCTCAAGCAGATCCTTGGTATATCCTGGGGGTGCTTGTAAATGCATTGGGAATGATCAATGTCCAGAACAAACAAATATTAGAAAGATATGGGAAAACTAAAATGTGGTACATACCGGAGGTGCGTCCTGGGCTCTGGTGTATCTATGCCTAGCTACTGCTGGCTCAATCGGGATCTGATAGGCCTCTCCAGTATACTGCCAACATGTGAGTGCAGTAGGCAACTCTGGCCACCCAGTCCCTTGCCTCGCCTGGGAAGCCCCTTTGCCACAGGCTCTGCTCGCCCAAGTCGCTCTGCGTCTCCCTCTCGTGGCAGGAGCTTTCTCTCCTTCACCCCCACAAACACTGGTCAAAGGCGGCATCAAGTGTACCTGAATAAAGGGGCTCACGAGTCTTACGGCGAAGCTGGCCGTCATATACCCGAGAAAAGGGGACCATCAATGGAACCTCATCTACAGGCTCTGAGGCAAGAGTCGGGAAGTATGCGTATACCCATAGCTGCAGGGAGAATGCAGACGTATGTAATCCATACAGTATGAACAGATGCAAAAAGTGCAAAGCAGAAAGTACATGTGTTGAACAGATGTAAAACAAGAAATGCTGAGCAAAAAATGTAAAGTGTAAAGTGTAAAGAGAGGACTAAGATGTGTACCTCCCAGGCTCGCTAGTAGCCCCCAACCAAGTTCCCTCTCATACGGAAGGAAGAGCTCATATATCCGTATAATGTGGTGAAGTCGGTTCCGCCCCAATCGTAAAACTGAACTCAAGGAAGAGTCACCATGGCACTCAACAAATACAGGCCCACGGTGTTCCACCTGTTTGAAAACAAGGTGGTACCGAAGATGAACTTGAGAAAGCCCCTGGCATACTGCTCTATCTCCTCTATCGTCTTGGGCTCGGTCCCCCTGAACTGCTCCTCGAACAAGGTGTATTGCACCATACCTGTTTGGTATATTGGTGGATGTGTCCCAAGCAGCTCGAGCCAGGCTGCCTCTCATTCCCCCATATCAAGATCGAGAGGAATCGGATTACCCCCTACGCCTAAACCAGTGATCATGGCAAAGTCATAAGGGGTCATCATCATCTCTCTTGAGGTGGAAAGGTGAAAAGAGTTAGTGGTGTCCCACCATCTCTCCACTAGCGCTCCGAGAAGTGGATGGCTCGAAATAACCCGAGTCAAGCTGGAGCAGAAGAGGTCGAAGCCTACCTCGTCAACAATGTCACCAACTCTGACTGGGAGCTTGCCATACCAATCTCGAGCAGTCGTCGCACCATAGCCCCTAAAGGCGCGAGACTCACCCTGTGGCAGTGCATGAGATGTAATCAGATCAAGGCAGTGCATAAGATGTAACCAGATCAAGACAGTGTATGAGATACAGTCAGATGAAGGCAATGCAAGAAATGCAAACAATTAAGGGTAGAATGCATAGAAACAGAGTTCGTACCTCAATGGCAATGGCCGATAAATGAGACTCTGGCTCCCTCAACAGGAGGTCCTCTGGCACGTTGTCAATGAAATCAGTAAAACATCGGATGCCTCCGGTAGTGGGCAATATGTGTGTCTGAGGATGATACCTCGCTAGATCAAAATGTTGTATACTCAACGGTAACGACTCTTGCTCGGCCTCGATGTCTGCCTCGAAGTCTACTGGGGGAAGCTCGGGAGGAGCCTCATCATGGAAAAAATCGTCTGCCATCTGAAAATAAGTGCGAGAGGTGCGAGATGGGCGAAAAGTGAAGAAAAAGGGTAAACTTGGAAAAAGTCAACCCTAAGAGAGAGAAAATGAAGGAAAAAGTCAAAGCCGGAAAAAGTGTACAAAACTCGAGAGAAACTTGAGGGAAATGAGCCTAGAATGGTGGAAATGAGGAAAGAAGCGTCGAAATCAAATTCCAATCAGTTCAAAGGGAAGAGAACTAGAAGGACTTAGCGAATAAAGTTTGTGTGGGGCGTTGGAAAACGCATAAAAGGCTCAAATCTATAGAGGGAAAGCACTTAGAGAGAGAGAGAGAGAGAGAGAGAGAGTGAGCATTTTCGGTCTAAGGGAAGTGAGGAAATGAGGTGTGGTGACCCCTACTTAAAGGCCCAAGCCAAAAACCCCTTTTTACCCTCGGTCTGCCATCGATGGCCGGCAAGGCACCATCGATGGCCAGCAAGGCACACCAGTGGCCGGTAGGTGGCCGGCGGCCCTCTCTTGCAGCCGGCGGCTTTCCAAGGGTTTTCCTGTGTCCCTGGTTCTGTTTTATGTCCTTGGATTCTAAGGAGTGAAGGGATTGTTCATTGTTTGGTTCAGAATGCCTCTATGGAAGCTCAGGACTGCATTTCCAGTGCGCGATGTTTGTCACTCATTAACATAAGCAAGGTGTTTCCTTTTTAACATATTGCAACTTTTCCAAAAGCTAAATCAGAAGTTGTTCTTGAATTGGTTTTGACGAATATGCTTTTATTACTGCATAGAATATGTGTTTCTTTGTTGTTGCATGGAACGTGCATTTCACTTATACTGTCGCATAGAACATGCTCTTATTCTAGCTGCATAGAATGTGCTTCCGCTCTTGCATTATGCATAGAACATGCTTAGTGCTTTCGTTCTTGAATCATGCATGGAATTTATGCATTTGTCTTTGAATCTTGCATAGAATATGCTCTCAAATTGTTTGGTTCGCATAGAACTTGCCATTATGTCTTAGTTATTATCATGCATAGAATATGTGTTTCCTATACGTTACACTTGCATAGAATATGCGCTTCTCCATTATTGCATAGAATATGCACTTCTCTATTGTTGCATAGAATATGCTTTCATTCTTGCTTCATGCATAGAAAATGCATTGTCGTTACATAGCATGCTTTTGTACGCAGGCACGATATTGTATGTACGGTTCATTCAGCAGAGCCAACACAGACAAACAATATTGTGTGTACAGTCTATTCAGAGGAGTTCCAGGTTAAATCATTCGTACGTTTCAAATCATATCCTTTTACCCCTTCCTCCTCTCACGTGCAACACGTTGGGATTGCAAATCGGTTAAAAACATTTGAGTATGTCCTGATGTTCATACCACCCTTCAGTTACCGTCCTTCAGTTAAAGACATTTAAGTGCATCCTGATGTTCATACCACCCTTCGGTTAAAAATATTCGGGTACGTCCTGATGTTCATACCATCCTTCGGTTAAAAACATTTCAGTGCGTCCTGATGTTCATACCACCCTTCGATTACCGTCCTTCGGTTAAAAACATTCGGGTGCGTCCTGATGTTCATACCACCCTTCGGTTACCGTCCTTCAGTTAAAAACATTTGGATGCGTCCTGATGTTCATACCATCCTTCGATTATCGTCCTTTGGTTAAAAACATTCGGGTGTGTCCCGGTGCTCACACCATTCTCGTTTTCTTCCGCGTGCAACGCGTTAGGATCTTGTTTGACATCTCAAGTACACCCAATGATTTTGTTGCTCTTCGTCTTTCCTACGCGTCGCGTAGTTGAGCTTGCATAATTTTCTTACATCCTTTCTGCATGAAATGTGGTTTGGTTCGTAATTCCCACGCGTAGCGTGTTTGTTTACTTCTTTTCATGATTGAGATTGTTATGCCTTATTTCGGTCTGTTTAAATGTGGCATTTTTATTGCATTACATTTGCATTTAAATGTTTCGTTGCACAATCTCATTGCATGATCATAAGTTATGTCCTTACATCATGCATCTTCTTTGCATCTTGCCCCAAAACTACGATGGTTTGATTCCTTGCAAAGGAATATATAAGCAGCCTGCGGGCACAACCATTTGTTTTCTATCTTGATTATTTGTCCAAGTCTTACCGCCTTGTCAAAATGGGCTGTCTCTGGGCTTTGACATTCACTCATGTCATTTCATGACTCTGAGTTCTGTGAAAGAGGGGCAACTGTAGATACCCCATTTTTGACAGCCCTTTAAGACTTGGATATTCTTGCAGGTACATCCGTTGACGAGTTTGATTGCTCGCCCAGCACTCGAAGTCATCGGTGGAACGCCACAGGTTTGAGCATTCCAAACCCTGCATCCATTTTGTCTCATCTTTGGACCCTGCCTAGGTCTTTTCAACATGAAGTTTCACATGGCCTGCCAGCCACCACTTCTCCTTTGCCGGCCATTGATGTGTCCTACCAGCCATCAATGAAGCCTTGCCAGCCATCACTGATGGGCGGCCGACCACCAGTATTTCCTGCAGATATTTTGTGCCAGCTGTTTGCACAGTTTCATGCATCTTCCAACACGTATATGGCTGGACGTTTGTGAGGAAATTGTGTTTTCTATATATAGGACCCCTCTCTCTCTTATGTGTGGGGGTTAGAAAAATTTGAGACATAAAAATTTTCTCTTTATCTCTCTGGCAAATTTATGTGTGTTTGCTTAGTTTCTCTACACCTTAGCCCACATCTCCTAAACCAAATCCTCTCACCTTTGAGTTGAGGTTACTTGGGGCCTTTTTGGAGCTCTTGAAGGGGTTTTGGCTTGAACTTGTGCCTAAAAGTAACTTGTGCCTAAAAGTGTTCTTTGCTTCAAGAGGTAAAATACTAGTCTTGTTAGCTTGCTTTTAATACTTGTTTTTCTATCTTCTTTCAATTGTTTTGAGGCTGGTTTTGAACTGCAAAAGCTCTGTTTTTATGACTTAAGAGTGTTGGTTTGAGGCCATTTTTGGTTAAAGGGTAGCTCACCCGTCTTGCTTTTTTGCTTGTATAGGTTTTTGTGCCTTTGTTCATCACTTTCTAACCAACTTTTTTGGGCCTTTTAACCACTGAATTTCCAAGGTTTTTCAGTGGCAAAAATCTCACTTTGAAGTCCAAAATTGAAGGGATTAGCCTCCCTTCCTTTTGTCTTGTTTGCATGCCTAGTTAACTCCATGTATTAGCTTATTGTTTTAGCTTTTTATGGCCTGAGTCCAGCATGTTTTAGACTATATTAAGGTTGTTTTGCCTCTATTTTGGGTTATTTGTTTCATTTGAGCCTTGTATGGCATGGTTGTAGTGTTAATTCCTTCACTAGCTTAGTGTTTTAAGGCTTTAACTATCATTGGTTGTATGTTTTAGTGCTTTTAGTACTCATTTTCAGCACTTAACCATATCTGCAAGCTCCCTCCTTTCTTGATTTTATTTTTGGTTTGAAAGTGGTTTAAACCATTTGCTTGTTTAAAGCATGAAATTGAGATGTTAGTGCTTAATGGTTTAATCCTTTTGGGGATTCATTACCAACGGCATGAGGTCTTTTTCATGCCTAAAACAACCTTTGGTTTAAGCCTCCTTCACCTTAGAGGACACTCACTAATGGACTAAGTGATTAAGGAATGACTTGGTAATTAAAATGTGTAAACAAAATTGATAAGTAAAATAGGCAAGATAAGTATCTCTTTATGTTGCATTGCATCTGTTGTTCAAACCGGATGTTAGTTTGAACACAATGAAAATAGAACATTTCATACTCAAAAGTGATGAAATGTGCCATTTTCCTTGGTCTCCATTGCCCTAGATCATGCATGATAGGGTGGTGGACTTTCGAGTCTTATTTTTGCATTTATCGAAATTTTACAACTTGGATCTTTGGCCATCATGCAATGAACTTGCTTGATTGGTGGTTTTGGATCCAAATGTGTCACTCCTTTGAGATTTTGAGATGATAAGGAGGGATGCAGTACAAACAAACGCTTGGAAAAACTCCTTTTTTTGCTCTGTTTGTGCTCTGTTGCAGTATGGTGATCAAATGCATCAGTGGCCGGCAATGCACCACCAGTGGCTGGCAGGTGTAGACACCCCATTTTTGACCAACCTTAAGACTCAGACGTCATCTTTTGAGCGCTTGATGATTGTGTATGTTTGAGCTCGTTTCGAGTTTCTGAAGTTTTCGGCTGAGTGCCTTGCATCCGGGCCTCTGAACTCTTTGTGTTTTGGCTCGGTTTGTGGACCAAGCCTTGTTGACCTTGCCTGGAGGGAGAGAGAGGACCGTAGACCACTTTTTGTGGTCATAGACCATTTTTCCTTCTTGTAGACTAGTTGCCGGTTTCCAGAGCCTTCGACCGCGCGCCTTGTCTCGAGATCGCTTACCATTCTCCTTTTGGCCTGGTTTTCGAACCATGCCTTGTTGCCTTGGTCTAGAGGGGCACAAAGGTCTTGAAGACCACTTTTCCCTCGTAGACCACTTTTGGTGCCTGTAGACTAGTTTTCGAGGCTTCCAACTGCACGCCTCGACCCCCGGACTCTTGTCTTGCATCCTTTTTGGTTTGTTTTTGGCACAAACCTTGTTTTCCTTGCTTGGAGGGTGGAATGAGGTTTGGAGACCAATTTCTCTCCCTGAAAACCACTTTTCTTCCCCGCCAGCCAATTTTCTGGTCGGCCAACTGGTCTTGGTGGCCTTTAGACCACCAAAAGTGGTCGGCAGCCATGCCACCACTTTGCTTTCTTGGTGCAGACCACCTCTCCCCCCCTGCCGACCACTTGGTCTTCTTGAAGACCACTTCAAGTGGTTGGCCGACCAATGCATGTAGCTGGCCGACCACTCAGCTTTCCTGTAGTTTCTTGTAGATATTTTGGTGCCAGCTGTGACAGCAAGTGAGCACAGAAACCATCCTCCATACACGTGTATGGAGGGATTGCATCTAGCTTCAAGCTTGTTCAACAAGCTTGAGGCTTGGTCTTCTATAAAAGGGAGGCCCTCTTTCCCTTCTCCAGGTTCAGAAAAATTGCTTAGAGAGCTATAAATACACTTTTATCTCTATATTTCTTTCTTTGCCTCATATTTGTGCTTGAAAGCCCTTTTCTTCATACTTTTGCACACAAACACATAGTGAAACACCACACTCTTGGAGCTGAGGCACCTAGAAGTTGGTTTTGGTGTTTTTGGACTGGTTTTAGCTCAGAAAAGCTACTGGAGTTGCAGCTTTGAAGTTGTTCTTCAAGTGTATGTTTCTAACCCCTTAAAGCTTGGTTTTTGATTAAGCCTTAGGCCACCTTTGCATGCTTATTTTGGCTTGACTCTCAACTGCAAAAAGTTCTGATTTTAAGTGCTTAACATGTTTGTTTAATGCTTTGTTGGTGTTGGGGGTGGTCCACTCCCTCTTGTGCCTTGTTTGGCCTTGTTTTGTGCTATCCTTTTAAGCTATTGGGACCACCTCTTTAGGGCCTTCTCACCACTGAAACTCAGAGGAATTTCAGTGGTGAAAACGTTGTTTTGAGGTCCCAAATAGGAGGGGGTCATCCCCTCTCCTTGTATCTTGATTGCTTACCTTGTTGGCCTCATGTTTGAGCATGGTTTCCTAGCATGTGTTGGCTTGTTCTCAACTTGTTTTTGGTATTATTCTGACATGGCATACCTCTGTTTTAGCTTGTTTGAGTCAACCCTTGCATGCTTTATTCACTTGTAGTATAAATTTTGCAAACTAGCTTTTCATGCTTGTGTTAATAGCTCATCTTTCTAGCATGTTTTGGTCCTATCTCAGCAAGTTTTTGGTGTTGTTTTAGCATGCCATACCTCTGTCTAAGGTTGGTTTAATTACCCCTTGCATGCTCCTTGCACTTGTAGTGCAATTCCACTAACTAGCCTAATGTGCATCATGCTTTTGACCATCATTCTAGCATGATTTTTGCTCAACTCCAACAAGATTTTGTTCATGTTTTGCCATGCTTAAGGTTTGTTTTATGTTGTTTTGGTCATACATGCCTTGCTTTGTATAGCCATAGTGCATTCTAGCTCACTAGCCTTGAGTTTCCAAGTCACTAGCATGCATTGCTTGGGCTATTCACATGATTTGGCATCATTTGATATGTGATTTCAGTGCATTTAGTGTGGTCATGCCCTCACATCTTTCACTCTTTCAATGCTTTGGAGGGTTGGTGCTTTATGCCTTAAAAATGAGCCATTGTGTATGGCATTTTGCCTAGGCTTTTGGGCCACCATTTCAGTGTATTTTTGGTCTTGTTTTGCCATGATACAACTCTAATTTTTGTTGGTGAAGTCATCTCATGCTTGGTTTTGGTAGGTGTAGTGTACTCCTCCTTATTGGCCTTGCATACTTCATGCTTCATGCCCTTCATGCTAGCATGTGTTAGCTCTAGTCCATACATGTTTTAGCATCATTTTGGCGTGCTCTAGGACTATTTTGGGTTGCCTTGGCCATATGGTTCACGTATTGCATAATTGTAGTGCAATTGGCCTTGCTGGCCTTGAGTTTTGAGTCTCCTAGCATGCTTCATTTGTGACATGTGCATGATTTGGCATCATCTACCATGTTATTTCAAAGAATATAGTATTGCCATGTTCCCACTTTTTCACTCTTTGAATGCTTTCAAGGGTTGTGCATTATTGCCTTGTTTAGGGACCAATGCGTATGCATGCTTGTCTAGACTAGTGAACTCCCATCTCAGCATGTTTTGGTCCTTGTTTTGACCTATTTGAGCTCTGTCCATGATTGGTTCAATCATTTGTGCCATGTATTGTATGCCTCTTGTGTAGTCTCCTTGAGTAGCCTTGTGCTTCAGGCCCTCTTGCATGACATACTTGGTTGTTTGAATGGTTTGGCATCATTTCATACATGTCTTCAGAGCTTGCAGTGTTGTCACACTTCCATATTTGTCACTCCTTGCTCATGTTTGAGAGTTATGCTATTATGCCTAATTGATGGGCCAATGCATGAGCATGCATTATCTTGCATTTCATGCCATCATTTCGGAGCATTTTGGCCACTATTTTGGGCATGATTGAGGTCTGTCCATATTCGGTTTAATTCCATTGAGCATGTTGTTCGAATGTTGTTGTTTGCATTGTGTTTGTTACATTGCATTGCATTATGTTTGCATACATTGCATTGAGTTTGCATGCCATTAGCTTTGATAAGTTGATCATGTTACATTGCATGTGTTTGGGTTGAGTGTTAATCCAAACACGAGAAACGAGGGACGTTTCATACTTGAAGTGATGAAACGTGCTTCATTTCTCGGTCGCCAACCCTCTTGATCATGCATGATAGAGGTTAAGGCCCTTATGTGTTATGTGTGCATTAATTCACATTGAATTGTGCAAACTTGGCTTCTCGGCCATCGTGCATTGCGATGCTCGGTTGGTGGCCCGAGAGTTGAGAACCACACTCCCTTGAGCTTAAAAAATGATAGGGAGGGTGGTTGTGCACACATATCTTGCAAATACACTGTTGTGCCCCTCCGTGTTCTCTGTTGCAGCAAACCAGAGTTGTGCAGAATTTTCTGGTCGGTAGACCAGAAAAAGTAACTGGCTGACCACTTTTTCTGGTCTGCAGCAAATGTAAGTGGTCGGCAGGTGGTTAGCAACACCAATAAGTGGTCGGCAATGCTTCTGGAGGTGCCCATGATGTAGTAGAAGCTATCTGGAGCTTTGTACAATGTTCTGAGAACAAATGCAAACAGAGGCAAGTTAGGACATAGCGATGGATTTCCGAACGCAGCGACCGAGCATGCATGCACTTCTCGTCCCGAGGACTTCTTTTTACTGTTTTACTTAGCTGCTTTGTGTAGACACGCCCGAACGTCCCGGGAAAATCCCGTTTTGTTCATTAGGCTAACTACAGTTCAGACTCAAATCTCACGGTTCTTAATTTGATCTCGTAAAGTGCAATACGAGATTGATAAATCACCAAAGAGTCTAAATCCGGCAAATCGTTTTGAAAAACTGATTTTTAGAAAGAAGTGCCAAACATGGACTGCTGTGCCAGATACAGAGTCGCCACCTAAATATTTTATTTTGGGGGAAATTTAGGAAACCCTGACTCGTGTCTAAGGCCACGTGTCCGTCATCACCAAAGTTGCCTCGGCTTGGGAACTTGGGTACGATTGGGGAAGGTCATGCAATGAGCACCCCCACTCACCCGATCAAAGATCGGCCACTACTAAACATGATATCTTGTTTTTGAAAACACATGCGTTCTTATTCTGGTTTATTAACCTAGAATTACTATGTGATGCGCACAGCATACAAGTATTGACTGGATCGTCTAAGTTGGAACAAAACATCTCATATTTGTTTTGAAAGCGGTTTGCTACTCGCAAGTAGGCTAAAATGTAGATTTTTGCCACCCTCAAGTGGGCTTAGAAAACATGGTGATTTGCTACTCTTAAGTGGGCTTAAAACTCGCAATCGATGAATTGTTCCAATTTAAATAATCCAACCTTCACCCACAGGCAATCAGGCAGTTATGTCACATAAGCAGTTAGCCTCATGGGAAGCATGCTATCATGGCAGTCACTCACACACATGCAAGGATGCTAAAGCATAAACACTCACCGAGTACTCCTAGCCAAAACAGAAACTAGTTAGTAATCAATGCACGATCCTAGTTCATGTTAAGATGGCTAATGCAACACATGCAAAATGCAACTAAGATAGGCTCAGTTATTCTAACATGGCATATGAGATGCTACAGATAACATGTATTTAACTTGGAATTGAAATACAATGCAGTTAGTATGACGCGCCGAGTCCGGTGCATGCAAGACAGATGAATGGATGCAAACATGCGAGCATAAGGATGCTAATTGAAACATGCCCTAAGACTAACCAGAATAAGCTGGTAAATAAAAGGGAGAAAGACGTGGGGTTGGAAGACATGCATCAAACACACGCACACTTATTACAAAATTCGCCCTCTCGATGGAGGGTCTGAATAAATAGTACAGAACCAACTAGCTAATCTAAGCTACTCTAACTAAACTAGTTATTACACAACAGAATGAATAACAAGTTACAGCTAAATATTACACAACATAACTAGTTAACAAATAAACTAAATCAGCAATTAAATAAGCATGCAAACTATGTGAAGTGCCGCCTCAGCTCTGCCTCGGATGATGAAGGATGCATGCATGCTCGAGTCGCCTTGTTGGGAAATCCATCGCGATGCCCCAACTCGCCTTTGTTTGCAGTTGATCTCAGAAACTTGCACAAAGCTCCAGAAGGCTGAAACTCCACCCTGGGAATCTGTGGAAAGGCTGCCGACCAGCTTATGGGCATGGGAGACCACCTGCCAACCACCTTTTGTGGGAGAAACCAAAAGGGGTGGTCGGCCTGCCAGAAAAGCTGGTCGGCCGACCAGTTTCTGCCTCTGGTTTCTGGTTTTTCTGCAACAAAGGCAAGAGAGAAAGAAAGCAAGGTATTTGCAACACATGTATGCACGACCACTCTCCCCATCATTGCATAAGCTCTAGGGAGTGTAGTCCATTATCCTCGAGCCACCAATCACGCATTTCGATGCATGATGGCCGAGAAGTAAAATTACACGACTCAATGGGACATGAATGCACATATAAGCAACTAAAACCAACAACTCCATCATGGATGGTCAAGAGTGTCGGCGACCGGGAATCGAGGCACGTTTCATCACTTGGAGTATGAAACGTTCCTCATTTCCCGTGTTTGGACTAGCTCCTATTCCAAACACAATGCAACAAGTAGAATGGCATGGCATGTACAAATGCAACTCTAGTATGCAATCCTAAATGTAATGCGACTAAGTGATGTAAACATGCAAAGGATGACATGCGAGCGTGCAACTAGCATACACAATGCTATGGACTAATCAAGGGCATACTCAATGCACGTGGATTATATGGCATGCATACACAATGCACTAACATACGCAATTTTATGAACGAGACATACGCAATGCAATGATCGAACATGCGATAACATGGACTATAGGGCATACACAATGCAAGATGGACTTAAACCAAGATGGATGGACCTCAGCCGTACCCAAATTAGTGGCCAAACATGATGAAAACAAGGCAATGACACACACACAAACATGCACAATGCAAGGGATCAAAGCCTAAGGTACGAGATACAACTCTACAAAAGCATTGAAATAATGAAATATGGCATACAATGGCACAAGTTCCAGCTCTGAAATAACATGTGACATGGTCCAGAATCATGCAAACAACTCACACAATGCATATTGGGAGGCTCAAATACCGAAACTAGTGAAACGCATTACACTAGAGGTATGCAAAGCGATGCTCAAATGACCAAACCAACCCCAAACAGTCCCTATGCAGACCCAAAACAGTGGCAAAATGGACTAAAATGATGGCTTGCAATGCACAAAAATGAAGCTCATGCAATAGCCCAAAAATGAGGCATACAAGCACAACTCTCAAACGCATTTAAAGAATGGAAAACACGGGAATATGGCACAAGTATAAGCTCTGAAATAACATGTTCAATGATGCCAAAACATGAAAACAACTCAAGTTAAGCATGCAAGAGGCTTCAAAACTCGAAGCTAGGCAAGGGTATTACACTACAAGCATGCATGGCAAGCATCATTCGACCATGGGACCTCAAAATAGAGCTAAGACAGCCCAAATCATGAATAAAATCAGTTTAGAACATGGCCAAAATATGCTAGAATCAAGGGCCAAAACAACATGCAATGTGAGCTAGTGAACATGGATTACACCACAAGCATATGACGCATTCAAGAGGCCACTAAACTAGCAAAAGTCAGAGACATGACATGCCAAATAAAGTCCAAAAACCCACTGAAACATGATCAATGCATGCAAGAATGACATGCTCCTTTGATAGGCTATAAGGGGGGTTATTCTACACATGCAAGCGACACACCCAAGGTGACAAAACCAACTCTGGGCAGAGCCTAGGCAGGCCCTAAAAGTCACTGAAAAGGGCCTGAAATAGGGCTTGGAGGTGTGCAAATGAAGGCTCCATTTGTAAGGCTAAAAATGCTAGTGAACAAGACAATGAGGGAAAGGGCCACCCCTCTTTGATTTTGGCTCTCAAAAACACATGTTAACCACTGAAAATCCACTGGATTTCAGTGGTTAAAAGGCCAAGAAAAGGTCAACACAAAGGCCTTAGGGCATGGCTCAAAATAAGGCAAAATGAAGCATGCAAGGGGGTAGATGACCCCCAACAACAAAATAACCTTAAACAAACATCAAAAGGACCTCAAAACAAGAATTTTTTTTTTAGTTGACAACAACGCTCAAATATGCATGCAAATAAGGCTAAGAGATGGATCAAAATAAAGCTTAAAAGAGGGAAAAAGTGTGTTACCATTGAAGCTCAGCAAGACAACAACTTCTGGACCCAAAACCCAACTCCTTAACCTCTGAAAATGGCCTCCAAGAAGCTCCAAGCAATGGTGGAAGGGTTAGGCTATGAGGTGGTGTGCAAAGGTGCAAGAACAATACACTTTTTGAGCCAAAATAGAGAGATATAGAGGGAGATGTATTGTATGCCTTTAACAAACTTCTGAACCCTCACAAAGGAGGGGGAGGCCCTCCTTTATAGCCAAAAGGGACCAAAGCTTCTCAAAGAAGCTAAAAACCAAGGTTGAAGATCCTCTATACACGTGTATGGAGGATCCAGTCTGTGCCTTCCAGCTGGCACAGCTGGCAACAACTCACGGAGACAAAACTGGGGGAGGCAGGCCGACCAGTTCAGGTGGTCGACCGACCACTTCCCCTGGTCGGCCGACCAGTTCAAAAGGTTCAACCCAATGAAAGGTGGTCGGCAGCCCCATTTGATGGTCTCCCAACTGAAAGCAAGCTAGTGGTATGGTGGGAGACCAGCAAATGTGGCTCAGAGACCAAGCAAACCAGTTTCCCGACAAGAAAATTGGCTGGCAGGGAGAAAGTGGTCTCCAAGGAGAAAAGGTGGTCTCCCACCCTTGTACCACCTTCTAAACAATGAAAACAAGGTTCATGCCAAAAATGAACCAACACCGATGCAAAACGAGGGTTCGGGGGGCAAAACGCGCGGCCGGAGGCCCCGAAAATAGGCTATTAAGCACCAAAAGTGGCGTGCGACCACAAAGGTGGTCTCCCGGGCCGCAGTGTCCCTCTAGACAAAGGACACAAGGTGTGTGCCAAAAATCATGCCAAACGGAGAATGTTAAGCGGTCCCGAACCGAGGCGCGCGGCCGATGGCTCCGAAAATCGGAAACCTTTCTCCAAACGGGAACAGTGGCCTGCGACCACGAAAAGTAGCCTATGGCCACTGAGAGATGGTCTACAAGACCTCTCCCTCCCTCCGGGAAGAGAAAGCAGGGCCTGGTCTACAAACCAAGGCAAAGCACAAAGAGTCCCGAGGTCCGGAGGCGAGGCTCTCAGCCAAGAACTCCGAAACCTCGAAACGAGCACAACATGTGCAATGACCGAGCGCTCAATCGATGATGTCTGAGTCTTAAGGTCGGTCAAAAATGAGGTGTCTACAGTTGCCCCTCTTTGACAGAACTCAAAAGTCATAAGTGACGGAAGTGAATGTCAAAGCCTAGAGACGACCCATTTTTGACAAGGCCGAAGACGTAGACAAACAGGCGAGATGTGCCTGCAGGCAGGGGAAAAATGCAAAGGGGTATACACAAAGCCGAACATAACTTATGATCATGCAAAGCACGCTGTAATGAAGCAAATATACACAACAAATGCAACAGTTTAAGCGAATGTTTTGCAAAGCAGGTAAACACGAGCCAAACCACATCTCATGCAGAAATGATGTAAGAAAATTACACAATTCTCACTGCGTCTCACACGGAGAAGGCTAAAAGCGACTACCGAGAACACCCAGAGTCTCAAATGAAACAACTCTTAACATATCAAACGCAAAAGGAGAAAGCGAACAAATGGACACCGGAACGCATCTGAGTGTTCGAAACCGAAGACGTCCTAACGCACCGCATGCGAGAGGAGAAAAGATATGAATGAACATCGGAACTCACTCGAGTGTTCGAAACCGAAGATGTCCTAACGCACCGCACGCAAGAGGAAAAAAGGTATGAATGAACACCGAAACTCATCCGAGTGTTCGAAACCGAAGATGTCCTAACGCACCGCATGCGGGAGGAGAAAAGGTATAAAAGAACACCGGAACTTCTCTTGAATGAACCGTATATACAATATTGTGCCTGTAAAAGAAAGGAACTTAATAGGTACAATAAGTTAGCAACATATGTTCAGAGCTATATCAAACGTGGACACGTATGGTGCCGATGGCAAAGTGTATAACGATGCAAGTGAAACGTGCGTGACGACGCATGCAAAGCATGGAGGCATGATAATACCAATGAAACGTGCACAACAATGCAAGTGGTGTGCATAACAACGCAAGATAAGTACAACTTCAAAAGCATGCTTGAAACAAAATGCTGAGTAAAGAAGTGCAAGCTTCGAAGAGAGCAACTCAAACGCGACCTCCGATTTACCTCTCGGAGGGGTCGCAACGTATTCAAAAAGGATACACCTTGCTCTTGGCGGGTAACGATGAGCCTATACGTCGAAGACTTGAATCGAAGTTCTGGCAGAGGCATTTCGCGCCGAAAAGTGCACTTTTCTTGTACTTTCTCGAAAGCCGGGGACTCCAATCATCACCAAAATTCACAGGGAGAACAAAGGGACCTGGGAGACCACCGAGGAAGGATGGCCGACCACCTACCAGTGCCACCAACCAGTTTTTGCCCGGGGGGTGGTCGGCCTGCCAGAAAACCTGGTCGGCCGACCAATTTACCAAATTCGGGGCAGTTTGGTCCTTTTATGCTCGGTTCTTTAAATACACACATCCAAAACACTTTTCCTCACACACCCACGGCCGAAATCAGCCCCCTTTCTTCCTAGACCATTTTCTCCTTCAGAACTGCGCTTTATACGCCTTTTCCAACGCCCCACGCGAAGTTGTTTCGCGAAAACTTTCAGTTCTGTTCACTTTGAACCGATTAAAATTTGATTTCAGAGCTTCCTTCTTCATTTTCACCACTTGAGGTATGTTTGTCTCGAAGTTTGGCACATTTTCTCGGGAGTTGAGTTTTGTTGACTTTTTCCTTTCTCGAGAGTTGACTTTTTTGCGATTTTGGCTCATTTTGCTCATTTTTGCAGATTTCTTCAGATGGCAGATCATTTTTATCATGGTGGAGGTCTTCCGCAGGCCGGGGATGAGCCGGACATCATGTCACTGCCTCCGAGAGTTCGACCTTTGGACGCCGAGAGATATCATCCTTAGGAGCACGTCCTACCTCCGACCACTTTCTATCATTTCACTGACTTTGATCGACGAGCACCTGCGGATCTGCTACTACGGGAGCCAGAGTCTCATCTCTCTCATCAGGCACGAGAGGTACGTACTTCACTTTTACATTTTCTGTAATGTATTCTGCATTTCCTGCACATTCCATGCTTTCGCTATGTATTTTTTATCTGCTCATTCTGAACACATTCACACACCATACTTCTGCTTATTCGGTACGCAGCTCACAACACAGTATTTTGTTAGGTTGGCACACAGATTGTTCTTAACACACGATTCATTCTTATCACACAGTTTGTCTCGGGCACACAGCTTGTTTCTCGGGCACACAGCTCGTTTTCAGGCACATAGCAAATTTTCAAGCACACAACAGATTTTCAGGGACACAGCATATTCTCGGGCACACAGCTCGCTTCTCGGGCACACAGCTCATTCTTCTAGCACACAGCTCATTCTTTGGGCACACAGCTCATTCTTGGGCACACAGCTCATTCTTCGAGCACGCAGCTCATTCTTCTAGCACACAGCTTATACTGAACACGCAGTCCACAACACAGTATCTGATTTGACTTGCACACAGCTCATACTAAATACGCAGTCCATATGTTTACTTCATTTCTGAACACACAGTTCATACATTTTCATTTGCACGTAGCTCATTCTGAACACACAATCCACTTACTCTATTTACATGCAGCTCATACTGAACACACAGTCCAGTTACTTCATTTGCACGCAGCTCATACTGAACACGCAGTCCAATTACTTCATTTGCACGCAGCTCATGCTGAACACACAGTCCAGTTACTTCATTTGCACGCAGCTCATTCATCTCATTCTGAAAACTAAATACATCTGTTAATTCTGAATGCAGGTATCTTCTCGTTCTACGCGAGGTTATGGCTCGATCGTCGCTAGGGAGTGGTATGCGGAGCTCCCAGATACCGTTCGCAATATCGTGGACGATGCAGGATTTGGACCCTTCTGTACGAGGCTATCACGTTACCCGGCGAGCAGGACCTTGATGGGGGCACTTGTGGAGAGATGGTGGGACTTCACCTACTCGTTCCACTTTTCAGCTATCGGGATTTGACGATGACCCCATTTGACTTTGCCATGCTGACTGGCCTTGATGTGGCCGACCGACCAGTTCCCTATGGAGCAGATATGGGCGAGTGGGAGGTGGCTTGGATTTATTTGCTGGGAGTTCGCTCGCCGACTGACAGATCTTCGGGTAGAGTCAGATACACCTGGTTCCTCGCGCAGTATAGGGGGACTATGCCCGAGACCGTCGAGGAGATAGAGCAGTATTCTCGGGGGTTTTAGATGTTCCTCCTCGGGACTACTTTGTTCTCCGATAGGGGGAACACTGTTGGACTTTATCTGCTTAGTGCTTTGGTAGACCTATCACAGGTCAGCCAGTATGATTGGGGTGGCGCCGGCCTCGCTACCCTTTACTGTTATATGAGCGCGACCTCCCGCAGGCGGGGGAACATAGTAGGCGGCTACTGGAGAGCCTGGGAGGTACATTCTGCCCTCTTGATTCACATTTCTGCTTTTCATTATCTGTACACTGCACACAGCATACCTTACATTCTGTATTCTTTATTCTGCACTCAGCATTCTGTATTCTCTGTATACATTCTGTATTCTGACGGCCACTGTCCTGTTTTTCACTGCTGTGGGTTTATGCATACTTCCCGACGCTAGCCTCAGAGCTGGAGGTGGAGGCACCTCTAGAGAGCCCCTACTCTAGCAGATTCGAGGGTAGGTGCCGGCCGAGGACTCGGGAGACTTTGTCTTTCTTTCGGCAGTTCTTTGATACTGTGCGGGCGACCGAGGTACTCTAGAACTCTCAGTTCTTCGGCAGTGCTTTGGTTTATCTTGCATATTTATGACATCTAATCAGTTTGTGCACTTGTTATCTGCAGATCACTTGGGTGCCCTGGAGGCCTTTGGGAGGAGATATTCATTTCCGATTCCCTGGGGCGTGGGCCTTTTCTCGATACCGGATTTTATTTGAGGGGCCAGTGGGCAGGGCCTGGTTTCTGGGGGATCGCTTCATGTGTCAGACGATGGGCAACCCGGATCAGGGTATCCCCTCAGCACCTCCAAATAACATGCGGTCCACTAAGGGACTCACTCCCGAGGAGGTCGATATCGCTATGTTGGGTACTGACATAGTTCTGTTGCTGGAGGAGGGAGAGTATGCGACCTACCGCCATACGTACCTAATGCCCCCATTGACAGGTATCCGTACTCCCACGAGGAGGGCTGCTGGTGCATCACCGTCGAGTCGAGTCCGAGCTGCAGATATGCCTTCGACTAGCAGGGCCGGTACACTGACAGGTGAGGCTGGACAGATTCCCCCGATTGCCCTGACTTACCAGTATGCTGGGTGGCCAGATCTTCTGACCGAGCTGACAGGTTGGCAGTATAGGACATCCTACCCGATTCCATTGGAGCCCCCATTGCCTGATCACCGATACGTCAGAGACCCTGACTCACCACCGGTATGCTTTACAGTTTTGATTTATCACTCAGATGTTGAGACATTTATTCATTCACTGATAACTTTCACTTGCATCTGCAGCCTCCCATCGAGTATTGTGACGGGTTACTTGGAGTGGTGGCCTCAGTCAAGAGCATGGTCCTACAGAAGTAGACGCAGCTGTTCATCGCCGGTGTTTCAGTACTTTTCAATTTCCTTGCATTTATCATACTTCTGATGACATGTTGAATTTCACCATTTCACTGCATTGGTTGACTGCATGTGTAGAGCGCATCTGACACACACCATATTCATATATCGTATCTGCATACACCCATTCCATGTAGCTTTCTTGTCTCTGCATCCGGTATACATGTCGGCTAATGTATTCAAATTGCCCTCTTTTTTCAGATGCCACCGCTACAGGCTGGGCCATCCAGCCCTTCTCGAGGAGCTGGGAGAGGGGATTAGACTCGCAGCCGAGGCAAGCGTAGAGCGCCTATCAGAGATGATGAGGAGTCCAGCAAGGAGGAGGAGTCTGCACATCCTCAGTCAAAGACATCTGCAAGCAGAGAGGATGACTCTAGGTCCGGTTCTGAGGGCAGAGGTGATGCCGAAGAGGATTCCGAGGGCGGTGGCTCCGATTCGGATGGTGATGGCACAGAGGTTGCTCAGCCGAAGAGAACGAAGAGGGCCTCTCAGTCTTGCGCTTGAGAGCACTGATGCAGATGTTCCTACTTTATTTTCCTTTTCTACTAGGAGTTGTAGCACATTGTACAGTGTTAGGCAGTTTCATTTTCTTTAAAACTTTGTACCCTTGTTGTAAAATGTTGTAACAAAAGGATCATGAGGGAATGAAACAGCCTTTTGTTCAAAAGGTGTTGTACTTTGTTTTCTTAGCATCGCATCGCATCATTTTGCACAAAAATGAGATTGAATGGAAATTGAGCACCGTGTATTACCAAGTTAGGTAGTGAACCAACACAACAAACTAAACAACTTAACTTACTAAGAAACAACAAAACCTTAGCAAGTTTACAACTCGATAAGAAAAACACGACCATGTTAATTAAACAAAGAGTAACAACTCGATGCACAAAACTCGACAACTCGATAAGCAAAACTTAACAACTCGATAAGCAAAACTCAACAACAACTCGATAAGCAAACGCAGTTCTGACAAACCAGGCGATAGAAGGCATCCGAAACAGAGGTAAACACGGACCTTCAACATTCCCAACGCATGGAAAGGCTAGAAGTCTCTTCTAGAGGCTAGGAAAAGGCCAAAACCCAATTTTTCTCCATGGCCGACCACCAAAGAAGGCTGGCCAACCAGCTTTCTGCCTTGGAGACTAGTTGTGTGGTCAGCCGACCAGAAAAACTGGCTGGCCGACCAGAAAAAGTGGTCGGCCGACCAGTTGGCCCGGCGACCTCCAGATTTTTAACACGTGTCCTCCAAACAATGCCTTATCCTCCATAAAAGTTCCAGCTTCATGGTTCTTTCATTTCATCTCAGTTTTGTATCAAAATGGAGGCATTTCTCATCCAAAATCTCACAGCTTGGATTGCTACTTTTGACGGCTCGGAAAAGTTGAACTTCCGGGGCTTGGGAATAAATGCACTATTCACGCTGAGTCGCACTCCACTGCATCTTCTATTCCTCCATGTTGCGGCAAGGTTTTGGAATCTGGTAACACATGTCTTTAGTTTTGGCGGGCAAGAGATATGTCCTACTTTCGAAGACTTCCAAGCTTTGATGGAATCCGAGCGCAATGAAGAAATCTTGCCCCAGCTTCGCTTCGGCCATGCCCAAGCCTTAGGACGAATGTGTGGGCTCATTATGCATGACGCTCGATCACTGATCCGCGACAGAGAATTGGACATCCTCAGCTTGATTCACCGCTTTTCTGATGCTGGTGACCGCGATGATCACCACTGGCAAGGTTTTCGGCATCATGCCCTTTGTTTGTGCATGCTATCTCACTTTTTGCTTGCCCCATGTTTCAGTGGGTCTAGCATTCGTCTGATCGAAGTTACTCAAGGCTTGAAAGATGGAAAGAGCTGCATTGCCATGACACTGGTCGAGACATTGATGGGCTTGAACGCTTTCCATCGCCGAGAGACGACCAGATTGGCAGGGAGTCCACTACTGCTGCAGATAATATTCCCACCGTTCCTCACATATATATTGTTCACATCACTCGGCCCTCAGGCTCGATTTTCTCTCAAAACCCTTTTCTCACTTTTCTCTCAACGTACACCTCTCTATTCTTTATTCTCTTATTTTCCATTCCTCCCCAGGTGTGGTTGATGGACAAGTTGCAGGTTGTGGACTCTTGCCCAACATACTCAGCTCGTGGCTACTTCTTCCGACGTCGCCTAGTCGATGCCCTTGATGAGGGATGGTGGTTTGACTGGATGTGCAATTTGTCCGCAGACTGCATTGTTTGGCGTTGTCCTTGGCTCAATCTACTGGCAATGAGCTATAGCATGTCCCGGTAGCCTGGGATTCAGTTGATTGGCCTGACACACTGCGCGTTCTATTTTCCTTTCCGGTTCCAGCGCCAGTTTGGCCATGATCAGATTTGCCCGGCAGAGGGAATAGAGTACCCAGCTGCATTTTTGGTCCGAGGCACGCAGCTTGCTCAGTATGCCACGGCATGGAGGACAAGAAAGCTCCTGGCCCCCGCTCCCACTTTCAGTTGCACTTTGTCTGACGAGTGCGTAGATTGGCTCAATGAAGAGGCGCAGGTTGGGCCCAGCTTGGCATCAGAGGCTTCGACCAGCTCTGGGAGGGGGTGCAGGAACACTTGACTTATCTATGCCCCTGATTTATTTGCTTTAATTAGAATTTTCAAGTTTTCTTTACGAATGTAATGAAAAGCAACTTCAATTTGTATGCAAGAATAGGAGAACTCTGTATTGAAATCAATAAAATTGAAAGTTGTGGGTATTGAAAATTTCCCGTTTAGTCCAAAAATGGTCTAAGTTGTAAAAGATTAATTTGAACAAAATCAACTTTTATTAAAAATTTTCAAAACCATTTTCGATATGAAACAGAACTGGACACGCCTGAAATCTGTCACTGAGATGCACAACCCCGGATCCCAGTAACTGGAAAGTTGCCCCTAGTCTGAATAGCACTACACCGGAGATCACAACCGAGCTTTTGAATGTTGAATAGACAAAGATGACCGAGATGATCAAATGGACAAAGTTGATCGGGGAAAAGTTTATGGCTGGACTTCAGGATGAAATTGCCTACGTATCCCAAAGATGGGAATCAAGCCTTACGTAGTTCGGCTCAGGTTCACTCGTGTATTAACCTTAACCTTTTGCGCTCTAACTTTTGCCAAGACCGCCCTTTGCGGGTTTTCACCCTTACGAGCTCAGTTTTTATAATTTCAAATTTTTAATGCTCTAACTTTTGCCTAGGTCGCCCTTTCAAGTTTTCGGCCTAGCGAGCCTCTCAGGGGTAATATTTCTTCAACTTGTCCATGTTGATCGGTTGTGAGAACTCTAGGCCATCTAGGTCCATCAGAACGACAGCTCCACCCGACCAAATAGACTTAATGATGTAGGGACCAGTCCAATTGGGTCTGAACTTGCCCCTAGGGTCATGGATGGGGGCTCGATTGTCTTTGAGCACCAAATCTCCTTCCTTCAAATTCCAGGACTTAACCTTCTTGTTGAAAGCCCTGGCAATTCTGCGCTGATAACCTTGAACATGGTACAGTGCTTTCAGTCTTCTTTCATCAAAGACCATGAGTTCTTCAAATTTGCTCTGCTGCCAATCTGCTTCAGCTATCTGACACTCAGCCAGCACTCTCAATGACGGAACCTCAATTTCGATAGGTAGAATGGCCTCCATCCCATAAACCAATGAATACGGAGTCGCTCCAGTAGAAGTTCTAATCGAAGTCCGATAGCCCTACAGAGCAAATGGCAGCTTATCTGGCCAGTCCCAGTAGGTTTCCACCATCTTCTGCAAAATGTATTTGATGTTCTTGTTGGTGGCCTCAACTGCTCCATTGGTCTGCGGCCGATATGTAGATGACTTATGAAAAGCCACGTTGTATTTCTCCAACAAGTCAATCACTTCCTTCTTGAAGTGGGAACCATTATCTGAGATAACCTTGTTCGGGACCCCATAGCGACAGATGATGTTATTCCTGATAAACTTTGCAACGTACGATGCCTTCAACACCACATAAGATTGGGCCTCAACCCACTTTGTGATATAGTCTATCGCGACTAGAATGAACTCATGCCCATTGGACCCCTTTGGAGTGACAGCCATGATCACATCGATTGCCCAAATTGAAAATGGCCATGGCGAAGTCATATTGTACAGCTTCGACGGCGGGATGTTCATGCGGTTTGCATGGATCTAACATTTGTGGCATCGCCGAACAAAGCCGATACAATCCTCCTCCATGGTGGACCAATAATAACCCTATCTGAGGATCTTTCGGGCTAGCATCACCCCGTTCACATGTGCTCCGCACTCTACTCCATGGATGGCCTCCATTAGGCGCTTCGACTCTTTAGCCTCAACACACAGCTTATGCATTCCCAGATGACCTCTTTTATACAGTTTTCCTTCGCAGATGATGAATTGAGCTGCCATTCTTCGGATCGCCCTCTTGTCTTTGGCATTTGCCCCTGGTGGGTATGCTTCTTTCTCTAAGAAGTTCCAGACATCGTAATACGAGGGGTTCTCATCTTGAACCTCTTCTATGGCAACAATCGACCCGTAGGCCGGTGCAAACTTCTGGTCAATGATGTTCGGACGCATCCGGACTCCAAAAGAGATGTCTATCATGGAAGATAGAGCTGCTAGTAAATCTGTGAACCTGTTGTTTTCTCTTAGTAGATGAGCGAAGTTCAGCTTCTCAAACCGAGGAATCACCAGGTCCAAGGTCTGGTGGTACATTCTCATCTTTTCTTCTTTGACTTTCCAATCTCCCTTAGCTTGGGATACAACAAGGTTCGCGTCCCCGATAACGTCCAACCGTTTTGCCCCTAGTTCTAGGGTTGTTTCTAAACCAGCAATGCATGCTTCATACTCTGTTTCATTGTTCGAGACTTTGAATCAGAGTTTAAATGCTAGAGGGATACGAGAATTGTCGGGTGCTATCAGTAACACCCCTATCCCATACCCATACTGGTTTGACGCTCCGTCAAAGTACATCGTCCAAAACTCATCTTCGATATGCAGAATGGCCTCATCTGGGAATAGGTACTCAACTGTTTCATCCCCGTTCACCGGGTGATCGACTAAGAATTCTGCTACTGCTCTCCTTTTTACTGACTTGCGCGTCACATATTTCAGATCGAATTCGGAAAGCAGAAGTAACCAACGAGCTAGCCTACCCGTAAGTGCCGGTTTCTCAAAGAGATATTTGATGGGATCCAATCTTGAAACCAACATTACGGAGTGAGCTAACAGGTAATGCCGCAGCATCCTGGTAGCCCATACCAAGGCCAAACAAGCCTTCTCGAGTGGAGTGTAGCGGGTCTCGTAATCCAACATCTTCTTGCTCAGATAGTAGATAGTTTTCTCCACTTTATCCTCTGATTCTTGCGCAAGCATGCAACCCATCGTAGCTTCAGTCACTGAAAGGTACAAAATCAACGATTTTCCCAGCTGAGGCGGTGACAACACGGGTGGGTTCTGTAAGTATTCCTTGATCTATTCAAAAGTGAGTTCTGTAAGTATTCCTTGATCTATTCAAAAGCAGCTTGGCATCGGCCGTCCCATTGGAACTTCTTTCCCTTCTTCAGAAGACCAAAAAGTGGTTCACAAGTCAAAGTTAATTTTGAGATAAACCGTCTTATGAATTGCACTTTACCCAGAAAGCCTCTCACCTCATTTTCAGTCCTTGGTGGTGGCATTTCTAAGATGGCCTTGATTTTGGAAGGGTCGACTTCGATACCACTCTATGTAATCAAGAACCCAGCATTTTTCCTGCTGTAACACCAAACGTACATTTCTGAGGATTCAGCCGCAACCGAAATTCCCTGATCCTTTGGAAAAAAATTTGCAAGGTGGTGTAGTGGCCCTCTCTTTCTTTGGACTTGACAATCATGTCATCCACATACACCTTAATCTCCTTGTGGATCATGTCGTGCAATATTGTGGTCGCGGCCCGTTGATATGTAGCTCCAGCATTCTTCAACCCAAATGGCATTACTCTATAGTAGTAAGTCCCCTACGGAGTGGTGAAAACAGTCTTCTCCCGGTCTTCAGGTGCCATCACTATCTGATTGTAGCCTGAGAATCCATCCATGAAAGAAAGCAAAGCATGCCCCGCTGTAAAGTCTACCAACTCGTCGATATGTGGTAAAGGAAAGTCGTCCTTTAGACTGGCTATATTCAAATCCCTAAAATCCACGCATACTTGGATCCTGCCATCCTTCTTCGGCACTGGAACGATGTTGACCAACCAAGTTGGGTACTCAGATACCAACAGGAACCCTGCGTCAATTTACTTGGTGACCTCTTCTTTAATTTTGAGAGCCTAGTCCAGACGAATCCTTCTGAGTTTCTGTCTAACGGGTCGGGCCTCTGGGTCAAGAGGGATCCGGTGCTGTATAATCTCAGGATTGATTCCAGGCATGTCTTCGTAGGACCACGCGAAAACATCTTTGAAATCTTTTAATAAAGCGACTAAGCGCTCGCGCTTCTCCGAAGACAATGTGGACCCGATCTGGACCAGCCACGGGTCCTCCTCAGTACCCACATTAACTATAGTGATTTCATTAACCAAGGGTTTAACAAATCTCTCCTGCTCTTGATCAATTAGACGTTGTAAAATCGGAGGAATTTCTTCCTCATCGTTTTCATCAAAATTTTGAAAGTCCTGATTAATACAATAAATCAAAGGCACAGAAAAGTACTCAGAAACCACAGCCATTCCATTCTCATTAAGCACATCCAAATCGTCTGATTCCTCTGTTACAACAGACTCAAAAGAGAAAGAAAAAGACAACCTAGACAGGACTGTGGTATCCGGGTTATCACCCCTAGGATTACTGGACTCAAACTCAAACAAGCTGGAACCTGATTCTGACTCTACAGACTCGGTGGAATTAGATTCCGGCTCACTACCTGACCCGGTGCTGCTTGATAAAAATCCCTCCTCGAACTGCCAGATGAGGGAGGGTGCGATGGATGCATCCAAAATGTTTGAAGGTGGGCTCGCAGCCGTTTCATTCCCGATCATGGACACCGAGAAATTATCCCCCAAACACTTCTGTACGATCGGAGGATCTGAAAGTAGACGAGCCAGTGCTACCCCCATTTCAGTCTCGGTGTTCTCAGAATCCACTTTCTCATTCTGCTCAATCTCAGCTGATGGGTCCGTCTGCTCTTCAGCAACATCTTCCCCGGATAACTGCAGGTCAAAGAAGATCTCAAACCCCGGCAGGTGCCTCCTCTCGACATTTAACCATGGCTTTGGGAAGCCACAAAATGGAAAGTCCTCCCCCTCCCAAACGAAGTGTCCATTTAGGGTACCCTGGATGGGTCGGTGCATCAACTCAAAAGGCCTCCCGCCTGCTTCGCTTTGGCTCTCCTAGCCATCTCCTTACCTTTCCTCACCCAATCCTCTTTGGTGGGCAGATAACCCAAGCCAAAGGTATATGGGTTGTGTGGCACTTCGGCCAATACTGCAATGCCCTTCCGGTCACTTTTCCCAATTCCATCCCAGGGATGTGTTGGAGCTTGTTCATGAGGTACACTGATTGTGTGCTGACATATAACCCCTCATCAATAGCTATGATGTTATGTATGACCCGGGCCTCAGCCAAAGTAAACCCTAATAGGAACACATCCTCCGTGCCGTGCTCGATTTTCAAAACTGGTGTAAACACTTCCGGTGGTGGATGGATTGACGAATTCCCGAAAACAATAGCCACCCCCTTCCCGTGGGATATTTCAACATCTGGTGCAAGGTGGAAGAGACTACCTTTACCTGGTGCAGCCACGGCCGCCGCAAAAGTAGGTTAAAGGTTGCGGGAACGTCCAAGACATGAAAGTCAATCTCGTGTTGTCCTGGACCAACCTGAGTCTGAATTTTCACAGTCCCCATCACCTCTCTGCTTATGTTATCATATGCCCTTATCACCTGGGCTGTTGGCACAAAGTCTGCGGGCTTCAACCCAATCGCATATGCCGTCCTTGACGGGCACACGTTAATAGCGGATCCTGTGTCGACAAGGACCACCGGTATCCATTTGCTTCTACATTCCACAGAGATGTAAAGCGGTTTGTTGTGATTCGCGCCCTCAGGAGGCAGTTCTTTGTCGGAAAAGGTTAACATCGGGAAAGCCCCTCCCGAAAAAACCAATCCCACTAGCTGTTCAGGCGTGGTGTCTATTGAGAGTTTGGCCTTGTCCATTACCGTTAAGATAGCTTGTCTATGAACACGCGAAGCCATAAGCAGCCCCTAGATGAAGATGTCTACTTGTATCTTTCTCAACTGCTTTAGCATGGCCTCATCTTCAAGTAGCTTCTCTTTCTGCTTCTCCACCTCCTTGTCCTTTCCGGACGCCTCTGGTTGATCTAGGTGCGGGGGTTTGAAATACCGCCCACTCCTAGTCATATGGTCAACTTCACCAATATACCAGGTATCATCCGGCTAGTTACTCCCCCAATCCTCATCTATATGGGCAAGACATAGATCGTCGTCCTCCCACCACATTCCATCGGCAGCCGACAGACACCTGTCCGGCTCTGTTGTAACTATCCCTGTACTCGCAGTACTTTCCGTTCAGGTGCTCGCAGCACGCTCTATCTTTGTGCACATAGTAGGTTCAGTCCCCACAGGGGCCTTGGATTTTCTGGCTCTCTCAGAGTCTTCGATTCCTTCTTGTTCCAACTGCGTCATACAGTTTGCTGTTCAACATTCCCTGTATTCAAAATGCCCAAATCCTGAGCGAAATTCTTGGCACCGGCGCTCTCCGGCGATGTATTCTGATCCCCGGCCCTTCCGACCACAATTGATGTCCTTGCCCCTGACAGGCCCTCTTCCAACTGAGATTCTTCAACAATATCTGGTTAGTTGTCAAGTCACTCTGTGACCTCTGCTGACTCCTCAAAATCGAACCAGTTGACTGTCATGTCCCCTGGATCTTGTTCGTTGAAAATCTGAAGGTCAGCAATGTCCCCTTCCAGAACTGCTAAGTCATCTATCCTCTGATCATGTCCATCTCCCCGTAGTACACAAATTTTTGCTCCCACCGGCAATTCCACATTTGGCCTAATCTGACCTGCTGACGTAATGTAGCCACTCGGATTGTACACCTCCTCAGCAAAGCTCCCCAATTCCTCAGTCCCTGAATCCACTGTACCACTTTCCTCCGAAATCATCCCTGTTCTGTCTTCGACAGCCACCACCATTAGTTCGGGTTGGGTTCGGGAGATGTCCAACATGCACAAGTCAGTGTTGTCAGGAAGGAACACCTCTGGCTTAGGTAGGTGAGATTGGGTGATATATATGCTGGGGTCGTATGACATGACCCCAGTCTGGATAAAGTTGATGCGTTTGGGAGTTGGAGCTTGGTTGTGTGGTGGGAGAGGGTTGGTTGTGACATTGGGTTTCTCCGGAGGCACAATCACCCTATTATCAATGAGATCTTGAATCTCATGACGTAATCGGAAGTATTGGTCTGTGTCATGACCGTGTTGTTGGTGAAAGGCGCAGTATTTGGCTGGGTTATGGGAGGGGGGAAGTGTTTCTGGCAATGGCCGCGGCTCTAGGGGCTTCAAGTGCCCTTTCTTGATTAAAACCCCCAGAGCTTTAGACAAGGGCATATATAATGGGGTGAAGGTTCTTTCGCCTCAGGGTTTGTACTTTGTTGTCTGTGAGTTGCTACTGGACGCACCGGTGAATGGTGTATCTGCAAGGGCTCTTGGGGGGGGGGAGTGGTGGTGACCATGCTCACTTCTGAGGCTCTGGTAGTCGCAGCACTGCTCGTGCCTGCATTTGCGTTGCGGTTGAAGGTTCTCTTGGGTTGTTCTCTGTCTTAGTCAATCAGACCCTGTTTCATAGCATCCTCAATTTGTACCCCCATCTCATGTAAATCTGAAAAGGTGGGGAAGGGGAGAACAATCATTTTCTGCATAAGCTTGTGCTGGAGATTACGCACAATCATCCGAATCTGATCTTTGTCAGTGAGCCTAGTTGTCGTCATTGAGGTCTTGGCCCTCCACCGGGTTACGAAGTCAGAAAAACTCTCCTTAGGCTCCTGCCTAGTCGTCTCGAGATCACGGGTTGTGATCTCAATCTGCGTATTATAGGAGTACTGAGCGATAAAAGCCTTGGCCATCTCATCCCAATTCCTCTTAGCATCGTCTTCTAGTTTTGCGTACCAGATGGCCGCCACACCCGACAGGGTCCAGCCGAATAAAGAAAGTTTATGTAGTCTGGTGAGGCCCATCGGCCTTAATATGTCTGAAAACAGCCGTAAGTGCACCACGGGATCCCCAGGTCCATCAAAGCGGTCAATATGTGGCATCTTAAATCTGTCCGGCAGCATCGGTATACCCATCCTCAATGTTCGAGATGGACTTCACACCCTGAGATTTCTTGAACAGCTTTTCAAGCTTGCTCACTTTTAATGCCGTGAGGTCCACCTCTAATTCAAAGGGAGAATCCGGTTGATTGATAGGAGTGGGTGCCTCGGATAGTTGAGGTAGAATCGGGGGCGGAGCCGGCCCTGTTGGAATGTCTGTATCCTCCTGGGCATTCTGGACATTCGTCGTCTCCCCGGGTATTGGAACTCTTGGTGGGGGAGGAGCTTGGTGTGAAGCTGATGCTTTGGCTTGCTGCTGTAGCCAGGTAATTAGCTCTGTCTGTTGGCCATGATGACGGCCTGCTGTTTGGCAAATTTTGCTTGACGAGCAGCGTCCTCCTGCATGGTTCTCATGCTCTCCTGGAGCTGACGCATCATTTCTTCCATTCCTGCTATACTGCCCTGATCTATCTAAACTACCGGTATGTCTATCTCTGGAGTAGCCTCGGGAATCCCAACCTGACTGTTCAAAGACCACTGATCTGGCAATCTCAGTACCGATACACTGCATCTTCTCGACCTTCGCCTGACAACCGGGGGTAAGGAATAGAACACTGGTTGTCCGTCTACCAGATCCTCAGATCGATGGAGTCGACGACCACTAGTCCGGAGTGCTTGGGAAATATCTGCTTGGTCAGAAGCAATTGTGCTAAACTACCTAGCAAAAATATAAATAAAGCATCATAAGTAAATAAACAACCAGAAACGGACAGCATAACGGCTTAAATAAACACAACACACAGTTGGCACATGTAAGCTGAATACACTATTCTCAAATACTGATCATTGTTTCCCAAATCACTGCCCCAAATCTGAATCTGATACCCGCGGATATACTAATTCTCAAAATACTGATGCCCGCAGGCCTGATACCCAGACTTGCAAACATGATACGTGCAACCTGTAGAGACACACTCTAACAGCACATAACAAGCAAGTGAGAACCAAAAACACCCCTATGGAGGGGTAGGGTTTCCCTGTCCTATTTTGTCAGGAGCTAGGGTTTCACAACGCACACAGCGGTTTCAAATAACCTATAATCGGGCAAACAACCTATCCGAGTTTGGGATGGTCACTATGGATTCTGAATATGCACTAGGTCGAATGGTCAAAAAGGGTGCCCCGGTAAAAATCGGGGTTTGTGTTTCCATCGTGGCAGAGCCCGTAACCGGTCAGCCTTATGGCACACTTCTCAAAGCGAGCCTCCGGCAAACCGTTCAGGAATAGCAGATGGCAAACACGGTGTCCTAAGCGCACCAATGCAAATGCAATGCAAAGAAACACATAAGTGTAGTTAAAACAAGATATCATGAGTTCGAGTCAAGTTCTCCAAACTCCCCAGCAGAGTCGCCAGAAACTATAGACGCGCCCGAACATCCTTGGAAAATCCCGTTTTGTTCATTAGGCTCACTACAATTCGGACTCAAATGTCACGGTTCATAATCTGATCTCGCAAAGTGCAATACGAGATTGATAAATCACCAAAGAGTTCAAATCCGGCAAATCGTTTTGAAAAATTGATTTTTAGAAAGAAGTGCCAAACATGGACTGCTTTGCCAGATACAGAGTCGCCACCTAAATATTTTATTTTGGGGAAAATTTAGGAAACGCTGACTCGTGCCTAAGGCCACGTGTCCGTCATCACCAAAGTTGCCTCGGCTCGGGAACTTGTGTACGATTGGGGAAGGTCATGCAATGAGCACCCCCGCTCGCCCGATCAAAGACCGGCCACTACTAAACATGATATCTTGTTTTTGAAAACACATGAGTTCTTATTCCGGTTTATTAACCTAAAATTACTATGTGATGCGCACAGCATACAAGTATTGACTGGATCGTCTAAGTTGGAACAAAACATCTTATGTTTGTTTTGAAAGCGGTTTGCTACTCGCAAGTAGGCTAAAATATGGATTTTTGCCACCCTCAAGTGGGCTTAGAAAACATGGTGATTTGCCACTCTTAAGTGAGTTTAAAACTCGCAATTGATGAATTGTTCCAATTTAAATAATCTAACCTTCACCCACAAGCAATCAGGCAGTTATGTCACATGAGCAGTTAGCCTCATGGCAAGCATACTATCATGGCAGTCACTCACACACATGCAAGGATGCTAAAGCATAAACACTCACCGAGTACTCCAAGCCAAAACAGAAACTAGTTAGTAATCAATGCATGATCCTAGTTCGCATTAAGATAGCTAATGCAACACATGCAAAATGCAACTAAGATAGGCTCGGCTATTCTAACATGGCATATGAGATGCTACAGATAACATGTATTCAACTTGAAATTGAAATACAATGCAGTTAGTATGATGCGCCGAGCCCGGTGCATGCAAGACAGATAAATGGATACAAACATGCGAGCATAAGGATGCTAATTGAAACATGCCCTAAGACTAACCATCATAAGCTGGTAAATAAAAGGGAGAAATACATGGGGTTGGAAGACATGCATCACACAAACGCACACTTATTACAAAATTCGCCCTCTCGACGGAGGGTCCGAATAAATAGTATAGAACCAACTAGTTAATCTAAGCTACTCTAATTAAACTAGTTATTACACAATAGAATGAATAACAAGTTACAGATAAATATTGCACAACATAACTAGTTGACAAATAAACTAAATTAGCAATTAAATAAGCATGCAAACTATGCGAAGTGGGCAGCCTCAGCTCTGCCTCGGATGATGAAGGATGCATGCATGCTCGAGTCGCCTTGTCGGGAAATCCATCGCAATCCCCAACTCGCCTTTGTTTGCAGTTGATCTCAGAAACTTGCGCAAAGCTCCAGAAGGCTGAAACTCTACCCTGGGAATCTGTGGGAAGGCTGCCGACCAGCTTATGGGCATGGGAGACCACCTGCCAACCACCTTTTGTGGGAGAAACCAAAAGGGGTGGTCGGCTTGCCAGAAAAGCTGGTCGGCCGACCAGTTTCTGCCTCTGGTTTCTGGTTTTTCTGCAACAAAGGCAAGAGAGAAAGAAAGCAAGGTATTTGCAACACATGTGTGCACGACCACTCTCCCCATCATTGCATAAGCTCTAGGGAGTGTAGTCCATTATTCTCGAGCCACCAATCACGCATTTTGATGCATGATGGCCGAGAAGTAAAATTACACGACTCAATGGGACATGAATGCACATATAAGCAACTAAAACCAACAACTCCATCATGGATGGTCAAGAGTGTCGGCGATCGGGAATCGAGGCACGTTTCATCACTTGGAGTATGAAACGTTCCTCATTTCCCGTGTTTGGACTAGCTCCTATTCCAAACACAATGCAACAAGTAGAATGGCATGGCATGTACAAATGCAACTCTAGTATGCAATCCTAAATGTAATGCGACTAAGTGATGTAAACATGCAAAGGATGACATGCGAGCGTGCAACTAGCATACACAATGCTATGGACTAATCAAGGGCATACTCAATGCACGTGGATTATATGGCATGCATACACAATGCACTAACATACGCAATTTTATGAATGAGGCATACGCAATGCAATGATCGAACATGCGATAACATGGACTATAGGGCATACACAATGCAAGATGGACTTAAACCAAGATGGATGGACCTCAGCCACACCCAAATTGGTGGCCAAACATGATAAAAACAAGGCAATGACACACACACAAGCATGCACAATGCAAGGGATCAAAGCCTATGCAGACCCAAAACAGTGGCAAAATGGACTAAAATGATGGCTTGCAATGCACAAAAATGAAGCTCATACAATAGCCCAAAAATGAGGCATACAAGCACAACTCTCAAACGCATTTAAAGAGTGGAAAACATGGGAATATGGCACAAATATAAGCTCTAAAATAACATGTTCAATGCTGCCAAAACATGAAAACAACTCAAGTTAAGCATGCAAGAGGCTTCAAAACTCGAAGCTAGGCAACGGTATTACACTACAAGCATACATGGCAAGCATCATTCGACCATGGGACCTCAAAACAGAGCTAAGGCAGCCCAAATCATGAATAAAATTAGTTTAGAACATGGCCAAAATATGCTAGAATCAAGGGCCAAAACAACATGCAATGTGAGCTAGTGAGCATGGATTACACTACAAGCATATGAAGCATTCAAGAGGCCACTAAACCAGCAAAAGTCGGAGACATGACATGCCAAATAAAGCCCAAAAACCCACTGAAACATGATCAATGCAAGCAAGAATGACATGCTCCTTTGATAGGCTATAAGAGGGGTTATTCTACACATGCAAGAGACACACCCAAGGTGACAAAACCAACTCTAGACAGAGCCTAGGCAGGCCCTAAAAGTCACTAAAAATGGCCTGAAACAAGGCTTGGAGGTGTGCAAATGAAGGCTCCTTTGTAAGGCCAAAAATGCTAGTGAACAAGACAAGGAGGGAGAGGGTCACCCCTCTTTGATTTTGGCTCTCAAAAAAACATGTTAACCACTAAAAATCCGTTGTTAAAAGGCCAAGCAAAGGTCAACACAAAGGCCTTAGGGCATGGCTCAAAACAAGGCAAAATAAAGCATGCAAGGGGGTAGATGACCCCCAACAACAAAATGACCTTAAACAAACATCAAAAGGACCTCAAAACAAGAATTTTTTTTTTAGTTGACAACAAAGCTCAAATATGCATGCAAATAAGGCTAAGAGATGGATCAAAATAAAGCTTAAAAGAGGAAAAAAGTGTGTTACCCTTGAAGCTCGGCAAGACAACAACTTCTGGACCCAAAACCCAACTCCTTAACCTCTGAAAATGGCCTCCAAGAAGCTCCAAGCAATGGTGGAAGGGTTAGGCTATGAGGTGGTGTGCAAAGGTGCAAGAACAATACACTTTTTGAGCCAAAATAGAAAGATATAGAGGGAGATGTATTGTATGCCTTTAACAAACTTCTGAACCTTCACAAAGGAGGGGGAGGCCCTCTGTAGCAAGCCCGCGGGGGACCTCGCCACAGCTCGGACTCGACTTTCGTAGTCACGGTTCTAAGTCTGAACCAAAGAGTCCAAATCCGGCAAATCGTTTTTGAGAAAAACAGATTTTTTGAAAGAAGTGCCAAACATGGACTGCTTTGCCAGATACAGAGTCGCCACCTAAATATTTTATTTTGGGAAATTTAGGAAACCCTGACTCGGTGCCAAAAGGCCACGTGTCCGTCATCACCAAAGTTGCCTCGGCTCGGAAACTTGGGTACGATTTGGGAAGGTCACTTCGTGAGCACCCCCGCTCGCCCGGTCATAGACCGGCCTCTACTAACCATGATATCAATTTTTGAAAACATTGTGAGTTCTTATTCCGGTTTATTAGCCTAGGTTACTATGTGATGCGCACAGCATACAAATATAGACCGGGTCGCCTGAATTGGAACGAAACATTTCATGTTTGTTTTTGAAAATGGTTTGCTACCCGCAGGTAGGCTTTAAAACATTTGATGATTTATTCCAATTTAAGTAACCCAACCTTCACCCACAGGCATTCAGGCAGTTATATCAGATAAGCACATAGCCTCATGGTAAGCATGCTATTCATGGCAGTCACTCACACGCATGCAAGGATGCTAAAGCATAAAACTTACCGAGTACTCCAAGCCAAAATAGGAATTCATTAGAAATCATGCATGATCCTAACTATACAGAAATGCCTAATGCAACACATGCAAAATGCAATTATAGCAGGCTCGGCTATTCTAAGATGGCATATGAAATGTTACAACTATCATGTATTCAACTTTGAAATTGAAAGTACAATGCAGTTAGTATGATGCGCCGAGCCTGGTGCATGCAATACTGATGAATGAATGCAAACATGCTGTCATACTGTATGCTAATTGAAATATGCCCTAATCTAACCATCATAAGCAGATAAATAAAAGGGAGAAAGACGTGGGGTTGGAAGACATACATCACACTCACGCACACTTATTACAGTTGTGCCCTCACTCGGAGGGTCCGAATAAATAATACAGTCCAAATATTACAGTCCAAAATATTACAGTCCGAATAATGTACAAATTCCTAATTAATTAACAAATTAACTAAGAAAATAAATAAGACTGGCATGCAAGCCAGGGACTGCCTTGCTTCTGATGAATGATGCATGTCCGGGTTGCCTTGCGCGGAAATCCACCGGAATGCCCCAATTAGCCTCTGTTTACACCTGTTCTTGAAATGCGTGCCAAGTCCCAGAAAGTTGCTGATTCCTGATTTTGCTGCAACAGAGAGCAGGAAAGGGGCATAGCAATGTATTTTCACAGATATATGCATGTCTCGATCCTCGTGCCACCAATCACGCATATCGAGGCATGATGGACGAGGAGTCGAAATGCACAACTCAATATAGGATGAATGCACATGAAACTACAGCTAAAACCTAACTCCATCATGGATAATCCGAAGTGTCGGTGACTGGGGAATTGAGACACATTCCGTCACTCGGAGTACGAAATGTACCTCGTTTCCCGTGCCCAGGCTAATTCCTATCCCGAACACGATGCAATATGCATGATATGCATGAAATACAACTAAGATACAACCCTAACATACACAATGCTATGGAATGACATGCCTCGAAATGCATGCACGCAGGCACGCAAACCGAGAAAATGGCAAAATGCGATCTAAGATACAACCTAGTATGTACTATGCTGTGAAAATGATATGCCTCGAAATGCGTGCACACGGGCGCGCAAACCGAGGCGACGGTATTTGCAATGCAAGTGTCTAAAATGGCATGAAAAAGGTAACATGGACTTATACTAACATGAGAGAGCCTCAGCCACACTCACATAAGAAGCCGGTTGATGAAAATGAAGTGCCTCGAAATGCGTGCACGCGGGCACGCAAACCGAGGCGATGACATACGCAATGCAAATGACATGAAAACATGATATGGGCTTATACTAACATGAGTGAGCCTCAGCCACACTCACATAAGATGCTGGCGGATGAAAATGAGGTGCCTCGAAATGCGTGCACACGGGCACGCAAACCGAGGCGATGGCATACACAATGCGAATGACATGAAAATGTGATATGGGCTTATACCAACATGAGTGAGCCTCAGCCACACTCACATAGGATGCCGGCGAATAAAAATGAAGTGCCTCGAAATGCGTGCACACGGGCACACAAACCGAGGCAATGGCATACACAATGCGAATGACATGAAAATGTGATATGGGCTTATACCAACATGAGTGAGCCTCAGCCACACTCACATAGGATGCCGGCGGATAAAAATGAAGTGCCTCGAAATGCGTGCACACGGGCACGCAAACTGAGGCAATGATGGAATGCGATGTAATGACATGAAATGAATAGCAATCATTCTAATAGAATTTCAGCACTAAAATATGGGGGAAAACAGTCCCGAAATGAGGCGAAATGACACCAAATGCATGGAATTGTCCCGAAATGCGAATTTAGGCACCCGAAATGGCCTATAGCTATGCCAAACATGCACAATATGGACATGCAATGCAAAGACAGAAGCTAGACAGTCCCAAAAAAGGCACTTTCACAGTTATAAACATGGCCAAACAGCAAGCATAGGTATGGCAAAAATGGCATGCAAGAATAGGGGCCAAAAGAGGGGTAATGAAGCAAGTGATATAAGCAAAATCCAAACTGAAAAATTCCCTTCTACAACACTGAATAGGGACCAAAAATATGAATATTTACAGTATATGGCAGCCCCAAAATCAGTATACAAACATGCTAAAAAAAGGCACAAGATTGAGGCTCAAAAGGTGCTATAACATGAAGTATGCAAAATAATCACCAAACAGCCAAAGACCCTTAATAAAACATGTAGAATGGGCCAAAATAGGACTATTTCCAGAACTGTAAAATGGCCAAAAACAAAAGCATGATAGGCTAACTAAACATGCAAGAATGGGGAATAAAAGAGAGATATAACATGAAGTGGCATATGGAGGTCCCAAACCATGAAAGGACCTAAATGAAACATGAATAATGGACCAAAATAAGCACTTTTTCAGAACTGTAAAATGGCCAAAAACAAAAGCATGGTAGGCTGCCATTGCATGCAAGAATGGGGGATAAAAGAGGAGTATAAAGGTAAGTACAGCATGGAAATCCCAAATGGTGTTGAGCCGTTCTTCAATGTTGAAGAGGGGCTCAAGATAAGCCTAATATCAGTTTACAACATGCTCAAAAACAGATTACTCATGGGACAAAAATAGCATGCAAGATTATGACATATAAGAGGATCAATGAAGCAAGTGTATCATGGAGGGCTCAAACAGGGTTGAGCCCTTAATGAAAAGTGAAAATGAGCTCAAAAGAGGGCCCTTTTCAGTTAGGGCCGGAGCTTGAAACAAAAAGCATGTGGGGCTTACAAATGGATCAAGAAAAAGGGTCAAAGAGGAGAAATGTCACTCACCCTTGAAGACTAAAGCTTTTGTTGCTTCTTGGATCAATTTGCAGCTCCTTTAGCCTTTGAGAAGCCTTCCTTGTTGCTGGAAATGAGGTGGTGGTGGTAGAGATTGGTGGTGTAGAAGAAATGGTGATTAGGGACTTAGGAATTTTCAAGGAAATGAGAGGTATAGAGATGGCTTTGTGTATGGAAGCTTGAAGAACAATTTTTCTAACCCTTGAATGTGATATAGCTTGCTTGTTATAAGGGTCAAAAAGGGGGTGTAAAGGTGGGGGAAAAGGAGACAAACTTTTCCCCACAAAATATCCCCCGGATAAAGATCTTTTCTGGGGGATAAAGCTCCACAGCTGTAAAGTGCACAGTGCAAGGAGCTCGGCCGGCCTGTTACTTTTGCTGCAGGTGGCCGGCCGGCCACACCCCCTAGCCGGCCGGCTAGGGGTCAAAAGGGTCAATCAAATTTAGTGGCCGGCCACCAACTGATGGTGTCCTCCTATGTGTGTACAACACAACCCTGTGGTTAAAAGTCCAAGAAAGTGGGTCCAAGGGGTTCAACATTAGCTCGGAAAGCGGGGTTCAAAAGGGTCAGGTGGAATTACTGGCCGGCCACCAACTTTTAGGGTCCTCCCATGTGTGTACATCACAAATATGTGGTTCAAAGTTCAAGAAAATGGGCCCAAGGGGTTCAACATTAGCCCGGAAAGAGGGGGTCAAAAGGGTCAAGTAACATTAATGGCCGGCCACCAACTTTTAGGGTCCTCCCATGTGTGTACATCACAAATATGTGGTTCAAAGTTCGAGAAAATGGGCCCAAGGTGTTCAACATTAGCCTGGAAGTGTGAAAAACGGGCGCCGGAGGGCGTCGGAGGGCGTCGGAGGATGTATAACTAGTTGCTGCAACAATTGCTGGCCTCCCACCCTTCAGTGACCTCTCCGGTGATAAAACAGAGGTACTTGCCAAAAATGAACGAAAACCGTTGCAAAACGAATGTTCGGGGGCCAAAACGTGCAGTTCGAGGTCCCGAAAATGGGCTGTTAAGCACCGAAAGTGGCATTCGGCCACGAAGTGGGTTTCTCAGACCCCAGTGTCCCTCAAAAGGGAGCAAATAAAGATTATACCAAAAATTAGAGCAAACGGAGATGGTTAAGCGGTCCCGAACCGAGGCACACGGCCAACGGTCCCGAAAAACCGGAAACCGGACTCTGAAATGGGCAAAATGGCCTACGGCCACGAAATGTAGCCTACGGACATTGAGAGATGGTCTACGGGACCTCTCCCTTCCCTCAGGAAAAGAAACAAAGAAAATCGAGCCTGGTTCACAAACCGAGGCAAAGTACAAAAGAGGGTTCGGAAGTCCGGAGGCAGGGCTCACGACCGCGACTCTGAAACTTCTGAACGAGCACAATATGCAACATCACCAAGCGCTCAATCGGTGACGTCTGAGTCTTAAGGTCGGTCAAAAATGGGGTGTCTACACCCTCCTTTATAGCCAAAAGGGACCAAAGCTTCTCAAAGAAGCTAAAAACCAAGGTTGAAGATCCTCCATACACACGTGTATGGAGGATCCAGTCTATGAGAGGGAGATATTGTATGCCTTTAACAAACTTCTGAACCCTCACAAAGGAGGGGGAGGCCTTCCTTTATAGCCAAAAGGGACCAAAGCTTCTCAAAGAAGCTAAAACCAAGGCTGAAGATCCTTCATACACGTATATGGAGGATCCAGTCTATGCCTTCCAGCTGGCACAGCTGGCAACAACTCACAGAGACAAAACTAGGAGAGGCAGGCCAACCAGTTCAAAAGGTTCAACCCAATAATAGGTGGTCAACAGCCCCATTTGATGGTCTCCCAACTGAAAGCAAGCTAGTGGTATGGTGGAAGACCAGCAAATGTGGCTCAGAGACCAAGAAAACCAGCTTCCCGACAAGAAAACCGGCTAGCGGGGAGAAAGTGGTCTCCAAAGAGAAAAGGTGGTCTCCCACCCATGTACCACCTTCCAAACAATGAAAACAAGGTTCATGCCAAAAATGAACCAACACCGATGCAAAACGAGGGTTTGGGGGGCAAAACGCGCGGCCGGGTGCCCCGAAAATAGGCTGTTAAGCACCAAAAGTGGCGTACGACCACAAAGGTGGTCTCTCGGGCCACAGTGTCCCTCTAGACAGAGGAAACAAGGTGTGTGCCAAAAACCGTGCCAAACGGAGAATGTTAAGTGGTCCCGAACCGAGGCGCGCAGCCGACGGCTCCGAAAATCGAAAACTGGTCTCCAAACAGGAACAATGGCCTGCGACCACGAAAAGTAGCCTATGGCCACTAAAAGATGGTCTACAAGACCTCTCCCTCCCTCCGAGAAGAGAAAGCAGGGCCTGGTCCATAAACCGAGGCAAAGCACAAAGAGTCCTGAGGTCCGGAGGCGAGACTCTCAACCAAGAACTCCGAAACCTCGAAACGAGCACAACATGCGCAATCACCGAGCGCTCTATCGATGACGTCTGAGTCTTAAGGTCGGTCAAAAATAGGGTTTCTACACTTTGCTTAGCTAACTAATGCTTTGGTTTTGTACTTATGTAGTTAATGCGGTTAACTATTCATTTGTGTTTGTACTAACTAGTTAGTAGACTCGTTAGTTAATTAGCTTCGTTTTGTAATAATTAGTTTAATTAGCTTAGATTAGCTAGTTCGTTTGTTATTCGGACCCTCCATCGAGAGGGTAAATTTTGTAATAAGTGTGGGTGAGTGTGTGAATGTCTTCTAACCCCACGTCTTTCTCCTTTTTACTTAACCGCTTACGATGGTTAGTTTTAGGGCATATTTCAATTAGCATCCTTATTCTTGCATGTGTGCATCCATTCATCTATTTTGCATGCACCGGGCTCGGCGCATCATACAAACTGCATTGTATTTCAATACCAATTTGAATACATGTTATCTAGTTGCATTCACATGTCATCTTAGAATAGCCAAGCCTATCTTAGTTGCATTTTGCATGTGTTGCATTAGGTGTTTAACATAGCTAGGATCATGCATTGATTACTAACTAGCTTCTGTTTTGGCTTGGAGTACACTGTAAGTGTTTACGCTTTAGCATCTTGCATGTGTGTAAGTGTTACCACGTATAGCATGTTTGCCATGAGGCTATTTGCTTAATTGATTAACTACATGAATGCCTGTGGATGAAGGCTTCATTGCTCGAATTGGAACAACTCAATGATTGTGCATTTTAAGCCCACTTGAGGGTGGCAAATCATCATGTTTTAAGCCCACTTGAGGGTGGCAAAATCCGCGTCTTAGCCTACTTGCGAGTAGCACTTCCAAACCATTTTCGAAAAAACAAACATTGAATTGTTTTGTTCCAACATAAGTGATTTAGTCTATACTTGTATGCTGTGCGCATCACATAGTAATTCTAGATTAATAACCGGAATAAGAACACATGTGTTTTCAAAAACAACATATCATGTTAGTAGAGGCCGATCCTTTGACTGGGCGAGCGGGGGTGCTTATTGTATGACCTTCCCTTCTCGTACCCAAGTTCCCGAGCCGAGGCAACTTTGGTGATGACGAACACGTAGCCTTAGGCACGAGTCAAGGTTTCCTAAATTTTCCCAAAATAAAATATTTAGGTGGCGACTCTGAAATCTGGCAAAGTAGTCTATGTTTGGCGCTTTTTGATTAAAATCGATTTTCCAAAACGATTTGCCGGATTTGGACTCTTTGGTGATTTATCAGTCTTACATTGCACTTTGTGAGATTAGATTCAAAACCATGACATGAGTCCAAACTGTAGTAGCTAGAACCACGATTCGCGCCCTCGCGCGCGGAGCGGAGTTCCGGGTAGTCTACAGTAGGGCATCATTTCTGGCCGGCAGTACACCTTTTTGGCCGGCAAATGGCCGGTAAGCCACTAATGCAAGCCTCAAAGAAAATTTGGTAAGGTGAAGCAGAAAGGTTTTGATAATGTTCAACCCTGCAAATAAAGGCTTTCGAGAGCAAAACGGTGGTATGTCCGAGCGAGAATCGAGCATGTGCATCTTCCACTTCCCAAGGCGGAGTAGTGACAGCATAGTTTAATGTTTTAATTGCTTAGTTCGTGTACATTTGTATTGTAAATTAATTAATTAGTTTGCTAATTAGTTAAAGTGTTGTAATAATTAGTAATTAACTTAGCTAGTTATTCATTTGTCTTGTAATAATTAGTCTAATTAGCTTAATTAGATTAGTTTAATTAGTGTAGCTAGTTAGTTAGCTTATTTATTCGGACCCTCCTTCGCAAGGGCGTGATGTTGTAATAAGTGTGCGTGCATGTGTGTATATCTTCCAACCCCACGTCTTTCTCCCTTTTATTTAATCACTTTCAATGGTTAGATTAGGGACATCATATTTCAATTAGCATATCGCATGCTTGCATCCATTTATTCGTATTGCATGCATCGAGGCTCGGCGCATCATTTAAACTGCATTGCCATTTCAATAACTTATTTGAATACGTGTTTAATCGCATGTTATTTAAATCGATTCATATGTTATATTAGTAGCCGAGCCTATTAATTGCATATTGCATGTGTTGCATTAGACATCTTGTATAGTTAGGAATCATGCATGTTTTTTTTCTAACTCGTATCTTCCTAGCTTGGAGTACTAGGTGAGTTTTTATGCTTTAGCATACTTGCATGAATGTAAATGTTGCCATGTCTAGCATGCTTGCCATGAGACTAAGTGTTTACTTGCTTAACTGCATGAATGTCTGTGGATGAAGGCTTGTTGTTTGAATTGGAACGATTCAATGAATGTGCGTTTTAAGCCCACTATGTTGAGTGGCAAATCATGTTTTAAGCCCACTATGTTTGGTGGTAAATTCTCATCTTTAAGCCCACTTGAGGTGAAAATTTTAAACCATTTTCATAAACAAACATGAGTTAAACTATTCCAAATTGAGCAAACTAGTCTATACTTGATTGTGCGCATCACATAGTAAAGCTAGTTTAATAACCGGAATAAGAACACATAATGTTTATAAAACATCATATCATGATTAGTAGAGGCCGATCTTTGATCAAGAGAGAGGGGGTACTCAATTTATGACCTTCTCCCTTCATACCCAAGTTCCCGAGCCGAGACAACTTTGGTGATGACGGACACGTGGCCTTCGGCATGAGTCAGGGTTTCGTAAATTCCCCCAAAATAAAATATTTAGGTGGCAACTTTGTATCTGGAAAAGCAGTCCAATTTTGGCATTATTTGATTTAAAATCAATTTTTCAAAAAGATTTGTCGTATTTGGACTCTTTGGTGTTTATCAGTTTCACATTGCACTTGTGAGACTAGATTCAGAACCGCGGGAGTCCGAACTGTGAGGCCTTCTTTTCAAACCTTTCCGAAAGGCGGGGCGCAGAAAAAAGGCATGCCACACTCTTTCTCTCTCTTCTCTACTCCACCCCTTTGAAGCCTAGAGAGAGAAATAGGGGTTACATGTGTTGTTCTTTGACTTCCGATATCGTCTTTCATCGATCATGTTGATCCGATTGCTTGCTTTTGGTATAATCTTTGCTACCCATCTCTTTATATCTGAAATTCCTACGTGATTTTTTTGTTAATAATTGAGGGTTTATTTGTAATTTTATAGTGATCTCTTGTTTTCAATCCATTTGTTTGAATCTGTATACATTATTTCAAGAGATTGTTGGTTGATAATCAAGGGTTTGTCCGTGATCTGTGTTGATTGTTCCTAATTTTATAGGATTCGATGTTTCATTTTAATCCATGTGTTTTATCTGCCCATTTTTTTTGCTTAGTGGGTTTGTGTGTTGTGACGGTAACTATCTAACATGGACAAGCAATTTTACTATCTGTGTTTTTTTTTTTTTTTTTTTTTTTTGGGGTACCATTTTACCAACCATCATTTTATTTGTAGGACGATCTATATTTATATTCTATAAAATTTTCTTCCTCACCTTCTTCCTCTACTGAATTCACAATGCTACTTTTCTCATATATATACAAGGGATGCCTTGGGGGTGGAGGCATTGCTGAGAGAGCAAAGAAGTGTTTGATCTGTTAATAATAGGCATGTGTTTGTAACATAGTTTAAACATGGATTGGGTAATTTTCATTGGGAGTCACTGACAGAAACAAAAATGGTGGTGTTGAATATAGCCTCTAAAGAAACTACAATAATATACAAGAATCCTAATGCTCATCTTCCATTCTTTACTTTTAGAATTTGGTTTTAGTACAGCAGCACTACCGTGTGACTGCCACAATAAATTATTTACTGCTCTCATTTGGTTTTAACTATGTTGTATGGGTCAGAAAAGAAAGTCACTTGTTGCACATTATTAATATAAGACATTGTTCTAAACAATATTTCATTATAACACAGTAATTAAATCTGTTGTGTGTACAGCAGCACTGCTGTGTGTTGCACAATGAATTATTTACTGCTCTCATTTGGTTTTAATGCTACTGTTGACTAGCCTGTAAAGAAATACAGTGTTTTTTTTTTTCAATTTATTATTTAGTTTATTTTGCTTTTATTTAGTCTATTTTGAGTTCAAGTGAGGCCATGGTAAAAATGTTTAAATTTAAATCATACCTTTCATTTTCAATTCAAATTTGGTCGATCCACTTAATTTTCTCAAATTTTTCCAATTTGCCATTTTTATTGTGTTCTTTGCATGTGTGATCCTTTGATTGCCTCTATTGTTTCTTAAACCTTTCAAACTCCAGGCGACATTTCTTTAGTCCACTCTAACTTTGGCTCCATTAATTATTCTTTAGTTTAAATTTATGTGCCATTGTATCTAGTACTTTGTCTGTAGTTAGAAGCTGTTAATGTTGTTCATCCCAGTGAATGGATCAGGCAGGTCCAAGCTCCTCAAGCCCGCGTCCAAATGATCAAGCCCACCGGATAACTTGCAGGCAAGTTCAATGGGGAACGGGGTAGTCCCCCAGTGAACTCTCTGACGAGCAAGTTAGGAAGAGAAGTAGAGTATATGGGAGAAGATTAGAGATAGAAAAACTTAACCTTTTTCTTGTCTACAACGTTCGCTTATATCCTTTGGTAATCATTTTGCTGTCCCTTCTGACCTGCTCTCCTTGCCGAAAGCCTATGCTGTAGCTTACCTTGCTCAGGGTAAGGGGGTCCTGTTCTAGCGGAGAGGTGTTGTCGTAATAAATGCTGTGATGGGCTGCATTAATGGTGATGTGCAATGGCAATAACTTTGCAGATCTTTGTCTGCTGATGTGGTTTGTCCTTCTCTTGCCGTGTGTCTGAATGTCATTGGCTCTTTATGCCATGTTGGACTCCAGCTGTCCTGGACCTCGTCAGCTGGGTTATGCACTGTGCTTCAAGTGATGGGCCATAGGTGATTCATGGCCTTTATGGGCTTATACATGTCAGTAGTCCCCCATTCCCGAGTGCAGCTTCAGTCCAACGAAGGGAATATTAGTGACATAGATGAGTATGTTAGGGATTGGCAGGATGGAGGTCGACCGGAAGGGGTGATCAAGGGGGGGCCGACCGCAGTGGTTGGCCGAGCGGGAGGGCCGACCACAAGGAGGGCCGACCGCGGTGTTGGCCGAGTGGGAGGGCTGACCACGAGGAGGAGCGACCGCGGTGTTGGCCGACTGGGAGGGCCGACCACGAGGAGGGCCGACCGCGGCGTTTGGCCGAGCGGGAGGGCAGACCACGAGGAGGGCCGACCGCGGTGTTGGCCGAGTGGGAGGGCTGACCACGAGGAGGGTCGACCGCGGGGTTTGGCCGAGTGGGAGGGCTAACCACGAGGAGGGGCGACTGCAGTGTTGGCCGACTGGGAGGGCCGACCGCGAGGAGGGCCGACCGCGGCGTTTGACCGAGCGGGAGGGTGGACCACGAGGAGGGCCGACCGCGGTGTTTGACCGAGCGGAAGGGTCGACCGCGAGAAGGGCCGACCGTGAAGGGTGAGGTGGAGGGGCGTGAGGCTCGAGACGCAGCGGGTTACGTGGTAAGTTGAAGTGGAAAAGACAGGGTAAGGGGAGGGGACAGTGGATCGTGGACGTATACATGGCAACATCCCGTAGGGGGGGATAGTAAGCGTTGGATCAGAAATGAAACGGTAAGTCATTATGGGTGTTGAGGAGACAGTTTTGGCGGATGATTTTGAAAAGTTTTCAAACTGGCGAAAATTAATTGGGATCCTTGGAATACAGGCAAACCGTGGGCTTTTGGCATTATTCGATTCACCTACCTGTTTACGAAAAATCAAAATATTCCAAGTGTGGATTCCTTTGTTGCTCACAATACACCTCTCAACACTTTTTTGATTTCCTTGTTCCAGCCGCCGAAGCGATTCGCAAACAAACCACAGAAATGGCTCAAGAAGGGAATGCAATTGTCAGGGTGGACCCGCTTGGAGATGATGATGCTGTGGAACTAGCGGCGCAGTATAGGACAGAGAGGGTGGGGGAGTCGATGGTACGATCCCACGGTTCTACCATGATAGCAGCTTCAAAGCCAATCAGCCAGGCAGAACCAGATCATTGGCACACGAAGGCTGACAAATCCACGATTACTGAGGCGGAGTTGGAGGCTATCCGCGAAAAATACTAGATCCCTGGGGAAGTGGAGTTATTGCTGCCGACATCAACGGAAAGGCCGTCTAACGCCAGGCCAGGAGAGTTTTCCCTTTATGAGGAAGCTCTGAAGGGTGGACTGAGGTTGCCACTGCCGCGAGTGGTGGTGGATGTGCTTAACCGTCAGGGGCAGACCGTCTTGTAGGGATTGTAGAAGAGGCAGCCCTGCGCTCGGCCTCCAGATTCAACAAGGCTAAACTGCTAAGGGGGTTATACACCGCTCAAATGGAAGCTGAGTACTGGGACAGTGGCTGGAAGATGTTCAAACGTAGAGCTGAAAAGCTGTTCCCAGACTTAGACCTTAGTAGTGTAACGATTGGCGAAGACGATGTGGCCCAAACCCCCCTGGATGAGGGCATTGAAGAAGAAGACCTCCTCTCCAGTGAGGAGGAGTAACTGGGGAGGAAGGAGAAAAAGATACATTGTTTTTTTTTTTTTTTTTTTTTTGAATTGCTGTAATGAACTTTTGTACATGAATTGCTGTAATGAACTTTTGTACAAAGTTGTGAACGAATTAAATTTCAGTTGTGTTTGTTATTTGATTATGTCTACTTGTGGATCTTAGATAAATGAGGCGTGGGCGAAGTGTGTGTAGAACTCCTTGTTAATAAGAGTGAAATTGAAGCTTGTAATAAAGACTCAATGCAGAGTGGAGTTAAGAATTCCACAATGCAGAGTGAAATTTAAAATGTAATAAAATGATAGACCTGAGAAAGTTAAATGTAATAAAATGATAGTGAAATTTAAGAACTCCACAATGCAAAGTGAAATTTGAAATGTAATAAAATGATAGGCCTGAGAAAGTTGAATGTAATAAAATGATAAGAACGTCTTTGGAATTTGACTAAGCAAAGAGTGGTGTGAAGACTTGGACCTGGAATTGTGACTAAGTATGTTAGTTAATTCCACAAGTATGAAGTTTTGCATGGGTGGTTTTGACCGAGCCCTACATGTTAGGTCTGGACGAGTGCTTCAAGCTCAGTCTGGATGGAGCTTTTAGCGCTCGATCCGGCAGAGGGTGTTAACGGTCGGACTGCCCGAGGCGGCTCATGCTCAGTCTGGATGAGGCTTTAAGTGCTCAGTCTAGCTGAGGCTTTAAGTGCTCTGTCTGGCAGAGGCTTTTAGTGCGCAGTCTGGCCGAGGCTTTTAGTGCTCTGTCTGGCAGAGGCTTTAAGTGCTCAGTCTGGCTGAGGCTTTAAGTGCTCTGTCTGGCAGAGGCTTTTAGGGCTCAGTCTGGCTGAGGCTTTTAATGCTGCAAATAAGAATGTTACTGAGACAACATATAGATAACTGAGATATATAATCAAGAAGTTATATTGCGTGGGGGAATATCAAGAATGTGTGAATTTCCCGAAAAGAAAATACAATAACTGAGCAATACAAAAATATGAGCTTATTGAAAGTAACGTTTAAGGTGTTTGGCGTTCCATGGGTGGGGGATGTCTCGACCTTCCATGTCCTGAAGTCGGTAAGTGCCTGGTCAGGGTCGGGCTTTCACAATGTAAGGTCCCTCCCACTTGGCTGCCAATTTACCCTCAGTCGGATTTTTGGTAGCAAGACTTGCTTCTCTCAAGACAAGATCCCCTACAGCGAACTCCTTCGGTCGGACCTTGCGGTTGTAGTGTGTTTTCATTTTCTGTTGGTATGAGGCCAATCGAACAGCGGTGGTCTCTCTGAGTTCTTCAATTAGGTCGAGGTCAGCCCGACGGAGTTCTTCGGTTAGTGCTGGATCCGGATGTGAAACCCTGGGAGTAGGCAAACCGACTTCTACTGGGATAACTGCCTCAGCGCCGTATGTTAAGCGGAAAGGGGTTTCCCCAGTGGGAGTCCGAGCTGTAGTTCGATAAGCCCAGAGTACATTCGGTAGCTCCTCAGCCCAAAGTCCCTTAGCAGTTTCTAGCTTAGTTTTGATGATCTTCAGGAGAGAGCGGTTGGTGACCTCAACTTGGCCATTGGTCTGGGGATGGCCAGGGGATGAGAAACAAGGTTGAATTTGGAGGTCGGCACAGAACTTCCTGTACTTGGCGTTGTCAAATTGTTTACCGTTGTCGGAGATGATGCCCTGAGGAATACCAAACCTGCAAACGATTGACTGCCAGATGAACTTGGTTGTGTTCCGCTCGGTGATGGTGGCAAGGGGTTCTGCCTCTACCCACTTGGTGAAGTAATCAATGGCGACGATCGCGAACTTGGTCTGGCCTCGGCCAGTAGGGAGTGGACCGACCAAGTCGATCCCCCATTTGGCGAACGGATAAGGGCTACAAAGTGTGATCAACTCTGTAGGGGGTGCATGGGGGATGTTGGCAAAACGTTGACACTTATCACATTTGAGCACGAAATCGGTCGCATCGCGATTAAGAGTGAGCCAGAAATAACCAGTACGGAGTATCTTGTGGGCTAGAGACTTACCGCCCAAGTGATTGCCGCAGATTCCCTCATGAACTTCTTACATCACATAAGTTGCTTGAGTCGGATTGAGGCACCGCAGATAGGGGCGTGAGAAACCACGTTTGTACAAGATGCCGTCGAGAAGGATGTAATTGGGCGATCGCGCCCTAACTTTGGCGGCTTGCTGGTGGTCATCTGGAAGTTCCCCCGCTGTCAGAAATCGAAAGATGTCCGACGCCCAAGGGATGGGCTCATTTTGGAGGAATTGTACTTCATGCTGGTCAGGGGAAATGGCGGGATGGGATAGGTATTCGAGGCGGACACCACTGCTGAGGGCGGACTGGTCTACAGAAGCCAGTTGGGCCATCTCATCTGCCTTAGAGTTCTCCGCCCGAGGAATGTACTTGATGTGGAAGGTGTTGAAAAGGCGAACTAGGGGAAGTGCAAGATCCCAGTAAGTCCGCATTGTGCCCTCCTTGGCGTCGAATTCGCCCGTGATCTGTCTGACTATGAACTGAGAGTCGCTGAGCACTCGGATGTGGCTAACACCAATGTCCCTGGCTAAGCGAAGGCCTGCTATCAGTGCCTCATATTCGGCCTCGTTGTTACTGGCCTCAAACAAGAAACGGAGCGCACATTTGAAATAACCACCCTCAGGGCTGGTGAGAATGAGGCCAGCCCCACTACCTTGCCTGCAGGATGATCCGTCGACATTGAGAGTCCAAGAGTGAGGGTCTTCTGGCTCGATGGAAGCTGGCAGGGGTGGAGAGGCAGTGGTTGGGGTAGGATTAGTGAATTCCAAGATGAAGTCGGTGATAGCCTGTCCCTTAATTGCAGTTCGAGGCCTGTAAGAGATGTCAAACTGGCTGAGTTCCACAGACCACTGCATAAGTCTACCGGAAAGTTCTGGTTATTGCATGACCTTCTTCAAGGGTTGGTCGGTGAGGACCACTATGGAATGGGCTTGGAAGTAAGGACGAAGTCGTCTGGAGGCGGTGACCAAGGCCAAGGATAATTTTTCTAACAGGGGGTAATTCTGCTCAGCTCCCCTGAGAGCCCGACTGATGTAGTAGACCGGCCGTTGGATAGAGTCGTCTTCCTTGATAAGAGCTGCACTGACGGCGGTGCTTGAGACGGCTAAATAGAGGAAGAGGGACTCGCCCGTAATCGCTTGTGATAGAAGGGGTGGATTGGCCATGCACTGCTTTAACTGCTGAAAAGCCTCTTCAGATTCAGTTGTCCATTCAAAAGTTTGCCGAAGAACTTTGAAGAACGGTAGGCACTTATCTGTTGCGCGGGAAATGAAACGGATGAGGGCTACAACTCGGCCAGTGAGCCTTTGAACCTCCTTGACCGTCCTGGGTGATTGCATCTCGACCAAGGCCTTGATCTTTTCAAGGTTAGCTTCAATGCCCCGCTGACTGACCATTAAACCCAGGAACTTCTCGGATCCTACGCCGAAGGCGCACTTCTCTGGGTTGAGCTTCATTCGGTATTTGCGTAGGGTAGCGAAGGTCTCCCGCAGGTCGGTCAGATGGTCAGTGGAGAGTTTGCTCTTGACTAGCATGTCGTCAACGTATACTTCCATATTCCGGCCTATTTGGTGATGGAAAATGGCATTGACCAACCGTTGGTAGGTGGCCCCAGTGTTCTTCAATCCGAATGGCATTACTCGGTAATGGTAGGTACCTCAGTCGGTGATGAAGGATGTATGTTCCCGATCGGACGGGTGCATCAGGATTTGGTTGTAGCCAGAGAAAACATCCATGAAGCTAAGCATTTGATGACCGGCCGTGGCGTCGACCAGCAGATCTATACGGGACAGAGGATAGCTGTCTTTGGGGCAAGCTCGGTTCAGGTCAGAGTAATCGACACAGAGTCGCCATTTGCCATTGTTCTTGCGGACGAGGACCACGTTTGACAACCATTTAGGGTAGTCGACATTTTTGATGAATTGGGCCTCAAGGAGTTTGTCGACCTCTGCGGCTATAAGAGTATTACGCTCCGGATGAAAGATACGCTGCTTCTGGCGGTAAGGTCGGAAATGAGGTTCAATGTTGAGGCGGTGAGTTATGAAAGAAGGGTCGATGCCTGGCATATCTGAATGAGTCCAGGCGAATACATCATTGTGCTCGGTCAGAAGGGCAGTAAGGTCGGCCTTAGCTTGGGGAGATAGCTGGCTGGCGATCTTAGCAGTTTTCATTGGGTTGGTGGGATCGATGGGAATCTCAACGAGCTCCTCCACCGATTCGCCTCTGACCAGCTCGTCCTCATCTCGGGCGTCAAGTCCTTCAATGATCATGGCCTCCTTCAGCTTGACTTCCTTGAGTGAGGCGACATAACATTCCCTGGCGATGGTCTACTCTCCTCGTACTGTCCTGACCCCCTGGTCGGTGGGAAACTTTATGGCGAGGTGGTAGGTTGAAGTGATAGCTTGGAAAGCATTGAGGACGGTGCGACCGAGGATGATGTTGTAGGCAGAGGGACAATCGACCACAAGGAAGGTGAGTAACTTGGTAGTCTGCTGTAGGTATTCGCCAATAGTGATAGGGAGGTCGATGGAGCCGATGGAGGTCACCCGGTCGCCAGTGAAACCGACCAAGGGGGTTTAGAGGGGGGATAGGCTTTCCTCCCCAATTTTGAGCTGGCGGAAGCAACTGAGGAATATGATGTCTGACGAACTGCCGTTGTCGATGAGAACCCGTCTGACATTATAGTTGGAGAGAAGGGCAGAAATGACGAGGGGGTCATCATGAGGATAACGGATGCCTGTACAATCGGCGTTCGTGAAGGTGATGGGCTCTGTCCACTGCTTGGGCTGCTTGGAAGGTCGGTCTACCATGGCCACTGCTTTGTCCGAGCCTTGCCTTATTTTCCTGAGTTCTGCCTTCTGAGCGGAGCGGGATGGTCCGCCACAAGCAAGGCCACCAGAGATGACTCGGATTTCACCAACTGGCGGAGGGGGATTACCTGGGGGCCGAGGTTGTTGTGGGAGGCAGTCATGGCCTCGGTCAGGTTGGGCTGGCTGCCGAGGTGGCGTACGTCGGCGGTTGTTCCTGAGCGGCTCGATTCTTTGCCTCTATTGTGGGCGGGTGTCCGTGAACCGGCTGAGACGCCCTTGACGAATGAGGGTCTCGACCTGATCCTTGAGGTTAATGCAGTCATCAGTGTTGTGGCCGTGGTCCTGGTGGAAGCGACAATATTTGGACTGGTCTTTCCGGTTGGAAGGGGTCCGTGAAGGCAGGAGCCATTTGAGGGGGTAATCCCGTTAGATTTGGTGGAGGACTTGTTCCATGGGAGAATTGAGGGGCGTGTACCGCTCGAACCGACCAGGCGGTCGGGCCGGTGCTGACCGGTCAGTGCGAGGAGGTCGGTCGGGATATTGGGGCTTTTGGCTGTTATACTGGGTGTTTCTGGGTTCCGAGTCTTTTCTTTTTTCTCTGGGGGGTGGGTTTTTGGATATTGGATCTTGGCGAGCGGCTAGTGAATCTTCGGCATTCATATATTTCTGGGCTTTGAATAATAGGGCTGCCATGGAGGTCGGGGGATTTTTGGAGAGGAAGAAGAGGAAATCGGACGATCGCAGCCCGGCCATGAAAGCCGTAAGGATGACCTTATCGTCATTCTCCGCTACTTGTAGGGCTTCGGTGTTGAAACGGGTAACGAAGCTACATAGCGACTCCCCCTCGGTCTGACGGATGTTGAGGAGTTGGGTGGCAGGGAGGCGTTGGCGCTGGGCTCCAATGAAATGGCTGAGGAAGGAGTCGCTGAGATGCTGGAAAGTGGAGACAGAGTCCGCTAGTAACTGATTGAACCACAGTTGGGCTAACCCCTTCAGTGTCACGGGGAAAGCCCGACACATGATCTCGTTAAGGAAGGCATGGAGGATCATAAGGGTACGGTAGGTCTCCAGATGGTCGACTGGGTCTGTCGTACCGTCAAAGGAGTCAATGGTGGGCATCTTGAACTTGGCGGGAAAAGGTTTGTCCCGAATAGGGGCAATAAATGGTGAATTTGCCGTGGTAAAGGGTTTATGCTGAATGTTCTGCATGACCCCTTGGAGTTGGAGCTTCATTGCTCAGAGTTCAGCGTCCCAGAGTGGAACGTGGTCCCCATGGTCAGTCAATAGAGGTTGGACGCTGCTGGCCTCCCCTTCAGGGGCTGGTGCTACGACCGACGGGTGTGGGGGTGGGGGTGGTGGATTTATGTGTGGTTGGGGAGGTTGCAAACCTTCCAAGTTGGGTGGATGGAGTTGTGGAGCAGTATGGCTCGGGGTTCTTTCTTGGTTGGGGGGAATATCTGGAGGTGGTGGAAAAGGAATCGGAAGGTTCCTTTGGAGTAAAGCATTTATCAAGGCCTGGTTTTGCTCGGCCATGCGGTTGATGCTATTGGTAAGCTCGATAAAGTACTGTGGTGGGTTGTTTGGATTGGGGGGGTCGACTTGATGGTCGGCAGCATTATTGTGAGAAGCTATGGATCTAGTCGTGACCATGCACTTTGACGGGTAGAAGAGAAAGGTTGTTGGAACGGGGCCTCCGGCGACAGTGAACACAACTGGCGCGAGGAGCAAAGCGTTCCCACAGATGGCGCCAACTGTTAATGCTGTTCGTCCCAGTTAATGGATCAGGCAGGTCCAAGCTCCTCAAGCCCGCGTCCAAATGATCAAGCCCACCGGATAACCTGCAGGCAAGTTCAACGGGGAACGGGGTAGTCCCCCAGTGAACTCTCCGACGAGCAAGTTAGGAAGAGAAGTAGAGTATATGGGAGAAGATTAGAGATAGAAAAACTTAACCTTTTTCTTGTCTACAATGTTCGCTTATATCCTTTGGTAATCATTTCACTGTCCCTTCCGACCTGCTCTCCTTGCCGAAAGCCTATGCTATAGCTTACCTTGCTCAGGGTAAGAGGGTCCTGTTCCGGCGGAGAGGTGTTGTCGTAATAAATGCTGTGATGGGCTACATTAATGGTGATGTGCAGTGGCAATAACTTTGCAGATCTTTGTCTGCTGATGTGGTTCGTCCTTCTCTTGCCGTATGTCTGAATGTCATTGGCTCTTTATGCCATGTTGGACTCCAGCTGTTCTGGACCTCGTCAGCTGGGTTATGCACTGGGCTTCAAGTGATGGGCCATAAGTGATTCATGGCCTTTATGGGCTTATACATGTCAGAAGCTATTAAGATTCTCCATGATCTGTTCAATCACCTGAATGCACCACCAAAATGACAGTAAACGTCTTCAATCTCCACATATAAAGGCTATGGGGATATTGAACAAGTTCTAAAAGAGTTTCCCAAGCATAGCCCATAGACCAGCTAAATCCCATATATCCTTAGCCAAAAGGGATAGAAAAAATATAATTAAAAAAAAAAAAAAGAAACAGTCCCAAGCACAACTAGCAAAGGATCAGGTATAGGTCTTCAATACAACAACACCTCACTAGTAAAACACCAGTAGGAGCATTGCTATTGCTGCTGGCAGCATGAACCAAAATAAAAAGTAAGGTCCAAACATAAGCCACGCCTTGTTAAGGCACAAATTACAACCTTGTCCAAATTTGCTTACTTTTCAACTTCAGCACCATTGCATTTAACATGACCTGAATGTCCAAACACATAAAAGAAAACCCAATGAATTAGAATATGTAGCTAGAATACCTACAACAAATCTCAACTTCTATTGCTTGCATTGCATCATTTTGTTTTGGGGCGTCAAATGTTATGGATTATTTAAACATTAGTTTTTATTTTTCTTTCTCTAATTGAATTCCTCATATATATATATATATATATAACACATGCATATGTAGTTGTAGTTTTTATTTTTATTTATTTCATCTCTTTACCCTTCCTCTCTTTCGACTATTTTCAGCCGACAATACAAAATTTGTTTTGCAGCTGGTAATTTTCTCCTTTTGGTTCTTAAATTCTACCCCTAAATTGGTAATTTTTTTGACAAATTTAATAAAGTTGATTTTTTCTTTGCTTGGCTTTACGAATGACATTAGGGTATTTTTGTTTCTATTTTTTAAAACTTTTGAAAACAAAAGGTAAAATAAAATTAGCCTTCAAAAGATGAAAAAAATTTAGGTTTAAGTCATAGAACTTGTGCTCTCTCTCTCTCTCTTATTTATGTTTTCTCTACTATTTCCTATCTAATTTTTTTCTTCTCTTCTATCTATTTTCTCTTTCTACTTGTATCTTCTTGCTTCTACTAGGTGTCCATGAGATTTTATGCTTGCATAAAGCCTATAAATAACTTTTTTTCCGTATAACAAAATTAGCCTCAAAAATAGGAATAAAATTCATATTTAGTTAATTGGTTCTTGGTTTATTCACCTAACATAATCTTCACTTTATAGGTGACCAAATATGGGTAAGAGTTGGATGTCCACTAGAAATAAATTGAGTTTGGGGTACTAGAGAAGGGGTTAAGTCATTTCTCCAAATTGCAATGACAAATGTTGGCCTAGATAATAGAATTTGTTGTCTGTGTATGGATTGCCTAAATTTTGAACATCATACCATTAAAGAAGTGGAATATCATTTGCTTTGAAAAGGGATGTCGCTTTCATACAAAACTTGGGTGCCGTCATGACCCGAACCCGTCTCCATGGGTTAAGGACGTAACCGGCCAGTAATCACGAGATTACCTACGGCCTCAAACCAAATAAAACATAACTCATCAGAGTAAAGGGGCCAAACGGAAGCAAATTTAAAATTTTGTCTGTAGAGTTGTGCTTACATGGCACCTCATAACAAACCATACATATACATATTAATAACTCACATCAGAAAATATAGTAACATAAAGTTCTGTACATACGGGATCATTCAAGTCTAGGTCAGCCAATCAAAACTATATACAAACGTACCCAAAGACCTCGCCAACATGACAAAATATAATAAGATAGCAAAAGGGCGAAGACGAGTCACGTGCTTCAGACGTAAGGGCTGACTCTTCAAAACCTTGGTTGTTCCACACAGACTTCACTGAGGCTGGGTTTGGACCTCTCTTGGCTCACCTACAAACACATGAATGAGCGTGAGCGAAAGCCCAGTGAATAATATCAAATAAAGAAGTTACACAAACGGTATTTAGAACAACGTACTTCAAACGGCCTTGGGCCCAATTTGTATTTCTATCTAGCTTATATATAAATATAGGTCAAGTGACTGCAATTCCAAACACATCGTACGGCCTCGGGTCCAATTCATTCGTATCATTTATGTCGGGCGGCTTCTGGCCCATTCATTTGTATCATACGGCCTCTGGCCCATTCATTCAAGTCATATGGCCTCTGGCCCATTCATTCATGTCATACGGCCTCTGGCCCATTCATTCATGTCATACGGCCTCTGGCCCATTCATTTATGTTAGACTATCATTCGAGTCAGACCATCATCCATTTCATACGGCCTCTGGCCCATTCATTTATGTCATACGACCTCTGGCCCTTCTATTCTTTCATTCATGTCAAACTGGCCTTTGGCCCATTCATTCTATCATTCGTGTCAAACTAGCCTTTGGCCCATTCTTTTGGCATAGTAAACATTTGTCCAGCATTCGAACTAACGAACTTATAAGACTTACACAAAAGTAAGCAATTGGACAACAACATATTTCAAATATCTTTATTAAGACATTACTCATAGTGATCGGCTGGATGATTTGCCCTGGAGCTCGACCCTACACATTCCATGAACACAATGGCTCACAAACAATTCAATTCATTCTTAATTCACATATTCCTCTTTAGGCTTCTTTCTTATTTTTTTTAACTCATTTATAATGCTTAATGCATGCCTAAGAGTACTTAGAAGTGAAAGAGAACGGAAAACGAAGCACAGAATGCATTTTCAAAATTTCAGAAACAGGGGTCCCCCGCTCGAGCGTGGACTTCCCCGCTCGAGCAGACCCATAAGGTCTGCAAAAGTACTAGTTGCCTCACTTTTACACTCGAGCGTGAAATCAGACGCTCGAGCTAAATGTCATCCCGCATAGCTCCCTGCTTGAGCGTGGACTTCCCCCACTTGAGCGGACATCATGTCTGCAAAAATACTAGGTGCCCGAATTTCCTGCTCGAGCGGCGCCTTCCCCGCTAGAGCGGATATCCCAAATTCTAGAAAATCCAGAATTGTTTTTGAGCTCAAATTCAACATTCAAATCAACATATCTTGCATATTATGACTCAAACTTCACATATACATGTACTAACATGGTACAAACACCAAATTACAACATTATGAAGCTCAATTCCATGAATTAATCACATGCATGCTCCAATTTACACCAAACTCATTTTTCAACATAACAATTTCATGCATTCAAACTCATATTCTTATGGATTGTACATGCATGTGGAACACAACTTCTATTCTCAACTTAGATGACGAAGAGATGGTCAAAAATATGAGCTTCAACTAAAATCTCACATGGATTATACATTTTGTGCTCAAATATGCAAATTCAAAGCAATTTCTCACATGCATGTGCATATTGACTTCCAATTCAACAAAACCAACTCAATTCCATCATAATTAATTCAACTCATGTTCTTGAACACCATTCATCTTAGAATTACAAACTAGAATCCATGAATTTACTCACCTAGAAGCTCAATCTTTCCAATTTATGATAAATTCTTAAGTGTCTTCAAGATCACCAAGTTCCCTAGCCAAATCTCTACCTCGAGCTTTCTCTCCCACTAAATTCGGCTCCTTCCCCTCTCTAGAGCATAATTTCAGATGTTGAGCTCAAAGAAACAAAATGAGAGTGTATAATGGCCCTTTAAAAGCTCCCTCTCAAATACATATCATTAATATTAAATAATTGGGTACTATTTCATTAATTTAATCCATTTAATTTGATTCGAATCAATTTTCAATTAAATTTCACCATAGGCTCTAAAAATTATGCCAATCACAATGGCGTAATCAATTTCGGTTTCTGTGTCCAATATGGCCTTCAATTTAAATTCCAAAGCAGATAATCAAACAGATATTCCTACGGTGAACAGATAGAAATTCAAAACCACATATATTCACATAAGTGGCACTCAAAATCATATCAAACACATAATCACATTCATAATAAGGACCAATTAGCATAATACGGAACAGGGTTATCACAGGTGCACCATGGGGAAACTATTCCCGTCAATCAACCTCGTGTATGGAATAATGGCAATGAAGTTGAAGGTGCTGTTGATGAAGGGACAACCAATGAATGCCTTGACGTTGAAGATGAATTGTATAATATGTTAGAAGACCGTCGCATGGCGAATATTTTTGATGATGATGATGATGATGATGAAGAGGATGAGTGGCATGATGTAGACCCGACTTTCTCCGCGCGCCCCCCTTTTGGAGAGGGCGCGAATTGGTCCTCTTACAGTTCGAACTACTGTCACGGTTCTGAATCTAATCTCACAAAGTGCAATGTGAGACTGATAAACACCAAAGAGTCAAGATCTGGCAATTGGTTTTGGAAAATCAATTTTGAATCAAAAAGTGCCAAACATGGACTGCTTTGCCAGACTACAGAGTCGCCACCTAAATATTTTGTTTTGGGAAATTTAGGAAACCCTGACTCGTGCCAAAGGCCACGTGTCCGTCATCACCAAAGTTACCTCGGCTCGGGAACTTGGGTACGAGAGGGGAAGGTCCTGAAATGAGCACCCCCACTCACCCGATTAAAGGATCGGCCTCTACTAAGCATGATATATTGTTTTATAAACACATGTGTTCTTGTTCCGGTTATTAGCTAACCTACTATGTGATGCGCACAGCATACAAGTATAGACTCAATTATGAGAATTGGAACAAAACAACTCATGTTTGTTTTTTAAAATGGTTTGAAGGTACTACCCGCAAGTAGGCTAAAGCACGAATTTGCCACCCTCAAGTGGGCTTTAAAACATGATTTTGCCACTTCGCAAAGTGGGCTTAAAACTCACAATCATCGAGTTGTTCCAATTAGGCAATCAAGCCTTCACCCACAGGCATTCATGCAGTTAATCACTTAAGCAAATAGCCTCATGGCAAACATGCTATCATGGCAACACTCACACTCATGCAAGCATGTTAAAGTGTAAGCACTTACAATGTACTCCAAGCCAAAACAAAAGCTAGTTAGAAATCATGCATGATCCTAACTATGTTAGATGCCTAATGCAACACATGCAATAATGCAAATAAATAGGCTCGGCTACCTAAGATGGCATATGAATGCAACAGTTTGATACATGTATTCAAAAAAGTATTAAAATACAATGCAGTTTGAATGATGCGCCGAGCCCGGTGCATGCAAGACAAATGAATGATGCAAACATGCAAGCATAGGGTATGCTAATCAAAACATGCCATAATCTAACCATCGAAAGCAGTTAAATAAAAGGGAGAAAGACGCGAGGTTAGAAGACATGCACACACACACGCACACTTATTACAACATTGCGCCCTCTCGAAGGAGGGTCCGAATAAATAAGCTAAGCTAAGCTAAAATAAGCTAATTATTACAAACCAACTAATTAACTATTCTAGCTAACTAATTACAACACAAATTGAGATAACTAGCTACACTAAGCTAATTAATTACACACCGAATTAATTAATTAAACACTTAACTAATTAAAGCAATTAAATGGCCTCGCGGGCAAGGGAGACATGCATGCTCGGTTGGCGTCGTCCCGGAAATCCATCGCCTTGCCGTCGGTTGTCTCTGTTTACACTCACCTCTGTTTTCTAAACATTGAACCAATCTTGCAGACTGCTTTTGCTTCAAAACAGGAACATTTTTGCACCAACACTGGACTGGTGGCCGGTCGGCCACCAAAAGTGGCTGTTGGCCACTTCAACTGGCCGGTCGGCTACCTCCTTTCCCAAACTCCTGGTTTTGCTGCAACAGAGAACAACAAAGCCAAGACAATGCATTTTGCAGGTAATGTATGTACTGCCACCCTCCTCATCATTTCTCAAGCTCAAATGAGTGTGGCGCTTGGTTCTCAAGCCACCAATCAAGCATCTCAATGCATGATGGCCCAAAAACCAAGCTTGTACAAGCTTAATGAATGCACACATAAGACTCAAATGGCCACCACCCTATCATGCATGATCAAGGGCAACGGCGACTGAGAAATGTGACACGTTTCATCACTTTGAGTATGAAACGTCCCTCATTCCTTGTGTTTGGATTAACGTCCGATCCAAACACATGCAATGCAACACACATGCTTATCTTGCACATGTTTTACTTTTCTCATTTTGTTTACACATTTTAGATTACTGATTAGTCCATTAACCGGTTTAAATCCAATGTGAAAGTCCTCTAATGGGAGGGGTCAACCAAAAGGGTGGTTTAGGACATGAGAGGGATTATGCCTTTGACTAAGAGGAACCCTCAAAAGAGGGTTAAATCTATTTAAGCACAAACCCTACCTCATGCTTAAACACAAACTTAAGGCCAAACAACCCTCAAAACAAATTGAAAAATGAAGAAATGGGGGAGGTTGCAGATGTTTCAATGCTGAAATGGCATGACAAGTAATGCTACAACATGCAAGCAACACATGCACAACATGTTAGGGACCAATGCATTGAAACTAGTGAAGGACACAACACTAGAGGCATGCAATACAAAGCTCAAAAGGGACCAACAGTCCAAAACAATCCTAAAACACCCTAAATAGAGTTCTAAAACATGTTTGAAATAAGCTAAGAATAGCTATATTAAGAGGCCAAAACAATAGCACATGCTAGGCAATTTAGCACAATTTGCACTACAAGCATACAAAGCAAAGCTCATGTGATCAAACCAGCTCAAAATAGAGCTTAATCATGCCAAATCAGTAGCTAAAACATGCTGGAATTGAAGCCCAAGTGGCAAGAAAAACCTGCTCGCATATTGGCTCGCAAGCAAGGCATAAAGCACAACTCTCAAAAGCAATGAAAGAGTGAAATATGTGAGAGTGTGATAGGGGTATATGCTCTGAAATCACATGTAAAATGATTCTATATCATGCAAACATCTCATGCAAGACATGTTAGAGGCCTTAAACACAAAGCTAGTGAAGGCATTTGCACTATAACTATACAAAGCATGAGCCACATGACCAAGACCACCCAAAACAGAGTTAAAGCATGTTAAAACATTAACAAAAATATGCTGGAATCAAGCTAACACAAGCTAGAATGATTGGCTAACTCATTTGGCATGTTAGGCTAGTAAGCAAAATTACACTACAAGTGCAAGATGCAAGCAACAAGTGACCCAACCAGCCAAAAACAGAGTTAAAATATGTTAAATTAGAGCCTACAACATGCTTGAATTAAGCCAACACAAGCCACAAAAACATGCTACTTTGTAATGCTAACAAGGCATGGCATAGAGAGACAAGGAGGGGAAGCCACCCCCTCCATTTTTGGACTTCAAAACACACTTTTTACCACTAAAATAACTCTGAATTTTAGTGGTTTTAAGGCCCAAAAATTTTGACTTTTACATGCTAAGAGATGATGCAAAAAGCTTAACAATTAGGCAACAAGAAGATGGATACAACCCCTTAGCACAAAATGGATTTAAACCACCATTTTAAGGACTGAAAAACAGAGTTTTTTCAGTTGCAAACCAGCTCAAAAACAGTGGAAGAAGATGGCAAAACAAGTGTTCAAAGCAAGCTTTAAGAAGGTAAGTATTATACCTTTAGGCACAGAGCACTCTAGGCAAAAATGATGTACCAAATCAAGCTAAAACCACCTTTTGGAGCTCAAACAAAGTCCCAAGGAATCTCAGCCCAAAGAAAAGCAATTTTGGTTAAGGATGTCTTGGCAAACTAGTTGTGTATCTCTACTTCCATGCACAAAAGGGCAAGAGAGAGAGAATTCTAGAGAGAGAGGATTTTTAGAGAGAGAGGCTCCCAAAATTTTCTAACCTCCCAAAATATGAGATATAGCCTCCATATATAGCAATACAAGAGCCTCAATTCGAAATATCTGCAAAACAGGACAGCTAGAGCATTTGGAAGACAGCTGGAACAAAAGATCTGCAAATTCTGAGCTTTCTGGACATGGGTGGCCGACCGGCCACTTGTGGTGGCCGACCAGCTGCTTTTCCGGCTGACAAGAACCCCTTTTGGCTGACCTATGGCCGGCAAGCTCCATTTGTGGCGGGCACCCTCCCACAGTGGCCGATAGCAAAAACTAGTCCCTGGCCCCGACTTCAACCAGGCATAACTCTTTCATCTAGGCTCCTTTTCAGGTCATTCTTGAGTCTAAATTGAAGCCCCGGAAGTAAGATTTCCAATGGTAGAAACCTCACATCAAAATTACATGTGTTCTGAGAGATATCCCTCTTTTAGTGAAGACTGCTCAGTTTCGGTCCTAACCGGATTGATGCCCAACTTTAACCAACCATATCTCCCTCATCCGAACTCAGCTTTAGGAGATTCTTAAGTGCAAAATGAAGCCCCGGAAGTCCACTTTCCAATGATTATGGCCTCATAGATGAAATCCAAGTGTACAAATGGATAGACCCAATTTAGCGAGGGCTGCTCAACTCTCTCTTAACAATCCATGCCCAACTTCTTCCCCAACTGGGTTTCTTTCCTCTCTTTCAATTTTCTTCAACCCCAAACCTCTAACCAAGATGTTTTGAAAGATTTTTCAAAGATTTCACCTCTATTTCATTCATTTCTACTTTGTCCTTGCTCGATTTACCGAAAAGCTCAACATTTAACAAAATGCAAGCCTCAGAACATTGTAGGAACTTTGTTTCAAAAATATTTTGAAAGAGAGGGTTTTAAGGTCTAAAAATCATTCAAAATAGTTTTAGTCCAAAAATAAGGTGTGACGTTAGGATTTGACTCTCTCCTTGCCGAAGAAATCGAACCTTTACACTACACATCTTTCATCACCAAGTAAGCGATCAGTGACGCCCAAGTCTTAAGGGCGGTCAAAAATGGGGTGTCTACACATGATAATGAGCAAACAGGGATGCACAGAACTTTGATAAATTGTTAGAGGATGCTCGGCGTCCGTTATACCTTGGATGTCAAAAGTTTACTTTGTTATCGTTTGTTATTAAGATGCTTCATATGAAAGTGTTTAACAAGTGGAGCAATAAGTCTTTTGACATGTTGTTGGGTGTATTGAAAGACGTTTTACTAGAAAGTGATCAAAAGGTTCCATGGACCCTTTATGATGGCAAGAAATTTTTGCGTGACTTGGGTTTAAGATATGTACCTATTCATGCATGTAAGTATGATTGTGCTCTTTTTTGGAAGGAAAATGCAAATTTAGAAAATTGTCCAATTTGTAAAGAGCCTAGATACAAACTGAATGATGGAAAAGGTAAGAAGATCCCTCATAAGATTTTGAGATATTTTCCGTTGACACCAAGGTTGCAAAGATTATACATGTTGAGAAAAACAGTTGTAGATATGAGATGGCACAAAGAAAAACGTGTTGACATGGCATATTAAGCCATCTAGCCGATGGTGAGGCATGGAAGGACTTTGACAGGAAACATACTCTGTTTGCTCAAGAACCACGTAATGTGAGGCTAGGGTTAGCCACTGATGGTTTCAACCCTATTAGAAATATGAGCAACTCATATAGTATATGGCCAGTGGTAGTTATGCCTTATAACCTCCCACCGTGGAAGTGTATGAAATAACCATTTTCCATGATGTCATTGCTTATTCCTGGAAAGCAAGCACCAAGGAAAGATATTGATGTTTACTTAAGGCCATTATTTGACGAATTGAAGGAGTTGTGGGAAGATGGTGTAGTTACGTATGATGCCTCAACTAGGGCAAGTTTTCGAATGCATGCAATTGTTATGTTTTCTAACTTATGGTAACTTGTCAGGGTGGAGTACAAAAGGATATTTGGCTTGCCCCAATTGTAATGAGAATGTATCATCACAACGGTTAAGAAGTAAGATAGGGTATATTGGTGCTCACCGATACTTGCCTGAAGACCATCCTTGGCAAAAAAGTAAGCTCTTTAATGGAAAGGCAGATGATTGAGCAAGACCTTTGGAGTTGTCATGGGAAAAAATATTAGATCAACTGGATTCAGGAACATTTAAACCATTTGGGAAGCATCCAAGCAACCAGAAAAGAAAAAGGGATGAAAATATAGTACTGAATTGGACAAAAAAAAAATATTTTTTGAATTGTCTTATTGGAAGACACTCAAGTTACAACATAACCTCGATGTCATACACATAGAGAAGAACATATGTGACAATTTGATTAGGACTTTGTTGAGCATTGATGGAAAGAATAAGGACACGAAAAAAGCATGCATGGATTTAGAGGATTTGAAAATTAGAAAAGATTTGCACTTCAAGTGGCGCGTAGATGGGTCCTTTGAAAAGCCTCTTGCATTGTACACATTGTCCCTAAAGGAAAGACAAGGTTTTTGTGCATTCTTAAAATCAATTAGGTATCCTGATGGATATGCAGCAAATATCTCTAGGTGTGTGAGCACTAAGGGCAACAAGTTATCCAATTTGAAAAGTCATGATTGCCATGTTCTTGTACAACGACTTTTTCCTATTGGGATGCGTGGGTATCTTAACAAGGACATTTCTATTGCATTGTTTGAGTTGGGAAATTACTTTCAAGAGTTATGTTTGAAAACAATGAGGGTGAATGATTTGGAGAAATTACAAGAAAGCATAGTACTCATACTTTGCAAGTTAGAAAAAAAAATTTCCACCTGCATTCTTTGATGTCATGGTCCACTTAGCTATTCACTTGCCTCGCGAAGCCATTCTTGGAGGGTCAATGCAATATCGATGGATGTGCCCTATCAAAAGGTATTATTATGCGCTTATTGTAAAATTATTTTTTTTAATATTATAGTACTGTATATGTGGTTTGTATAGTAATTTCATGTTATTTGTTCAAGATTACTTGGAATTTTGAAAGGTTATGTAGCAAATCAACCTCGCCCAGAAGGTTTGATTGCAGAAGCTTACATTGTGAAAGAGTGCCTCACTTTTTGCTCTATTTATCTTGGTGGGATTAAAACCGTATTTAACAAAGAGGAAAGAAATGAAGATGGTGGTGATGTTGGCATGGGGTATTCAGTTTTTTCACAAAAAGTCTGTACTTTTGGGCTAACTCAAAGGGCACTCGACGTGTCTAAGAATGAAAGAAAAGTGGCTCCATGGTTTGTCTTGTACAATAGTCCTAAAATCGATAAATATCTAAAGTATGTTCTCATTGTTCTAATTTAGTTAACTATATGCATAACTTTTTCGTTATGGTCGCACTCAAGTACTAGTTATTCACATTTTTTTGAAGTAGAAAACACAAGAATCAATTACAGAATGCAAATATACATGATATTACAAGACGGCAACAAGAAGAATTTACTAGGTGGTTCAAAGAGTGGGAAAGATATATAGATAAATATATAATAAACATCATAAACATAATTCACTGTTCGTAGATTGATATTAACATCATACATCCTTGTCACATGTTCATGTAGATAAATCAATTACGAGCTGAAGGATCATCAGAAGCAACTGATGAGTTATGGTCATTAGCTAATGATCCTGGTCCAATAGTGAATATTTATTCGGGTTCTATTTGTAATGGTATTTGATTCCATACCAAAGATCGAGACAACCGTCGTAAAAGTCAAAATAGCGGTGTGGTCATTCAAGGGGATCATCAGGGTATGTCAATTGATTTCTATGGTCACTTGACTAAAGTTTGGGAAATGACATATATGTTCGGGCATCGAGTTGTGTTGTTTCAATGTGAATGGTTTAACACTGGTAGCAGCAGAACATTTCGCATTGAAATATATCTAACAACCATTGATGTAAGGAGTCATTGGTATCAAAATGACCCATTTGTCTTGTCAAGTCAAGTGTAACAAGTTTTTTAGGTCAATGATACCAAATTAGGTGAACATTGGAAAGTCGTAGAGCTACTTCAACGTCGAGGAATATGGAATGTGCCGGAGCTTGAGGATGTAGATCCCAATGACAATGAATTGCCTATTCTGAATAATGTATTCTAGCAGGACGAGGCCACTGAAATTGTCCAAATCACCATTGTAGATTCCATTTGCAACACTTTATGTAGGACCGATATTGCACCTGATATTATTCCAAGTGAAGTGGTTATGCAATCTAGTAGAGGTGTATATGTAGAGGCTACAAACAGAGATGATTTTATCTGTGATGATGATGATGATCAAAATTCAAATGATCCTAGTGATGATGAAGATGAATTTCGTAGTCATGATGACTCAGATACAAATGATGATGTAGAGCCTTGATTGTAATGTCCTTCACTGTTTACATTATGAAGTCATTTTGATTATAATGTCCTTGAATGTAATGGCATGCACTTGTTAATGAAGTCATGTTTAGTTATGATTCAAATTGTAATGAATTTTTTTGTTGACAATTTCATTAATTGTAATGTAGTTATAATATTAGACTATTAGCTTATCTTATCATTTCATGAATTGTCATGCATTTTAAATATTTATTAATGCATTGCTTATAATTTATTTGTTACACACAAAGACTACACATATACCACCTTTGCAAGCCACAAAGAGGAGGTCAATGACTTCAATGTCAGAGGCAACCCCAACTGAGGTCCCAACTCACTTGTCAACATCTCCATCATCGCAGACAATTGGTATTTGTAAGTGTTTCATCCTTTGTATAGAATAGTTTGATTCTTGCACCCACCATTGTAATTTATGTTGATTCCTATCATGTATAGGACTGAGAGGGCATGTTGTCACAACCACAGTTCTGTGACAACGAAACAGTACCGTTTGGCTTTTAGTCTATTTATTTAATAAAAAAAAACGTTATGACCCATGGTGTTGTTAATAGGTTTGACCCATTTATTTAATCAGTAACATTATAGAATTCCAATCAACATAGAATGTACACTGCATGTCTCATACTTAATTAGAAAATGCCCCAATTGTTTCTACTAATGCATCTTAAACAGGCATACACACATGCAACAGGTTCAATTCAACTTTAACATAGAATATACACTGCTACAAAATGTTCTTTACTTCTTCTTTCCAATTTTGTTGATTGACTTCTTAATTCACATATTTAAATAGATGTTCAAATTTGCTAAACAACTCTTCATATGAAATTGTTAAATTGAACCTGTTAAATTGTTCAAAACTGTTTAAATCTGTTCAAAATATGTTCACATCTGTTAATCTATTCAAAATCTATTAATCTGTTCACATCTATTAATCAAAATCCGTTCTTTCAATTTTATAGGCTACTATTAAGTTGTTCACAACAGTAACCAGCAGCAACCCATAAATAACTCTTCATATAAAACTGTGAAATTTTGTGTTTATAATATAGGTTTATCAGTGAAGCGAGTACGAGGTCCGACAAGGGGTAAGAAGATTAGTGGCCTTATCACCCAACATGGTGGCAAGAAGCTTTTTGTTGGAGTTTCTAGTGAGCAAATAACATTTGTGGGTCTTAATGCCACTAAGGCAACTAATGAATTGGGGGCACAAATTCAATTGCAAGCCCTATTGCAATGAACAAAAAATCGGGAGGATGTTCCACCAGCCATTCGAGCCGCTATTGTGCAGTTCTTGCGGGTAATTTAATTTTTATAGTTAATGTAAGTAGGTTAATATATATGATGTCTATTTACTTTTCTAATTATTTAATTGGGACAAGGTAAGTTTGAGATTGAAGGATACGATGAGAGCCCACTCGCACAAGAAATTATTGACACAAAGTCACACATTTGTTCAAAGGCTGGCGATATCATATGAATCAACATTATAAAGCATTGGGGAAATCATAAACAGATCCTTATAGTAAGCCATTTGTTGGGGTGACCGAAAAAGATTGGAGGTACATGATTGATCATGTGTTTCTTGGTGACACACAATGTAATTAACTCAACACTCATGAATGTTTCTTCTAATTGCACCACAAATCATCATTATGCCTTCTTGTGTTGTCTTTGTCCCAATTTCAGGTCCTTTACCTGCTACCTCTTGCTCTGCACCATCTATATCTACTACCTCTTTATCTAAACCATCTAAACCTCCTGCATCTCTTCCTGCGCCAACTATCTCTACTATCTGTCCAGATCAGTGTCCTATATTTTAAACCATTAGTTTTTCAAGTTCTAGATCTTCAGAACAGACTCTGTTTTCCCTTGCTCACATCCAGTAACTGAGTACCCTTGTCAAGTTTTACAGCATCTGGTGGATTTCTGAAATTATCTCAAACTTTGTTGCAAAATTTTGTTCGCTAGTAGATAAAAAAAATATTGACTTTGATGGAATTGCAAATCTGTTTGCTAATATTATTTTCATTGAAATTATCTCAAACTCTGCACTGAACCAGCCATTGATAAGAGTATCAACAAGTCCACTGATATGTACAATCCTTCATTCATTACTTACAATTAAATCGTGTTACATTGTAATGATATGTGAATAATTCAATGAAAATGAAATCTTCATTTCTTGTTACAAACAAGCATGGATACTGATGAATACGCTAATATTTGTATTGCATTATAGAAATGGTCAGAAAGAGCCATAGACAATAGAAAAAAGTTACCCTATAATCACACCATGGGTTCAAGGTTATTTTCAGCGGCAATCTCAATTGAGGTAACATATTTTTTGTTTTAAAACTACTAATTAATGCTGTATTTTTTTTATTAATAATATTGCTAAGCTTGAATTTTATATTTTTAATGCAGGGAATTCAAAATGGCAAGGAGCCTCACATCGTAGATTTTTACAAGACCTCACATTGGAGTAAGAAAAAGAATGATTGGATTGAACCAATTTGTGGGGTGTTATATGTAAGGATACCTTCACTATATTTGTTATTCATATTCTTAACTACTTGTTTTTTTTGTGTTCTTTGATTAGTTACACTTTAACTCCTCCTGGTTTTACTTAAAAGCACTTTACATACCTGAAGTATAAAAATATATACACATTGTAATTAAAACTACACATATAATCTCCTACACAACCCGTACAAGTAGGCATTAATAATAAAGACCAAATTAACCACCAAAACAGAAACAGAGATCTACATGTAGTAATTAAAACTACACAGATTTTCCAACCAATAACATGATAGGGCGCATGTTGCAGCCACCACCAAGTTAATAGGCTATTCCTTTGAAGAACAAGAGAGACATTATCCATGGAAGGGCACCCAATGCAGCCACCTCCAAACCACCAAACGAGTCCCAATAGCTTTACATGAACCTGTCCAAAAAATAGGTTCAGTGATGAATTGCCAATAGATGAATTGCCAAGACAACACAAATTGTTCCAATCATAAAGCAACAAGAATAAATGTAATTAACCTTTTTTTTTTAATTGACAGGAGAAGATGGACCAACTTCATGAGAAAGTTTCACAGTCTGGAGCAACCCCACTCACACAAGAGCAAATTTCTATTCGAGTCCTCGGGAAGAAGTCAGGGTATTTGAAAGGTTTCGGTGTTGGTCCAAAGCCGTCAGCCACTTTCAAGTCTACAGCTAGGTCACAAGCACATGATAAAGAGGTTGAGGGCCTTAAAAAAGAGGTAGCATCACTAAAAGGGATAATTCAATCATATGAAGAATGCTTTGAGCAGTTCAAACACTTTATGAGACAAATGCTAGGCGATCATAGTGGATACGACTTTTTTGATGAATAAGTACTTTAAATTTTATTACATATATTAGTGCTTTTAAAATAGCAATATTTTATAATTAACCAACTTGTCCATTTTGACTCAGACATCATTCTCCACGTATGTCTGTTTGTAATTCTTCTTCTTCTTTCCTCTTGAAAATCTTTTCAACAAAAATGACATAAAACAAATATGAAATCTACAAGTTCTTATCAATAAAGTTTGAAAACAAAGTAGTGCCATATATGCAATGATGCTCCTCCAAATATATCTTTATTGCATAATTCTCATTATCTAAAATACAAAGTATGAACCTGGAAAAGTCGGTTTCAAAATTTTCAGCAAAGTTTGAGGTTTAGATATAATGTTTTGAATAAATAGTGAAAGATCTAGTGGATGTATCCTCCTTCGATGTATATCCATCAAATCTACAAGGATGTGTGACTCCATTTAGAAGAGTGTTAGTTGAGCAATCAACAAGACATACAGATGCATTTTCTAGGTTTCTTTCATTCTAATCAGGCATATGACCTAGAGGCCATGAACTTCCATGTTTTATTTTAAGCAAGCATTTAAGTTCAAGTGAACATTAATGTCTCTGTTGTAAGCTAGGCCCTGAACATTAATGTCTTCTAAGCATGCATATCCTATGTATAAATAAATAAATCTGTCTTCCCCAGTGCACAAGGCTACCGCTTATAGTAAAGTCAAAGAATTGGTAGGTATGCAATCTTACCCACACTATTTGTTGCAAAAAACTCCTACTTACAGTAGGGTTTGGGAGAGTCGGTAGGTAGGCAACCTTACCCCACTTTTTTATTTTTTATTTTTTTTTCGGTGGAGAAGGTAATTCACATGACTCAAACCCATGCCACAAGGCTGAGTGGACAACACTAGTCATCATGCCAAGTCACAACCTCTTATCCCAGGTAGCAATAATGCTAGTCAATACTAGATCTCAAGAAAAAAGACTAACTCTTGAATACCACTTCCATGCATCTAGGATAACATACACCTTCGATCAAAACACACACAAGTTAGAAGGGAATATTTTTTTTCCCTTTCCACAATAGGCATTACTCTCTCGTGAAACCGATTTTAAACCAATTTTGTCATATTATTTCCACTGATTGCTTAAGAGTTAAGATCATTAGATTAGACCTAATTCATTTAGCCTATTCTATCCAAGTTATGACAAATTGAATTGTCATGCAACTTTGAGCAAAACATCATACCCTCACAACATTCAGATTGGAGGTGGCTCTTGGCAAAAGAAAACCTAGCCCCCCTGACAAAAACACAAAATATGCATACTTGGATGTAGATAATATTTAGAACTCTAAAAGATTCTAATGTTCTATAACGAATTCTTCTACAAGAATTTATGTTAAGATATGTAGAGCCTGAGATACACTACTAACAACCAGAAAATCAGGATTCAATTCCTACCTTGGTTCCAGAGATGAAGAGAAAATCTTTAGCATGTGAAGGCTCAAAAAATGCCATTTTCTTTTCCACTGTGTCATATGTTGCTACCTGTAGAAGATGAAGATGGCACATTAAATAGAAGCGTTAGGATAAAACACCCAAAAAGATAATTTAAAAAGAGCTGATGGATACCATCATGAGTTTGTATCATGGGGAGGAAACTTAATATATGTTAAGTGAAATCGAATATGCTAAAATCAACATCTTAATACAATATGTTAAGATGTGATCATGACGTTCAAAAGGCTCCATGCGATTGCTAATAAAGCTCTGTGTGATTGCTAGTTTGGAAGTGGAATTAGATCCACAGAATTTTACAAAATTAAATAGAAATGTAATCAAAAATATTATTATTAACAACACTTTCTTCATATTTTTTTTTTCCCTTATAGGCAGCTAGAGGTGTAGTCATGCGTGTTTAAGGACATGATCAGTTTGTCGGTGCATGAATTCTAAGTTATGCTTATACATGGACTTTTTGATATATTTCACATCAGACAAATATGACATGCACTTGGATATGAATGGTTTTTGAAATCTTTGATAATTTTCTGATATATGATTTTGATTTGGTGAATATACATTGTAAACTAAATGGATGAATGGATGGTTATTTTGTACAATAAATGGATGGATGGTAATTTTGTACACTAAGTGGATGGATAGATGATAACTTTGTAAACTAAATGGATGGTTATTTTGTCAAATATTAATATGTTCATGTTGACAGGTGGTACTAATTCGATGGATTAATTATTATTTTGACTTCCTTTTGATGTTTTTTTTGTTTGTAGATTGGATTGTTGATGGATTGGTATGTTGAATTAATTGAATGGACATGAATTATGTGTTAATTGTAAATGTATTATAGGTATTACAAAAAAAAAGTAGTATTACATATGTTGCTTAAAATTGAAAGTTTCTTTACGACCAATAAAATTTTAGTCGCAATAGGTCCTTGACAAGCAGTTGCTGTGCTAGATTTTTCGCGACTAAGATAGTTTTGGTCGCCAAAAACCACATTTCAGTGACTAAAATCGGTGGTCGCAATTGTTATCTTTCAGCGTAGCTTTTTCATTGCAAAATGACCACTTTTGAGCAATTGAAATGATTTCCGTGACCAACATATATGGTCGCAAATTCCTAATTTTCGCGACCAACTCTATTTTAGTCATCAAAACCATATTTCAACGACTAAATTTTCCGTCGCAAAATAAACTACTTTTGAGAAATTGAAATACTTTCCACGACCAACTTTAGTTTTAGTCGCTAAAAACCAACTGTGACCGGCTTTTAGTGACTACATTGCTACCAACTTTTTTTGGTCACGAAAACTCATCAACAACTAGATATGATCTTTCTGCGACCAATTTTTTGGTCGCTAAAAATGTTAATTCTTGTAGTGTACCAAGAAAAACCTAAATGATCATTGTAACATTACTCAAATTTTAAGCTAATAAATGATTTTTAAGCCTCAATTAAACTAAACATGAATAACCCATGACTCAACTATGAACCAATAAACATAAGAGAGAGAGAGAGAGAGAGAGATGGAAACGAACCTAGTACGATTAATAGAGTAGAAAATAGAGAGAATTTAAACAAGAACACAAATTCTTCGATTAAAGCATTACATATAATTATATAATAATAACCTTCAACTAATAACCTTTAAAACACTTAAAATAAAAAGCACTTTCACTGTTAGTTATCAAAACGAAACTGTTTTCAATTCTTCAAAGTCTCATATCATAAACAAACACATTCTTATTATATACATACACGAGAAATAATATTCACTGAGATTTTTCCCTAATTATAAATTTGAAAGCAAGTTGATTTTTTCTTGTCTTCCTTCTGCATTAATATTCATACATTTCCATTGAATGGCCATGAAACTCAACGACTAATATCACAGAGTAGGTATGTCCAAATCAAACTTCTCAAGCTCTCTCTCACCTCACTTGTTCCGCTTCACAAAATCACAGTGCATTATGATAACACTCTAAACGAATCTAACACTCACAAATACAAAATAAAAATGAATCATATTATGATAATACATCATCAACAGAAACATTACACTGATAAATAAGCATTTTCGAAGAATAAATACGAACAATGGATCAAAAACCAAATCTATGAGACTGAAATCGATTAATCGATCGAACCCAGACGCTAAAATCACAGTGGACTCCTCGGGGATGAAATTGTTGCTGAGATCAGAAGCAATCAACAAGATCCGTAGAGAAGAACCATTGCATTTGCGAGAGAAAAAGAAATTAGGGATTTGAGAAAGAGAGAGAGAGAGTGAGTGAGTGAGTGATGAAATATAGAACCTGGATGCTTCTTTTTTTTCTTTAGATAGTCCCGACTATTGAGTTCAAAAATCAATATATAAAATAAAATAATGTATGATTTGGGTTTATTAGGGACCAACTAAAATTGTAGGTAAAAGTGACTTATCCTTTTACAACCAAATAAACTTGTCTAAAAAATGTAATAACATGATTATATATATATATATATAAATTCCTTCATTTTGTCCTTAAAAGTATAATTTTTGCAGATAAATTATTTTTGTCCCTAAAAATTTATCTCTAAAACCTTAATTTTGTACTCGAAATAAGTACAATATGTGCAAAATTCAAGTGACAAATATGCACAACCTTACAAAATAGTACTTGCACAGTGCCAAAATAACATTTGCACGGGGCACAGGCAACATTTGCACCATGAATAGGGTTGACTCTATATTCAAAAGGTGATTCACTGTTCACAGCCAAACTCTTTAGAATTAAGAGTTGACTCCTAAAGCTTTGGGGTCGACTCTGTGATCTCTATCTAATTTTTTGCAATTAAGGGTCAATCTAAATTAGTTTAGAAAATATAAAAATTTACATAATTCATATTTATATATACCTGATATAGTTAAAATTAAACCATGCACATGTTACACTTTTACGCGCTTTGAAAACACGTTTATTTATCCTCTAATCTTTTCATCTCATAAATAAATAAACAATTATTTAAAAAATATATATAATTTTTTTTCTTATATTTAAACATGTAGCGTGAGAGAAATGACTGCATTTTGAGTCTCTCTTGTCTCTCCCGCAATCCTCCTCTTCATTTTTCCTCTTCCCTTTCTCTCCACTCAAATCCTCAAACCCATTCAAGTTTTCGAATCCAATAGCTCTCTTTTTTTTCTATTTTTAACATTTTTTATTTTATTTTATATATATCTTACTCGATAAAATAATCAAAGCAAAAACAGCTTTAAATCTTTCTTACACTATTTTTTTATTACTTTTTCTTTCTTGTTTTTTGTTTCTTTTTATGTTGTTGCAGAAACCATGTCTAGTTGATTTAGCCAGTGCTTCTCATTATACCTATCACCAATTCCTAAAAACGAAGGACACAACGACGACAACAACGGCAGCCACCACTCCGATGATATGGTCCCTCATCGGCCAAGAGGCCGACCACCCGGATCCAAAAACAAGCCCAAACCACAGGTAATTATAACCCAAGAGAGCGCGAACACGCTCCGAGCTCATATTCTCGAGGTCAGCAATGGCTGCGACGTGTTTGACTCCGTAGCCATCTATGCCCGCCGCTGGCAGTGTGGGATTTGTGTTTTGGGCAGGAATGGGACCGTCACGAACGTGAGTCTCCAGCAGCCAACCATGGCGGCGGGTGGTGGTGCGATGGTGAGGTTACATGAGAGGTTTGAGATTCTATTGTTGAGCGAGTCATTCTTGTTGTCGTCTGCGCCGCCGGGAGCGACGAGCTTGACGGTGTTTTTGGGTGGAGGGCAGGGACAGCTGGTGGGAGGGAGTGTAGTGGAAGATCTCATGGCGGCGGGGCCGATGGTTTTGATTGCGGCATCGTTTAGTAATGTTGCCTATGAGAGACTGTCGCTGGATGAGGAGGAGGCGGCATTTCGGATTTAGCCACCGGTGTCAGAGGTTTCCATCGTCGTCGGCGGCGGCGGCGGTAGCGGTGGCGGTGGTGGATTTCTTAACCCATCTTGTGGTCTTCCTTTCTTGAATTTGCCTATGGCTAATAATTGTCAGTTACTAGTTGATAATTGGGTGGGAAACTCAGCTCGCTTGATGAATCGATAATGTTATGATGATCACATTTGTTTATGATTCAATCTTCGCAACCTCTCTGACTTAGGTGAAATAGGCTTCTTTTTTTGTATCATAAAAAGGTCAATGTTGGAAATTAGGCTGGGTATTGGACCCGAATTTGAGCGCCCATGTGGCATGACCCATGACCAATTAAATTATCCGTGTAAATTTCAATTTGGATTTGAATTATTTGGATAATCCATAATCAATATCTATATCTACCATATCTTATCAAGAGATATGGATAAATGGCTAGATGCTCAGCCTATATATCTGATACGGTATATGGGATGTGGGATGTATCGAATAACGAATGATTTTTTTCCATATTCTCTCTGTAACTCTCTCCCATTGAAAACAAAGATCAAGTCTTTGCATTGTGACTAGTATGGGTGATACTCATATTATGGTATCACTCCATTGCTGGGTGTTCGTAGTTCGTGATTTGTGAAGCACGTGATTACCCATAAGGTTCTTCGAGTTGGATTCTATCAAACAAGGTATGGTTTGAATCTCTTTACCCACTGTATTTTCTCTATCTTACATTGGTATCAAAGCATTAAATGAATATTTTCGTACTTATTTTTTTGCATTAAAATAAGTATATAATTTTATATATATATATACATATGTTGTAGTACATTTCATGTAGAATATATCTGCAAAGTTTCATGAAAATTCAACAGTTAGATTGCAAGAAAAATGAAGACCCATTTTATATTCTCGAAACTTTGTTTGCATGATGGTTTTACATGCTTTAATTTCAGTCTACAAATCTTACATATTTAGAATCCTTGTTTCGAGACCTTCAAAACCATATATTATTTGTTAGATTTGGACTTACGGTTGATGTGAAAAATCAAACCCTAATTTGGGTTCGTTTTAGTTTTTTGGTGGCTTAAGGAAGAAAATGAAGTGCAGAGTTTCTGCACTTGCACTCTCACTACAGAGAGTATGTGATACACCCCATTATTTCTATTTATTAAATGTCACTTTTAAGACCACCAAGGTTTTTATTTTGGAAAATGGAGTCCGACAGTACCAAAATTGGACCAGAAAACACCCCGGAAGGCAACGTGTGGATTGCACGCCCCAGATGACGTCGTCAGTGCCGCCCATGAGCGCGCCACGCGTCACTGCCAGCCCGCACGCACTAGGCGCTCTTCTTACAAGCGTGTCATTTGCGCATGTCATCTGCGTGAGTCATCCACGCTGTCCACGCATGCGCTACGCGTCGTGCCGTTTTTCACGCCGGCTTGGTTGTTGGGTGCTAAGGCGCTGTTTGTTTTTTAAAAAAAAAATCAAAATTGCTTTAAATGGTCATAAGTAATTTGTTATAGCTTTGTTTTAAGCGTGGTTGTTACTGTTAGACTCAAAATTAAATTTTTTATCTACTATAAAATTTTCGAAGTTTTATGAAAATAAAAAATATTTTTCCTAAAATAATAATTCATTATTTCTGTTTTAAAATGCTTCTGGTGTTACATGACTAAGTTTCTGAAGCTGAAATTTTTACTGTAGACTACAGTAATGGTTTATTATTTATTGGTATGATTGTTGCATTTTACTAGATTCTAGAATATTTATTTTTGATTTTATGTGTATTTATTAATTATTTAAAATTTTAAAAAATTTCAAAAGTGATGTACTTACTGTTATGGCATAATCTGAATATTAAATACAGCATATTATTATTTTTTCCTAGAGTTTGTAATATGTTGTGATTAGAGAAGCATGATTAGTTTTTTTTTTTTTTTTTTTTTTATTGAATTCCATTATTAAATGAATATATCATGAGTTAATAGTAAATTTACATGAAGATGCTATTGTATGGAATTAGACTAATTATCATGCTTTGTACATGCCATAAGAAGTGGGAGGTTTTTTTTTTTGTGCATGGAATTAAATTAAATTTTGATAATTGTCACTAGAGGCGCAGAGATGATTACGAGCATAGAAAATTTTCGATCTTGAGATATGTATAATGTTATCATTATTTAATTTAGATTCTTTTGCTGCAAAATAATTTTGTGTTGCTATCATTAATATCCCCTGCCCATTTGTTCTTCCTTTACTCTGTATGTAGAAATGGCAGCTAAGACAGTGGTGGCAGACTTAACTAAGGGAGAGAAATTGGATGGCGATAACTATGACATATAGCGCCGTAAGATCCAATACCTCCTCAATGAGCAAGAAGTTTTGAACACACTTGAACAAGTGATGGTTAAGCCTGAGCAGGGCAATACAACTCAACATCGTCGTGATCTTGAAGTCTATAAGACTTGGATAATAAAGATCTATGTGCACGTTTTACCATGTTGAGCAGCATGCACAACGACTTGATTAGTGAGTTTGAGCACTGCCTGACTGCATTTGAGACGTGGGAAGCTCTCAAGCAAAAGTTTGGTGTCACCTCTTTGGCAAAGCTACGTGTGTAGACACCCTATTTTTGACCGCCTTTAAGACTTGGACGCGACTGATGGTTTTGGAAGTTGTGCAGTGCAAAGGGTCAATTTCTTCGGCAAGAGGAGAGTCAAATCTCAACTTCGTACCCCTTTTTGGACCAAAACAATCTTGATCAAAAGATTTTAGACCTTAAAACCCTCTCTTTCAAAATGTTTTTGAAATAAAGTTTTTACGATGTTCTGAGGCTCACATTTTGTCAAATGTTGCGCTTTTCGGTAAACCGAGCAAGGACAAAGTGGAAATGAACGAAAGAGAGATGAAATCTTTGAAAAATCTTTCAAAACACCTTGTCTAGGGGTTTGGAGTTGAAGAAAAGAGGAGAAGAGAAAGCAAAACTAGTTTGGGAGAAGTTCGGCATGAATCCGGATAGGACCAAATCTGCGCGGCTTCACCGAAACGGACATAACTCTTTGCACAGGAGGAATTTTAATGCGAGGTTGGCGCCATTGGAAAGCTAACGTCGGGGGCTTCAATGTGTCCACATGGAAAACCAGAAAATCAGATGGCCGACCAGCTTTTTTTAGTCAAAAGTGGTTCAGCATGAATCCGAGAAAACATCTGCATGGCTTCACCGAAATGGGCATAACTCTTTGCACAGAAGGAATTAAGATATGAGGCCACCACCGTTGGAAAGCTTACTTCCGGGGCTTCATTTTTCACTCAAGAATCTCCTAAGGACAAGTCCGGGTAGGGGAGATATGGTTGGTTGAAGTCCGTTTGGACCGAATCTGCGCGGCTTCACCAAAACTGGCATAACTTTTTGCACAGGAGGAATTTTAATGCAAGGTTGGCGGCATTGGAAAGCTAACTTCAAGGGCTTCATGGACGACGAGCTTTGGGGCTTGAACCTTTTGACCCTTGGTCGGCCGACCAGGGGGAGTGGCTGGCCGGCCACTTGAACTGGCCGGCCTGCTTCTTGCTTTTTGCCCTCTCTGAATACTTTACAGCTGTGCCAGCTGGGGGACATTTGGTGCATCCTCCATACACGTGTATGGAGGATCTTTGAAGCTTCCAAGAGAAGCTTTGACCTCTCTTCTCTATAAGAGAGGCCCTCTTCATATCTAAGGGTTAGACATTTTTGACCAAGGCACATAACCTCCCACCTCCATTGCTACTATTCCAAGCTCCAAAACCCTAACTTTCTTGGTCCATTTACACTACAACCCTTAGCACCACACCTCCATCATCCATTCCAGCACCTTGGAAGCCATTTGCAGAGGTTGGAAGCTCATCAACTTGGTCCAAAAGCTGCTGGAGGTCGGCTCTTCAAGGGTAAGTCCTCATTTCTCCCATTTTTGCATTATTTTGCCCTATACCTTAGCTCCATTTGAAAGCATTTTCGAGCCTTGGTGTAAACTGAAGATAGTCTTATTTTGAGCTCTTCTTCATGTTTGTTTAAGAACACTTTTCTGTTTGAGGCCTCCTACACCCTTGCATGCTTTACCCCTTTTTGTAGGCCTATTTTGCATCAGATCTTGGTCCTACTTGTGAGTACTTTCGAGATTTGATATAAACTGTAAAGTGACTTATTTTGAGCCCTTCTTCAACTTTGTTTATGGGTACTTTACTGTTTGAGGTCATCTACTTCCTTGTTTCTTCAATCTCTCTTTTAGGGCTATTTTTGCATCATACTTTAGCCTTACTTGTGAACATTTTTGAGATTTGTTATAAACTAGAAAAATTCTTGTTTTGATCTCCTCTTCAATTTTTGTTAAGGTCCTATTTCTGTTTGGGGTCATCTTCCCCCTATGCATGCTTCATCTCTTCATGATTAAGGCTATGCATTAGAACACTTGCATTGGCCATGGTTTGGCCTCTTAGCCACTGAAATCCAGTGGATTTTCAATGGCTTAGATACATTTTTGAGGGCCAAAATTAGAGGGGGGTGACCCCCTCTCTCCTTGTCTTGTTTGGGGGTCTTTTGGGCCTTCCAAAGGGATCCCATTTTTCATGCATCGAAGTCTTGTTTCAGGCCTCATTTTGTGAGTTTTAGGGTTTGCCTTGGCTCTGTCCAAGGCCCTTTTGGCCATGTTTTATGTCTACAATGCATGTGTAGAACAATTCCATTCAAGGCCTTTTGAGGGGGCCTTTCATTGTATGCTTCCTTGACTGATTTCAGGGCCAATTTTGTGAGTTTTAGGGTTTTCATAACTCATTTATAGAGTTGGTTTGGTCATGCTAAGTGTCTATCTTATATGTGCTTAACAACCCCTTGAATGGCCTCCCAAAGAAGCCCCTCATTTTTGCATGCATTGGCTGCATTTCAGTGATTATTTGGGTATATTTTGGCATGTTTTATTCACTGTTTTTGGCTGGTTTGATGAGTTCTCATTTGCTTCATATACATGCCATGTAAACCATGCTAGCTAGCCAATGTTGCATGCTATTTTAGTCCATCATGTTAGCATTTTTTTCCCATGCTTTAAACTAGAAATGTGCATGTTTTGGGACTGCCTTGGCTCTATCTTTAGACTTCATGATCAAATAATGTTTCCTTTGTATACTTGTGGTTCAATGCATTGGACTAGTTTTGGGTTTCGGGGCTTATTCTATGCATCGGATGCCATATTTCCATGTTTCGGGACCATTTAGCATTATGTTTCAGTGCTGAAAATTACATGCTTGAATGTCATGCTTCATCCTTGCCATGCTTTGGTAGAGTGGCATTTAATGCCTTAGGTTCGGTCCTCGATTTGCGTGCATGTGTGCACGTATTTCGGTCATCTCACTTTCATCTCATGGCCACTGATGGGAGTGTGGCTGAGGTCCACTCATGTTGGTGTAAGTCCATTATGCATTGTGTATGCCTTTTCAATTCATAGCATTGCGTATGCTAGGTCGCATGTTAGAGCTTCGTGTATGCCATTTCATAGCATTGCGTATGCTAGGTTGTATGTTAGTCGCATTGTGTATGCCACTCATTTGCATTGTGTTTGGGATAGGAGTTAGCCCGAGCATGGGAAACGAGGTACATTTCGTACCCCGAGTGACAGAACGTGTCTCAATTCCCTATCACCGACACTCCGGATTACCCATGATGGAGTTTAGGTCTTGTTGTGTTTTCATGTGCATTCATTTCATATTGAGCCGTGCAATTCAACTCCTCGGCCATCATGCATCGATATGCGTGATTGGTGGCACGAGGATCGAGGACTACACTCCCTGAAGAGTAGTCATGCATACATGTGTGAAATACTTTGTCATGCCCCTTTGTTGCTCTCTATTGCAGTAAATCAGAAATCAGCGGCCTTCTGGAGTGTTGCGCAATATTCCGAAAACAATTGCAAACAGAGGCGAATCGGGGCATCGCAATCGATTTCCGCGCCAGGCAACTCAAGCATGCATCTCCCATCATTCGGAACAGAGCTGAGGCAGTCCATAGGCTTGCATGCTGATTTATCGCTTTCCTAGTTAATTTGTTAATTAATTAGGATTTTGTAATATTTTACTATTCATTTCGGACTGTATATTATTTATTCGGACCCTCCGAGCGAGGGCACAATTGTAATAAGTGTGCATGAGTGTGATGTATGTCTTCCAACCCCACGTCTTTCTCCCTTTTATTTACCATCTTATGATGGTTAGATTAGGGCATGTTTCAATTAGCATACAGTATGATAGCACGTTTGCATTCATTCATCTGTCTTGCATGCACCGGGCTCGGCGCATCATACTAACTGCATTGTATTTCAATTCCAAATTGAATACTTGTTAGTTGTAGCATTTCATATGCCATCTTAGAATAGCCGAGCCTATCTTAGCTGCATTTTGCATGTGTTGCATTAGGCATTTCTGTATAGTTAGGATCATGCATTGATTTCTAACTAGTTTCTGTTTTGGCTCGGAGTACTCGGTAAGTTTTATGCTTTAGCATCCTTACATGTGTGTGAGTGACTGTCATGATAGCATGTTTACCATGAGGCTAATTGCTTATGTGATATAACTGCCTAAATGCCTGTGGGTGAAGGTTGGGTTATTTGGATTGGAACAATTCATCAATTGTGAGTTTTAAGCCCACTAAATAGTGGCAAATCGTCTTGTTTTCTAAGCCCACCTGAGGGTGGCAAATCCACATTTTAGCCTACTTGCGAGTAGCAAACCGTTTTCAAAACAAACATGAGATGTTTCGTTCTAATTCAGGCGATCCAGTCTATACTTGTATGCTGTGTGCATCACATAGTAAGTCTAGGCTAATAACCGGAATAAGAACGCATAATGTTTTCAAAACTCGATATCATGGTTAGTAGAGGTCGATCTTTGATCGGGCGAGCGGGGGTGCTCACGAAGTGACCTTCCCCAATCGTACCGAAGTTCCCGAGCCGAGGCAACTTTGGTGATGACGGACACGTGGCCTTAGTCAACAAGTCAGGGTTTCCTAAATTTCCCAAAATAAAATATTTAGGTGGCCACTCTGTATCTGGCAAAGCAGTCCATGTTTGGCACTTCTTTCAAAAAATCTGTTTTCAAAAATGATTTGCCGAATTTGGACTCTTTGATGATTTCATCGGTCTTGCATTGCACTCTGCGAGATTAGATACAGGACCGTGACATTGAGTCTTGAACTGTAGTGAGCCCAATGAACAAAACGGGGGGGGATTCCCTCTCGGGACGTTCGGGGACGTTCTACAACGTGGGCTAACTATAAGGTTTGACTCTTATTAGAAAAAAGTGCATCACTCGATGAAGCAGCATTTGAGGGTCATGTCAACCATGATACGTGAGCTTACGGCTGCTGGGCACAATCTGACTCTAGAGCAACAAGTGCAAGCTGTGATTCGTTCTCTGCCAAATTCTTGGAAGCAGATGAAGCAAAACATGATGCATAATGAGAGTGTGAAAACATTCGAAGACATATCGCGTCATTTAGAGCTAAAGGCTGAGCGCCTAGAGGCGGCTAAGTCTGATAGTTCTGCTATGGTGGTTGAGTCAAGCTCGCGTAGGACTTCTCAGTTCAAGCGTGGAAAAGCAAAAGGTGCTCCTAAGAAACAAGCAGTAACTGCGCTAAAGCCTAATAGCGCCATAAATTTCAAGCGTAAGGTCAAGAGAGGTGGTAAGAAGGTAAAAGCTAAGCTGACATGCTTTAACTGTAATAAAAAATGACATTTCACTCTGGATTGCCCTGAGCAGAAGAAGGTACTCCCTTACTTAATTTCTCGTATTAAATACTTTGTTTCTAGTCAAGCATAAATTGCTTATCCTTCTCATTTTTGGTTATAAATTCAAGAGCAACAGACCACATCGTAAAGAACAGAGTAAGGTTCATTGAGTATCATCGAGTACCTGCTAGGAGCATAAAAGTTTACATGGGGAACGAGTCCAATATGGAGGTGCTTGGCATTGGCACATACAAGCTGGAAATGCGACGAGGGCACACCTTGTATCTTCATGATGTTCTTTATGCTTCGGATATTCAGCGAAACTTAGTTTCAGTTATTAGCATGATAAGCCTTGGTTTTAGCTTTTGTTTTGAGAATAATGGTGTTAGCATTTATTTGGGAACAATTTTTTGTGGTTTTGGTTATCTTTTAGATGGTTTCCTAGTTTTGGATGTAGATGATTCTAGTTTTAATAAAAATGCCAATAGCTCTGTTTCTTACATTGCATCTATTTGTGATAATGATTCTATGAGATGGCATGTTAGATTCGGCCACATAGGGCAAGATAGGACGACTAGATTAGCTAGAGAAGGCCTTTTAGGCCCACTCAGTAGAGTCACTTTGCCTACTTTTGAGCACTGTCTTGCTAGAAAGGCAACAAGGAAAACATTTGGGAAAGCCAAAAGGGCATCTATCCTATTACAGCTTATTCATTCTAATATATATGGACCAATGAATGTGAGGGCAAGGCATGAAGCCCCTTATTTTATCACATTTATAGATGACTGCACACGCTTTGGCCATGTCTATTTGATTTCTCACAAGTCAGAAGCATTGGATTGTTTTAGATAGTATGTTAATGAGGTTAAGAATCAATTAGACAAGAGCATTAAGGCTCTAAGGACTGACCGAGGACGTGAATATCTATCTGAGCAATTTAAAGTGCCCTGCAAGAAAAAAGGGATTATCAGGCAATTAACAATTCCTGGGACTCCGTAGCAAAATGGTGTAGCGGAGAGAAGGAATCGCACATTGCTTGACATGGTTAGATCTATGATGGCGCAAGCTAATCTTCCCATTTCTTATTAGGGAGATGCCTTGTTGACTGCTGTCAACATCTTTAATCGTGTGCCCTCCAAAGCAGTTCCTTCCATCCCATATGAGATGTGGACGAGCAAAAAACTTGATATGGGCAATTTTCGACCTCGAGGTTCAGCAACTTACATACACAACGCTTCTCATAAGTTTGGGAAGTTGGGCCCTAGAGGAAAGAAGTGTATCTTCATTCGCCATAGTGAGCATTCTAAGGGCTATGTGTTTATTGGAGAGCATCTAGATGGAAGTGTGACTGAAATTGAGTCACGAAACGTGAATTTCCTAGAGGAGGATTTCCATAGCAAAGGTGAGGTAACTAGAGATGTAGAGCTCTATGAGATGAAGGATCTACATTAAGGCACACCTAGTAACCTAGTAGAGAATGAAGAAATAATCCCTCAAACTCCTAGGGACAGTAGGAACGATTTACCTACCCATGAATTAGATCCAATGGATAAGGATTCTCAGCACTCTCAACTGCGTAGAAGCAAGCGTGGAGCTATACCCCACCGTCGTTTTGAGATTGACGGGGAAAAATTCATGATTACTCTAAGTGATGAGATGAAGCCTAAGAATCTCAAAGTGGTTCCACTACTAAAATTTCAGCTTTTTGCGACAGTAAAATGCCGTCGCTAATACTTTTAATGCCGTCGCAAAAACTTTTTGCGACGGTAAATGACTTTTTGAAACGGCAAAAGGGGAGTCACAACTGGGGGGGTTGCAAAAGAGTTTTTACGACGGCACTTTGCAGTCACTAATAATGTTTGAAATTTCTTGACTTTTTGCGACGGTACTATTTTACCGTCGCTAAAAATGTTATTTGAGACGGCAAAAAATGTCGTCGCTAATAGTCTTTTTTTTTGCAACAGTAAGAACACTTTTTTGCGACGCCACACCGTCGCAAAAAGTATTAAAAATATGAAAAATTTCTATTTTTTGCGACAGTGTACTGTCATCACAAAAAGTATTAAAAAATAATAAAATTTCTATTTTAAATAATAAAATTTTTATTTTTTGCGACCGTTTAGTGCCGTCGCAAAAAGTAAAACTTGTAACAAAATCAATAAAAATATTAAAATTTTCTGTTTTTTGCGACGGTGTAATGCCGTCACAAAAAAGAAAAAAACATCCTCCGATAAAATTATTAAAAATATTAAAATTTCTCCATAATAATTGCATAATAATATAAAAATTCCTGTATAAAAATAACAATTTCTTCATAATAAAATATTCTTCCATTCATAATTACACATCAACAAAATTATCCCACTACATAATGTTCCATTATACATATATAATGTTTAAATACATGATTTTGTTCATAATTCAAAATAACATAAACCAAAATTAAATGTTTTTCTCATCATTCTTCATACATAACAAAAAAAAAAATTAGCCACATTCTCCACAGGCATGCATTCCACAAGAAGCACACTCCTACATGGAAAATATCTGAAAAATAAAAACAAAAATAATTAATGACAATATAATTATGTGTTAATGTTAATTACAAAAAAACATAAAAATTTAACTACTATAGCATCAAATACAACAATTTTTTTTGTTAGTCATCAAATCCCACATGAATAATTAAACATCTCAATCAAATACAAAAATAAAAATTTTACTATAGCATCAAATACAAAAAAAAAAATTATAAATTTTAATACTATAACAAAAACTAATCACCCTGTTTGATTCTTAATTTCTAACTTCAATTTTAAAAAAATTTTAAAACTTTTATTTGGTTATCTAAAAAATTAGAAAAAAAAATCAAAATTCAATTTTTTGGATGAAGTTGGGAAATAAATAAATATTCTCTATTTGACATAAAGTGATTAGATGAATAGAATAAATACTAACGATTCTATTTGTCTTAACAGACTGTCAATTATTTTGCTTATTACATCTTCATCAAACCAAACTTATTTTCATTCGGTTGTTATGATAAGATTCTATACTACTTTTGATGAGAGTTTTTTTTTTGTTTTTTGGATTAAGCTTCATTATTTACATTGCCCAAAATCCAATATAAAAGAAATTTTGAATTTCACTTGCAAAATTCAAAAAAGTAAAATTAAACAATAGTCACCTCTCAAAAAATACTTGTTTTTTATTTTCCAAGCTAAACAAATTTAAATGGAAAAATGAATTTAATGTGCAATGAGATGGATGGAAGGATTACGTTTCAGCAAAAAATCAAATAGTTTAATTCTGGAACTGAAAGCTTCGTTGAGGACGAGAAACAAAGTGATGATCTCCCAACTCTCAGCATAAGATGTGTTTAATTTGGTGAACCAGTAAAGCTAGAAACAAAACTACAAAAAAATAAAAGTAAAATTTTGGAGCATGCAGAGCAAGCGCATACCATTTGAGCTTCATTCCCACTTGCCAATCATAAGTTTCATATGTTATCTTTCTTTGGTAATCTGAAAGTTTCTAATGACTGTCTCTGAATGGTATGTTAATTGATCAACATTTTTAAAGAAATTAATTGTTTTATAAAACATCTTAGCACCAAGTAATAATCTCATCTTCCAAAAATACCATAGTGAAAACATGTCCAATTAACAACAAAGGTTCTATATCCTCAAATAAATGAATAACTTGATTGAATACACAACTATATATTATTTTATAAAACAATTAATTTCTTTAAAAATGTTGATCAATTAACATACCATTCAGAGACAGTCATTAAATTTGTGCAGACATAAAATTTACAATAATACAAATTTTATTATCATGAATTCCAAATTTATGCATATCTCAAATCAACAATACTAAAAATCCAAAATTTACCTAAAAAATTAATAACTCAAATTTATTTTATATATAAACCTTACACTTCATCAATTCAATTTATACCACACAAACACATTCAAAATCCAATCACAACCAAATACCAAGATAATGTAGAAAATGTCAAGTCACAACCAAATCCTACTTGGGTCGTCTCTCAAGTCACAATCAAAAATACCCAAAATGATGATTCTTTAGAACAATTTTGTATCTGCCTTGGTTCCTTGCCCATATGATTTGATTTAAAAAGAGTATACCAAACAACACATTTTTTACCCCTTTTGTTTAGAATATTATAAAAAATAATGTTAAGTAATATTTAATTTTTTTTATAAAATTTATAGTACGTGAATATATACCAAAATATGAATTTTGTGGAACCATCTTGAAAGGGAGGGGAGGGGAAGAATAAAAGAAACAATAAAGAATTTTTTTAAAAAAAATAACAATACAAAGGAAGTTCTTCAATAATTGTAATTTATCAAATTAAATTAAGTCTTGAAAGAACTTAAAATAAGTAATCAAAAACCTTACAAAGTTCAATGAATAAAATAAGAAAAAAAATCATAAATAGCAAAGTTGGTGAAAAAAAATAAAAAAATAAAAATAAAATAAATAACGAAGTGAATTTGAAATGCTTGTTTGAAATGCAAGGTTTAAAGTGATGTTTCATGGAACCAAAACTTTGGTATCATGTTTTTTTGGGTGAAACTTTGATATCATGTTAAGAAAGTATATTAAACTCTTGCTTGTTTCATGTTTATTGTGCAGCTAACATAATTTTTTTTTAATAATCATGTCAATGCCAAAATGCTCAATACATAGGAACACTACTGGGAATGGTCTTAACTCATGCACTAGTCAATCCTGTTGGCTCTTCATCTTAATTATGAACTGATAAAAAAAATTTCTAAACTTATTTATAGCACCCACTGAACTTATTTAAACCTTGATGATATACACTGCTTTATAGTGGACATCAAATACGGTATGTTCTTGAGATCAAAACTGTAGACAAAGGATAATACTAAATTCTTTTGTAACATACTTTGGTTTTTGCTCTCTCTCTCTCTCTCAATTTTTTTTCCCTCCCCGTGTACTAAATCTTTATAGTCGATGTGCTTCCTTTATGGTAAATGACTTTGTTTCATTTTGGATTAAGAGACATTCTTCTGTTGGTTTGCTAGATAAAATACATGATGCATTCTGTCTTATAATTCCTGATGAATTAGGCCACCAACTTCCTATTGCAGTCCCTATTTCAGATTAATCTATGCATACAAAGTTTCTACTTTTGAGTTTGGGTCCTGAAACTGTCTAATATTTTTGTTTCTTTTCGTAAGTAGAAGGTTAATATACTAAACAATAAAGATATACAATGATGCACAAGACATCCTCAGGAGTCACATGATGAAAAATGCATTAGGCAACAAATCTCTTCATAGAATCATACAAAAGAAAACATAACAAACCAAAAGAAACTCTCTCACAACCCTGAGGCTATGTCAAAATTTAAAAGGCTTAAAAGACATACAAGACTCCTAAAAACTGAGGCCTCAAACTTTATTGTCTAAGATGAATATGCAGTGTTGCTATTTTGAGCACTTATCTGTAAATAAATAAATAAATAAATAAATATGCAATTTTAGAATTACTGATTTTGCAGAACAAAATTGCATTGCTTTGACCCATAACTTCACATCTTACTTATCTTGAGTTTTAGTCTACTAAAGTGACTTCTGTGACTGCTACAAACTTCTGTCCACCTAACCCTTCTCAATCTAATGACAATGGTGGGTGGTGCAACTCATAATTGACGTTCCTAATATTTAGTGCATTATGGTAAATCTGTGAGAAGTCACGTATTGGGAAAAATGCCAAAGCATGATGGTATATATAAGCTAATGCATTATGCAGTCAAACTTACCTCCCTCTATAGAGCCTCATCAAGCTCTTGCTTATCATCAGGAGTGATATCTTTGGCGTATAATTGGGTTAAACAATTACGAATCCTGACCGAAAAAAATAAGGGATTGATCAAAGCAAATAAAAAACAATTCATAACATCAAAGATTATAACACGTTGACAACACAAATGAAAGATTACAAACTATTTAATGACAAACCTTCTGTGCTTTTGAAGCAAAGATTTGCGGACAGATTGAGTAGGGTGAGCAGTGAAGACCAGATCGACAGTTTGATTTTTCATAGCATCAAAAACTTCTTCAGGAGATTTCTTCAGTTCCCCCACAAGTCTCTTGAGAGTTTCTTCAATGTCTGATTCAGTCATTGTCGAGTTCTCATCAGCAAAATCCCCCTTTTTCAACTTGATTCGTCGATGGCAAGCAATCTGAACCTCCTCAACGAGGTTAGCCAAGTTAAGCATGTGAGGGAATGACTTGGCAATGACAATAGAGTCATCGTCGATCGAGAGAGAGAGGGGTAAGAAGAGATTAGGGATTTTTGGTTTTGGGCAGGGGGGGTTTGAGATTGGGGATTTTTTGTTTGGGTTGGGGAGGCGGGGGTACAGAACAGGAATGCAAAAAAAAAAAGGGGGAATGGAAAAAAAAAAGGGGAGGGGGATTAGGGATTTTTGGTTTTGGGCAGGGGGGTTTGAGATTGGGGATTTTTTGTTTGGGTTGGGGAGGCGGGGGTACAGAACAGGAATGGAAAAAAAAAAAGGGGAATGGAAAAAAAAGGGGGGGGAACAAAACGGGGAATGAAAAAAATAATAAAAATTTCGGTCCCAAATGAAATTTAAACAACAAACTTAAATAACGTGGTTTAACTCTCTTTTTATTTTTTTATTTTTTTTTGTAGTTAATGAATTTTTTTTTTAAAAAAAAATCATTTATTTTTTTAGTTATTAAGATTGAAAATTTATTTGTTTTATTTTTATTTTAATGAAAAAAAAATTATTATTATTTTTTATTTGGTAGAAGTAGAGGTAATATTTTGTGGTAGAGGAGAAGGAGCGGCAGTAGTGGTGAAGGTGGTGGATAAGAGATGGTGGTGGTGGTGGTGGTGGTGGTGGTGATGGCGAATGAGATTAGTGGTGAAGTTGTGGTAGTGGTAGAGTAGGTGGAGTGACGGGGGTGAAGGAGAGGTAATGGTAGTAGTAGTAGTAGTCGTGGCAATAGTGGTAGTGGAGTGGTGGCGATGGTCGTAGTAATGGTAGTCGTAGAGGTGAAGTGGCAACCGTGGTAGTAGTGGTGGTAGTGAAATGGCATTTGTAGTAGTGGTGAAGGTGGTAGAGGAGATGGGTGGTGAGAGAGAGAGATGAGTGAGAGACAGATAGAGGAGAGAGAGAGAGAGAGAGTAGTGAGCGAGAGAGAGACAAAGTGGTCGCTAAAAGTATATTTTCTTATAGTGGATCGATAAATCGAGAGGGAGCTCAGTAAATAGAGAAGACGGAAGGGAGAGAGTGAGCAACACGAACACAGTAGGGGAGAGAGAGAGAGAGAGAGAAAGAGATAGAGAGTGAAAGACAGAAAAAAAGACAAAAAGAGAAGAGAGATGAACGAGAGAGACAGAGAGAGAGATAGAGAGAAGAGAGATAAGCGAGAGAGACATAGAGAAAAAAGAGATGAACAAGAGAGACAGAGAGAAGAGAGATGAGCGAGAGAGAGGTGAGAGAGATAGAGAGATGGGTGAGAGAGATAGAGAGAAGAGAGATGAGCAAAAGAGACAAAGAGAGAAAAGGGATGAGAGAAGAGATAGATGAATGAGAGAGATAGAGAGAAGAGTGATGAGTGAGAGAGAGGAAGAAAAGTGAGAGAGAAAGATGAAAAAATGGGTGAAAAGATATAGACAAAGAGAGAGAGACACAGAGAGAGAGAGAAAGAGAAAAAAAAGAGCGAAAAGAGATAAACGAGAGAGAGACAGAAAGAGATGAGCGAGAGAGAAAAAAATAAGAAAGAGAGAAGATAAATGAAAGAGATAGAGAGAAGAGAGATGGACGAGAGACACAGAGAAAAAGAGAGAGAGAGAGAGAGAGAGAGAGACAAACAGGCAGACAGAGAAGAGTGATGAGTGAGAGAGAGAAAGAGAATAAAGACAGAGACACAGAGAGAAAGAGAGAGACAGACAGACAGAGAAGAGTGATGAGTGAGAGAGAGAGAGAGAAGAGGGATAGAGACACATAGAGAAAGGGAGAGACAGACAGACAGAGAAGAGTGATGAGTAAGAGAGAGAAAGAGAAAAGAGACAGAGACAGAGAGATAGGAAGATGAAAAAATGGGTGAAAAGAGAAATGTTCAAAAGAGTAAGATGACGTCGTTTTTTTTTTTTAATTTTTTTTTTTTTTTGTGATAGAAAAATACCGTTGCATTTATTTAAACCATTTTGTGACTATATATATATGAAGCCATCTCAAAGCCACAATATATTTTTTTTTTTTTTTTTTTTTGCAACGGTACCTACTATAGTCGCAAAAATTTTTTTTTTTTTGGCGACTGCAGCTTGTACCGTCGCAAATACTCTTTTTTTTTTTTTGCGACAGCATTTTATGCCGTCGCAAATACTCTATTTTTTGCGACAGCAAGTTGTGCCGTCTCAAAAAGTCACATTTTTTTGCGACGGCAAATTGTGCCGTCTCAAAAAGTCATATTTTTTGCGACGGCAAATGCGCCGTTGCAAAAAGTTCCGTCTCTTAAGCCCAGTTTTCTTGTAGTGTTCTCTCATCCCCTGCTAGTAAAGAATAGAGTGCTACAATGGATGAAGAAAGAGTTTATGAAGAAAAACCATGTCTGGGACTTGGTTGATTTGCCGCCAGGGCGCAAGACTATTGGGAACAAATGGGTTCTCAAAATCAAGCCCAAGGCGGATGGTTCCATAGAAAGGTATAAGGCTCGCCTAGTGGCGAAAGACTACACCCAATTAGAGGGTGTGGACTATGAGGAAACATTTTCACCAGTTGTGAGGTTTGCCTCTATTCGCGTAATTATGGCCATAATAGCTCAGTTGGACTTAGAGCTATATCAGATGGACGTTAAGACTGCATTTCTCAATAGAGAATTGGATGAAAAGATTTATATGGATCAACCAGAAGGCTTTGTGGCAGTAGGTCAGGAGCGCAAAGTTTGCAAGCTTCAACGTTCTATTTATGGCTTAAAGCAATCATCCAGACAGTGGAATCTGAGATTTCATCGAGCCATTGTTTCTAATGCATTTACAATGATCGATGAAGATCACTGTGTGTACGTTAAGCAGTCCAAGGACATTTTTCTAATATTGTCATTATATGTGGATGACATATTATTGGCTGAAAATGACAAGGAAATAATTGTCGCCACTAAAAAGTAGTTGTTCTCTACATTTGAGATGAAAGACATGGGTGAAGCGAGCTATGTGTTCGGTGTTAAGATCCTTAGGGATCGCTCTAGGAGACTTCTCGGTTTATCTCAAGAGACTTACATTAAGACTATTCTAGAGCGATTCCAGATGCAGAGCTGCAAACCCATTGACACTCCTGTTGCGAGAGGCGAGAGCCTAAGCCTTGATATGGGTCCTAAGACTCCAGAAGAGAAAGAAAAGATGGCCCGTGTACCCTACGCGAATGTTGTTGGGAGCTTGATGTATGCTATGATGTGTACACGCCCTAACATTTGTTCTGCAGTCGGATTGGTGAGTCGTTACCAATCCAACCCAGGACCAACTCATTGGAAAGCAGTTAAGAGGATATTACTATATCTTAGAGGGACTACAGACTACACACTTTGATACCAAAGTTTTGATCTACATCTAGTTGGCTATTGTGATACTGACTAGGGAGGAGACTTAGATGAGCATAAGTCCACTTCAAGATATGCTTTCATGCTTAGCGGTGGTGCTATTTCTTGAAGCAGTAAGAAGCAATCTTGTATCGCCTTATTGACAATGGAGGCTGAGTTTGTGGCTTGTTCATCTACCGTTCAGGAAGCCATTTGGTTAAGGAGATTCCTTCAGCATTTGGATATTATCACACATACTTCAGACCCTATGACTATCTATTATGACAGCATGGCTGCACTCACTGACGCTAAGGATCCTAAGTACCATGGGAGAACGAAACACATTGATGTGAGTTCAACTTTATCAGAGACATTGTGGCACAGAAAGAAATGATCTTGGAGCACATCTCTATGAGTCGCATGGTTGCGGACCCTTTGACTAAACCCATTGCTAGAGATGCTTATCCTACTCATGTTAGGGCTTTAGGACTACGTAGGTGGTGATATATGTGTATTCAGTTGAACTCTTATTTTTTGGGGGATATTTATGCCATTAGTATTCATATTTTTTCTATTACACATTTATGTTTACTATTTTTTGCAATGGTTTGTGAATTAGCACACACAGAATAAATAAATTTGATGTTAGCAGGCAAGATTGGCTCACTCACACGAGTAATCGCCCTTAGCTCTAGGTAGCGAGCAAGGATGAGACTAGTGGCTTATTGTATTTGGAGCCAAGAGTGAGGCTAAAATTATCCACTAGCTATGTTGGCTTGGTTGGAGCCAAGATGAGGTCTTGTTAAAGTCCTACCATGGATATGAGAATACCCACTTTTCCATGATGTGCCTGTTATGGATAGCCAAATGCGAGAGGCAAGCAACTAGAGAATTTGAGTTAGACGCTAGAAAACGACTTATGTGCTTAAGAGCGACTGGACTAAGATCTGTATAGTGTGTGAGTTTAACATCACTCTTTGGAAGAGTTATTCCACTATAGCATGCATTCGTACTGCATATGCTTATCGATCCGTTAGCGAGGTGAGAGAATGGATTCCTGCTTCCACACCGTGTAAGTCCTAAAAGTCATTTTACCAATGACTTCACTTTATGCCATTTGTGACCTTTGACTATGTCATAAGATAAGGAGTTAATGTTCGACTACTTTGGTATGTTGTCTGCGGTCACGTATGTTTCGGCTTTAAGGGACATTACTGGGAAAGCGGTCAATTCCAAGTTAAATGATATGAGGGTGAAGGGAAGATCATCTAGTTTTACGTCTCTGCTCTATATTCACTGTTGACAACTCACATCGCTCTGTATGGGATGCTGATTGGGTATGAATACAATGCGGGACCTAGGAGGGTCCAACATGCTCTTTGAGGGATTAGAGATGTTCTGGACTGATGTAACTAAATGGGTCTGGGTACATGAGACACAATTTCTATTCTTTTTGGGTTGATGTCTCTATGCTGGCTCATATTGAGTTTCTAGTATATAGCTCCCACATACAGGTGTTCTCAGCGGTCACACGGTTCATTGGCTAGTATGAGATTGTTCAATATTTTGAGAGATTGAGATAGAGATATGGCAATGTCATGCTAACTCATGTGCAAGTGGGAGATGTTGGAAATTGGGCTGGGTATTGGACCCGGATTTGGGCGCCCATGTGGCATGACCCATGAACAATTAAACTATCCATGTAAATTTGAATTTGAATTATTTGGATAACCCACAATCAATATCTATATCTACCATATCTTATCAAGAGATATGGATAGATGGTTAGATGCTCAGCCTACATATCTGATACGGTATATAGGATGTGGGATGTATCGAATAACGAATATTTTTTTCCATATTCTCTCTGTAACTCTCTCCTATTAAAAACAACGATCAAGCCTTTGTACTGTGACTAGTGTGGGTGATACTCATACTATGGTATCACACCATTGCTGGGTGTTCGTAGTTCGTGATTTGTGAAGCACGTAATTTACTCACAAGGTTCTTCGAGTTGGATTCTATCAAACAAGGTATGGTTTGAATCTCTTTACCTGCTGCATTATCTCTATCTTACAGTTAGCAAGCTAATATTATTACTGCTCATGATCATGATCATGGTTCTTCTCTTATCTTGAGTTGTCTTTGTTTTTCTTCTTCTTGAACTTCTTGGGTTTTTCTGTATCTTTATTTTTCTTGAAATAGTCTTCTTTATGTTCTTCCTGGCAACTCTATTCTTGTTAAGGACATGGTTTCAGACTCACTTGTGTTTAGAAACTAGCATACTCAAAATATGGTGGTAGTACTAATAGATCAATTACCTCTTTTTAAGTGATACATATTTTATCTTTTATTTTATAGTGTTGCTTTGCTTTTATACATCTTTTGTTCATTTTTTAAGTCTTCGTTTGAGGAGAGCTAAAATAGTCTGACTTTTTGGCTATTTTAGCCTCGTTTGGTTTTTATTTTTGACTTTTTTGACTTTTGTGAGAGAAAAAGTGTAATGATTATGATTTTGATATGACATTTTGTCTTATTGACTTATGTAGCCAATTTTGTCTTTTGTGCTTTTTTAGCTAAAAATCCATTGCCAAACATATGTTTGGATCATGAAAATTATGAGCTTTGTGATTTTTTGTATTGTTTTGAGGATGTAATAACTAAAATTAAGAAAACTTCCAAACATGAGGATTCTACTTCTTGAAATGGAGATCTTGGTTGGTGTATATGTTTGAGATAACTTTCTTGACCTAGTCTGGTGGGAAGATACCCATGTAACTTATAAGTTCCCTCTCTCTCTCTCTCTCAACCTTGTCATTTGTCATTTGCATATATGGCAAGTTTTGCTGAAAGCCAAGCAAATAGTTTATTTATTTATTTCTTTCTTTTTCTAATTCTTAAACACAAAGGAAAATCAATCTCCCCCTCAAGTGTTCATTTGAACCAATTTAACGTGAACAAATGATATATAAATCTATTTTTTAAACTTATTTTTAGATTTAGTGATATCTTAAAAAGATGATTTACTCATTTAATGTGGGTATTTGAGAAGTTGCTATTTTAGTAGGTTATTTTAGTTTTATAGAACGGCTAGACTAAAAGGTAAGTTCTATAGAACGGCTATTAGACCAACGATATTGTATGGGACGAAGTGTTAGGCAACCAAGAAACAATATGTATATAAGATAAGTGTTGCTGAGATGAGGATGCTAAGGTGGATGTATGGCAAGACTAGATAAGATATAATAAAGAATGAATGTATTCGGGAATTGGTAGGACTAGCACTGATAGAAGATAAGTTGAGAGAGAATCGATTGAGATGGTTTGGTCATATTCAACGGAGACCAACAGAGGCAGTAGTGAAGAGATGTAATGCAGTGACGATAGATGGACATATATTAGGGAACTAGGTAGGCTTAGATTAATGTTGGTTAGCGTTGTAAATAAAGATATGGATCCACTTAATTTGACTAACGAAATGACCTTTGATAGAGCTGCATGGAAAAGAAGAATTCATGTAGCTGACCCCATTTGATGGGACTTAAAGCTTAATTTTGTTTGGTATTTTAGCTTTTGGCTATTTTATTAGTTGGCTAAAATTTTTGTTTGGGAAGATGATTTAATTTTTTTATAGTCAAATGTGATGTTGGTAAAAAATAATAATAATTATGGATTTGATGTGACATTTTATTTTATTAATTATTTTAACCTATTTTAAATTTATTTTTTTTATAAATTTTAACTAAAAAATAACTCAAAATCCACCTGCCAAACAGGGCCGTCATCGTAATAAAATCAAATCAATAGCCATTATACATTCCATTTACTGAAAATCAGTCTATCGAGTCCTTATCAATGTATCATATTTCGCAAGTGTGGGCCGTTGAATCAATAAACCCAACATATATGACCCCCTCATGTAACGTTTGGTACACCACATATGACTTTCTTTTTTGAATATTATTATTTTATTTATATAAGTAGTCACTAGCACTACAGGAAATATGGGTTTAGGTGACGTTTTTTTAACGGCGTTTTTTAAAATGTCACTGTTTCTAATATTTAACGGCATTTTTTAAACGTCTTGTTTTTCTTTAATCGAAACGACGCCATTTTATGAATATGAGGCGTTTATTAACGCCTTCAAATGCGTGTTGTCTCACGCGCTTCCTTTTTCAATCTGAGAATCTCAACTCCCAAATTGAACCGATGCACTCGCAAATAATCTCTTTCTCTCTCTCTCTCTCTCTCTACTGTCTAAACCCTAATTATCACAGAGATTCAATTGCTTATCAATGGAATCCTCATAAATCGAAGTTCTCTCTTGAAATCGAAGTGATTCATCAGAGTGATTTTGAAGTTCATCTCAGCAATTCAGATCTCGAAATCGAAGTTCATATCACGAAATTTTAAAATTCTGAGTTCATATCACTTCGATTTCATATTGCGATTCAAATCTAAGTTCATATCACTTCAATTTCGATTCAGATCTCAGTGATTCAGATCGGTCTCAGTGATTCATATCTCGAAATCAAAATCGAAGTTCGATTCAAATCGTGATTCAGATCTCAGCCATTCAAATTGGTCTCAGTGATTCATATCTCGAAATCGAAATCGAAGATCATCTCAGCAATTCAGATCGGTGATTCAGTTTGGTGATTCCGAGGTTCAGATCGATCTCAGCGATTCAGATCAGTGATTCATCAGAGCGATTTCGAAGTTCTCTCTTGAAATTGAAATCGAAGTTCATCTCAGCGATTTAGATCGGTGAGCTCAACACACTCTCTCTCTCTCTCTCTCTCTCTTAAGGTGAAATCAATCTTGTGATATTCTATGAATGGTTTTGATATTTGATTTGAAATGATCCTGTCATATCCCTCATTTATCAACCTATATGTATTGACCCTTTCTTATCTATAAAAATTATACTAATGCCCTATTCTAAAATTATGGGTAGGTAAAAAAACCCGGGTTCTGATTTCTATATTGAATGATTTGCAGGAAGAGATAGAGCTTGGACTTTCCAATGTAAGAGTTCAATAATTTCCTATATCATTCTCTTCTCCTTCAACTTTATTAGTGTTTCTATAGATGCAAGCACAAGAACCTTATTCTTGTTTTGTTGATTTATTAAATATCATGTCATTGCAACTTTATTACTTTTGTTTTTGTAATACATCCTTTTTCAATTGTAGTAAAGTTATTATCAAATATATCCATCCTTAATGTGCTGCTAGTTGTCTATATCTACTATATACGTCTGCTGCTTAACATTTGGCCAAGATTATATTCTAGACATAGGGTTGGTTATGCTGTGCTAAAATATGTTCTTTCGATTGGGAAGACTTCCTAATATTCCGGTATGAAAACTATGTGCAAAATGTAATGTCCTTCAATAGGAGGACGTAATGTCCTAGGGTGATTTTCTATGAGCTTATAGTTTTGAGGGTTTATTTGTCGAAACAAATGGCAGTTGATGCCATTCTTGACATGATAGAAAGATGGCTTCTTATCCTCTCATTGGTCGGTTTAAGCGCAAGATCGCCACCATGGGTATTTTTTTGGTGATTTTGATTCGATTTCTTATTGGATAGTTCTGTTTGTGATTCCATTTTCTGATGTGTTTTCTATTGATCTGGTTATTGAAAAAATGGAAATCAAATACTATTATTTATTTTATTTTTTTTAATGGGGATCACTAGAGCTTAGATGTTAGTTTTCGCGGGTGTTGCGATTGATGGAAAATATGTTATTAATATTTGAATTTTTGGCACATGATGTAGTAACGGCTAGATTGGGGTTTTGTTAAGTGAAGAAAAGAAATTGAGAGAAAATAAATCTCTCATCACTTGTTGAATGATTAAAGAGATGTGAGAACTATTGAGAAAATGATGAGAGAGAGCAATATTTTAAAACTTGAGTTTTATTGACCTCAAAATTGCTCTTTCAAACTCATTTATATGTAAATTGGATTGAGCTAGATTGTTATTGTCATGGCTTGCACTATAGTCAGCTTGGACTAAAAGATTATGTCAAACACAGAATTTTTATCCTTTCATATAATATTTAGATACATTATAAATACACCTCTTGAAATTTAATTAAAATACAAATCACCCCTGTAGTTTTATGAATTACATTTCATCCCTGAGGTTTCTAATTTCATAACAAATCGTCTATTTTATTAATAAATTATGAAGTCAATTAACAGTTTTTAATGATGTTAGAAATATGTTTCAATTAATAATTTAGATAATTTTATTATTATATAGGGAATCAATTATGAATTTTATTTTTTTAGTTAATTCTGTTAAATAAAAAATTCTGACAATGTGGTATGTGTAATTTTTCAAATCACAATGGACCATTTGTACTTTAAATAAATCTCAGGGTGTATATTTGTAATTTACCCTATATATTTTGTATATTACTCTGTGATCAAATTTTTATATTTTTTAACAATTTTTTTTTATACTATTGGATCTCAGTAGGGGTGTAAAAATGGCTCACGACCCAGGCTTGAGCCCAACCCAAGATCTTTGGCCTGAGCCTGGGCCGTCATTTTGAAGCCCGACCTATCGAGCCACTCAAGGCCTACTCAAAACCTAGCCCGACTTGAGGCCCGACCCACCCGAGGCCCAGTTTCATTTTTCGGGAAAAACAACAAAATTTTTGGTGGAAAAAATAAAAAAAATAAATAAAAATGTTCAGACCTAGGCCTGGCCCAAGCCCTGTCCGACGACCCACCCAAGGCCCGAATACCCCTTGGGCCTAGGCTTAATTTTTTTATACTATTTGATCTCACTGTGGCTCGAACCCAAGCCCAACCTGAGATCCTAGGGTTAGGCCATCATTTTGAAGCCTGGCTCGGCCTGGCCCGTGGACCCAACCCATCAGCCTGCTCAAGGCCCACTCAAATCCCAACCTGAGTCCCAACCAACCCGAAACCCAGTTTCATTTTTAGTGGAAAACAATAAAATTTTGGTGGAAAAAATAAAAAATAAAAAAATGTTCAGGCCTAGGCTCGGCCCAAGCCTGAGCCAGGAACGAGGCCCGGCCCAATGACCCACCCCAGGCTCGAATACTTCTTGGGCCTATGCTTATTTTTTGGCCCGTAAGTCAGGCCGAACCAAATTTACATCCCTAGATCTCTGAAGTAGATATAGGAATGGATTTTCATGTCATTTTCCTTTTAACATTGATGGCTTAATGGCTATGTTTGGCTTAATCACTATGTTTGATCATATTTGATTGTGAAAAATGGCAATCTCACAGGATTATGAATTTCCTAAAAAGGTGGTTAACATGCCCACAATGTAGTATTGCTAATCATATCCGCATTTTAGAGCTGAGCAAGGAATCTGTGAAATCCGTAATCCGATCCAATTCAGTCCAATCCGATAGGTTTGGATTAGTTTTTTGAATCCGTGGTTCGATTCCAGATTGAAGAATTAAAAATCCGTAGTCCACGGATTGGTTCCGGATTGAACCCCACGGTTCCGGATTGGAACCGATCCGGACCGTATACAAATAATCTATATTTTTATTATATATCCTCCCCCATATTATCTTCTCTTATTCTATATAAAATCTAAACTCAAACCTAAAACCATATAATATCTTCTTTTATTACTTTTGTTTGTTAGTTTTTAGTTTTAATTTGTAATGGTGTAAATACTTATGGTGAAACCAGTTTTCTTATGGTTATTTAAATTCTAGAATAGTATGTCGCTATTATAAAAAAACATGTTGCTATTGTGGAACTAATATGGAGCTATGTTTATATTTTTATAAAATTAAAGTGTTATATATATATATATATTTGTTATTTAATTATATGAATCCGTGGTCGTAAACCGATCCAATCTATATTTAAATGGATTGGTTCAGATTAGTTCCATGATTTAAACAGATTCGATTGGTTTCAATTTTTCAAAAACCGTAGATAACGAATTGGTCCTGGTTTTATCCCAATCCGGTCCAATCCGAACCATGCTCACCCCTACCGCATTTTATATAACGAGGATTTGTACAAATTTAATCTCAATCAATTAGAACAAAATCTCATCACTTAATTTTACTGTACTCGTAACCTCAATTGACTTAATCCAAATATCAAATCTGCCTAATATGTTGACCAACCTAATATTAAGCCATAAATGATAATCAGTATTAGGTGTGCTAGCCTCACAACATGCATTCAAATTGTTAGGTTTTTATTCTTGACAATCCCGTTTGACAAAACTCCTTTCAGTTGTAATTTTATTCGTTCTTTTATTTCAGTGAGGCTATGAGTTTTAGATGCGAATTCAACCCGAATTGTGCCTTGCAAAGAAGTTTGTGATGTCTATTCTTTCATGTTTGTCACTTCGCTGACTATGTCAGAGATCGAGCTACCCAATTAACTTGTGGGGGTCCAAGGGGCAGCGCCCCTTGGCGGGTTCGGAGCAGTGCCCCGGCGGGGTTGAGAGACAGCTCCCCCGAAGCAAAAAGCAAAATTGCAGTCAAAGTTGTTTGTCCACTCAAGCGGCCATTCTTGCGTTCGAGCGGAGATTACGACCTTTTAGAAATTTTACTCGCCTACAAAAGTACTGGGAGTTGTTTTTTCCCACTCAAGCGGCCAAGATAAGGATCTAGGCTCAAGAAGGTTGGCAGGTTTGAGCAACAAAATTTTTGCACCCTTTAGCCGAGATAAGGATCTAGGCCAAAGGTGGTTGGCAGATTTGACCAACAAATTTTTTGCACTCTTTGACCAGGATGACAGTTACCTCGGCCAAAGCAGATTAGCAGGTTTGACCAACAAAATTTTTTGCACTCTTTGGCCAGGATAATAGTTACCTCGGCCAAAGCAGGTTGGCATGTTTGACCAACAAATTTTGAACTCTTAGGCCGAGATGGTTATCTCGGCCAAGGAAGGTTAACAGGGTTAGTAAACTGAATTAGTCTGCTCGGCGAGACACAAAAAGAACAAATCACCGTACAATTGCAAACTCGAAAGTTATATACATTAAAGGCAAAAATATGGGGCTATTCAAATTTTTGGGAGGTACATGACAGCTGTAACAGGAGAACGGGGCTAATAGGGGCACGCCACGTGTCCTAAGAATGACATCGTATCAAACACGCCAGATTAGTGGAAGGACGTGCTGAGCAATTGACAAGACTTGTTGGAACTGAATGAGTTGTGAGACCGAACAACTTCTCTAGTTTGGCAAAGTTGAGCGTTTTTAGCTCGGCTAGAGGAAAGTAATCCCAATCATGCATCGTAGATAGAATTAAGAAGCAATTGAGAGGGTAATTTGTATAGCAAAATTGGGCCGAGCTAGGAAGCATTGTTTCTGAATATTGGGTCACGTTGTGGGCCAAGTTACGAGCTCAAGATAGCTCGGTGTGGGAACAGTGGTTGATAAGCCGGTCGGTGAGCTCCAGTTGCGGTCAGTGGGTGAGCCGAAGTGCTATGTCGGCCACATATAGGAAGCCGAGCTAGAGGTAGCCCAATGAGAAGATTCAAAGAAATTGGTGATCATGCGGCCCGGTTAGGGTATTTGTGCCAGGTAGCTCAGCTAGGCGTAGCGAGCCAAGTAAGGTAATAACCATCTCACTTAGTTGGCAGTGAGTAGGTGTTATCATAATATGTATTATCCTTGGGAATGTAATTCCTAAGAGAACTCTGCTAAGTAGAGTAGAGTCCTACTAGGATTGTGCAAACCATCTCACTTGGTTAGTAGTGAGTAAAGTGTTATCAGGATAGACACTCTTCACTGGGAGTGTGAATCCTGAGAGGACTCTTATAAGGAAAGTTGGAATCTTACTAGGATTGTGCCAGGCAAAATCTATAAAAGCTAATAGCATGACCTATGTACAAGTATCTCAATTCTTACTCTAGAATACACAGAGCTTTTATGTCTATTGTCTATTTGTTGACTTAAGTATCAGAGAGGTTTCCGGCACACACCCGCCGGTTAACTCACGTTTGTGTTTTCAGGTGGCAAAGCAATGACGTTTGGAGGAGTGCAAACTTGATCAACAGGATTATACGAGAAGATTATTTATGTGCTCATACAAATGGGATTGTGTTTTATTTAACAATGTATTAATATATATTCGAGGTAAGTTGATTAGAAAAGAAAAGCAAACCTAGTGCAGATTGATGATCAAGAATCTACTAATGCTTCTTTAACCACTGTGATAGTCAAATTGACATTTGTTGATTTTACCATTTATGTTTTCAAAAAAAGCTTGTTTCTCTATGTTTTCAGCAACTAACAAGGTACACTACAACAAAAAGCAGATTTCGCGACTAAAATTGAATTTTTTGTCGCTAAAAGTAGTAGAATTGGCGACTAAAATGGAATTAGTCGCCAAAATTGATCACTTTTGCCAACTAAAAGAGTTTAGTCGCCGAATATAAGGGTTTTAGCGACTAAAAGTCAGTTTAGTTGCCAAATATAGGGATTTTAGCGACTAAAGGTTTTTTAGTAGCCAAAAGTGACAGTTTTTGGCGACTAAAATAATTTAGTAGCCAAAAGTATAGGTTTTGGTGACTAAAAAACAGTTTGGTCGCCGATTCTACTTGTTTTGGAGACTAAAAACAGTTTGGTCGCTGAAAGTGAAGCTTTTTGGCTTCTAAAAAAATTTAGTAGTTAAAAACAGTCAATTGGCGACTAAAATTTAGTTTAGTAGCCAAAAGGGGACGTTTTTGGCGACTAAAAACAGGTTTAGTCGCCAAAATTGGTTTTTTTTAGGTGGGAATGAATTTTTTTAGCGACTAAAAACTAATTAGTAGCCAAAACTATACAATTGGCAACTAAAAAATAGATTTAGTCGCCAAAAGTGATCTAATTTTTTTTTTAGTAAATGATTTATTTTTTACATAAATTATATTGAATAAAAATAATTATTTTTATATATATGGTTTTGTATAAATACCGGTCAAAGTAATATATAAATAATATATGTTGCAATTATATTCATGTGATGTTATAGTGGCATAGTGGGGAGAGTGTGATGGTAAAGGTTTGGAATGTGGGATGGGTCGGTGGTTCAAATCTTGGGAACAACAGAGGGTAAATTTTTTTTCCTGAAATATGCTTTTGACGACTAAAAACAGTGGACACCAAAAGATTGACTATTGGCAACGAAAAGCTTAATCGGCAAATGTATAAATTAAAAAAAAAAATAATTCACGATTGGCGACTAAAAGATTAGTAGCTAAATGTATAATTTTCAAAAATGTAATTGACTATTGGCGACAAATTCTTTGGTCGCTGAAGACTAAAACTTTGCCAACTAAAATTTTTTTAGTCGCCAATACCTCCACCGACCATCTATTCGCGACAAAATCGGCGACTAAAATATTTCGTCGGAAAAAGTGAAAAGTCGACTTTTGGCGACTAAAAAAAGACTTTTAGCAACTAAAAATTTAGTCACCAAAGATGTTTTTTCTTGTAGTGGTAGAGTGATCATCAAAACTTCCCTGATCAAGAAGGGTTCTAATTATGATCAACACTGGACTTTAATTAGTATTATAATTAATGAATATAATCTCTCAATTAACTTTATTCTCCACTTGAAATTTTTCGAGTTGAGGTGCCTGGAAAAGTATTAACAAAATGAAAGGCCATTTGCATCCAATTAAATCCTTAATTACTACAATTTGATCATAAAACAAAATTCTCATTGCATCGGATTCCACTTAATTACAAAGCATACGGTTAATTAAGAAATATGCTTTACGCTAACTCTAAGCTAACGTTTCTTAGAGTTTTAAGAGGCAATGCTTAGGTTTAGGTTTAGTTTTATATGATAGTGTATATTGCCAAAGTGAATCTAAAAGTTGTCTGTTGATTGTGATTGCTTGGAATTGTGCAAATGCAAGCACTAAGTTTTACAAAGAATGGTTTATCGCGGGATTGCGAATAGATTATCAATTATTTGTTACTCGCTAAAAAGTTTAGGCTTCTTTTCATTTTAATTTTTGCATAATTAACCAATACATGTTTTATAACTTTGTGAACTATATATGATAGTGCAACATTATTTGCAAAATACTCAGTTTGCTACCCACATTGATTCTGTGAAATATGAAGATTTTGTCAAATTTAGTAGAAGGACCTTAGTTTACCAATTGAAAATATGAAAATATAATCATTCTGACATTATTAAAATTAAAAACAAGTGTGCATGAATTATTTTGATAAGAAGTGCATGAATAATTAATAAGAGACTCGGATTCAAATAAGGGTTGACCAAGTTTTCCTGTGTCATTTTACTATAATATATAATTGTTTTGGGGATCAAAGTTCTTCATTCAAAAAAAATTAATTTATTATAAAAAATTATATATTAGACCAATTTCAGTTGTCATGTGAGATGTCACCAAAAGTTTAAAAACAATGACCTTTAGCTATATAATTTTGAAAATGTAGTTAATAAATGTATTTTTAGAAACAAAATAATTTTGTATCAAAAAGTTTACTTTTTAAAGCTAAAATTTTGATCCCAAACAAATAGTAAATGTCCAATTTTGTCGTTAAATTTGGCACCTAAAGTATTTGTCTTAAATAATTTCGTCCCTAACCTTAATTTGTTGTAGTGTTCAGTGGAGGTGTTGGTTGGGATGGTGGCGGCAGTGTCTTGGCGCGCTATTGAGATTTTTAATTTAAAAAAATGTTTTTACATTTCAAAGTAAAAAAAAAAACATTTTCCATCCAAAAAAAATCAATTTATCATTGAAAAAATATTTTTCGCCAATTTTCATCATGTCAAAAACCAAAATATACATATATATATATATATATATAAATAATTTTTAGACTAACATTTTTTACCAAAACAAACATAGGGTTAGTACTATCTGCATACAGTTTTCTAGGCGGTAGTTTTCTCTTTAAATTATACCGCACTACTTTATATATCATCGTTCTCAATTAAGATAATGATATCTTATCTTTTATTAAGGAGTGGTTTAGGGTGATCTAAATAAGTATATTTTTTGATTTTTTATGAAATATGAATTGGATATAAATTGAATTTGAAGTGATGTGATAAAGAGGTGATGTGTTGATGTGATTTAAATAGAATAGTGACTTTTTAACTTTTTAACTTTTTTAGGTTATGGCAAATAAAACTTAAGTTTTATTTATTTTTAGATAAGAAACAAAGTTTTATTAAATAAATCAAATAAAAGACCCATCTCATAGATATCATGACTAACATTAAACTAATATTACCGATATCATTGATGACATTGTCGGATAATGATTGGTACCGAATACACATCTTTGGAAATATTTTAACATTAACCTTAAAATAATCAGCTCGAATTGTATTTTCCACCGATTTTACAAACTTGGGCCAGCCCAATTTTCAAATTGGGCCAAGGATGTACTGAGGACTTCTTCCTCTTATATTATTATTATTATTTTGCTTTTATTTCGGTGAAATATTTTTCATTAAAAAAACATTTTCTAGGGTAGTGACGGTAGTGGTAGTAGTGTGGTGGCGGTGGTGGTGGTAGTGATGGAATGGAGGTGGTAGTGATAGTGATAGTGGTAGTGGTAGTGGTGGTGGTGATGTGTGGTCTTAGCTATGGCTATGGTGGTGTGGTGATGGAGATGTGATAATGTGATAGTGTTGATAAAATTATTTTACACCTCTCAAAAATGAAAAACATTTTTCATTTAAATAAATTTATTTTTCTTTGATTATAAAAAACAAAATAAAAATCATTAATTTTTATTTTTTATTATACCAAATATTGAAAAATACAAAAACGCATGCTTTCTGTCCAAATAAACCGAGCGTTGGATTCATGTGGGCTATATATCACATTGCTCCTAGTGCTATAAATACAAAATTAACAATCACACGGAAGACTTTTCCTAGAAGCTGAAAAGTAACTCATTAGTCCATTATTTTACTATCTTTCAGGGCTAAGAAATCAAAGTGCTTGCCATGTGAATCAATCCAATAATATTGTTGCAAAATGTGTATCTGAACAAAGATGAGGCTCCAAATGGAGCTTTGGGCTTTCAGCCCTCTCAGAGGTCAAGACGGCCAGTTCTCATATTAAGAAAGTGAAGACTTTAAAATTTTGTTTTAGAACAAGGTCTTTTTTTTCTTTTTTCTTTTTTTTTTCTTTTTTTTTTAATAGGAATTGTTTTAATATTAGGTTAGTTTATTCCTATACATAAAAAATTATTTAGTATTTTCGAAACATCACGCCACGTGATTGTGTGTCAAACTAAAATTATTTTATTTGTTTAAATTTATGTTCATTATATTATTTAGTAATCTTAAAATAAATTATTTGATTCAATCTTAGTCTAATGTGTAATTGTCAACACTATCTTTTAATTGAAAAAATACCCAATTCATCTCTTAACTTTGATACCAAGGTTCTAAATCAATGATCCAACAAGTTTTCTAATAAATGCCTTGAGAGATTGAAAGATCAGTTAAATTTGGCAAATTAGGTTGTCAATCAAAGTCCGTCGCAACATCGTCATGAATTAATTGCGAGAATGCTTAAGAAAATCGTAATCTATTTCCATGAGGTTCTCTTGTCTACATCACACTTTATGGCACACATTAGACCTTGTCACTATGAAAATGTAACCATAAAATTATAAAAAAAAAAAGGCTCATAAAGACTTCTTCAAATGATTGAGGTCATACATAAGAAATCGGAAGCGAAAATATTCTAAATTATTTTGGCCAAGTCATAATTAGACATTTAAAATGTTTAATTTAGATGTACACGTAACTAATGCATAGTATTATGTTAACGTGGGGAGTTAGTATACTAACAAAAGTGATTAATTGAGAAAAAAAATATTAAGAACTCGTCTGGTAAATTAAGTACCCCTTCACCCAACTCAACATTTTGGTCAATGGAGGAGATGGGTGAGGAGTTCCCGAGACTTAATCTTAAACTGATAAGCATTACTTGATTTAATTGTTACGAACTTTAACCATTGCACCAATTGTGTTGGTCTACAAGACCGGATTTCAAAATAATCACCATCTTTTAACACATTAATCGAGGTTAATTATCTCATCCCGAGCTAATGAGGATGACTTGATCTAAAAGGTTAGGTGTTTTTACCATTGCGCACCCAGTCATGTTGCTCTACAAGTCTCAATTTCAAGATAATCACCATTTTTTAACACATTAATCAAGTTTAATTACCCACATCACTGTTCACACCTATTTCTGTTAAACTCTGACAACAGGTGGTCCAGTTAATTGAGGACACGTGGCCAGAGTGGATGTGCAAAAAAAAAAAAATAGTAAACATGACAAAAATTGCAGATCACCAGGAAACATTTTAATTACTAAAAGTAAAAACAAACAAGAAGATCACGAGAGAGAAAGCAATATATAACAGTATGTAGTGATGTATATATTCATTAAACTGTGGTATTTTTACAAAATATCAAGTAATTATAAACTAAAATAGTAAATAAATGTAAAACAGTAACCTTTTCCTCTGTTTCTTTCTTGTTAATAATAACAAACTATAATTTAATTATCTTGAGCATAGAAATCAATAATCTCTTTGAGATTGAGATTCAACAATGAAGAACAATCATTGTGCATCAACCACAACATGTGTTCAAACAAAATAGCATCAACATCAACAAAAATCACTCTCTTCTCACCATTAATCATTCCTTTCTTGTTATTCCTCTGCATCTCAATCAAAACTTTAAATGGTTGTTCTTCTAATACAATTGGATCAACCACAAATTCTCTTCTCTCCTTACCCACCACAACGGTCACCGGATCATAGGATTCTCCAAAAACATCGTCGGAGAGTTGTCGGTAGCCTAGCCGTGACCCCGAACACCGCCTTTTTAGAATTGAAACCGGCAGAACTAAGCAGGCCATTGGGGGATTTTTTCTGGGAAAAGTGTGAAATTTCTCAGAAAATGGTTAGTTGATCATGAAAGGTTTGTGGGTGGAATTGGGATTGTTTGGTTGGAGAGAAAATGGAGGATGTATGTTGTATGAAGGGAAGAGATTGTTGGGTTGTGATTGAATTGGGTTTCCAACGGATAAACAAAGGTATAAATGCAAGAACGAAAAGTATTTATGTGTCTTTGTGTTTGTGTGGATGTGCGTTTACATTTTATATGATTTTTGCTGGAAAGAGAGCCTCTTTGCTGGAAAGAGAGCCGTTGGAGAGAGAGAGAGAGAGAGAAGGATCATGGAAAAGGAGGGATTGGAAGGAGACAAAGGGGTGAAGCGCGTGAGAGCCTGAGGTAATTAGAAAAGTACTGTTTTTTTTGGTCTGGTTCATTTGACTTGTTCACACTTTACAGGTAAGTTTTGGATCACAGTATGTGGTGTTATGAGAAGATAGTAAAATGTCAATTTTTTGGTTTTTTATAATTTTTTTAATTTTTTTAATGTAAAAAAATAAATAAGTGATATAATTCAAAAAAATTAAAAAATCAAAAAATTAAGGCTCTGTTTGTTTGTATTTTTAAATTAACTTTCAATACGTGAACTCCCGCTTCACATTTGGATAGGACATTCAAAATATAATTCCGCGTGTTAATTCAAATTACAGTTTGAAAACTCGTTTGGCAGCTTGTACTTCAGTTCTCCACTTTTAACGTTTCTGTCTTCTTCCTCTTTTGATCTGAAAAGCTTCCATGTCCTTCTCCATCGTCTTTGAAAATTTCACGTGAGCCTCATCTTTCTTTCTCATTTGATCTGAAAAGCTTCCATGTCCTTCTTCATCGTTTCTAAAAATTTAACGTGAACCTCATATTTCTTCTCTGTATCACGTGAACATCATATTTCTTCTCTGAAAAGCTTTCACTGAGTGGGAATTGGTGTGAGATGGGACGACTGGCCAGTTGATCGCCCGGTTGTCCCGGTCCGACTTCCTGGTGTTAGACTATCTGAAGCTACTCTGAAGGTTTAGGTTGTTTTTTATTTTTATTTTTTACTTTTTATTTCTTATCTTTTATTTTTTTATAATATTAATAATTTTTTAATAATATTACATCCGTATACTGAACAATCTGTTACGACTTTATTACTAAATTAATAATGTGTAATAAATGAGAAAAAAAAAATTGATAATATTTTGTAAGGTTTACGTTATGATTTCTATTTTAAAATATTAAACTTAGTGTATTTATGTTAATTTTTATTAATATGTATTCTCAAAAGTTGTTGACTTTAACAAAATTTTAGAAAAAAATAAAAAAACGTATTATAGAAGATGTTTGTACAGACGTAAAAAATGAATTGATAGAAAATTTAATTGACACAAAATAATTAACATAGATTTATTTTAAAATGAAAAAAAAATTTTGAAAAAAAAATTATTCAAAAAAAATTACTGAAAAAAAATTAATTGAAAAAAAAATTAATTTTTAATTTCAGTATTTTAAAAATAGTTTGGTTATTACTGTTGATAAAAAATACGGATATCGATATATGAGGTGTGTGTTTGATTATAAATTATTGATTGAATTAAGTTTTGAAAACCATTTCCAAAACACATCACCAAACAAATTTTCTTATTTTACATGTCACATCAAACTTTCAAAACTTAATTCAAAATACATCTTCAAAATACATTTCAACACTCTATTTAAAAACTATAACCAAACAAATTTTTTATACTCAAATCATAATTCCACAACACACAAACTCAAAATACAACTTATACTCTCAAATCACATTTACAAAACTCTACCAAACGTTACCTAACTATTTATCAATTTGCCGGAAAGTCCTATATATCAATGGAAAACTCTTCAATGAGCCTGGCATATCATGTGTATGTATTTTTATTATATAATTTTGCGAATTGAGTCGTATATTTTTATGAGATAATTTATATAAATTTGTAAAAATTTATGTGGTTTTGTGAAATTTAAAATTTTAATGAATAATTTATATGAATTTTTGTTCGACTTACAAATTTTTATAAGACCGGTTATGTAAGTTCGTAAAAGTTTAAATAATTTTGTGAATTGTGCATATGGTGGTATGTAAGGTTGCACACCCAAACAATACAGCTTAACAATACAGCTTATATTTTTTTGTAAGTCAAAAATCAATTTATTCTTTGAGTGGGGAAGGAAAAGCTTAATTTATAAGTCAAAAATCAGCTTATGTTCACGGCTATAAGTTATAAGCTGTTAGGTTATTTCCCACAGATTTACCAAACGGGGCCTATGTAAGGTTGCACACCCAAACACTTAACATCAAAATTTATCAAATATCTCATATGAATGTGAGTCTCACACTCATGTAAAACATTTGATAGAAATTTTAATAAACCTATTAAAATCTCTAGTATTTTCCCTTATCATATAAAACCTTAATCATTCATGTGTATTTTGTGCCCTATTATGTGATCGGTTTCTCTTCGCTGTGCATATTCACTAGTGCAATTCAAGTATTTGGGTTCTATGTAGGCTTTCATTATGGATTCTTTTATTTTTTGTCTGAATTATTTATGAAAAAAATTATATTGACTTAATAATTATAATTTTATCACCTTTGTATTTTAAAAAATAAATAATGGCAAATATGACTTTTAAAATAGGCAGTTTATTTTTTTAAGATAAATATTATGAAATCATAAATGTCAATATCGAATCAATTTAATTTTTTTTATACATTACCTACATATGTGGGACTTACAAAATAAACTAATCAAATCATCAAAATATAAATCGTAATTAACACACAGACCCCAACTGCACAAAAATAAATTTGTTCACATATTTTTGAAATATCAACAATACACAAATTCTAGTTAGTCCAAGACAATAGACCCTATATACATAATATATATTGATCTCACCAAAAGTTGTAAATTTTACTATTTTTCGGTAATCTGAAAGTATTTATTCTTCCCATACTAAAATCAAACTCCTAATTGCACTCAATAGTCCACACAATAAACTAAAGTGAAGCCATCTTTTAAGTTTTATGATGTGGACTCTTTTGTCTTTAAATTATTTTATCTTCAAATATTTTTGTTGATATATTTTAATAAGTTTTTAAATATTAAATTATGTATGAAAATTGACAAAATTTTCACCTAATCTGATTTTTAACTTTTTTGAAGTGGAGTTTCGATCAATAATCCCAACTAATTGGAGAGATTGAGATCGGACTTAAGTAATAATACATTTTATAAAATAAATATCATGAAAAATTAATCTAAGTATAATTATATAATATACAATAAAACACTATAAACTAATTTAATAATTAAAAATTTTCATAAAAAAAAATTTAATATTTTTTTTTTTTTAATAAAACCTGACACCCAAATCATATCCCCAGGCGCGTATCAAGCAGACCTCTTCTGCCGACTTCTCCCTCTGTAAGCTCCGCTCTCTCGGTCACAATTGAAAGCGACCCCATATGATTTGTTCAAATTTAGGTAATGACAGGGACTCCTAAAAAATATAATTCTTACAGATACAGTGGTGTTTGAGAAATTGGTAAAAAGTTAATTTTTTAGTTTTTTTTAATTTATTTTATCTTTTAATGAGTAAACAATATGAGGTGATGTGAATCAAAATAGGTAAAAAGTCTTTACCTCCTTGCCAAAACACCCCACAATTCTTAAAATGATTCAAATCATTCACAATTTCTAAAAAAAAATTCCAACATGTCTGAGAGGGTAATTTTTGGGAAAAATTGGGCCGAGCTGCGAGTTGGGCTTTGAGGCCCAAAACGCGAAAGACTAAGTAAGAGGGCCATAAAGGATACTCCGGCCCAGGAGAGCAGTATTACTCCGGCCCAGGAGAAGCGTAGTTACTCCGGCTGGGAGAAGTAAAAGTTACTTCAGCTCAGGGATGTAAAGCTACTCCGGTCCTGGGTGGCTTCTAGTTAAAACGATCTCAGAGATAGTCCGGTTATAAGTTATTCCGGTCTGATCAGTCGGAATGTTATTACTCGGTAAAACGGTTCAAACGTACCACGGTTCATGTATGGGAGAACCAATATACGCTGCGGCAAGAAGAACCGAACTACGGTTAGTATGGTCCATTCTATGGTTCGGCGTAGCCAATGTTATTTCGGTCATGTGGTAATTCGGCTGAAGAGAAAACCATCCCACTTGGTTTAAGCAGTGGGAGAGGGTGTAAAAGGATAAGCATTATCCTTAGGAGAATGAATCCTAGGAGGACTCTGCATGGAGAAGTACAAGTCCTACTAGGATTGTGTCACGGGAAACTTATAAAAGCTCACAAACATCACCTTGGAGGAGGTAATTGAACACAATCTTTCTGAGAACATAGAGCTTTGTCTATTTGTCAAGTTTTCTGACTTAGGCATCGGAGAGGTTTCCGGCACACACCCGCCGGCTAGCTCACGTTTGTGTTTTCAGGTGACAAAGCGACGTCGTACGGAGGAGCGTGGATTTGGTCAACAGGATTATACGAGGAGAATTATTTCCTCCCCGTACAATTGGCGCCGTCTGTGGGAAGAACAGACAAGAACAAAAACCTCTTGACTAAGCTTCTCCTTTTCTCAATCAATGGCACACATTGAAGAACCACCACAGTCCGCCGTCGACGGGCTAACTCCAGACGGGGGCGCAAGGCGAGAAGGATTACCCTCTGTCCCTCCTATGGCAGATCTGGAGTCCCAACAACATAACTCCAGGAGGAGTGGCAGGGGAAGGCGGGTTAACAGCCCTCGTCACTCTCAAAGTCCTGACAGGCAAAGGAGGAGGATTGATCCTCAAGCCCTGGAAGATCGCGTGAAGGAACAAGATGAACTAATTCGAAAGATGGCGGCGGACATGGAAGCATTAAAACGCCAGATGAAGACTAAAGATGTGGCGACAGGAGAGGGGCGCAGGCACAAGACGCCCCCTCGCCACTCAGAGAATCGTAGTAGGAATACTACACCCTCCCAAGGAGAGAGTAGAAGCCTCAGGACAGGCGACACTCACTCCTTATCTTCCAGGACTCGTCACTCCAGGTCTGAGAGGACGAGATCCGAAAGATCATATACTGAAGGAAGCACGTATTGGCCTTCCCATTCACACCAAACCAGATCTAGACAAACAGAACTGCCCAGGTCATCCGACTTACGAATCGTGCTCGAAGAAAAAGCACGATGCAAGGAGGATGCGAGGGCAAGGGATCCACACCGAGTTTCGGCCTTACAACGGTTGGCTCCTCGGACGCATGGAAGCGTCGAGGTTGGAATGCCAATACCGCGACCGGCCTACGAACCAACGGACAAGGCATTGGCAAGATTACAGACTTCGCCGTTTGTCCCAGCAATCGAAAACGCGCCCCTACCATCAGGCTTCCTTCAGCCGAAATTCACCACATATGAAGGGAAGACGGACCCGTATTCACACTTGAGCCACTTTCGCCAAGTCATGGCTGTGTACAGGCGAAACGAGGCCTTAATGTGCATACTCTTCCCGTCAAGCCTTGGTGACCTAGGCTTGACTTGGTTCGAAAAACTCCCAGAGGGCAGCATAGCCCCCTGGGCCCAATTGGCAGAAGCGTTCGTAACAAGGTTTCGAACGAACACAAAAACACCGGTGGAGATAGACCAGTTACTCTCCATCAACATGGGTGAAAAAGAGACCCTCAGATCTTACAACAATCGCTACTGGGAGACATTCAACCAGATTGGAGACTGCCCAACCAATCTAGCCATTGCGCAGTATAAAAGAGGTCTACCAGTAGGGAATAGACTAAGGGATTCAATTACAATGACGCCACCCCTCACCATGGAGGCCCTGATGGAGAGAGTGCATCAGCACATCAGGGTAGAAGAGGATGGCGCACGAGCCAAGGCAAAATCAAGTGCGACCGCAGTACCAGACAAGAAAACCTCTGCGAAGGTCAACACCGTCGACCGAAGTAACAAGAACGGACGTGGCAAACGAGATAACGGAGAAGACCCAGACAAAAGATGGTTGAGAATCCGTACTGCCATAACAACGGTGTTCAAAAAACCAATATATCGGATTCTGAGCGAAATAAAAGATGAGCCTTTTGTTAAGTGGCCAGCCAAACTAGGGGAAGCTCAGAAAAATTATGATGACAGATCTCGGTGCACCTTCCACAAAGAAAAGGGGCACCGAACTGAAAACTGCACACCGCTGAGACAGCACTTGGAAGAATTGGTTGCAGCAGGCCACTTGGACGAATACATTGAAGGAGGGACGCAACCAGCCCCCCAAGATCATAATAACCATCCCAACAGAATACCAATTGACGCCCCACCACAAGGCACCATCAATGTAATACATGGAGTCTTTGAACCTGAGCGTGTATGCGAGCTTAGGGGATCAATAAAAAAGGCTGAGCACTTTAGGGAAGTATTAAGTGCCCAACCTGCCGCCAAGAAGGGGAAGACAGAGGCAACAAATGTCATGTCCTTTTCAGATAAGGACTTGGATCGAATCTATTGCCCCCATAATGATGCCTTGGTCGTCACTCTCCGAGTCAAGGATTTTGACGTCAAGCGGATTCTGATTGACCAAGGTAGTTCATGCGAGATCATGTACTACGATACATTCAAGCAACTGAAGCTGCAAGACAAGGACTTGGCACCTGCAGTTTCTCCCCTGATTGGATTCAACTCCATGCCAGAATGGCCTGTCGGCAAAATAATCCTACCAGTCAGAGCAGGGAGTGTAACAAAGCAAGTGGAGTTCTGGGTATTAAAAGTCCCCTCCACATACAACATCATCTTGGGCCGAACATGGCTGCATGCCATGCGCTCGGTAGCGTCGTCATACCATCAGGTAATGCGGTTTCCCAACGACACCGGCATAATTGAAGAAGTCTATGGCGATCAGATCATGTCAAAACAATGTTTCGCCACAGCGAATGGAAGCCGAGCTGCCAAAGGATACGTTCATTCGGTGGAAGAACCAGAAAGTAATGAACTATTCGCAGACGTCGGCAAAGAGGCTGATCAGAAAGCGGTAGAGGACTTGGTGGAGGTAAAAATAGATGAGAAGAACCCGGATAAGTTCTTCTTACTTGGCTCATCGTTGTCCAGCACTGAGAGGATAGAGGTCTTGGAATTCTTGACCTCTAATATCGAAGTGTTTGCCTGGACACCCTACGACATGCCAGGTATTGACCCAAACTTCATTAGTCACCAACTCAATGTCCACCCATCCGCTAGACCAGTCATCCAGCGCACACGCAGATCGGCGCTCCATCATGCCGAAATAGTGGCGGAAGAGGTAGGCAACCTGCTGGAGGCAGGAGCAATAAGAGAAGTGCACTACCCAAGATGGATCTCCAACACAGTTGTAGTGCCAAAAAAGAATGGTAAATGGCGTGTCTGCGTTGACTACAAAACAGTCAACAAGGCGTGCCCAAAAGATAGCTTTCCTCTTCCAAGGATAGATCAACTGGTGGACCTAACGGCAGGACATAACCGACTTAGCTTTCTGGATGCATACAGAGGCTACCACCAGATTGCCATGCATGAACCAGACCAGGAGGTCACATCCTTCACAACACCAAGGGGGCTATATTGCTACAAGGTCATGCCCTTTGGCCTAAAAAACGCAGGGGCGACATTCCAAAGGATGGTCACCAAGATGTTCGAACCATTGTTAGGAAGAACAATGGAGGCTTACATCGACGATATGGTGGTCAAAAGCAAGGATGAAAATGACCATCTTAAAGACCTAGACGAAATGTTCCAGATCCTGAAGAAACACAAGTTACGCCTCAACGCGTCCAAATGCGCCTTCGGAGTTGGATCTGGCAAATTCTTGGGCTTCCTGGTGACCAACCGAGGTATAGAAGCAGACCCCTCTCAGATTAAAGCGATCCAGGAGTTGGAGAGACCAAACTCAGTCAAAGAAGTGCAGCATCTCACTGGTATGGCGGCTGCACTCAACCGATTCATAAGTAGGTCGTCAGACAGACTACGACCATTCTTCCAAGCTTTAAAAGCCAAGTTTGAGTGGGATGAGGAATGTGACCGAGCTCTGGAAAGCTTGAAGGAGTACATGTCTTCCCCACCACTACTTGTTACCCCAGTACCTGGTGAAGAACTCTTTTTGTACCTAGCAGTCTCTCAGCACGCAGTCAGCGCAGTGTTGGTTCGTTCAGAAGGAATACAACACTTGCCCATCTTTTATGTCAGCAAGACATTGTTGGGAGCCGAAACAAGGTACTTGCCCTTGGAGAAACTCGCTTTAGCATTAATGATGGCATCCAGAAAATTGGCGCACTACTTTCACGCCCACACCATAGTCGTCCTCACAGCCCTTCCACTTAAAGCTCTGTTCGAAAGGGCGAACTTTAGTGGGCGAATTTTGAAGTGGGCAGTAGAGTTGGGGCAATTCGACATCAAGCTCCAACCCAAGACCGCAATAAAAGCCCAATCCTTGGCAGACTTCGTCGCAGAATTTACTCCTGGAAGTCATCATATCTGCCCAGTCGACCTAACTGGCACAACCGAATTAGGGACAGAAGTTGACGCCGGAATAGCGCAACCCCTAAAAGAAGGTAGTCAATCAAGCACCAAGGCAGACCACACTAAGGACAACAAGGAAGAGACAAACAAAGGCTCACCAACAGTTCAAACAGAGGACGAAGGACAGATAGCCAACATGGACCTTGAAGAAAACACCATTCTAGACCTCATGGCATCATCTGATCCTTCCACTTGCTGGAAACTATTCGTTGGAGAGATGTAGAAGCTCTTTGTGGATGGAGCATCCAATCGACATGGGGCAGGGCTTGGCATAGTCCTCATCTCTCCAGACGGCCTGGTTATAGAGCAAGCAATCAGCCTTGGCTTCCCAGCATCCAACAATGAAGCGGAGTATGAGGCGCTTCTCGCAAGACTCAAGTCAGCACACTTCATGAAAGCAGCCGAACTAATGGTATACAGTGACTCTCTGCTGGTGGTAAACCAAATTTCTGGCGAATACGAAGCAAAGGACGACAGAATGGCCAAGTACCAAGAGTTAGTCAGAACAGAAATCAAGAAATTTGATGTAGTAAGGATAGAACAAATCGGCAGGGAGGAAAACTGCCGAGCGAACGAACTAGCAGGCCTGGCCTCAATGGCAGATACATCAATCCCTCATCCATTACTCATCGACTTCTTACCAAGACCAAGCATAGAAGACCCCGAAGCAGAAGAAGTATGTTGCACAGAATTAGGCCCTTCTTGGATGGATCCCATCATCCTGTTCCTGAAAGACGGCATCCTACCAGAAGAGAAAAAAGAAGCCAACAGAATAAGGGCAAAGTCGCAACGATTTTGGCTATCTCCATCTTTGGCATTATACAAGAAGTCATTCTCTGGGCCTTACCTCAAGTGCGTTCATCCCAGCAAAGTAGAAGCATTCCTGTTCGAAATACACGAAGGGGTATGTGGGAGTCATCAAGGAGGAAGATCGCTCGCTTACAGGGCTATTTCGCAAGGGTATTGGTGGCCATATATGCAAGCAGACTCAGAAAAATATGTAAAGAAGTGTGAAAAATGCCAGAAATTCGCGCACCAAATACATCAACCAGCAAGAGAACTCCTACCCTTAACTAGCCCATGGCCTTTCGCAATGTGGGGCTTGGACATAGTAGGACCACTTCCAACAGCACCCGGGGGCAGAAAATTCTTTCTCGCAGCAACAGACTACTTCACAAAGTGGGTGGAAGCAGAAGCATTGGCGTCAATCAAAGAAAAAGATGTGAAGAAGTTTGTTTGGCAGAATATTATCACTCGGTTTGGCATACCAAAAGCACTGATCTCAGACAATGGAACTCAGTTCGACGGCAGAATCTTTAGAAGCTTTTGTGAAGAATACAAGATAGAGTTCTACAATTCCACACCGGCATATCCTCAAGCAAATGGGCAGGCTGAAGCATCAAATAAAGTCGTCCTGGATGGACTAAAGAAAAGGCTAGAGAAAGCAAAAGGCAAGTGGGCGGATGAACTTCCTCATGTTTTATGGGCTTACCGCACCACACCTCGGCGATCAACTGGAGAAACACCATTCTCCTTAGCCTATGGAATGGAGGCAATGATCCCACTAGAAGTTGGCCTCCCCACAATACGAAGCGAAAATTTTGATCCAGACTTAAATGGAGAAGCCATAACCCTAGAACTCAACCTTGCAGAAGAAAGAAGAGAAAGAGCATTAGTCCACATCGCCTCATACCAACGAGAGTTAATCAAAAAATACAGCAAAAAGGTGCATCCAAGACAATTCAAGATTGGGGATTGGGTACTACGCAAAGTAATGGGAGACACCTTGGTCCCAAGAGACGGCAAGTTAGGCCCAAATTGGGAAGGTCCTTACAAGGTGGTTGGGTTAGCAGGCAAAGGGGCATACCACCTAGAAGACAAGGATGGCAAGGCAATCCCTAGGCCATGGAATACGGCCAATCTCAAGTTATTTTATTTTTAGCTTTTCTTTCTCAAACATATGTACTTTTCTCTTCCTTCAATAAAATGAGAAATTCTTTTTAGCACGAGTTATTCTTTGTAAAAGTTAGCCTTAGTATAAATTTAGCACAGGCATTTTGTTCTAAGTTAGCTGAAAAAACTAACTTAGGGGTTGGCTGGAATAAACCAACACCCTTCCTACGCCCAGGATAAGGATCCAGGCTGCAGGACGTTTGGTCGGAATAACCAAACATTATTCTAAGATAGCTGGAAAAACTAACTTAGAGGTTGGCTGGAATAAACCAACACTTGTTACTCTTCAGCCGAAGTAAGGGTATGGCTGAAGAGTGGTTGGCTGGAATAAACCAACACTTGTTACTCTTCAGCCGAAGTAAGGGTATGGCTGAAGAGTGGTTGGCTGGAATAAACCAACTCTTATTGCTCTTCAGCCGAAGTAAGGGTATGGCTGAAGAATGGTTGGCCGGAATAACCAACACTTGTTACTCTTCAGCCGAAGTAAGGGTATGGCTAAAGAGTGGTTGGCTGGAATAAACCAACTCTTGTTACTCTTCAGCCGAAGTAAGGGTATGGCTGAAGAGTGGTTGGCTGGAATAAACCAACTCTTGTTACTCTTCAGCCGAAGTAAGGGTATGGCTGAAGAGTGGTTGGCTGGAATAAACCAACTCTTGTTACTCTTCAGCCGAAGTAAGGGTATGGCTGAAGAGTAGTTGGCTGGAATAAACCAACTCTTGTTACTCTTCAGCCGAAGTAAGTGCATGGCTGAAGAGTGGTTGGCTGGAATAAACCAAACACCTTGTACTCCTCAGTCGAAGTAAGAATATCGGCTAAGGAGTGGTTGGCTGGCAAGCATAGTTTAGAAAGCCAAAACCGAAATAACAGTTGGAGTAATAGAAGACATTACAAAGCACAAGCATACACACCACAACCGGAATAAGAGTCGAAGTAAAATTTCCATTCAAAGAAAAGTCTTTACAAAGGGGCATACTTCGGTTACAAAGAGAAGAAAAAATCAAGAAAAAAGGTCTTCGATCTCGGCGTCAAAGGCAGCATCGGCGTCAACCCGAAGACCGGTTTCGGGCGCAACAACGTTGTCAGAAGGAAGAATGGTTTCGGCCGGAGCCACGGTTTCACTCGGTTGATCAATAGTTAGATCTTCCACCATAGGCTCCGACCGAACTACCTGATCTGCATTCACAACCGAAGTATCCTCAGGGGCAGAGTCTTCATCGTCTGAGCCCTCAAGGAACTGTTGTTGCATGGCTTTGGCATATTCAATCAGGGAATTCGGTATAAAGTAGGCTGGAGGGTTGAAAACCTCGGTCTGAGGATCATGACCGAGCTTCTCAACGGCTCCCCTCCAGCCGCACTTAAAGAACAGATCCTTGGCCGCATTGCATTGTTGGGCATAAGCATCCTCTGCCCTCTTGAAGCCTTGTTTGTCAGCTTCTTTTGCCTTCTCTTTTATTTCGGCATCTTTCTTTCTTTCGAGCTTCACCAGCTCGCGCAAGTATTTGTCCTTAAGAGCTATGGCAGTCTTCTGCCTTTCTGCCTCAGCCGAACTGACTAGTCCGGTCAGCCTGCTGTTCTCAGCTTGAAGCTCGGCCATTTGCTTCTTGATTTCTTCTACTTCGGCCGACTTCACTTCGGCTTCGGCAACAGCATCCCTAGCAGTTTTTCTGAGTTCCAGCACCTTCTTGTGAGTATTGTAGTTTTTCTGAATTGCCTGGCAAAAAACAAGGACTTCAAATGAGCCGAGATAAAAGTAACAAAATTAGACAGAAGAATGGACAGAACGGCATACCAGGATCATGGACTTCGTGGCAGACCGAATGGACTTCAATTCGGTGTTCAGCTGCTTTCTGTGGTGCTCCATATCCTTGGGGAGGCACACTCCCTTGGCCAGATTAAAGGCCAACTCATGATCTTTTTCGGCGACAACCGAATCAGCATCCTCGACATCTCGGTTTTTAAAAGTCAATTTTGGTACCCAAGTTGTGGTAGTTCGGTTGGTAGGTTCCGGTCGGGGGCTCGGTGGCAAGATTGGCGGAGTAACAGCCTCGTCTTCATCAACCAAACCTGGTTCGGACTCGCTGGTTCGGGCGCGCTTGGTTCGGCGCGATGAAGACAGCTGTTGGGAAGGGAGGGCCACAACGGCAGGCTGCGTTTGGCTTGGTGACGGTACCTCGGCCCTACTTGTTTCGGTCAGAAGCGCCCTTACTCTGCTCCTCTTGGCCATTTCTTCTTCAGCGGTTAGTGGGACAAGTCTTATTTCGGGCAAAGTTGGGTCCGGTTCAGGTGCTTCTTCAAGAAGGAAGTCAGTCACTCTTGCTTTTCGGCGACCGCTGTAGCGATAGGTCGGCTCAAAATTTAGAAGCTTGGCCCAACCTCTTTCTTTAATCCGAAATGCGGCTCGCAAAACTCCGAGGTTGGGATAGCTGTACAAGGAATGGAGATGGGCGAAATCTGCAAAAAAGACAAGTGTTAGTTCGGCTAATAGACTAAACAACCGAGATAACATACAAAGCAGAAGACCGAAGTAAAATTACCAGGCTCTCCCATTTTCCAATTTATAGGTCGGCCAGGAATTTGGGCTTGAAAATCCTCAAAATTCCCAGAGACCCAGAAGAAGTCATCATTAAGGTCTTTGTCCGGTGTGTGCTTAATTATCTTCTCTCGGCGGCGGCGAATCCTAAGGTAATAGACCCACCCAGCATTCTTCGAGCCGATGGAATACTGATGGAATATTTCGGCAAGACCAAGATTTAGTCCGGTTTGGTGATTTAATGCGGCTATTCCCATTATAATACGGTATGTATTGGTGGACAATTGGGTGGGGCACAACCTAGTCTGTCTAAGAAATTCGCAGATTAGCGGTTGGACAGGAAACCGTAGACCGGTTTCTATTATGGATTGAAGGGTAAAAGGGACGGAGCCTTCATTGTCCCAGGGAGTAGCATCTTTCTTGGCCAACACCAGTTGGACATCATCAGGAATCTGGTAATCTTGCCTAAATTCGGCCATGCCACCAGGGGTTTCGACTAAATATCTATACTTACCCATTTGTTGTATAATTTATGAATAAATTATTTCGGTACAAAAATTAGGCTCAGTAGCTCGGTTGAGCACACGCAGGAGTGCCTGGGCAACCTAAGTCTGCAAGGTAGAAAACAAAGGGGTTAAGCACAGATCGTTGGACCGCGCTACAAATTATAAGCAAGATATACAAATCCTACTTCGGCTTAGTGAGCTGGTTCTACCTCGGCTCATCAGAAGGTTTGTTAGCTCAGTTTTGAGCGGTTTAGACCGGTTTAACGTCTAGGGGCAGCTTTCTGAGTTCGGTCTAAAAAACTAAGAAAGCTGGTTTAGTCCCAAAGCCTAAATCGGTTGCAGTATGAGGAGAGTTACTTCGGTTGAGCCCCTAGGGGCGGCTTTCTGAGTTCGGTTTAAGAACTAAGAAAGCCAGCTCGGCCCCAAAATCTTAGCTCGGTTATAGACCGAAGTACCTAGTTCGGTATGTGCAAGCTTGTTCGGTGATCTTATCTTGGCTAGAGTGGGTCAGAAGAAACTACTGATATTCCTACAAGTTCTAGTTCGGTTATGTTCTGAATCTATCTACATACATAACACAAACAGTATCCAAGTTCGGTCGGGACGTGATTCTGGATCAAAATCGAAATTTTTTCTCTAGGGTATATGACATATACATAGAGTTCTAATGGTTTCTCCATAAGTACAAAAGCGAATCAGAAATGGACAAACTATTTACAAAAAACATACAAAGCATGGAAAGCAAAGTACGAAAACAAAGAAAGCAAGAAGGGTAGGCTTACTTACCAGATTGGAGAAGAAGAAGCTGAAGATGGAGCAGTAGCAGCGATGAAAAGCACGAACTTGGAAGCAAGGAGCTGAAAGCAGGGAGAAAAGGTAGGGTATGTGACTACTGGGGAATGATTCAGAGATGAAGGGGTGTTTTGTGAAATATGAGAGAGGGAAAAGGAAAGGAAAAAGCGGGAACTGTTTCAAAATCGCGAAGCACGAAGACGGCGTGACAGCCGTCCTTCGCCAACCAAAACATGCCATGTGTCATAAGAATGGGAAGCGTTACAGACTATGATTGAAGAGACGTTTTTGACCGGACAAAACAAGGCCCGGAGTAAAAGTAGCTCGGCCTAGAAGTTTGAGAGTTTTTAGCTCGGCTGGAGAGGCTAAAGCATTTTTTAGCTCGGCTGGAAAAGCTTAAAACGACGCCAGCTCGGCTGGAGGACTGGTAATCCCAATCATGCTATACAGATGGAATTAAGGGGCAATTGAGAGGGTAATTTTTGGGAAAAATTGGGCCGAGCTGCGAGTTGGGCTTTGAGGCCCAAAACGCGAAGGACTAAGTAAGAGGGCCATAAAGGATACTCCGGCCCAGGAGAGCAGTATTACTCCGGCCCAGGAGAAGCGTAGTTACTCCGGCTGGGAGAAGTAAAAGTTACTTCGGCTCAGGGATGTAAAGCTACTCCGGTCCCGGGTGGCTTCTAGTTAAAACGATCTCAGAGATAGTCCGGTTATAAGTTATTCCGGTCTGATCAGTCGGAATGTTATTACTTGGTAAAACGGTTCAAACGTACCACGGTTCATGTATGGGAGAACCAATATACGCTGCGACAAGAAGAACCGAACTACGGTTAGTATGGTCCATTCTATGGTTCGGCGTAGCCAATGTTATTTCGGTCATGTGGTAATTCGGCTGAAGAGAAAACCATCCCACTTGGTTTAAGCAGTGGGGGAGGGTGTAAAAGGATAAGCATTATCCTTAGGAGAATGAATCCTAGGAGGACTCTGCATGGAGAAGTACAAGTCCTACTAGGATTGTGTCACGGGAAACTTATAAAAGCTCACAAACATCACCTTGGAGGAGGTAATTGAACACAATCTTTCTGAGAACATAGAGCTTTGTCTATTTGTCAAGTTTTCTGACTTAGGCATCGGAGAGGTTTCCAGCACACACCCGCCGGCTAGCTCACGTTTGTGTTTTCAGGTGACAAAGCGACGTCGTACGGAGGAGCGTGGATTTGGTCAACAGGATTATACGAGGAGAATTATTTCCTCCCCGTACAATGTCAATAATTAATACATCAGTGAGGTCATAAGAATCCTCCTTAGTGGAATCCCCAACATTTTCCTTCAAATTTTATAGTCTTGTTTTGTCATTCTTACGATTTTATATGTAAAAATCTTATGGGTAAATTTTACTCATCTTCTTTCATATTTAGAAAAAATAAATTTTAAGGAAATTTTATAACACACATTTCTGAAAATGAATATATTATATGTACCTTATTATATATTTTTATGGTGTATGTGCATTTTTGTGGTAAATATAATATAATTTTATGGTAGAATTACAGTAATTTATATTTCAAAAATGAAATTACGCATTTTATAGTAATGTTATGTATTTTAGTAATAATGTTACAGATTTTGTGATTAGAAAAAGTTTGCACAAAAAAACGTGCAATATTACCACAAAATATGTAACTCTATTTCTTAATCATAAATTGTCGTAGCTCTACCAAAAACAATACGTAATATTTGTTGTGAAAATGTGTAACATGTAGCACAAAAATACGTAACATGGTGGATATAATATATATCTTTTTAGCGGTGTATACTATAGCACGACCCTTTATCTATACTTTTAATATAATTACACTAATAAGTTTAAATTAATTGAAATTAATGCAGATAACGGGTTGACACCGAAATAAATAAAGATAAATATACATTTTAGTATAAAAGAGATGACAACATTATTTTTTATTCATACGACTAATGAATTACTGGTAAAAAATGAGTTAAGTGTCATATAAACTAAAATAGAAAGAGAGAGAGAGAGAGAGTAGTATAATTATGTTAAAAGTGTAGGACTAAATTATATTTTCTACAAACCTTTAGACATATAGAGTATGATTTACACAAAGGAAAATGTTATAGACCCCAAACAAATTATCAAATAAATTACCAAACCTCTTACATGGGTGTGGGACCCACACACATGTGATTTGTGTGGGTCCCACACCCATGTGAGAGGTTTGGTAATTTGTTTGGAATCCCTAGCATAACTCTTACACAAATCTTATTGTTAAACTGATTAGGGGTTGTATTAATAAACAATATTTAAAATTAGATATTTGTAAAAATTATGACAAGTCATAAGTGCGAAAATATTAGAAATAGTTTTAAAGTTAGATGTGCAATTCACTATGTCCCGTGTTTAATGAGAATTCACATTATCCCAACTTAAATTTTTTTTTTTAAAAAAAATGACCCATTGAAGTTGGTGGATGGAAAAGTAACAAAAGTCAAGTCTCGTGAATGAATTTTATTACTAATATTACATATATAAAAAAAATTATTTAAAATTTTATTTTAAAAAATTAGGATAAATTACAAACACATCCACTGAGGTTTACTTAAATCACAAATTATCCCTTGTAGTTCTAGAAATTACATTATGCCTCTAAAGTTTTTAATTTCATAACAAATAGATCATTTTATTAATAAATCATCAAGTTAATTAACAATTTTTAATAATGTTAAAATTTTATTTCAATTAATAATTTAGATAATTTTATTATTGTATAGGTGAACAGTTAAAAGTTTCACTTTTTCGATTAATTCTGTTAAATAAAAAATTCTGACAATGAGGTAATTGTAATTTTCTAAATCACATGAGACAATTCATATTTTAAACAAAACTCAAGGGGGTGTATTTATAATTTATTCAAAAAATTAATAGTATATATTCATTATATATAATGATTTGATTAGTTTTAAATATATATATATATATATATATAGCACACTCAAGGATGGAGAGGAGACAATGTCCCCCAACGATTTCAAAAATACATTTTATTACGGTAGTATTAGCTGTAATTATTTACAAATTATAGATATTCACCATCCTTAAGTTTTTCTTCTTTCACATATTTTAAGGATCATCCTCTTTAGATATTTTTTTTTTTTTTTAAAAAAGTTTAAATGACTATCATTTTATAATTATGAAATATGTGATCAAAATATAAAATTCAAAAAAAAATGAACAATATATAATAAAAGAAATTAATTTCTTATATAACTAGTGTTGATAACAACTTATAGTCGGTAAAGAATAAAACAAGGTATAGTTAATTATTTAATCACATTAATAAAAATAAATATTATAATTCATTTTTTTATTTTATTTTTAAAAAAAAATGATTTATATAGATATGTTCGCTCTCCCTCTTATATGAAAATTTAGGGTCCACGAAAAATATTTGGATGCAGATAGGGTATCATGTGACATGTTGTCTCCCTATCACTCAACACATAAATATAACTCATACTCTCTCGACTAATAAAAAAAGAAAAAGATACCACATAACCTTCTCTATCTGCACCTAAAAATTTCTCAGGGTCTACACTAACTTCTAAAATAAAATTTCATGATTAATAACATATTTTATTACATGGCTGTTAGGTTTGAGACAGACGTCCATGTGGGGGGTGGCCAGGGCATCAATGCGCGTGTCAACAGGGTGGCGTTTTGTTGGTTTGGTGTCACCGCCAAGCTTATTTTTAAGGAAAATTTACAATTCAGCCCATATTTTTAAAATAAATTTCAAATTAATGATAAAATCTATCATCTTTAATAATTAAAATTATAATTTTTTTATCACTTTGTAATTATTTTTTGGTTTTCCAACTGATTCACAGTTTTTCCTATTTTAACTTATTCTTATTTTTATTTTTATTTTTTTGTAATGTATTCTTAATTATGAATAATGCAGATATTTAAAATCATATAAATTTTGAGGTATGATTTAGTAATGAAACAACATTTGAGACCAAAAAAAAAAAATTACAAAAAGAGAAGAAATTATCGTGCAGATTAATTATTCCATATTCTTCCAAAATCATTTCACACACATGCAATTAGGTCAACCGTGAATAACTGCATTGCTGGATATCTCTTTAACAGGTGATCACTCAGATTGTGTTTAGATATGAATTTAGATAGATTTTTTTTATTTTTTTTTTTAACAAGAGAAATTTTGATAAATAAAGGGAAAATTGCCGTTCAGTGGTAATGTTTAAAAAATATTACAATTTTAATTATTAATATTTATAAAATTTATCATATTTTTTGTTAAATTTTTTTTCTGACATCAACTGTTAAATTATTTTCCCTAAAATAAAAGGTAAATTACTTATCAATCATTACCGATAACATATCATATTATTTGTTACTTTTATTAATATCATTATTCTTAAGATTACAAAATTAATTTATTCTCACCCAGTCTCTGTCACCTCCTCAATTTATCACACGGTCAATCTAATAATAATTATTATTATTATTATTTTTTGGTTGGTGGGTAGTGTAGTTGGGATAATTGGTGAACAGCCAGAATAAATTGGGTCTTCCTTTAAATAAAAGGGATGCAGCACAACAAACGCAGGGTTTGTAGACAAGGACGTTTCTATAGTGCAGTGCAGCAAATATTAAGGAACCATTGATCAATTTTAAATTAAGAATTAGATTTTTTATTTTTATTTTTTTATCTTAAATTTGGATTATTAAATATGTTTGACCATTAAAAAAAAAAAAAAGGTACTAAATTTGCTTGTTTTGTGAAAATTTAAACTTGTTCATATTTAAAATCGAGAGATTAATTGGATACCTTAATTTAAAATTAAGAGATTAATTAAAAAAATGCTACTAATCCTGTAATCTTTTTTAAAAATGGTAGGACCTCTTTCTATTGGGAGAGAAATCAAATTCAATTGTATTAACCTGTAGCATGAGTCCCATTCCGATGATATTCAATTTGTAAACCGCTACACGTAAATTGCCCCATATAAAAAATAGATTAATTTGACAATTGTAGTACCAAATTACATCTTTTTTATGACTGATTTATGCATAAAAACTTGCAAAATAAATTACTCAAATCATTGAAATGAAATTCATAGAGACCTTGTATAATATCATTTTGAGTAATTTATTTTGAGTGATCTCTTATTTAAAAAAGAGAGAATATCATTTTGTCTCCCAAACTTTCACGCTTTTTTTAACTCAACTCCCAAACTTTGCATAAAATATCAATTTGCTCTCCAAACTTTTAAAATTTTGAGTAATTTGACCCCTACCATTGTATGTCTTCTACAATTAAACGGAACTTACTGACATGACACCAAACTTCATTTTACCCTCTAAACTATACCTTAAAAATTAATTAGCCCATCAAATATTTAAAATATATATATATATATATATATTTAATTAATAAATTTTTATCTCAAAAATTAAAAAAAATAAATTTTAAATAAAAATAAATTGAGTACTAGTCCGGTTGAGTATTCTTTGGACAGCAATTAAATTTTCAAATTTTTTTCCCACTCAATTTTGAAATTACTATTATCGATCAATTCTATTGAAATTAATTTGAAAAGTATATTGGTTACAATTGCACGCCCACATAGAGTAATCAAGAAATTTTCAACTTAATAAATTTCTCCAAAATCAACTAGAGATAATTTGAGAGCTATAAAACACAGGTACTGATATAATACAAATATGTCCATACTATGAAATATAAAAAAAAAGTCGGGTACGGAGACTTCTAAAACACAACCAAAAAGACTTCTAAAACACAACCAAAACAACCCACTCCAACCATCTTTGGACTAGAAAGAAAAAAAAGGCTCTCCAGTCACAGAATACCCCACTCCACCCAGCAAAATTCACAATTTCTAAAACAAGATCATAAATCAAGTCAGGTCAGGTAACAAGAGACGAAGCACTCCGAGCAATATATAACTGAAAGATTCTAAATTTGTCGAAAATAAATCATCCCCTCGGCTTTCAACAAATTAGCCAATGTTTTCAGTCTGACTGTCATGAAAGACGAACAACTAAAAACGCGAACCAACTCATCATGAAAAACACTAAACAAGAAAAAAAGAAAATAAATTATAAAAAAAAAGGCTAGGGTCTACAAGAAGAAAAAGAAAAAGAGCTCATGTAAATTGCTGGGGTTAGCATTTGGAATCAACCTCTCTAACCTCCAATACAGGGCGTAGACAAAGTCATACTCCGAACAAATGTACCATCGATTGGGAAGTGTCTTCACATCACATCTAGTTTCCCCAGTTCAGGTTCGATGAATACACAAGGGACATGTTATGAACGGGTGGGTTAGTGTTATTGTAAGATCCCGAGAACCTGTTAAAAGGGTTGTCGCCATTGTCATCGGATGACTCACTTGAGGCCCCTTGTGATGGAGGACTTGCCGCTGCAACTGGTGCACCAAAATTCAACATATTGGCTGGTGGTGCTGAAGATGGCCCAACTTTTGGTTTCTTCCCATCTGCAATGAAGCTACCGACAATAACCTGGTAGTGCATTAAAAAATTAAATCTAATTAGATTCATAAAACTCTTAAAGCATCAGACATTTGTTGGAGGAATCAATTTGGTGACTTCTGATGTCCACCTATATTTGTTTTTGAAATGCAGATGTGTACATTAGGCTTGTCAATGGATTGTATTTAACCCGAATCAGATCTGAAATATCCAAATATGTTTAATCCAATCTGAATACCCGATTACATTTGTATCTATCGTATCCAATCTAAACGAAGTGGATTCAAATAAATCCGATCCGATCCAACTATTTATTTGATGGTGATAAAAGACTAGCATGTTTAATTTAATCCACTATGGTGAACTAAAAAGGTGTGAATATCACTTGTGTTCCCCCCCCCCCCCCCCCCCCCCCGGGGCCCCGTTGACAGGCCTAATGTACATATATGTTCAATCTGACTTACACACTAGAGTTTCTGTTTGACAAACACAAAATTACAATAAATGAAAAGGAAAAGTGGCAAACATTAGCAGAACCAGTAGACAGGCCTAATGTACATATATGTTCAATCTGACTTACACACTAGAGTTTCTGTTTGACAAACACAAAATTACGATAAATGAAAAGGAAAAGTGGCAAACATTAGCAGAACCAAAACCTGTACTGGTGTTGCTGCCATTAGCATCCCCGCAACTCCACCACCTAAAACTCTCCCATCTGACCCTGCCAAGGAGACACTAAGACCACCTGTCCTGCTGCGGCTACCATTACTTTCTGACAGCAAAAAAGAACCTGATAAAGAGATAATTTCAAATCGGCCCTGCAAAAAAAAAATTATTATTACCATTATGCATAGTTGAAGAGGGAAACACATTCATCTTTTGATTAATAAACAAACAAAAAGGCGAAAAAAGAATTCAATACCATTTCTTAAAGTGAGTTGGTGCAGTAAGTAGAGCTAGATGACTACTTTACTACTCGGTACAGAATTGCAAATCATATATCCACATGTAAACTGGTGAAATATGAGGTGCCTTTGATAATATGGTGCAGTCCAAACGTTCAGAGGGAACATGGTTTCGCAGAAGTAAAACAAATAAAGAGAGGGCCAGAACTCAGAAGGGAAAGGTTCTACTTTCCTTCTGAAGCCAGCCAGAGTTTGATTTAGACAAAGCTGATTGAGGACTTCTAACAACTAAACTCAAAATTAAAACGTAAAATAATGTGAACAATTACCTACTACTGTAATATAACAAGTGCCAGCTATAGTAATTTGTGATGCTGCCATTATAGCAGCTAAAATTATATCTTATTTGTAAATACAAACATAAACCATTAGCAAATGACTTAATTTAAAGTAACTTAAAAGGACCAAAAACAACCAATAACACATATATCAAACAAAAATGACTTCTTGATCAGCATGACACCCAAAGTCTCAGTTTTAGGTTTCCAAAATGGGCATCTCTTTTGCAAACAAAAAATAGCCCAGGCATCCCAAATGGAACCTTCCATAGGATTGTCTTTGACAGGCTTTTGGTGCCCAAGTGAGCTTAGTTAGAAGGTCTAATCAGGTCCTTTTATCCAACATCCTTATGCGAATAAAGACTGCTTAGGAAGGTATTCTGTCCACCCCTCCCAGAAAACATAAATGTCATGCTATAGTAGCCTTTCATAGAACTACAACTGTCGAGACTGATGCTCTGTAAAATATTCAAATATATATAAATCTTAGTGAAATCATTACAGTTTGGGTATGTTCACATCCTTCAGTCTCTCTATTTGGGGAATGCAACCTATGCTGCCGGGGTGGTCCCCTAGGGAACTGAAGTGTCCCATCCACTCCAATTGAAACTTTAAATATATTACCCAATTAAGCTCATTAAATTCAGGAAATATAAGCACTTTTCAACTTCAATATCCTTCCTCACCAAAATCTTCATTAAACATATGATCTCTTGGGTGCCCAACATTCCACTCAATATCATCAGAAGATGAAATGGCTATAGTAGCAACCAACAAGAAAGCAAACAAAAACACACTTGTTGAAATATACCAGTATTTAAGATGCAACAAAAAACACTAAATGCATATAAAAAAACTGGAAGGACAAAGAAACATTAAGTGACAAAGATTAACTTATCAACCTACTGACAGTTCTTTAATATAGAAGAATAAGCAATTAAATTAGATGTGAACAAGTGGCCTCTGATTTGTTTGGATGTTCATCAAGTTCAGATCTGCCCGGTTTTTGTTACTGGTTAAATGCAATAGCAGTCCCACCCTAACAGTGGTGGTTTTAGTTGGATAGTCTTCTTCTACTCCTGGGGCAAAGAACTTAATACAACAACAATGACAACATAATAATGACGATAACCAATAATAAAGATGATGATGATGATGATGATGATGATGATGATGATAAAGACTAGGTATCATTATTATAAATAAATAAATTAAGGGGGGAGGCAACAAAACAAAAACTAAATTATTCACACAAGGATTACCCTTTTTTAATATCTTGGCAATTTCTCTTTTGGAAAAAGGCATTTATAAAATGATCAAGTACTGTTAATTATTAGAGAGACATGGATAAAAATAAATGCTGATCAGTGATAGGTCTAACATCTTTCAGACTTTGCCTGTAGCTGTTGATATAATCTCATCTCATTTGTGGTGGGGAAAACTCAAGCTACATTCAAAACCACATCCTCGTGATACGACACTTGGATGAGGTCTCAATTGAATCAAGTAACTAGTGGAAACTCACTAAAAAGATCAGTTGAGGTGTGACATGGAACTGAATACTATATGCATATGTAGTGTGCTACTTGGGCAACAGCTAACAGTGATATGATCATCATACAATTCATAATTCACATCAGAATTTCTCATTTAAAGAAGAAAAAAAATCATGCGGGCTCCAACAATATCATTTATATATTTTTTTAGTTTTCAATGGTTCAAGTTCAACAACATCAAAACCTGACAATAGAAGCGAGAAGAGGTAATCAACTACGACAGCAGCATGAATCAACAGAAGATGGCCAAGATGTTCCATGTGGAACCTACAGAGCCAGTTAAACCAGAAGACTAGTTCTTTTTAAAAAGGGAGTAATTGATGGTGAACTTTGATAAATGATGAGCCATACAATCAGCACATTCAAATGGTGCAGAAGCTCATTCAATCACTATGGCCTGCAGAATGGATACATACCAAATGACAGCTAGATTCAAATTTGTTTAGGAAATTGACAAGTTTCCTACTTACAGACTTGGATGAGAATAAAGATATTTCGGACTTCTACATGTAATTTTAGTTCTTCATATCGTTTGGTGTGTTCAAATTCTGTTCAAGATTAATCTTACCATTTGCATAACGAAAGTAGCAAATTTGGTGTGTGCAGAGGCAACATCAGATTTTGCAATATCTGTTTTCAGAAATCGAGTTAAATATATATATTTCATTGAAAAGAAAATACCAGAAAAGAAAGCAAATAGATTTTGGGCTACATCACAAACCAAGCTTCACAAAATGCCCAACACGAAAGGTTATTTCATGCTCACAGTTTTTCCCTTTCAATGCGAAAGCAGATCTTTTGATATCGGCATGATTTTTAAGTCATACCAATTGGATTTCTACCAAATCCCATTTCCATGGAAAAATATCCATCATAAACACCATTTAAAAGCAGTAACTGTAAAATTTTATCAAATTTAAACAAATGATAATAATATGAACAAAGTACAACTGAACTTGTCACTGCTTTTGTAAGTAGTATGGAAGGTTTCTGTATACATTGTGTACGTGGGCCGCAACCATTGCCCACCTTTTCTCCACGTACTTTAAAAGTAAAAACATAGAATAAGTAAAAAAACATAAACAGGACATCACAAACCCAATTATGCTAATCATGAACCCAATTATGCTATCCAAAAGACCATGTTCTTCATATTTAGAAATAAATTTAGCTATCAATAGAAATTCCTATGCAGGCTTCTTAAAAAAAAATGCTCCCATATTCCAATCAATATGCATATGCTAGAGAGTCGGATAAAATGAATATATTCAGCATTCTAACTTATTATAAATGGACCTAATGACGACACCAAAATGGTATGCATATCCCACTCTGTGCTAACCTCATATGTCACAGTGCCACCAGACATTGCCGGCTGGCGAAGGGTGACATTGCAGATGGCACCATTTGCAGAGAGAATACAAACAGTCCGCGGCCCTTGCTGTGAAAAGGCCAGGATCTTTGATGCTATGTCCTGTAAAACAGAAGGGCACCCATAAAAATTAAAATTAACCATAATCACATTACAATAAATATGCAAATCAGTTAAAACTTAAGTAGGAAATTTTTTATTACAAAAATAAGAAGTGTAAACAACAAGAAATGACCATAATAAGATCCACAACATTATTTAGCAACATCACAAGAACAAATACAAGGTATTAAACGAGGGAAAAGGTATGTGTGCATTTCATTATAAATCTAATAACATACCCCTATCATCAACACACGAATTCAAAAGGTGTAATGCAAGCTCAAACTTTTCCAAATGCTACCTGGCCCCTAAATACTATTATACATATCTTAACTAACTTTCAATGGGAATAATTGAAGTTTTAAGTCATTGAAGTACTTCAAAAAATTGCAATTGTTACCCATCTCTTCTCCCAATACTGACACATCATGAACCAGGAGTTCCACCAAACTACTCCAAAAACTAATGATGCCAAGGGCAACGAAAAATAAAACAATGAGGAAAATAAAACATGATGGACGCATATGAGGAATTGTTAGTTTCAAAAATCATTTCCCCTCTTTTTCATGATTTATTATCATTTCATAAAATATACTACTCTAATGTTCTTTTAAGTAGAAGGGAAAATACAAAGGAAGCAGTTTTCCATTTCCTTCTCCTTTTCTCCTACCAATTCCAACTTCCAGACTAAGTTTAGATAAAAAGAGAGAAGGAAAAATGATAATAGGTAAACAAGCATATAACTTAAAATAGCAAGAAGTGCACAGGGGATAAAATGACCAGAGTCATCGCAATATAATTCCATGCCACAGGAATAAATACAACAAAACTAAAACAAAGGGGTAATATGCATATTTGTTTCTCGAACTTATTCTATGTAACTCAAATTCTTAACTATCTTCCGATGGAAAACGCCAGGATTGCTTGTTGGGTATACCTCCTTAGTGGAGTGTGATACCCAATTTGATTTACCCAAGTATTATTTAATTAAGTTTGGTGTTGGTTGTATTATATAGAGTATATGTAATTTATATATGTATCTGACTTTTGGAGTCACAATGATATATTTACTCAAGCTGTCAGCAGCTAGAATGAGGTATTTCGACACTGCAATTAAAAGACCTTTGCCATGCCTTAATCGTGATTGGTCTGCTTTGGTGGCTATCATCTCATCTTGTCTGATTGCTAATCAAAAAGAAAACAATAGCATTGTTTTGTGCTGAACGTGGATATGCATTCAGTGGAGTTCATTGAAACCAGTTGCTGTTTTGTATACTCAGTTTTGGGTCCAAGACTTAGAACTCCATATTTGTTCCATCTCCAGTAGTTTTGACGAACTTCCTTCGTTCATTTCCAGTAGCTTCATTCATCAACTTGGTCCATTATTTTGGTGTATTTTACAGCCTGTTTCCAAGATGATTTGTTCAATCATTAGGTGAGGTCTTTTTCCTTGTTATTTTTGATTTAGTTGGAATTCACCTTAAGGGTGGTTGTGAGACCTTTTGTCTCATTTATAAATCATTTGTAAACAGGTTGTTGATAGTGGAATCGGACTACAATCCCATGGATGTACCTCACATTGAAGGAATCCCGTAAAAATTCTTAGTGGCTTTGTTTGATTTATTTTTCAGCATATTTTTTATTACCTTCTATAGCGGGTAAAAGCTACCCCTTGGTGACCTGTGGTCACAGGTTCAAGTCGCAGAAATAGCCTCTCCGTTTGCGGGGTTAAGGCTGCATACATCAACCCTTCCCCAGACCCTACTTTAAAGGGAGTTTCGTGCACTGGGTACGCCTTTTTTATATTTTTTATTTCCCTCCACCGATTTACACTCGTGGGAAAATCATGTGCTTTTCCCATCATACATGAATAATTTGTATTATTTATCCATCTATTCTATTACAACCAACACAATTGGCTTCCCAAGATATCATCAGATATTGGTTTAGCTACTATCAATTGAGCTACCTACAAAACAGTCAATTTGAAAAGCTAGGCGAGAAAAAATTACATAAAAAAAAAATTATCGTGGTTTCTCACATATGTTAGAAAAGAAAAGAAATGATTGTATTTTCTCAACATCTTGTTTGGATAAACAAGAAAGAAAATGGTGACCAATCTTGTATGATTATACTAGAAAAGAACATAAAGTTGTCTTTTCCTTTCCTTTTATGGACAATTTCAGCATTATCCAATTATTCGTTTCTCGCCAAATCTCGTCAATTTTTGTGAGAAACGGAAAAGTGTTTTTAGTAAGTACTTTCTTTTTCATGTGGCATATATTATAGGACCTCTCAAGTATAGGGTTACAACTTTTCTACACAGAAATCCACATATGACTGGTTCTAAACCACAAAATATGTCAGTGGCACAAGCATTTTGTTTGGTGCAGTGCAGCTTATTGGCATGCTTATAACTAGGGTGTTTGTGGTTCGGTTGCTGCTGGAGAACTTTTAATTCGCTATCCGTCCGTCGGATTGGCAAATTGAAAAAAATCAATCCGCATCTGTCTGCCGGGTTGACGATTGCGGATTGAACGAATTGACGGATTACACGAATTGACATAGATGCGAATCTATTTGGCGGTTTAAATTTTTACAAATTTTGAACATAATACAACAATTTATCAACATTTTTTTTAAATAACAATCCAATTCAACATAATCAAAAGATTATCAAATAAACTGTCAAATACCAATAATAAATACATAAAAGAAAACCATGCATTATCAAAACTATTTCATTATTCTTTTTTTTTATTCAAAAACTATTTAATTTGATTTTTTTTTTAAATGACAAAATTAAACCTTATATTTTCCACACAAAAATACCAAATATCAGCACTTACCATTTGATAAAAAGATTTTCAAATTGAAAACGCAACAGAATATCTAACCTCTTTTTCAATTGAAAACACAACAAAATGTCTACCATCTTTTTCAATTAAAAATACAAACAAAATATCTAAACAAATTAAAAATATAAAGTCTTAGAAATTACTAGGGGTGCTCGCGGTTTAGCAGTTTGGTTGTAACCAAAGGAATCTTAAACCCGTCATCCATCCAAAACTAGGCGGATTAAAAAAAATTAGCCCACAAACGTCTGCTCATCATCACGCATCCGTCCAAAATGTAGCGGATCGAAATATTTACTGCTCACCTCTATTTATAACCTTTTTGATTCTGAAAATTTGTGCAATAGTGTTTGGTACAGCTTCTGCCTACACCTTAAGACCTCATTTGGCAGCAGCACTTTATAGCCTAAAGGCTAAAAAATCACTAAAAAAAATCAAAAAGTCAACAACCTATACCAAAAAGTCAAATATTCTCTTTTCTCTCTATTTTTTACACATATTTTCATAAAAAATCAAAAAATCATCCCAAACATACTAATTTTTTTTTACATCATATTTTAGTCAAAAAAGTCAAAATGTTACTTAAAAAGTTTGTTCCCAAACGAGACCTAAAAATAGGTAAAAATAGTTGAAATAAGTTGAAAAGTCTGATTATTGAGAAGCAAGGGGAAGGGTGCAAATCTTAAAAAGATTGTGAAAGCCCACCCAATCATGTGTCTCATTAATATACATGCCCATGCATGAATATTGGATTAAATGACAATTAACCATTATCAACTAAATTCAGTGTCATGATATTGCTCGTCAAAATAAATATATATCTAATCTCATTGACTTCATTGAAGGGAAAGTAAACCTTATATCCTTTTTTATAAATAAATAAATACAAACTACCTCCATTTAATGCAATAATGATCGCTTCACTACTAAATACTTACCACGGCCAATTTAGATACTTTTGCTAAATTGCAGCCTCCTTTGATTAACATTGAATCTTAATTTTCCTTTATAAAATGACAGTACCCATCTATGAAATTGAATATCACAGTATAATATAACAAAAAGTTGCATTACCTCTCCCGCCTTGACCAATATAACGTGTGGCGTAAAACCAACCCCAAATGATCCTGCCCACCAAACAAGAAAACATTAAAGTACATCATTTATCACATTCAATCAAAAAACAAAAAATTAAAAACAAAATGTTAATCAATACAAATCACCAACCTAGAGCATCCAATTGTTTCTTCCCGGACCCAGGCGGCCTCCCTCGACTCCGCTTGGCCGGAGGATCGGAAGACTGAGTCCCAACACTAGTATCTCCCGGACCCACAACAGAAGACGAAATAGGGGTAACAGGGGCGTGAGTAGTAGGGGTTGGGGCTAAACCTAGAGCAATGTTACCATCAGGAGAGTACTTTCTGGGCCTCCCTCTCTTCTTCCTGGCGGGCTCAATGTTAAACCCAGAAGGCCTCAGTGATCCATCACCGTAGTGCTGAGAGTTGAGAGAATCCATGGGCTTGGAAGAGGGCGAAACGACGGAATTGAAGGGAAATCTAGGGTTTTGCATAATTGGCGGCGGCGAAGTGGTGGTGGAGGTGGTGTTGGGTAAGTTGGAATTGAATGAATTGGGTGGTCCGACCATCATTCCCGCCGGTGGTTGTTGTTGTTGTTGATGTTGTTGTGAATCCATTGCAAAGAAAATCAAACAACACTAACCAATATCAAAGAACAGTGGCGAAATCGAACAACACTGAGAGACAGAGAGAGAAGTGAAAGTGAAAGTGAAAATGGGTTTTGCTCTGATGGGTTTTGTTGAAAATGTTACCTACTCGAAACCTACCACTTCGGGGAGAGAGAGAGAGAGAACTGAGAATGAAAATCGGAGGTGAAAATTGGAGGAGGGTTTGAATAGAATTCTAGGGTTTTAACACTTTATTCATTTGTGATGAATATATGCTTGGGTTGATTGTACTTGATGTATATATATGTAGAGAGAGAGAGAGAGAGAGAGAGAGAGAGATCGGTGGTGTACAAGTGTAGGGCTGTTAGTACCAGTTGAAAACACGTCACCTGCTAGAAATGAAGTACTGGAGAGATGTTTGTTTCCAAAACCAAAAATAAAGCACTAGAGAGGTGGCGGACCCTTGTTTCTGAGGGCTATTTTGGAAATTTGGCTAGAACTCACTTTTTTTTGGTTAGTAACAAAAGCCAAAAGTTAGTTTTTTTGGCTTTTTTTTCATTTGGCAAGTTGGTTTTTAGCCAACGGTGAAATTACAATTTTGCCTCTCATGGGTCACAATGTGTTACATAGGTTCAGTTGTAAATATTTTAAATAATTGGGGGTAATTTAGTCATTTTATTATGATTTGACATCATAAACAAATATTAATCAAAAAAGTCAAAAGTCACTTTTTACCAACTTCCCAAATCATTTGTCTAAAAAAACCAAAAACTTGGTTAAAAGCTAAAAACCCACTTTTTACCATCTTCCCAAAACAACCCTGAGTAAAAATTCGAGAAAAATGCTTTAGTGATTTCAAAAGTTTTACGATGGCTTGCTTTGGCAAGGCAGCAAACAGTTAATTATTAACTTTTTTTTAATCAAAAAGAATTAATTTTTTTACTTAAATCATTATCTAAAAAGTTGGTTTTTTTATTAAAAAATTCAAAAATTAACTTTTTACTAACTTCTCAAATAGCACGGTAAAACTCTCATAATGTGAAATGTGATAAAAAATTTGGGGTCTTTAAAAAATTCAACACTTCTTATTTAATGTGATAAAGTTGAATAAACTTTATTCACAATAATATAGATTGAATTTTTTTTTGATAATTTTATTTTATTTTTTAAGATAAAATTGTTGTTAAAAAATTGATACGTTTGGTAAATATTAAAAATAATAGTGGTTTATTTGTTATTAGAAAAAGTTAGGTAAGCCTATATTTTATTTTTTTTAAAATTCTTTTGTTTTTAGCGATGTTTTTATATTTTTTAGATGCTTCTACGTTTGAATAACTCAAAAAGTAAATGTTTTAAATAATTTTTCTAAAGACCAAAAAAAAAAAAGGATAAAAATGCGATTTGTTTAGCAACTAATCAACAAAGATTAATTTTATTAACAACGTTCTTTTTTTCATCAATAAGTAATTTTTTGCCATGCTTTTGTAATTTTTTTAATGTTTCCATGTCATGTTCAATTATTTTTCGCTCCCTTGTGTTTGTTCAATAAGTATTTTTTTTTATGGTACAAGAGTTAAAATATATTCATGGTACAATAATATTTTCACGTCAGTGCCGCTAAAAATTTATTCAACAATAACAATATGTTTAAAAAATATATATAAGTAAAATTTTTAACATTGTTTTTGAATTTAAATAGCCATTTGAAAAGGAAAAGAAAAAGAAAAATGAAAAAAAAAAATTAGCATTTATTTTATTAACATTTCACTTGCATTTTTTTTTTTTTTTTTTTTGAGTCTAAATTGTTAATATATTCGTAGTTCAAACCTAACTTACACTATGTTTAGTTGAAAATTTTGAAAGTAAATTTTAAAAATATATATATATATATATAATTAAATAAAATATAAATATATTTTATTTGTATATATAACGTTAGGAATCAGATATTCAACCAAACTAAAATCAAAAGCACCATGATGACAAACTCAGAGTCTTAGGAGGAGAAGACCACCAACCTTGCTATATATGTTGGACGACCAACCATTTTGATAGGGACTTCTTTAATTTTTTTTTTTTTTTTTTTTTTTTTTTTTTTTGTTACAGGAAAATTCTTCCTATCCTACCGCAAGTTCAAGGTAGCGCCCCTTACAGAAATCACCAAGGTGTCTGTTAGCCGTTCCGAACGAGGAGACTATAACTTGGGAACCCATACCAAGTGCTGCCTAGACAACTTGAAATCCAACCTGACTCACACAGCGGGGAGCACTGAACCCATACCAAGTGCTGACTAGACAATTTGAAATCCAACCTGACTCACACAGCGGGGAAGCATTGAACCCATACCAAGTGCTGACTAGACAACTTGAAATCCAACCTCCTAACCAACAACTTGAAATCCAACCTGACTCACACAGCGGGGAGCATTGAACCCATACCAAGTGCTGACTAGACAACTTGAAATCCAACCTCCTAACCAACAGTGCTTCGCCCAAGAGATTGCCTCAAAGGGAGAATTGAACTTGTGACCTTGAGACTTAAACCCCAAGGCCTTACCACAATGCTACAACCCCTTGGGTTTTCTTTAATTAATTAACAATAAAACTGAGTCAAGACAAAACCAGAGAAATTCTAGAGTTCAGATGAATGCGTTATAGAAGAAACCTATGTTGATCATATTTTTAGGTAAATTTATCTCTTGGGTATAATCCACAAGGCAGTGGCTTTGGTTCAGTCCAAGATCAAATTGGACCGTGCTGTTGGATCCGTGAAGGTCCACCACAGGTCCCGTTTTGATAATCCGAACCGTTCAACGTGTACAACTCGTCGAATACTATATGCCTGTAAAAATCACGTTGATCGGATATGGATAGCTATGTGAACAAAACAGTTTTTTATCAACCGTTAATTGTTTCACCGTCCATTTTTTTATACAAAACTGATTTAATCAGATAGCTATTGATATCCGATCAACGTGATTTTTTACAAGCATGTAATACTTGACGAGTTCTACACATTCAACAGTTCGGATTATCAAAATGGGCTCAAAAAATGAGCCCCATGAGCCGAACTGGACGGGTCCGGTCTTGATCTCAACTTGAGACAAGCTGGACCCAATCCACAATTACACTAATATTCAACTAAATAAAACTCTAATCTTTAATCATGGTGTGATAATTGGGACTATTGCCAGAGCTAGCTTCATCTGCTGTACTTTTCAGAACATTAGGTAGTTAATTTTCTTGGGGAAAAACACGAGGCTTAAAATAGAATGGAAATATATAAAATAAAATAAAAAATTGAGATGGTCCCAAACCCAGAGGGAAACAACAACATTCACGCACAAATGTGACAAAACATATATAATTGTGCCAAAATCTGATAGAATACAATTTAAGTCCTAATGGAAGTTCTAACCTTTAGAATTCATCATCAAAACAATGTTTGGACACCACAAATAATTTCTATCAACACACAAAAACAATCTACGAGAAGATGTAAAAGCCTCGAATAACCCAAGAACCAGATGTTGAGCAGCGTCTTCTCAGTGCAGGTAATATAGGCCTTTTATACCTCACCTCATTCACAAACCAATTGTGTGTGATAATTTCTTGTACCCAAACACGTACCTCCACCTCTCCATGCGAGAGAAGTCCTTGGAGAAATTTCACAGCCTCGAATTGTTTCTAGCACCTAATCTCGTATGAACCGGCTTTGGTAATATAACGGACCCACTCAAGTGTACTGTACACACTCTTTTCCCATACCTGCAGACGAACCTCAAATTGTTTCTAGCACCTAATCTCATACGAACCGGCTTTGGTAATATAACGGACCCACTCAACTGTATTGTACCCACTCTTTTCCCATACCTGCAGACAAACGATTATGTGAAAAAACTGCTTTTCTACAAAATGGAATCAGAATCCTTAAAATGGAAATTGGCGTACCTTAAGAAAACGAACACGTAATCCAGATGCTGTAAACATAGGAACCTGCAAAAACACAAACATCATTGATTCTCCAGTAAAAATATGTTAATATATAGCATGTGGTTTATAACATTGCATAGTTGCTCAAGCTCCCTTGTCTTGCCTAGAGAGGGAAAAAATTCTTTTGTTTTTGGCAAGAAGTAACAATTAAGGCACCTTGAACTACATCCATGAAAAAAGTGGACCAATACTAAATACAATCATTTTGACGAATTAGGGACGGAAACATTTTAGGCACCTGGAATTCCATCTGAATTGGTGGCCTGGTCCAAGACTTCTTTTCTGCAATCGTTGAAATCAACTCTACTTCTGCACTTAAGGTTGGCTCAGTTTGTCCAGGAAATTTCCTTATCCTACAATATTTCAAACAATTAGATGAACACTACCACTTAAAATGTCCAATGATTTTTATTTTTATTTTAATAAAAGCCATGGTAAAAATGCTAAGTCAGATACCAATGGATGCTTCTAAAAATATAAAGACCATATCATTCAAGGAAGAGTATTTACCATGGCATCTACCAAATAAAGGATATCAATACATGTATGAGTTATGACTCTGCCAAAAAAAGATAGCAATGGAATGATAATTTACTTCAAATACTCACTTCCACACCAAGCAATCAATAGCTGCATTGTATTTAGCTCGACCTGATGTCACTTGAAAACTTGTTTTTGCTGTTTGCTTTGGTACTGGAATCTTTATAACAACTCCGAGCGCAAACATTTTCGCACCAAAGACGCTCTTTACCTGAAAATAAAATCAGTGAGGTAAATAAATGGTAATCAATAAAAAAACGTGTGCTTCAAAACGGAGACAACAAACCTTAACATTAACTTCCATGCGTGTTCGACCAAGTTCCTTAATTGTTGGCAACACCCGGAATGGAAGATTTACACCCTCAGTAATACGATACCTGTGGAAAAGATGTATATAGTCATTGATGTGAGCACTAATTTTTCATAACAAGAAATATATAGCAAAAGAGAATCTAATTCCAAACAAGTAATATGCACGAATGGTGCTGAAAGGAAATAGTGACAGATGGTTGATAATACCCAAAAAAAAAAAAAAAACCCACCCCAAAGAAGCATATATATATAAGCCCTGTGCAAAGCATAGAAGTTTTGCAAATCCTATTAAAATGTTTTATTAAAGAGATTCGTAATTATTGCATGATAACTGTTCCTTATGTTTCAACACTAATTCTATAACAAATATACTAAATTACATTCCAATGATGCTCTGCACAGAAGAAAAGGTGGCTCATGTATTGATGCAAGGAAATGCTGGCAACAGTAAGAAAATATTAGACCCCTAGTGGGGAAGTATAAAAGGAAATGATGATGTATAGCATAAGGCACATGGTCTTTATCCCTTTCTCCTTTATTTTTTTTCCCCTTTAGCTTTATTTCCTTCTTTTGATGTGTGTATATGAGAGTAAAAGTAAGTGAAGTTCAACACAATGTCAGATATTGAAAATTCAAATCCACTTACATAACCTACGTCTTGTTCATGGTCACAGGTTCTGTATTTTTATTTTTATTTTTACAATACATTAAATTAAGGCCTTGTTTGTCATCCCCTAAAAAAGCCAAAAAGCCAAAAAGTCACTATCCTATTTAAGTCGCATCACCTCTCTACCATATCACTTCAAATCAAACCCATATTTCACAAAAAATCAAAAAGTACACTTATTTAGATCATTCCAAACAACCCCAAAATAACAATAACCAAAATAGTTCATAATTGAAAAGGAGACTGTAAGCTTACTTCATCAATTCGAATTCACCATCTGGTGGCACAAAACTAACAGTCTTTTCTGAGTTAAACCTTGTCAGATTTACACATTGATGGAAAGTAACATCATCGAGCTCTATAGTTTTCCCGCTGCACAAGGTAACATGGGCAAAGATTGGGTTACAGAAAAGGCATAAGGAATCCATCAAGCAGATACACAAATTAAAATCGCATGCTCAGCCAACCACTTAATCAACATGGGCAAACAACATGCAATGCTCAATACAACACCAAAACAGCTACAATAAAAGAATCAAGCTTTTTTCTGGGTTTCTATAAAACTGCAAATTCAAAAAAATTAAAAATAATTGAAGCATTGTCATCTAACATATGAACTAAAAAGTTCAAAAACATTCTCTCCTAGGAGGTGATAGACGACAGTTTCTCAAAGCAAATTAAAAATATATATATATATATTAACAAACCCAATTAGGCAATTTAATTTTACTTCGAACATCTGTAAATTATTAAATATATCCCTCAATACATTTAAGAAAGCATGCAAAGAATATGTGGGAACAACTTTGGGAACATGGATTCACAACATACCTAAATAAGGAACTCAGACCAGAATCATTCGTAATAAAACTCGATAAATAAAAAGTAAGAAATAAAATGACACATTACAGGATGACAAGAAGGAAGCATGAGTCTGCTTAAATGCCAAAATAAGTGTACAGACAAATGAATATGGGAGGGGAGTACGCAAAAAAGGATGCCTTCGGAAGTTACCTCTTAGTAGGACGTGATTTAATTTGCGACTCTTTCTCAAGGCCAATTTTATCATTTAAACCCAACTTCAAATCAGGCATTCCAGAAAGAAAGCACTTCATCAGAATTTTCCCAGTCACATCACAACGCAAAACACTACCTATAATTACCAAATGTGTATGAGTGACCAAAGTAGGAGTATATCAACCAAAATCCCAGAATATAACCTTTCACACCTTTTGACGACATAAGAAGATTGACACTTTCCACAATATCCAGAAAGACCTGTAAAGAGACATAAGCGTTATAACCCAGCAAGATGGTCATATTCACCAGAAAGAAGATCGGAGAGAGAAATGAAATTACCTCATTCTTTTTATAAACAAGACCCTCTCTACGCCAGCCAACAGCACCTGTAACTTGTAAGGTTGCATTAGGGACTGGTTTATCTGCAGGCTAATTTTTCCCCATATGGCACCAAAAGTCAGAAAAAAATCCTATATATAATATTCACAAAAAAGAAGATAAAGACATTTCATTTTTCTGAGAGAACAAACTTTCAATATCGGTAAAAAAACCAGTATCTAAAACCATTGCTGGAGAATGTCACAACGTAATCACTTTTCACACTATTTGCTAAAAATCAAAACTAAAAACACATCTAACCTTGGATGAGAATGGTGAGCGTACTCCTTCCTGAGTGATGTAAAGCTTCAGAATTTCTGGAGAAAGATTTTGGGGATAACCGAAGTCCATGATCTCTGCAATTTTGGACAAAAGTATCAAGGATTAATGCAGATAGATAGTGACAGAGATTCTGCATGTGAAAATTTCTTCAGCCTTGTAGTTGTCTCATAGACAATAATGCCTATGCTTGTGGAGGTGGCTACGAAGAAAAACCCAATCTAGCACACAGTAAGCATTTCATAAGTCAAAAAATAAGACAGTTCAGATCAAAAATGAAGAGTGTAGACACCAGAAAAAGTTTCATGTGTCAGCTATACATAACGTGCAACAAGAGCAATGATAGAAGCCAATTAACCAAACAACGACGTGCTTGTTTATGCAATTGTATCAACACAAATGCATGTGATTAGACTGACTCCAATGGTACTAAAAGTATCTTATTAAGAATATATTCACAAAGGGGCACACATGAGAAACAAATGAAAATCCACGAACTTGTTTTTATGATTCTGACAGTCTCGAAGGCAGGGCAATGTTATATTGAAAGAACTGCTCCAACACTTATCCAAAGTTCGGGACACAACTTGATCGATGCTAGCAAATGCTTAAACTTCCAGCCACTTATTTGATAGATGTAATGTATAGTTTTTATCTCGAGTCTTCCATACCTCAAGGGATTAGTCTTTTTCTCCCTGTTAATGTATACTCCTTGTGCATTTTACAACTTCTTTTAAAATTCCAATTAGCTTTTAACGGACACACAACAAATACACAGAGTCAAGCACTAAGAACAGTGGATGCATAACATACCACATGGTAACAGCATAGAACTGTATCCAAATAATGAATTTTTTTATAAAGGTAAAAATATAATTCTAAATAATTGGAAAGAGCTGTCCAATGCAACTTAAAATACACTCAAAATTGTATACTCTTCAAATGGCATACCATCCAACAGCTCATAAATCAAAACGAAATTATTACGAATAGCATCTTCGTCAAAAGCCCCACCAAAATATGATTTGAACAGATGAACAGCCTGCATAAAAATAAATTGTACAAATATCAATAACTAATGAAGACAAATTAATATCCTTAGGTGATTAAGATGTATTCAAAGTAAAATATTTGGAATTAAAAAAATAAAGACAGAAATTTAGAGCAAAGACAGAGACTACAAATTGCACTGTAGGCATATAAAGGAGTGGAATGCAGTCTGGCTAGGTTTTAGGATCAAATTTTGCAAAGCAAATCAGATGTAATAAATATGTATAAAAAAACAAGGTTCCAATTTATTCATATTGGTGTGCTAATAAAGGAAGTTAGGTGCCTATGCAAGCACAAAATTTCCTGCTTGTTGCTAAAGATCTGGATTCTAAACTAAAAAATAAAGCCAAATCCATCAATCAAAAAGCATAAGCAGCAAGAAAATGCTGACTACCTCAACAACAAACTTGAATGCACATGCTACATTAGCATTGCTGCTGACAACAATCACAATATAGACATTGCTAATTCTCATGTAAAAGAAAGAACAGCCTCCAATCTGCCGCACAGGACATGTACCGAGTTCTTTTGTTTGCATTATATGCGTTCGAAAGGCATCCACCATATTTCCCCTGGATAAATTATTGGAGTCAATAAACAAAAAATAAAAATAAAAAATTACACAAAATTAAGCCATAAAGTGAAATTCTTTATCATATAACACGCAGCTATTATTGTATCAAGACAATAGAATTAATGAAATTAAGTTCAAAAGATCATAAGGAAAATGACAATTGACATTTATGGACACAATGAAACACAAGACGCAATTCTAATCTAATGCTTTATAAACATAAAGAATAACTTGATACTTAGAGAACAAAATGGAAGCACACCTTCGGGCGCCGGGGGGGGGGGGGGGGGGGGGGGGGGGGGGTGTTGGATATCCAGTTAAGTTTCTTTAAACCTGGCAATTGTAAACCAAATAAAAGCATGCCTTCCACAAATAGTAAAAGTCTCCGATATTAGAGTTTAAGAAACCACTTGTCCTACTTCCCGAGATAGTCACAACTAAACATATACATAGATGATAGAACAGAAGCTGTAACCCATTATAAAACCACGTTTTTTTCTTAAATGATAGCGATGCTAAGGATCTCTATTAATAAATATGTATGTCAATCCACACCAATGAAGTCAAATATATACTCAATGCAAATTAATCATGTGATTTATCAACAAAATAAAAATGCAAATTAATCATGTGATTTTAAGTCCTCTTATTTGGGATTAATTGAAGTAACAAGCTACCAAACTTCCCCAACCTAACTACAAGGAGAAGGCTTTGTTAACCCTTTCCCCTCTTACTAAGACTGCAGTGTGGTCTTGTGAATTATGGCCAATAATTCAAATTAAGAATAGAAGCTTATAATTTTTTATTTCCCTATAATTAATTTAAGACTTTAAAAATGATTGATGCCTATATAAGCAGAAAAAGTATACTTAATAGGCTTGTTTGATTGGGTAGATTATAGCATAGGATTTAGATTATAAATTCATGGGACTCACATTCCATTGGTTGCAATTTTATTTTTTTTTTATTGGCACTGGGTGTCCAAATCAAAGTCCGACTAATCCTCAGGGATGCACAGGCCCTCGGTGAGGAGTTTCCCGCAAGTGCATCACGGTTAATTCAAGGGTTTTCTCTCAGTTCGATAGCCCAAGGAATTATTAGCACCTAAGAGATTTCGATCTCAACCTTGGAGGGAGAACACCCCCAAGACCCAAGGTCTTGCCACCCTTCATGGGTTGCAAATTTTATTATTCAGATTAGATTCCAATGGCCATTCTATTCAACATAATTGATAGATTTTTTAGTCGTACAACTAATAACACAAAACATACATATAATTTGAATTATATATTTCCATATTGCAAAACAAACGTAGACAATATAAAATTACGTATCTCACTAATCGAGCTAAATAACTAATCTTACACTAATTTCATGGATTGTTAATCCCCTCACTATTAATCCTGCAAATCAAACATACCCAAATTTGTATGAAGAATGACACAAATGCATTGAGACTTATCATTTAAAACAAAGTGAACTACAAATATGCCACTAAATCACACCATTTCTGTACATAAAAAAACTGTAATAGTATTTTCTTTTAAATATAGAATTTGAAAACATATAAACCTTGAACTTTCTCAGCATATAAAATTTATAGTTTTCACCACAATTTGAAATCTTAAGTTCTTCTTCATAGGTAATTCATACATTTCAAGCATATAAACCTATAATTGAATAAATATACATATATATATAGAGAGAGAGAGAGAGGAGCTGACCCAACGTCGTCGCGGTAGAGGCGATTGATGAGGACATCGCCGCGGAGATTCAAGAAGTATATGGCGGAAGCAGCCACCGGCATGGTCTCCGATCCAGTGGATCCAATTTTCAGAATGCTGAGGCCGATCGAAAACAGATCAACTCGGATCTAGGGTTTTGCCTTGCAGATTCGACGGCCAATAGAGACCTGTCTTCGTTCGATTTTGTGGTCTCGCGATTCAGAGCTTTGCAATGAATACGAAGAAAATACTACTCTGTTTCTCTGTGAAATGAAGGTAGAGAGAGAGAGACAGAGAACTTTCAAGTCGGAAATTTTTTGATCTTGTAGTACGGGGTGTGCGCACGTGCGTCATTTGTAACCCGCTTTGATTTTTTTGATTTTTTTGGAAAATGCTTTTCTTTTTTTTTTGGTGAATAGGAAATGCTTTTTCCCCCACACTTTTTTTCTTTTGTAAAAAAAAAATCAAAAATGTTAGAGGCTCAGAGTTTTATTAAATTTTTTATCAAATATTCATATGGGTTTTATGTGAGTGTTGACCCATATCTGTATGAATATTTGATAATAAAAAAAAATGATATTCTTATACAAATAATCGAAATTAATGAATTATACAAAAAAAAAAATCAAAAAATATCTTTTCACATTTTTTTTTGATAAAAAGTCAAAATTTATCCAAATTAATTTTTGTCCATCTCATATTTTACTTAAAAAGTTACTAGAATAGTTTATTTTTCAAAACAATCCTAATTAGTGTGTTTAGTTTGAGCTTTCTGGATTAAGTTTTTGAAAATGAGTTTTTTAATTTTCATATTATTTTGTTTTTAGTGAATATTTTTTAAATTTTAAACATTTTTTTTACTTTTTTAGATGTACTTTAGTTAGATGTATTTAAAAAGTAAAAAATTTGTGAAAAAATATTTTAAAAAATTAATAAATACATAAAAATATGAAAAATGTATTGAATTCTTATATTTTTTTTATTTTTGGTATTTAGTGAATTTTTAAAAGATTTTTTTTACAATTTTTTTACTTTTTAAGTGTATTTATGTTAGGTGTGTCTAAAAAGTAAAAAAATTGCTTAAAATATTAAAAAAAATTAGTAAAAACAAACAAATAGGAAAAATCAAAAAGTAAAATTTTTTGAAAAGTGTTTTCTGAAAAATAAAAACAAACAAGCTGAATATTGTTTAGCGTCGTTTTTATAATAAAAATATATAATTATTAATTTTTTTTTACAAATTTTATAAAAAACATGAATATAAAGATACTCATCTTATTTATTATTATTTTAAAAATTATTAGGTTTGTTTGCTTAAATTTTGAGATGAAATGTCTTATATGAAGTCAAAAGTTTAGACGGCGATGAAATTTCGAGATATTGACCATAGTTATTTAAGAACGATAAATGGACATATATGGATTGAATCCTACCCCTACCCGTTCAGTGAAAATTACCACACCTCCTAGTTAACCCTGCCCACCTACTTAGCTTCCGTTTGGAAAGTGGATTGACTTTTTAGTTTTTTAATTTTTTTGACTTTTTTGACTATATAAGCCTGGGCTTAAAAATTTAGTTTGGAAAGGATTTTTGACTTTTTGACTTTTTTGATTTTTTTGTGAGAGAAGAGTGTAATGATTATGAGGTTGGATGGGATGTTTTGTCTGTTGTGACTCATGAGCCTATTCTGTCTTTTATAGCTCATTGAGCCAAAAAAGCCCAATGAGCCCTTGCCAAACCAACCCTTACTAGTCAGTTTTTTTATTCTTACCCACTCTCGCTTAATGTAATTTTGTCTCTGATCATCTTGGCTTCTTTTAATTTTACAAGAAAAAATAAAAAATTAATATTGAAGTCAATTCGCTAATTGTTGTCATAAAAAAAGATAGATAATTTATTTTTTAAAATAAATTTTTTGTGACAAATATAATTGTGAGAGAGATTTCATAAGCTGGCTTTGGACCGTGGTAATGATCGGGCTAAAATTGGTCCGAGCATATTTGGGCTGAGCTAGGCTGGGACAATCCAGGTGCAGTGCGCTCGGTTAAAGCCCAGGTCCGATTTGGCCGGGATAACTTCTCTGCTAGCTCAGTTCGCGTTGTTTGCTTGTTGAGATCGGCATGCAAGATCCTCCGCAGACCACCCAACCGAGCAACTGCTCAGTCATTACGGCGGGCTGCTATGCTCGGTCACAACGAAGCTCGGCGAGTGGCGCTGTTGGACTCGTTACGTAGCATGGTCGTACAAGGCCGAGGTGATACCGTCGGGCTGCCCGTTCCCGCCAATGTCGTCCAGCGGTTTGATTAGGTGGTGTTTAGCTGGATTTGCGCTGACAGATGAGAGAGCAACTCCACGTGTCAATAGACGAATGGGTGCAGAAGTGAACGCAGAAAGTATATAAACATGACTGCGCCCCCTATGCTAGGCATGGAAATTCATCTGGTGAGAGAAACTCTCTTCCTCGCTCTCTCTGTCTCTGAGTGTGTGCTAACTTGACCGTCGGAGGGGTTTTCCGGCAACACACCGCCGGGTAGCCCACCGTCGTTGTACTCGCAGGTTAATCAGATCGAAGCGGAGCTTGGACGCAAGGAATATAGGCAGTACCGAATATTTGCCCCCGTACAATTGACGCCGTCTGTGGGAAGTCGACAGACAAAACCTTGTCCTCCAAGCTTCTCCGATCATCTTTTATGCGCGAACAACAACAAAATTCCGTTACTCGCCATCGACGGCATCACGCCAAAGTCCGTTTGTCACAGAGATGGCCTGTCCGCCATTCCGACAGTGGCTGATTTGAAGACCCCCGCACAAGGACTTCCCAGGGATGTGCGAGACAAGCGCGCAAAGAGTTTTGGGCACTCAGCCATTCCAAAAGAGCGTCGCCGACGGCGAGATTCACACACTCAACACTTGGAAGACAAGCTGAGAGACCAAGATACCATCATCAAGAAAATGGCGACGGAGATGGAGGCCATGAGATGCCAAATGAAGGGAAAGGGCATTACTGGAGTGGGAAACCACAATGAGCATCCCTATTCCCGCCGTTCCGGTAGTCTTAATAGACGTCGCACCCCTTCGCTTTCCGTCACGAGAAGTTTCAGAGCTGGAGACTACGTAGCACCGACGACAATATCTCGTACGCAGGACAGTAGTTACCACCCCTCACGCCCGATGATGGCGTCGAGGTATTCTCGCTCCGACCATTCAAAAGACTTAAGGGATGTGTTGGAGGAGCACGCTCGCCAGCAGGAGGCGCAGAGGGTGCTTGCACTGCAACGCCTGGTCCCTAGAGGGCGAGCCAGTGAAAGGGACGCCATGCCACAACTACACTTGGCGGCACGCGTGCCACCAGACAGAGAGTTGGCAAGGCTGAGTGCCACCCATTTTTTCCGTAGAGATCGAGAACACATCGCTCCCCTCCCGGGTTCCGTTAACCAAAGTTTACGTTCTATGACGGAAAGACTGATCCATATATGCTCATAAGTCACTTCCGGCAGGTTATAGCTGGGCATAGGCGAAACGATGCGCTCATGTGCTTTGTTTTTCCATCGAGTTTGGGTGAGTTGGGCCTAAAATGGTTCGAGAGGCTGCCAGAGGAGAGCATCGAGGGGTGGCAACAGTTGGCAGAGGCATTTGTCACCAAATTTAAGACAAATGCTAAAATGCCCAAGGAAATTGACCATCTTTTGAGAGTAAAGATAGAGCTAGACGACTCTTTGAAGGCGTATAACACTAAGTATTGGGAGACTTTCAACAAGATCCTTAATTGCCCGACCAACCTTGCAATAACTCAGTATAAGCGCGGTCTTTCAATTGGACATCGACTGAGAGACTCGCTCATAATGAATCAACCGTCAACCATGGAATTGCTCATGCAACACATTAATGAGCACATCCGAGTCGAAGACAATGCAGCCACAGCTACCATGACAACAAGTCCGATAGTAGAGAATAAGAGAGTAGTACGAAAGGTTCACGCAGTCGAACAAAATGATTACCATGCAAACCACCATGGAAGATATATAGGGAGTTCAGTTTTTGGAAGACGTCTGTAAGAAGGCCGAGGAAAATGGGCATAAAACTTGCGGAATGTAAATGGCCGATCCATTTTCAGAACATCGAACTCTGCTAATCTAAAGTTTTGTTCTTAGTTCTATTTTTGTAACCCTTTTTGCCATTGGCACAATGAAACAAGTAGACCATTTTCTTGAGAATTGTTGTATTTTTGTCTCGCCAAGTGGATTTAGTGCGGTCCAAGGGGCAACTAGCAATCATTTTGACGGAAAGATCTAAATTCCTTGCAGGGCGGATTTTGCTCAGCATGAGATTTGTTGATGGTTGTGATCAACTTTGGAATTCTTTGTCGGACGGATTTTGCTCGGTAAGAGGTTTGTTGACGATTTTATCAACTCTGGAATTCCTTGCCGGATGAATTTTCCTCGGCAAGAGATTTGTTGATGGTTTTAATCAACTTTAGAATTCCTCGCTGAGCTGATCTTGCTCGCCAAGAAGTAAGTCGTCGAGCGGACCTTGCTCGCGAACTTGGAGTTCCTTGCCAAGTTGATCTTGCTCGCCAAGAAGAAAGTCGCGGAGCTGACCTTGCTCGCCCACCTTGGAGTTCCTTTCCGAGCTGATCTTGCTCGCCAAGAAGAAAGTCGTCGAGCTGACCTTGCACGCCAACGTTTGAGTTCCTTGCCAAGCTGATCTTACTCGCCAAGAAACAAGTCGCCGAGTTGACCTTGCTCACCGACCTTGTAGTTCTTTACCGAGCAGATCTTGCTCGTCAAGAAAAAAGTCGTCGAGCTGACCTTGGAGTTCCTTGCCAAGCTGATCTTGCTCGCCAAGAAGTAAGCCACCGAGTAGACCATACTCGCTGACCATGGAGTTCTTTGTCGAGTTGATCTTGCTCGCCAAGAAACAAGTCGCCGAGCGGACACTGTCTGCCGACCTTTGAGTTCCTTGCCGAGCTGATCTTGCTCGCTAAGAAGCAAGTCGCCGAGCTGACCTTGCTCACCAACCTTGGAGTTCCTTGCCGAGTTGATCTTGTTCGTCAAAAAGTAAGTCGCCGAGGGGACCTTGCTCATCGATCATGGAGTTCCTTGTCGAGCTGATCTTGCTCGCCAAGAAGCAAATTGCGGAGCGGACCTTGCCCGCCAACCTTTGAGTTTTTTGCCGAGCTAACCTTGCTCGCCGACCTTGGAGTTCCTTGCCGAGCTGATCTTGCTCGCCAAGAAGGAAGTCACCGAGCAGACCTTGTTTGTCCACCATGGAGTTCCTGACCGAGCTGATCTTGCTCGCCAAGAAGCAAGTCGCGGAGCGGACCTTGCCCGCCGACCTTTGAGTTCTTTACCGAGCTGATCTTGATCACTAAGAAGCAAGTCGCTGCGCTGAACTTGCTCGCTGACCTTGGAGTTCTTGCTGAGCTAATCTTGCTCGCAAGAAGTCGCCGAACAGACCTTGATTGTCGGCCGAGCTGATCTTGCTCGCCAATAAGCAAGTTACGGAGCGGACCTTGCCCGCCGACCTTTGAGTTCCTTGCCGAGCTGATCTTCCTCACCAAAAAGAAAATCGCCGAGCTGACCTTGCTCGCCGACCTTGGAGTTCCTTGCCGAGCTGATATTGCTCGCTAAGAAGGAAGTCGCCGAGCGGACCTTGCTCGTAGACCATGGAGTTCCTTGCCGAGCTGATCTTGCTCGCCAAGAAACAAGTCGTAGAGCGGACCTTGCCCGCCGACCTTTGAGTTCCTTGCCGAGCTGATCTTGCTCACCAAGAAGCAAGTTGCCGAGCTGACCTTGCTCGCCGACCTTAGAGTTCCCAGCCGAGCTGATCTTGCTCGACAAGAAAGAAGTCACTGAGCGGACCTTGCTCATCAACCATGGAGTTCTTTGCCGAGCTGATCCTGCTCGCCAAGAAGCAAGTCGCGGAGTGGACCATGCCCGCCGACCTTTGAGGTCCTTGCCAAGCTGATCTTGCTCGCCAAGAAGCAAGTCACCGAGCTAACCTTGCTCGCTGACCTTTGAGTTCCTTGCCGAGCTGATCTTGCTCATCGACCATAGAGTTCCTTGCCGAGCTGATATTGCTCGCCAAGAAACAAGTTGCGAAGTGAACCTTGCCCATTGACCTTTGAGTTCCTTGCCGAGCTGATTTTGCTCGCCAAGAAGGAAGTCGCCGAGCGGACCTTGCTCGTTGACCATGGAGTTCCTTGCCAAGCTGATCTTGTTGGCCAAAAAGCAAGTCCCGGAGTGGACCTTGCCCGCGGACCTTTAAGTTCCTTGCCGAGCTGATCTTGTTCGCCAAGAAGCAAGTCGTAGAGCTGACCTTGCTCGCCGACCTTGGAGTTCCTTTCCGAGCTGATCTTGCAGGCCAAGAAGAAAGTCGCTGAGCTGACCTTGCTCGTCGACCTAGGAGTTCCTTGTCGAGCTGATCTTGCTCGCCAAGAAGAAAGTCGTCGAGCTGACCTTGCTCGCCGACCTCGAAGTTCCTTGCCGAGCTGATATTTCTCGCCAAGAAGTAAGTTGTCGAACGGACCTTGCTCGCCGACCTTTGAGTTCCTTGCTGAGCTGATCTTGCTCGTCGACAATGGAGTTCTTTGCCGAGCTGATCTTGCTCGCCAAGAAGCAAGTTGTGAAGCGAACCTTGCCCGCCAACCTTTGAGTTCCTTGCCTAGCTGATCTTGCTCGCCAAAAAGCAAGTCGCCGAGCTGAGCTTGCTCGCCGACCTTGGAGTTCCTTGCCGAGCTGATCTTGCTCGCCAAGAAGGAAGTTGCCGAGCGGATCTTGTTCGTCGACCATGGAGTTCATTGCCGAGCTAATCTTGCTTACCAAGAAATAAGTCGCGAAGCGGATCTTGCCCGCCGACCTTTGAGTTCCTTGCCGAGCTGATCTTGCTCGCCAAGAAGCAAGTCGCGGAGCTGACCTTGCTCGCCAACCTTGGAGTTCCTTTCCGAGCTGATCTTGCAGGACAAAAAGAAAGTCGTTGAGCTGACATTGCTCGCTGACCTTTGAATTCCTTACCGAGTTGATCTTGCTCTCCAAGATGCAAGTCGCCGAGCTGGCCTTGCTCGCAGACCTTGGAGTTCCTTGCCGAGCTGATCTTGCTCGCCGAGAAGAAAGTCGTCAAGCTGACCTTGCCTGCCAATCTTGGAGTTCCTTGCCGAGCTGATCTTTCTCGCCAAGAAGTAAGTCGCCGAGCGGACCTTGCTCACCGACCTTTGAGTTCCTTGCCGAACTGATCTTGCTCGCGAAGAAGCTAGTCCCCGAGCTGACCTAACTCGTCAACCATGGAGTTCCTTGCCGAGCTGATCTTGCTCGCCAAGAAGCAAGTTGTGGAACGGACCTTGGCCGCTGACCTTTGAGTTCCTTGCCAAGCTGATCTTGCTCGCCAAGAAACAAGTCGCCGAGCTGACTTTGTTCGCCGACCTTGGAGTTCCTTGCCGAGCTGATCTTGCTCGCCAAGAAGGAAGTCGCCGAGCGGACCTTGCTTGTCGACCATGGAGTTCCTTGCCGAGCTGATCTAGCTCGCCAAGAAGTAAGTCGCGGAGCGTACCTTGCCCTCCGACCTTTGAGTTCCTTGCCGAGCTGATCTTGCTCGCCAAGAAGTAAGTCGCGGAGCTGACCTTGCTCGCCGACCTTGGAGTTCCTTGCCGAGCTGATCTTGCTCGCTAAGAAGGAAGTCGCCGAGTGGACCTTGCTTGTTGACCCTGGAGTTCCTTGCCGAGCTGACCTTGCTCGCCGACCTTTGAGTTCCTTGCCGAGCTAATCTTGCTCGCCAAGAAGCAAGTCACCGAACGGACCTTGTTTATCGACCATGGAGTTCATTGCCGAGCTGATCTTGCTCGCCAAGAAGCAAATCGCAGAATAGACCTTTCCTGCCGACCTTTGAGTTCTTTTGCCGAGTTGATCTTGCTCGCCAAAAAGCAAGTCGCCGAGCTGACCTTGGAGTTCTTTGCCCAGCTGATCTAGCGCGCCAAGAAGGAAGTCGCCGAGTGGACGTTGCTCGTCGACCATGGAATTCCTTGCCGAGCTGATCTTGCTCGCCAAGAAGCAAGTTGCGGAGTGGACCTTGCTCGCTGACCTTTGAGTTCCTTGCCGAGATGATCTTGCTCTCCAAGAAGCAAGTCGCTTAGCTGGACTTGCTCACCGACCTTGGAGTTCCTTGCTGAGTTGATCTTGCTCGCCAAGAAGTAAGTCGCCGAGCAGACCTTGCTCGTCGACCATGGTATTCCTTGCTCAGCTGATCTTGCTCGTCAATAAGCAAGTTGCGGAGTGGACCTTGCCCGCCAACCTTTAAGTTCCTTGCCGAGCTGATCTTGTTCGCCAAGAAACAAGTCGCCAAGCTGACCTTACTCACCGACCTTGGAGTTCCTTGCCGAGCTGATCTTGCTTGCTAAGAAGGAAGTCGCCGAGCGGACCTTGCTCGTCGACCAATGAGTTCCTTGCCGAGCTGATCTTGCTCACTAAGAAGCAAGTCGCGGAGCGGACCTTGCCCGCCGACCTTTGAGTTCCTTGTCGAGCTGATCTTGCTCAACAAGAAGCAAGTCCCGGAGCTGACCTTGCTCGCCGACCTTGGAGTTTCTTTTCGAGCTGATCTTGCTCGCCAAGAAGAAAGTCGCCGAGCTGACCTTGCTTGCTGACCTTGGAGTTCCTTGCCGAGCTGATCTTGCTCGCCAAGAAGAAAGTTGCCGAACTGACCTTGCTCGCCGACCTTGGAGTTCTTTGCCGAGCTGATCTTGCTCGCCAAGAAGCAAGTCGCGGAGCGGATCTTGCGCGCCGACCTTTGAGTTCCTTGCCGAGCTGATCTTGCTCACCAAGAAGGAAGTCGCAAAGCGGACCTTGCTTGCCGACCTTTGAGTTCCTTGCCGAGCTATCTTGCTTGCCAAGAAACAAGTCGCTGAGCTGAACTTGTTCGCCCACCTTGGAGTTTTTTGCCGAGTTGATCTTGCTCGCCAAGAAGTAAGTCGCTGAGCGGACTTTGCTCGTCAACCATGGAGTTCGTTGCCGAGCTGATCTTGCTCGCCAAGAAGCAAGTAGCGGAGCGGACCTTACCCGCCGACCTTTAAGTTCCTTGCCGAGCTGATCTTGCTTGCCAAGAAACAAGTCGTGGAGCGGACCTTGCCCACCGACCTTTGAGTTCCTTGCCGAGCTGATCTTGCTTGCCAAGAAGCAAGTCGCCGAGCGGACCTTGCTCATAAACCATGGAGTTCTTTGCCGAGCTGATCTTGCTCGCCAAGAAGCAAGATGTGGAGAAGACCTTGGCTGCTGACCTTTGAGTTCCATGCAGAGCTGATCTTGCTCGCCAAGAAGCAAGTCACCGAGCTGACCTTGCTCGCCGACCTTTAAGTTCCTTGCCGAGCTGATCTTGCTCGTCGACCATGGAGTTCCTTGCCGAGCTGATCTTGCTTGCCAAGAAGCAAGTTGCAGAGCAAACTGTAACAACCCTCACCACTGTTTACCGATTAACCACTGATTACTGCTAAACTGAGACTGATTATGATAAGTAATTGAATCGACTGAAATACTGAACTGATCGATTAAATGTTCTAGTTTAAATGCATATCTATCTGTTGATTGTTAAATTATCTGTTTATGTTTTATGCTTTAAACTGCAAACTGAAGGCCTTATCGGCGGCCGAATCTGAAATTGATCGATGATTTATGATCATTAGAATTTATGTGATTTGATGGCATATTTAATTAAAATGTGATTTGGTATACCCTCTTGTTTATGAGTTGAGCTTGTTCTTGCATGATTCATGTCAAAATTAGGGGATTGAGTCTAGAATTGGCTTAATATGTTGAATTGTAGCATAAATCATGCATGCATGCTTATATCCTAGCATTTTGAGGTTGAACACATGAAATTTGGTACATGCATGTTTATATTTTTGCATTGGACCATGAACTCATCTTGGTTTTGGAAAGAATTGGCTCAATTGAGCTAGCATTTGAAGCTTTAAAGTTGTTGAATTCATGCATGTTACACATTTATCATGTTCTTGAAAGTTTGGTTTGAATTTGGGTTTAATTCCCTCACCTTTGGGCCTTGATTTTACAAATTGAGCTTTAAATCATGTCATACTATGTATTTACAAGTGTTTTCCAGAAAATGGGCCCAAAGGAATCGAATTTGATTCACTTGGAGTTGAATTTGAGCTTGAGGTTCAAATCTAGGAATTCTAGATTTTGAACTCACGCTCGAGCGGGGTGACTGGCACTCGAGCGTGGAAATCGTGCTCCCAGCATTTTGTTCTATTTTGCAGTCCGCTCGAGCGGGTTAATTTACGCTTGAGCGTGACATTGTGTCTTATGCTCGAGCGGATGTCAAGCGTCCAATCGAGCGTAATTTTCACCTATCTAGCACTTTTGACTGTTTTGCAGTACGCTCGAGCGGGTAAGTCTGCACTCGAGCGGAAACCTTTGTCTGCATGTTCGCTTGAGCGGAGTAATCGACGCTCGAGCGGGACCCCTGTTTTTTGAAAATTCTGAAAATGCTTTTAAAGTGCATCTTTGCATCCTCATCCCATTCTAGGCATTCCTAGGCCTAGTTTAAGGCATCTTGATGAGGATATAGATGTAGAACCACACCGAGTCAAGATAGGGATTAAGCTGTTATTTTCCCAAATGTGTAGCTTAGTGTATGTTCATTCTGTAACTGTGTAGGATTGGCTTTCTAAGGACGCCCTCTAGCTTAGCTATAGCCCAGAACTCTGTGAGTAACAACTGTGTAAAGATATATTCAAATATGATTATCTTCTGAACAATTAAACTGTACTGTTTTCTGAAATGTTATTGTTACTGAATGAATGATGTCCTAATTGTGAACTGTATTGTGGCATCCTTAGCAACTACTGTTATTGTTACTGTTACTGCTACTGTTACAAAGATCTTTGTCGGTTCCCATATTGGAACCACTACTGTTTACTGATATGATGGCCATCATTGACTGTTCGGTCTTTTAAGACCTACTGTTTACTGTACTGCTATGCTAATGGATGTACCACATATGACTGTTATGACTGAATGACTGATATACTGAATCAATTGACTGTTTTCAATATTGAAAGGACATTCATTATTTACCTCTTTACGCATTATGTTATTCACTGGGATTTAGCTCATTGTTTCTATATATATATGTAGGTGTTCAGGCACCAGACCGGAGCTAGAAGCGTGGGTTAGACTCCCCTTTTTTATCAAGCCAACCACTGTGCCTCACTGCGAGGTTCCGAGCTTGCCAAGCTATGGCTTAGGGGTGTTTTAATTTCCCCCGTCTGTCTCTGTATCTATTTTGTAATGTTGTATAGACTGACAGCACTGTACTGTATTGTTTCAATAGGAATTAATTCCTTGTCCTGAATGATTGTAAATGTTGTACATATTGTTTTGCACTGATGGTATATATGTATGAAAAGTCTTTTTGCATACAGACTGTCACAGCTCATTGGACATTGTTCATTTACTATTTTGGCTTTCCGTCATGCCCCTGTACTCTGTATTACTGTATTACTGTTACGCAGGCCTTCGGTAATCACGGATTACTGGCCGGTTACGGTGCTAAACCCACAGGGGCAGGCTTGGGTCGTGACACAAACCTTACCCGCTGACCTTTGGGTTCCTTTCCGAGCTGATCTTGCACGTCAAGAAGCAAGTTACCGACATGACCTTGCTCGCCGACCTTGGAGTTCCTTGTCGAGCTGATCTTGCTCGCCAAGAAGGAAGTCGTCGAGCGGACCTTACTTGTCTACCATGGAGTTCCTTGCCGAGCTGATCTGGCTTGCCAAGAAGCAAGTCACGGAGTGTACCTTGCCCTCCGACCTTTGAGTTCCTTGTCGAGCTGACCTTGCTCGCCAAGAAGTAAGTCGCGGAGCTGACCTTGCTCGCCGACCTTGAAGTTCCTTGCCGAGCTGATCTTGCTCGCCAAGAAGGAAGTTGCTGAGCGGACCTTGCTTGTTGACCCTGGAGTTCCTTGCTGAGCTGATCTTGCTCGCCAAGAAGAAAGTCGCCAAGCTGACCTTGCTCGCCGACCTTTGAGTTCCTTGCCGAGCTGATCTTGCTCGCCAAGAAGCAAGTCGCCGAGCTGATCTTTCTCGCCGACCTTGGAGTTTCTTGCCGAGCTGATCTTGCTCGCCAAGAAGAAAGTCGCCGAGCTGACCTTGCTCGCCGACATTGGAGTTCCTTGCCGAGCTGATCTTTCTCGCCAAGAAGTAAGTTGCTGAGCGGATCTTGCTCGCCGACCTTTAAGTTCCTTGCCGAGCAAGTCACTGAGTTGACCTTGCTTACCGACCTTTGAGTTCCTTGCCGAGCTGATCTTGCTCGTCGACCATGGAGTTCCTTGCCGAGCTGATCTTGCTCGCCAAGAAGCAAGTTACGGAGCGGACCTTGCCCGCTGACCTTTAAGTTCCTTGCCGAGCTGATCTTGTTTGCCAAGAAGCAAGTCGCCGAGCTGACCTTGCTCGCCGACCTTGGAGTTCCTTACCGAGCTGATCTTGCTTGCCAAGAAGGAAGTCGCCGAGTGAACCTTGCTCATCAACCATGGAGTTCTTTGTCGAGTTGATCTTGCTCGCCAAGAGACAAGTCGCGGAGCGGACCTTGCACGCCGACCTTTGAGTTCCTTGCTGAGCTGATCTTGTTCACCAAGAAGCACGTCGTCGAGCTGACCTTGCTTGCCGACCCTAGAGTTCCTTGCCGAGCTGATCTTGCTCGCTAAGAAGTAAGTCGCCGAGCTGACCTTGCTCGTCGACAATAGAGTTCCTTGCTGAGTTGATTTTGCTCACCAAGAAGCAAGTCGTCGAGCGGACCTTGCCCGCCGAGATTTAAGTTCCTTGCCGAGATGATCTTGTTCGCCAAGAAGTAAGTCGTTGAGCTGACCTTGCTCACTGACCTGGGAGTTCCTTACCGAGTTGATCTTGCTTGCCAAGAAGTAAGTCGTGCGAGCGGACCTTGCTCATCGATCATGGAGTTCCTTGCCGAGCTGATCTTGCTCGCCAAGAAGCAAGTCGCCTCGCTGGCCTTGCTCGCTGATCTTGGAGTTCCTTGTCGAGCTGATCTTTCTCGCCAAGAAGGAAGTCGCCGAGCGGACCTTGTTCAGCGACCATGGAGTTCCTTGCTGAGCTGATCTTGCTCGCTAAGAAGCAAGTCGCCGAACGGACCATGCCCGCCGACCTTTGAGTTCCTTGCCGAGCTGATCTTGCTCACCAAGAAGCAAGTCGCCGAGCTGACCTTGCTCATCGACCTGGGAGTTCCTTGTCGAGTTGATCTTGCTCGCCAAGAAGTAAGTCGCGCGAGCGGACCTTGCTCATCGACCATGGAGTTCCTTGCCAAGCTGATCTTCTCGCCAAGAAGCAAGTCGCGAAGCGGTCCTTACCCATCGACCTTTGAGTTCTTTGCCAAGCTAATCTTGCTCGCCAAGAAGCAAGTTGCCTCCCTGACCCTGCTCGCTGACCTTGGAGTTCCTTGCCGAGCTGATCTTTCTCGCCAAGAAGGAAGTCACCGAGCGGACCTTGCTCGGCGACCATGGAGTTCCTTACTGAGCTGATCTTGCTCGCCAAGAAGCAAGTCACCGAACGGACCTTGCTCGCCGACCTTTGAGTTCTTTGCCGAGCTGATCTTACTCGCCAAGAAGCAACTCGTCGTGCTGACCTTGCTCACCGACCTTTGAGTTCCTTGCCAAGCTGATCTTGCTCGCTAAGAAGAAAGTCGCCGAGCTGACTTTACTGGCCGACCTTTGGGTTCCTTGCCGAGCTGATCTTTTTCGCCAAGAAGTAAGTCGTCGAGTGGACCTTGCTTGTCGACCATGGAGTTCCTTGCCGAGCTGATCTTGTTCGCCATGAAAAAAGTTGTCGAGCTGACCTTGCTCGCCGACCTTTGAGTTCCTTGTTGAGCTGATCTTGCTCGCCAAGAAGCAAGTCACCGAGCTGACCTTGCTCGCCGACCTTTGAATTCCTTGCCGAGCTAATCTTGCTCGCCAAAAAGTAAGTCGCTGAGCCGACCTTGCACGCCGACCTTTGAGTTCCTTGCCGAGCTGGTCTTGCTCACCAAGAAGCATGTCGGGGAGCCGACCTTGCTCGTCAACTTTGGAGTTCCTTGCCGAGTTGATCTTGCTAGCCAAGAATCAAGTCGTCGAGCTGACTTTGCTCGCCGACCTTGGAGTTCCTTGCCGAGCTGATCTTGCTCGCCAAGAAGCAAGTCGCCAGCTGACCTTGCTCGCCGACCTTAGAGTTATTTGCCGAGCTGATCTTTCTTGATAAGAAACAAGTCGCCGGGCGAACCTTGCTCGTTGACTATAGAGTTCCTTGCCCAGATGATATTGCTCGCCAAGAAGAAAGTCGCCGAGCTAACTTTGCTCGCCAACGTTGGAGTTCCTTGCTGAGCTAATCTTGCTTGCCAAGAAGCAAGTCGCTGAGCGGACCGTGCTTGTCGACCATGGAGTTCCTTGCCGAGCTAATCTGGCTCGCCAATAAACAAGTTGCGGAGCGGACCTTGCCTGCCAACCTTGGAGTTCCTTGTTGAGCTGATCTTGCTCGCCTAGAAGTAAGTCGCGGAGCGGATCTTGCTTGCCGACCTTGGATTTCCTTTCTGAGCTGATCTTCCTCGTCAAGAAGAAAGTCGTCGAGCTGACCTTGCTCGCTGACCTTGGAGTTCCTTGCTGAGCTGATCTTATTTACCAAGAATCAAATTGCTGAGCTGGCTTTCCTCACTAACTTTGAAGGTCCTTGCTAAGTTGATTTTGCTCGCTCAAGAAGTTGCGGAGTTGATTTTACTCGCCAATAAGCGTGTTGACGAGTTGACTTTGTTTGTCAACTTTGAGGTTTCTAAACCGAGCAAAGTAAACCACCGAGCAAAAAGTCTAGCCCGGCCTTGTAATGTAATTCCGATCACGCAAATGCGGACAAAATTAAGGGGCAATTGTGAGGGAGCTTTCATAAGCTGGCTTTGGGCCGTGGTAATGACCGGGCTAAAATTGGTTCGAGCATATTGGGTCGAGCTAGACTGGGACAATCCAGATGCAGTGCACTCGGTTAAAGCCCAGGTCCGATTTGGCCAGGATAACTTCTCTGCTAGCTCGGTTCGCGTTGTTTGCTCGTTGAGATCGGCGTGCAAGATCCTCCGCAGACCGTCTGATCGAGCAACTGCTCAGTCATTACGGGGGGCTGCTAAGCTCGGTCATAACGGAGCTCGGCGAGTGGCGCTGTTAGACTCGTTACGTAGCATGGTCGTATGAGGCCGAGGTGATGCCGCCGGGCTGCTCATTCCCGTTAATGTCGTCTGACAGTTTGATTAGGTGGTGTTTAGCTGGTTTTGCGCTGACAGATGGGAGAACAACTCTATGCGTCAATAGACGAATGGGTGCAGAAGTGAACACAGAAAGTATATAAGGATGACTGCGCCCCCCATGCTAGGCATGGAACTTCATATGGTGAGAGAAACTCTCTTCCTCTCTCTCTCTCTATCTCTGAGTGTGTGCTAACTTGACCGTCGGAGGGGTTTTCCGGTAACACACCACCGGGTAGTTCACCGCCGTTGTGCTTGCAGGTTAATCGGATCGAAGCGGAGCTTGGACGTAAGGAATACAGGCGGTACCGAATATTTGCCCCCCGTACAATAATAAAATTAGATTACGATTATCGAATCAAAATAATTTTATGAGTGGATAAAATACATAAAATATTTGATAAAATGAATGACCTAAATTACTAAATCAATTCCCGTAGTAGGTCTGCAGACCCAACCAACGGCTTTCATTATAGATTTTGGACTTTCAAATAAAAATATATGAAAGTTATATGTCTCATTTATTATATTTTTTTCCCTATTCTAATAGATAATCTTTATATTGTAAAAAAATATTATTAGTAAAATTATTTTTGGCATACGTCAATTACTTCCTCTGATTTGGGCTTGGTGCAGATTACCCCCTAACATTCAAAAACCACCGCATAACTCCCATACGGTTTATGGACTAAAATACATCGTCCACTTTTCCGTCAAAATTAACTGACTGCGTAGTTCAAACGCCTATAAAAAAGGCAGTGACTTTGGTCCAGTCCAAGATCGGACTAGACCGTGCTGTTGGGTCCGTGAGGGCCCACCACGAGTCCTATTTTGATAATCCGAATCGTTCAATGTGTAGAACTCATCGAGTACTATATGCCTGTAAAAAATCACGTTGATCGGATATCGATAGCTATATGACCAAAATAGTTTTTTATCAACCGTTAATTTTTTCACCGTCCATTTTTTTTATACAAAACTGATTTGATCACATAGCTATTGATATCCGATCAGCGTGATTTTTTACAGGCATATAGTACTCGACGAGTTCTACACATTGAACGGTTCACATTACCAAAACGGGCTCAAAAAATGGATCCCATAGATCGAACTGGACGAGTTCAATCTTAATCTCAACTTAAGACAAGCTGGACCCATAAAAGAAATAGCATACTTTTTAAGACCAAGATATTCTTTGAATATCTTTAAATTTGCAAAGGTATGCCATCATTTTCTCTCTACTACTTCTCTTTATATTTCTTACCTCCAGCATATTGTACCAATCTTCCCACTCTTTATATTTTCGTTCCTTTGACATGGCTATGCCCACGTCCTTCTCTACAACTCCATGGCCACTTCAAGTTAATAAGAAAAGCAATAAAACTTGGAAGAAAAATGTTGGATTTGCATCAATCAAAATTTTTTGAAGTTAAAAATTAATATCCACTAACCAACGTGATCTATCTTTAGAAAGGACCTTAGGTTTTGTGTATATATTTAGGATGAAGAGTCTTTTGGGATGAAACAGTATATATATTCACAAACTTTTTTTTTTCTTCTTTTTTGTGTTTTTTTGGGAGGAATAGCTATTGTGAATGATTTGTGCTAATATAACGGATAGCTACTGTGAATGATTTTAAAAATTTAGTATTTAGATTTTAAATTGATTTGTAAAATATTAAATGATTAGATAATACATATACATTTATAGGTTATATATACATATATACAGATTATATATATATGTATTTATTGTTGATGGTAAGAATGAGTGACTGATTTTTTGGTGCGGAGATGTGTGTGCCGCTTGGATTTCTTGTACAAGTTAGAATGAAATTTGTTAGAGTTGGTAGCATGGGAGGAAGAAGAAAGGAAATAAGTACGTATATATATATATATTAGCGGTTGTCACAAGCGATGCGTATGCTATTTAAATAAATAAAAATAAAATAAAAAATTGATTATATATTGTGTGCTAGTCAAGTGGTAAGAGTCTTATTCTTTTAACATAAGTCTAAGGTTCAAGTCCCCTCCACTCATCTCTCTAATTTTCTTTTAATTTTAAATAAAAAAAGTAGATACGTGGCAGCATAAGAAACAAAGTTTCAGGACACCATAGGACACCACAAGAAGTGTTCACTTTATAATAGTACAAATTTCAGGACACCATAAGAGGTGCTCACTTTATAATAGTATAGATGTATGTATGTATAGAGGTTTAATTTAAAAGAGAAAAGAGGAAGAAAACGGAGGCATAAAGGCGCACCACGGGTCCCGTTTTGAAAATCTAAACCGTTGAATACCGTGTTGTTGGGCCCGTGGGGGCCCACCACGGGTCCCGTTTTGAAAATCTGAACCGTTGAATGTGTAGAACTCGTCGAGTACTACATGCCTGTAAAAAATCTCATTGATTGGATATCGATAGTTATATGATTAAATCAGTTTTGTATAAAAAAAAATGGACGGTGAAAAAATTAACGGTTGATAAAAAACTATTTTGTTTACATAGCTATCGATATCCGATCAACGTGATTTTTTACAGGCATATAGTACTCGATGAGTTTTACACATTGAACGGTTTAGATTATCAAAACGGGACCCGTGGTGGGCTCCCACGGGCCCAACAGGACAAAAGCCATGGCCTAAAAGTAAGTGTTTGAAAAGTGGATTTTTTTAGTTGTAGGATATTATTAGAGAATTTTTTTTTTTGTATTTGAAAAGATAGTTAGATTTTTTTTTGTTGGGTGTGATGTTTGTGAGAAAAAAAATGAAATGATTATGGAGTTTGATATGATATTTTGTTTAGATTTATTATTATTTTTATTTTGTAAAACATTTATCTTGTCATGAAAAAAACAAAAAAAAAAACTCAAAAATTAAGTTCCCAAACACCCTTAAATTTACGCGCTCAGTTAACAGAATTTAGAGTTGGTTTGGGGTGTTTTAAAAAAGTATATTTTTTATCTTTTTACGAAAAGATGTGTAAAAAAATAGAGAGGTAATGTGATAAAAAAAGATAAAAAAATAAAAAAATAAATTATATAAGTTATGTCAAATGAGACCTTAGTATGCGTTCTAATTCATAAATCTTATGAAAGTTACCACAGAAATAAAGTGAAATTTACCCAATTATTTTTAACCAAATCTTACATTTCCTTTACAAAATAAAATAAATAAAATAAAGAATAATGTTTGAGGGCCCGAAATTATTGGCTCAAATTTGGCTCAAAACCCAAAACGACGTCGTTTTGGGTTTTGATTTTTTTTTTTTTTTTCTTCTTCTTCCTTCCTCTTCTTTCTTTTCTTCTTCTTCTTCTTCGTTTTGAACCTGAGAAGCAGAGGCGAGAGAGAGGGAGGAGAGAAAGAGAGGGAGAGGGAGAGGGAGAGGCCGTCGCCGTCGTCGTCGCCGATAGCCGATCGCCGCGCCTCCGCCTTCGCCGCCTCGCTGCTCTGCTCTGATCGTCGCCGGCTCTGCCCCGATCGTCGCCTCCGCCCCTCGTCGGCTCTGCCCCGCTCGTCGCCTCCTCCTCCGCCGCCTCCTCCTCCATTTTTTAGGCCCCCTCCATTCCTTCCTCCCCCTCCCCCTCCCCCTCCCCCTCCCCCTCCTTCGTCTTCCTCCTTTCTCCGGCTGAAAAGAAAAAAAAAAAAAAAAAAAAAGGAAAATTTTTTTTGAGCCATTTGAGCCGTAGCCCATTCGGGCTCTGTACCACAACTCTAAAATAAAATAAAATATTCTCTCACTTTTTCGGAAATTTTCACCCTATTGCGTATCTTTTTCACCACTATCACGCCGTCCAAACAGACTGTAAAACCAACGCCACCATCTTTAAAATGTGCCTACACTGATTTTCTTGCTCGTAACCAACGACCTCACACCAGCCCCAAAAAGTCCTCTCTCTAAAAGCTCTTTTTTCTCTCTCCAATTCTCCATTACCGTGTCGCTGGCGGCGGTGATCGCTGCCGCACACCACCACCACCACCACCACCACCACGCACATTTCTCTTTCTACCTCTATATGTATACATATTTTGCGTACATATAATTAGATTGGCTCAGTGATGGGGCTTCTAAGGAGACTCGCGGGGTTTCTAGGGTTTCCCAAGGACGATGGGCACGAAGTCAAAGACGAAGTCGAAGACGATCTTGGTCCTGATTCGCATAGAGTAGAATCTCACCTTCATCGTAAAGGCTTCAGCGTTCCTGTTCAAGTCCCCGTCGAGAGACCTCAGCTCGGCCCAGTTCTCGTTCCCTGTATCGTCGGCGATGGCGGTGTTCAGGTGAATCTTTGATTGTTTCTAGTTTCTTTACTTGGTCTTGTTTTGCTCTTTTGATTTTGTCAACTATTGTGTTATTTTCGTTTCGGATTTGTTGTTCATTACTCAAGATTTTACTAAAAAATGAGTAAAAATGTGAGTCAAAAGCTTTATTTGATATGAATTTTGAGTAAAAGCCTTGAAAATTTTGAGTCTTCCTTGATTTGGGCAAAAAACTCGAGTAAAGTTCAATTTGGTACAAGTTTGGGTCAAGGAATGGAGGGTGTTTTGAGTGATTTTTCATCCAAATTTTAATTTGGTATATAGGTTTGAGTCAAGAAGCTATCTTTTTGAAGAGAAATTGTACCCACAGTTGCATAGAAATTATACAGTCTAAACCGTTTCAATGTTAGTAGATTAGGGTTCAGAACCGTGGCCGCCACAAGGCCACTTGTAAAGCATTTCATACGAAGACACAATTTTAAGAATAACAAAAATGGAACATGTGAATCTACAAGAAAGACGACAAGCGGGAAATCTTGAGTTTCTTTTTGGAGTTTGTGCATTGACATCTAATGATCTAATGAAAGATTAGGTGACTAAAGTCGGGGGTGGTTACTTGTCCAAGTGAGCTCCTCCATTGTTGGAAGGACACCTGTCCTACATTTTATAGTCCAAATATATAATCTTCTGAGTTTACTGAAATTTAATTTAGGTTTCCAACATGGATGCGCAACAAATTTAATTAGCGAGTATTAATTCATCCTATGGTGTTCAACACACGAAAGCATTTTCAGTAAACTAGTTAGTAGTATTTATTAACTGCGTTGAAGAAAAATATTTATTTGCTGATGCAGTTAATGAGTGTGAGATTTTCAATCATTATCTTAATTGTCTCATTTGTAATAGTTCAGTAGATTTGGTCATGTCTGCATGAGTATGCTTCTACTTATGAATTAACATATGCCTTTTGGAGTGTTATTATTATTAACATTCACATGGGTACAAAGATGAACAAACTTTGGGTGTTTGATAGTTTGTAATGTATGTAGAAGTGAGGGATTTATGCGATCTCAATGTAACACTGTATGCTGTTCACGTACGGTTCTTCAAACAAGACTGATTTACTATGTTGGCTTAGTAGCATTTTCAGGACTACTTCTTGTGCTGCCTTATACTAAAAAACAGAATATGTTTAAAACGACGATGGGATTTTTGGTTGTTTGTAAGGGGTGAAAGAATGATTGCTTGGTTCCTATGCAAATCAAGCATTTTCAGTAAACTAGTTAGTAGTATTTATTAACTGTGTTGAAGAAAAATATTTATTTGCTGATGCAGTTAATGAGTGCGAGATTTTCAATCATTATCTTAATTGTCTCATTTGTAATAGTTCAGTAGATTTTGGTCATGTCTGCATGAGTATGCTTCTACTTATGAATTAACATATGCCTTTTGGAGTGTTATTATTATTAACATTCACATGGGTACAAAGATGAACAAACTTTGGGTGTTTGATAGTTTGTAATGTATGTAGAAGTGAGGGATTTATGCGATCTCAATGTAACACTGTATGCTGTTCACGTACGGTTCTTCAAACAAGACTGATTTACTATGTTGGCTTAGTAGCATTTTCAGGACTACTTCTTGTGCTGTCTTATACTAAAAAACAGAATATGTTTAAAACGACGATGGGATTTTTGGTTGTTTGTAAGGGGTGAAAGAATGATTGCTTGGTTCCTATGCAAATCAAGCATTTTCAGTAAACTAGTTAGTAGTATTTATTAACTGTGTTGAAGAAAAATATTTATTTGCTGATGCAGTTAATGAGTGTGAGATTTTCAATCATTATCTTAATTGTCTCATTTGTAATAGTTCAGTAGACTTTGGTCATGTCTGCATGAGTATGCTACTACTTATGAATTAACATATTCCTTTTGGAGTGTTATTATTATTAACATTCACGTGGGTACAAAGATGAACAAACTTTGGGTGTTTGATAGTTTGTAATGTATGTAGAAGTGAGGGATTTATGCGATCTCAATGTAACACTGTATGCTGTTCACGTATGGTTCTTCAAACAAGACTGATTTACTATGTTGGCTTAGTAGCATTTTCAGGACTACTTCTTGTGCTGTCTTATACTAAAAAACAGAATATGTTTAAAACGACGATGGGATTTTTGGTTGTTTGTAAGGGGTGAAAGAATGATTGCTTGGTTCCTATGCAAATCAAGGTGAGTGGATGAAAGAAGAATTGCTTGGTTCCATTTGGAGTGCTACTAGCATTTTCATGGGTGCAAAGATGAACAAGCCTTGGTGGGCCTTTGATATTTTGTAATGTATGTAACAGTGAGAAGTTTAGTAAGCAGCAGATATTACAAAGAGCCTTTGGTTTGATGTTTCATTCTTTCTATGCTGCTCAGGTCCCAATGCGCACAAAGCAATTTGGTTCAAATTCCTAGATTCACTTTGCCTGTGTCTTTTTCTGTTACAGTGCCTGAGGTCTGTCCATTTACAGATAATGCAATCCCATTTGTAAATGGATTTATAGGACAGGGACCCTACCAATTACTGTTGAAGGTTGGACCAAATCAATAAGTATTTCTTCTCTTATTTTAGACTATATGAGGTATCACCAAGTTTTTTAGCATGGGCTTTGTGGTAGACTATCAATGTCAGCTAGATGAACACATACTCTGTTGTTTCTAATACATCACATATTTAGTGGCTAATCTCAAATGTCCTTTTTGTGTTCTTATTCTTGGAACTCTATGATGAAACACCCCAAATGAGGATTTTGGGTTGATGTTTGTGGCCGAAGATTTCTCATAGCTTTAAAGAACAAAACCCTAAAACTTGCCTTTTTAGTTGTTAGGAGGACATGATAATCGAATGTTATTTCTACGCTTTTAAGTGAGTTTAATTGGGTGGTTAATGAACGTGGGACCAGATTGAGCGGGTGACCAGATCAACTTTCTGGTTGAAATGTTTTTTCTTGAAATTGAACCGTTTTTGAGACACAAGTTTCAAAGGGATTCATCTGAACAGTAGTAAGGACAAACTAACTGTTCTGTAAATTTGACCACCTAGTGTATTCTAGGTCTTAATCATTCATTGTAAGCTTGATTGCTTGGAGTTTCTATTTGGGATATTTTGTCAACTAGTAGTTATGAATGCTAGTATACAAGAGAGAATCATTGATATATTTAACCCAAAAAAAATGTTAGGATCAACTTTGAGCTTTGCATTATTAGTTATAAATTGTAATTAAATAACAAGTTTTCTTAAAGTTTTAATCCTTTTCTTGCAATGTTATTGCAGAAACATTCCAAAAAGGCTGAATGAATAAAACAAGTATAGATTGCTCTGAGGAGAAGTAATGAATTATTCATAGTTTATTTAAGAAAAAGAATTAGTATGCATGTTCTTCATAGATGCTTTCAATAATTAAAGTCGACTTGTTGGAAGTAACTAAATTGCTGGCAGGCTTGTGGAATGGTGCTATGGGAACAAATGCATGACATGTCAATCATTGGTAATGAGTAGCCGCTGCCAAAATGTATTACACTCTTTATGCTCAATGTTGTTTCTTTTGATTTGATTGTTTCATAACTAATATTGTCTTTTTCTTTGAAACTGTGATTGCTATTAGTGCATTCATTACTATTTTTCAGTTTCAGCTATGGAGTTGATACTATTCATTCTATATCCTTAGTATGTGCTTATTTATCCCCAAAAAAAAAAAAAATTAAAAAAAAATCCTTAGTATGTGCTCCTTTAATAAATTTTTTAGTATGTGCCTTTTAGCTTGTCTTAATAGGCCTTTCATTGTCATCAACATGTATTTCCTTTTCCTATAGTACCCCAATCTTCTAATATGAGTCTATTGCCCTTAGGCATTGGAAGAAAAATAGAAATGATTGGTCGTGGATGGAAAAACATATCTTATTGTTTTTTATTTCATATATCTTTGCCAATGTGTGACGACCAACCAGCCTTCCTCAACAAGTGTTCTTCTTCAACTAGTATCCTCGCACTTCTTCTTTTAATGTGGATGTCCTCATTTATGAATCCTGTCATTTATTGGTCCCTCCACTGTTACATGCATTGCCATGAATTCTGCTCATACCACATTCACATGCATATTTAACAATCTGGTTACTATCTTAGCTCTATTGAATAGTCAATATATGATGCATTTTCTTTTTATGACACTAAAACCTTCATTTATGGTTATAGTGGCAATTTTGGGAATATGAAATTATTTGACATAAAAATAATCTCTGTTTGGACTGAAAATCCTTGTGTCAGTCTGGAAAATTTTCTGAAAGCACGCTTTTACTAACACTTTCTAAATTGATTTCGCTAAAAATGTAAAGGATTGATGTTTCTAAACTTTTCATTGTTTTTGTTTAGGAAAACACAAAGAAACAAATATTATGTCAATTTAGTCCAATTGACAAACAAGTTATACATATCCATATCCTTTTTTTTTCCTGAGATCATAAAATGCATAACACAAAATGATACAAAATGTGCACATATCAGGAGTTACTGGGGAAAATATTAGCAATAATTTAGAAAAAAATTGAAATTTTTTTTATTATTTAATTTATGTTGAAAAACTTGAAAAATATGATTTATAATTTCATGTAATTTTATCTTAATATTTGGGAGATTTGAAACATATTTGAGAATTATCGAAATATGTGAGATAGATCTGAAATTTGTTCGTTGGTTGAAAATAGTAGATAAATACGGGAATTCTTTAAACACTTCTAAAATTTTGTTACTATTTGGGTGATCCACTCCCGCCCTTCGTTGTTGTATGCATTACCATGACTACAATCACCACCACCTTCATGTGTACCTGACTATCTGGTCTTTTAAGGTAGCTCATAAATTGCATAATAGATGTTATGCAGAATAGGTTTTTTGTTTGGTCATATACCAATATCTGTTAAGTTCTTGAGTAGCTCGGAGATCCTTGCATAACTTGGGTGCTTTCCTCTGTCATGGACAGAATTATAAGATGTGATGTTGCTGCTGTAGGACATTTTCTCTAGTGCACACTTATAACCAAGAGAAACTAATCATGGTTCAAAGACTGTGATTAGGTGGTGTTTCGCTCTTAGGATAAGATTGTCAGGGTTGCCTTATATGGTTCGATTTTATTTTTATTACCTGTTCCTCGTTCACTGTATTTTCTAAATTTCCTTTTAAGACATTTAAATTTAGCACAAGTTATGTGTTCATTGATTTCCTTCCTTCGTCTAAATATACAGATAATTGTTTCATTTTGATCTTAGACAAATGAGTGCATACCTAATGTTATAATACCATCCAATTGCCCAATCCTTTAAATCAAACCTAATCTTTTTGGTGTCTCCAGGTGCATCCCAAGGTGAATCTGACCGACAACACCATTCATAATTTGAAGGGTGCCTTATTTGTTTTTTATTTTATTTTTACTACTTCCCCCCTTACCATACCTTAGGAACATTTGAAACTAGTGTAAGTCATGTGTTCCTTGATTGTCCTTATTTTGGCAAAAACTATGGGCGGTTGTTTTGTTTTGAGCTTAGACAAATGAACACACCTAATTTTATAGTACCTCAGATCTAATTGCCCAAACTTTAAATCAGGCCTAAGCTTTTTTTGGTAACTCCAGGTGCATCCCAGGGTGAAGCTCACAACACTATTCATAATTTAAATGGCATTTTAAAAAATTAGGTATGGGGTGCATTTAGTTATTTTAAAAATGAGTGTGAGAACTGCGAAGTGTATGTTAGAAATTAGCTGGAAGTAGTAAGCTGGAAGTGAGTAGGACACTACCAAGAAGAGTCAGAGGAGTTTAAAATTCACATTGTTTGGATGGATGTTGGCAATGAAGAAAAGACTAGAATTATCTTGAACACTAATTAGGATTGATAGTTAGCATGATGAAAATAAATAGAAAATTATATGAATTGTAAAAGATGTTGAAAAAGTATTAGCTCTATGTTGAAACAGAATTACATGCCAAGGACCTTGGGTACATGTTGAATTGTGTTGTTGATACTAGTTCAATCAATATTGCTTAATCATCACAGCAATACATTTGAATCAATCATAATTAATTTCTTTTATTTTTACTTTTACTGTTGTCTTCGGTGTTTTCAAGTCATATCTTCTATGTTTTCTATACATTCAGGGTTTGAAATGGTATGCAAAGCGTCTGAAGATAGATGAAGAAGGAGATGTTGCAGATGAGTTTCTTGATGAGATTTTACCGGAGCCAACATCGGCATCTGATATGGTTGATCAGCATCGACCGTTTCCAAGGTTTGAAGTGAAGTTTGTCGCTAGGCCAGCCAAAGTGAGGAAACAGGCACTGGCAGCGGACGGTAAGATCCAACAGGGTGTGGAGTATCAAGGCAAATTGCAGTGGGTGTGAAGTGAAGCAGAACATTGCCTTGCCCGACAGAAAGCAGGGTCTTCTGGGATTGGATTTCCATTTGATTAGCTGTGAGCTGGAATGGATGGTGTGTATTCATTCGAACCCCCCATAGTCGTCTTTGATTGAAGCAATGTGTGTGTATAATTGAGCTGACATAAACTGTGGACTTTGAAACCCCATAGTCTGGATCTTACAGGAGGTTCTATAGGTCTCTCTGTTATGAAGCACATGGGGCTCGTATTTGTAATTGGTGATTTTTATCTGTAGTTTGGAATACATACTATTGTGAACAATCTAAATACGATGTGGATCGAATTGTTAAATTTCATTGGCTAAGATTGAAGATATTTTAAGGTGCAATTATGTTACCTCGTTGTGTTTTTCTTTGATCGGTGTGAATGACCCCCGTCTTTTATTTATGGTTATATCATGGTACAGGAATTCTTAAACCTATTATATCAAATTCTGTTTTAGGTGTGAATGAACCCCCATCCTTTATTTATGGTTATATCAAATTAGGAATTCTTAAACCTGTTTTGTCAAATATTTCCTCATATATCAAACTCTCGTTGTGTTTTAGGTGTGAATGAACCCCCATGCTATTAAATTTATCATTTTTTTATAATAATTTTAAAATTATTTATGTAACATAAATAATTATTATTGATACTTTTTATTTTATTTTACATTAAAAATAAAATTTTGTGATGATTCTATGATGTAACTCTTCTTAACAATAACAACCATGTTCAAGGCTTCTCTCACCTTGATTTTCTGAACAATCTTACTTAGGATCTTGATTTAACCACCTTGCCCAAGGCTTAATTTCATGCTAATTGCTATTAGTGGTGGAGCCAACTTTGCATAGAAAAAAAATATATATATATATTCTAAATGTATTTCAAAACTTTACCAAAAATTAAAAAATATTTAAATTTCATTAAAAATACAAAGAAAAATCCTCAAAAACTTAAAAAAATATATTTGAAAACTTAAAACAAAAAAAGGAGTGCGGTATCCAGAAAATATTCAACCATTAATTTCCTTGGATTTGTAAGAGACCAAAGTACAATTTTAATGTTTATTTGCTATTATTTTTAATGATTCATATTATAATACCCATCAGTATAAACCCTGCTCTAATCAGATTATAATAACATCATCCATTCAACAAAACAGACATTTGCTCTTAAAAACATGGAACAAACAAACTCACAAATCACAAACAAACCAACATTTGTGTTCACTCAGTCTCTCTCTAACACAAAAACCTACATGTACTTATTATGATGTCCGGGAGCGTGTCCTCCCAGAGGGTACGTTGGATTTGTGGTCCCCGCCATCGGAACTGCCGTGGTTCCGACAGGATGGTGGTGGCGGCCATGAGCTCCGACAATCGTCGGGTTATGGTCGCCGCAAAGGTGGTGGTGGGAATGCTTGGCGTGTAATTTATCCCCGGCGTGCTCAGCCTTGGCTTCATGCAGCTTCATCTTGGCTTCGGCTTCCTTGGCTTTCCTTAGCTCCTGTGCTATGTCTTTCTCTTCCTTTGTTCTTGCTGCTGCTTTCTCTACCTTCAAATTTCAAAAAACCAAATCTTTGCATTTCATTTCATAGCATTTTGAAAATGGTCTTGTCAAAATAATTAGAAACATCTTAACTCAAAATTTAATTCAAAACCAATTAACATTTCGTGAAAAAACTTTTTAAATTATATTAGTTTAAATGACTATTCGTCTCCTTTTTGTTTTTTAATTAGAAAAATTGAAAACACGAGTAAGAGCGTCTCCAACGCTTACTCTTTTTCTTTTTATCAAATTTAAATTTGATAAAAAATAATTTAATTTTAGTGCTCCAATCATAGCATCAAACCAATATCAAATTGAAGATGCTTTAAATTTTTTATCATTGAGAATGCCCAAAGTGTTTCATTAAATTTGTAAGTGCCTCTCACACATCTTCTCAACAATCTCTTGCAAAATTATTCTATAGGTTGCGGTTAATTTACACTAAATCTATCGTCCTCCCAGTCGACTGGTATTTTGTCAAAAATTCAAAATTCTCACATTGGATGAAATTTTTACTTCAACTTAATGAAAAAAAAAAAAAAAATAATATGGTAAAATGAGAGGAGAGGTAACCTTCTCTTCAACTTTGGCTTTGTAGATGTCAACATGCTCCTCGGCAGCACTGGCCATGTTACTTACCTTCTCCTTTGCTGAATGCATCTCTCTCTCTCTCTCTCTCTCTCTCTAAATCACAGGAAATTATATGAAATGAAAGTTTTGGAAAGCCTTAAATTAACCAACTTAGGTCCAATGTGATTTGATATTCTAACCACACATATGACCCTATAATATATATATATATATACACTAGTGGGTGGCACACACGATGGGTGTGCAATTTAAATAAGTAAGAATAAAAAAAAATAATAATGAAATTAATATTATAATGTGTACTTAGTTTAAGTGGTATGAGTTCTCGTACTTAAACTTATGGTCATGAGTTCAAGTCCTGTCCATCTCTTTGTTTAACTTTTTTTAAAAAATAAAAAATACTGCCACATGGCATGAGAAGAGTAAAGCTTAGTACTAGTGGGTGGCACACACGATGTGTGTGCAATTTAAATAAGTAAGAATAAAAAAAATAATAATGAAATTAATATTATAATATGTATTTAGGTTAAGTGGTATGAGTCCTCGTACTTAAACCCATGGTCATGGGTTCAAACCTTGCCTATCTCTTTGTTTAACTTTTTTAAAAAAAATAAAAAATACTGCCACAAAGAGAAAAGTAAAGTTTCAAGATACTATAAAAGATGTTCACTTTATAATAGTATAGATAGATAGATATGTGAATGTAAAAGATAAAGAGACCTTGGGGGAAGGCCACGTTTGGTGCCCACTTGTCTGACATGCAGAATAAGTGCTGAGATGGTGGCGCCACCTCATAAACCCCACAATAATTAAAAAATGCTTCGCTCCTCTCCCTACTATTATCCAAAATCATTTGTTTGTTTCAATTTTATAATATAAAAATAATATTAACAAATAGGGTCGGGTTGTTGTGTTTCGAGGAATCACTGCAGGCTCATTTAGATGTTTTTAAAATGTAAAATATTTGTAAATTTTTATTAAATGAAAAAAAAATAATATTTTCTTTTTGTATTTATTTAATATTCTAATTTTTTTATAAATAATTTACCTTTCAAATACATTTAGGCTATGTTTGGAAACCAAACATTTTAGTTAAAAAAAATCACTGCAAGTTTCACATCATTCTTTTTATTTTTTTTAATCAAAAAATTAAAAATTATTAAAATAATCAAATCTGAAATGAATCTTGAGATTACGTACACTCAAAAATTTAAGAAATTTATTAAAAATAACAAAATAAAAAATCATTTTTAAGAACTTAAAATTAAATAAATATTTTTAGAAAAATATTTTAAAACAATTTTTGATATAAACATAAAACTAATATGGCATCGGTAGTGATAGTGTAATAATACGGGCTGCCAACATTGTTGTGTTAGCGGGGCTAGTGGTTGGATGGTAACGGCAATGGTGGTAATGCTTTATTAATTTTTTTAAAAGTAATTTTAAAATTAAAAAATATTTTTTGGATTAAAATTCAGTAATTAGACCCGGATACATGTGGAAAGGATTCGAACCCGTTGCCGAGTTTTTCTTTGAAATATTTTTATAAAAAAAACAAATTAAAGAATTGACTCATTTTTTAAATTATTTGAGAAATTAACTTATTTTTGAAATTGTATTTTGAAAATGTAATTTTTAAATTGAAATTATATTTTTAACATGCAATTTTTCACCGTGCTATCATAAATTGTATTTTCAACTTGCTATTTTAAAGTAAAATTACATGTTAAAAATGCAATTTTAATTTTAAAATCACATTTTGAAAAGACGATTTAAAAAAATAGATTAATTTCTTAAATAGTTTGAAAAGTGAGCCAATTCTTCCATTAATTTATTTTTTTTGGAATATTTAAAAAAAAAAAAAACTCTTTAAACGTGGGCTATGGGCCCTGATTTGCAAAAACAAAAAAAACACTTTTTTCTGTTTCAGTTATCTCTTCCACAACCAACCTTCAAAGAAACTCACACAGAAACAAAAACAGAACCTCCAATGAATCTCCGATCTCCATGTACTCTCTCCACTCCCCTTCACCGGCGGTTTCCTTCTCCGAACTCCTCGAATTCATTGAACTTCCGCCGTAGAACGACGTCGTCGGAGCTCCAAACGCCGGTCGAACTCACCGGCCGTTCCGGTAGCCATTCACAGTCGGTTCCGACTCACAAAGTCACAGTACGCGACAGAAAACGTGGACTTGTCCACGAGTTCTTCGTTCCGGAGGTCAATTTTCAATTTCTAGGGCATATATATTATACATATGTGTTCGTATGTATTTCATATTTTGTGTATGTATTGGTTTCTCAGTTGTGTTTATCAATGTAAATGCAGGACCAGTATATACTTCACACTGCTGAGTCTCAGAATATTTCGCTCCCATTCGCTTGCAGGCACGGTATTGTTCTACAATTCGCAAAATTTCAATACTATTTGTCATTTTTCTAAGTGTCTGTGTATGAATGAAGTTAATGTTACTTGAATCACTGCTGTGCGTACGTGTAATTTTGTAATTGCTAATTTTTAGTGAATTTTTGTGCAATGCATGTCAGTTAGGCGGATTCAATGAGATTGGAATTGTGTTAGGTATTTAAGTTCAACTATATCATAGCTTAGGAAATAACGTGTGAAAAAGTTTCATTACTACAATTATTTTTTGAATTTGCCGTTGGTCTCCAAACTTTTGTAACAAAGAAAGAACAAATGAATTTGGAAGGCCGGTTGGGTATTGGTGCCATGGATGAGGAAATCAATGTTTTTAGATCTTGCGTTCTAGTTTCTAGGCATCAAAATAAATATTGTAATTCCATAAGATTGATCTAGGGTTTGGCATGTGTTTGGATCTAGGTTTTGAAGAGGAATTTGTGAAAGGAAAACAAGTAAAGAAAATGTGAATGAAGTATAAGTTGATTTTTTTTCCCCCACATTTCCCATCTCTTTTATTTTTTCTTCACAAATCTTACCACAAACACAAGATCCAAACCCAACCTTAGAAAGTTTTAGCAGGGATGTTAAAATAAATTGATGTATATTATTGATAGATCTAATCTTGATTGTAAAAATATATGTATTATTGATTGATGAATTGATGTTTGTTCTGTTACAATGGATTGATTATATAGATGTAGGTTAGGTGGTGGTAGGTGAGGAGTAGGTGAGTGTAGTAGGTGAGTGTGTGGTAGGTGATGGTAAGTGTGTGGTAGGTGATGGTAAATTCTAACAGCCCCCCGCAAACTCAAGGAGGATAGAAACTAACCAACTTGAGTTTGAAGAGAGGAACAAAACAAGAAAATACATAAAAATAAAAAAAAGATAGAAGACACTGTATGGTCGTGTCAGACCGTTGGTGAAGACACTGAAATGTGGTGTCATAACGTGGTAGAGGACACTGTATGGGGGTGTCATAACGTTGTAGAGGACACTGTATGGTGGTGTCATAACGTTGTAGAAGACACTGTATGGTGGTGTCATAACGGTGTAGAGGACACTGGATGGCGGTGTCAGACCGATGTAGAAGACAGTTTATGGGGTCATGTCGGACCGTTGTAGCAGACAATGTCGGGACAGTTTACAGAGTCTTGTCGGACCCATAAGGGAGCTAACCGGAATCAATGTCGGGACAGTTTACAGAGTCTTGTCGGACCCATAAAGGAGCTAACCGGAATCAATGTCGGGACAGTTTACAGAGTCTTGTCGGACCCATAAAAAATAGACTGTATGATGTCGGGACAGTTTACAGAGTCTTGTCGGACCCATAAAAAATACACTGTATGATGGTGTATATAGGCTGCCCAAATATATATATATATTGATATATATAGTGAGCCCTCAAAAGTCGCGCCCTCAAAAGGCGTGCCCACTTCATCAAAAGGCGTGCCTGACAGAAAGCGTCGAGCCATCAAAAGGTGAGCCGGAGACGCGGCGAGGCACGTGAGCGACAGAGTGGCGTGTCGGCCGCGTCGTCAGTGTCAATATAAACCAATGCGGAGGCGGAGGAAACCAAACCAGACTGAAACCTTTGAACTGGTCATTCTGAAACAATCTGTAAATACTCTGTATCCAACCCTTCTCGGAAACACTCAGCAACCCAAAAAACATGGCCTCTTCTTCCCGTTCAGCTACCCAGAACATGGCCTCATCTTCCCGAGGTCTGCTCACTCTCTTTCCCGACCTCAACGAGTCAACAGGAGAGATAACAGGTGCGGTGGCACTGGAAACTCAACCAAGCGCCCCGGAGTATACTCCGTTGAACTTTCCGATGCGGTCTGTGGAGCAAAGAATGGCAGTGCTGTCGGATGTGGAGGCCAATCAGTATACTTTGAAGGCATGTGTGGAAAGCATGACGGCGGTCACAAATTTGTCGAACCGGCTGCAGAGTAGGACAAATGAGGTGCAGCATTTAAACTCCCAGCTGGCTCTGCTCCAACGCATGTATAAGGATGCGCGAGCAGAGATAAGCGTGCTAAGGGCAGAAAACAAGGAGCTGAAGCGGAAGGCCACCGTAATGTTCCGATTTGGAGGGCCGCCATATGCGGCAGTGGAGGAGCAGGGAGTAAATGTGCTCGGTGGCGTGGGAAAGCCGGAGACAACACCGTCAAGGGCCGCCCAGGACGGAGGCAAGAAGAAGAGACCGGCGGCAGAGTAGAGAAGAAAAATCCCACTGTTGGTGTGGGTGTTTTGTTTTGGTTTGTGTATTTTTTTTTTTTTTTTTTTTTTTTTTTTTTTTTTGGTAAAATGGTGATCGGGGTGAGCCCCAACATGAATAAAATGAATGTGGTGTGCAGTTCTTCTTCTTCCGTTTTTTTTTTTTTTTTTTTTTTTTTAGCAATGTTTCAGTATTATACAAAAGATAAAAAAAATAGAATAAAATAAAATAAAATAAAAGTAGGGATAGAAAAAAAATATATACATTATAATAAAAATATATATTAAAGAAAGTGAGGATGTGGGCGGTGGATGAAAACAGGTGAGAGGCATTGTGTTTAAATAAAATAAAAGAAAGGAAAAGAGGGGTGACAACAATTATTATTATTATTATTATTTTTTTTTTTTTGAATAAAATAAAAAAAGAGTGAAGTGAGTGGGTGACAGCAATGGTAACCGATTCCAAGAACCCACTTGAGTGTGTGAGTGTGTGGCCATGTGCGTGTGAGTGTGTGGCCATGTGAGTGTGAAAGATGAAAAAAAAAAAAAACAGAGGTGCATGTGAGTGTGTGTCACAAGAAAAAGAGAGATAGAGAGAGAGACAGTGTTTGGGAGATCAAGAAAATTCCAAGAAATGCAAGAATTTCAAAGAGATAATGAGGACAAATAACCAGATCAAAGAGGCCTCCTTTGGGAAGTTTATATCCTTTGTCACCATTTTCCCTAAGTTTGGAAAGAAGGTAATGGTGGTAAAAGTTTCCAGAGATCCCCACTATAAATATAACAACCCCTAGATATTTCAGATCAATAAGTGGCTCACGATACCCTTCGGGCAGGTGTTGGCCATATATCATGCTTGCAGTTGAGATGAAATAGGCAACCGAGACGAGAATGGCCGAGTCCAGAACCACGCCTCCGCTGTATTTGTGAACAAACAGAACCTCGAAGACCCTCTTGAAGAAATGGATGGTTTGAGTAGAAGAAACCTGAGTCCGCCATCTGGGAAGAGGAAGAAGGAAGCTGCTCCGGCGAGGAAGGCAGGAGCATAGAACATGAGCATGCCGGTTGTACTGGAGAGCTTGATCTGCTTCTGCTGCTTCTTTGACATGGACTGAGAATTGCTATTAACATTCCAGGAAGAGAAAAGAGCTAGTGTATGCATAGCAGGTTGAAGAAGGGAAATTTCAAGGTATGTGTAGAAAAACTCCAGCGGGCAGCGAAGGCAAGGTTGCCGGCCGGCTGCCCGCCGGAAAAAAAGAGTATAGGCCTAAATCTTATAGCTCTGATACCATGTTAAAATAAATTGATGTATATTATTGATAGATCTAATCTTGATTGTAAAAATATATGTATTATTGATTGATGAATTGATGTTTGTTCTGTTACAATGGATTGATTATATAGATGTAGGTTAGGTGGTGGTAGGTGAGGAGTAGGTGAGTGTAGTAGGTGAGTGTGTGGTAGGTGATGGTAAGTGTGTGGTAGGTGATGGTAAATTCTAACAGCAAGGGAATAGTTGAAGCTCCACATATATCTTCGAAGGGAAAGGTGTTCTAGGGAGTGAGTGTGCCCCCTTCGCACTCAACCTCCGTCATTTTGGTAGAGCGATTCTCCAATCATGCGCACTCCTCTGTTGTTTACACTTGATTATCTAACAACATCTAGAAGTTCCTATGCTAGTGTAGGTTAGGAGCAGAGCCTAGTACCCTTCGAGGATGGTACCTTAGTCATGGGATACCCAAGCTTTGTGCAGGATCACTAGGATCTTGTAACTTGGTGGTTAGAGTTGAGGATTTGTTGAGGTGCTCGTTCTATTCTTCCTCGAGTGGATTTGCATCTTGGCCCATCTGAGAAAGAGAGAAGAGAGAGATCTCCACTAGAAGGCATTCTTCATAGAAAGATAAAGACACTTTGTTGAAGTCTCTCTACTAATGGGGCCAGGTTAGCTGGAGGCAACCCACTTGTCCCTTATATGTACTTGGGCCCTTTGTCTATAGTTACTCTCTTCCTTCCTCTTCGAACATGCTTGCCAATCATTTTCTTCTACCTGGACCTGGAGACTCCATATCTCCATTGCACACCTTCTTTCCTTCTCTAAGGTTGCCTTGCCTCGACTCTCACCTAGTCTGCCACTAATGACTTGGCACAATTTCTGCGACCACCAATACTTCCAAGAGACTCCACTACTAGCCTACTCACCCCTACTCTCTAGAAATAGCAATTTGACACTTGTTGGGATAAAATTAACAATACTTACCAATATTTAGTTATTTATTTATATTTTTCACATATAACTTGCTGAGGGAAGGGGATACAGGGCTATGAAGCACGGCTGCAGGTATGTGTATGATACGGGTATGCCGATGTGGCAAATTCTTAAAAAAGTAAGGTACGGATGCAGCTGGGGTTCGTCATTTTTTTTAAAAAATTTATAGCTAAACATCCAACATACAAATCGAAGTTTCAATATCAAAACTAAAAAGAGAACAACTTGTTAAAAAAGTTGCATAATTCTTTCTTTTTTGATTACCTAAAACAGGATATAAAAGAGAGTAAAATCATAACTCATGGGTAAAGGATGTTAGAAATAAATTACTTGATATTTTCAAAATTAAAAGAAGAATAATAAAGGCTACAATAAATTTTAGCAGCTGCAAAAAAAAAAAAAAAAAAAAAAAAAAAAACTCACCTCACCATACTGACGGCGTACCCAACTGTATTTGCCGTACCTGACATGTATTCAGTGTACCCAGTACGTGTATCGTCGTACCGGTACGCGTACTTGCACCCGGTAAGTACCGGTACTCGTACTGCACCATTTTTGGAGTGCCCGTGCTTTATAGATGCAGGGAAGTCAGTTTTGGGCCTGAAACGTATTTACTCCCAATATCACATGGTTATGACCTTATTGGTATGTATGAAATTTGTAAATTTTCTATTCACAGTTTGTACTCGGTAGTATGATTGGTAGATTTGAGATGGTTGAAAAGAGAGGCAAATCTTGCTTTGAAGCTCATCACTAGAGATACTAGTCAACAGGCCCATTCAAGATCTCTAGCGATGGATATTCACTCCAAGTCAGGGAACAATCAACAAAGTCTAGGGTGCAGCTTTTGCCCCTCTCAACTTCGAAAGATGCTGGTGCTATCCTCTGTAGTAGGAGGTATAGCCATCAAGGCAAGCTTTTATGAGACTCCATTCTTAGGTCCTCATTTGATCTGTTGAGTTGGCACTAGAAAACATGTTCATCTGGTAGTTCTTCGAGTCTAACCTATATAGATATACGTAAAAAGGGTGCAAAATCCCGACAGTTTGCTTTTAAAACTTGCAAGTCCGCAGAAATTTGCCTTGGGCAGGCAGGTGCACTGCCTCAAAACAAATATAAATCTTCTCTCTTCCGTCTTTGTTGGGTGGACTGGCATCAGGGATTAATGGTAGAATGCTTAGACTGTTACTTTAGGTATTTTTGTTCAAGATACATGTCAGTAATTGAAAGTTTTGCATTTGAATGTGTACCTGCTATTGCTATCCTTGTATATGTTAAGTTTGTGTATTTTGTTATGATATTACAAACAAAGTTACTTGATTGGGTTGGGACACAAGGTTTAGTTTAAAGTTACTTCATAATTAGAATCCTTGCTATTTGCCAAGGAATTAAACACTAATTATTACTGTTTTTTCATTTCAGGTTGTTGCACTAGCTGTGCTGTTCGTGTAAAATCTGGACAAATTAGACAGCCTGAAGCATTAGGGATATCTGCAGAATTGAAATCTAAGGCACGTAAAATTCTCCTTCTGGTTGTGATTTTTAATAGCTTGTGATTAGAGGATGAGTTTGGATTCTTGTCTCTTATTCTGATGTTGCATCCCCAAAATAATGTTTATAGTTCATATTTGTGTACATGCATCACAGATTGAAGTTTAAGATTGAATCATTTAGGATTTAAGAATGAGGCATTTGGGAAAACTGCATAAACCCAAAGTATTCACATAGTTTTCTATATATTGAATATTGTCCGGCTGTACAATACTTGAAATAGCCATATTAAGCTGGAGCTATTTGAAAGCTGTGGGTTATTTAGTCATAGATGATTCACTTTTTGACAAGTTAAGAGGGCATGTGAAATCATAAGTGGTTTGAGAATTTCATCCATTTCCAAGGTGTCTTCTTCGGTGGATATACGAAGGTAGTAGTTCTTTTGTTTCTGTGTAATATTCCTACTATTTATTTTGATTAGAACTAACCTTCCTCCTCTCTCCTGAACTCAATTTATCCCTGGCCTAGAAAGAAAAGAAACCCCAACAAGAGTAGCTTTCATTGAATTGGGAGATGGCTCACTTTTTGGTTGTTGCATATCTTGTCATTAAACAACTTAATGCAGGCACAGAAAAGGAAAATGTTATTGTGAAAAGTAACACAGGAGAATTTATGTTTTATATTAATATAAAATTTGACATTTGTTTGACATGCAATGCAGGGCTATGCACTTCTTTGTGTGGGATACCCATCCTCTGATATTGACGTTGAAACACAAGATGAGGACGAGGTAATGTAGATATCTAACGATTTACACCACAAAACCTGACAGCATATTATCTGAACTTCCAAAAGGAACTAAATCATTTAGTTGCAATTTAGGCCCTCTAGGATGGGTTATGATGTGAGATGTGGAAATTAAAACAAGAGTAATTCATTGTTGGTCTAGAGGATTAGATTTTAGGGTTTTATGAGATGCTGTGTTTTCAGTTCATTGTTAATAACCTAAGTAATGGCTCTATTTTCTCAAAACTTCCATTTCTCCTGGATGCATTCTCTTGGAGTCAATGTGGCCTTGTCATGGGAAACTCTGGGATCAAATCTCTCTAAATCTCTCTGATGCTATCATACTATAATAGATGGAAAATGCTTTTTACACTCTATACTGTTACTATTCTATATTCTGAAACTCATCGAAATTTGATAAGAAGGAAAAGGAAGCTATTGACAGCATATTAGTTTGGAAGCATATCTAGGAGAGAGGAGAAGGGTTTCAGTTGTTTTTGATGTGGTTGCCATGGGCGATTACTGTATCAAATCTCTCTGACACTAATGTTCCCTAATAGACTGATAAAATGCTCTTAGTGGCATATTAATCTAGAAGTGTTTTGCCTATGATGGAAAGGGGGGTGGGGGTTGATGATGTGGTGAACATCCAAGACAAATTTTGGTGGGAAAATGTGCCGTGTTTACTTCGCAAGAAGGATAGAAATCTGAGTTTAAGAAGATGGAATTTTTTAATTTAGTCATATGGTTAATTATTGCTGTTAAATTTAGGTTTCCATGCACTTCAGAATTCTTATCATTAGGTGTATTTTGGTTAGTATTCTTAGTTGTGAGATAACTTCCTTAGAAGGTGGTTGCCTTTAAGTTTCCTTTGTACAACTTGTCATTGAGGTGGCTTATGCTTCTAGTAAATAGTTTATCACCTACTTGTTTGTGGTTGCATGTAAGACACATGTCATTAGGTGGAATTATATAAGCCATGTGTCACTCGCTTGTCATTGAATTGTTACATATAATATAACCATGTTTCACTTGCTTCTTGTTGAGTGGTTTTAGTGGTTAATGTTTGCCACTTCTCACCTTCTTTTTATTTTGTAGTTATCGGGCTGTAATACCTCTTTTGGCAAATAATACTTCAAATTTAGTCAATTTATTTTCTTCCTATGTCTCTACTTCTTAGGGTTTGGTTTTGAGCTCCACAGTTCCTGGATTTCAAGCCTTGTTTGCTGGAAATTGCAGAAATGAGTCCTGCAACTTGATTTTTGCATAATTTCAGACTTGATTAGTCTTATTTGGGTCTACCTTTGATTGTAGTCGTTGGAAATTCCACTAAATTACATTAGTTGAGGGGTTAGTTGTTTATTTTTATTTTTCTTCTGTTCTTTCTTTCTTTCTTTATTTTTATGGAAGGGGTCTTACAATATTTCATAGGACATTTGACTATATCCTATAGTAGGGGAACTACAATTGCTTTCGAATTATCTTGTGTTATTTGGATTATGGATTATGGACATATGAAACTCTTTGCTTGTTCAGGTGTATTGGCTTCAGTTTGGAAGATATTTTGCCAGAGGACCGATAGTAAGTATATATCCCTAAAATAGAACCCTTTTTACCGAACTAATGATAATAACAAGGAACAAGTGAAATGACCAAGAAAGAGAGCTGATTTAACACCAAAATTGCTTATATTATATTTTTGGTTACTTACCTCTGCAATGTGTTATTGCTGCAGGAAAGAGATGACTATGCTTTGGAGTTAGCTATGGGTGATGAGTAAGCTATGTTAGATTGCCGAATTAGAAGTGATGATTCATAAGTGAAACATGAAGATGTATAATATTTTCCCATTCCCTTTCCTAATCATTGTTTTTATCCTTTTATTAATCCTTTTGCTTCCATTTAGCCCTTAATATTGTACTATGATTACTCCGAGTGTCTATTTCATGCCATCTATGGCTGTCCTTTGGAATTGAATGTTGTTTTTGTGGGAGATATCAGTGCAGTTCTTTTCCTAGTATATTGATTTTGTTTTTTCTGAAGATTTGAATCTAGCCGGCAATACAAACAAGATCAGAGAATCTTTAAGAAAAGAAAAAAGAAGAATAAAATATTATCGAGATTAGACAGTTCTATAGATCACCAGCTGTTCAAACATAAGAGTGTTACTGCTAAATTGTGTACTTGGTATTTTCGTCTCTCTTGTTTCTCTCAGTTATTGGATGAACCACTCTCTCTCTCTCTCTCTCTCTGAAAAAAAAAAAAAAACTGCCAAGTGAAGGATTATTTTTCTAATTTGTAAAAAAAAAGTAAAAAAAAATAAGAAGAAGAAAGAGCATCATAATGAAAGCAAGCTGTTTTCTTTTTTAAATGCACATGAAATGTGATAATCTGCTGAAACAATTGAATGAGACACACTATTGAATAGGATGGTGTGGTCCTTCAATGCTAACTAATGGTCCAGTAATTTTTTGGGGGAAATCAGAACTAATTGCTTAGCTGTTGCATGAGATAAGACATGGATCATTTGATGGTGATGCCAACATTTTCTATTTTATTGTGATTTTTTGGTACGAAGTATTTGTTGGACATGAAATGCATCAGAGACTATATTTCTTGGAAACTAGGAAGACAGTGAGGCTGCTCTAATCCAAATCTGCCTTGTTGGGATATTCCATGCCTAAAACTGTGCTTTAGGACTCTCATCTTACTAAGAAAAAACCAGACCTCAAAGAATAGCAAATTGGTTCAGTAAAAGATGTGAATAAACCTTTTTTTTTTTTTTTTTGGTGACTTCAAGCAATATCTTGAAAAACTGGAATCCAGTCTCCTTAAAATTGTTGAGATAACAATGTGACGAAGAGAGAGGTGCATGCAACTGTGATGTTATTTATGTATTTATTTATTATTATTTTAAAAGAAAAAGCCTCCATAAGATGTGCATTGTAGGTGCACATTGTGGGTGCCACAATTGATTCATGAATTTGAAGACGGTCCTTTGAGGAATCTAATCTAGGATGTGGCTAGTTAAAATATGAGCAACTAAACCCATGATTGTGAACTCTCATATTGGGACAATGTGAAATGTCCGAGATGGCTGAAAACGTTAACAAAAAACACATTGTTGGGAAGTATTAGATATATTGCCAACCTTTGACATCCAACACTTGCTACAGAAACATTGATATAACATGGGTCTTCTTTTCTAAAGAAGTTTTGTCTGGTACCAGTGCTACTGTCCATGAATCATATAGCTTGGAAAATGAAAAAGGTTCTATTTTTCATTGAGTCAATCTACATATTGAAATTCTTTCTCACGAAATAATAGAAATGTATGGATGGGTTTTATTTTCATAATTATTTTTCTTGGGATGAGAAAAGATGCTATAGCCTACATTTATAACAGAAAATATGTTCCGAGCAAAAACTGTTTTAGTAATTCCAAGTATAATTGTCTAATTTTTAGTTATCAATCTGGCTTGAGTTTACTTCCTGCAGCAGCTTGCATTCTGATTTAGGCAATATCAATATGGAGGTCAAGTTCAGAGCCATGGTAGTTTATCTGACTATGGAAGATCATCTTCACTTAAAAAAACCAAAGTAGTGGGCATGATTTTTGAATAAAAATACAAATGCAAAGATGATATTTTGTTTCTTTGTTGAATGGTTTGTTTGCTGCTTGTAAGTCGTTTTGTTGAATTTTTCAATCTCCTGAAAAGGAATTGTGGACCACTTTAATGAGAATGAGATTATGATTTGTTGGTGTTCAATCAATGTTTCACAATTTGTGGTTGTGGGGATTGGGTGGAACAGACTATTAGGCCTAGTTTCTTTCAAAACAAAAGCATCTTTTGAGGTCGTAAATTGGACAAATTCTCCAATCTATGCTGACTCTTTTAAATACTTGAAATATTTATCCAATTGCATTTTCTGCTTTTGGTTTCTGAATGGTATGTATCTTTGTCATTAGGTCAATCTGATGGAATTCAGAACATATATCAGCATCACCCATGTGAAGGGAGAGGGACTATACTGCTGACAAAACTAGGTCAGCTTGCTATCCTTTTTATTTTTATGTTTTGGAGAATCTAGCATGATTTAAGGATCTAGATAGGCCTGCGTGGTAAATTTCCATTTCATTTGAAATCACATCTTTGGTGATTTTATTTTCATTTTCTCTTTGTGAAAGGTGACTTGGCCATTTGTAGTATATTTGATATACCACAAACTTTCTTGGGTTTCCATTAAGATTTGAAGTAGATAGTTGCAGTTCGGGATTTACTCCTTCATGCCTGCTTAGTGATAACATGAATATAGTGCTTACTTTGAAATTGGCTTGTATACATATCTCAAAGACCAACCACAAACAAACTATGCGAAATTAAATTATGATGTACTATGAACGTTTACATAGTGATCAAGAAACTACAGGTAACTTTAGGAATCCGGTTGGCTAGATAGGAGTTGGTGCCAACAAAAACTGGGGTTAGCAGTACCCTTAACGGCAGGTTAATTGTGTATAGTATGGTGCTCCCTCGTTGTCAAAGGCTTCCAGGCATCATTATCTAGCTTCCATTCTTCTCTCAGTTCATCATGCCACAACCTTGAGGCTCTGCAGCATGATGTGGCACATGGCTATGTGATGCCCTTAAGGCAGTGCTCAAATACCATTGTCATCATTGACTACTGGTTACATCTCTATTGAGGTACTGAATGTATGGAAGATAAATTGAAAGTTTCTGCTTCAAAGTTTGATATGTTGGTCCAGTCAATGTTCTGGGGAAATATGTTTGAAGCAAAGGGATCTCTTTATGTAGATGGATATTTAAAAAACTCAGGGAAAAGAAAGAAAGAAAGAAAACCTCTACTCTGGCCTTCACGTCGATGTAATATACTTTTTTTTCTCTCTATGTTTTTTCTTTTTTCATAGGTTAGGATACGAAGCTTAAAATCCACTCACAATATTACAAAGATATGAATGATAAATGGGTTTTGAGAACAAAATTTTCTGTGAACAAAATAAGAAAAAAAATGTTAAAGACAGAAAATTGGATATCTGCTTTTATAATTTGGATGATAGGAGTTAAGATGGAGGGAAGAGATCCAATGGTTTAATTGTTTTTTACCTGCACCCTTCTAGATGATTATTCGAGAGGAGAAAATTGAAGTATTGATAGGACCTTCAGATTTTAGTTACAAAAAGTTGAAGATGCTTAATGTGTGGATGCAAATAGCAAGGGGTTGAAATTGGGATAGTTGAGATTGATGGCCAAGGGATTCTTGAAAGCTACCATTTTTGTCACTTTATTAGACCATCCATAAGGAGGGAGATATTAAAAAGTGAGAATTTGATGACTGTAGTCTGCTTTTGAAAATGCTGTGTGATTGACATGAATGTTTGCCAATGAAGGGCAAACATTTTATTTTACTCAACTAACCATTTATCTCACTTGAATGGGAAAACTATGTAAGATGGCACTGAGCAAAGATAGTTTGTGGCACTGAATCAAATTGATAATTATATGAGAAAGAGGATGGTAATACAAACGAGTGAAAAGAGAAGAAATACAAGGATATTTCCAAGAATTTCGAGGTAGCACCAATTAGTGGCAAGTCGAATAGTTGAAAGAGATGGTCTAATAATGTAACTGATGAAAATTGTTTCCACTATTAAGAGCTCACATGGTTCAAGTTGAAGGAACTTGGACAATGTCGAGTACTAAAAGGGCATGGGTTGATGAGGTTAGGTGAAATGCTTTGGCTAGTGACACAAAAGGAGACGTGGCCCTACAAATCTTTACACAAATAGCTGGATACAGCTAATTAGCAAAGGTCAGTTGATGGAACAAATGAAAAAGAGGTGCAACTTTTAGAATTATTTCTATTTTTCTGATGCTCTCAATTTATCAAGCTTTCACGTCCATCTGTCGCCTTTAAAAACTATGCTGCCAATTTTATTTTATTTTTTGTTGCAGAAATGGGGTTAGGTGGTTCTAAATTCAGGAATCTTTTATTCTGATTTAACTAGTTCTATTTTCTTTAACAAATAATCTTTCTGAGTAACCCCAAGATATTTTTATACAAGTCACATCTTTATTTATTTTGGTTAGAGTTCAAGTCAAATCTATACATCAATTTTCAGTCGGTTTTCTTTTATGTGATTCTCACCTCAACACTTGCCCTTTCCTTCTCTCTTTGGTCACGAAAGTCATTTATTGGAACTCAATTTGAAACTACGGTTTTCATTTATTGGTGGAAGCAATTCATATGGGGATAACCTTTTGACAATTAAATGACATTATACTGAAATAACTTCATGCCGTGTACTTTATGCCACTGATGCATATCTGAAACTCGAAGGAAAATGAAGTTTTTCTTATCCAATAACATTAAATGCACTCATAACCTTAAAGTCTGCTTATACATTACTTCTCAGACATCTAATTTAATTACCAAAACTTCTTATTCATAATAAAGTCACGCAAGGGGAAAATAACTCTATACAAGTAGCAAGGAGAAAATGTTTTGCTTGTTCAGAGATGCACATACTGGGGGGACTCTGTGAGTTCCGAAACTGAAATGGTCTTTGTAGTAACTAGTAACCAACTTAACTGTTGCACAATTTTAGCTGTTGAACTTTTGTTCAGTAGTGCTTGTTGAGGCCTGCATCATCCAAAGAACATTCATATTTAATCAGATAAAACACAAAAATGAAACTCTTGCACTGATCCCTAAATCTTATCATCTACTTATCTTACTGCAGGATTAGTATTTTTCAACTAGTGTTGGTGTTTATCGTCTCAGGGTCAGCTCACATGAAAAACAATAAAAAATTCTGAAAGATAATGTTGAAGAAAATGCTTTGGACGCTTGGTGTTGCTGTTAGATTGAAATTAAACATGTCAGTCAAGTTGTATAGGGGAAAGGGAATTAGGATCACGCTATATTGGTTACCATCACCATAATTGATATACACTAGTCTAAAGGGTGATAATGATCTTGAATCCCTGAGTCATTCGTATTTTTCTTGAAATAGTAATGAACTGCGAATCTTGTGCTGGTATTGATTTCCATTTTGTGACTGGGAAATCTTGTGCAGTTTGATAAATATTTATGTGGACGTGTAACTGATCAATGTAATTAATCATATATATAATAAGGTAACGAGTAAAAGGGTATTTCATACTGACCCCAACTGATGTCACAAAATTGCAAACTGCACATTTCACAGACCGTGCTCCATATTGGTACATTAACAGCATCCGACAGTTCCCACAATTGACATGTGCCACCTGATTTGCTGCCACCATACACATTTGATGCTCAATTAGGAATGCGTGGGCAAAGCATACACTATCTTATGAATCTATTCATGTTAACACTAGTTCTATACCTTCCAAGGCTAAATTGACAGTATGACAACACGAGCATTGTACACTAGTCGCTCCACGAATGTACATGAGTAAGGTGTGACAGCCTCCACAAACCAACTGAGCCATTTCCGTGCCTTGTCAGAGTCCAATCAATAAGATTGTTAAGCTGTAGACTATGAAAATCATTTATCTTTAAAAAATGAAATCGAATGTATGAAACAGAATTGATCAAGTTATGCTTTGTTACAATGTTTCAGGTTTAGAAAAGCCGAGAAAAAAGAGAAGCAAGGAACACACCACGGGGTGGCACGGCTGTGACTGCATTGCAGACAGCACAACATACAGAGGTTGCTCCAACTGGATAGAGTAAAAGGTTTCGGCATCCGGAACACACTAGCTGGCTTTGTGCACCTGATGATCAAAATTGCTTTTCTAAAACAGTAGATCGGTGACAATAAAGTGTTTCATAAAACAGGGCAACTCTGTCTTGATGAGTTCTTGGTTGATGAGACTACCCAGAAGAGAAATTGAAACAAAACAATATCGCAAACAATACTAACCATATGATTCCTTGATACTGGATTTGCTAACTTCTCTCATAATAATCTCTTGCATTTAGGATTGCATGATTAAGGTCTGTTTGGGTAAATGGAATCAAATTTGTAATCTTAAAGACTCATCTCCAGACTCCAAGTAATGGTAAACCTCCACACATTTCCTTAATTATCTTGGCAATTTAGCAGTGAAGAATTCTATATTGTTTTTTAGGCTAAAACAAGTGGAGAATTGAGTAATTTACCATTTGCAGGTGGTGTAAACGGTGCCGTAGCAGTTGGATATGGAGCAAGAGGAACTGGCATTGCAACTCTTACAGAGGTACCCCTCTTCCAAGATCTTAAAACCTCCTCCTTTTATGCGTGAAACAGAACCTTTTCATCCATTCTTACCTTTTGGCTGAAAAAACAAAGAAAAAAGAAACTAGGAACGCATGAGCAATCAAAGACAGTTCAAGGATATGCGAGAAAACCATAATTTGCAAAGAAAAAAACACTAATTTCCAGTTAGAATTTCAAGAAAATGAAGATGGAGAAAAAGAATGTCTGTAAGCAATCAGTACCCAGTTGAATTCTTTCCATTAATAAGCCATAATAAATAAAAAATTATATTTATGAAATCTATGAATTAAGTTGAACATTATGAAGTGGGGCAAACACAGACCGTTGGAGCTTGCAGATGAGAGAGAGAGAGAGAGAGAGAGAGAGGAGAGGAGTTGTGGGTTATAAGGTTGTAACTGGGTAAAAGTAGAGAGAAAAGTGGGGGGTGGGTTATAACTGTTAAACGGGTGAGTGTTTTACCATTTTTAAGGTGCAGCATAGCTCTCTGTTTTTTCTTTCTTTTGGAGTGGATAGATGTGGTGATTTCGGTTTCTGTTGGTGGCATATCATGATCAGCTTTGTCAGAAACTCTGGTCCCCCCCCCCTTTTCTCTCTCTCTCTCTCTCTCTCTCTCTCTCTCTCATGTTTTGCTTTTAGGAGTAGATGCAGTGTAATTCATTGCATGCACGTGAGTGATGAATTTAGCCACACGCTCCTTCCTTTTCTGGGGCATTGGACAATTGGTCATTCTACGGTGTCTCACTTAATTTATTGTTTAAGATTTAAAATTTTTTTTTTTAAAAAAACCATTTTTTCAAAGGCCCATTAAAATAAAATCTCATTCTGTTCTTTAGGCTACCGTCTCAAAAAACCTTAGGCCGCTACTGGGGACACCTAACCCAACTGAGCAAATAGGGCCTAATAGAACTCAGTCCTCTGTGGTAGATTTGGATTTGCAAATCTTTTAGAACTTAGTTGGCAATAATGCTTTTATTTTATTTTATAATAATACTGATGTTAGAGAAAACTTGAACAGAGTCAAACACACAAGTCTGGGATACAAGGTTCCTAAAGCATCATTACATAATTGATGTAATTTATTAATGAGTAATGCTTGGTAGTCCGAATATGATGTTGGCTCAAATGGCTCGAAATTCACCTTGCTGGTCGTCCAGGCGGACATCCGGCTGCTTGTCCGGCCGGTCGTCCGGTGAGGAGGCTGACAGCCGCGATAGACAAAGGTGACAACTGCAGTAGACAATTTTTATGTAATTCGGGCAATTCCAATCAGACTTAAACAAACAGCATCAATTTACAATTCAAGCCTAGATAAATCTTGACACAATTTGGACTGGACTTGAATAACTTCTAAACCAGTCCAAACAAACTTGTCCTAATTGCACCCTTGTACCTCACTAATGCCAGTACATGGGTCATGGCTATATTGAAACAAAAAGCCTTGATAGTGGTTTTGGTGCGTTCCTATCTGCATACTAGCCAATATAGTGGTGTGAATTAAATTATCAATTGGAAAGTCACCCTTGTACCTCACTAATGCCAGGACATGGGTCATGGCTATGTTGAAACAAAAAGGCTTGATAGTGGTTTTGGAGCCTTCCTATCTGGATACTATATGGTGTGAATTAAATTATCAATTGGAAAGTCATGGTATAATTTTTTTAAAAGAAAAGTTGAATTAGGAGGCAATTGATAGTGCTTTGCAAGAGTAGAAAGATTAATTTTTATAGGTGCTAATCTCATAATTAATAATTGATTTTTAACGCTAAATTTATTTTAATTAAATTCTCATGAAGAATCTTTTTCAAATTCTTTTTATTTTTTTATCACGAAGAATCTTTAGACGACCTTGGCTGCTGGTGCCATTTTTAATGCCTTTCGCTTTAATTTGACAGCCATTTAAAAATATTATTCAATAATTTGGGGTAATGTCAATGGGTGTGTATTATTGTTTTAAAAATTCAATAAATGTGCCATATGTTTCATACATAATCTGATTTTTTATAAATTTTTAATAGAATTCTAACAAAAAACGTTAACTGTAATAAGATAATACTTTAAGAGGGTTAACTGTTGAATTTTAAAATTCAGGAAACAAAGCACAAATGAGTTCTAGTATAAAAGAGTTTACTATAATTTATCATACGCAAGTAATGAGTTATAGTTTAAAAGGGTAGTGCTATTCTAATCTAAAAATTAGATTCGCTTTTTAAACTTAATGATGTGACAGTCTATGAGAATATCTAAAACAACTCTCTCTCTCTCTCTCATACTTTCTTTAATCATCTATTTTATATATCACTAAGTGTTAAAATAGGTTTAGAAAGTGAGTTCTATATATATCATTTTCGTAATGTAAATAATCACTTTTAGTCATAATTAAAAGAAATACAATGAGTCATAACCAAATATTACTTAAAACATAATTAAGATTTTTTATTATAACTAGAATAATAATCACAATAAATTATAATTAACACCATAATAAATCGTAATCAAACAATTCTCATGACACATAATGAAAGACATTCTTCAATTGTAACCAAAATAATAATTAAAAAAAAAACTCATAATTAAATCATAACACACAGTATAATAAATCTAACAAAATTATAACAAAATCACAATTATTCATAATTAAAAATCACAAAAATCATAATTGAAAATACGAAATATCAATATTTTTAAAATGTGTATTAGAAAATTCTTCATATTTCTAACCTCTCTTGTATGGTCCACGTATAAAATTCCAAGTTTTCGGCTCAATAAAAGACCAAGTTACAAAGACTTGCAAAGCCCAAGATTGGACTGCTGTAATTCACCGGGTGATTGTTGGGTAGTCTAGGAGTATAAGACCAAGTTGCAAAGATTTGCAAAGACCAGGACTTGGTGCCTCCAATTCGAGCTGTCACGCTTTTTCCTTTATCAATAATAAAACTAGGCAAAGTAGGATAGATAATGAGGCATATTCATTCATTGAGCTGCTTTCCTTGGCCAAAAGGTCGGTGCAGCCATTTGCTTCGCGGAAAAGTGCACAAAAAAAAAAGAAGCTTGTGATTCATATTCGTTGAGTGTAGTTAAATATATACATATATATATTCATTTTTTTGTGATTTTTTTTCTCTTCTGCGTATGTAGTGTGTGCACGTATTATTGCTTTTGCTGGTGATCCGGAAGTCTGTTGGTTTTTCCTTGCATTATGTGCCCGTTTGGAAACTTGACTTGTTAAGTAATTTTTGGACTTTTTTATGAAGTAAAAAAAATTAATGTTTCAAATGATTTTTTTACTTGAAAAGATAATTGTGACGGAAAAAAATGATTGATTGATATATATGATGTGATCTTTTGCTAATGAGTTGAATTTTTAGCATTTTCACTTTTTTTGGCCCAAAAATGGTTTGTCAAAAATTAATAGTAATTCAAATTCATTTTAGTGCCACAATGATTTTTCTACTGTCACAAGGCTTTATAGGACCCATCAAATTTGGGCTGTAGTGTAGGTTGGATTCTCGATATTAGGCCTCTTCCACAGTAAAAAACATGTTGGCTCCTGTCTAACATGTAAGTAATGTACTTGCACATCTTCACCATTGACTGTCAAGTAATTTTCCAAACCGGGGCGTGAATCTGTGGCTTTTTGCGAACCTAATGTACTTTTTAAACATGTCACTGTTAGGGCAGTGTTAAGATACTTGACACAATTACTAAAATAAATTGAGTAAATGTTGAGTTTTTTTTGACGCAAACCTAATATAACTCGACCCAACATGATTTCCACCTTTAAGCATCATGTAAGATAACACATTTTATTACCCAAATGTGATAAGTGAATATGATTACCTTAACATTACTTATTAGGGCAAATTAAATTGATCACTTTTGAAATTTAAAGAAAATATAGTAAGTCTCACAATTTTAATATAGTTACGTTGGGTTCCCTTCCCTTAATAGTTTAATTCGCATGACACTTGGTTATTTTTCATCACCAATTCGTTGCTCATTTGGATGAAAAATAATATGTTGTCATTTAGTTTATATTAAAATGTATATATATTATTTATCCTTGTATCTTCACACTAATTTAATGTAATTATATTAAAATTATGAGATTTCATTTATTTTTTTCTAAATTTTAGGAGAAGTCAGTGTAATTTACCCCATATATTGTTTTGGATGGGTTAATAGACCACATTTCTTGTAAAACAACATTACTAGATTGGTGGTTCTTTCAAGGCCTTCTTTTATGGTGTGTTTGGTTGGAGGATTTGGGGAGGGATTTAGAAAGGGAAAGGGAAAAGGTGTGTGAAATTATGTGAAATTTAGGCATGTTTTATTCATATTTCACCTACTTTTTCCATTTCCCTTTCCAAATCTCTCCTCAAATCCCTCAACCAAACACAACATTAAGTTCGTAGTAATCCCACCTCAGTGGGATTTTGACAAATATAATATATATATATATATATATATATTTATGAAAAAATTTATAATTTTAATTATTAATATTTATAATTTTTTTTTTATATTTCCCAGTTTTCTATTCCATTTATTTTATATTTGTTTATATGTTTTGGTGCTTGTTTTATGACATTAGCCTTGCACAAAAATGATGAGAAAAAAAATGTAGTGAAAAAAAAAAAAAAAAACAATGAAAAATGGATGGATTGGCGAGTTGTTATCAATCAGTCCTTTTTCTATAAATAAGATCAGATAAGAGCTAGAACAGGCAGCCTCTTAATTACTTGTCACAATCTGAAAATATCTGCAAAAAATTTGGAACATTGCCAGCTTTACCTTTTATATGTGGGTCTGTCTTGGTAACAAGTGTCTTAAAGATGTACACTTATTTTCAGTTTGTTAACAAATGCTTTTAAATATGGTTAATAAGTTTCAGGAGAAATTAAAATATATATATATATATATGTGTGTGTGTATAATTTTTAATTTTATCAATTTAAATCTTAATATTTTGATTTATTTTTAATCTAAATTATTAGCCTATTTTCGTTAAGTAAAATCGACAGAAAAATAGTATTTTAGTTATTAAACTTAATATAGGTGTACATGAAATGTCAAACATACTATTATTCATTGAGTTTAATGATTAAAATATATTATTTTTTATCGATTTTACTTAACTGAAGTAGGCAACTAGTTTAAATTAAAAACAAATAAAAAGTTTAGAGTCTAAATTGATAAAATTAAAAATTTAGAATTTAATTCGTTACAAGGATCAAATCTTGGGGGTTTTTTTGTAATTTTTCTGAAGTTTTATTATATATATCTATCGATACTATTATAGAGAGAAGGATCAATTTGATGTTTATGTCTCATTTTTTTGTTTTTTCAAGATACCCCCTATGGCAATTAGGTGGAGAATTATGCCATAAATTTAGTTGGTTTATTTATTTATTTTTTTAACTTCTGAACAAATTTTGAATTTAATCATACAGTTTATAATATTATTTTTATATGCGCATAAATTGCGCGTGTCACCACTTATAGTATATATATATATATATATGAACTTATGTGCAAGTTTTTTTTTTTATTATTAACTAAATTATGGAGAAGTTAATCATTCAAAATTTTAAGATGAAATTGATGCAGAGAATTACGAGTCATGGGGTAGTATGGAGAACACAAAGAAGAAAACTATATTAACCACACTCCTAATGTGAAAATCCTCATACTTCAAATATGGTTTAATTCTAAAAGGAGAATTTTCTTATGGAAAATGCAATTTTTGGTTATATAAATTTTACCATTTTTTTCAATCTTTAATGTGAAGTTACAAAATAAACGACATGAGTACATCCAAGACTCGTTATATTTGAAAAATAATTGTGTGAATCTATGTAGGAAGTGAAAATAAACTTTGAAATTTACCCAATAATTATAAAAATCCAAGTTTGGTGGTAAAAAGTGAAAAATAAATAAATAAATAACGTATTTTTTTTTAAAACGTTATATTTGTATCATGAAAAAAAAAAAAGAGTTTATATTTCATTTATATTATCTTCATTTTTTTCTTTTGTTTTTTTTCCTTTCAACCCAATGATGAATACATGAAGGCCAAAGTATGGCCAGTGACCCATGCTAAGGTGGAGAACACACCCAACACCACTACAAGAGAGGGTCCACCAATTTGTACTTTGTTTGGCCTTTTTATCTTGGTTCTAACTTGATCCCAAGTGGATATTCCCATCAGTGTTGAGTGAAAATTCATCAATAATTTCATCCTGATGCTTGAACCAAACCCAAACAATGATTTTTAACGTCACCCAAACAGACCCTTTATTTATTTATTTATTTATTTTTGGCTTTCTAAAAAGCTTGTGGATGCCTAACTAGTAATGTGGTCAAGTTTTAATGATATAAAGTGACATTGCAGTGATTTTCACGTTGGAATGGACAATTTTCTCTTCAGCAACAAGTACTGTTCGGTGTAATCCCTACCCTAACCTGTACTCTTACATGATTTTACAAGCATGTGTTGAATGCCCCCAATAATTGATACATCCAACCTAACAACGGGTATGTTTGGTGTAATTTTTTACAAGTTGAAAATTAATAATTATAAAGTAAAAATGCTAAAAATGGGTTTGTGTAATTTTTTATAAACTGAAAGCTGATAATCAAAAGTTAAGAATTAAACTCATTTAAGCTATTTTTTTCTCTTGTAAACAATAAACAAAAGTTGCATCAAATACTCTACCGCAGATTTTCAAAATTTAAAATAAATAAAAAAAATTTGCATTTTTGTATTTTTTGTGGTTAGTAAACATTTTTCGAATTTCTTTACATATGCTATATGTTTTGTGTTAATATTTGAAAAAATTCATTGAAGATTGAAAAAAAAAAACACAAAAAACAGAAGGTTAGAAACAAATTTTAAAAACTAAACCTAACAAGGTGCATTATTCTCTTATAATCATGTTACCATCAAAGTGGGGTGCTTAATTTTTCTTGCTAAAATTCCTATTGACCATATGTTTTTGTGGATGTTTATCTTCTTTTGTGTTCATGACAGGGCATGACCTTTTTGGGTTAAAAGGAGATCAACATCATCCACTTGAGTGAGGGTGTTTTTATTTATTTATTTGTTCAGATTGTAAAAAAGACAGACAGCGATGAGATGAACCAACAAAATGATTTAAACAAACAAGAGACACTGAGGCATTGCTTTAAACATTACTCCAATGAGAATATTTATGAATTTCCCCATTCTTGTCATTTGGTTGGGCCATCATTTCCATACCTATCCCAAAAAAAAAATTTTAAAATCCTAAATTCCTAGTAATTTATAAAGATGAGATCCTTGTCTCTAAGCCGAAAATTTGGACTCATCTTCTCAGATTAAAAATTAAAATTCAATTAAATCACATTATTGATTGGAGGGTTTCAGATAATTTTAGGGTCAACCATTGCAAAACAACAAGGATGAAGACGACTAAATAATTAGAGGTTGGTGTTATGACAATAAAAATATATGCGAAGGACATATTTAATCTAATTGTCTGCCAATTTTAATTGATAATTTTAAAGAGATGAATAAAATTGACTTTATCTATCATCCGATTGATGAGAGGTGTGTTTGGTCAACGCTATTTTTTACCATACAAGCATAATTTCAGAGCTTGGACGGCCCATGCTTCCTTGCCTACACACTACGTATATATATAGTTTCATGTGTGCCTATGTGGTACTTAATGACCCACGTAGCCAAGGTTGCATTATTTTGCACGTTAGATCCTCATGGTGATATTTTAATCTATAATAGATATAATTTTCTAATAATTTTTTTATATTATATTTTTGGCTGTTTATATAACCAATAAATAATTGACAAAAGACAAATTCAGTGTTATATATATTAAAATATTACGAAATTTTAATATCAATATTAATGTTTTAATTTTAATTTTTGGCTATCAATATCAAGAGTCACGATGAGCGTCATTGAAATCCAAAAAATATATTTACGTCTATTCTTATCACAAACTAATAAAACAAGATGAGAGATGGGATTGGATTGGATCATCATTGAATTGTTTAGCTGTCTCAATCCGCCAACTATCCATACGTATAATTTCAAGATTTAATAAATTAATAACATTATAATTGTTTAGTTCTCCCAATCTCCCGAGGGACTATCCCAAAGTACAATTGCAAAGTTATCAAATCAATCACTTGGACTTTTGTTTTTTCATTTCTCAAAAATAAACATAAAAAACTCAAACTATTTTTTAATTGAAGAAATATCAAAGATAACATAACTTAACTGGATGCGTGCGAAAACGAGCAAGCAATTAGAATTATAGAGAATTGTTTTGACTTTTGTTCTTTTATTTCTCAAAAATAAAAAAGCTCATACTATTTTTTAATTGAAGAAATATCAAAGATAACATAACTTAACCAGATGCGTGTGAAAATTTGCATGCAATTAGAATTATAGAGAATTGTTTTACTTTAATGTTGTGTTTGATTGGAGAATTTGAGGAGAAATTTGGAAGGAAAAATAAAAAAGATAGGTGTAATATGAATAAAATATACATATATTTCACTTTTCTTTTTTCAAATCTCTCCCCAAATCTTCCAACTAAACACCGTTAGTATGAGAATTACTGTCAAGTGGAGTAAAAGAAAAAAAATTAAACAAACATAGAAGGGTACAAGTCTACAAATTTTCACTTGCACCGCACCATAAAATTACTTGTACCACTCAATATTTTTATTTATTTTTTTATTTTTTTTTTTCCCCCTATTCTCCACTGAAGAGTAATTTTCCCTTTTACTTTCATCTCAAGTCCCTTGTGAGTAGATCATTAGAAGGGAGTAATGGCATCTACAAAAATATATACATATACAATTTATATGCAGAAAAATATATCTGCATTGTGACTTATTGTTTTTAAAAAGATACAAAAATATTATTATCACATTATCCTAGTAACAAATTTTTGTATGAATAATATTTTCGTGGGGGAGCTCAAATAAATACCCTGAGCTTTCTGATTTTGGCATTCCATCCACATGCAATAAAGGGCTCTCAATACCATTTTCCAATCCAATATGGAGCTTTATTAATTCCTCTTTTCCAACAAACTAGCCGCTTTCCCAGTTTTTCCTATATTATTTTGTCTCAAATTACCTCTCTACAACACGATCAATACAAGAGAGATTAATTGACGAATAGCAAGGAGGTTAAAACAACCGGACATCATCAGCGTTGGAAAGATTGATCATATCATAAAGAGAGAATTTGAAATAAGAGAACAACTGGACAATGCATCTTGTCTCGGCTTCTAACTCAGAATCTCATTTATTAGCAAAGGTCATCATCATAAACAGTAAGAAGATGGAATAGCATCTTGAGAAGCAAAGATGAAACAAGAAGCTTATATGAACATTAATATTAATATTAATGATATCTAAACATAAAAATATATAAAAATTATATATATATATATAATTATATGACTGTATTGCGAATTATTATTTTTAGGTATCTATCAAAAAGATATTTAATTATAAAAATATTATTGTCACGTTATTCTGATGACAAATTTCTGTATGAATAGTATTTCCCTTAAAAGGAGGGAGCTCAAACACATACCTTGAGCTTTCTGTTTGTGGCATTCCATCCTAATAGCCAAAGTGGTTTAAAAGGTAAAGTAAGTCCACATGCAATAATGGGCTTTCAATACCATTCCAATTATGGAGCTTTATTAATTCCTCTTTTCCAACAAACTAGCCTCTCTTCTAGTCTTTGCCACAGCATCCCTAGTAACATATCTCCCCAATTCTTTTGCCTCAAATTACCTCTCTACAACACAATCAGTATAACAGGTATAGAGAAGGGGTTCATCCCCTGTCCTGTCCCAAACCCCCTTCCCCGCTACACAATCAGCACCGGAAAGATTGATGATGTGGTAAAGGAGTTTGGAACAAGTGAATAACTGGTCAGTATTGAAGAGATTGATCATGTGACAAAGAAAGAGTTTAAAACAAGAGAACCGGACGAGGCATTTGGTCTCCTGTCTTCTAACTCAAAACCTCATTTATTAGCAAAGTTCACCATCATTAACAGTTAGAAAATGGACTAGCACTTTGAGATGTAAAAATGAAAAAAATAAGCTTATATGAACACCATTACATACTCAAAAAAATTATTTAAAAAAGTATTCAATAAATATATTTATAAACCACATTCATTCTAGGTATAACCCACATCTTTTTTAGGATAAAAATTCATGGTACATAGCATTTATATATATGTGTGTGTGTGTGTGTGTGTGTGTGTGTGTGTGTGTGTTTGTTTAACAAAAGGTTTTCAGGAGGTAGAGATGAAATAACAAGGTTTATGGTATGTACCCTTTTTATAGCCTTCAATTATCTTAAAATTGAAAAAGCCAATAACTCAAAACCTCACAGAGGCTGCTTGGTTAATTTGGTCCGAAGGTAAACATGTGTTAACAAGTTAGGAAACACCTTTTTTGTATTTTCCATGAGTTAATGGTATACAAATTGGCCAAAAAAAAATATATATATATATATATTAAGCAATTTTCAAGGGAAAATCAAATTAACAAGATGATTTTACAAAATCCTTCCTTGGGACAACTTATTTTCTGCAGAGACAACTAGGATCTGAGCTACTCATCAAGTCAAGGTAGTTTGATTGACTGATTCACACAGTTCTGCAAAATAAAACATTTCAAACACATACGATCACCGATTCTCTGCACATAGATATTTGGGTTTAGAACAGCTTACTTATTGCAGCCGATGCAATGACCTATTCGTTGTCAGCATTTTTGGCATCGCCATTTCCATAAACAACAGAGAAATAGTGGTTTAGTGTTCTCAAAGTGAGGCCCGGAAACCTGTGAGAACTGCCCGGTTGCACATCGACTTTAACGAATGGCCATCTCATGGTTTGCGCGGCTTCACACTCTTCCCATCCATCTCCGATCACACAGAACTGGACATTTGGGCCGTTGAATCGCTCCCTGATCCACGAAAAACACTGGAGCTTTCCCACTTCCCATGAGCTATAGACTGACAAAGATTGGCATATTTGTCAGTAATACTCTTCTCCAACTTGTATGACTAACTCCATATTAATGTCACAATAATGACCCATAAAGATTGAGACCCCGAGCACATGAAGGAGATACAAAAATAGCTGTGCATTTCATAAAAGGAAAGATGAAAGAAAGAGTAACTAACCATTTGCAGATGTTATCAAGTCATCCAGACGAAAGAGTAAGCATTTGACAAGGCTGGGTATTAACGAACCAGAAGTCACTAAAACATTGATGTGCTGAAATTTAGTAGGGGAGTCACTGATCCCACCAGCTGCGTCTTCACCGGAAGTTAACTCTTTATTCCTACCTGAACACTGCTCCACACAGGCTCGAGCTACATTGGACAAGGATGAATATCATATGAAAAAGATTAGGAACTGCTAGTGTTTAAACTAGTATAAGAATTTTTTTTTCCCTACATAAAGACATTACTCCTCGGATTGTGGAGACAGATGAAGTCTTACTTTTAAGGCATTTAATGCATAAACCCTAAGGGCTTCAAGGTAATTTACAAACCCTAATGAATCAAATGAAAAATAGTGTTTATTGGCGTAAGGGCACAATATCTTGCCTTAGAACAAGATATAGGGGCATGCGTATTTTGATTTATGAAGGGAGAAACGCCCTTGACCAGCATGTTTAAGGTTCCTATTTTGCAAAAAGATTAGTCCAAGAAGAAACTCATCCCACAAACAGAATTCTTCATGCTGTAAATCAGCCACGTCCCTTTAATTTCTTGGATCATTGTCATCAATACTATGTACGAAGAAAAACTGGAGGCAATTTTTGAAAAGTTATTGGCTAAAATCTACTTGCATTGTGACTGCAAACCATAAAGTCCAGTTATCCAGAGTCATCCCGGAAAATTAAGAATTGCCTGCAATTGATTTTCAGTAATGCATCTTCGAGGGAAAACATTAAAGCGAGGGGAAAGAATTTCATTAAACCACCATTCAAGTTAGGGAAAGTGGAAAAAAGCAGGATTGGCTTGGCTTTTGGCATTGTTATATTTGATATGGATTATTTGGGGCAGAGCGCAAAGGAGGACTTTTGAGGGGGGGATGGAACAACCACTTTTTAGGCTAAAAAGAAGATCGCTGTCTATTTCACATAGCTAGATATTGGGGAATGTTACCCCAACTCTTGATCAGTGTTTGGATGTCATAGAATTTTGCCAAAGAAGCTTTTATGTAGTATCATTCTTTTGTTATTTTTCACTTTAGTTGCATATGAGTTGCACTAAACAAGAAGGAGGTATTTGAGGATTTCGTCCTGAAAAGTTGATCAGTTGCCTGTGATCCTAGATCTGGGAGATGGTTTGGTCCAGAGGAGTTCTAATGGCTTGTTCTGAGCAAGACCTTTCTTTCTTTATTTGCAGTTGTTGTGAGCACCTTTTGTAAAAAAGAGGTGTGGGTTCTTTAGCTCCTTCTCATAGGTATTATTTGTTTAGACAGCAGTCAGAGGCTAAACATGTTAAGGCCAGTGGTGGTGAAAAGCATGAGGAATTCTTTAAGTGCGAAGGCCAGTGGTTTTTTTTTTAACCATAGATCAATTGCCAATTTCCCTACAAATAATTTTGTCTTTTGATAGGTCATTGTTATCAAATCAATTTATTCAGCTATCACATCTTTTCCCATAAAATGAAAACGATAAACTCTAGAATTCATTGCTTTAGCAAGATTCTAGCAGCCTAGCACTACAGTAATTGAACATTAAGAATAACTAAGAGAGAAGGAGTTGCTCTGCAGATGCATCATTCTAAAGATAATATATACCAGAAGTAAGCCATCTGTCTGTGTAATTATCAGTCGCATCATAGAGATCATCCCACAACTTTATCATATCTTGATCAAAAATACCATGGATACCCTGCAATGTAGAGTTAAGTCATCGCCCTAGATTATAATACAGTACTGTAAAACATCCTTAGAGTAGATTATATTTCTTAAATGAGACAGGTAATGATGTGGGTCAATAATGAAGAAATACGAAAGATGCTACAACATGTGACAAGTCCGAAAAGGGTGACTTCTCAGTAAAGAACCACGGTCAATTTCCAGTTCTGGCACTAATGGAGCTTAACCAGAAATCAGAGTTCCTAACCCCAGAGACATTATTTATATTTGACTCTGAACTTTCATCAACTTCAACCGACTCATGCTCGAAAGATGAAAGTAAACTGAAGTGAAAATGCAGAACCCGGGGAAGAAATAAAATAAAAAATCAAAACACTGTCACCAAAACTCACTATCATCTCACTGATTCTCTCTGAAACAAGCTATCCAAAAATGTGGTATACCATAATGGTTACTAAACTAGGCAACTTAAAAACTTGTTTCAATTCAACCCTTATTTCCATTTGAGCCAAATTGTAGCAAATTTATGGAGTCGAGCCATAAAAGGATACAAAGTTTTGGGCAAAGGATCAAAACAGTTCATGACAATCATGCGAATTGAAGATGGCAACTAATCAAGCTAGGAAATATCAGAAATTCATGATGCAGACTGGATCCAGTAATGGCTTGCAGTAATTGGCCATAAAAATAGTGGTATCCTTCAGAAGTTTCAAATTTTTATATTCTTAGCATTGGGGGAGTCTAGGGGAGCTACATTAGATCTTCCTACGTAAGGATGCAGTCTAGATGAGCCACAATTAAAAGTAAAATTAAAGAGAAACTTCAGAAATTAGCATGATTCAAAGTGGGGCCTATTAGGAATAGGACCCTACATAACCAAGTTATAGGTCATAGTATGGTTTAATTTTTAAGTTATGCTTCTGGTCAGTTTTTTAGTATGTTCTATAGTTTATGAATCAGGAGTATTTTAAAAATTTCCAGATTTTCTTTTCATGCAGTGTATTGGTAAGCTCATGAGTCGTAGTAACGATCAAGTTAAGTTATTGGATCTTTTTATTTATATAGTTCTTAGGGGTTTTAATAGTCAAGATAGTGTATATGGAGTTAAATATAAGTAGTGCTACAATTGCCTATAAGTCCATAGCTAATACTGATTTTTCAACCAACAAAGAGAACAAGTTTCAGGGGTATTTTCAGCAACTATGCATTTCTAGGATTATGTGATGCAAGTCAACCCTTCTTGTGAACTATGATGCCTAGAAGTGATTCCTTGACTCATCTCACCTTTCCTCTTCCGCTCTTTAATTTTCTGCTCTATGTTACCCATTAAAATCCAAAACCAGAACTTGACCACTTTTCCTAACTTTAAACCTATTTTACAAACCTAACACAATTTTTATTTTTATTTTTTTTCTCCAACTATTCAAATATAGCATATGAAGATAATCCAAATCAGCACCAAGTACTATTTTGTCACCTACAGTTCACAGGCATCCTTCACAACACAGAAGATACTGTAGTCTCTTCAATCTTTATTAGACCATTATAAACCCTAAGAAGACAATGTCTATTCAGACATACTCAAAGTTCTAATTGAAAGAATAAGTTTGAAACAATTGTCAACAGAGGTAAGAGATAAGTACCCTTGAGAAATTGTGTATGGGATATCAAACCATGCAAAAAATTCCTCAAAACTAAGTAAAGAAAACAGAAACAAAGGCATCCTGCTGCAGAGTATAAGAAGTTCAAGAAAGAGTAAATTCAAAGTAGCGGCGATATTTGAAACTTGGCATGATTTTAAAGAGAAACCGATGGTAACAACGCATAGTCATATTTCTAGTATTATTAGAGTCTTATTTTATTATTATTTTTATGTTTTCTAGGATTTTTAAAGTTAAGAATATTTTGGTAATTTGTAGAATTTCTGAGTATGGGTTGTAAGGATCATCCATGGATCGTCTTCTGTGTCAAGTTACTTAATTAGGTTTTATTTATGTTTCTTATTTAGTTTAAATTGGTTTCAAGAGTTAAAGATATTTTAGTAATTTCTTTTTTTTTTGTTATAGTCGGTTTAAGAAGTCTCAAGTCTATATAAAGTCTTGTAATGCTTCTAATTCAATAGAGTTTATATTTTATAAAAATTTGAGAGTTTTGAAACTTCTTTATGGATTGTATGATGCAATCAAACCCTAGGTGATGCCTAAGAGATTTTAGGAGTGATTCCTAAATCTATCTTTTTTTTCTTCTTCTCCGTCTTTCCCTGTTTTATTTTCTGCACTTTTAACAGTCCAAAAATACTGTTCACGGATACTGTTCACAGCCCCTAAACATTGCCGAAATCCAGTCTTTTTATGCTTAAACTCTTACCCATTATTTACCCCAAACAAACACTTTTGTCCCCGATACTTTTATTGCAATTTCAGCCATAAAATCCAATTAAAATCAACCCCAAATAGCAGAGTTGCTGCTGCCCTAATCGTCATACATCACATCCTTAAATAGTAAAGTAAATCTCTCAAAAACATTAGATAGATAGTATAATCAACCAAAATGGACCAACAGCTACCCATTTTGTCATTTTGGACAGCAAACTAACAATATAAAAAACACACAATAGATAACCAGAAAGCAATGGTCAAATTTTTTAGCAGGTTCCTATCCCAATGTCTACAATGATTGCCAATGACACAATAGATATGTTATGACATGACTAATAGATCACATGCTCAAAAGATTTATATTATCAAAACCTTTTTGTACTTCTGTGCAATAACTCGATGTCGGTATGCCAATTTTCTTTTATTGATGTCATCACATGGGGGACTAAAACCATCCTTGTTGAAATCGTAATCAGAGAGATCCCGCCCATCATCATATTGGCTGAAGGCATCAAGAATGGGTGTATTGCAGTTTTCAATCTGGATCACCAATTGTTAATTTAGTCAGAGACAACAAATAATCTTTCAAATATATCATAAAATCACAAAACTAATTCACAATGTGACACTCATGAAAGAAGCATCACATAATTGAGAATGGAAAACTTACTTGTTCATAAAGGAAATAGTCATCACAGACCTGAAGAATATGTTTCTCCCACAACTTCCCAATTTCAACACCCTTCTGTACATCCTTTAAACCATTGAAGGGTTCTGCATATGTTCCGTTTAACAAGGACTTGAGCAATATAAGAGTCTCATCCATGTCCCAAATATATACATTCAGCTTAGGTGAACCCTCTCTATTTCCAGTAGTATCCATTGAATTACGGATCCTCATTGTATCACCCATTTTGATCTCAAATGTTGAGCTTAGCAGAAAACATGTAGCCTGTTAGGTTACAATTCCTCGATTAATTTCAAAACAAGAGCTTCAATTACGAATAAAAATAATTGTTTTTGAATATTTTCAATACCCAGTATCATTAAGCATTGGTTTTGTCATATTAGCCGGGAGCTCATTATATTCCTTTACAAATTTGGGTGTTTGAAAATTAAACTGACAAGAGTCAAAAAGAGCTTCAATACTAGCATTTTAATTATAAATTAATTTAAAACTCTTGCAAACACTGTAATGCTTGTACATATTTTCTATTTCTCCATCACAAATTAGCAAAAACCCATATGAGTAATGTGAATATCTTTAACAAGACATTATAAGAAAAACAAAAATTAGCAAACCCATTTGAGTGATTTAAGAAAAATAAAATAAAAAATTAACAAGACATTGTAAGAAAATTAGCAGCTGCAGTTGTTGAGCACCAACAAATTCGCCAACTGTGCCTAATTTCTTGATCTTATCATAGAACTGAAAGGACAGAAGAAGAAAAAAATGTGGGTAACCCTAATTTTCTCTCTAGTTAATCAGTAATAACCCAGAAAGGAAAATTAAAGAGCAAAAAAAGTAGTATATTTGAAGAAGATTAGGGAAACCCATGAGACTATCTATGTCAATTTACATACATACATAGATACACATTTATTCAATTTGCTGATCATGAATCCACGAGAGAGAGAGTGAGAGAGCGTACAGATATGGAGCAGAGCCAGGTGCACTGAAGATGTAAGCGACAACCTATGTGAAATCGCGAGGAGACGACTAGGATTTACAGGTCAATTGAGAAATTAACGACGTCGTTTTATCATTGAGAAGTAACTGTAATTTTAAGATAAATTACAAATATACCTCCTGAGGTTGTATTAAAATATAAACCATCCTGTGATTTTAAAAGTTACATTTCATCCCTTAAAATTTTTAATTTCATAACAAATCATATTTTTTATTAATAAATCATCAAGTTAATCAACAGTTTTTAATGATGTTATAAATATGTTTCAATTGATAATTTAGGTAATTTTATTATTGTGTAGAAGAACAATTATGAATTTCTTTTTTTTTAGTTAATTTTGTTAAATAAAATTTTTTAACAAGGGGGTATTTGTAATTTTTTAAACTATAAGGACATTCTGTACTTTAAACAAACCTCAAGCAGGGTATTTGTAATTTACCCGTAATTTTAATAAGAATTTTTTTTTAAAAAGTAAATTACACTGACACCCCCTGAGATTTCTGTTTAATACGGATTTCTCTCAAGTTTGAAAAATTCTACTTTCCTCCTATCAAATTAAAATGATATATTTGTCCCTTAGCCTTTATATATACGTATAAAATAATAAAATAATGCTGATATTTTGTTCATGTCATTTCAAGAAAAATAACAACCGTCTTTTTTATTTAACTCGCACAAAAAATTGATTTTTTTATTTTTACTTAATTTTTTTCAAATATTTTAAGCAATTTTTTTATTTTTTAGATACACTTAATCTAGATATACTTAAGACATATAATATTTTATATATTTTTTTAAATTCACAAAATACAAAAAAAAAAAAAAAATACAAAAATATAAAAAGTCAATAATATTGTAATAAATGTGAATGGCAGTGTTTCATGATATTGTAATAAATGTAGTTGAATAGGCGAGAAAGAAAAAAATAATGGTGAAAATAAAAATAAAAAATTATATTTATATATAAAAATTTATACAAAAAATATTGTGATAATGATGTTGTTGTAAATATAAATCATGTTTATGAGTGTTTTATTTTAAAGTAAAAGGTCAACATTAAGTTATATCATTGTGTTTGAAAATTTTATATAAAATTTATGTTTGTATATCATCACTCAATATAAATAAGTTCAAATGAAATTTAATGATAGAAAGTTATAGAATGAAGCCATGATGAAAGGAAAAAGAAATGGTACGAAAAATGACAAAATGGTCATTTAAAAAAATTTGGGACATAATATAAGAAATTCATGCGATAATTTATAATGAGATTACAAACCTCAAAAAAGGAAATATAATTTTTCAAACGCGATGGGGAATTTATATTAAATAGAAACTTCAAAGGGTATCAATGGAATTTACCCTTTTTTTAATGGGAATGAATTAATAAGAGTTACAAAAATGTTAGAAATTCTAAATATTCTACTAACTTTTTTACCAAATACTATCATGAGGGGAAATTATACAAGAGTAGTAATTGAGACCCCGTCCTCCACAAGACTCTCACAACTCTAGATCACTCATGATGTGGACCCCATACATATATGACTGGACTCTACACATTAGGAATGACAACGGGGCGGGTTGGGGCCGAGGATCACACTCCTCGTCCTCGATCCCCGAAGCTACAAAATTCCCCACCCCCGCCCCCGATCCCCGACGGGAAACCCATCATTTCCTCCGCCCCCGCCCCCGTCCTCGTCCCCGCTCCCGCCCCCTAACGGGGATCAGGTTTTCGCGACCCCGAAAAATCCCCGCAACTCTCTTTCTCTCTCTCTGTTTGGCTTTCTCTTTTAATCATAAATCATCAACAACAACATCATCAACGGCAACATCATCAACAACAACATCATTTTCATCAACAACAACAACAACATCAAAAAAAAAAAAAAAATGGAGACAGATTGAGATAGATAGACACACATACACACACATATGTATACATACACAAATTTGCTCAGATCTACTGTGTATGAAGGTTCGGCAGTGGTGCGGAGGAGGAGGAGAAGGAGGCGACGGAGGATGAGGAGGCGACGACGGACTGCATACTGCCGCGGAGGAGGAGACGACGCCATCACCGACCGGCGACTGCAGAGAGAAGAGAGAGTGAGAGAGAGCTTTCGCCGACTGTGGAGAGGAGAGAGTGAGAGAGAGCCACTACGGAGTAAGAGAGTATAAAGGACAGAGAGAGAGAGTGAGAGATCAGGAATGAGGGTTATATTATATTACATATATATATATATATATATATATGAATAGATAGACGGGCATTATAGTAATTTTATGTCAGGGAGAAACGGGACCAGGGCCGGGGACGGGACCGGGCCGAGTCCGGGCCTGTGAAAGCTATCCCTGTCCTCGGCCCGAATCTGATCGAGGATTAAATTTCAAATACCATCCCCGGCCCGTGGGGAGTATTTTTCGGGAAAAAACCGCTCTTATCGGGGACGGGGGGTCGGGTCCCCATCGGGTCGGGTTTAAATTGCCATCCCTACTACACATACATGGAGGGTCAGGATCTCTTTGGGACTGTGGGGGTCATACACTCGCTTTGTGTATCTATTACACGCTCGCTTTGTGTATCTATCATACACTCGTTTTGTGTATCTATCACACTTTGCTCATTTTGTGTATCTATCACACATGCTCATTTTGTGTATATATCACACACGCTCGCTTTGTGTATCTATCACATGTTCGCTTTGTGTATCTATTACACATGTTTACTCTATGTATCTATCACCGTTAATCTCGTATGCCTTGGGCATTGTTGTTCTTTTTCCTCGCGCGTGCGACGGGTTAGACCTCCTTTGGTTAAGAGCGTTTGGAATGCTTGTATCACTCCTATTCCTTTCGCGTGCAACGCGTCGGGATCTTGTTTGAGACTTTGGGTGTTTCTGACAATCGCTTTGGGCCTTCCCCGCGTGAAGCACAATGAAGATTGCATAATTTTCTTACATCATTTCTGCATGAAATGTAATTCGATCTGTAATTCCCACGCGTGGCATGTTTACTTACTTGCTTGTGTACGAGTTTGTCGTATTATTGCTTTGCATAACATTTGCATTCAGATGTTTCATTACAGCCCTCTTTGCATAATCATAAGTTATACTCTTGCATTGTGCATGTTCATTTCACAACTCCCACTCACTTGTGATTAATCAAAGTAAGAAAGAGGAAAAAAAAAAAACAATACAAACACATCATTGGTCCACATCATTGTGGGGGTGGTGGGAGTCTCCCCAAAGGGGATCCCAAACATTTTCCTATTATTAAGTAGTACTCCAAAATAGTAATTATTATAAGATTCATATTGGTGTTTGATAAAAGTTTCCCTTACATGAGTGGTGGTCACATATTAATATTTGATAGAATTTTTTATATCTTTGATATTGTTCCAAAAGTTAATAAGCATTCAATTAGATTTGGAAAAAGACCATGCTATCGTCACAACCAGAAGTTATTTGGTGGTTCTGGCGTTCAAGAAATGTTATAATTGGTGAAAGGGATGGAATACTCTTTTAAAATAGTAAAAAATACTAATTTAATTTTTGTTAGTTACTTTTGATAATAACTTTTCTTTGAATTTCAAAGAATGAAAAGTTCCACCTAACCATTGTTGTTGTTGTTTTTTATTGTTGTTTTTGTTGTCGTTTTTTTTTTTTTTCATCTTACATTTCACTACAACAAAAGTAATCTATTGTGACGAAAAGTAGTGAAGAAAATAAATTTCGTCACTAAATAAGAATAATCCGTGAGGAATTACAAAATTTTGTCACATATAATAAAAAAATAAAAATAATAGGTGACGAAATTTATTTTCGTCAATAAATACTTCTTTCTAGGTGAGGAAAAATTAAATTTCGTCACCGAAGGTTTTCCTGCTAATTTTTTTTAGTAGCGCCAAAATTTTGAGACTTTTGGTGATAAAAATTTTTGTCACCAATTATATATTTATTAGTGAGGAATATATTTTTGTCACAAATAATTTTATATATTTTCTTTTTGAGAAACTTAATTTTAAATATTTTAAGATCATTTAGTGAGAATTCTCACTAATAATTTTTAATATTTTGAGACCTTTTAGTGAGAAAATTATTTCGTCACTAATTTTAGAGGAAAAATTTTGACAAATTGAAATGGTAATAAAAAAAAAAGTAGACTGCTAATTTCGCCCAACCCCCCCTCCCTCCAAAACCCATTTTTTTCTTTCGTTTTTTTGTTTTTTTTGTTCATCAGTTTTCCTCCCATCCCTCTCTCGCAAAACACAATGCCCCTTTTCCTCATTCACCTCGTTCTCCTCCTTCAGTGCCGCTACCGACGTTGCCCTCGTTCTTCTCCGAGCAATCGACAGTGCCGTCCGCATCGCTTCGAGTAGTATTCAATTATTTCTCTATTTTTCTAGTTTTAGGTAAGTAATCTATGGTGACGAAAAGTAGTGAAGAAAATAAATTTCGTCACTAAATAAGAATAATTTGTGACGAATTATAAAATTTTGTCACATATAATAAAAAAATAAAAATAATAGGTGACGAAATTTATTTTCATCAACAAATACTTCTTTTTAGGTGAGAAAAAATTAAGTTTCGTCACCGAAGGTTTTCCCACTAATTTTTTTCGGTGGCGCCAAAATTTTGACACTTTTGGTGAGAAAAAAAATTTGTCACAAATTATAAAATTATTAGCGAGGAATATATTTTCGTCACCAATAATTTTATATATATATATTTTTTGAAAAATTTGATTTTAAATATTTTAAGACCATTTAGTGATAAATATATTTTTGTCACTAATAATTTTTAATAATTTGAGACTTTTTAGTGAGGAAATTATTTTGTCACTAATTTTGAATGGAAAGTTTTGAAATATTGGGCAGTAATAAAAAAAATATATACTACTAACTTTCCCTCCCCCCTCCTCATTTTTTGTTTATCAGTTTTCATCTCCCCTCTTTCTCTCTCTCTTTAAAAACAAAACACAAGTTAATTAGCTCTCTAAGTAACCTACGGTGACGAAAAGTAGTGAAGAAAATAAATTTCATCACTAAATAAGAATAATCCGTGACGAATTATAAAATTTTGTCACATATAATAAAAAAGTAAAAATAATAGGTGACGAAATTTACTTTCGTTAATAAATACTTCATTTTAGGTGAGGAAAAATTAAATTTCATCACCAAAGGTTTTCTCTCTAATTTTTTTGGGTGGGGACCAAAATTTTGAGACTTTTGGCGAGAAAAATAATTTGTCACTAATTATAAAATTATTAGTGAAGAATATATTTTCGGCACCAATAATTTTAAATTTTTTTTTTTGAAAAATTTGATTTTAGTATTATTAATTTTTTATTTATATGTATTACAGGTACATACACCAGACAGACTGACCAAAGACCAAACATTTGCTCTCGCCCTCTCTCACCGTTTATGCTTAATTTTAGTATTATTATTTTTTTATTTATCTGTATTACAAGTACATACACCAAAACAGAGTGACTAAACACCAAACATAGTCTTGCTCTCCCCCTCTCTCTCATAGTCGCTCACCGTCGGTCAGTCACCGTTGCTCGCCGTCGGTTAGTCACCGTCGCTCTCCGTCTCCTCGATTCCCATCGATGTTCAGGTCTCTCTCTCTCTCTCTCTCTCTCTCTCTCTCTTTCTCTTTATTTTCCCATTTCACTCTAGAGCTAGGGTTTTTTTTGTTTTTTGTTGATGTTGTAGGATTTTTATTTTTGTGAAATGAGTACATGAGTTTTGATTTTTGTTCTAGATTTAGGGTTTTTTGAACTAATTATTGGTGTGATAGATGAGATGATTTATTCTGTGAAATGATTTAGGGTTTTTGAATTTCAAGTTGAAGATATATTGAACAAACAAAATGGATTGTAGTTTTAATTATACACAATTTTCTGTCGATTCTTAATATTAACTCCAATACTAATTTAACAATGATTTTTTCTCATTGCTAAAATTGTAGTTCTATTTCACTGCTCCTAATGTTTGTCTATTTCATCAAGCGTTTTGTCCAAATCATTCATCAAGACACATCGGGGATTGGTATGTATATATATATATGAAAGAACATATACGTGAAATGAAAACAAACACATTCATTAACAACTCATAATGTATGTTATTAAGTAGCTTAAACAATTGAAGAGCCCTTATTCAATGGTCATCATTCAGTACAAATCAGTTTGCTTACAAAGATAGTCACACTTATACAATAAACTATTGGATGGATAAAAGCAAACATTAAAAAATGACATCTAACCTTTCCTGCCCTTTAGAGGAAAGTGAACAATGTAGAGCAAACCACATGTAAGTCACAGTCAGGTAAACTGTGTCTATGAAAATTAGGCCCAGCACAGCACCGGATGATAACAGAGTCAACCAAGTAAAGATGCGGACATGGGGCATCGTTTCAAGAACACAGGCTTGGGAACATGCCAGGACAGTTGCGATTAAGGATATGAACAAGGTAAGCATAGCAGAAAGAAATCTAAATGGCAAAGCCATGTAGAAATCACTGCTACGAAACCGCGACAATTGAATTGAAAGCATCATTATCAAAGCGAATAGAGAACAAATCAGAGTCAAAGTAATGTACGCATTGAAGACGTTAAGCTCATGTCCATGTTTATTTTTAAGACCTGGAAGACCAGTTTCTCCATCGAAAGCTCCAGGGATAGTAAAAAGTGCTGTGTAGCTGACGGTGCCAATGAGGGCAGAAACCACCATTAGACTATTGTTCATATCTTTGAGTGCTTTCTCAGATTGGTCTTTTAGGTTTGAGTGATTTTCTTTAAATAGATCTCTCGGAGTCTTCCCATCATTGTTTTCATGATCTAGGAAATGTGCTAGGAAGCTGTGCTCATACAATACACGCTGCAAAAAAAATAAATATATATTTATATATTGAAGAAGAACCCCAATTGATTAAGTTTATGCATAGAGTAATGATAAAATAACCATATTTATATATCACATTTTAATCATGTGATGTGATATCATTACATTGGTAATAGACTAAAAGTTATTTTTACAATGATAAAATAACCATATTTACATTACTAATTCAACCAATACAATTGTCACAAATGAGATGATCAACCCATTGTGGTATATAAATATGGTCATTGTAGCATTACTCTTATGCTCAAGGATGGAACTTGCATTGTAATTCGTTTACTTGAATTTTTGTATTATACATTTGATCAAATGTATTTTGATCAGTAGGGTGCTCGTGATTTTTACCTGAACTGATTGTTGTTCAGTTGCTCTCAATGGTTTTTCACATAAGTCATGATGTCTATCATCTTGATTTATTTAGTGTGTTACTGTGTGGAAGACTTTTGATCTATCTTGAGATTGAATAACTGTTAATAATCCACCTGGTAATTTTTAATTGGTAATTTGTTTTAAGAGTTTGGCCTATTCACTCCCCTCTAGGCACAAAGGTGTCTGTCTCCGCAATTTCATTATCCTACTAATTCATTTATATTGTTTTGCAGGAAGACAAGGAGAAACTTGAGAAGCAATTGCATGATATGGCAGTGGTGGTTGAGAGATTGGAGAGCAGCAGACAGAAACTGCTAATGAAGGTAACATCCTTTCCTACTATTTCAATTCATTCAATAACCTGGACTTGAAGTTTTCAGTTTGCTGCTTAATCTTGTTTATAGATTGATTCCCAATCTTCAGAGATAGACAGGGTTTTTGAGGAAAATTCTAATCTTTCATCTGCTTATCAAGAGGCAATGGGTGTAGTAGTGCACTGGGAGAATCAGGTACTTAGTGCTGGAGGTTTGACAGAATCTGGTTTTCAGATTTAGTAATCTGTTGACACCTTTTGTGGTTTCTTTCTCTCTCTGTTTTTTTCCCTTCTCCCTTATTGATGGATCTTTAGGCTGTCCCAAGGTAGTTTATGAATAACCTTGGACAGTGTAATTTGGTTTAATTATAGTGTTTGGATTGGCTGCATTACATTTTCATTTTAGAGATTGGACATAAAAAGTTGCTTCCCTAGGTGTTTAGCTTTCATTTCATTTAGAGTTCACAATGAAAGCTACCCTGGTCAAATGAACAAAGAAAGCAAAAAAATTCTTTATCCTTTGTGCATGCCTACAGCATTCATGGTTTTCAATTGTGATTTTACTTTTTTTTTTGGTAAAAATTTATGTTGACTAAGGACCATCAATTTAGCGCATAATTGAGCTCCTATTCCTCATATTTGAACCCTTGGACAAGTTGCATGAAAAATGAATTCATGCCTTGATGTATTTGTCCTGCTGGAGATTTGTGGTGAGGTGGAAGTTTAAGATATAGATGTAGGATCTCAATTATGTCAAAAGAGAACTTCATGAAGGGGGTGTCAGAAGTTTTAAGGACAAATATTTAATCAAATAATATATTGTTGTGTTTGAGAAGAGAGAATTTTACGTACAATGCTCTTTAGAGATTTTGGATTAAGCCTTTGATTCAAGGGAAAATAGTTAATCAGATGTGAAATAATACTGGCTGCACAATGAAGCCAGATATTGAACTACAATACTTGTATCTAAGACACCTATCTGCCTTTGCTTTAGGAGGAGCATCCGAAAACTCCAACAAATAACCAACTGTACAAGACAAAAATAAACAACATTCTAGCTGTAGCAAAATTTTCCAATAGAAAAGGCAGTAATACCAATAGTAACAGTAGTAGCCAATAGCAACCACATACACCAACTACGGCAGCATCAACCAACTATATGGCTCCATCAGGATTTGCAGATCCAACCAATCAAACAGTAGCAATGTGTACAGCAGTAACAAATAGCTCACTATAATAGTCCCAGATTTTAGACCATAGCACAGTTGCATCATGCCCTACAGTATAGCTCAGCTAAAGGTTCATAGAACCCCAATAATAGCAGTAGGTATACTAGAACCAACCACTGCCCAGTTTCAGCAAACCCAAGCAGCAGATACACCAACTCAAACATAGGATTACATATGTTCAACCACCACATAACGAGAGCTATGGGGGTGTTAAACACATGAGAGACCCATTTTAAGTAGTATAACAACCATCAGTTAGGACCAAAAGGAAAGAACAAAATACGTTGAGAACAAACACAGTATAGTCCTTAGTTACTCAATCCACACTCTCAAATCACACATAAAACACTCAAGAAAATATATGCTCACATTCATCTCAACCCACCAAACAAAAAATTTCCTCATAATATGTATCAGCTTGCCAATTTGTATAACAAACATTAGAAAAAAAAATATTTATATGCTCAACATCACTCAACCCACAAGTCTCACTAGCTCCACACAAGTTTTATTATTTAGGACGGTAGTTCCCTACCTTGCTAGGGTTAGGAACCTTTGATAAAGCTTCAGCTTCAGTTGATCACTAGCTTCATCAACATCAGCTCAATTTTATCCATCTTCAGTTGATCATCTAGCTTCATCAACATTAGCTCAATTTTATCCATCTTCAGTTGATCATCTAGCTTCATCAACATCTATATCAGCTAAGCAACTTCTTATTCGTCATGTGTCTTCTTCTGATCAAGTGTCATATATTTTTACCAAATCTCTTCCTGTGTCTCGTTTTCTTTTTCTTCAATCCAAGCTTTTAGTTGGTCTCCCACCTTTCAGCTTGAAGGGGCCTGATAAAGCTTCAGCTTCAGTTGATCATCTAGCTTCATCAACATTAGCTCAAGTTCATCCAGCTTCAGTTGATCATCTAGCTTCATCAACATCTATATTAGCTGCATCTATATCAGCTGCACCTACTACATCTGATGCCTCTGCTATATCTTCAGCTACTGCAGGTGCATATAGGAGATCTGCTCACTCTGGTGTGTATGATAGTTGCAAGTCAACTATTGGTGTTCATGATGAGAGACCAATACAAACATCTAGTCTGTGTACATGAGATCATTTTAATGCTAATGTTAAAAATAATAAGCTTATTATCTACATCCATTTTGGTCATTGCTGTCACAACTCACCAAGCTAATGGTCCAGTTTTTCATTTTTTGCATTGTAGGTTGTTGCTCTCTCTCTCTCTCTTCAAAATTTTTTTAAATCCCATTTGTGCAGCAGCCACAATATTTGTTCCTTCCCATTCTCATTGACTGCATGCTTTGGTTCTTACCATGAGATGTTGTAGTGTTATAACTGGTTTGGCTGCTGTCCGTGGGTCACAGCCAGTTTTTGATCCGAGCATAATTCTAGGGATACAGTGAATTGCCATGTTAAGGTGATCATTGCAAAGCCCATGGGTGGGAATGAGCATGGTATTCATCTTTTTAGTTAATCTTTGTTAATTTCTATTCAAATAACTTCAAGCTTGTGATCTTGAGAACAGTTCTGTATATTTGTTAAGTTTCTGATATTTGGCTTTAAGTTTATAATAAAACTTTGCTATTATAATAAACTTTATATATATACATTCTATGCTAATGTTTGCCTTGTTTATTTTTTTTGTAGGTTGGTTTTGATGACGTTCGGAAGCATACTTGCAAATGAAGATCAACTGTTGAATTTTTTTCCTAAACTGATGCTTAGTTGTAGTTGCAAATTAAGATTGAGTGTTGATTTTTTTTGGTGGACTCCACGTTAGTTTATTTTGGAATTTACTTTGATGGTTTTTTTGTGATACTTAATGGATTATTATTAAGGTTGTTTGATGGATATATTTTGATTTATAAAATAAATTATTTAGTGAATTTTTTTGTGGAGTGCTGTATAATAGCTACTGGATTTCTTAGTACAATTAAAAAGCTATTGGGATATGAGCAGGGATATTTGTGAAATAATAATTTAAATTGAATATAAAATATGGAACAAGTTTAGTGATGAATTTGTTTCGTCATTTGTACTTGTTATTATGACAAAGTGATTATTCGTCACCAATAAATTTTTTTTGTGACAAAATTTACTGCAGTTTATATATGAAAGTTTTTATTTATTTTGTTGTTTGGTGACAAAAATTTTCGTCACGTATATATATATTTGTGACGAAATATATTTCGTCACCCATGTATGACTTTTGAAGACGAAAAATTTCGTCACCTTTACATCTTATTGTGACGAAATTATTTCCTCATCAATGATCAACATGCGTGACAAATTTATTCGTCAACTAAAGTTATAAATATGGTATTGAATAACTATTTGGTGACGAAAATGAGAATTTTACAAAATTATGACTTTTGAAGACGAAAAATTTCGTCATCTTTACATCTTATTGTGACGAAATTATTTTCTCATCAATGATCAACATGCGTGACAAATTTATTCGTCAACTAAAGTTATAAATATGGTATTGAAAAACTATTTGGTGACGAAAATGAAAATTTTTGGCGACAAAATGTTGTTTTATTGGTGACAAAAAATTTCGTCGCTGAAGTAATTTCATTGGTGACGAAATTATTTTTCGTCACGTTGGTTTTTAGTGACAAACATTCAATGACGAAACCGGTGACGAAAATATTTCCTCACAAATATCTATAGTGACGAAATTAGCTCTTTGAAGACAAAAAAATTTCGTCACTCAAGGCCCAACTTGTTGTAGTGTTTTGAATTTTAAAAATAAACAAGAAGACATCATAACATTGAAATTATGAGATAAATGATGAGACATATATAATATTACCTCAAACTCATTTATAAGAGGAAGTACTATAAATGCCTCACATCAATAAATATATAACATATCATAAGGTTGGAAATTTAAACATCAATATAAAATGGTTGAATCATATTGATTATTCATGAGATTTAAGGGAAAAAAATATAATAAATTTTACAAATTTAGCATAATTATATTAATATCTTTTTTAGTAAATTGATATCTTTTTTAGTAAAACTAAAACTAGTAAAAAAACAAAAAAAAAAACCAGTAAATCCATTTTAATTCTGAAATAGATATGCAAGGAAAATGAATGTTAGAATAAAAAAAAAATTACAAAGTAAAAAATTGATAAATATTATTAAACAATATTTAAATATAAAAAGTCTAATTTGAGATTTTGCCTAAATCCCCCACGAGTATTGGGATTGTCTAGTTAAAATAAATGAAAACTAATATAGATGATAGAAAGAGATATAAATAAACAAAGATATAAATTAACAGCATGTAAGGTATACAATTAACGAGTTATCGATAAAATGCCACAAAGTGTTATGGAGCTTGATGTAATTAACAAGTGTGTTCAAACTTAACTAGTATTTATATGCTTGTTTTGATATGGTTTATTTTTTAATTTTTTTACTTATTATGAAAAGATATATAAAAAATAAAAAGATAATATAACTCAAATAAACTAGTAAGCTGATCTCAAATATTTTTAAGTAATGAAATACAAATTAAGTCTAAGTAACATGATTCATCTCACAATATTAATACAACACATACACATGATTCAAAAAAAAAAAAAGAAAAAAAAAAGGACATTCCTCCTGGTATGGCCTCCCTTCTAGAACTACAGCCTGGTCAGTTAAATGCTGATAAACATGTTTTTTATTCATTAATTTTTTTCAACCCATTGGTTTTTTTACAAATAAAAATTGTCAAAAACAATGAAAAAAGATGCCACCAGCAGACCAGAATCCAGATCATAATATTATTTTTTGTCAACTAAACAGAATCTAGTAACATTGTATGAAGAACATTATCCCAAAAAACAACCAAACAAAAACTACTAAATGAATATTATAAAGAGGTGTCCAAACAAAACACCTCGAATGCAAAGTACAAAACACTTTCTTGCAATTGACTCATTATTGGGTCAATTGATCAATCAGATCATCATATCAAAATATTGGATATCTTCTTTTGGCTGCCATTTGTGGAAAATTGCATTCACATAGACACATATATATATATATATATACATGTCATGTGAACTTACGTAAGATATGAGAAAAAAAAATGAAATCATATTGATAGTACTAAAAAATAAAAATAAAAATAAAAAAACATGGCCAAGAAGAAAGAAGAGAAGAAAAAAAAGAGAGGAGAGTTTACAACAAAAAAAAGAAAAGAAAAGTGGTAATAAACACGATTTGTAAAGCGCAAATGCATTATACTTATTAGTGATGAACGAGAATGGTTGGAATGGCTTTTTGTTTAGTTTGATTTTCAAAATTCGTTTTGTAAATTTAAATAAATAAATAAATAAATAAACTGAAAACTAATTTAGTAAAAAAAATAAAAAATAAACAATACACATCAATTTCATATAGTTTTACTTGTTTTTTTAGGGTTAAAATAATTTTTAAAAATTTAGAAATACTTGTTTGATGTTTATTTTTATCAAACTAATTTTCATTTTTTCAGAAATATTTTTATCAAATTAATCAAAAATATCTTTTTGTTTGTGGGTCCAAATTGTTCTAACCATATGCTCTGTTGATGGATTGACAAAGCTATAATAAAAAATTAGGCAAAAGAATATCATTCCTTTTTCTATATATTTTTGTCAATATCCTCTTATATTCTTGATCAAATTGCACTCATTCCTATCCTAAAAATATAATAGAAAAGTCACAGAATAGATACAAAATCACATAAAAGTCTCTGTCGCAGAATATGCATATATATATATATATATATATATCTCTTTAGACTTTCTTGTAACAAAATGCATAACTATGACAACCAAGGGCGGAGACCCGTTAAGATCAGGAGGTCACGTGTCTCTCTCAATTTTTAGAAATTACACTTTTTATCCTTATTTGAAAAATAATTAATTTTTAAAATTCAAAATATATCATAATTTTTTATATCTCATCTTTTATTTTTGTTTTTATTTTTTATTTTTTATTTTTGACAAAATCTTTGCAAAACCAACATGGTTAATCTATTAGTCAAAATTCTTGCATTTTCATTATGAGGTTAGAGATTCAAATATCTCAATTAAGTTATTGATTGTATTTTCCATGTTATTTATTTATGACTTCTCTCTTATTTTTGAAAATATTTATTTATATTAGTTATATGGTGTATTGATTTTCATTATGAGTATAATTCATTAGTTTCATTATAACATGATCGTTAATTAAAAATAAAATAGATATTCTTGTAATTTGTCACTCTAAATATTTAATTTTGCTAAAATATTTTCTTTTCAATTCTATATTATTTCTTTCTTTTCTCTTATGTCTTTCTCTTCCACCCTTTTTTCTTTGGATGTATTTTGGTGTAATTTTGTCATTCTCATTTTTAATAATAGTATGTGACCGCATTTTAAATTATAATCATCATCATGTTCACAAAACTAAAATAGCAAATCATATTAATAATAAATAAACAATCAAAAATAAAAAACATTAAGCAAAAAAACTAACTTGAACATAATTTTAAAATTTTAAATATGAAACTATGTTCATTTTTAGATGTTTTACCCTCAATTAAAAATTAAAATTATTTGCATTGTGATAAATCACTATGATCTTAACTCAATATTGTCACTCCTAAGTCGAAATCCTGACTCCGCCATTAATGACAGCTAACCCAACAAAAAAAATAATGAACTCGTGATGCTAAAACAAACACAGTAATGTAAATTCATATATAAGAAAAACAAAGGGAAAAAATTCAAAACAATGAGCCTTCATTCAAAGTATCAAAATTGACTTTGTTACAAAATAAGAGGAAATATTACACGCAAACATGGTATGACTCGGTGGTGGTATGCATAGGTGGTATGCATATCATTTCATCCGAACACAACCAGAGTTGGAACATTTACAATCTGACTGATCTGTACAATAAACAATCAATGTAAAAATTTGAGCTAACAAAGAAATTATTCCCATACACTAATTGCCTCAATGACAAAAAAATGGGCATAACCGAGACCAGAATCCCTTCTTCTTCTTCTTCAGCTGTAGAAACATAACATCTTTCTTTGTCGCAAAATCAGCCATGTACTGAACAACAGCCTAATAATGACAAATGAATAAGTTAGGCCTGGTTCGTTAATGTCATTGTTGTCTATTTTTAGTTTTTGTTTGTGTTTTTTCTAAGCTGAAAACGAAAAATTGATTGATATATTATTTTTTTCTTCTTCTTCGGCTGTAGAAACGCAACATCTTACTTTGCGACAAAATCAGCCATCTACAAAAGCCTAATAAAGTTAGGCCTTGCTTGCTAATGTTTTTGCTTTTGTGTGTGTTTTTTTTTTTTAAAGTTGAAAATGAAACATTGTTTGATATATTGTTTTTTCTTTTAAAACAAATGGAACTAATTCCAAAATTTTTAAAATTTTTGAAAATGGAAAAAAGACCTTTTCACTCTCTCCTCTGTCCCCATCCAAGTCGCCACTAGCCCCTGTCGGCCGGTCACCGATAAGCTCCGGCTAGCTTCCAGCGACTCTCTGCTGGCCTCCAGCAATTGGACGGTCACTGCCCATGACCTCCGGTGACACTCCGACCACCAACAACCCCCCCCCCCCCCCCAACAACTCACCAAACAATTATTATTATATATATATTTTTTCCAAAACATTTGTTTCCGGTTTCTTGGTGAACTAAATAAGAAACTAACAATATTATTAAAAAACCGTTCGCATATTAGAATACATCAAGTAAAACATGCTTACAAAAAATCAAGTTAATCAGATATCATTTACTTATTCATCTACTCACATTTGTATTCATTTTAATACTTTAAATCACAATTATTATTTATTTTTGTAGATACAAATGTGAGTGGATGAATGGGTCAACGATATCCGATTAACTTGATGTTTTGCAAGCATATTCTACTTGATGTATTCTAAAATGTAAACGGTTCAGATTATCAAAATAACACCCAGAATGGACCCATTTTGCCACACAGCAGCCACTGCTCAGCGTCCCACTTCCTATTATAAAAGACACCTAAATGTGCAATTTACTCCAACTCAGTAAGACAAAGCAAACATTACCTGAGCCCCTAAGGCTGTTACGTGTCTTGGTGGCACTTCCAAGGGAGTCTCATCAGCGCGAAAAACTCTTAATTTTGACAGGAACTTAAAAGAATCAGGTAGTTCTCTTATCTGATCATCGCTTATATCTAACTCTTCGAGCATCTCAAGGTTTCCAATCGATCTTGGCAAGGCTCTCAGGTCTGCAAAGTTCTTCCCAACATTCAACTTCACAAGATTTACCGCAAAACAAAGGCTTTCGGGTATGGACTCGAGTTCATTGAAGCTAACATCGAGTTCCCTCAAATTCAAAAGATTACCCATTGTTGTTGGCAACCCCTTGACTCTGTTGTAATGTAAAGTAAGAACCTCCAAGCATTCAAGCTTTCCAATTGCCTCAGGTAGAGCTTTTAGTTGATTGAAATCCAATATCAGCTCAACAAGCGACAAGCATGACCCAATTGTGTAAGGAACATCTTCAAGATCATTTGTTTCTGCATTCAGTTTCTTTAATGAGGTTAGCTCCCCAATCACATCAGGTAAATGAGTAAAATGATTGGAACTCAAATCAAGATTGGCAAGCTTGGTCAAGTTCCCAAAAGAAGGAGGCAATGATTTCAACAGGTTTGCATGAAGGTCAAGGTCGGTTAGGTTCACTAGTTCACCAATCGATTCAGGAAGGTTTATTAACTGATTCGAGTGAACATCGAGCTTTGTTAAGGCTGTGAGGTTGCCAATGGAGGATGGAAGAGCCATGATTCGGTTTTCAGAAACGTTTATTTCATGAACGTTCAATAACTTCCCGAGTGATACAGGAAGCCACTCGATCTTCTCCATCAACTTGCCTTGAAGATCAAGAACCACTGCTCCACGTTTAGCAGATTTTTCAATTAATGCCGCTACTTGCATCAGACTCAACTTCTCATTGTCTCCCCTGCCTATAAATGCACCCAAAGGTTAGTTATGTTCAGCCATTGAAAGGTCTTAAAATTTTCCAAAAGCTCAAATTAATACTTTGTAAATGAAGACTGCAATTAAAGTGTGCCGTATATTCATACAGACATATTAAAGCAACATGAACAATTGGAAATCATAAAAGTAAAGAAAAATATTTTCATAGCAAAAAACAAAATATGAAGATTGTGTTGTTAAGTAATTGATTGATTTTACTCTGATACTTTCCAGGTTCAAATCTTACTGATAACAATTGTAGATCGGGAACTCTTGAATCAATGTCTTGAATCAATGTCATACTTAATTGCATTCTTATCAATTAATGAAAATTTTCTAATCTTAGCTTCAATTTCTACTGAACAACATTACAGAGGTAACAAAAGTTCATCATTCTCACATTAAACACACACACACATATATATGGTATGTGACACATTTTCTGATGCCCAAATTGCCCCTTTGTAGCCAACCAACCAAGTATATGATTTTCAATTTTGAATTTTTTTTTTTCAATTTTCTCCTACTCCATCTGCAAATGTTTCTTAGATGACGTTTACAATCGTCTGTACTTTTGCACAGACAACGCGTGTGCTCAACTTCTGGTATAAATATATACAAAAAAGAATTTTAGATAAGCTTTTGACTTTTCATAAATAGCAACAACAAAGAAAATTCTGATCAATTCGAAGTTATATAAACTCCTAACAATGCATTATTCAGATAATTAATCAACAAATTCACAAAATAAGTATAAAATTCAAGCAAACCTGAAGTGAAATCAGTTGCCTTAGTGGAAGAAGAACTCATCAGCACCGAATACTTAAAATCATCATCAGTCTTCGCCATAATCGAAGAACTCTCATCAATCACCGATTCTCCAAAAACCCTTCTCTCAATCACACCTTCTCTTCCGATTTCACCAACTGGGTCACCCAAATCAACACTCTTCTCAATCTGGGTAGTCCCAAAAACAAGCTCAGAAGCTCTCTGAATCAACTCATCGAATGTCTGAAACATCTCGTCCAGTTCAACCAAGTGGGTCGCCTCTTTCTTCTGCTCGTGGCTTTGGAACAACGCCATGGTTTTCCTCACCTGTTGGAGCACCGAGAAGAGCTCCGGCGGGACCTCCGGCGGGGCCACGTGGAGGGAGATCTCGGAGAGACGAGATTGGTGTTCGGTTTCGACGGTTTTGAGGAGGGAAGTGGCGGCTTCGACCTCTTCGATTGTGGGTCTGGGAAGGAGTGATTTGTAGGTTTTCATGATCTCTTCTATAGCTTCTACGTAAGCTGGTGATGGGTTTGGATTGGGTATTGAAGCCATAGCTGTTGGGTTTGAGAATAGCAGTGTTGCAGAGAATGGAACAACTGGAGAGGAGGAGGAGAAGAGAGCGAGAGAGGAGAGAGAGTGAGAATTTTCTTGGGTTTTGAAGTGGCTGTGGGCAAACCATGGCCTTGAATTCTGGTTTTTAAGTACATTAATAAATTAATAACTTTTTTATAGATATTTATTTGAGAGAGGGAGAAGAATTAAATATACAACCCATTTGTTTTCGTTAAGAATGATTGAATTCTGGTTTTTAAGTACATTAATTAATTAATTAAGTTTTTTTATAGATATTTATTTGAGAGAGGGAGAATAAAATATACAATCCATTTGGTTTTGTTTTTATTTTTGTTTTGTCAACTAAGGTCAAGTTTGACAAATTGAAAAAAGTTAAAAAGTTATTCAAAAAATTAAAAAGTTATTACTATTCATCAAAAATAAAAAATTATGAGCTATACAACTTTTAATCCTAATTTTTCCTTACATACTAATTTATATAATTTTTAATACATATTTTTTCACAAAAAGTTAAAAAATTAACTCAAACATCCATATTTTTTTCGTAATTTTTTAATCAAAAAAGACAAAAAATACACTTATTTAAGACATTCCAAACAACCCCTAATATAAATTAAGAATGAAAAAAATAATTGCAAGTGATATATGTGTCCGAATTATACAAAAATGGACACAATTTTTCACCATCTAAAAAAAAATGACACAATTTTTAATTAAAATAATCAATTCCCACACAGGTCTTTCACTAATTTTTTAAGTGATTTCGTAATTTTGCAACATTAATTAACATGGGTAAATTACACTTTACCTTATAAAATTTTACCCATTTTTACTATGTTCTTTTAAGTTTAACTGTTTCTACTTTAACCCTTCATGTTTACAATTCTTTTTATTTTGACACTTTAAATTTGATTTTCCCACTTTAGTCTTTCATATTTGCAATCCTTCCTACTTTACACTTAGACTAACTTTTATAAAAAAAAATAATAGAATTTATCACATCACTAACACATCAACTCCATATGTGATTTAAAAAATTCACTAAAAATACAAAAAATAAAAAATAAAAAACAAAAAACAAAAAAATTAGACTTTTTTTTAGTCTTGAGTAAACTTTTTTTTTTTTTCAAATTTATTCATAAGCATTATTACATTATAGATGCATCTAGATTAGATTCACTAAAAAAATAAAAACAAATTTAACTAAAAAAGGAAAAAAAGTTTACTAAAGATGAAAAAAATGAAAATATATTGACTCAAATACCTATATTGTCAATTCTGAAATGAAAAATTTATTATCATTTTTTTTCGGCTTTAGTGAACTTTTTTCTTTTTTTAGTTAAATTTGATTTTATTTTTTTAGCTTCATCTAATCTAGATGCATCTATAATGTAATAATGTTTATGAATAAATTTGAAAAAAAAAAAAAGGTTCACTAAAGACTAAAAAAAATTAATTTTTTATTTTTTATTTTTTGCATATTTAGTGAATTTTTTGCATTACATATGAAGTTGATGTGTTAGTGATGTGACAAATTTTGTTACTTTTTGGATAAAAGTTAATCTAGGAGTAAAGTGGAAAATATTGCAAACATAAAGGACCAAAGTAAGAAGGATTACAAACATGACGGGCCAAAGTAGAAAAAATCAAACTTAAAGGGTTAAAGTAGAAAGGATTGCAAACATGAATAACTAAAGTGGGAAGAATTATAAACATAAAGGGCCAAAATGACAAAAAAATCAAGCTTAAAGGGCCAAAATGAGAAATTGGTGAAATTTTAAGTGAAAAATGTAATTTACCCTAATTAATATACTAGTGAGATATGTAATTGGTATATCAACAAATATATCAATATATGTTATGACATTATTGCTGGTCCTACTCATTATACAAATAATAAGGGGTTGTTTGGAGTGTTCTAAATAAGTGCACTTTTTGTCTTTTTGGACTAAAAAATTGAGGAAGAAAATATGGATGTTTGGGTTAACTTTTTAACTTTTTATGGAAAAATGTGTAATAAAAAATTGTAAAAATTGATTTGTAGGGAAAAATTAGGATTGAGAGTTGTGCAGCCGTAATTGTTGACTTCTGGTGAATAGTGTTAATTTTTTAACTTTTTGAGTAACTTTTTGACTTTTTGACTTTTTTGCAATATGTTAAACTTGGCCTAAATATTCAAAACTTATAAAATTATGTCATATCATCTATTAGTATACTAATTAATATACCAATTGGTGCTTATATAATTATTTATGTATTTATTATGAATGATAATTGTGCAAAATTAACATCGATAGAAAATTATTAAGTACTCTCAATGTACTATGTGATCATATTCCTAACTAATTACCGTTCATTATGCCCATTTATATCCTTCAATCACTTAACACAAATAATTAATACCCTACTTTCTTCACTAATCATTCTATCATGGAGTACAACGTGAGCGTACTTTTGGATTACCAAATAATCACTCCATTTTCAATTACATTTGCAATTATTTTTAGGATAAATTATAATTACACCTCTTGAGGTTTGCTTAAAGTATAAATTACCTTTTATGATTTGAAAAATTACAAATATCCCCTTATTAAAATTTTTTATTTAACAAAATTAACTAAAAATGAAATTCATAATTACTCTCTTATATGATAATAAAATTACCTAAATTATTAATTGAAACATATTTGTAACATCATTAAAAACTGTTAATTGACTTGATGATTTATTAATAAAATGAGCGATTTGTCATGAAATTAGAAACTTCAGGAGATGAAATGTAATTTCCAAAATCATATGAAGCAATTCGTATTTTAATCAAATCTCAAAAGATATATTTGTAATTTATCCTTATTTTTATGTTTTATATTTATTTAATAATTTCTCTATTTTTTTTTATATATGTAATGAAGTACGAAGATTCCCGTCTTGATTTAATAATCATTTTCAAGGTTTAATTACAATCAGCTTGTTTGGTTATAGTTTTTAGAAAATAATTTTCAAAAAATTATATATTTTTATTTTCCGTATCTTAATGTTTTCAATTATTTTTTTTAATATTTGAGCAATTTTTAAAAAATTTTAGACACACCTAACATAAACACACTTAAAAAATATAATATTTGTGAAAAAAATCTTTAAAAAAACACTAAATACCAAAAAATATAAAAAAATACAAAATTTTAGTACATTTTTCATATTTTTGTGTATTTATTAATTTTTTAAAATATTGTTTCACAAATATTTTACTATTTAGATACCTCTAAGTAAGGTGCATCTAAAAAAATAAAAAAATTACTTAAAATTTAAAAAATATTCACTAAAAATAAAAAAAAATATAAAAAACAAAAAAATCAATTTTCAAAAAATTAAATTTATAAAACTGAAATCAAACATACTGAATAGATTTTGGTGATTTTACTTTGAAACTTAACGAAGATGTGTTATTTCCATAAATTGCAAATGCAAGATTTGTAAGTTAAAAAACACTTTATTTAGAACTTTAAAGTAAAAGAGAATGAAAAGGAAATGAAATTGGAAAGAAAAAAAAAAACCATTTTCCTTTAAATTTTATATATCTTCTCTCTTGAAAAAAATGTTATAAAATAATAATAAATTATATATATATATATATATAAAAGAAGATGAAATGATAATGAGAATATGAAATTCTCACATAATTGAATTGTACTTTCCTTTCCTTATTGCCCGACTAAATGAAGTAACATTCTGTTTGTTTCTAGTTTTCAAATTTTATTTTTTAAAAAAGTTTAATTTTTTGTTTTTCATATTTTTTTTATTAAATTTTTTTAATATTTTAAGTAATTTTTTTAATTTTTAGATATATCTAACATAAATATACTTAGAAAGTATAATATTTGTGAAATTTTTTTTAAAAAAATTTACTAAATACCAAAAATACACAATTTTTTTTTTTGAAAATTCAGTATATTTTTCTTATTTTTGTGTATTTATTAATTTTTTAAAATATTTTTTCATAAATAATTTACTATTTAGATACATCTAAATAAGGTATATCTAAAAAATAAAAAATAAAAAAATTGCTTAAAATTTTAAAAATATTCAGCCTCTGTTTGGGAAGGAAAAGCCCAGGCTTTTTTGGCTAAAATAGCCATAAAAAACAAAATAGGCTATTTTAGCCACAAAAAACAAAACATCAAATCCAACCCATAATCATTACAATCCTCTCTCACAAAAAAAGTCAAAAAAGCCAAAAAGTCAAAAAGCCCTTCCCAAACCAGGCTAAAATAGCTCAGGCTAAAATAGCCAAAAAGTCAAAAAGCCAACCCACTTCCCAAACGGAGGCTAAAAACAAAAAAACACGAAAAACAAAAAACTTATTTTTCAGAAAATTGAATTCAAAAAACTGAAACTAAACACACTGAATAATTTCATCTGAGTTATGGGAAATTCTTTAGTATGCAAGTGTATGTATTTGCGTAAATTTTCACACGTAAGTTAACTCATAAAACAATGTAAGTTTTTACAAACATACATAAGTTAATCTATAAAAATTTGAGTAATAAAAATTTATGTATATTTGTAAGAACTTATGCAATTTTATGAAATAACTTATATATATTTGTAAAAATTCATGCAAGTACATATGATGTGCACCTTGCACACCCAATTTTTTTTAATTTATGAGTTTATATATTTTAACCTATTTCAGTTATAAAATTATATTTTCACCCCTTCTTCTTATCACGACCTAACCCCCGCCCTACGAGATTAGCAACGTGATCGGCCAGTAATTTAAGATTACCAAAGGCCTACTTAACAGTCAATAGTATAAGGGGCCAGCGGAAGCCAATAATATCATAAAACATTGCCCAATGAACTGTGAAACTAAAATGAGCAAACAACTCTGTTGCATTACTGTACAATCATCCATTACCTTATCATATACATGTATCAAAAGCATTTACAATACTTAGGGAATTATTCCCTTACGTAACATACATATGTGATCACTTAACAAAATGGTGAATTTATCACCACCTAAAAAGCCTGGAGTTAGACCCAAAATGGTTGGTTTGACAATTAGAAGATAGGTTGACGCCTTCAAGTCCTTTCTTGAGCTTGATCATTTACATGACAGATATAAACTGTGAACCAAAGTCTAGTGAACAATGTGTAAAGAGGTTAGAAATAATGTCAATTTGAATATTAACGCCACATAGTAGTAGCATGTTTGTTAAAACATAGCAATCATATGGATCCACGGGTACATATGTCAGTCCTTCAATCATAATTGTTAGATTTATTTATTTTGATGATTTATTTAATTATGTTTTAATTTATTTGAAAGAGAAAAATAGAATCCAAAATTTATTTTGACGATTTATTTAATTATATTTTAATCAAAATTTATTTTGATGATTTATTTGAAAGAGAAAAATAGAATCAAAATTTATTTTGTCCCATTATTTCTCACCTAAACCTTTATCCTAAATGTTGTTAGAACGTATTTAATATTTGATTAAATCAGGAGTTCAAATAGCCCAAAACAAAGGTTTAAACAGCCCAGCACAGTAGCAAGTGTAGACGTCCCCGAATGCCCTGGGAGGATGAGTCCCGTTCTGTTCATATTGGGTTCATTACAATTCAGGACTCTCAAATTTGTCACGGTTCTTAATCTGAACCAAAGATTCCAAATCCAGCAAATCGTTTTGAGAAAAAATAGATTTTTAGAAAAGAAGTGCTAAACATGGACTGCTTTGCCAAATACAGAGTCGCCACCTAAATATTTTATTTTGGGAAGTTTAGGAAACCCTGACTCGGTGCCGAAGGCCGCGTGTCCGTCATCACCAAAGTTGCCTCGGCTCAGGAACTTGGGTACGATTGGGGAAGGTCAGTTATGAGCACCCCCTCTCGCTCGATCTGAAGATCGGCCTCTACTAACCATGATATCTTATTTTGAAAGTATTATGTGTTTTTATTTCGGTCATTAGCCTAGAATTACTATGTTATGCGCACAGCAAACAAGTATAGACCAAGTCGCCTAAATTGGAACAAAACATTTCATGTTTGTTTTGAAAATGGTTTGCTACTCGCAAGCAGGCTAAAATGCAGATTTTGCCACCCTCAAGTGGGCTTTAGAAAAGACGGTTTTGCCACTATCTAGTGGGCTTAAAACTCACAGTTTTAGTGCATTATTCCAATTTAGGTAATTCGACCTCCATCCACAGGTATTCAAGTAGTTATATCACATAAGCAGCTAGCCTCATGGTAAGTATGCTGTCATGGCAACACCCACACACATGCAAGGATGCTAAAGCATGAGAACTTACCGAGTACTCCGAGCCAAAACAGAAACTAGTTAGTAATCATATGCATGATCCTAGTTCATGTTAAGATGGCTAATGCAACACATGCAAAATGCAACTAAGATGGGCTCGACTAATCTACAATGACATGTGAAATGCTATAACTAACACATATTCAATTTGGAATTGGAATACAAATGCAGTTAGAATGATGCGCCGACCCCGGTGCATGCAAAACGAATGAATGGATGCAAACGTGCTATCATACTGTATGCTAATTGAAACATGCCCTAGACTAACCATCGAAAGCTATCAAATAAAAGGGAAGAAAGACGTGGGGTTGGGAGACATACACACACTCACGCACACTTATTACACAATTGCCCTCACGCGGAGGGTCCGAATAAATATTACAGTAAGAATAAATAATACTAAATTAATTATTACAGAATTTCTAATTAATTAACAAATTAAATGCAGAAAGAAGGTGGCCACAGCCCCGCCTCGGGATGTGTGAATGATGCATGCCTGACTTGTCTCGCCTGGAAACTCGCTGCCATAGCACTGTTACCTCTGTTTACACTACCTCACCCCTCTGAAATTTATGAAAGTCTCTAGAACTGCTTTGAACTTCATTCTGAGTGCAGTGGAGTGCCATCGGCCAGAGCAAAAGGCCACCGGCCATGGAAATGAGGTTATCGGCTAAACATTGTGCTCTCGGCCAAACATTCTTTGCCGGTCGGCACTTAACACTGCCGGTCGGCCAAATCTTCCTACTGAAACCTGTAGTTGACAGCAACAGAGGGCAAGCAGTGTATGGCATGGAATTTTAAAGCCAATGTATGCATGGACACACTCCCTATCATGCAATGAACTCCAGGGAGCATGGCCCTCGACCCTCAGACCATCAATTGTGCATTTCGATGCATGATGGCCTAAGAGGCCAAGTTTGCAACTTGATGTAAATGCATGCAACAAACAAATGAATGCCAATACCCTATCATATTGAGATCAAGGACATCGGCGACCGAGCATTGAGACGTGTTACGTCACCTTGAGTACGAACACCCCTCAATCTTCGTGCTTGGTTTGACACTCCAAACCAAACAATGTAATGCATATATACAAACATGTCTCAAGTGTACAAAAGACTTTGTTACAAAACAATGCCAAATGCAATGTAAGCTACTATGCAAGTGTGCAATGTGCCAAGCATGCAATGCTACAATACAACCTAGTTAGGCAATTAGGCAAAGTGGTAAACATGCAACAATGCATTGGCTACAAGGATGCAACAAACATACAACGTAATGAGAATACTACAAGATACAAATGCACTGACTCACACTAGGATGGTGGAACCTCAGCCACCTCCCCAAAACAGTGGCCAAAGTGCACTAAAATGATGATGCCAATCATGCAAAATAAGAATGCAAACTAATAAGCCTAAGACTAAGGCATGAAAGGCAGCTTTCAGGGGGCACTCACAAGATGACAAACATGGATGCTAGGCTAACATATTAAACTCTGAAAATGCATAGAGGAAGATGCCAAATCAACCATTCATGCAAGTAAGGCATGCAACAATGATTCAAACTTGAAGCCAACCAAGAGGGGTCAAACCATGGCCATGTTAATCAAACCCCAATGGACCAAAATGACCTAAAACAGTCCTAGAGGACTCCAAAACAGGGCTAGAACATGTATGGGATAGGGCCAAAAACATGCTACGAAATGGGCATCAAAACAAAGGCATTTAAGGTCACCAAAAGGGCATTACTTTACACTTCCCCCCACCAAACATGGCATGGAATTTCCAACCAAAAAACAGAGTTTTAATGCATCAAAATACACCCTAAAACCTACATGAATGGCAGCCCAAGGACTCAAATACATAGGCATGCATAAGGATTCAAACATGGAGCATAAGACCGCATCTCTTTAAGGCATTGAAAGGATAAAAAACGCGAGCATGTAAGCATAAAACATGGTCTGAAATGACATAATAAGTGAGTCCAAATCACTGAAATAGCCAAGGTAATGCATGCCATTGACTCACACACCTGATGGCAACATACTAGAATGCAAAGAGACTATTCAAAGCATGAAAGGCATGACCAAGTCAACACCCAACAGACCTCAAGCATGGCAAAATAGGACCAAAAACTTCACAAAGCTAGGCAAAAAAATACAAGCATGATGGTTTAATGGCAAGATGCATTTCTAAGCAAAATTGGGGAATACAAAGCAAGTGTATTATGCATGCAAAGGGTTAACAAACCAACATGGGACAGAGGTGTAATATGACCAAAAAACACCCAAAAAACCTCTGAAATGGAGCCAAAGACAGCTAAGCATGCATGCTACCTTTATAAGCCTTAAACACAAGCAAAAGAGACACAAGGGGAGAGGGGTGTCCCTCCCCTATGCAAGACCTCAAAACCTCTTCTTCACCACTGAAAATCCACTGGATTTCAGTGGTGAGAAGGTCAATACACAATAATAACCAAAGCTTAGCAAAGAGGGCACCAAAAGGGCCAAACAAGGCCTTAGAGGGGTGAGATCAACCCCCAACACCAAAACAACCTTAATGAAGTATCTTAAGCATGCAAATATAAGACTTTTTTTAGTTATACACAAAGTCTAAAACAATAAGCAAGATAGGTAAAAGACTAGTGCAAGATTGGAGAATATAAAGTAAAAATGTTACCCTTGGAGAATCCTTGAAGAACAGCAAATGCAGCCCTCTTCTTCTGATCGAAACCAGTCCAAAACCTCAAGAACAAACCCTCAATGCCTCCCAAAGTCGAAGTATGGTGTAATAGTGTGTGTTTTAGTGCAATACTATGAACTAAACACACTTTTAGGCTATAGAACACACACAAAATGAAGAGAGAGAGGGAGATCTAGAGAGAGAGGACGATATATCAGATATATGTATGTATTAGGTCTGGATTTTCTGAACCAAAACAAAGGAGAGAGGAGGGGCCCTTATATAGACCAAGCAAAAGGCTAAGCTTCCAAGAGAAGCTATCCTAAAGGGTCAAGACTTCTAAGGAAAGCTAAGCAAAGGGGCCAAGGCTTCCTTAGGAAGCTGGGACAAGTGTCCAAACTTCTTGAGAAAACTAAGACAAAGGTCCAAGCTTCCCCAAGAAGCTAGACCAAAAGGGTGCAAAAGGGGCAAAATAGCCACACTCGTGCATGGACGGCCAGGTTTGTGCACTCCAGCTGGCACAGTTGGCACGTGTTATGCCTGGAAAAGGGAAAAAAGTGATACCGGCTAAAAAATGAGGCCGTCGGCCAAATAAAGTGCCGGTCGACCATTCATAGTGCTGACCGGCTAATGGACTATTTCACCAATGGCCGGTATCAAGAAGACACGGCCGGTGGCCTCAAACCCCGGCCGGTGGGTCTCAAGGGGGGGCTAACAAGCCACTCCCTATCTCAGAAACAAAAGAACAAGTGTTTGGTGCAAAACCAACCACAGAACAGTCGAGTAGAGAGATCCTGAAGCAAGGCGCGTGGCCGAGACCTCCGGGAACTCAAAACAAACACGAGCATGGATGATCACCGAGTGTTCAAACGGTGACGTCCAAGTCTTGTGGACGGTCAAAAATGGGGTGTCTACAGTTGCCCCTCTTTGACAAAACTCGAAAGTCATAACAATGACGGGAGTGAGTGTCAAAGCCCAGAGACGACCCATTTTTGACAAGGCCGAAGACTTAGACAAACGTACAAACTACAGATAAGGTATGCGCCCGAAGGAGGGGGCAAAATGCAACTGACAATGCAAGAAGCTGAACATAACTTATGATCATGCAAATAAAACTGTAACGAAGCATAACATGTAACAATTTTAAGCAATCAACACAAATCCGACTACATTACAATGCAGAAAGGATGTAAGAGAACCATGTAATTCTCGCTACATTTCACGCCGAGAATACACTACCTGTGCGGTTCGTCTGGTTGCACCAGCTTCAAATGAACCGTACATACAATATCGTGCCTGAAAGAGAAAGAAAACTTAACAGGTACAATATTGTTAGCAGTATGCAATCAATGCAATTGAAAGTGCGTGACAACGTAAGTTGAGTAGGACGCATAACAATGCAATTTGGGACAAGCATAACAATGCTATGACGGCGCAAACACATGTAAATAAAGAACACGTGACAATGTGTACAATGTGTGTGATGGGAAACGTGAACACATGTGAGTAAAGCGATACGTGACAACGCAGGCAATGTGTATAGAAAGAAACTTGAACACATGTAAGTAAAGCATAACGCGATAACGCATGCAATGTGTAAAGAAAGAAACTTGAACACATGTAAGTAAAGCATAACGCAACAACGCATGCAATGTGTATAGAAAGAAATTTGAACACGTGTAAGTAAAGCATAACGCGACAACGCATGCAATGTGTATAGAAAGAAACTTGAACACATGTAAGTAAAGCATAACGCAACAACGCATGCAATGTGTAAAGAAAGAAACTTGAACACATGTAAGTAAAGCATAACGCAACAACGCATGCAATGTGTATAGAAACTTAAAGGGGCAGATTCAACTTGAAGCATGGCAAAGACATGTTATTCATGAAATTGAAATGCAAAGCACTGCAACACAGTATAATTGAAGTGATTTGTGGAATTCACAAGATACGAAAAGGATACAGGAAGGGACGTTCCTCGCACGCACCGAGCATCGCTCATAGAAGACACGGCTTGAGGTCAACTCGAAGGCCTACTAATGTTCCGAAAGTACACTTCCTTGCACTGTCTTGAGTAATGAAGGTGCCAAACCACATAGTTGACCCGAACAAGGGCGCGGGAGGTGTATTGGCCGCAAGGGGAGGTTACCGGTATTAGTTCTGATACCTTGCTGCCCTGCTCTTCTTTTGCTTTACTTTCCTTTTTACTGGTAATTTAAGCACATTGCACTGTCTCAGGCAGGTTTTACTTTTTCAAAAGTGTGTATTTTCGCAGAACACATGAGGGAAATGAAACGGCTATTTTGTTCGAAAGAAGGAGTTACATTTGTGCTTTCTATGCATCGCATCGCATGGTATCACATAACAATGTGAACGAAATTGAACTTGGTTTGAAAATTAAGCACTTGCATCGTAATGATCAGGTAGTGAACCGACTTACAACTTGATAAGCAAAACAAAAAAACTCGATAAGTTAACCGAGTGTGAGTACAACTTGGTAAGCAACATAAAGACTTAAGAGATGTGAAATACAACTCGATAAGCAAATTTATAACAACTCAATAAGCAAATGGGCGTGACACCGCAAAAATCATCATCGGAGGTCATCGGAAGCGGTGGCATTCTCCAAATTCTTAGCATGTTCAACATGTAAACAGCCCAGGGAGCAAGAAGGAAGACCCTCGGCCATAAGGAAAGGACACCGGCCTCGAGAAATGGCCATCGGCCAACAGATTTGACCAATCGACCAAAAGTTGACATCTGTTCTCCACTCACACCTTATCCCCTACAAAAACCACCAGAATGTTGGCACTTGTCCTCCACTCACACCTTATCCCCTACAAAAAGCCTCAGATTCATAGTTTTTCTCAATCCAACACTGATTTGCTCCAAATGGAAGAGTTTCTTGCCCAGAATCTCACAGTTTGGATTGGCAACTTGGATGGCTCGAAAAAGCTGAATTTTCGGGACTTCGATATAAACGCACTATTCACTCTGAGTCGTACTCCGCTGCACTTTCCGTTTCTCCATGCCGTGGCAAGGTTTTGGAATCCGATAACACATGTCTTTAGCTTTGGCGGGCAAGAGGTGTGTCCTACCTTCAAAGATTTCCAAGCTTTGATGGAATCTGAGCGTAACGAAGAAGTCTTGCCTCAGCTTCACTTTGGCCATGCCCAAGCCTTAGGGCAAATGTATGGGCTCACAATGCACGATGCTCGATCTTTAATTTGTGATGGAATGCTGGATGTTCCGAGTTTGATTTGTCATTTTTCTGATGCCGGTGACCGTGGTGACCATTATTGGCAAGGTTTTTGGCAACATACCCTTTGTTTGTGCATGCTATCTCATTTCTTGTTTGCCTCAGCCTCCGGAGGATCTAGTGTTCGGCTAGTCGAGGTTGCTCAAGGCTTAAAGGAGGGCAAGAGCTGCATTGCCATGACTCTGGCCGAAACATTGATGGGCTTGGATGCTTTTTATCACCGAGAGACGACCAGATTTGCGAGGAGTCCACTACTGCTGCAGGTAATGTTTCCCACCCAATCTCACATATGTATTGCTCACATCACTCGGCCCTCAGGTTCGATTTTTCTCACAAAACCCTTTGCTTACTTTTCTCTCATTGTACGTTTCTCTATTCTTTATTCTCTCATTTTTCGTCCTTTCCCAGGTGTGGTTGATGGATAAGTTGCAGGTTGTGGACTCTTGTCTATCATACTCAGCTCGCGACTACTTCTTCCGGCAACGCCTAGTCGATGCCCTTGATGAGGGATGGTGGTTCGATTGGATGTGCAGCTTGTCTGCAGGTCACATTGCTTGGCGTTGTCCTTGGTTCAACCTACCGGCAATGAGTTACAGCATGTCCCAACAGACTGGGATTCAGTTGATTGTCTTGACTCACTATGTGTTCTATTTCCCATTCCGGTTCCAGCGCCAGTTTGGCCATGATCAGGTTTGCCCGCCAGAGGGAATAGAGTACCCAGCTGCATTCCCAGTCCGAGGTGCGCAGCTTGCTTAGTACATGATAGTATGGAGGACTAAAGAGCTCCTGGCCCCCGTTCCCACTTTCAGTTGCACTTTGTCTGATGAGTGCATAGATTGGCTCAATGAAGAGGCACAGATTGGCCCTAGCTTGATCAGAGGCTTCGACCAGCTCTGGGAGGGGGCGCAGGAACACATGAATTATTTATGCCCCGGATTTATTGCTTTATTAGTACTTTCAAGTTTTCTTTACTAATGTAACAAAAAGCAACTTCAATTTGTATGCAAGAGCAGGAGAACTTTGTATTGAAATCAATGAAATTGAAGGTTGTGGGTACTGAAAATTTTCCGCTTTGGTCCAAAAATGGTCTAAGTTGTAAATAGATTAATTTGAACAAAGTCAACTTTTATCAAAACTTTTCAAAGTCATTTTTGATATGGATCAGAATTGGACACGCCTGAAATCTGTCACTGAGATGCACAACCCCGGATCCCTGCAACTGGAAAGTTGCCCCTAGTCTGAATAGCACCGCGGTACCGCACATCAACGGAAAGTTGCCCCTAGTATGAAGGGCACTGCACCGGAGATCATAACCGAACCCTTGAATGCTGAATAGACAAAGATGGCCGAGATGATCAAATGGACAAAGTTGATCAGGAAAAATTTTATGGCTGAACTTCAGGATGAAGTTGCCTACGTATCCCAAAGATGGGAATCAAGCCTTACGTAGTTCAGGCTGAGGTTCACTCGAGTATTTTCACTCTCCTTTTACGCTCTAACTTTTGCCAAGGCCGCCCTTTGCGGGTTTTCAACCTTGCGAACTCAGTTTATATATTTTTTAATTTTTCAATGCCCTAACTTTTGCCTAGGTCGCCCTTTCAGATTTTCGGCCTAGCGAGCCTCTTAGGGGAATATTTCTTCAACTTGTCCATGTTGATCGGTTGGGAGAACTCTAGGCCATCTAGATACATCAGAACCACAGCTCCACCTGACCAGATAGACTTGATGATATAGGGACCAGTCCAATTGGGTCTGAACTTGCCCCTATGGTCGTGAATGGGAGCTCGGTTGTCTTTGAGCACCAAATCTCCTTCTTTTAGATTCCTGGACTTAACTTTCTTGTTAAAAGCCCTGGCAATTCTGCGCTGATAGCCTTGAATGTGGTACAGTGCTTTCAGTCTTCTCTCATCAAAGAGCATAAGTTCCTCAAATTTACTCTGTTGCCAATCTGCTTCGGCTATCTGACACTCGGCCAGTACTCGCAAAGACGGAACCTCAATTTCAATAGGCAGAACGGCCTCCATCCCGTAAACCAACGAATACGGAGTCGCCCTAGTAGAAGTTCTAATTGAAGTTCGGTAGCCCCACAGAGCAAACGACAGCTTGTCTGGCCAGTCCCGATAGGTTTCCACCATCTTCTGCAGTATGTGTTTGATGTTCTTGTTGGCGGCCTCAACTGCTCCATTGGTTTGCGGCCGATATGTGGACGACTTATGAAAAGCCACGTTGTACTTCTCCAACAAGTCAATCACTTCCTTCTTGAAGTGGGAACCGTTATCTGAAATAATCTCGTTTGGGACCCTATAGCGACAGATGATGTTGTTTCTGATGAACTTCGCAACATGTGAAGCCTTCAACACCGCGTAGGATTGGGCTTCAACCCACTTCGTGAAATAATCTATCGCGACCAAGATGAACTCATGCCCATTCGACCCCTTCGGAGTAACAGCCCTGATCACGTCAATTCCCCAAACTGAAAATGGCCATGGCGAAGTCATATTGTACAGCTTCGACGGCGGGATGTTCATACGGTTTGCATGGATCTGACATTTGTGGCATCGCCGAACAAAGCTTATACAATCCTTCTCCATGGTGGACCGGTAGTAACCCTGTCTGAGGATTTTTCGCGCTAGGATTACCCCGTTCACATGTGCTCCGTATTCCCCTCCATGGATGGCCTCCATCAGGCGTTTTGATTTTTCTGCTTCAACGCACAGCTTATGCATTCCCAGATGACCTTTTTTATACAATTTACCTCCGCAAATGATGAACTGAACGGCTAATTTTCTGATTGCCCTTTTATCCTTGGCATTTACCCCTGGCGGATATGCTTCATTCTCCAAGAAATTCCAAATGTCGTAATACCAGGGGTTCTCGTCCTGAACCTCGTCTATAACAGCAATTGATTCGTATGCCGGCGCAAAATTTTGGCCAATGATGATCGGGCGCATCCGGACTCCAAACGGGATGTGTATTATGGAAGATAGAGTTGCTAGTGAATCTGCGAACCTGATGTTCTCTTTTAACAGATGAGCGAAGTTTAGCTTCTCAAATCGAGGTATTAACAAGTCAAAGGTTTGGTGATACATTATCATCTTTTCCCCTTTGACTTTCCAATCTTCTTTTGCTTGAGACACAACAAGGTTCGAGTCCCCGATGACGTCCAACCGTTTTGCCCCTAGTTCCAGGGCTGCTTCTAAACCGGCAATGCACGCCTCATATTCTGCTTCGTTGTTTAAGACTTTGAATCAGAGTTTGAAGGCTAAAGGGATACGGGAATTGTCGGGTGCTATTAGCAACACCCCTATTCCATATCCGTACTGGTTTGATGCTCCGTCAAAATACATCGCCCAAGTTTCATCTTCGATATGTAAAATGGTCTCATCTGGGAATAAGTACTCAACTGTTTCACCTCCTTCCACTAGATGATTGGCTAAGAATTCTGCTACTGCTCTTCCCTTGACTGACTTGTGCGTCACATACTTCAGATCGAATTCAGAAAGCAACAGCAACCAACAAGCTAGCTTACCCGTGAGTGCCGGTTTCTCGAAAAGATATTTGATGGGATCTAGTCGTGAAACCAATATTACGGAGTGAGCTAACAGGTAGTGCCGCAGCTTCCTGGTAGCCCATACTAAGGCTAAGCAAGCCTTTTCCAACGGTGTGTAACGGGTCTCATACTCTAGCATCTTCTTGCTGAGGTAATAGATGGCTCTCTCCACCTTGTCTTCTGATTCTTGCGCGAGAATGTAGCCCATTGTAGTCTCGGTCACTGAAAGGTACAATATCAACGGTGTCCCCGGCTCTGGCGGTGACAACACGGGCGGGTTCTGTAAGTATTCTTTGATCTGTTCAAAAGCAACTTGGCATCGGCTGTCCCACTGGAACTTCATTCCTTTCTTCAGGAGACCAAAAAGTGGTTCACAAGTCAAGGTTAATTTTGAGATAAACCGTCTTATGAATTGCACTTTACCCAGAAAGCCTGGCACCTCCTTTTCAGTCCTTGGTGGTGGCATTTCTAAGATGGCCTTGATTTTGGAAGGGTCGACTTCAATGCCCCTTTGTGTAATCAGAAACCCCAGCATTTTTCCCGCTGTAACACCAAACGTACACTTCTGAGGATTCAGCCGTAACCAAAATTCTCTGATCCTTTGGAAGAACTTTTGCAATGCGATGTAGTGGCCCTCTCTTTCTTTGGACTTGACAATCATGTCGTCCACGTACACTTCAACCTCTTTGTGGATCATGTCATGCAATATTGTGGTCGCGGCTCGTTGATATGTAGCTCTAACATTTTTCAACCCAAACGGCATTACTCTGTAGCAGCATGTCCCCCACGGGGTGGTGAATGCAGTCATTTCCCGATCTTCAGGTGCCATTACTATCTGATTATAGCCTGAGAAGCCATCCATAAACGAGAGCAATGGATGCCTCGCTGTGAAATCCACTAACTCATCAATATGCGGCAAGGGAAAGTCGTCTTTCGGACTAGCTCTGTTCAAGTCCCTGAAATCCACACATACTCTGATCCTGCCATCCTTCTTCGGCATCGGAACAATGTTGGCCAACCAAGTCGGGTATTCGGATACCAGCAAGAACCCTGCGTCAATTTGCTTGGTGACCTCTTCCTTAATCTTGATGGCCCAGTCAGGGCGGATTCTTCTGAGTTTTTGCTTGATGGGTCGGGCCTCGGGGTCAAGAGGGATCCGGTGCTGTACAATCTCAGGATCGATTCCAGGCATGTCTTTGTAGGACCACGCGAAAACATCTTTGAAATCTTTTAATAAGGCGACTAAGCGCTCGTGTTCCTCCAAAGACAACGTGGACCTGATCTGGACCAGCCGCGGGTCCTTCTCAGTACCAACATTCACAGTAGTGATTGTATCAATTAAAGGCTTAACAAATCTTTCCTACTCTTCATCAATTAAGCGTTGCAAAATCAGAGGAATTTCTTCCTCGTCGTTTTCATCAAAATTTTAAAAGTTTGAGTTAATGCAATAAATCAAGGACACAGAAAAGTACTCAGAAACCACAGCCACATCATTCTCATTAAGCATATCCAAATCGTCCGATTCATCGGTTACAATAGACTCAAAAGAGAAAGAAAAAGACGACCTGGGCAGGATTGTGGTATCCGGGTTATCACCCCCTGAAATACCGGACTCAGACTCAGTCGAGCTGGAACCTGATTCTGACTCAACAGATTCGGAGGAATTAGATTCCGGCTCACTACCTGACCTGGTGCTGCTTGACAAAAATCCCTTTTCATACTGCCAGATGAGAAAGGGTTCGATAGATGCATCCAAAATGTTTGCTGGTAGGCCCGCAGCCGTTCCATTCCCGATCACGCATACCAAAAAGTTATCCCCCAGGCACTTCTGTTTGATCGGAGGATCTGAAAGTAGACATGCCAGCGCTACCCCCATTTCAATTTCAAAGTCCTCAGACTCTACTTTCTTACTCTGCTCAGCCTCAGCTAATGGGTCTGTCTGCTCTTCGGCAACATCATCCCCGGATAACTGCAGATCAAAGAAGATCTCAAAGCCTGGTACGCGCTTCCTCTCCGCGTTCAGTCACGGCTCTGGGAAGCCACAAAAAGGAAAGTCCTCCCCTTCCCGGACGAAGCGTCCGTTTAGGGTACCCTGAATGGGTCGGTGCATTAGCTCATAAGGCTTCCCGGCTTTCTTTGCTCTGGCTCTCCCGGCCATTTCCTTGCCTTTCCTTATCCAATCCTCTTTGGTGGGCAGGTAACCCAAGCCAAATGTATGTGGGTTGTGTGACACTTCGGCCAATGTTGCGACGCCCTTTCGGCCATTTTTTCCCAATCCCATCCTAGGGATGTGCTGAAGTTTGTTCATGAGATACACTGACTGTGCACTAACGTATAACCCTTCATTATCAGCCAAGATGTTCTGAATGACCCGGGCCTCAGCCAGGGTAAATCCTGATAAGAAGACATCTTCCGTGCCATGCTCGATTTCCAAAACTGGTGTGGACACCTCTGGTAGCGGATGGATCGATGAATTCCCAAAAACTATAGCCACCTCCTTCCCGTGGGTGTATTTCAACATTTGGTGCAAGGTGGAAGAAACTGCCTTTACCTGGTGCAACCACGGTCGTCCCAAAAGTAGGTTAAAGGTTGCAAGAACGTCCAAGACATGGAAATCAATCTCGTGCTGTCCTGGACCAACCTAGGTTTGAATTTTGACAGTCCCCATCACTTCCTTGCTTGTGTTATCATACGCCCGAATCACCTAGGCAGTTGGCACGAAGTCTGTAGGCTTTAATTCGATTGCATATGCCGTCCTTGACGGGCACACATTAATGGCAGATCCCGTGTCGACAAGAACCACTGGTACCCATTTGCCTCTATATTCCCCAAAGATGTAGAGAGGTTTGTTGTGATTTACGCCCTCAGGCGGTAGTTCTTTGTCAGAAAAGGTCAACGTTGAGGAACCTCCTCCCGGAAAAACCAATCCAACTAGCTGCTCCGGCGTGGTGTCTATAGAGAGTTTGGCCTTGTCCATGGCTGAAAGGACAGCCTGTCTATGTACTCGAGAAGTCATAAGCAGTCCCCACATAGAGATGTCTGCTTGTATCTTTTTCAACTGTCTCAAGACGGCCTTATCTTCGAGTTGCTTTTCTTTCTGCTTCTCCACTTCCCTATCCTTCCCAGACGCCTCTAGTTGATCTAGGTGTGGAGGGTTGAAATACCGTCCACTCCTAATCATATGATCGACTTCGTCGATGTACCAGGTATCATCTGGTTGGTGTCCTCCCACCACATTTCATTGGCAGCCGACAGACACCTGTCCGGCTCCGGTATGACCATTCTCGTACTCACAGTACCCTCCACCCATATGCTCGCAGCATTCTCTGTCTCTGTGCACACAGTAGTTTTAGTCCCCACGTGGGCCTTAGTTTTTCTAATTCTCTCAGAATCCTCAAACCTCTCCTGTTCTAACTATGTCAGTACAACTAGCTGTTCTTCAATTCCTGTACTCAAAATGCTCTAATCTTGAGTGAAATTCTTGACACCGGCGCTCTCCGACGATTCATTTTGACTTCCAGCCCTTTCGGCCACAACTGGTATTCCCGCCCCAGCCGGGCCCTGTTCTGGTTGGAATTCTTCCACAACATCCAGTTGATCATCAAGCCAGCTGGTAGCCTCTGCCAATTCCTCATAATCAAACCAGTTGACTGTCGGATCCCCTGGATCTTGGTCATTGAAAAACTGGAGGTTGGCAAAGTCCTCTCTCACAGTTGCCAGATCACCTGCCCCTTGCTCAAATCTATCCCCCTGGATCACACACAGCTCTGCCATCTCTGGCAATTCTACACTTGGCCTAGCCCGGCCTGCTGACAGAATGTAATCACTCGGATTGTAGGCTTCCTCAGCTAGACTCCCAGACTATTCAAACCTTGACTCAGCAATCCCATCCTCCTCTGTAATCTTCCCTGCTCTGTCTTTGACAGTTACCGCCATTGGTTTAGGTTGGGTTTTGGAGATGTCCAACATACACAAGTCGGTGCAGTCAGGAAGGAACACCTCCGGCTTAGGTAGGTGGGAATGAATGATGTATATGCTAGGATTGTAAGACACGACCCCAGTCTGGATGAAGTTGATATGTTTGGGAGGTGGAGCTTGGTTGTGCGAAGGGAGAGGGTTGGTTGTGACGTTGGGTTTTTCTGGAGGCAGGATAACCCCGTTATCGATGAGATCTTGAATCTCATGACGTAATCGGTAGCATTGGTCGTTGTCATGACCGTGCTGTTGATGAAATGCGCAATATTTGGCTGGGTTATGGGTAGGGGGAAGTTTTTCCGGTAATGGCCGTGGCTCTAAGGGTTTCAGGTGCCCCTTTTTGATTAAAACCCCTAAAGCCTTGGACAAGGACATGTATAGTAGGGCGAAGGCTCTTTGGCTTTTGGGTTGGTATTTAGCTGTTTGTGTATTACTTCCGGATGCGCCGGAGAATGGCGTAGCTGCCTTGGTCCTTGGAGGGGGAAGGGGAATGGTGGTGACCACACTCACTTCTGAGGTTCTTGCAGTTGTAACACCACTCGGGCCAGCATTGTTGTTGCGATTGAAAGTTCTTCTGGGTTGCTCCCGGTCATTATCAATTAAGCCCTGCTTCAAGGCATCTTCAATCTGTACTCTCATCTCATGCAGATCTGAAAAGGTAGGGAAGAGGAGCACGATCATCTTCAATCTGTACTCCTATGTCGTCCACGTACACCTCAACCTCTTTGTGGATCATGTCAAACTCTGTTGCATTATTGTACAATCATCCATTACCTTATCATATACATGTATCAAAAGCATTTACAATACTTAGGGAATTATTCCCTTACGTAACATACATATGTGATCACTTAACAAAATGGTGAATTCATCACCACCTAAAAAGCCTGGAGTTAGACCCAAAATGGTTGGCTTGACAACTAGAAGATAGGTTGACGCCTTCAAGTCCTTTCTTGAGCTTGATCATCTACACCGTTCATTTTTTTTTACGGCCACACGCCGATCAAAATAAACATAAAAAAAAAACACCATTTATTTTTTTTTTCGGTTATACGCCGATCTTACTTACTCACCTCTTCTATCGTTTTCTTCTTCTTTTATCACCTTGGGCGACCCTTGACGCCTCTGCCCCCGTGCTTTCGTTGAGAGCGACGACTCCCCACTGACTATCAAAGGCCAAGAACGACGTTACTCTAAATCGGGCCGTGGAGGTGGTCTTCCATTTAAGTTCTTTATTTTCAGCCTTCAGTGCACCTATTTCTGCTCGTGCATCCTTGTATATGCGCTAGAGCAGAGAGAGTTGGGCGTTGACCTGATGGAGCTCACTGGTCCTGTTCTGCAATCGGTGAGCCAATTTTGTAATTGTCATCACCGTCTCCATACAGGACGTTAATGTGAAATAAGTGGCTTCTATATCAGATTGAGCTGTCATGATTTGCTCAATTGACATCATAGGAAAGTTAGGAAGAGGAATGACATGAAGAGTAGGAGTAGGGGCACTCGGTCCAGCAGAGTTTATGGGATCGTTCAGGTCCGAAAATAGAGTGAGGGGACGGGATGAGGAAGCCATAGTTTAGAGATGAGAGGTGTAAAAAAAATAAGTTATGGAGAAATAAAAGAGAACAGCCTGAGGTTTGGCCTCCTCCATTCAGTTTTTTTTTTTTTTTTTTGTCTCTCGATGAGGAAGAAGAAACAGACGAGAGTGGTGAAGAAGAGATAGAAGAGAATGGTGAAGAAGAAAATGAAAGAGTGTGTGATTAAGAAGAAGGCAAAAGAGAAGAAGACAAGGAAGGAGAGGGAGCCGAGGCGAGTACAAATCGAAGCCTACTTTTGTCAGCCAATGACGCAAAAGTGAGGCCGCATGTCAAATGCGTTTATCGCAGGAAAAAGAGGGATGCGAGAGAGTTGTATATGTATGTATATATGTATATATATGTTTTGAATTGTATAGATGCCATTTATCACAGTCATTTTCCTCATCTCCTCTAGATTTTGAGCCATAATTTTCTTTTGATAACGTCACAGGAGGAGAAAATTATATGAGGTTATGTATTATGATATTATTTTCAAACTAATCTGATGTTATGTGTTTATAGTTTGATATCTTAATCTCATATCATGTTATTGATTAAAGCTTATTTATTACACATGTGCTAACCTATATATTTAGAAATGAATTCAGGGAGCATGACTTGAGGGGGAGCCTTTCTTACTCCTAAATCAAATCAAAACATTATTGTGTGCCATCATCAAAAAGAGGGAGATTGTTACACTTATTTATTTTGATAATTTATTTAATTATGTTTTAATTTATTTGAAAGAGAAAAATAGAATCTAAAATTTATTTTGATGATTTATTTGAAAGAGAAAAATAGAATCAAAATTTATTTTGTTTCATTATTTCTCACCTAAACCTTTATCCTAAATGTTGTTAGAATGTATTTAATATTTGATTAAATCAGGAGTTCAAACAGTCCAAAACAAAGGTTCAAACAGCCCAGCACAACAACAGGCCAAAAGGTTCAAAAGGTTCAAGTGGAAGATATTCAAATTTGTAATGATGGAGTGAAAGATATTCAAATTAGTAATGATGGAAGTACAACAGCCATAAATTCAAATGAATACAACGGCTATAAGTTTTATTATATATACCAAAACCTCTAATGTAAATAAGTTACATAAACCAGAAAATATTCTTTGATCTAAAATCACTCTCATCTATTCTCTAAAAATTTTTCTAAGAAGTGTTCTTTAATTTTTGTTTACATCCTCTCTCAGAAATTATACATTAAGTCGTATAGCTTTAAGCCCATCTTTCCTGTGTGAAGATTATAGAAAAATCATAGTCTCATTTTTATATCTATCTTTGAGAAATAATTCTTGTACCTTTCTGTGAAAACAAAAACACATTCTTTTCAATCATGTAAAAGTGTAGTACTCTCAGTGTTTTTTGGACTTAGAAAGTCTGTGTAAAATCCGTAGAGGATTGCTCCATCTGTGAAAAGGTTGCTAGCATCTTGTGACGCTAGAGAATAGTGAAAAATCTCAAGTGAAGCTTGAGGAGTGGACGTAGGCTGAGTTGAAGCCGAACCACTATAAATTTGTTTGTCTCTCTCTCCCTTATCTCTTTATTTTATTTAAATTGCCATAACTATATTTCATATTTTTATTGTGTTAAAATCATTAATTGACATAGTTGTTAGAACACTTGTTTTAATTATTTTTATTTCATTAACTATATTTATCTATTGTGCTAGTCATAATTTTTATTACGATATTATTATTTTTAATTGTAAAAACCTAATCCACCCCCTTCTTAGGTTGTCTTTTGGGTAACAATAATCATATAACTCAATATCTCATATGCATCTGGCCTTGGTACTATTACCCTCAGGCGAGAGCCACGTGAATATAGGTCACGGTATTATTACCCCCAGATAAGGGTCACGTGAACATGGACCATGGTACTATTACCCTCAGGTAAGGGCCACGTGAATATAGATCACAGTATTATCACCCCAAGGTAAAGGCCACATGAATAAAACTACGGTATTGTTACCCTTGGGCATGGGCCGTGTGAGCATATTACATGGAATGGACTCATTCATTCAGTAAATCATATCACTGTAGAATAACTTTAACAAGAACAATAATAATTAGAAAGAAGTATAACCTAATCATAGTTTTACTACATTGTCACTCATAGTTAGTTTTGTATAGCACGTGGCTAGGATGTGGTGTTTGACTTACATAGGCACATGAAAGCACAATGGTTTAATATACAGTCCTTCCATTCAGTTAGTCTCTAACTTATCCATTATTGATCTGTTACTTATTGTTTTAATTCAATCTCATTCATTATTTCCTTTTATGTTTATACAATGCACATGCACATGGAAACAATTGAAAATCATGCAATTGGAGGCCTGAAAGTCAGAGGAAACAAAGGAAAAATCAAACTGGGCTGGCCTTGTTGGCCACACGTGCAGTGGTCTGGCCGCTCGTGCAGTGGCCTTTGCCGCACGAGCGGGCGAACTTCAGAATGCAAGTTTGGCCAAAACAAGGTTGGCCTAGGCCACTCGAGCGGGCTGGATGAAAAATGTTTGAATTTTTTTGCTGAAAATGGAGTTTTTCTTCTTTTCAAACCCAATCTCATTTTACACAAAAGAAGGCTAAAAAACACTTTAAAACCATAGGAATTTAATACTTCCAACTTCAAACAAGTAAACAAGGTGAAGCCTCAAAGAAGATCACAAAATCATGAACTTTAGGTGTATACAATTTCAATGTATGCGAAGTTTGAGTGTCAAAGTAAAACCCTTGAAATTTACTCTTCAATTCCCAAAAGTCATGCAAAAATGCAAGCGATGATGCCATGTATTACAAGGATAAGAGTTTACTACTTTCATTTCTTCACTCTTGGGTTTCTATCCTCACTTTACATTACCCAACTTTTCAATTCATTTGAAATTCTATGATTCCATGGGTAGACAACTTCAATTCTTGAATTTAGAGGAAAGTTTCTTATCTTAGATAGGTGAATTGGTGAAGCTTTGACTTAAGCTCTCTTACTCCTCTTCTTTCTCTATCTTTCTTCTACTTCTAGGGCTCTATCTCAAGTTATCTCTACACCAAACACTATCTCTCCTTATTTACCTCTTTTGTGGACTTAAGTTATCAAGTCAATAAACTAGTCCAAATTTTTTTAATTAAATTTTAAGCTTAAACTAAATTCAATCCAATTCACTTAATCATGTCACTCTCATTCGAGCTTAACTTAACCCATCTTGGCAAGGGGAATTAGGCTCTAACAACCTAAACCAGCATTTAATTCACCCTTCGAATTTACTGAATCAGACAGGTTTTTCCATACACTCTCATACCTGTTACTCAACACATATATCAAACAATTCATGGCACATACCTTCATACTGATCATACTATAATTCACATAAAGGCATATAATTAAAGTGTCCTCTACTTTAGGTGGTAATCAAAGAGACGTGTGTTACATTACTCCTTTCCAAAAAGGGTATTTGTATGATTTTTATAGTCGAATAGATCAAAATGAACCGGTTCATAAATAAATAAAAAAATAGCGTGATGGAAAATAATATACAAACCTACTTTTTAAACCTATTTTCTAGACCCAATGATGTGTAAATGATATGATTGGTTGATAATTAGAGAATATATGAGAGAGAGTTGCCTTTACCCATGGTTTGGCTAACATTTTGGAGCTAAATAATCACAAAAGGACAAAATAGGCTCTATAAGCTAATAAGACAAAATACTACTTTTTATTTATAATCATTATACTTTTTCTATCACAAAAGTCAAAAAAAACCCCGAAACAAAAATCAAAAGAGGCTAAAAAAGTCTAACACAAAAATGTTGGCAAAAAAAGTCAATGCCAAACAAACACTTAATATCCTGATTGATTGTCACAATACTCTCGTTTGGGAACAAGCTATTTTAGTAACTTTTTGGCTTTTTACGAAAAGATGTGCAGAAAAGTAGAAAGGTGATGTGACAACTTTTAGTAACTTTTTGACTTTTTGGCTAAAATAACCACTCCTCAAACGAGGCCTGAACTTAAAATTTGAATCTAATTTTTTTATTTTAAATAGCAATGCTCATATAATTAACATATTTATATTGTTCTCAATTTAGTTGACCATATTCATGAGCTAAAACCAAAACAAGTGAAGAAGGCTTCGTTTGGGAAGCCAAGTTTGGGTTTTTTTTTTGGCTATTTTAGTTATAAAAAACAAAATAGGTTTTTTAGTCTAATAAAACAAAACATCACATTCAACCCATAATTATTACACTCTTTCTCTCACAAAAAAGCCAAAAAGGCTTAAAGCTCTTCCCAAACGAGACTTTTTAGTCCCAGACTAAAATAGTCAAAAAATTCAAAAAATTAAAAAGCCAATCCACTTCCCAAACGTACGCTAAGAATCAACCTTAGCAAAAGAGGTTTCAAGTTACAAAAATGTATATTTGAAAAAAAACGTTTTTTTAATTTTCATAATAATTTGAAATTTGCAAGTATTATAATTGTTTCAATTTAACAACCAACCATGTTTAATTGTCTAATGTTGATACACTGGTTTTAAAATAGACTATACGCATATTATAGACAACCAATCAGAGCTCATAATTTTCTTTTTTTTTAAAACTAATAGTAAAATTGTGAACTTGTCACAAAAAAATTGTGATAAAATGTTCTAAACCCAGACAATATTACTTGAGTAAGCTTTCCAAAGGCATAAATTTTTATTATGTAATTTAAATAAAATTGATGTTAGAAAATTTATTTATTTTACTGATTAATATAAATATCAAATTAAATTTTTTTTTTCCCCTTCAAAACATTTAAGCTAAAGACGTAAAGTGCAACTAGGGTTGCAAATCAACGTTTGTTTATTGAGCTTGAAAATCAAGATCGAACGGTTGAACTCAAGTTTGGTTTAATTTGTTTATAGTAAACATAATTAAGTTCAACTTGATAATGAATAAAAAGTTTGATTCGATAATCAAACTCGATCGGCTCATTAAATATTATTTTACATTATGTATAACACATTTTATATTATTTAATACATAAATAATTTATTTGTCCTATTATTATTTAGAAACTATAAAGGAAAAACATTTGTCCATTATTTGGCATTACTTTTTTACTATTTTATTGGTATTTGACATTTCTTTTTCTCTTGTGAAGTACGAATTAATCAGTTAGTATATCAATATGTGGAAGACTTTTCTTTGTTCGCAGATTCCAGTCTGGTTGGTATTATTGTGTATACACTATACATAAATATATATATATATATGTGACTTAGTAATCTCAGAAAAAAATTATTAATTAATGTTGAATGTTGATCTTGATGAGTCAGTAACAACTAATATACAATAAATTTGCAATGGAGACTTGTTAGTTATCCCTCAAACTCTAACCAAAAGAGTTTAAAAAAAAAAAAAAAAAAAGCAAAAAAAAAAACACCAATAAGGGGTTGTTTGGGGTGTCCTAAATAAGTGCACTTTTTGTCTTTTTAGACTAAAAAATTGAGGTTGAAAATATGGATGTTTGGGTTAACTTTTTGACTTTTTATGAAAAAATGTGTAATAAAAAATTGTAAAATTTGATTTGTAGGGAAAAATTCGAATTGGGAGTTGCGCAACCGTAATTGTTGACTTTTGGTGAATAGTGTTAACTTTTTAACTTTTTGAGTAACTTTTTGACTTTTTTACAAATTTTCAAACTTGGCCTAAATCTAGTGACGTCATCCTATATATCATCATCATCTATTATTATTTTATTAAAAAATTAATGATGAAATTTGATAATGTATTTACTATTTAGGGTAAGTTACACTTTCACCTATTACAATATGACATTTTTCTCACTTAGATTCTTTCCACTTCTATCCAAATTTAACTGCCAAAGTAGGTGTTTCCCACTTTATCTTATATATTTTCACTTTTGTCCCTAACCAATAAAGAAATAAAAATAGAACTTAAAAAGTTTCTCCCAACCACAACTTTCTCCATTATTCACTACAACATTTTCTCTCACAATCGAGTATTCACTCACTATTTGATATTATGCACTAGTTTCTACATTCTAACTCACAACGTCTTTACTAATCAAATGACATATACTTACTGTAATTTTTCATCCGATATAAAATATGATTTTTGAGATTGGAGTGAATTTGGCGATAGAAATGGTTTTGAGAATAGTTTTAGTTTGGACTAAGGCTTATTTTGGGAAGATGGTAAAAAGTGACTTTTTGACTTTTAACCAAGCTTTTGACTTTTTTAGACAAATGATTTGGGAAGTTGATAAAAAGTGACTTTTGACTTTTTTGATTAATATTTGTTTATGATGTCAAATCATAATAAAATGACTAAACTACCCTCATTTATTTAAAATATTTGCAACTTCACCTATGTAACACATTTTGACCCATGAGGGGTAAAATTGTAATTTTACCGTTGGCTAAAAACCAACTTCCCAAATGAAAAAAAAGTCAAAAAAGCCAACTTTTAACTTTTGCTACTAACTAAAAAAAGTGACTAAAAACTATGTTGCCAAAATAAGCCTTAATAGACTAAAGTGGAAAAACTTGAGCCAAAGTAGGAAACACCAAATGGTTTAGGAACAAATGATTTAGAGATCAAAATGAAAGAATCTTTTATTTAAGGATCAAAGTAAGAGATGACTCATCCTTTAGAGATGAAAATGTAATTTACCCTCTATTTCAATAATACAACATTATCTGTGGATAGTTCATAATCATTACCCTGCTTTCATTGTTAGATGGATATGGGTAACCAACGGGCCCACATCATTCTCAAAGAATTTTAGCCATGTTTGTTTGGGTGGACATGAGCTTGGAATTGGACTAATAGTCCAATAAAATTATTAATCCGATATTTGGTTAAACAATTGAGGTGCGGACTAATTACTTTAAACTTGACTATTAGTTAAGTTAGGATACATAATCCAACGGATTCGTAATCCTAGGACTATTAGTCATGGGAATGCTAATCCAGTCCGCCTAAACAAACATGGCCTTTGTGTATGAAAAATGAGTGTGGTTTTGTATTTTTGTATATTTATTTAGATTATTTTTTTATTTTTTTATATAAAAATTAAAAAGTATAATTATTTAAATCATATATATTTATGTACCATTTTTTATTCTAATTATAAATAAATTAGATAATTCACGTAATTGATAATAGTTATTGGTATGGGTGGTGAGTTTGACCATATGTTAATATCCAAACCCGCCCGTAGTTTTTTTTTAGATTTTGAGATGATATTTTAGAGAAATTTACTGTTCAGTTTATTGATCAAATTTATTTATTCATAAATCTTATTTCGTTTTTTACCTATTAATATTTTCAAAAGTATTAGGACAGAATAAATATTTTAAATTTATTAGTGCATTAAAAAAATATATAGAACTTATAACTAATATTTAAATTAGTTAAACGATGAGCTTATAAGGAAAATAAAAAAAACTAAAATCATTAACTGTCAATATTATTTGTATTAAAATTGTGATATATTTGATTTTTGTACACATAAATTTACTCTAATATTAATCTAGAGATAATTACCTACATGTCTTATGAAAAAGACTTGTTTACTCATAAATTTTTTATAAAATATTTTTACTTATTTAACTTGTTTTGATAATGAGAAATTTCTTAAGACTGTTTAAATATATGTTTTGTATTTGTGGATTTATCATTTAGTACTGACAATAATATTGAGAAATTTATCAAAGCTATAAATGATTAGAATATTTTAAATTTTGTTTGCGATTTATTTATTTATTTATTTATAGTTTATTTGTATTAATTTGCATTGAAATAAGATGTAAAAAGTATAACTAGTTAAATTATATTTTTTAAACATTTTTTATAATAATAAATTTATTAGTAAAACTTAGAATATGATTTATTAATAAATAAATTTAATCCATAAGACCGACTCATAACTATCACAAATATGTAAAAGTTCAAGCATAGCCACCGTCGAAAAGGAAATCGCAAAGTTTAAACATATAGCCCATTAAGTCATGAGGATAGTGTCTTATTCTATATTTAATTTTTGTATTTTTAACATCACTGTTAATATTATCCACCACCCTTGGGTATTGGTTGGGGGCATGGGTCCAAATAATTTGGGCTATAAGAAGACCATTGGTTTGGGCCATATCAATTGGACGGGGATTCTATTTACACCCAAAAAAATTTGAAGTGAGTATAATTTTTTAATACATCTTATTAAATTATTTAGAATTATAATTTATTCTTAATACATCTTATATATATATTTTTTTCCAAATTACCATTTTGAGGTACACCCAAATAAAACAAATTAAAAAATTCAAATTATTTTTGAAAAACTTTTTTTCGTTCACATACATACATGGAACACGATTAGGAAATTCGGCACCGGTAAAGGGGGACGGCGATGGAGGATGATGAATATTCAGCCTACTTTTCGTCATTATTATTCGAAATTTCGGAACCGAACAAAGTGAATTTGTTCAGATTTCCAAAACCAAACAAATTCACTTTATTCGGCTGTACACTGCTGGACAAAGTGAAATTTTTTAGTTCTGAAAGTCTGAACAATAATAACAAAAAACATTATCAAAATTCACTTTTATGTAAAAAACATAGAAATCAATAACTGTATTTTGATATTTATGTGAATACTTACCTCCTTATTGATGGGTTACTTCAAAAAATTATTTTGATTATTACTTTCATTCATTATTTGATTTTGTTCAAATTTTATTCTATTTGTAAGTAACAATATAATAAAAAACAATAATGTTGATGAAAACGGTGAGTTTTGGTGGGGTAGATTAAAGTTTTGGAGTGAGAAAAAGAAGAGTAGAAAATAATTGAAACTTAGGAAAAAATATAAAGAGATTTGAATAGAAAAAATACGTATAATTGATTAGGATGTATCATAAGAAAAAATAATATTTTATTTTAATATTTAATATGTATTGTCTTTATTAATAAATTTATATTACAATGACGGTGTTTGGCAACCTGGTTTGGTGCATATTTTAGGCCCTAACGGAAAAAATTTCAAAATCTCGCATTGTAGCTGAGTGAAGGGCTCAGTCCAGCTGTATGGCATTATATTGGTAAAAAGATAGTTTTACCCTCCATTGCGTTGATCTGTTTGGAGACACGCTCACATGTCTCATATCTCTCATATCCCATACCAAAGGCTCTACCCTCTACCTGGACGCTTTTACAGTAGAGACGAGTAGTTCTCTCCGACGGCTTAGTCCGGCGAAACTGACGGTCAAGACCAAGTAGCCGATCATCGAGGATTCTTAAAGGTACAGTTGCGAAACACCATTTCAAAGCTTTTTCTTTACCGATCTGCACAATGATGATGAACGCCCCTGCAACTTTTTTTTCTTGCTTCATCTTCGGTCGTTAACTCAAAGATCTTCCTGGTTCTCTTCACCATGTCGTGTCCAACAAAAAATACATACAAATAGAAAAGTTTTGAACTAATTTCAGCAAACCATTATCCCTCTTTCAGGTCTTCCTTTATTTTGGGTTTTCTACAGATTTTCTTCACCAACTTTTTTTTCGTTTCTGCCATCTAAATAACAACTAAAACAACCATTTAATTGTGCAAGAGTAGCTCTCATTCTTGTTAGTAATTTTTTTTTCCCCTAATTTGATTTTCACTGTTACTAAAAAAAATTGGACAAAATAACAAATATTTCAATTCGTTCTGAATTTTTTTGTAAAAATCTTATTCAAAATTATTCTCATATATAAAATTTTGCTTTCATCAAAATTTAATAAAATTTGTAATTTACATTTGATGAATTATTTATTTGGGAAAAAATAAATAAATCTTGTTTCATTTAACCTGTCTTTTAGTGAATGAGAAATTATCAGAAAGTAATGGACAAAAAAAAAAATTACCGATGATTTTGTGACCTTTTTCAGTGTTAGATTTTTTCCTTGCTTCCATGTAAATTAAAACTAAAAGGAACATTTACTTGTTTAGAGCATCTATATGTTTTAAGCATTATAATTTTTTTGAATATAATTTCATTTTCAATTCAAATAGGTTTGGGCTTTGCACATTATTGAGAGCATGTCTCTGTTTAGAGCATCTCTCTGTACATTATTTCGATGTCACGAGTCATCACCATATTTTGCAATTTTACTGTTTGTCATGCCCATTTTTGTGATGTATTGGAATTTTGTGATATGCTACTTTCTGAATTGGTATTCGAATTTTCTGATGTTGGTTTTGTTCTGATGTATTCGAATTTCTATTGGAATTTTGGTATGTATTGCAATTTTCTGGTGTATTGGAATTTTGTCTAACTACTACCTTTAAATCTGTAAAATTTCACCTATTCCTTCAATCTATGGGTATGCCGTTATAAATTACCTGTTTCATTTCTGCCCATTTGACTCTAATTTTTTTTTTTTATATGTATTTCTTCCATGTAAATAAAATCTTTTATTAAATCATTTAATTGCTGGGAGCATCTCGCACTTCTCATTAACTTTTTTTTCCCGATTATGTAATTTGATTTCAATTTACATAGATTTGATGAATTACTAATTAATTGATTTTTAAAAAAAAATTCTGCTTTCATTTACCCCTTTTCAGTGCAAACAAATGTTTAAAATTGATTGACACAAATTCAGTGTAAAGTAATGGACAAATGTGAACTGTACAGTGAGTAATTGGATTTTCCAAAGCTTTCTGAGTTAGCTTAATTACCTATTCACTCAATCTGTTGTGCTTGGTTTGTGTGTAGTAATATGGCTTCCTCTTTTTCCACTGCCACGTTGACATGGCCACAACGCATGTGTGCTTGTGGCTATGGCCATTGTTTTGTGAAGGTATCCAGATCTCACAAAAATCCTGGTCGTGCATGTTATGTTTGCCCCCGGCCCATGGTGAGTTGTAACAACTGATTATTTGTCACTCTATATGTTTGTACAATGTAATATCCATAACTAATAAATGTTTTACGTTTCTTACTCATCAACAATGTGTTAATTGGATTGGTTGGTGTGATGAATCAGGGAGACGAAGCCCCGACCATGACTCTGGGTCAACCAATGTCATACAGTTACGGGCTGATGTCGTGCACATTTTTAATACGCTGCGTGTAATGAAAACGGTGATTTGTGTGTTGTGCATCATGATCATCATCTTATTATTGCGAATGTAAACCCCCTAAATCATTAGCCTTGTACATATGTACTGTTTTCAAAAAGTACTATTTTCAACAAATAACTGCATTGTGATCGTTTGTATGCAAATACTATATGTTGTTAGTAATTATTGTACTACTTTTGATAAGCTTTGTGGAAGTTGTCTTTTCCATATGGTTCATAGTTTATTGTCTGAAAATGTATTCATCAACTGGGTTCTAATGTATACAATACGTCTTCTCACATTAGTCGAATGGCTGCAACACGATCGTCCTCTCGCACCCTATCTAAGAATAAAGGGGTTGGCCTATCAGGTACTGAAGGAATTGTTAATGACTTCGATCATGTACATAAGGCAAACTGGGACAGTGCAGTGACAGAAATCTTCCTATAGTGTGTTAGGGACGCAATATTAGTGGGTCAGCGCGTTAGTACAACCATAACCAAAACAGGGTAAAATGAAATTGCACTGAAATTCGCGAAGCGCACGGGTAGACGTCATGAAATTACACAAGTGAAAAACAAGTACAACAGTTTGAAAAAGGAATGGCAGGCTTGGAACAAGTTGATGGATAATAGTAAGGGTGTGACTGGCATTGGGTTTGACAGGGAAACTGGTTTGTTCACAGCGTCAGAAGAGTGGTGGGACAATCTTAAATCAGTATGCATGAACATATATTTTATTTTACGTAATAAGTCCTCTAAGTTTAAAGACAACTTGTACTAAATTGTTATTCATTATTTGTCGTAAACTTTTCACATATGTATGTTACGTTAACTCCAAACCCTTTCAATCCAAAATAACTACAAATTGAACACTGTACAACATAAAAAAGTAATTACATTTAACTTATGTCAAACTTGCCCCTTTAATTTTGTACACACATGTTAGCAAAAGTAACTTGTCCGTTGAATGTCCCATGTCACTGTGATGGAGAACTTAAATTGTACTTTGATTTTTCATTTGCTGACAAACAAGATCGCTTACAAATTCAAGACGAAACCATTGGAGCATGAAGGTTTGATGCGCGAAGTATTCACCGGTGCAACTGCGACTGGAAAACACCATTGGACGCAGGGGGAGAAGGCTGTGGATGTTGGCGAAGGTGAATCTGACTCAGTGGACTCTCTTCTGTTGGCACCGTTTACCGAGCTATACAGACCTGTCGTTAATTTACCTCCAAACTTCCCCACTATCCACCTTGAAGAAGCAGACCCCGGGACAAAGAGGAAAAATTGAGGTAGCACTAGTGGAAAGTCGAAGAAGATCTCTAGTGGAGCATAGGTACTTGCGGATAGTTTTAACCATCTGTCTAACGCGGTTCAAACACAGAAGCACCTGACGGTCAGGCACGGAACTGGTGCGTCGCAGAAGTATGGCATTGAGCCATGTATGCAGCGGCTTATGGCTATCCCGGACTTCATCAGTACCCCCCTGTTCCATTTCGCCTGCATTGCATTAGAGAACGCAGATTACTGGGAAATATTGATGTGCATGCCGGATGATAAGAATGTAGTCGGTTGGCTTGCGGCATTGCAGGCTTCAAAAGGCCTGTGAGTACTTGGGATTGGTCTTTCACGCAAAAATGGGACCTGTTTGGTTTTGATGTAGTGTGGTTTTTGTGGACTAGTTATGTGGGTCTCTTTTTTTAGTTGTTTTGTTTTTTTGTGTGGTTGCACAGTGTTGTACTTATTGTTACTTTACTTTTGTGAACGGTACCTACTTTTGTCTTGCGCAATATGGGATCATGGTGTAACCTTTACTTTTTGGCATAGTTCACTTTAATGGTTGAATGTAATGTAATGGATAGTTCATGTGTTCCACTTTTATGGTTGAACTTTAATGGTCCAAATGTGCTTAGTTTACAACTAGATAATTGATCTGTGTGTTGTGTGCATTGTAGGAGTCATCAACAAATAATGTGGAAAGGTGAAAGTAGTAACTGTAGAAATTACGATAATGTAATCATCGAACTTGCTGAGGAAGAAGAAGACTTACAAAACAGCGTAATCGGTGATGCTGCGCAGCATGCAATGAAATACTACCTGAAGTACATGGAGAAGATCCCATGCCAAACTTCTATTCTGACCGGTCGTGCCTGGATTCAAGAATTATTTGATGGCCACGTAGGTAGGGGTGAACAAAATTTGTTTGCATATGCTGCTATATGTGTTTCAAGCGTTGTGTGACACATTGCGAAGCGACTTCAGTTTACGGGTACCTACAAGACCCCATGGATTACACATTGAAGAAAGTGCTGCGATGTTCATCCATACGTTAAACGGCTGCACTAATCGAAAACTTCAGGAACGATTCCAACACTCGGGAGAAACTGTGTCGCGACATTTCCATGCAGTGTTGGAAGCAATGAAGTTGTTCACAGAAGTGCGTTGTAAGTCCACCAGATCAAAATAATAGGTATCCATATTTGCGATCCAAAGGGAAATACGTGCCTTTCAAGGTTAGCATATAAGTTGCTGTTATCGGTTACTTTTCATTTTATGTGATGAATGTAAACCTCGTGTGTTGTACGTTATTGGTGCAGCATTGCATTGGAGCGTTGGACAATACTCATGTAGAAGCCGTGTTGCCTGCCCGTGATGCCGGCACATATTACGGTCGCAAAGGATATCTAACCCAAAAATACTAGCTGTATGTGACTTCGACATGTGCTTCATTTTCATATCTTGTGGGTGGGAAGGATGCATGCATGACAGTCGCATCTTCAACGAAATAATTAAGAACAAACATGCATTGTTCTCGCACCCCCAAGAAGGTAACATATTTTAAATTAAGTACTCATTATTAATTTTGTTGAAAATCTTAAATTGATTGACCAAATGTAGGTAAATATTACCTTGTGGATGTGGGATATCCAAATAAGAAGGGGTATTTGGTACCATACAAAGGGTCTCAGTATCACCAAGTACAGTTCCGGGATCGTGGACGACCCAATAACCCAAGATAATTATTTAACGAGGCACACACATCATTGAGGAGCGTGGTGGAAAGAAAATTTAGAGTGTGGAAATCGCGGTGGAAGTTCCTAAACGACATGCCCGATTATGATTTTGCGACGGTGCAGGTGCCATTGGTTAGTGCGTCAATGGCCTTACACAATTTCATCCGTAGGCACGAGATAGCTGTTAATGCACACAACGAACATGTTAGATGTTCTTTTGTTCCAGATGACATGCCCGCCATGGAAGGAGGACAAAATATGGATGATGGCCTCATGGTTGGGGATACAGATGTAGATATGGCAAGAGTTCACATGCGCATCTGTGACCATTTTGTTTCACATACGGAATCAAGGACTATTGTGAAATGCTTGTTATCTAATTTATGTGTTTGTGTAATTTGTAATTTCTATTTCTACATTGCAATGTGACTGTAACAAATTATTTAAATTTGTAATTCGTGTAAGGACAATGCAAGTGTGTTGCAAATTTAAATTTCTATGAAGTATTGCATCTTATTATTTACTATTTAAATGTATTGTAATTTTTTGTTTTATTTTTATTAATTGCTTCTATAAGGAAACCACCCTGGTTTGATAACCACATTTGTCTATTTCTGTAAAAAAAAAAATTCTTACTTAACTAAATTATCTGAAAATCACCATTTCCCCTTTATGAAATTGTATTTTAAAAAAAAAATCAATTAAACTCATTGTACATTTCGTAGTATTAATGAATTTCAGAGATAAATCAAAATAGAAAATTCGTAGTATTTTTTTCATTAATTTTTTAGAAGATACAAATATTGTGGAATAACAAAATGTTCGAATAAATACTTAGGAATTGTTTGGTTTTGTTTTCAGAGATAAATTTTGAAAATTAATTATGGGGAAAGAGTTTAGAAATTTAGTTGGTTTGTTTGGTTGTATATTTTCGAACTAATTTTGGAGTGCAGGAGTTGTGAAAATAATTTTATTGTTGTTGAATAGATGTGTGTTGAACGAAAAAGTGATTGAGAAAGAAAGAGGAGTAAGAAAAAGTGATTGATTGATGTATAAGAGATAGAAAGTGATTTGTTTTTTTTTTTTTTTTTTTGCGCAAATTCACTACACCAAACAAAATTTTAATTAATTTTTACATGTGAAATTAAAATAAATGTTGACAACACAAATGTTTTTTATTTTCTGGAGAAATAGATACAATTTTCAATTAAATGAAAATTTTAATTAATTTTAATATGGCAAACTAACAACAACTTCATTAATTAATTCATTTTAATTAATATTTTGGTAACAATTGTTTGCACCATGTGTTTTGACAGATTGCAACGGTGGCCACGTGTCAATTCTGCTTTTAATTTGTAATTTGGTATAAATGGTGGCCACGTGGACAAAAAAAAATATTTGCAATTAGCAATAGGGGCAATTTTGTCAATTTACATTCCACTATCATTTTAAACACATTTTCCAAATACAATAATCTCTAAAAAATCCATCTCATCTTCCTAAACACACAAACTAATTTCAAATTACAAAAAATTTCAAAAAAACCCACATTCCAAACACCCACAATAGAATAGGAATTAAAATTTTAAAATTTAAGTTAAGCATATTGAAATAATTTTTAGGGTCAAATTGGATGCCCCAATCGCTTCTTGTACCAGTAAGTTTTGTGTCTTTAGCAAACCAGGGCTCGCCCAATCGTTTCCAATCCATCGTGATGGTGGATTGGATTGGGCTGTCCAGTTTTTACTTTAATAAGTTGATTTATTAATTAAATAACACTATAAGATTTTATTCATAAAAAAAAATTAAATTAATCAGATAATTAGTCACATAATTATACCTTATTTGTATTAAAAACAATGATCGACGAGTATAATTTTAAGAATAAATCATCATTATTTTGTAGACAAATAAAACTTGATCATGTGTCTACAGCTGTTTGGTATATTCAATTTTTTTATATAAATAATGTGCTTAGTGTGCTTACAATTAAGGTGAGTCCTGCAATAGGCCCACAGAACCTCCGGCTGGCTTTGGAGACAAAACTATACCAAATTTGTAACTCTATGTATATAAATAATTTATGAAAAACTAAATTGATTTGATAATTGTAATTATATATTTAAAATGTAGATAGTAAAATGAGTTTGAAAATGAACTATAAATTTGTTATAAAAATAAATATAATGAAATAATATGATTAAAATTTAAAAGTTAATTTCTTTTAAAAAAATGGATCAGATTATGGGCATAGTGGGCCCAACTGGACTGTCCAGCCCATGAAAATTAGCTGCTTCCGGCCCAATTACCCTCCCAAACCATAGATAAGGCATTGAATGACTCTCACTGCCATCTCTCCTCTCCTCTTCCCCTCTCTCTCTCTCTCTCTCTCTCTCTCTGAATTTGATATCTCTCGGCTGATCAAGCCATAATCAAACCCAGATCTTGAACAAAATCTGTGAGTTTTTTTCTCTCATTTCAGTCTATCTGAATATACGTATATATTACACAATCTATTTATATGTATAGATAAATCTGAATATCATATAATAATCTTGATCACTCTTTATCTTCTTTCTTATAGGCTTCTTTCTTCATATCTATACATTTCTCTTTGAAAGTCCAAATGGGTTGTACCGTAAGAGAAAAGCACATCCGAACCAATCGGAGGGTTCGATCTGTAAAACCCGATATCGATCACACCAATCTCACGGACAGAACCGTAATCGAATCGGGTATCAAACCATTGAATTACCAAATGGGTGTTATCGAATCGACCCAGAACTCAAACCCTAACCCTAACCCTAATTTTGATGATGGTAATTGGGGGTACTGTACTGAAGAGCAATTAGAGGAGATATTGTTGAAGAACCTGGAGTTTTTGTACAATGAAGCTATTTCAAAGCTTGTTGGGTTGGGATATGATGAGGATGTTGCCCTCAAAGCTATATTGAGGAATGGGCATTGCTATGGTGGAATGGATGTCTTGACTAATATATTGCACAACTCTTTAGCTTATTTGAATAGTGACTGTGGTGGTGATTGTGGGGATTCTGAGGATTCTGAGCCTAATTTTGTTGATTTGAGGCAGTTGGAGGAGTACTCTTTAGCAGCTATCGTGTGCTTGTTACAACAAGTTAAACCCCATTTGACTAAAGGGGATGCTATGTGGTGTCTCCTGATGAGTGATCTTCATGTGGGTCGAGCGAGTGTGATGGAAATTCCAGTTCTTCCCTCGGCTAATAACAATGGATGTAGCGGTCCTTCTCTGAGTAATGTAGCAAATGTTAGTAACAATCCAGTTGGGGTTGCCCCAGCATTATGTAGGTTTCATGGAGGTTGGGGTTTTGGAAATGGAGGTACTTCTGAATTTCCTGTTAATGGGTTTTTGTCATATGTGTCAGAAATGAATTTGCAGAAAGAGATTGAGTGTCCAAAGAGGTTCAATCTTACTCCTTCAATGAAGACTTTGTTGAAGAGGAATGTTGCAATGTTTGCTGCAGGCTTTAGAGCAAACTCAAAACAGTTGCAGACGCAATCTCAGGCTAGCGTCAGCTCTTTGTCAAGTGGAGATTCATCAACTGCAGCTGTATCTGGGGCTGAAGTTCCAACTGAGCAGAATGAGGAGATCCCACATGCAAAGAACCAAGATGTGGTTAATACTGTGCTGAATAAATTTCGTGATTTGAATCTTGATGAGAATATGGAGTATGTGCCACAAGATCAGAAAGACGAGATGGTTTTAAGTGTAATTAATCAGATTAAGGATCTTGAGAGGCAGGTGAAGGAGCGGAAGGAGTGGGCCCACCAGAAGGCTATGCAAGCTGCAAGGAAGCTCAGCAATGATCTGACGGAGCTGAAGATGTTAAGGATGGAAAGGGAGGAGAGCCAACGAGTGAAGAAAGGGAAGCAGACCCTCGAGGACAAAACTATGAAGCGTCTTTCGGATATGGAAAATGCTCTAAGGAAGGCAAGTGGTCAAGTGGATCGTGCAAATGCAGCCGTGAGGCAGCTTGAGACTCAGAATGCAGAAATTAGAGCAGAGATGGAGGCTTCCAAGTTAAATGCATCAGAATCGGTCACAACTTGCTTGGAGGTTGCAAAGCGGGAGAAAAAGTGCCTAAAGAGGCTTTTGGCTTGGGAGAAGCAGAAAAATAAGTTCCAGGAGGAAATTGCAGCAGAGAAACAGAAGATATCAGAGTTGCAGAAACAGTTGGTTCAGAATGAGTCAGCAAAAAAGGAGGCTGAGGTTCGTAAATTATCCTTCTATCAATCTCTCTACAGATGTATATTAATGCACAACAGTTGTATTATACTTTCTAAGAAATAAGTGCTAGAATTTATCACTTTATTGCACAATTACCAGTTGACAACAAGGTTCCTCAAGACTATGGCCACTGGTGATATGTTCATACATTTTATGGTTTCAAGCAGTTCAGATAGTGGGAACTTACTACAAAAAGAAGTTTTTTGACACTGGTAACATTTTCGGATGCATGTAGCAGTTGCACTGTTCAGAGTCTTCCTACCGCTTTAGTTTTGCTTTCTTTGTATGTTCTTGTTCTTCTTCTTGCTAGGAGCTATGTTATTTGAACGTGGAATGGGAACGGGAATGCGGTATGCCACAATGCTCTAAATTGTGGTACGATAAGGATAGATTTGTATAGTTTACACTATAAAAATTTAAGATACTTCTAGTCTAGGGTTATTTTTTTAACAAGACATCCTATGAAATGTAGATTCTTTTTCCAAATTAATCATGTAGTGACACATTTATACGAGTATTGTGACCCATTTTTTGATGTTTTGTGATGTCAAAACTTCTCTCACCTTAGATTTTAGTACATTATACTTGATGAAAGGGAATATATTGAAAAAACTTTTGAGATCATTTTGGATCACTAAATTTAATGTTTTGGAAAGACTGTGTACCATAGGGTATCAGTGTTTTTTTAGTAATGCTGGAGGGAGTTTAACTTACATATAATGGTGTTTGAGTTTAGTGTTTGTTTTCGTCTGAGAGGTCAACTGTGAATTAAATGACATGTTGAGTTTGCAAGATGCTTGAATGGTGTGTGCAGGGTACATGAAATATGGCACGCTTCATGAGGTTAATCATTTGTGTCAGTGTTTATCTATGCACTGTTCATGGCAGGCATTACTGCAACTTGTGAGCCAAACACCTTTTCTGGATCAGAAATACTTAAAATTGTGAAATTTTCTTCTAAAGCAATTGTGAAGTAAATATTAGGTAGAGAAAGCATAAACAAATTACAAAAGTGTTGTTCTCAGTTGAGGAGATTAGTGGATTAATTGTTGCACCAGTGCCTCCTTTATTTTTTTGGCCTTGACCATTTTTCTTCTTCTCATGTGTGTGTGAAGGATTTGTTTGTGTCGATACTTCTAGAAACTCATTGTTTGTTCGTAATTATTGTCTTGAAAATTTGGTTTAACTGGCTGCACTTTTGTTCAAAGACGTGTTTTCATCTTAGCTTGTGCCACAGCTTTTTTGGGTGATATGCAAAGATGTTGTCCATTACAATTGCTTTAGTGGAAAACAGTAAGTTTGAATATTTTCTTAAGGCCTAGTCCTTCACTCGACCCTTCTCCTCTTTTAGACATCTCAACATTGGCATTGCTCTTTTTATATGTGCCCACAATGTGTAGTCAACTCTTTGTTTGAATAGATGCCAACTCATAAATCACTTAAAGTGCACCTTCAATAGCCTTTTACCTGTACTCACTTTTTCTGCATTTATAATTTCAAGATCTCCATCCTAGTTAGGTAGTTTCCTTGAATGTTGTCCACGATTAGTTGAAACTTTTGTCCATTGAGGATGATTACCACCCCTAGCTTTGTAAATGATGATAAAATAGTGCCTTGCAATTAAAACTCTTTGGTATTAATATAGGTCTACTCTCTAAAACCCTAAATATAAATTTATGCATGCTTCCTCGAACTTGTTATGGACATGGTCTTCAAATTATTTTTTCTTTGGATCCTAAACTCGCAGCAACTTTGTTTTTGTGCAAAATCGAGCCACCTCAGTTGAGCGGTTCTTTGCACTTTAAAGTAACTGAGAGGTTTTTTTAAAGTCTGCCATTCATCTTTTGTCTTAAGGAGGTACATGACGAGTCATCACATACACACTAGCAAACAATTGACACATGGTTCTAAATAACTGTATCAATAGGTAACAGTATTGGCAATACAATCATATATCGTCCAATATTGGACAGTATTGGCAGATATATTTGTGAATAACGGTATCGGAAGTCCAAAATCTCAATACGTAATGACTGATAAGATACGTAATGGTTGATATTTAAAACCCTGATTGACTTGATTCAATTCCCACGGCAGGAAAAGTGGAGGCAGGAGCAGAAGGCTAAAGAGTTAGGCTTAGCCCAAGTGGAGGAGGAACAGCTCCTCAAGGAAGCAACTGAGGCTAGTAATAAGAGAAAGCATGAGGCATTGCGTCTAAAGATTGAGATAGACTTCCAGCGTCAAAAGGATGATCTCCAAAGACTTGAGCAAGAACTGGCACGACTTAAAGCGCCTGTGCAGTCCACTGAGCTACATCATACTAATTCAGAGGGGGTGAAGCCCCAAGGAGAAACTATTGCTAGAATGCTTCATGATTTAGATAAATTGGAGGACTCTTCAGATAAAGATGTTGGCTACAATAGGGAATGCTTAATTTGCCTGAAAGATGAAGTTTCTGTTGTTTTTCTGCCGTGTGCTCATCAAGTTCTGTGTGCCAATTGCAATGATGAGTATGGGAAGAAGGGAAAAGCTACATGTCCATGCTGCCGGGTACCAATTGAACAAAGAATCCGTGTGTTTGGTGCAAGTTCATAGTGATGTTGCCAGGTACCCATGCTTTTAGCTTTTACTTTTTTTTTTTTAAAAAAAAAAAAAAAAAAAAATTTGCTGTGGTTGCATCTGCATATGATAGTGTTTGTAAATAAGCAGCAAAACCTGTCTCAGGCTTTTGCGTATGTCTCAAAATGACCGCAATGGTTATTAATACTACTATATCACTAAAAAGCAGAAAGTGAGGAAATAATTTTCTCAGAGCTATATGCCTTCTGATTTTTCATATTATCTGTGGAGTTCATGGGGAGTAAGTTGATGCTGTAATTTCCCAAATGTTTACAAGTATGGTGCCATTTTGTTTTCTTGTTACATGGTGAAATGGTTACTGCTTTCCTTCTTCATACTTATCCCTCATTATTGGTCCATGTTTGTCTTTCCTGTCATATCTAAACCATTCATCGGTAACTTGTCACAGGTCATATGTTATTGTTTTGTTTGTCACTGTTAATTCATATGACAATGCATTGATTTGTTGTTAATTAGTTTTCTGCACATATAAGTAACATGTTTTGGAAACTGCATCGGTTTTGTAATGCTACTATAGGGTTTTTTTTTTAATCTGGAAATTGCATGGTTTGCCTTGTGACATCCAGAGACCATGTTTGAGCATTTGCCGGCAGAACAAAACTCTTCTTGCTTTTAGATTCTGCTGAAGCTTGAAATACTCCTGGAAATGTTTCTGTTTTTATATTTTGGTTTTTTGATTTTTGATGGAGATGGTGCTATGAACCTGAAAGAGTTGATCTGCCCTTTTCTAAAAGAATGCTTGATGCTATGCTCGGTTTTGGATCTTGGCCAAGTTTTATTGGATTGTAAAAAATCACATGTTTAGATTTAGTTCAAAGTAATTATAACAAAAATCACATCACACATTAAAGGGTAGATTACACTACCCCTTGAGGTTTCCCTTACACTTGAAAAATTACACTTATCTTCTTTTCAGATTAAAATGACATATTTTCTTCTTAGCTTTTATACATATAAAATAATTAAATAACACAGATATTTTGTTTATGTTATTGTAAAGGAAATAACAAGCATCTTTTTTAGTTTAACTTATGCAAAAAATTGATTTTTTTAATTTTATTTTTCATATTTTTATTGAATTTTTTTTAATATTTTAAGATTTTTTTAAATTTTTTTTAGATATACCAAAGAAGTATAATATTTTGTGATTTTTTTTTAAATTCACCAAATACAAAAAAATATAAAAATAAAAAATTCAATATATTGTCTTATTTTGTTGTATTCAATGGTTTTTTTTTTTAAAAAAATTTTGTTCAAATTTATACTTTTTATATATATTTAGATTAAATTGATCTAATCTAAATATAATGATGGACATAAAATGAAAAATCATATTCATATATAAAAATTTATACAAAAAAATATTATAAAAATGTTGTGATAGTGATATTAGCCCTGTTTGGTAGGTTTTATTTTCAATTTATTTCAGCTTTTAGCTTAATTTAAGCTATTTTGGTGTGTTTGGTTCAGCTTAATAATAAAGATTATAGTTTTTTTTAAGTCAAAAATCAGCTTTTTCTTTAAGTGGGAGAGGAGAAGCTTTTTCAATCAGCTTGATCGAGCAACTACAATTTGAGGGGCAAAATGACTTAAATGCCCCTCACAATTTCAAGTAATTACAAGTGTACCATGTATATAAATCAAAACTCACTCATTTTTGTCTCTTGCACGAAACTTTCTGGCGATTTTTGGCGATTTCGAGCGATTTCCGACGAACCAGGGATCTCTCTCTCGTAGAAACATGAATTAGATCTCTCTCTCTCTCTCTCTATCTACTACATCTATGGCGCCGTACCTTGGGCTTTTCGTTGTCGATCTCGAGTTCGGAGGGTGGAAATGTCGCCTCAAATCCATATAGATTTTAGATCTGTTATATATGTATATATGTGCGTGTGTGCATGTGTGTTTGAAGTGGCTCTGTGTGTGTGTTCGCGATTGCGGCAGATCTCTTTCTCTCTAGCGTTGTTCGCGGCGGATCTCTCTTTCTCTTCGCCATCATGGCAGTTCTCTGTCTCTCCAGCGTTGTTCGTGGAAGATCACGGTAGATCTCTCTCTGTCTCTCTCTTCACGATCTCGATCGCGATTGTCACATCGCCGCTGTACCTTTGTCGTCGTCCCCCATTCCCATCCCCATCCCCATCCCCATCCCTTTCCAGTGAACCACAGCTAACGTCCCTGCCAGCTAGGGTTTTCACTTCTCTTTTTTTTTCCCTAGAGGTTTTCAATATTTTTTTATTAAAAAAGAAAATAATAATTAAGCCATTATTATTAATAATTTTAGTATTAATTATTAAAATGGATTGATTACAAAAATTAATAATTTTAGTATTAATTGATTACGAAAAGCCATTAATTGCCACGAATTAATTTATAATGAAAAAATGAAAATAATAATTTATAATGAACAAATGAAAATAAGCCATTAATTGACACTAATTAATTTATAATGAAATAATTTTATACTAATTGATTTATAATGGAAAAATGAAAATAATAATTTATAATGAAAAAAATAAAAATAAGTCATTAATTGACACTAATTAATTTATAATGAAATAGTTTTATCAAATGTATCAATTTTTATATTAATTGATACTAATTAATACTAATTGTAATGACAATTGCTATATTATTAATTGTAATGAAAAAAATTTAATGAAAACAGAATCACAATTTTTTAAAAAAATTAAAATTGAAGAAAAAAAATGAAATACAAAATGAAATAACTTATATTAAATGAAATAAAAAAAATGAATATTATAACTTCTATTAAATAACTAATTGAAATTAATATAAAGAAAAATTATATGTAATAACATCACAACATTAATATAAATACATGGATATTAATTGATATTAATTGTAATGAATTAATAAATTAAACAAAATTAACAAAAAGAAAGAAGAGAAAAAAAGAAAGAAAAAGAAAGAAGAGAAGAAAATAAGAACAAAAAGAATTACAATTTTTATGTTTATAGGGGTAAAAATGACAATTACATAACAAATAACTATTTTACAACTTATTTACCAAAAACTACTTTGCTGCTTAAATCTATGATCCCATAGCTGCACCAAACAGGTTACCAGCTTATGTTCACACCTGTAAGTTATAATTTATAATCACTTTTCCACAGTTCTATCAAACGGGGCCATTGTTGTAAATATAAATTATGTTTATGAGTGTTTTATTTTAAAGTGAAAGGTCACCATTAAATTATATTATTGTGTTTGAAAATTCTATATAAAATTTATGTTTCTATATCATCACTCGATAAAAATATGTTCAGGTAGAATTTAGTAATAAAAAGTTGTAGAATGTAATCATGATGATGGAAAGAAGAAATGGTAGGAAAAATGACAAGATGGTCATTTAAAAAATTTAAAATATGACATCAATAATTCAAAAGATAATTTATAATGAGATTATAAATTTCAAATGTAAAGAGATGTATATTAAACAAAATCCCCAGGTATCAGTGTAATTTACTCCGCATTAAATTATAGTGATGAAAGGCCATGTTTGTTTGGACGGATTGGATTATGTTAGATTAGCATTCCTAAGATTATTAGTCTTGGGACTATGAATCCCTTTGGATTGTGTATCTTATCATATGTTTGGATTGAGTTTGGATTATAAGGAGGGATTAACAAAATATTATCTAATCTGATGTTTGTTTAAGAGGATTGGAATAGATAGGACATGACAGGATATATGACATTCAATATATTGACCATAATACTCCTATTATAATTATTGTAAAATTTTGCACTAGCATGTGTCATAATTTTAAAAAGTAAATTTCCCAATTGTTGTTCCACATCCATTTCGATTCATTTGAACAAAATTTAACCCACTTTTTTTTTTTAATAGAAAAAATAAAAAATCATTCAACTAGAAAATTTATATATACATAACCAACCATTAAAACAAATATACTGCTATTTTAATCATCTAACCATTCATTGCTCAAATTCAAAAAAAGTATTTATTTGAACAAAATTTAACCCCCACATTTTTAATAGAAAAAATAAAAAATCATTCAACTGTAAAATTTATATATACACAAGCAACCATTAAAAAATATGCACTGCTATTTTAATCATTCATTGCCCATATTCAAAAAAATATTCATTTGAACGAAATTTAACCCTTTTTTTTAACAAAAAACATCAAAAATCATTTAACTATAAAATTTATATATACAGGCAACCATTAAAAAATATACACTGCCATTTTAATCATTCAACCATTCATTGCCCAAATTCAAAAAGACATTCATTTAAACAAAATTTAAGATAGCGTTTGATAGAATTTTAGAATTATGATTTGAGAATAGAATTGTATTTTGAGTGTGTGAGTTTTGGAATTATTATTTGAAAAGAGAAAATTTGTTTAGTTATAAGTTTTGAATTTTTGACATGACATATGAAATGAGAAAAATTGTTTGGTTATGAATTTTGAATTTTTTTTTCAAAACTTAATTAAAAAACTTATAACCAAACACACAATTCAAAACTCTATTGAAATAACTATTCAAAATTCATAACCAAGCTCTTTTCAAAATTCAATTCAAAAAAATAATTTGTCATTTTGGTCTAAAAAATAATTTATATATTTAAAAAATATCAAACACATTTTTTTTCCCCAAATAACAGGTGGCGATTGACGATTGTAAAAAAAAATAAAAAATACTATTCCGATCCACCGGTCGGACGATCGGCCGGATATCCAGGTAGACCAAAAATTCAAAAATTATCTGGTTTACCAAACATGTTTTCAAAATGTATTTTGAAATTGATTTGAAATCACAATGTGAATACTCAAACCAAATACAACATTCAAATATAAGGATAAAAACTTCATTTGAAACTCACACTAAACACAACCTAACTTTTTTTGTTTTGAACAAAAAAATATCAAAAATCATTCAACAGTGAAATACAGCTATTTAGAAACATAATGATATTAGAAAATATAGAAAACGGAGCAAATATATTTATAAAAGATACATACAAAATACCAATTGTAGACATGTTGGATTAAAAGTTTATGGTGGTAATTAATGAGTACTACCATTCATAATTGTTATAAATAATAATATTGTTGTTCTTAGATCATCTCTAACAAATAATATGTCAATATCATATTCTTAGTTGCATTTTGAAATTGTTTTGGATTTTTTTTTAAATTTAAAAATATTCTTAATTTTTTAAAATTTTTACAAATTAAAAAAATATTTTATGGAATTTTTTTTAAATATTTAAATAAAGTAAAAAATAAAATCTATTAGTTCTGATTTCCTAAGACAACAATAGCACGAGATTGCGAGTGGTTCTGAAAAGGCAAAGAAGGTGGATACAAAACTTTGCAAAATCAAATTTCTTCAAATATATATAGTCACGGTTAATTTGGTCATTGAGTTAGCCTAGACTTTTGGTGAGTCGTTACACACACTAAAATTAAATATAAAATTACACCAAATTCTTTTAGAATAATGGCAAGTCCAGGTACCGATCCACAGGAATAATTGTGAAATTAAACTAATTTACTTGTTAAATTCCTAAATTAATTTTGATGAAAAGATTGATTGTTCATAACCTAATTTAATAACAAATAAATTAAACTAAGTAATTAAATTATCAATTATAAATAAAATTGGATTTACTGATTTGGGGAAAAAACCTAGGGTAATCCATCACTAGTCACGTAAATAGGGTTTCCAATTGAAATCAATTATGTTATGGTTCGAACGGGATAATGCTTTGCAACTACAAGTTCAAAGCATTTAACAAAAAAATCATCACGTTCAATGTACGAGCACGAACCATCTCAAGTAGTACGAATCGTTCACTCTAAACTAGGGTAGCGACATGACTTATCCCTCGTAGTATGGTTCGTCTCATACCTTGAATGTGAAAGAATAAAAAACTCTTGCATGAAAGACATCAACAATCACAGAAAGCCGAATACTTGAAGAAATAATGGAAATTATATATATGATTCTAAAACACCACACAATTGTTCAAACCTTTACATAATTGAAAATCAAAAAGAAAAACCAATTACATGGCTAGAGTTTCATCAAAACCCTAGAAAAGACGACTAGCCACTCATGGAGGAGTGGGAAGAGGAAGAAGATGAGGAAGAAGACCCCATGAAAGTGTCCTTCAAGCTTTTTGGAGCAAATCCTTTCTTGAAACCCTAGCTTCTCTTTTCTTGCCAAAACAATTTCCGAATCCTAATCCAGCCTTTTTCTTTCCTATTTATCCTTCTGTTGCCTTTCAAACAAGTTTAAAACATCGGGCCCGTTTTCTAAGAAAAGTCAATGCACGTGCGGGAAAGTTAACGCACGTGCGGACAAAGTCAACGCACGTGCGAGAATCTGTTTTTTCTCCAAATTCTGTCTTTTTGCCCATTTTACGCTCCGACTATGTACAACCTGATTGACATTAAACACACATAAAATATACAGTTTGACAAGCAAGTAAAGTTAAGAGATCCTAATTAACGGCCTCAATGTTGCACAATTCGGCATTAATCACATCCCCCAACTTGCAGCTTGCTAGTCCTCAAGCAAGTAATAAAAATAAAATAAAATAAAACAAAATCTAACTATTTCCTCTTTCGTGGGAAAACAGTTGCATTTAGCATATGCAACAAGCCTTTAAACCACAAAGTTGCCCCAAGTGGACGAGTAAAGTCTCGTGAGGGTTTCCAAAAATGATACCCACAAACATTAACATATTCATATATGCCCAACAACAATTAACCACACTACTCCACCTAATAATCTGCTTATGTGCCACTACAGTGTGATGTTGAGACATATGAGTCATTAAAGGCACAATGGACAAGCATGAAGGAACCTATTGAGTCAAAACCACAATTTAGTTAATACAAAAGTAAAGTCCCTTGTACTTGTGCATGCTAGTAGACAAATCACCAATACCCTGGGTGTAAAGTGCAATCTCCATATTAGTTAACTGTCTACTTGTGGACGTCCCCGAACGCCCCGGGAGGAACGAGCTCCCGTTCTGTTCATATTGGGGTCACTACAGCTCGGACTCTCAAATTTGTCACGGTTCTAAGTCTGAACCAAAGAGTCCAAATCCGGCAAATCGTTTTGAGAAAAACAGATTTTTGAAAAGAAGTGCCAAACATGGACTGCTTTGCCAGATACAGAGTCGCCACCTAAATATTTTATTTTGGGAAATTTAGGAAACCCTGACTCGGTGCCAAAAGGCCACGTGTCCGTCATCACCAAAGCTGCTTCGGCTCGGGAACTTGGGTACGATTGGGGAAGGTCACTTCGTGAGCACCCCCGCTCGCCCGGTCATAGACCGGCCTCTACTAACCATGATATCAATTTTTGAAAACTTTGTGAGTTCTTATTCCGGTTATTAGCCTAGGTTACTATGTGATGCGCACAGCATACAAGTATAGATCGGGTCGCCTGAATTGGAACGAAAACATTTCATGTTTGTTTTTGAAAGAGGGTTTGCTACCCGCGGGTAGGCTTTTAAAACATTTGATGATTTATTCCAATTTAAGTAACCTAACCTTCACCCACAGGCATTCAGGCAGTTATATCAGATAAGCACATAGCCTCATGGTAAGCATGCTATCATGGCATTCACTCACACGCATGCAAGGATGCTAAAGCATAAAAACTCACCGAGTACTCCAAGCCAAAATAGATACTTATTAGAAATCATGCATGAATCCTAAGTATACAGAAATGTCTAATGCAACACATGCAAAATGCAACTATAGCAGGCTCAGCTATTCTAAACATGGCATATGGAATGCTACAACTATCATGTATTCAATTTGGAATTGAAAATACAATGCAGTTAGTATGATGCGCCGAGCCCGATGCATGCAAACCAGATGAATGATGCAAACATGCTGTCATACTGTATGTTAATTTAAATATGCCCTAATCTAACCATCAAAAGCAGATAAATAAAAGGGAGAAAGACGTGGGGTTGGAAGACATGCATCACACTCACCCACACTTATTACAGTTGTGCCCCCACTCGGAGGGTCCGAATAAAATAATACAGTCCAAATATTACAGTCCCGAATAAAAGAATATTACAGTCCGAATATTACAAAATTCTAATTAATTAATGAATTGACTAAGAAAGCAAATAAAACTGGCGTGCAAGCCAGGGACTGTCTTGCTTCTGATGGATGATGCATGTCCGGGTTGTCTTACGCGGAAATCCACCGGAATGCCCCAATTAGCCTCTGTTTAGCAGTTATCCTTGAAATGCGTGCCAAGTTCCAAAAAGTTGCTGATTCCTGATTTTGCTGCAACAGAGAGCAGGAAAGGGGCATAGCAATGTATCTGCACAGATATATGCATGTCTCGATCCTCGTGCCACCAATCACGCATACCGAGGCATGATGGCCGAGGAGTCGAAATGCACAACTCAATATAGGATGAATGCACATGAAACTACAGCTAAAACCTAACTCCATCATGGATAATCCGGAGTGTCGGTGACTGGGGAATTGAGACACATTCCGTCACTCGGAGTACGAAATGTACCTCGTTTCCCGTGCCCGGGCTAACTCCTATTCCGAACACGATGCAATATGCATGATATGCATGAAATGCAACTAAGATGCAGTCCTAATATACAGAATGCTATGAAAATGAGATGCCTCGAAATGCGTGCACACGGGCAAGCAAACCGAGGCGATGATAAATGCAATGAAAATGAGATGCCTCGAAGTACGTGCACACGGGCACGCAAACCGAGGCGATGATAAATGCAAAGAAAATGAGATGCCTCGAAGTACGTGCACACGGGCACGCAAACCGAGGCGATGATAAATGCAAAGAAAATGAGATGCCTCGAAATGCGTGCACACGGGCACGCAAACCGAGGCGATGATAAATGCAAAGAAAATGAGATGCCTCGAAGTACGTGCACACGGGCACGCAAACCGAGGCGATGATAGAATGCTATGAGAATGATACGGAAATGACAAATGGGCTTATACCAACATGAGTGAGCCTCAGCCACGCTCACATAGGATGCTGGCGGATAAAAATGGAGTGCCTCGAAATGCGTGCACACGGGTACGCAAACCGAGGCAATGCAAAAATGCGATGAAATGACATGGAAATGACAAATGGGCTTATACCAACATGAGTGAGCCTCAGCCACGCTCACATAGGATGCCGATCGGATAAAAATGGAGTGCCTCGAAATGCGTGCACACGGGCACGCAAACCGAGGCAGTGGCAGAATATGATGAAATGGTATGGAAATGACAACTGGGCTTATACCAACATGAGTGAGCCTCAGCCACAATCACATCGGATGCCGATCGGATAAAAATGGAGTGCCTCGAAATGCGTGCACACGGGCACGCAAACCGAGGCAGTGGCAAATGCAATGCAGATGACATGGAAATGACAAATGGGCTTATACCAACATGAGTGAGCCTCAGCCACACTCACATAGGATGCCGATCGGATAAAAATGGAGTGCCTCGAAATGCGTGCACACGGGCACGCAAACCGAGGCGATGGCAAATGTGATGAAATATGGCAAAAATGATATGCAAGCATACTAATGGAATTTCAGCAACAAAATATGGGGGAAAACAGTCCCGAAATGAGGCGAAATGACATGAAATGCAAGGAAATGTCCCGAAATGCAACATTAGGCACCCGAAATGGCCTATAGCTATGCTAAACATGCACAACATGGACATGCAATGCAAAGACAGAAGCTAGACAGTCCCAAAATAAGCACTTTTCCAGTTTATATCATGGCCAAACAGTAAGTATAGATATGGCAAAAATGGCATGCAAGAATACGGTATTTTCAAGGGGTAATGAAGCAAGTGATATAAACAAAACCCAAATTGAAAAACTTCCTTCTACAACACTGAATATGGACCAAAAATATGAACATTTACAGTATATGACAGTCTCAAAATCAGTATACAAATATGCTAAAAATGTGATGCAAAACAAAGCTCAAAAGGTGCTATAACATGAAGTATACAAAATAATCACCAAACAGAAAAAAAGTGTTAATGAAACATGAAGTATAAGCCAAAATAAGACTATCTCTAGGCTTGTAAAATGGCCGAAAACAAAAGCATGGTAGGTTAAAAAAACATGCAAGAAAACGAACCGAAAGTGAGATATAACATGAAGTGGCTTATGGAGGTCCCAAAACATGAAAGACCCTAAACAAAACATGAAGAATGGACCAAAATAAGGACTTTTTCAGAACTGTAAAACGGCTAAAAACCTAAGCATGGTAGGTTGCCATTGCATGCAAGAATGGGGAATAAAGAAGAGATAGAGGATAGGTATAACATGGAAGTCCCAAATGGTGTTGAGCCCTTCTTCAATGTTGAAGAGGGGCTCAAAATAAGCCTATTCACAGATTATAACATGCTCGAAAACAGATTGCTCATGGGCCAAAAATAGCATGCAAGAAAACGGTATTTTCGAGGGGTATTGAAGCAAGTGTATTATGGAGGGCTCAAACAGGGTTGAGCCCTTAATGAGAAGTGAAGATGAGCTCAAAAAAGGGGCCTTTTCAGTTAGGGCCGGAGCTTGAAGCTAAAAGAAAATGAGGCTCATAAATGGATCAAAGAAAAGGGCAAAAGAGTAAAAGTATTACTTACCCTTGAAGATCCAAACTTTTGTTGCTTCTTGGATGGATTTGCAGCTTCTTTAGCCTTCTAAAAACCCTCCTTGCTGTTGGAAATGAGGTAGTGGTGGTAGAGCTTGGTGGTGTAGAAGGAATGGTGGTTAGGGGACTTAGGGTTTTTTGAAGAATTGAGAAGGAAGAAGATGGAGTTCTATATGAGAGCTTGAAGAAGAGTTTTTTCAACCCTAACAAAGAAGGCCACCAGCTGGTTATAAGGATCAAAAAGGGGTGTAAAGGTGGGGGAGAAGGAGAGCAAAACTCCCCCACAAAATATCCCCCGGATACAGAAAATATCTGGGGGATATTGCCCCACAGCTGTAAAGGGTACAGTGAGAAGAACACGGCCGGCCTCTCACTTTTGTTGGAGGTGGCCGGCCGGCCACACCACCTAGCCGGCCGGCTAGGGGTCAAAAGGGTCAATGAGCTTTTCTGGCCGGCCAGATACTGGAGAGGTGCCCCTATGTGTGTACAACACAACCATGTGGTTAAAATTCCAAGAAAGTGGGTCCAAGGGGTTCAACATTGGCTCGGAAAGAGGGGGTCAAAAGGGTCAATTTGAATTACTGGCCGGCCATAAACTTTTAGGGGCCTCTCAGGTGTGTACATCACAGATATGTGGTTCAAAGTTCGAGAAAAAAGGTCCAAGGGGTTCAACATTAGCCCGGAAGAAAGGGGTCAAAAGGGTCAGGTGACCTTAATGGCCGGCCACCAACTTTTAGGGGCCTCCCAGATGTGTAGATCACAGATATGTGGTTGAAAGTTGGCAACACTAGCTCCAAGGTATTCAACATTAGCCCGGAAGTTGGAAAAACGGGCGCCGGGAGGCTCCGGAGGAGAGATAACTGGTTGCTGCAACAATTGATGGCCTCCCACCCTTCAGTGACCTTCCTCGTGATAAAACAGAGGTACCTGCCAAAAATGAGCGAAAACCGTTGCAAAACGAATGTTCCGGGGCCAAAACACGCAGTTCGGGGTCCCGAAAATGGGCTGTCAAGCACCGAAAATGGGATTCGACCTCGAAGTGGGTTTCTCAGCCCCCAGTGTCCCTTAAAAGGGAGAAAATGGGATGTATACCAAAAATCAGAGCAATAGGAGATGGTTAAGCGGTCCCGAACCGAGGCACACGGCCTGACGGCTCCGAAAACCGGGAACCGGACTCCGAAACGGGCAAAATGGCCTACGGCCACCAAATGTAGCCTGCGGACATTGAGAGATGGTCTACGGGACCTCTCCCTCCCCTCAGGAAAAGAAACAGAGAAAACCGAGTCTGGTTCGCAAACCGAGACAAGGCACAGAAAAGGGTTCGGGAGTTCGGAGGTAGGGCTCACGGCCGCAACTCCGAAACTTCTGAACAAGCACAACATGCAATATCACCGAGTTCTCAACTGGTGATGTCTGAGTCTTAAGGTCGGTCAAAAATGGGGTGTCTACAGTTGCCCCTCTTTGACAGAACTCGGAAGTCACAAGTGACGGGAGTGAATGTCAAAGCCCAGAGATGACCCATTTTTGACAAGGCCGAAGACTTAGACAAACATACAGGATAAACAGAGATGTGCCCGCAGGCATGCCCGCAGGCAGGGGGCAAAATGCAAATGATATGCAAGAAGCCGAAGGTAACCCAATGATCATGCAAATGCAGCAAGCTGTAATGAAGCAAGTATTCGCAAATAGATGCAACAGTTCTAAGTAGGAATGCAAAGCAACGACTACATTTCATGCAGTTAAGAATGCGGAGGATTATTCAATCCCCGCCATGTCTCACACGGAGAAGATACGATACCTGCGCGATTCGTCTGGTCGCACCAGCCTCAATTGAACTGTACATACAATATCGTGCCTGCAAAAGAGAAATTGCAACAAGCACAATATGCTAACAACATATATGATGTGATTCCGAAAATTCGACACACGCGGCGCCGGTGAGTGTATGCATCGCAATGCAAGAGTGGAACATGCGTGACAACGTATGCTCAAACACAGAGGTATGCCAATATCAAGAAATGTACATGACAATGTGAGTATGCCCATGAGAATGCAAGATAATGTGCATGATAGTACAAAACGAGCATAAATCAGGGTGTTCATTTGTTATGAAACAACGAGTGCGGAAGTGCGTGTTTCGGCGAAGGTAACTCAATCGCGACCTCCGATCCACTTCTCTGAAAGGTTACAACTCATTCAAAAGGGATACACTTTGATTTCGATGAGTGATGATGAGACACATGTCAGAACTTGAAACCGAAGTCCCGACGGAGCAATTTCGTGACCGGAAGTGTACTTTTCTTGAACTTTTTCAGGTCCCGGGAACTCCGATCTTCCTCAAAATTTGCAGAGAGCTAGGTGAGCATGTGGGGATGATGGCCGGCCATTTATCTTCCCAAGGGGGGGTGTCCAACCGGTTTCCACAAAAGCTAATGGCTGGCCGGCCATTTCTGCAAAAAGCAGATAGCTGGCCAGCTAGAAAAAGGGGCCGGCCGGCCATGCCCTTTTCCCGGGGGCATTTTGGTCTTTTTGCCTCCTTTTTGCATGCCTTTTCAATCAAGGCTTGAGGCCTATAAATGGCAGCCGAACCTCCCTTCTTTTCTTGCCTCTTTCAACACTTTTCTCTCCAGATCTGAGTTTCACGCGCATTTTCCAACGCCCCGCGCAAATTGTTTTCGCAAAAACACTCAGTTTTAAGCATTTTGGGGCGATTAAACTCCGGCTTCGGAGCTTCTTTTGCACTTTCACCACTTGAGGTAAGTTATCTTAATATTTGGAATATTTTCTCGGGAGTTGACTTTTGTTGACTTTTCATTTCCCGAGAGTTGACTTTTGTTGACTTTTTCCAATTTTGGCTCATTTTGCTCATTTTTTGCCCTCTTTTGCAGATTCTCTGAAAATGGCAGGCAATTCTTCTCACGGCGGAGGTTTTCCAGGTGCCGGCGATGACTTTGATCCCATGACTCTTCCCCCGAGGACCCGACCATTTATTCCTGGGAGGTACCGTCCGCCAGCACACGTTCTTCCACGTGCTGTCTTTCGCCACTTCACTAGTTTTGACGAGAGAGCACCCATGGACCTGCTTCTCAGAGAGCCGGAGCAGCATCTCTCTCACGAGGCCCGGGAGGTATTTACCTCATCTTCTGTATTTTACATTTCGCACCTTTGCCATGCTTGAACACGCAGTTTAGCTTATGACATAGTACTTTGCTTACATCTTGAACATGTAGTTTCAACACTTGAATTCCTGAACACTCGGCTCATTTAATTAATTGTGAACACACAGCCCACATTAGAACACACGGCTCAAATACTGATTTGCCGAACACACAGCCCGAATTCGAAAGTGAACACACAGCCCACACTTTAAATTTTCTGAACACGCAGCCCAGATAGATAGTGAACACGCAGCCCACAATAGTTGGAATTTGAACACGCAGCCCAAATTTCAAATTTTCTGAACACGCAGCCCAGGTAGATAGTGAACACGCAGCCCACAATTAAACTGAAAGTTGAACACGCAGCCCAAATTTCAAATTTTCTGAACACGCAGCCCAGGTAGATAGTGAACACGCAACCCACAATTAAACTGAAATTTGAACACGCAGCCCAAATTTCAAATTTTCTGAACACGCAGCCCAGGTAGATAGTGAACACGCAGCCCACATTGTAACTGAAAGTTGAACACGCAGCCCAAATTTCAAATTTTCTGAACACGCAGCCCAGGTAGATAGTGAACACGCAGCCCACATTGTAACTGAAAGTTGAACACGCAGCCCAAATTTCAAATTTTCTGAACACGCAGCCCAGGTAGATAGTGAACACGCAGCCCACATTGTAACTGAAAGTTGAACACGCAGCCCAAATTTCAAATTTTCTGAACACGCAGCCCAGGTAGATAGTGAACACGCAGCCCACAATTTAACTGAAAGTTGAACACGCAGCCCAAACTTCAAATTTTCTGAACACGCAGCCCAGATAGATAGTGAACACGCAGCCTACAATGTAACTGAAAGTTGAACACGCAGCCCAAATTTCAAATTTTCTGAACACGCAGCCCAGGTAGATAGTGAACACGCAGCCCACAATGTAACTGAAAGTTGAACACGCAGCCCAAATTTCAAATTTTCTGAACACGCAGCCCAGGTAGATAGTGAACACGCAGCCCACATTGTAACTGAAAGTTGAACACGCAGCCCAAATTTCAAATTTTCTGAACACGCAGCCCAGATAGATAGTGAACACGCAGCCCACAATTTAACTGAAAGTTGAACACGCAGCCCAAATTTCAAATTTTCTGAACACGCAGCCCAGATAGATAGTGAACACGCAGCCCACAGTTTAACTGAAAGTTGAACACGCAGCCCAAATTTCAAATTTTCTGAACACGCAGCCCAGATAGAATTTACATGTAGCTTATTTCACTCCATCGGTATACAGCTCACTTCATCTCATTGGCACACAGCCCATTTTATCTCATTGGCACACAGCCCATTTCGTTTCATTGGCACACAGCCCATTCCATTTCATTGGCACACAGCCCATTTCATTTCATTATTGACATATGTATCCATTCTGAATGCAGGGTAGTTCCCGCAGTGTGCGGGGATATGGTTCGACCATGGCGCGGGATTGGTATGCCGAGCTGCCGGAGGGTGTCCGGGATTTGGTAGACTTGGCAGGGTTCGGGCCCTTCTGCGTCGGGTTGTCGCGTTGTCCTGCCAGGAGGACATTGATGGCGGCCTTGGTAGAGAGATGGTGGGACACCACCAATTCCTTTCATTTCTCTGCTACCGGGGACATGACCATGACCCCTTTTGACTTTGCTGTATTGACCGGCTTAGACGTCGGAGGTTGGCCTATCCCTTACGATGAGGACATGGGCGAGTGGGAGGCCGCCTGGATGTATCTGTTGGGGGCTCGCCCGCCCGTTGACAGGACTTCTGGGAGAGTCCGATACACTTGGTTCTCTTCCCATTTCCGGCGGGCGGAGATGGTGCCCGAGACTCCTGAGGAGACAGAGCAGTATGCCCGTGGCTTCCTGATGTTCCTCTTCGGGACCACCCTGTTCGCCGACAGAGGGAACACGATTGGGCTTTACCTTCTGAGCGCTCTGGTTGACCTATCACAGGTCCATCGATATGACTGGGGTGGCGCCGGCCTGGCTACCCTTTATTTTTACATGAGCGCGACCTCCCGCGGGCGGGGCGACTTACTTGGCGGCTACTGGAGAGCCTGGGAGGTACTTCGCTGTCCCCTTGATTTACATTTCTGCTTTTCATTACTTGTACATTGCACACACAGCGCACTTTTACAGTCTGTATTTTGCCCTCAGCATTCTGTATTCTGATTCTGCACTCAGCATTCTGTACTTACATTCTGTACTGTTTTTCTCAGCTATGGGTGTATGTATACTTCCCATCATTAGCCCCAGAGCTGGAGGTGGTAGGGATTCCCGTGATCCCATATTCATTGATATTCGAGGGACCGCACCGGCCGAGACCTCGAGAGACCCTCCTTCGCTTGCGACAGTACTTCGACACCGTGCGACATTCAGAGGTACCTCAGAACTTTCAGTTCTTTTCATTTTCATCTTTGATTTGCTCTGTATATTCTCGATTTCTGATTGTTTTATGCATTTGTCATCCGCAGATCACATGGCAGCCCTGGGTGTCTCTGGATGATGGTCTCCGACTTCAGTACACCGGGGCGTCGGACATCTCCCAATATAAGGTCCTGCTTGAAGGGCCGGTTGGCAGGGTATGGTTCCTGGGGGAGCGTTTTCTGCGCCAGGTATGGGGGTATCTTTCTCAGGATATTCCCGCAGTACCTCCAGCCAGTATGCGGACTGCTGACAGGCTCTCCTACTCAGAGGTAGTCGGCGCCATGCTGGGCAGTGATGCTTTACTACTTATTGAGGAGGGGGACTACGCCACTTACCGTCACATATATTTGATGCCTCCATTGACGGAAGCTCGTATCCCGATGATGAGACCTGCCGGTATGTCATCCTCGGGCCAGGCTCAGGCTCGGGCTGCAGACGCCCCTTCTACTAGCAGGGCCGGTACATCTAGAGGTGGGAGTAGACCATGTCCTCCGACTCCGTCGATTCATCCTCATCCCGGATGGCCAGATATGCCTACTGAGTTGATGGCGTGGCAGTATGGGGCTATTTCTCCGACCCCGATCCCGCTAGAGCCTCCGATGCCCAGTGATCGATACGCCATTGATCCAGACTCACCGCCGGTATGCTCCACTTTTTCATTCATCATTCAGATGTTTAGACATTCTTCTGTTCACTGATGATTATGAGCTCATTTTTGCAGCCATCGCGAGGGTACATGGAGGAGGTGGTTGGGCTAGTGGCCACACTCGAGGGCATGGTCCTGCCCAGGGAGGCACAGTTGTCTGTCGCGGGCATTCAGGTACCCTTCAGTTTTCTGGCATTTATCATACTTCTGATGACATGCTGATTTCTACTGCATCGATAGACTACTTGTGTAGAGCACATCTGACACACTCCCCACTTATACACTGTATTTACATGCACCCACTTCATGTAGCCTTTGCTTGTATCTGCATCTGATGTATATATTTGGACTGATGTATTTGAATTGAACTCTTTGTTTTCAGATGCCTTCATGGTCCGGTCAGCCACAGACCAGGCCACCTGGGTCTCATTGGGGAGCTGGGCCATCTGGGCCTCATCAGGGGGAGGGGCCATCTCGGCCTTATCAGGGGGAGGGGCCATCTCGGCCTTCCCGAGGAGCCGGGCCATCTAGGCCTTCCCGAGGAGCTCGAGGAGGGCCCGTCCGCAGACGCAGGGCTCACGTTGTGGAGGTGGAGCCTGATGAGGAGGAGGACGCTGAGGAGGAGGAGGAGGCTACCGATCGTCAGTTCGAGACATCTGCTGAGGAGGGGGGCTCCGGTTTTGGCTCGGGGAATAGAGGCGGGGCTGAGGGGAATCCTGAGGATGACAGCTCCGACTCAGATGGTGGTGCGGAGATTGTCCCGCAGAAGAGGACGAGGCGTGCTTCTCGTTCCCGTTCCCGAGGACTTTGATGTTGCTATTTCCTGCTTTATTTTTCTTTTTGCTAGTAGTTTGTAGTACTTTGCACATTGTTAGGCAGTTTTATTTTTGTAAAACTTATACCTTTATTTGTTGTAAAGCATGATGAAATGAAATAGCTTTTGAAAAGGTGTTTGTATTTAAACTTTTAGCATCGTATCGCATCAATTTATTTCGCACAAAAGAGAAATTGAATGGGAATGCGCATTGTGTAATCACCAAGTCAGGTAGTGAACCGACGCAACAAACTAAACAACTCAACTTACTAAGATATAACAGGACCTTAGGAAGTTTACAACTCGATAAGCAAAATGCAACAACGCAAATAAACAAGACATTAAAAAAAGATTGCTTGAACAGAGTGCAATGACTCAAAAACACGAAACACGTCCGCTCGACAAACAACTCGATAAGCAAAAACAACAACTCGATAAACAAAAACTCAACAACAACAAAGTGTACTTCTGACGATCTGGGCATCGGAACGCATCCGAAACAGAGGGAGATGAAAGCTTTCGACTCTCCCGTTGCATGGAAATGCTTGGAACCTTCCCTCGAAGAGTAAAACAGGGCCAAGGAGATACACTGTAGCATTGCCAGCCATCCCTGGAGCCGGCCGGCCATTTTTTGTGGAGAGAGACAGCTGGCCGGCCATTTCTGCAAAAAGCAAATGGCTGGCCAGCCAGAAAAAGTGGCTGGCCGGCCATTCAGTCCTGCAGCCACCAGATTTTTGACACGTGTCCCCGTGAATAGTGTTTTTCCTTCTATAAAAGCCTCAACTTTGGGAACATTCATTTCATCTTAGTTTTAGGCAAAGATGGAGGCGTTTCTCGCAGAAAATATCACATCTTGGATCTCTTCTCTAGATGGCTCGGAAAAATTGAATTTCTGGGGTTTCGGCTTGAATGCACTATTCACGCTGAGCCGTACTCCGCTACAGCTTCCTTTTCTCCATGCTGCAGCAAGGTTCTGGAATCCAGTGACGCATGTTTTTAGCTTTGGCGGCCAAGAGATGTGTCCCACTTTCGAAGATTTTCAGGTTTTAATGGAGTCCGAGTGCTCTGAAGTGATCTTGCCTCAGCTCCGTTTTGGTCACGCCCAGGCTTTAGGGCGGATGTGTGGGCTCACGGCGCATGATGCTCGATCTCTGATTTGCAGTGGGGAACTGGACATCCTCGGCTTGATCCATCGTTTTTCCGACGCTGGTGACCGCAGCAACCATTATTGGCAGAGTTTCCGGCAACACGCCCTCTGCTTATGTTTGTTGTCTCACTTTATGCTTTCCTCGGGCTTCGGCGGGGCTAGCATTCGCCTGATTGAAGTCGCCCAAGGTTTGAGAGAAGGAAAGAGCTGTATTGCCATGACCTTGGCCGAGACACTGATGGGTTTAGATTTTGTCTATCGCCGGGAGGCGACTAGGTTTGCTGGGAGTCCACTGCTGCTACAGGTAATGTTTCCCACCCGACCTCACATATATATTTGCTCACATCACTCGGCCCTCAGGCTCGGTTTTTCTCACAAAACCCTTGTCTTACTTTTCTCTCATCATACATCTCTCCATTCTTTAATCTCTCATTCTCCATCCCTCCCCTAGGTATGGTTAATGGATAAGTTGCAGGTTGTGGACTCTTGTCCGGCCTATTCGGCTCGAGGCTACTTCTTTCGGCAGCGCCTTGTCAATGCTCTGGACGAAAGGTGGTGGTTTGATTGGATGTGCAATTTGTCCGTAGACGGCATTGCTTGGCGTTGTCCTTGGCTCAACCTCCCGGCGATGAGCTATAGTATGTCTCGGCTGATTGGGATCCAATTAATTGGTCTAACCCACTGCGTATTCTATTTTCCGTTCCGGTTTCTGCGTCAGTTTGGTCATGATCAGACCTGCCCACCGGAGGGGATTGAATATCCAGCCGCTTTCCCGGTCCGGGGTGCACAGCTTGCCCGATATGCCACGGCATGGAGGACTAGAGAGCTCCTGGCCCCTGCTTCCACTTTCAGTTGCACTTTGTCTGATGAGTGCGTGGATTGGCTCAATGAGGAGGCACAGGTTGGGCCCAGCTTGGCATCAGATGCTCCATCTAGCTCTGGGAGGGGACACAGAGATACTTGATTCAACTATGCCTCAAATTTATTGCTCATTTAAAATTTTCAAGTTTTCTTTATGAATGTACTAAAAAAAAAAGCAACCTCGATTGTAATGCAAGAGCAGGAGAACTCTATTTTGAAATCAATGAAATTGAAAGTTATGGTACTGAAAATTTTCCGCTTTTGGTCCAAAAATGGTCTTAGTCGTAAAAAGATTAATTTGAACAAAGTCAACTTTTATTAAAACTTTTCAAAACTATTTTCGATGTGGATCAGAATTGGACACGCCGAAAATCTGTCACTGAGATGCACAACTCCAGATCCCTGCAGCTGGAAAGTTGCCCCTAGTCTGAAGAACAATGCGGCACTGCAAAACAACGGAAAGTTGCCCCTTGTCTGAGTAACTTTGCACCTTCGCGGCAACGGAAAGTTGCCCCTAGTTTGAACAGCACTGTACCGGAGATCACGATAAATACTGATGGATAAAGATGACTGAGATGATCAAAATGGACAAAGTTGATCGGGGAAAAGTTTATGGCTGAACTTCGAGGTGAAGCTGCCTACGTATCCCAAAGATGGGAATCAAGCCTTACGTAGTTCAGGCTAAGGTTCACTCGAGTATTTTCACTCTCCTTTTGCGCTCTAACTTTTGCCAAGGCCGCCCTTTGCGGGTTTTCAACCTTGCGAGCTCAGTTTTTATATTTTCTAATTTTTTGTGCTCTGAATTTTGCCTAGGTCGCCCTTTCGGGTTTTCGGCCTAGCGAGCCTCTCAAGGATAGTATTTCTTCAACTTGTCCATATTGATCGGTTGTGAGAACTCCAAGCCATCTAGATCCATCAGAACCACAACCCCACCTGACCAGATAGCTTTGATAATGTAAGGACCAGTCCAGTTAGGTTTGAACTTGCCCCTTGGGTCGTGGATGGGAGCTCGGTTGTCTTTAAGCACCAAATCTCCCTCTTTCAGATTCCTGGACTTAACCTTCTTGTTGAAAGCCCGGGCGATTCTGCGTTGATAGCCTTGGATGTGGTACAGTGCTTTCAGTCTTCTTTCGTCAAAGAGCATGAGTTCTTCGAATCTGCTTTGCTGCCAATCTGCTTCGGCTATCTGGCATTCAGCCAATACTCGTAACGACGGAACCTCAATCTCAATGGGTAGAACAGCCTCCATTCCATAGACCAACGAATATGGAGTCGCTCCAGTAGAAGTTCTGATTGAAGTCCTGTAGCCCCACAGAGCAAATGGCAGCTTGTCTGGCCAATCTCGATAGGTTTCCACCATCTTCTGTAGTATATGCTTGATATTCTTGTTGGCGGCCTCAACTGCTCCGTTGGTCTGCGGCCTGTATGTAGATGACTTATGAAAAGCCACATTGTATTTCTCCAACAAGTCTATCACTTCTTTCTCGAAATGGGAACCATTATCTGAAATTATCTCGTTTGGCACCCCGTAGCGACAGATGATGTTGTTTCTGATGAACTTGGCGACGTGCGACGCCTTCAACACCGCGTATGATTGGGCCTCGACCCACTTTGTGAAATAATCTATCGCTACTAGGATAAACTCATGCCCGTTTGACCCCTTCGGGGTAACAGCTCCGATCACGTCAATTCCCCAGACTGAAAAAGGCCATGGCGAAGTCATGTTGTACAGTTTTGACGGCGGGATGTTCATGCGGTTTGCATGAATTTGACACTTGTGGCATCGCCGAACAAAGCTAATACAATCCTCCTCCATGGTTGACCAGTAGTAGCCCTGTCTGAGGATCTTTCTGGCCAGCATTACTCCATTCATGTGTGCACCGCACTCCCCCCCATGGATGGCTTCCATCAGGCGTTTTGACTCTTCAGCTTCTACACAGAGCTTATGCATTCCCAGATGACCCCTTTTGTATAGCTTTCCTCCGCAGATGACAAACTGAGCAGCCATTCTTCTGACAGCCCTCTTATCCTTGGCATTTGCCCCTAGTGGATATGTCTCCTTTTCCAAGAAGTTCCAGATGTCGTAATACCAGGGGTTGCCATCTTGAACCTCATCTATGGCGGAAATTGACTCGTATGCTGGCGTAAACTTTTGATCGATAATGACTGGACGTATCCGGACTCCGGACGGGATGTCTATCATAGATGATAGAGTTGCTAATGAATCTGCAAACCTGTTGTTCTCTCTTACGAGGTGGGTGAAATTTAGCTTCTCGAACCGAGGAATTAACAGATCCAAGGTTTGGTGGTAGATTATCATCCTTTCCTCCTTAACCTTCCAATCTCCTTTTGCTTGAGACACAACAAGGTTCGAGTCCCCAATGACGTCCAGCCGTCTTTCCCCGAGTTCCAGGGCTGCTTCCAGGCCAGCAATACATGCCTCATACTCTGCTTCATTGTTGGAAACTTTGAACCGGAGCTTGAATGCTAAGGGAATACGGGAATCATCAGGCGCTATCAGCAACACCCCTATCCCATACCCATACTGGTTTGACGCTCCGTCAAAGTACATTGTCCAAGTTTCATCTTCGACGTGCAGAATGGCTTCATCTGGGAATAGATACTCAACCGCTTCATCCCCCTCAACCGGGTGGTCGGCAAGGAACTCCGCTACCGCTCTTCCTTTTACTGACTTGCGCGTTACATACTTCAAATCAAATTCGGAGAGCAACAGCAACCAATGAGCTAGCCTACCCGTAAGTGCTGGTTTCTCGAAAAGATATTTGATGGGATCCAAACGCGAAACCAACATTACAGAGTGGGCTAACAGGTAGTGCCGCAGCTTCCTGGTTGCCCATACCAAGGCCAAACAAGCCTTCTCCAGCGGTGTATAGCGGGTCTCGTAATCCAGCATCTTTTTGCTCAGATAGTATATGGCCCTTTCCACTTTGTCTTCCGACTCCTGCGCGAGCATGCAGCCCATGGTAGTCTCAGTTACCGAAAGGTACAGTATCAACGGTCTCCCCGGCTCTGGTGGTGACAACACGGGCGGGTTCTGTAGATACTCTTTGATCTGCTCAAAAGCTGCTTGACATCGGCCGTCCCATTGGAATTTCTTTCCTTTCTTCAGGAGACCAAAAAGTGGTTCACAAGTCAAGGTTAATTTAGAAATAAACCGTCTTATGAATTGCACTTTACCTAGAAAGACTCGCACCTCCTTTTCAGTCCTTGGCGGTGGCATTTCTAAGATGGCCTTGATTTTGGAAGGGTCGACCTCGATGCCCCTTTGTGTGATCAGAAACCCTAACATCTTCCCTGCTGTAACACCAAACGTGCATTTCTGGGGATTCAGTCGCAGCCGAAATTCTTTGATCCTTTGAAAGAATTTTTGTAAGGCGGTGTAGTGGCCTTCTCTATCTTTGGACTTGACAATCATGTCGTCCACATACACCTCGACCTCCTTATGGATCATATCATGCAATATTGTAGTTGCTGCCCGTTGATACGTAGCTCCAGCATTTTTCAACCCGAATGGCATCACTCTATAACAATATGTCCCCCACGGGGTAGTGAACGCAGTCTTTTCCCGGTCTTCGGGTGCCATCACTATCTGATTATAGCCTGAAAAACCATCCATAAACGAAAGCAAGGCGTGTCCTGCCGTGAAATCTACCAATTCGTCAATGTGCGGCAAGGGGAAGTCGTCCTTCGGACTGGCCCTGTTCAAATCTCTGAAGTCTACACAGACCCGAATTCTGCCATCCTTCTTTGGCACCGGAACAATGTTGGCCAACCAAGTTGGATATTCAGATACCAGCAGGAACCCTGCGTCAATTTGCTTGGTGACCTCTTCCTTAATCTTGAGGGCCCAGTCCGGGCGAATCCTTCTGAGTTTCTGTTTGACAGGGCGGGCCTCGGGATCAAGAGGGATCCGGTGCTGTACAATCTCAGGATCGATTCCAGGCATGTCTTCGTAGGACCACGCGAAAACTTCTTTGAAATCTTTTAATAAAGCGACTAAGCGCTCGCGCTCCTCTGAAGACAACGTGGACCCGATCTGGACCAGCCGCGGGTCCTTCTCAGTACCAACATTCACAGTAGTGATTTCATCCATTAAAGGTTTGACAAATCTTTCCTGCTCTTGATTAATTAATCGTTGTAAAACTGGAGGAATTTCTTCCTCGCTGTTTTCATCAAAATTTTGAAAATCCTGATTTAAGCAATAAATTAAAGGCACAGAAAAATACTCAGAAACCACATCCACATCATTCTCATTAAATACTTCCAAGCCGTCAGATTCCTCTGTTACAACAGACTCAAAAGAAAATGAAAAAGACGACCTAGACAGGACTGTGGCATCCGGGTTATCACCCCCAGGAATACCGGACTCAGACTCAGTCGAGCTGGAATCTGATTCTGACTCACAAGATTCGGTAGAATCAGATTCCGGCTCACTACCTGACCCGGAACTGCTAGATAAAAAGCCTTCTTCATACTGCCAGATGAGAGAAGGTGCGATAGATGCATCCAAGATCGGCGCTGGAAAGCCCGCAGCTATTTCATCTCCAATCACAGAAACCGAAGAGTTATCCCCTAAGCACTCTTGGTCGATCGGAGGATCTGATAGTAGACTCGCCAGTGCTACCCCCATTTCAAGCTCTGTGCTCTCAGGATCCACTGCTTCACATTGCTCAACCTCAGTTGGTGGGTCTGTCTGCGCTTCGGCAACGTCATCCCCAGATAATTGTATGTCGAAGAAGATTTCAAAACCAGGCACGCGCTTTCCCTCCGCGTTTTGCCATGGCTCCGGGAAGCCGCAGAATGGAAAATCTTCCCCTTCCCGGACGAAACGTCCGTTTAGGGTACCCCAGATGGGCCTGTGTATTAACTCAAATGGCTTCCCGGCCCTCTTTGCCTTGGCTCTTCCGGCCATTTCTTTTCCTTTCCTCAACCAGTCCTCTTTGGTGGGCAGATAACCCAGTCCAAAGGTGTGAGGGTTGTGTGGCACTTCGGCCAATACTGAGACGCCTTTCCGGCCACTTCTCCCTAATCCCATCCCAGGGGTATGTTTTAGCTTGTTCATGAGGTAGATAGATTGTGCACTGACATACATGCCCTCATTCATAGCCATGACATTCTGCACCACTTGAGCCTCGGCCAAAGTGAACCCCGACAAAAACACATCCTCCGTGCCGTGCTCGATCTCCAAGACAGGTGTGGACACTTCCGGCGGCGGATGGATTGATGAATTCCCAAAAACGATCGCTACCCCCTTCCCGTAAGGGTATTTCAGCATTTGATGTAGAGTGGAAGAGACTGCTTTGACCTGGTGCAACCACGGTCGCCCCAAAAGTAAGTTAAAGGTTGCGGGAACGTCCAAGATATGAAATTCGATGCTGTGTTGTCCTGGACCAACCTTGGTTTGAATTTTAACAGTCCCCATTACTTCTCTGCTGGTATTGTCATATGCCCTGATCACTTGAGTGGTTGGGACGAAGTCTGCGGGTTTTAACCCGATTGCATATGCCGTTCTGGTTGGGCAGACATTAATTGCAGACCCGGTATCGACAAGTACCACCGGTATCCACTTATCCCTACATTCCATAGAGATATAGAGAGGTTTGTTATGACTTGTGCCCTCAGGCGGTAGCTCCTTGTCCGAAAAGGTTAATGCCGGGGAACCTCCTCCCGGAAAAACCAGCCCAACCAGCTGTTCAAGCGTGGTGTCTATAGAAAGTTTCGACTTGTCCATAGCAGATAGGACAGCTTCACTGTGCACTCGTGATGCCATTAGCAGTCCCCAGATGGAGATGTCTGCTTGTATTTTCTTTAACTGTTTCAACACAGCTTCATCCTCAATCTGCTTCTCCTTCTGTCTCTCTGCTTCTCTGTCTTTCCCGGATGCTTCGGGTTGGTCCAGGTGTGGGGGCTTGAAGTACCGCCCACTTCTTGTCATATGGTCCACTTCATCTAGATACCAAGTATCATCCGGCTGGCCATTTCCCCAGTCTTCATCGGTGTGGGCAAGACACAAATCGTCATCTTCCCACCACATTCCGCTGGCAGCCAACAGACATCTGTCCGGCTCCAGTCTACTCGCACTCTCAGTGCTCTCTGTCCATATGCTCGCAGCATTGTCTGTTTTCGTGCGCACAACACTTTTGGTCCCCTCAGGGCCTTTCGCCTTTCTGGCTCTCTCAGTTTCCTCAAACTTTCCTTGTTCCAACTGCGTCAGTACAGCTGTTTGTTCAATAGTTCCCACATCCGTAATGCCCATGTCCTGAGCGGAATTCTTAACACCGGCGCTCTCCGGCGATACAACTTGACTTTCGGCCGTTCCGGCCACAACTGATATTTCTGCCCCTGCCGGGCTCTGTTCTGGTTAAGTTTCCCCCACTGCATCCGGTTTATCTTCGAGCCATCCCGTGGCCTCCTCTGATCCCTCATAATCATTCCAGTTGATTGATGTATCTTCCAGTTCCTGGTCCTCGAGAAATTGCAAGTTAGCAAAGTCTTCCTCTACGGCTGTCAGCTCATCTGCCCATAGCCCAGATCCATCCCCTCGGATCATGCACAGTTCTCCTGTCTCGGGAAATTCTACACTTAGCCCAGTTCGGCTCGTTGATAGGATGTACTTGCTCGGATCATAGGCTCCCCTAGCAAAATTCTGCCCAGTCCCAGATTCAACAGACTCATTCTCTCCTAAAATCTGGCCTACCCTGTCTTCGACGGTCACCACCATCGGTTCTGGTTGGGTTTTGGAGATGTCCACCATGCACAAGAAGTCAGTGTAATCGGGGAGGAGCACCTCCGGCTTGGGTAGGTGGGTGGGCGTAATATAGATGCTAGGATCGTAGGATGCGACCCCAGTCTGGATAAAGTTAATTCTGTTGGGAGGGGGAGGTTGATTATGTGGTGGGAGAGGGTTGGTTGTGACATTAGGTTTATCAGGAGGCGCGATCACCTGTTTGTCAATAAGATCTTGGACCTCATAACGTAATCTGTAACAACGGTCGGTGTCGTGACCGTGTTGTTGGTGGTATGCGCAGTACTTTGACGGGTCATAAGAGGGGGGGAGTGGATTCGGTAATGGCTTTGGTTCCAGGGGTTTTAAATGATTTTTCCTGATCAATATTCCCAGAACCTTGGATAGGGGCATGTACAGTTGGGTGAAGGTTCTTTGGCCCCGGGGTTGGAATCGGTTGTTTTGTGAGTTGCTTCCGGACGCGCCGAAGAATGGTGTGGCAGTCATGGGCCTTGGAGGGGGAGGGGGAGTGGTGGTGACCATACCAACTTCCGAGGCTCTTGTATTTGCAGCGCCACTCGGGCCCGCATTGTTGTTACGATTGAAAGTCCTCCTCGGTTGTTCTCTGTCCTGGTCAAACAGCCCTTGTTTCATAGCATCTTCTATTTGCACCCCCATATCATGTAAATTTGCGAAAGTAGGGAAGGGGACCACAATCATCCTTTGCATTAGTTTCGGGTGGAGATTGCGCACAATCATCCGAATTTGATCTCTGTCGGTGGGCCTTAGAGTCATTGTTGACGCCTTTGCCCTCCATCGGATCACAAAGTCCGAGAAAGATTCCTTAGGCTCTTGCCTTGTCGTTTCTAGATCACGGGTTGTGATCTCGATCTGAGTATTATAGGAATATTGTGTGACAAAGGCCTCAGCCATCTCATCCCAGTTCTTCTTCACCTCATCTGATAATCTTGCGTACCAATGGGAGGCCACACCCGACAGGGTTCGGCCGAATAAAGAGAGCTTCTGTTGTCGTGTTAGGCCCATTGGCCGCAAGACATCCGCAAATAGTCGGATATGGACCATGGGGTCGCCGGTCCCGTCAAAACGGTCGATTTGTGGCATTTTGAACCTATCGGGGAGTGTCACGGCCTCCTCGGTATATCCATCTCCGATATCCGGCATAGCCTTGGCCCCTTGGGATTTCTTGAAAAGCTTCTCCAGTTTGCTCAATTTCAGAGCTGTTTGATCAACCTCGACCTCGGATGGAGAGTCCAGGTGATTGGATGTATGGATCTTGGACAGTTGTGGTGGAATCGGGGGCGGAGCAGGCCCCGTTGGAAGACTTGTGTCCTCTTGCAGAATTTGGACAGTCGGTACAGTATTCTGGGTGTTGGGAGGGACGTCCTGGATAGCAGGAGCCTTCTCAGGTAATGGGGGTCCTGTCGGAGGAGGAATTTGGTGTGAAGCAGATGCTGTAGTCTGTTGTTGCAGTCTGGTAATCAACTCAGCCTGTTGGGTCATAATCTCGGCTTGTTGCTTAGCGAGTTCATCCCGGCGAACTGCGTCTTGTTGCATAGCCCGCATGGTTTCCTGTATCTGACGTATCATATCCTCAACTCCTGTCGGCGTCGTCATACTGCTTCGATTTGTCTGAACTACTGGCAGATTTGTCTCGATGGGGATCTCAGTCCAACTGTCCACTGGTGGGGGGAACCACTGTTCCGGTGCTCTCAGTTCAGATGTACTGCGCTTTCTCTGTTTCCTTCTTGTAACAGGGGGTAGAGAATGGAACTCTGGCTGTCCGTCGATTAGATCCTCAGATCGGTGGAGTCGACGACCTCGTGTCCAAGGTGCTTGGGGAATGCCTGTTGGGTCGGAAGCAATCGTGCTAAAACTGACCTAGCAAAAGATAAATAAAGCGAAAAGGAAATAAATAAACAGATAAATGGACAGCACAACAGTTTAAAATAAAATGCAAGACATTCAGTCGGGCATAATCAACACATAGCCAATAAGCTGAATAACACACTGTCCTCAAACACTGATTATCATCCCTGTATCACTGTTCCCTAAAACAGAATCTGATATCCGCAGATAACTAATCCTCAAATACTGGCTGATGCCCGCAGGCCTGATACCCAAACTCATGTACTGAATTGATGCCCGCAGGCTTGATGCTGACAATTCCGAACTGATGCCCGCAGGCTTGATACTCAAACTCATATACCGATACATGCCCGCAGGCCTGATACCGTCAATACTGAACTGAAGCCCGCAGGCTTGATGCCCAAACCCAAATACTGATACATGCATTCCTGTAGAGACGCACTCTAAAGCACATAACAGATAAGTGAGAGCCAAAACACCCCTATGTTGGGGTAGGGTTTCCCTGTCCTATTTTGTCAGGAGCTAGGGTTTCACTACGCACGCAGCGGTTTCAAACAACCTATAAACGGGTGAGCAACCTGTCCTAATTTGGAATGGTCACTATGGATCCGAATATGCACTAGGTCGAATGGTCAAAGAGGGTGCCCCGGTAAAACCGGGGTTTGTGTTCCCATACTGGCAGAGCCCACAACCGGTCAGCCTTATGGTCATGCCTTGACAAGACAAGCCTCCGGCAAACCGTTCAGGAATAGCAGATGGCAAACACGGTGTCCTAGGCGCACCAATGCAAATGCAATGCAAAGAAACACACAAGTGTAGTCAAAAACAGATATCATGAGTTCGAGTCAAGTTCTCTAAATCCCCAGCAGAGTCGCCAGAAACTGTAGACGTCCTCGAACGCCCCGGGAGGAATGAGCTCCCGTTCTGTTCATATTGGGGTCACTACAGCTCGGACTCTCAAATTTGTCACGGTTCTAAGTCTGAACCAAGGAGTCCAAATCCGGCAAATTGTTTTGAGAAAAACAGATTTTTGAAAAGAAGTGCCAAACATGGACTGCTTTGCCAGATACAGAGTCGCCACCTAAATATTTTATTTTGGGAAATTTAGGAAACCCTGACTCGGTGCCAAAAGGCCACGTGTCCGTCATCACCAAAGCTGCTTCGGCTCGGGAACTTGGGTACGATTGGGGAAGGTCACTTCGTGAGCACCCCCGCTCGCCCGGTCATAGACCGGCCTCTACTAACCATGATATCAATTTTTGAAAACTTTGTGAGTTCTTATTCCGGTTATTAGCCTAGGTTACTATGTGATGCGCACAGCATACAAGTATAGATCGGGTCGCCTGAATTGGAACGAAAACATTTCATGTTTGTTTTTGAAAGAGGGTTTGCTACCCGCGGGTAGGCTTTTAAAACATTTGATGATTTATTCCAATTTAAGTAACCTAACCTTCACCCACAGGCATTCAGGCAGTTATATCAGATAAGCACATAGCCTCATGGTAAGCATGCTATCATGGCATTCACTCACACGCATGCAAGGATGCTAAAGCATAAAAACTCACCGAGTACTCCAAGCCAAAATAGATACTTATTAGAAATCATGCATGAATCCTAAGTATACAGAAATGCCTAATGCAACACATGCAAAATGCAACTATAGCAGGCTCGGCTATTCTAAACATGGCATATGGAATGCTACAACTATCATGTATTCAATTTGGAATTGAAAATACAATGCAGTTAGTATGATGCGCCGAGCCCGATGCATGCAATACAGATGAATGATGCAAACATGCTGTCATACTGTATGCTAATTTAAATATGCCCTAATCTAACCATCAAAAGCAGATAAATAAAAGGGAGAAAGACGTGGGGTTGGAAGACATGCATCACACTCACCCACACTTATTACAGTTGTGCCCCCACTCGGAGGGTCCGAATAAAATAATACAGTCCAAATATTACAGTCCCGAATAAAAGAATATTACAGTCCGAATATTACAAAATTCTAATTAATTAATGAATTGACTAAGAAAGCAAATAAAACTGGCGTGCAAGCCAGGGACTGTCTTGCTTCTGATGGATGATGCATGTCCGGGTTGTCTTACGCGGAAATCCACCGGAATGCCCCAATTAGCCTCTGTTTAGCAGTTATCCTTGAAATGCGTGCCAAGTTCCAAAAAGTTGCTGATTCCTGATTTTGCTGCAACAGAGAGCAGGAAAGGGGCATAGCAATGTATCTGCACAGATATATGCATGTCTCGATCCTCGTGCCACCAATCACGCATACCGAGGCATGATGGCCGAGGAGTCGAAATGCACAACTCAATATAGGATGAATGCACATGAAACTACAGCTAAAACCTAACTCCATCATGGATAATCCGGAGTGTCGGTGACTGGGGAATTGAGACACATTCCGTCACTCGGAGTACGAAATGTACCTCGTTTCCCGTGCCCAGGCTAACTCCTATTCCGAACACGTTGCAATATGCATGATATGCATGAAATGCAACTAAGATGCAGTCCTAATATACAGAATGCTATGAAAATGAGATGCCTCGAAATGCGTGCACACGGGCAAGCAAACCGAGGCGATGATAAATGCAATGAAAATGAGATGCCTCGAAGTACGTGCACACGGGCACGCAAACCGAGGCGATGATAAATGCAAAGAAAATGAGATGCCTCAAAATGCGTGCACACGGGCACGCAAACCGAGGCGATGATAAATGCAAAGAAATGAGAAGCATCGAAGTACGTGCACACGGGCACGCAAACCGAGGTGATGATAAATGCAAAGAAAATGAGATGCCTCGAAGTACGTGCACATGGGCACGCAAACCGAGGCGATAATAAATGCAAAGAAAATGAGATGCCTCGAAATGTGTGAACACGGGCACGCAAACCGAGGCGATGATAAATGCAAAGAAAATGACATGCCTCGAAGTACGTGCACACGGGCACGCAAACCGAGGCGATGACAGAATGCTATGAGAATGATACGGAAATGACAAATGGGCTTATACCAACATGAGTGAGCCTCAGCTACGCTCACATAGGATGCCGGCAGATAAAAATGGAGTGCCTCGAAATGCGTGCACACGGGTACGCAAACCGAGGCAATGCAAAAATGCGATGAAATGACATGGAAATGACAAATGGGCTTATACCAACATGAGTGAGCCTCAGCCACGCTCACATAGGATGCCGATCGGATAAAAATGGAGTGCCTCGAAATGCGTGCACACGGGCACGCAAACCGAGGCAGTGGCAGAATATGATGAAATGGTATGGAAATGACAACTGGGCTTATACCAACATGAGTGAGCCTCAGCCACAATCACATCGGATGCCGATCGGATAAAAATGGAGTGCCTCGAAATGCGTGCACACGGGCACGCAAACCGAGGCAGTGGCAAATGCAATGCAGATGACATGGAAATGACAAATGGGCTTATACCAACATGAGTGAGCCTCAGCCACACTCACATAGGATGCCGATCGGATAAAAATGGAGTGCCTCGAAATGCGTGCACACGGGCACGCAAACCGAGGCGATGGCAAATGTGATGAAATATGGCAAAAATGATATGCAAGCATACTAATGGAATTTCAGCAACAAAATTTGGGGGAAAACAGTCCCGAAATGAGGCGAAATGACATGAAATGCAAGGAAATGTCCCGAAATGCAACATTAGGCACCCGAAATGGCCTATAGCTATGCTAAACATGCACAACATGGACATGCAATGCAAAGACAGAAGCTAGACAGTCCCAAAATAAGCACTTTTCCAGTTTATATCATGGCCAAACAGTAAGTATAGATATGGCAAAAATGGCATGCAAGAATACGGTATTTTCAAGGGGTAATGAAGCAAGTGATATAAACAAAACCCAAATTGAAAAACTTCCTTCTACAACACTGAAGATGGACCAAAAATATGAACATTTACAGTATATGACAGTCTCAAAATCAGTATACAAATATGCTAAAAATGTGATGCAAAACAAAGCTCAAAAGGTGCTATAACATGAAGTATACAAAATAATCACCAAACAGAAAAAAAGTGTTAATGAAGCATGAAGTATAAGCCAAAATAAGACTATCTCTAGGCCTGTAAAATGGCCGAAAACAAAAGCATGGTAGGTTAACAAAACATGCAAGAAAACGAACCGAAAGTGAGATATAACATGAAGTGGCTTATGGAGGTCCCAAAACATGAAAGACCCTAAACAAAACATGAAGAATGGACCAAAATAAGGACTTTTTCAGAACTGTAAAACGGCTAAAAACCTAAGCATGGTAGGTTGCCATTGCATGCAAGAATGGGGAATAAAGAAGAGATAGAGGATAGGTATAACATGGAAGTCCCAAATGGTGTTGAGCCCTTCTTCAATGTTGAAGAGGGGCTCAAAATAAGCCTATTCACAGATTATAACATGCTCGAAAACAGATTGCTCATGGGCCAAAAATAGCATGCAAGAAAACGGTATTTTCGAGGGGTATTGAAGCAAGTGTATTATGGAGGGCTCAAACAGGGTTGAGCCCTTAATGAGAAGTGAAGATGAGCTCAAAAAAGGGGCCTTTTCAGTTAGGGCCGGAGCTTGAAGCTAAAAGAAAATGAGGCTCATAAATGGATCAAAGAAAAGGGCAAAAGAGTAAAAGTATTACTTACCCTTGAAGATCCAAACTTTTGTTGCTTCTTGGATGGATTTGCAGCTTCTTTAGCCTTCTAAAAACCCTCCTTGCTGTTGGAAATGAGGTAGTGGTGGTAGAGCTTGGTGGTGTAGAAGGAATGGTGGTTAGGGGACTTAGGGTTTTTTGAAGAATTGAGAAGGAAGAAGATGGAGTTCTATATGAGAGCTTGAAGAAGAGTTTTTTCAACCCTAACAAAGAAGGCCACCAGCTGGTTATAAGGATCAAAAAGGGGGTGTAAAGGTGGGGGGGAAGGAGAGCAAAACTCCCCCACAAAATATCCCCCGGATACAGAAAATATCTGGGGGATATTGCCCCACAGCTGTAAAGGGTACAGTGAGAAGAACACGGCCGGCCTCTCACTTTTGTTGGAGGTGGCCGGCCGGCCACACCACCTAGCCGGCCGGTTAGGGGTCAAAAGGGTCAATGAGCTTTTCTGGCCGGCCAGATACTGGAGAGGTGCCCCTATGTGTGTACAACACAACCATGTGGTTAAAATTCCAAGAAAGTGGGTCCAAGGGGTTCAACATTGGCTCGGAAAGAGGGGGTCAAAAGGGTCAATTTGAATTACTGGCCGGCCATAAACTTTTAGGGGCCTCTCAGGTGTGTACATCACAGATATGTGGTTCAAAGTTCGAGAAAAAAGGTCCAAGGGGTTCAACATTAGCCCGGAAGAAAGGGGTCAAAAGGGTCAGGTGACCTTAATGGCCGGCCACCAACTTTTAGGGGCCTCCCAGATGTGTAGATCACAGATATGTGGTTGAAAGTTGGCAACACTAGCTCCAAGGTATTCAACATTAGCCCGGAAGTTAGAAAAACGGGCGCCGGGAGGCTCCGGAGGAGAGATAACTGGTTGCTGCAACAATTGATGGCCTCCCACCCTTCAGTGACCTTCCTCGTGATAAAACAGAGGTACCTGCCAAAAATGAGCGAAAACCGTTGCAAAACGAATGTTCCGGGGCCAAAACACGCAGTTCGGGGTCCCGAAAATGGGCTGTCAAGCACCGAAAATGGGATTCGACCTCGAAGTGGGTTTCTCAGCCCCCAGTGTCCCTTAAAAGGGAGAAAATGGGATGTATACCAAAAATCAGAGCAATAGGAGATGGTTAAGCGGTCCCGAACCGAGGCACACGGCCTGACGGCTCCGAAAACCGGGAACCGGACTCCGAAACGGGCAAAATGGCCTACGGCCACCAAATGTAGCCTGCGGACATTGAGAGATGGTCTACGGGACCTCTCCCTCCCCTCAGGAAAAGAAACAGAGAAAACCGAGTCTGGTTCGCAAACCGAGACAAGGCACAGAAAAGGGTTCGGGAGTTCGGAGGTAGGGCTCACGGCCGCAACTCCGAAACTTCTGAACAAGCACAACATGCAATATCACCGAGTGCTCAACTGGTGATGTCTGAGTCTTAAGGTCGGTCAAAAATGGGGTGTCTACACTACTATAATAGCCCAGTGTTACTTATAATAACACCCAACATATACAGAAAAACTAAACTGTTGCAGCCAAGATTCTCAATTTTTTTTTATAATAATAATAATAATAATTATTATTATTATTTTTTTTTTTAGAAGATTGTGCAAGGTCCTGATCCACTAAGCTTTCTAATCAACTCATGTAACAAGTATTGGGCCAATGACTCCCAAACCAGACGGTTTTAGGGCACTAGGTGTGAAGACACCCTTACGGGCTTAATAACTCAAGTTGAAAAGGCTACAAATCCGAATAAGTCATTCTCCTTATTTTTTCTTAACCGTGCAATGTCTAAGTCCCTTAAGCTTTCTAATTAACCCATGTAGCAAGTATTGGGCCAATGACTCCCAAACCAGACAGTTTTAGGGCACTAGGTGTAAAGACACCCCTACGGGTTTAATAACTCGAGTTAAAAAGGCTACAAACCCAAACAAGTCAAGTGTTTTTTTTTTTTTTTTAAAGAATCTTGGCTCCTCATTTATTCTTTTCTGCAATCCTAGTCACTATCAATGATGTACAACATGGATTATAATAAAGAGGTCACTGCTATGATAGTGTGTTCATGTGAATTAAGGCATACTCATGACAAGTGTACTAATACCACAAACACAAACAATTCTCCTAGTGCAAACATCACATGCAAGTATCTACCTAATAAACCCTTTTTATACAAGTCTACTATGCTTCCCAATTAACATATACAAATATCATCACCCTACTAGTAACAAGTCACATCAAGTGAAGTAATGCAATTAAGTGAAACAGGTATAAGCATGAATTATGATCCAAATGGAAATGTACAAAAGAAAATATAACCCTCATCCCCCAACTTGAATATGACATTGTCCTCGATGGAAAAGTAAAGAGAAATGAGAGAATATTACCAGAAATTGGAGGTGCACATCCAGGTAGGTATAGAGTAACAGACACACACTTTAACATATTTTTTTTTTTTGGAAAAGAAGAAATAACTAAAAAGAAAAATAAAAATAAAAGAAAAAAAATATAGGCCGGGACTAAGGAGAATCTGCTGGCGGTGGTGGCGGGAAATGCTGGGCAAACAAGGCGTTCATCAAAGATCGCGTCTCAAAGGCTTTATTTTAAACCCATTGGCCGAGCTGATCGACATGTTGTTGGCTCGTCTCTCGATATGTATAAAAGTTAGTTTGCAGTGATGCAACTGAATGTTGAATGTCGAGCTGTCGGGCGTGTAGCTGGTCGAAGGTCGCCTGAGAATACTCTAGATGCGCTTGAAAATTCGTGCGCAACCCCATGAGACTTTGGTGGTGATCACGAAGAGTACTGTGGACCTAATCCACAAAGTGCTGAAGCTGTAAGTACTCTTCATGAGTTATGTAGAATGGGTCCCCTTGGGGAGGCACTCGTGGAGGGGCAGGAGGAAGTGGGTGGTCGTGGACGGGGTCCGGGGGCTCATCACCCGGGGCACCAACCTGCTGCAGAAAACGAGATATGCTATGTTGCCATTCCCGTTGCCCGAAAGTCAGATAAGCTTGATCAATCTCCTCAGTCGAAGCAATGGAGAGGCATTCAGCTAGAAGACAAGTGTGAGCATGTTGGCAAATGGCAAGGGCCAAGTCAGGTTTTGCATAAGTTGAGGCCGAACTGCCTCTCGTAGAAATTTTCGTAGAAATTTGCGCATATGCATCTAGATGATGTGCGCAAGCGGGACTTGATAGCCATGCTGATACCCATGTAAGACCCGAACAAACTCCAAATGATGCTCAGCCTTATGCCCTCCAGTGGAAGGGAATTCTTATGTATTATGGAATCAATGAATAATAAGCGACCAGGCAGCTTGCTCTGGCGCAAGCATGTAAAACTCGCGTCACCGTGGGCTCCCAGGAAGTACTCTCGGATGAGGCTGTAGATGGGTTGTTGGTCCTCAACTTTTGGGAAGGGCTAACACGGTGGCAATCATGGATTTAGTGACGCAAATGAGATGACCATCAATAATAGACAGCAGTCCGTCCTCGGTGAGTGACTCATACAGGTTCTGGTAGAATAGTCGTACCAGACGAGGATAAGTAGGCGTTGTAACCGTGCAAAGGCCTAACTGCTGCTAGAGTTGGAGTTGCTCAATAGCCCGCAAAGTGGCCGGATCACGCTGAAAATATGGAATGTTGAACTGTGTGAGCTTGTGAGGCGGGCGTTAAGCCCACTCCGGCCGTGGCAAGTCACCCAGCGGTGGGGACGAGGATGGTAGTGACGGTGGCGGTGGTGGCGCTGAGGAGGTGGAACCTTTGGCCTTTTTGGAAGCCCGAGCGGATATACGTCGACTCATGTCTTGCACATACCAACAATAGACACATATACCCGTGAAACCAGCATGAGAATCAAATAAAATATTAAAGCATAAGTCGGCCCACTGATGTACCACATGCAATTCTCATCATTTTTTATTTTTTTTATTTTTTTATACAAAATGTAATAGAATAATTTAAACTTACATATTAACATCTTAACAAGTATTAAATTCAACTAACAAGTAATACTAGGACAATAAACTACATCTAAACAACTAAATAAATAGATAGAAAATACAATGAATTAGAAAAGTTAGGTGTTAATTTTTTTTTTTTTTTTGAATACAGAGGTACCGCACGTGCGGCTGTCATCTTCTTGCTACCTGGATTTTTTTTTTTTAAGTATGAAATATAGATCAAGATTATGAACAAAATAAAATAAAATCAAATCAAAACTCTAATTCTCTACTCCTATACCTACAAACCTAAACAAAAAGAAAAGTTTACCTTGAGATAGTGGAGAAAGAGAGAGAAAGAATGGAGATTCGCCGGAAAAAATGGTGGTCGTCGGAGATTCGTCGGACGGAGAGAAAATAGTGATACCGGCGGTGAGATGATGGTGAGGAAGAAGGAAGAAAGGTTGAGAGTTGAAAGGTTGGTGATGGTGGAGTGTGATGATTTGGTGGATTTGTGGGGTTAAGAGAGAGAGATATAGATAGAGATAGATGATGAGAGGTAGAGAAAGAGAGAGATAAGATCTGTGAGTATGAGTGATAGAAGTGGGTTGGGTGTTGAAGAGGTCAAATTTATTTATTTATTATTTTTTTAATTTTTTTTATTTTCTTATTTGTTTTTATTTTTCAAAATCGAAAATAGAAAAATAAATAAATAAAAAATTGTGATTTTTTTTATATATATTTTCAAAATTTTATTTTATTTTTATATTAAATTTTTTATAATTTTTTAATGAAAATATAAATAAATAAAGAGATAAAATAGTATATTTATTTATTTTTATTTAAAATTTAATTAATTATTTATTTATTTTGAAAAAAGTAAACAAATTAAAAATAATAAAAATAAACATAACAAAACAAAATCTGAAGGAAATAATTTTTTTTTTTTTTTCAAAGAATTGCCGCATGTGCAGGAGTATACGCCGCACGTGCGAACACACACCCCGCACACCTGCTTTTAAAGCAGTAGGCAAATTGGTGGAAAGAAAGTTTGCCGCACGTGCGGGATTCTTTTTTTTGGAAGAACGTCGTTCCGCACGTGCGGTGTGCAAGTCGCACGCCCCTGTGCACTTGCTTTTAAAGCAATGTGCACTTTGGTGGAAGCATAGAATTGCCGTACGTGCGGGAATTTTTTTTTTTTTTTTAAATGACCAAATTCAACACATTTTTTTTAGTATAGCTATATAAATATATATATATATATATATTTAAAAGATTAAAAAAAAGAAAATAAAAAACCAAGTACAACCCAAAGCATACTTAACCATTTCTACCTTCATTTGACATCCGAAATAAATATAGTACTTTATAAAATATCGGAATGCCTAACAAGGGTATAATCTTCACGCGAAAAACACGGGTACTACTTTTCTCCCTAACAGTGTGTGTAACTTTCCCTATTCTCCAATAGAGTGACAGACTAGGTTGATTCGGTATCCAGAATCGAGGCGCATAAAACTAACTCGACCTATGGGGCTGCCATATAGAGTTCAAGTTGGGGTAGTTTAGAAGCAATTTCCACACCCCTGGGTATTTAAACCAGACTCTAGTCTCGGAAATTCCAAACCTTTGTGTTCTAGGCTTTGCCATTCGAACTCTAGTTTCCACCGTCTCAGTTGGTCTCCTAGGAACTCACTACACACACAGTTAGGTGGCTATACCAGACCGTCAGACGCCGTTCGGGCACGGCTAAACCAAAGGAATTACACCTCTAGAGAATTTAAAGTCTCCTAGACTCAAATAAAGCATAACAAGAACAAAGAAAAACATAATAGAATAGAAGGGAAGGAAAATAGAACAAGAAACCAATCAATCAATCACAGTAAAAAGGGTCCATCAAAGCAATGGACTCAATCATATCCCCATTCCTAATCCCCTCTATATATGGCTTGAATCTTTGGCCATTCACTTTGAAAGTGTAGCCAGTCTTTGGATCTTGCACCTCAATGGCGCCATGAATAAATGCCTCAACAACCACAAAGGGACTATCTCATCTTGATCTAAGCTTACCCGGAAAGAGTCTCAATTTTGAGTTAAAAAGCCACACTTTTTGACCGGGTTCAAAGGATTTTCTATTAATGTGCTTGTTATGGAATTCTTTAGTCTGAGCTTTAAAAATTCTTGAACTCTCATATGCATCATTCTAGATTTCCTCCAACTCATTGAGTTGCAATTTCCGGTTGAGCCCAGCCGCGACCATATTGAAGTTAAACTTCTTTATGGCCCACAATGCTCGGTGCTCAAGTTTAACTGGGAGATGGCAAGCTTTGCCAAACACCGCCCTATATGGTGACATCCCAATGTGTGTCTTATAAGCAGTGCGGTAGGCCCATAATGCATCAATCAACCGTTGTGACCAATATTTCCTATCTGGCCTCACCGTTTTCTCTGTTATCTGCTTTACCTCCCTATTTGAGACTTCCACGTGGCCATTAGTTTGAGGGTGGTATGGAGTGCCAACTTTATGAGTGATAGAGTATTTCTTGACTACCGACTCAAAGAACCGGTTACAAAAATGCATACCCTGATCACTTATGATGGCTTTAGGGAACCCAAAATGACTAAAGATGTTTTCATGTAAAAATTTGATTACCACTCTATGATCGTTTGTTCGGGTAGCTATCGCCTCCACCCACTTAGACACATAACCTACTGCCAAGAGAATATACTCAAACCCGAATGACAACGGGAAAGGTCCCATAAAATCTATCCCCCAAACATCAAATATCTCAACCACAAGAATAGGGGACATTGGCATCATGTCACGCCGAGAAATCGAACCTATTTGCTGACAGCGCAAACAAGTTCAAAATTGATGGGCATATTTAAAAATTGTGTGCCAATAAAACCCACTCTGTAAAATCTTGGCAACCGTTTTATGCCCACTAAAATGACCGCCACATGTAGAAGAATGACAAAATGTAAAAATGCTATGCACCTCACTCTCCACCGTCGGATCACTTGGTCGGAGCAATATTTAAATTACTCCAGATCCTCCCAAAACTAATACCTGACCTGTGAAAAGAATCGGTCTTTGTCTTTCTTAGACCAATTTTGTGGAATTTACCTAATGGCCAAGTAATTCACAATATGTGCAAACCACGGGGGGCTCGCTCGTGATAGCTCAAAGAGTTGTTCGTTCGGAAACGAATCATGCAAAATAAGAGGGTCACTAGTATACTCAACGAGGATTCAGGAGAGGTGATCTGCCACCACATTCTCAGATCCTTTCTTATCTCAGATCTTTAGGTCAAATTCCTGAAGCAACAAAATCAATCTAATTAACCTAGGTTTGGTCTTTTTCTTTGATAGTAAATACCGCAAAGCGACATGATTAGTGAAGACTATGACCTTGGAACCTAGGAGATAGGACCAAAATTTATCTAAGGCAAAGACCACAGCTAGCAACTCTTTCTCAGTGGTAGTGTAATTCAATTGTGCATCCGAGAGAGTGCGACTAGCATAGTATATAGCAAATGGTGCCTTATTGACCCTTTGGCCCAACACAGCCCCGACAGCATAATCGGAGGCATCACACATGATTTCAAAGGGAAGCGACCAATCTGGTGATTTCATGATCGGGCCGGTGGTCAGGGCCATTCTCAATGTTTCAAACGCCTTCAAGCATGTCTCATCAAAGATAAAAGGCACGTCCTTAACAAGTAAACTACACAAAGGACGTGATATCTTACTAAAGTCTTTGATGAACCTAAGGTAAAAACCTGCATGCCCTAGGAAAGACCTAATTTGACGCACAAAATTGGGTGAAGGAAGGCCTGCAATGAGGTCAACCTTAGCCTTGTTTACCTCTATACCTCGAGGGGACACAATGTGTCCCAACACTATACCCTCATGAACCATAAAATGGCTCTTTTCCCAACTCATGATTAGGTTTGCCTCAGCACATCGTTCCAACACTCTAGTCAAGTTCCTAAGGCATTCCTCAAAAGACGTTCTAAACACCTAAAAATCATCCATGAAAACCTCTAAGAATTTCTCTACCATATCGGAGAAAATAGCCATCATACACCGTTGAAAAGTCGTCGGTACATTACATAGCCCAAAGGGCATACGCTTGTAAGCAAAAGTGCCAAAAGGGCATGTGAATATGGTCTTTTCCTGGTCAGTGGGGTACACCGGGACTTGATTATACCCCGAGTAGCCATCAAGAAAACAATAGAAACCCTGCCCCGCTAACCGCTCTAGGATCTGGTTAATGAAAGGTAAGGGAAAATGATCATTCCTAGTCGAGGAATTCAGTCTCCTATAATCAATGCATACTCGCAACCCAGTAGTGGTTCGTGTGGGACTAACTCTCCTATCTCATTTTCAACAACAGTGATGCTCGATTTCTTGGACACCACTTGTGTGGGACTCACCCACTTGCTATCCGAGATGGGGCATATAATACCCGGATCTAGCAGTTTCAATACCTCATTTTTCACCACCTCTTTCATATTAGGATTAAGTCTCCGTTTCATTTCACAAGAAGGTTTGGTGTCCTTCTCTAGGTGTACATAATGCATGCACACGGAGGGATCTATCCCTTTCAAATCAGCCACCAACCACCCTATAGCAATCCGATGTGCCACAAGAACATTCATTAACTGACTCTCCTGCTCTGCAGTCAAGTCAGATGCAATGATGACTGGTAAAGTATCATGGGGCCCTAAAAATACATACTAGAGTGTGGCCGGGAATGGCTTCAACTCAAGTGTAGGTGGTGTGACCACAGATGGTATGGCAAGCTCTCTCGACAGAGGAGGAAGTGACTCAAACCGGGCTTTCCATGGAGGAAAATCCGGTGTAGTAGAAGCATTAAGCAAGGCATTCACCTCCTCAACCGACCCGTCAATATCAAAATTTTTGAACCCAAAATGAGCTAGACAAGCCTCTAGAGGGTCCTCTACAAGAATGGAGGGCACAGCCTCCTCCACAATCCTATCAACAACATCCACAAATAAGCACTCCTCTCTCTCATGGGGTTGTTGGAATGCTTGGAAAATATTAAGTTTCACTTGTATGTTACCAAATGAAACTTTCATAACCCCGGTACGACAATTTATGCATGCATTGGCCGTAGCCAAGAAAGGTCGACCTAAAATCACCGGGATTTGTTTCCTAGAACTGGCTACCGGTTCCATATCTAACACCAAAAAATCAACAGGAAAGTAAAACCTATCAACCTTTACTAGCACATCCTCAATCATGGCACGTGGCACTTTGAGGGACCGGTTAACCAACTGGAGAGTAATAGTAGTGGGCTTCAACTCGCCAAACCCAAATTCTTCGTACACAGAGTACGAAAACAAATTGACACTAGCATCTAAATCCAATAAAGCCCTATCAATGAAATGGTCCCCTATAATGTATGCAATGGTTGGGGCACCCGGGTCTTTGAGCTTAGGGGGTGTGTCATTCAACAAGATGGAGTTTACTTGCTCCGTGAGTGTAACGACCCCACCACGTATAATGATTAACACTTAGTTAATTAAGAAGATTTGGATTTAATTAGTCATTATGAGAAGTATGAGATTTAGAATCTATGAGAATTATTGGGCCTAATTCGCATATGGTTTTGTCAAGTATTTATTTTGAAAGTCTAATGGCTGAAGGAGGTAAAATTAATGAGTTTAATTAAATATTCGATTCAGTTTAGTAAAATTAAGATTTGATTAATTGAGTTCGAATTGGAGTTAATTATGAGAATTGGGAATTAAGGTTATTATGAGTTAAATTTATTTGTGAGGTATTCAATTGAGTATGTAATTTATTGGCAAAGATTTTGAAGTTTAATCTGAAATTGAAGATCTTAATGATTTAAGAAACCAAAATTGAGGATGAAAATAAATTTAATTTGCTATTTGGAGCATTTTGAAAGTTTGATTAAAAATCTGATTCAGATTGATAAATTTAAATATATTTAATTAGGCTCTAATGAAAGTCAATTAGACTAATTAAATTATGTGGGATTTGAGATTAGTTATAATTAACTAATTTTGTATTAATCAAAATTTATTAAGATCGAGTGATGTTTAATTAAATTAATCCTAGACATAAATCAAATTATGGAACAAACTAGAATTGTGGGTGTGTATGTGCAGAGAAATATGTGTCCGTGGAGAGAAATCTATGTGTGTGTGCATGTGAAGTGTTGTGTTGGAGCTCAAAGAAAAGTGCAAGTGTGTGCACGTGTTACAAGAAGTGAACATGTGTGAGGTGTGTTGATAACCCTTATGTAACAACCCTCACTCTGTCTTATTCATGCTCATATGCATTTATATGATTTTTCCTAGTTAAGTTTGTACCTGTAGACCTTGATTCGTTTTGCCTAGGTAAAGGTTCTTGTTTTGTCTTGACGCTATCATGTTTTGCCTAAGTGTTATGTGCATGCTTTGTTCCTTCCTTGATGTCCCAAGCCTAGGTCATGTTAAGCCTAGGTCATGCCAAGCCTAGGTCATGTTAAGCCTAAGTCATCTCAAGACTAGGTCACACCTTTGAACCTCTTACACCTAGGACCATATTGGAACCACTTTGGTTGACCTCCACCTTCACCCTGATATATTGGCGGAGATGTCATCATCTAGGCCGATGTGTGCATCACCTAGGCCGAGATGTTATCATCTAGGCGTCCTAGATCTTTGATCCTTGCACCTAGTGATCTTGTTCCTGGACTGGTATGACCTAGACCGAGGTGTGGCACATCTAGGTCGAGGTGTGGTACAGCTAGGTCAAGTGTTATCCTTCCTAGCCGAGATCATTGAAACCTGCTTGCCGAGGCCTATGTCCTAATCCGAGATCATTACCTGCCGGAGTGCCCATGTCACCTTACTTGTTGTTCACCTTTTGTCATGCTCTTGTCTTGTCATTCAGTCACCTTTTTGAGGAAACCCAATCCGGTAGTGCCACGTGTCCCAGCAGAGGGTTAAGTCTGCTGGCAGTAGAGAAACCCACATCATTTGTCATATCTTTGCCTTTATAGAGAGAGAAGGTCTAGGAAGTGCGGAAGAGGAGTTCTTAGAGGGAGAGAGCTAGATTCCAAGCTTGATCTTCACACCTTGAACCGTTAGATCCGTGTTTTGAGGTTAGATTCTTGATCTACTCTTGTTATTCTTTATGTTGATCCGATTACATTGCATGATCTAGCATGATTCATGAGCCATGCATTGATTTAAAGCTTGTTTTAGAAAGAGAAAATGATGTTCATGTGTTCTTGAAGAAAAACCATGTTTTGATCCGAAAGTTTGTATCAAGATCCATGTTTTTGTGTTTGTTTTCATAAGATCTTCAAGTATGGGTACCCAAGTCCATGTTTTCGAACTCATCTCATGAAATCTCAGATTTTGAATAAAGAAGTTGTGATTTTAGCATTCATGTTCCTCATGTTCATGTTCTTCATGTTCTTCAAGGGGGGGAAACCCAGATTTCCAGACTTCATTTCCCTAGGTGTGATCACCAAGACCACTCTTGCCTAGATCTCACACCTAGGCCAAGCATCGTATCTCACCTTGGCCTACCTTGCATGATCACTTGCACCTTAGTCTATCTTGTATGCACACCTAGGCTAACCACTGCACACCTAGTCCGACCATGGTAAACCCTTGCCGGCACCTTGTAACACCTCGGCAGGCAGCTGCATACCGAAGCCTAGGTAACCACACCTCGGCCAAGAGGTGTGGGACCTCGACCAAGACCTCCCGGGTTCACCCAGCTAAGTCATTTTTGCCTAGATCATTTCTGTGCATCTATTCCAAGACCTGGTTAGTACCCAGCATGTTTTCCCTAGATGAAAAACAGTGTTTTTACACCCAGCATGTTTTCCCTAGAAGAAAAACAATGATTTAACTCCCAACATGTTTTGCTTTATCTTGACTTGGTTTTGGAAAGAAATGCCGGGATCATTTTGATTCATGTAAAGTTTGTTTTTAAGAATACATTTCATATCCATCTTTGAGCATCTCTTCTTGTCTTCTTAAAGTGCATTTAGTAGACTTTATTATGTATTTGTAGGTCTTGGATCTTTTCCTTAATCCCTACACCCAAAGAGCTATGTGAGTGGTATTTTTAATAAAGCTATGTTATAAAGTTTTGATAAAGCTTTGCTTCATTTTGAAAAAGTATTTGATCAAGTATGAATGATTATCCCTATTTTGTATCGAGTATTATCTTGTTTTGATGACATTCTTGGAAAGTCCTTTCATGCTAGGGGACTATAAGCCCATGTAGCACCATGTTTGAGAGATTTCTGCCATCGACGGTCTTGCACGGATGGCCCCACCGACGGCCTTGTGCGAGTGGATTTGTCTAATCGATTCCGGGTCGATTATTTCCTTGTTTTGTCCGGAATGTCATCCCCCATGTATTATGTAGATGTTATTAAACATCCCAAGAAGATTTGAAAGATTTGATTGATGAACTTGATTTATCCCATGTTTTGTTTCAAGCTATGATATGTATCGTTTTGATAAAGATCTTGGATATTATTCATTCAAACCTTTATTGATTATATCATTCACTGAGTATCCAAGCTCACCCTCCCCTTTATATATATGTTGGTGGCAAGCAAGAAGGCAGTGACGCCTATGATGTTATTTGCAAGTTGTTTTGGATTCATTTTGCTAACCTCTTGAAGATTATGTTTCTTAATTTTAATTCACTTCTTTTGGATATGTCGGCTTGAGAAGCCTTTTGATCAAGATATAACATGTACTTTATTTTATTTCTATTCAAGTTGTAAACCATGTTAAGATGTATGCCATTTCATTTGATCTATGCACAGCTCTTACAGACTACTTAGATTTAAATTTATTGCTTCCGCACATGTAAGCCCCATATGTATACTCTGATTGTATGTGATTCTTTGTAAGTTGGCCTTTGGTAATCTCGGATTACTGGCCATCACGGCACCATTCTACTAGGGGTGGAATAGGGTCGTGACACCTTAAGTCAACAAGTGTATATGCATTCTTCCATATGTTTTGTTTGGCTGGGAAAGAGAGTAACAGAAAATATGAATTCATGAGTGGAGAGAAAGAGAGAATAACCGAGAGAGAGAGAGAAGCAAAATCCAGTCCAAGAAGAAGAAAATTAAGGGAAGAAAAGCTAGGAGGATCAAGAGAATGAAAAGAGAATCAACTAAACTTCTTGATATTTAAGTTTAAGGTATGAAATCATACTTAATTTTTGTAGAATCTTTACATTACACTTAGAAATTAAAGTTCAAGTTTTATAGATAAATCACCTAAAAGCTGAAATTGAGAGATAATTAGGTTCAATTTCATGTAATTAAAAGGAAATTAGCAAGATGATGAAGAAAATGGAATTATGTTCAATTTATGGAAGTTAAACTTGGAATTAATTATTTTGAGTTTAATTTTTGTAACCTTGCATGAGATTAAGTTCCATTGTTACATGCACGAGGGAATTCTATGAGTATTTGAATTTATATTTACATGCATCATGGATTTTGAAGAAATTGAGTCATTTAAGTTCATATTTTGAAGAGAAAAAGGAAATGTTTTATGAACATCAAGTTTATGGAAATTTAGAATTAATCCTAATGTTAGATAAAGTTTTGATTTTATAATTAGTTTTTTTTTTAATCCATGCATGTAATGTAATTTAAGACTTTATTTAAGCTAAACATATTTTGGAACATATATGATTATGAATTAAGTTGAGATTACAAATTAAGTTAAGTTTAAGATTATGGAAATTAGTTGGGAAATTTATAAGAATATAAAATTAGTAATTTTGATGTCAATTTCATACATGTGAATGATTTTATAAGGAGTTTATGACTTTAATGTCATGTTTTGAAGGAAAATAGAAAGAGCTTGAAGTCAATTTTATGTAACTAAAAAGAAAATGAGAAATTGGAGCCATGTTCAATTTATGGAGATTAATTTAGAGATTAATCACTTTGGGTTTGAAATTTGGCTTGATATGGAGAAAATGAGCAAAACTAAATTTGGACAATTGGAGCATGATTTTGAATAATGATTTCTAATTGAGAGTGTTTACTAAATTATACAATGGCTCTAATTGAGAGTGTACCAAAAATACAAGTTTTAAAGCTTTGAATATTAAATCTGAACTTCAATTACAATTTTGGAAATTCCAGAATTCACACTGTCCGCTTAAGCGAGGGAAGTCTCGCTCGAGCGTGAAAATCGAGCTCCCAGAAGTGTTTCAAAATTTTACAGTCCGCTCGAGCAACCAAAGTGACGCTCGAGCGAAGACTCTATTTTCAGCATATTTTAAAAAATTACATTTAATTCACATTTTAATTCTCATATCTTTCCAAGGCATTCTAGACATGTTTTATGGCTCAAAAAGGAGTAATAAGCTAACAATCAACATTAATTAGTTGATTAAAGAATAAGTTATTAACTTAGTAATACTTGATTAAGAAGCCAAGTGAGAAATTGGTTTACTCAGAAAAGAATGATTTAGTAATAAAAGGGGTTTGTGAAATGAGAACCCAATTCATTTGACTAAAGAAAGAATAAGCGTAGTGGACCTTCGAATTATTTAGACAGAAAACAAGAAAGTCAAGTTTGATCAAGGGAGTAATATTGTGCTTTAATGTGTATATGTTATGTGTTTGTGTAGGTCATACACTATTGTCTGCTTGATCTGTCTGATTTGCTTCTACTACTATCTGTGAGTAATAACTTAGTAAAGCTATATTCAACTTTATTTATTTTCAGTATGATGAATTAAGATCTATTTTCTGAAATGATATGTTCTGTACAATGAATGATTGTCCAATTTCTGACAATGTATTCGTGGCATCTTTAGTATCATGTGATATCTGTTAGCTGGTACCCAGTATTGGAGGTTCCATTATGGAACTTGTGGGGGCCGAATAATGGAAAGATCAAATGGTATGTATCTTTGGAAGACTGATATTAATTGGCTATATCCTACGAGAGCGGGGAGCCGAATAGAATATATGTGCCGAATAAAGTATAAGTACTTAGGGCCGAATAAAGGAAAGGACAATGATTAAAAAGTAGGCCCTGGCCCCGAGGATCAAGAAGAACAGGTATAAATACAGGAACAACGGTTATAGAAAGGTATGTAAGAATCACTTCACAAAGACTTAGAAAGTAAGCTATCCTGAGTGTCTGAACTAACTTGTCCGTCGGAGTGCTAATTCCGGCACCCCTGACCGGAGTGCTTGTATCTTTTTAGGTGACTAGCTGAGGATCGCTAGCGTCTCCTAGGATCCGAAGAGTATTTCCAAACCACTTCCCTACAATTGGCACCGTCTGTGGGAATACTCAAATACATCCATGGCAGGCGTGACTGAAGATCCTTCGGTAGCCATTGACGAGACCGCACAGGGAGATAACCTCACTCCAGCAAATATGCTCGGAAAAGAAACCATCGCTGCAAGACGTGCCTTGAACTTCAACTCACCAACGACCTCAGCGCAAGAGACAAAGCAAGCGATCATCAAACAAGCAAAGCAGAATGAACAAAGGCTGGAGAACATGATCGCTGAAAACGAACGTCTCCGTTAAGATTTGGCCCTCGAAGTCGCAAAATCGAGAGAAGCCATGCACCAAGATCCTGAACGACCTCCGAGGGCCAGTGGACAACAACCTCGAGCCCGACCAAAGGATACCGATAGCGACTCCAACTCATTAACCACGGAGCTCAATAAGAAGGGATGATCCAAAACTTCCAGCTCCTCCGAAAAGAGTCTGCATACAAGGAACAAGCGTAGGAGGAGCAGTTCAGACGAAGAGGACCAGCACGATCCTTTTGTCCGACGGATTGCAAGGGCGGCCCTGCCCAAGAAGTTCAAAGCTCCATCATTCACTCTTTACGACGAAAAATCAGACCCCACTGATCATATCCGTCACTATAAGCAGGCTATGACATTGCATGCAGACAACGAAGCCCTCATGTGCCGAATATTCCCTAGCAGCCTGGGGCCGTTAGCTGTCAGGTGGTATTACAAGTTGGAGCCGGCCTCGATCAAAAGCTTCCATCAATTATAGAAATCCTTCAGGGCCAGGTTCATGACCAACGAGGTGCAGCTGAAACAGGCCGACTCTCTCTGGGCTATGCAGATTCAGTCAGGAGAAACGCTCAGAGCGTATTCAGCGCGCTATTGGGAGTGCTTCAACCTCGTTGACGACGCTTGCAACGACTCCATGGCCATCACTGCCTTCAAAATGGGACTACATCCTGACAGTCCCTTTCGTAGTTCCCTGACCAGAAGACCCCCTAAAACAATCTGGGCGTTGATGAAGAAAGTTGAAGAGTATTGCAAGGTGGAAGACGATGCCTTGAGAATAAAAGTCAGCCAAATGTCCAACAAAACGGCCCCCGTTGAAATTGTTTAACCAATAAGTTCCGCGCCACCTCCTAGCCCAGAGCCTCGGCGACGCGCTAAACGAGACAAAAGGCGGGATACTCGTCGATCAAGCAATCAATGCTCCCACCGGACGAATGAACAACTGCAAGTCGACAGTAGGCGTTCGAGACGTGCGGACAAGAAGTACACAGAATTGTCAGAACCGATCGCTGCAATAATGACCAAAGTCCAACACCTTCCATTCTTCAAATGGCCGTCAAAGATGGTGGGGCCACCCGACATGCGAAGAAGGGATAGGCGGTGCGAATATCATAAAGATCATGGCCACGAAACGGAGAGTTGTTACGCATTAAAAGATCACCTGGAAGAACTGGTGCAAGACGGCCGACTGCAACAGTACGTAAGAAAGGGAAAGCTAACCACGGCACTGGCCTTGAGGCAGGACTCACCTCCACTTGGCGTGATCCATATGATCTACAGCCTGCCTGAACCCCCAGCCGTGCACACAATTCAATCGCATCCAATCCCCTAAAAGCAACGTATTCTGACTGAATGGCCCAAAGAAGCTCTGACAATTACTTACAATGACTCCGATCTTAGCGACATAATAGCTTCCCACATCGATCCGTTGGTCATTAAATTACGCATAAATCGGTTCACCATCGAACGCATTCTCATAGACCCGGGGAGTACTTCAGAGGTTATGTACTACCAAACTTTCACCAAACTCGGCCTCAACAAGTCAGATCTGTCTCCGTCGCCTTACCCATTGTTCGGCTTTAATATGAATCCCGAATATCCGTTAGGGAAGATCATACTACCTGTTCGAGCGGGTTCCAGAACGGTCGAAGTAGAATTCCTGGTTGTAAAGCTCTTTCGCCGTATAATGTCATCATGGGGCGAACCTGGATACATATGATGAAGGCTGTTCCAAGCACTTATCATTAGCTTGTGCGCTTCCTAACAGCCCATGGCATTGAAGAAATCCGTGGCTCCCCCCAATCGGCACAAGCAGAGACTTAATGAAAACCCTATCACTAACCCGATTTGTGGGCTTTGATACTTGTATATGTATCACTTCTGCAATGTAAACCATTTTTCTTCGTGGCTCCATTCATCTCTCAAAGTCTCCGGATTCGGAGCGCCCTTCGTGGATATCACGATTGGCCAAACAAAGTCTCCAGATTCGGAGCCCCCTTTGGTGCATGACACCTTAGGGCCGATTAAAGTCTCCAGATTCGGAGTCCCCTTTGGTGCATGACACCTCAGGGCCAATTAAGACTCCGGATTCGGAGCGCCCTTCGTGGATATCACAATTGGCCAAACTAAGTCTCCGGATTGGGAGCCCCCTTTGGTGCATGACACCTTAGGGCCGATTAAAGTCTCCGGATTCGGAGCCCCCTTTGGTGCTTGACACCTTAGGGCCGATTAAGACTCCGGATTCGGAGCGCCCTTCGTGGATATCACGATTAGCCAAACTAAGTCTCCGGATTCTGAGCCCCCTTTGGTGCATGACACCTTAGGGCCGATTAAAGTCTCCAGATTCGGAGCCCCCTTTGGTGCATGACACCTTAGGGCCGACTAAGACTCCGGATTCGGAGCACCCTTCGTGGATATCACGATTGCCCAAACCAAGTCTCCGAATTCGAAGCCCCCTTTGGTGCATGACACTTTAGGGCCAACTAAGTCTCCGGATTCGGAGCCCCCTTTGGTGCATGACACCTCAGGGCCGATTAAAGACTCCGGATTCGGAGCGCCCTTCGTGGATATCACACCTTAGGGCCGACTAAGACTCCGGATTCAGAGCGCCCTTCGTGGATATTACGATTGGCCAAACAAAGTCTCCGGATTCGGAGCCCCCTTTGGTGCATGACACCTTAGGGCCGACTAAGTCTCCGGATTCGGAGCCCCCTTTGGTGCATGACACCTCAGGGATTCAGAGCTCCTTTGGTGCATGACACCTCAGCGCCGACTAAGTCTCCGGATTCGGAGTACCCTTTGGCACGAACAAAACAAAACTCGCCAACATCAGAAATAGGGTGCTTAACTGAGTATATAAAAAATTCAGAATAAGACGCAAATAAGGTACTTAACTAAGCATATAAAAAATTCAGAATAAGACGCAAATAAGGTACTTAACTAAGCATATAAAAAATTCAGAATAAGACGCAAATGTTCGAAATAAAGCTTTTTATTCGATCAAACAGTTGTTACATAAACGCAACCTGCATTTGAGCATTATAATTTTTATTTAATCACACAGTTGTTACATAAACGCAACTTGCATTTGAGCATTACAATACCCATTTCCAAACTTAAAAGCTAAAAAAGGGAGAAGACGCATTGGTAAAGCGGCAGCGCCGAATCAACTCCCGTCACCCAGAAGTCCTCCGCGGTTTGCAATACCTTGAGCCAACTGTGCCCAAGTCCACCCCTGATACCATTGACAATGTCAAGGCAAAGATCCAGGACAAGGAAGGATAAAAACCCAACGGTCGTTGCCTTTCCTTTCGGGGTGATCTGCTTCGGCGACTTGAAGATTCATGCCAACTTTTGGACGCCCTACTTCCCATACGGATGGGTCCTCTGCCGCGCTCCATGGCAACACCAAGATCGGCTAAACTCCAGTCTCTCTAACTAACATCCCCACTTATCCCACCACACATGAGTGATTGTCTATCTGCGCGAAGTGCCCACTCCTTTTATTTTCAATATTGGCAGCGATCTCGAGGCCCCAATCCCGGGGCGATTTCACTAACTCTAAACTCCATGAGAAAAACGTCGGTTGACATTCGCCACGGCGTAGTTATCCAAACGACTTTTTGAAGCACGTGCACCGTCCGAAAATCTAGGCCCCGAGCCGAGTTGAATTTGCCGCAGCCACCTTACCCACTGGCTTTTGGCTTCCTCAAGTTACAATAGCCTCATTCAGGGATAAACGGTTATCACGTATGGGTCGACCCTGCCGATCAACGTTTATACATTCATTCAAACATATACAGAAACGAAATGCATACATACCAAATACGAACTGCAACAAAATATTTATCATAGAACGCTTTTTATTCTATAAAACAGGCAATATATTACATAGTTTTCAACGCGATTTGCGTTTCAACCTTACAACAAGTACACTTATTCGACGTCACCCTCATCCTCACTCTTCTCGACTTCAAAAGAAGAAAACGGAAAATGTTTACTGTGGTAAAATGGCGATGCCGAATCAATGCCCGACGCTCAAAGAGCTTCTGTGGCTTGAGATGCCATGATCCAACCGTGCCTAAATCCACGATTTTCACATCGGTAAACTTCTTCGGCAAGTTTTTCCTTTGTCTTTTCGATTCCAACTTTTCAGTCGTCATGAAAGCCTTTCTCATAGGCTCTCCCCTTCACGTTCTCCAGTGCGAACATACTTGCCGTCTCACGATCGGCAAGCGCAGAACTGATGAGCCGACTAGTAACCCTTTCTTCCACGATTGGGTTTTCGTGCCCAGCGGTTTGTGCCTGGGCCGCCTTGGTCTTCCTTAACTCGCGCTCAGCCGCCTCCGCGCGAGCCTCCAAACCTCGAATACGTTCATATTTCTTCTCCATCTCTCGACGGGCAGCGCGCAATTGCATGCCAATTTCATAGGCAGTGTAGAGCCCCTTCACTGCCTCGTGAATGCCTTCGCGAAATACTTCGTAGTCTTGACGACCTACCATCGATTGCTGAACCTCAGGATGAAAAATTTGTCGAGCAAACTCGACCGCTACATTTGGGTCCCGCACGATCGAATCTGCCTCTGTTATGGGTCTATTTCCCACAAACACCGCAAAGCTTAATGGGCATGGATTTGAGTCAGATCCCTTCTCAACTCGAGGTTGAGAAGACCTACCATGCGACTGCTTGTCCCGCCTGGGCGACCTACTTCGACGTCGAGGAGACTAACGCCTCTCTCGATCCCTAGAACTCCTACTCCCGGCGCGCAAAGGGTTACCACCCTAATGCATGTCTCCACCCAGCTCAGCTAGCGTCTTCGCTTCCCCTCTGCTGTTAAAGAAAAATCTGTTCGACATTCACACGATTCCTTCAAAAGCTGGAGTTAGTTGTTTACTGTATTCATAAAAGTTGTACCCATAATCATTTATCCTTCACAGAGGCAGCACCCTTAAGGCAATTTCATTAATTGTGAAAACCTCAATCGCCCAGCGCCGACTGGATAGACCCGCCGGCGCCCGAATGATCATGCCCAGCCTGGGGCAAGGATGGGATAGATTAATGAATCCATTTGGCTTAGGTGCCCCAGTCGGCTCACGAATCGATTTCAGAATGATCATGCCCCGCCTAGGGCAAGAAATCTATTCGGCTTAGGTACCCCAGCCGGCTCGCGAATCGACTTCAGAATGATCATGCCCCGCAAGGAATATATTCGGCTTAAGTACCCCAGCTGGCTCGTGAATCAATTTCAGAACGATGATGCTCGCCTGGGGCAAGGGCGGGATAGATTAATGAATCCATTCGGCTTAGGTGCCCTAGTCGGCTCACAAATCGACTTCAAAATGATCATGCCCCGCCTGGGGCAAGAAAGCTATCCGGCTTAGGTGCCCCAGCCGGCTCACGAATCGATTTCAGAATGATCATGCCCCGCCTGGGGCAAGGAATCTATTCGACTTAGGTACCCCAGCCGGCTCGTGAATCGATTTCAGAATGATCATGCCCTGCCTGGGGCAAGGAATCTATTCGGCTTAGGTACCCTAGCCGGCTCGTGAATCGATTTTAGAATGATCATGCCCGCCTGAGGCAAGGGCGGGATAGATTAATGAATCCATTCGGCTTAGGTGCCCCAGCCGGCTCACGAATCGACTTCACAATGATCATGACCGCCTGGGGCAAGAGTGGGATAGATTAATGAATCCATTCGGCTTTGGTGCCCCAGCCGGCTCACGAATCGACTTCACAATGATCATGCCCCGCCTGGGGCAAGGAAGCTATGTGGCTTAGGTGCCCCAGCCGACTCACCAATCGATTTCAGAATGATCATGCCCCGCCTGGGGCAAGGAATCTATTCGGCTTAGATACCCCAGCCGGCTCGTGAATCGATTTCAGAATGATCATGCCCGCCTGGGGCAAGGGCGTGATAGATTAATGAATCCATTCGGCTTAGGTGCCCTAGCCGGCTCACAAATCGACTTCACAATGGTCATGCCCCGCCTGGGGCAAGGAAGCTATTTGGTTTAGGTGCCCCAGCCGGCTCATGAATCGATTTCAGAATGATCATGCCCCGCTTGGAGCAAGGAATCTATTCGGCTTAGATACCCCAGCCGGCTCGTGAATCGATTTCAGAATGATCATGCCCGCCTGGAGCAAGGGCGGGATAGATTAATGAATCCATTCGGCTTAGGTGCCCCAGCCGGCTCGTGAATCGATTTCAGAATGATCATGCCCGCCTGGGGCAAGGGCGGGATAGATTAATGAATCCATTCGACTTAGGTGCCCCAGCCGGCTCACGAATCGATTTCACAATGATCATGCCCGCCCTGGGGCAAGGAAGCTATTCGGCTTAGGTGCCCCAACCGGCTCACGAATCGATTTCAGAATGATCATGCCCCGCCTGGGGCAAGGAATCTATTCGGCTTAGGTACCCCAGTCGGCTCGTGAATCAATTTCAGAATGATCATGCCCGCCTGGGGCAAGGGCGGGATAGATTAATGAATCCATTCGGCTTGGGTGCCCCAGCCGGCTCACGAATCGACTTCACAATGATCATGCCCCGCCTGGGGCAAGGAAGCTATTCGGCTTAGGTGCCCCAACCGGCTTACGAATCGATTTCAGAATGATCATGCCCCGCTTGGGCAAGGAATCTATTCGGCTTAAATACCCCGCCGGCTCGTGAATCGATTTCAGAATGATCATGCCCTCCTGGGGCAAGGGCGGGATAGATTAATGAATCCATTCGGCTTAGGTGCCCCAGCCGGCTCATGAATCGACTTCACAATGATCATGCCCGCCTGGGGCAAGGAATCTATTCGGCTTAGATACCCCAGCCGGCTCGTGAATCGATTTCAGAATGATCATGCCCGCCTGGGGCAAGGGCGGGATAGATTAATGAATCCATTCGGCTTAGGTGCCCCAGCCGGCTCACGAATCGACTTCACAATGATCATGTCCCGCCTGGGGCAAGGAAGCTATTCGGCTTAGGTGCCCCAGCCGGTTCACGAATCAACTTCACAATGATCATGCCCCGCTTGGGGCAAGGAAGTTATTCGGCTTAGGTGCCCCAGCCGGCTCACGAATCGATTTCAGAATGATCATGTCCCGCCTGGGGCAAGGAATCTATTCGGCTTAGGTACCCCAGTCGGCTCGTGAATCAATTTCAGAATGATCATGCCCGCCTGGGGCAAGGGCGGGATAGATTAATGAATCCATTCGGCTTAGATGCCCCAGTCGGCTCACGAATCGACTTCACAATGATCATGCCCGCCTGGGGCAAGGGTGGGATAGATTAATGAATCCATTCGGCTTAGGTGCCCCAGCCGGCTCACGAATCGACTTCACAATGATCATGCCCCGCCTGGGGCAAGGAAGCTATGTGGCTTAGGTGCCCCAGCCGACTCACGAATCGATTTCAGAATGATCATGCCCTGCCTGTGGCAATGAATCTATTCGACTTAGATACCCCAGCCGGCTCGTGAATCGATTTCAGAATGATCATGCCCGCCTAAGGCAAGGGCGAGATAGATTAATGAATCTATTCGGCTTAGGTGCCCCAGCCGGCTCACGAATCGACTTCACAATGATCATGCCCCGCCTGGGGCAAGGAAGCTATTCGGCTTAGGTGCCCCAGCCGGCTCATGAATCGATTTCAGAATGATCATGCCCCGCCTGGAGCAAGGAATCTATTCGGCTTAGATACCCTAGCCATCTCGTGAATCGACTTCACAATGATCATGCCCTCCTGGGGCAAGGGCGGGATAGATTAATGAATCCATTCGGCTTAGGTGCCCCAGCCGGCTCACGAATCGACTTCACAATGATCATGCCCCGCCTGGGCAAGGGCGTGATAGATTAATCAATCTATTCGGCTTATGTGCCCCAGCTGGCTCACGAATCGACTTCAGAATGATCATGCCCCGCCTGTGGCAAGGGCGTGATAGATTTATCAATACATTCGGCTTAAGTTCCCCAGCCGGCCCATGAATCGACAACAAAACTAAGTTTGCCTCCTCAGGCGCCCGAATGATCATGCACCGCCTAGGGCAAGGGCATATTAATCATGATATTCAATCATAGAAAGGTCAACAAAGTAGTCATTCTAACTAAAGTAGTGAAAGGCAAACATTCTACACCAACATAACATCACAAACTGCGCATTAATAGTGACACAAGAAGATAATTTTCATTAATAAATTGAGCGTAGACAATAGCCAATTTATACATGAAAACTACTCGGAACCAACAAAAGTCCTAAAAACAAAAACATACATTAAAGGGGAAAGTATTTCATAAAATTCAACTGACTCCCAGATCAATCATCAGGGTCAGACTCAAGTGGCTCAACGTCCACCTGCTCATAAGGAATTGGCAAGGCCAATGTAACCCCAGTAGCACCAAGGGGCTTGAGCCACCCATGTTTGAACCCCCGATTCTCAAACCTGGGGACTTCATCTATGTATTCTTTGAAGGCGGCGCCTTTTCCTGCTTCGAATGAGGCAGAAGCCTTAGATTCTGCCTTTTCCTTAGCCGCCTTCAACTCTGCTAACTTAATCTCCATCCTGGTAAACGCCTCCTCGGCTAGCCTAAGCGATTCTTTGCTCACGTTTGCCCTATTTTCGGCTTCAGAACGGTGCTAATCGACAGCCCGAGCCCTTTCCACTTCGGCTTCGGCTCGCGCAGTCTCCATAGCAGCCCTCATCATCTCAAACTCGGCCCTGCTCTTTTGATCGACCACTTTCGACTACAAACGGTCAATCCTCTCAAGGGCGTCATGTAGGCGGCGGCCCAAGTCGGCGATCCTGCCGACCGTCTGCAAAATGAGTTGCGATCGTTAAATGCCATAGGCAACCAAAATCAAAACAAGTCAAAGTTCACCAACTAAAAGGGCTGACTGTGCAGATAGAGCTATGGCCACCAAATCCAGCACGGCATGAAAGGACGCCTTATCAGCTGGTAGGGAGACTAACGCTGCCAAGCTCAAGGCTACCGCCGGATCGGTAATGATGGATGCATCAGAAGGAATCGGCGTGTCTCTAATCTTTGGTTGAACAATAAAAGGAACAACCACGTCCGATTCTTCTAAGTGAGGCCTTTTGTCGGCAAGACTATCTTCTGAATCAGCCTCTCCCTCGGCGTTACGCTTCTTGCCCCGCTCTTCCGGAATCAACCGTTCATCAATGACCGGTTGTTCGACCTCTTTCGCCTTTTCAGCCTCAACAATCTTAGCCAGCTCTTCAATAACGGGTTTGGAAGACTCAGCCAAGGCAGGTCCAGAACGAGCGGCCTCGGCCTTTTTTCGGGCGGCCATACACTCGACATTTTTCTTTCGAGCCATCTGCGAGAGGCTTTCCCCAGCCATACCTTCAAAAAAATCGCCAAGTAAATCTCCCAAACCTCCAAAAATATCTCCAAAAGAAAACTTGGCCCGACCCGAAGTGGACGGCGAGGTAGGCTGACTACGTCTGGCTGCCTCAAACGCCGAGTTTAGGGTCTCGTCAACCTCTTCGGCCTCCTCAGCGAACTCTCTGTCTGGTTCGGTGACTACCTCTACCACCGGCTCGACGTCTTGCCCCGAGTTAGAGGCTTCGAGACCAACTAGTCTGAGACTCTTGAAGCTAGGAAAAATAAGAGCCGCAAGCTGTCAATCGCCGAATGGAATTGGAATATTGTCAGCGGCCGAAAAAGTAGTGTAAGTAGGCTCGTATCGAAGGAGTATGTGGGCCGCTCTGCCTTACTTCTGTAAGTTCGGACGGCCGAAGTATCCAAGTGCAGTTGCAACCTGCGAAAAGACCGCGTCGTCGGCAGAAACCAGAATCTTCTTCAAATTATTGCCTGCAAAGGCAAGGGGTTAGACATAGGGGGAAAGCCGAGTAAAAGAAAAGTTCAGTAAAACACAAGGAGGCACACGGCAACCTGGTTCACCCCTCCGTCTGGGAATAGGGTCTAGGCGATCCTCGCCTTCGCCAAATTCCCAGTTCTCTCGGATATTGACCATTACGTCATCCACACGCTTGCCAGAACTGGCGAGCATGGTTACCAAATGATGGTCAGTATCCTTGGCCCTAAGAAAGTACCGCCCAAGCCGATCGGAGGATTTGGCTAAAGCATAGCAGTGCCGAATGGCCGGAACCCCAAGGTCAATCCTGAGGCGCTGGTTCAACTCTATGATCCCCATTACGATCCGAAAAAAGTTCACGTTGAGTTGAGAAGGAATCAGACCCCAATAGCGGAGGACGGCCCTAAGGAATGGATGTAGGGGAAAGCGGACCCCGCCCTCTGCAATGGATAGGAGAGGAAAGACGATTGAATTTTGATCCTCTCTCTCCATATCCAGACTGTTGTCCATCACTAGAGATAGATGAACATCGTCGGGGATGCAAAAGTGTCGCCGGAATCTGGAGACACGACCCTCAGAAAGGAGGTCTTTCAAGTGTTTGGCCATTTTCACGGGGAATAAAGGGTTCACCAAAATGAAAGTGATAAACAAAAAGTAAGATTGTAAAGAAAAGAGAAGAAGACTTATGAGGAACAAGGGAGACGAGGGTAGACGGAGAAGAGTTACAGAGAATGCGAGTCAGAGAAGGGATATTTGCTGGCGGTCCAAGAGTCTCGAATACTCGACGAACTGTGCATTCGAAAGGACTGAAATTTCAAATCACAGTAAATGCGAGACGCAAGGTTGAGGCGGGAAAGCGTAATGATGAACGAAAAGGTGTGCGCATCCTGACATCTATATTGGGGTACGCAAAGCTGCCTGACCTATTTTAACCTTTCCAATTCAAGACCAAACACGCCGATTAACTTCTGTCAATGGGGAGTTCGGGGGGTAATTGTGGGGACCGAATAATGGAAAGATCAGATGGTATGTATCTTTGGAAGACTGATATTAATCGGCTATATCTTACGAGAGTGGGGAGCCGAATAGAATATATGTGCCGAATAAAGTATAAGTACTTAGGGCCGAATAAAGAAAAGGACAATGATTAAAAAGTAGGCCCTGGCCCCGAGGATCAAGAAGAACAGATATAAATACAGGAACAACGGTTATAGAAAGGTATGTAAGAATCACTTCACAAAGACTTAGAAAGTAAGCTATCCTGAGTGTCTGAACTAACTTGTCCGTCGGAGTGCTAATTCCGGCACCCCCGACCGGAGTGCTTGTATCTTTTTAGGTGACTAGCTGAGGATCGCTAGCGTCTCCCAGGATCCGAAGAGTATTTCCAAACCACTTCCCCACAGAACTTATTATGTCTGTCATCTGTTACCCGTACCGAAGGCTCCATCATGGAGCTCAACATGCATATTCTCTGTTACTCGGTATCGGAGGTTCTAATATGGAACTTATTATGTCTACCATCTGTTACCCGTACCTTAGGCTCTATCATGGGGCTCAGCATGTTTATTCTCTATTACCCGGATCAGGAGGTTCCTTTATGGAACTGGTTATTCATAACCACTATATGTTCTGCATCTGTTCTGTATCTATTCTGTTAGCGCTAATGGATGTACCATGCATGATTAAGTATGAATTTTGATTTTTGTATTTGATTTGAACAAGAATATGAATATGAATCTGTTTATGAATCTAAGTTATGATTTCTAAATCTGGTATAGACATCATTCATTAAAATCCTTTACTCTGTTCTTATTCACTAGGCTCTAGCTCAATGTATTATTTATGTATGTAGGTGATCAAGCGCGTGACCAGGCTTAGAGGCATTTGCCTGGGATCTATTTTTGTCAGCCAACCTATGTGCCTCCCGTGGAGGTTCCGGATATGTTAAGTGACTATGGCTATGTGATTTAAAGTTTAAGTTTTGTTTTCTTGTTTGGTTAAATAAGTCTTGTTGTAGACACCCTATTTTTGACCGTCCTCAAGACTTGGACGTCATCGTTTGAACACTCGATGATCATCCATGTTCATGTTCGTCTTGAGTTCTCGGAGGTTTCGATCGCGTGCCTTGCCTCAAGGCCTCTCGACTTGTTTGTTTTGTGCTTGGTTGTGTACCAAACACTTGTATTTTTGCTTCTAAGGGCAAGGAATGGCTTGTTGGCCATCCCCACACCTCACCGGCCTTGGCTTGAGGCCACTGGCCCTGTTTTCTTGCTACCGGCCAAATATTTTGGTCAGTCGGCCGGCCATTTTTGTTGGTCAATCGCCCATATTTTCCAGCCGACCCTTTTCCATCTGCTTTTGACAGATATTTTATGCCAGCTGTCACAGCTGGCATCCACATTACACCCCCTCCATACATGTGTATGGACTGATTTGCTCCTTGCTTAGCTTCTCTTGGAAGTCTTAGAATTTGAGCCTTGATAAAGAGCGAGCTCCTCCTCCCTCCTCCAGGGTTCAGAAAAATTAGGGTTAGAGAGTGAGATATAGTTTTGTATATATACTCCCTTGTTTGATCCTATTTTGTGCCTTAAAGTGAGTTTTTGTCTTACTTTTGCACTTGAACACCTAGCATTACACCATTCTTGGGTTGCTGAGGCATTAGAGGGTTATTGTTAGGGTTCTTGGGTTGATTTTCATCAGAGGAACTTGCTGGAGCTTTGTTCTTGAAGAGTTTCTACAAGGGTGAGTTCCTTGCTATCAATATCCCATTTTGGCTTAGGCTTTTAACCCTTCTTGCTCATTGTTTTAAGCTTCGACTATAACTGATAAAAGTTCTAATTTTGTGTGCTTTAGAACTTTGCTTAAGGTCACTTTGAGGTTTGAGGTTGTCTCCCCCCTCCCCAAGGCCTTGTTAGGCCTTGTTTTAGACCATACCTTTTGGCCATTGTTTTGGTCTTTGCATGACCTCTCTACCACTGAAATCCAGAGGATTTTCAATGGTGGAGAGGTGGTTTTGAGGTCCTTAAAAGGAGAGGTGGTTTTGAGGTCCTCTCTCCTTGTTGTCTTTAATGCTTGCATAAATGGCTTATGTGGTAGCATGCATGTTTAGTTTGTTTTAGCTCCATTTCAGCATGAATTAGGCTTTGTTTTGCCATGATACATCTTTGTTTTGAGTTGGTTTAGACATGCCATGTATGCTTCATACACTTGTCTTGTAATCCCATGATTCGGCCTTAACATGCATCATGTTGTAACATGTGTTTTTAGCATGATTTTGGCTCAACTCCATGAAGCTTTTAGCCTTGTTGTAGCATGCTTAAGCTTTGTTTTTCATTGTTTTGGTTATGCTTGCATTGTTTTGTATAGCCACCATGCAATCTAGCTTGTTAGTTTAGAGTGTCCAAGTTGCTAGCATGCTCTATGTGGATCATTTCAGTGGTTTGGCATCACTTAGAATGTTATTTCAGTCCATATTTCATGCTTATAAACTTACACTTATCACTCCTTTAATGTCTTAAAGAGTTTGTGTTTTATGCCTCGTGAATGTGTCATTGTGTATGCCATCATGCTTAGGTCATTGGGATGCCATCTAAGTGGATTTTTGGGTTCATTTTGACATGTCATAACTCTGTTTTGGGTTGCTTAAATCATGCCATGTTTGGTTGTATTAGGTGTAGTGTAACACCTCTTTGATGGCCTTGCATGCCTCATGATTTTGCCCCTTTGTTTTAGCTTGTTTTGGCTTTGGTCATTGCATGTTTTAGGCTCACTTTAGCATGATTTAGTTTTGGGTTATACTTGCCATATGCTCTTTGTTTTGTGTAGTTTTGGTTCAAGTCCCTCGACTAGTCTTAGGCTTCAATCTTGAGCATGCCATGTTTGACTTGTTTATGTGATTTGGCATCACTCCTAGCTTCATTTCAGAGCATGTAATTGTAGACAAGCCCGTGGGCTCCCGTGCTACAGTTCGGACTCGATTTGTGTCACGGTTCTAAATCTGAACCAAAGAGTCCAAATCCGGCAAATCGTTTTGAGAAAACAGATTTTTGAAAGAAGTGCCAAACATGGACTGCTTTGCCAGATACAGAGTCGCCACCTAAATATTTTATTTTGGGAAATTTAGGAAACCCTGACTCGTTGCCTAAGGCCACGTGTCCGTCATCACCAAAGTTGTCTCGGCTCGGGAACTTGGATACGATTGGGGAAGGTCACTTCGTGAGCACCCCCGCTCGCCCGATCAGAGACCGGCCTCTACTAACCATGATATCTATTTTTGAAAACATTGTATGTTCTTATTCCGGTTATTAGCCTAGGTTACTATGTGATGCGCACAGCATACAAGTATAGACTGAGTCGCCTGAATTGGTACAAAACATTTTATGTTTGTTTGTTTGAAAATGGTTTGGTGGTGCTACCCGCAGGTAGGCTTAAAATGCAGATTTTGCCACCCTCGGGTGGGCTTAGAAAAGATGGTTTTGCCACTATCTAGTGGGCTTAAAACAAACAGTTGATGATTTATTCCAATCCAAATAACCTAACCTTCACCCACAGGCATTCAGGCAGTTATATCACATTAGCAATTAGCCTCATGGTAAGCATGCTATTTATGGCAGTCACTCACACGCATGCAAGGATGCTAAAGCATAAAACTTACCGAGTACTCCAAGCCAAAATAGAAACTTCATTAGAAATCATGCATGATCCTAAGTATACAGAAATGCCTAATGCAACACATGCAAAAATGCAACTATAGCAGGCTCGGCTATTCTACATATGGCATATGGAATGCTACAGCTAACATGTATTCAATTTGGAATTGAAAATACAATGCAGTTAGTATGATGCGCCGAGCCCGGTGCATGCAAAACAGATGAATGAATGCAAACATGCTATCATACTGTATGCTAATTGAAATATGCCCTAATCTAACCATCATAAGCGGATAAATAAAAGGGAGAAAGACGTGGGGTTGGAAGACATACAACACACACACGCACATTTATTACAGTTGTGCCCTCGCGCAGAGGGTCCGAATAAATATACAGTCCCGAATAAAAGAATATTACAGTCCAAATAATATACAAATTCCTAATTAATTTAACAAATAAATTAAGAAAACTGAATAAAACTGGCATGCAAGCCAGGGACTGCCTTGCTTCTGATGGATGATGCATGTCCGGGTTGCCTTGCGCAGAAATCCACCGGGATGCCCCAATTAGTCTCTGTTTAGCAGTTATTCTTGAAACGCGTGCCAAGTCCCGAAAAATTGCTGATTCTTCATTTTGCTGCAACAGAGAACAGGAAAAGGGCATAGCAATGTATTTTCACAGATATATGCATGCCTCGATCCTCGTGCCACCAATCACGCATATCGAGGCATGATGGCCGAGGATTCGAAATGCACAATTCAATATAGGATGAATGCATATGAAAAACACAACAAGACCTGACCCCATCATGGAAGATCCGGAGTGTCGGTGACTGAGGAATTGAGACACATTCCGTCACTCGGAGTACGAAATGTACCTCGTTTCCCGTGCCCGGGCTAACTCCTATCCCGAACACGATGCAATATGCATGACATGCATGAAATGCAACTAAGATACAATCCTAATATACACAATGCTATGAAAATGAGATGCCTCGAAATGCATGCACACGAGCACGCAAACCGAGGAAATGCATGAATGCGATCTAAGATACAACCTAGTATGCACTATGCTGTGAAAATGAGATGTCTCGAAATGCGTGCACACGAGCACGCAAACCGAGAAAATGCATGAATGCGATCTAAGATACAACCTAGTATGCACTATGCTGTGAAAATGAGATGTCTTGAAATGCGTGCACACGAGCACGCAAACCGAGGCGATGGCATACGCAATGCAATATGGCTAAAATGGCATATAAAATACAAAATGGACTTATACTAACATGAGAGAGCCTCAGCCACACTCACATAAGAGGCCGAAGGATGAAAACGAAGTGCCTCGAAACGCGTGCACACGGGCACGCAAACCGAGGCAATGGCATACGCAATGCAATGGCATGGAAAATGATATGCAAACATGGACTTATACTGACATGAGAGAGCCTCAGCCACACTCACATAAGAGGCCGATGGATGAAAATGGAGTGCCTCGAAATGTGTGCACACGGGCACGCAAACCGAGGCAATGGCATACGCAATGCAATATGGCTAAAATGATATGCAAACATGGACTTATACTGACATGAGAGAGACTCAGCCACACTCACATAAGAGGCCGATGGATGAAAATGAAGTGCCTCGAAATGCGTGCACACGGGCACGCAAACCGAGGCAATGACATACGCAATGCAATGGCTAAAATGATATGCAAACATGCTAATGGAATTTCAGCACTGAAATGTGGGGGAAAACAGCCCCGAATAAGACGAGAGTACACCCGATGCATGGAATAGTCCCGAAACATGAATTTTGGCACCCGAAATGGCCTATAGCTATACCAAACATGCACAATATGGACATGAAATGAATAGACAGAAGCAAGGCAGCCCCAAAATAAGCACTTTTACAGTTCAAAGCATGGCCAAACAGCAAACAAAAACAGGGCAAAACTAGCATGCAAGAAATGGCCCTAAACATGAGATTAAGAAGCAACTCACAGCTGCTGTCCTCAAACAGATTAGGGCCCTTCAACAAAGTTGAAGAGGGGCCCAAAACATGATCTTTTACAGTTCTGAAAATAGCCCAAAAACAAACATAGGTATGGCTAAGCTTTCATGCAAGAAATGAGCCAAAAGATGGCCAAAGAAGGAAGTGGTAGATGCAAAGCCCAAACAGAAAAAGACTCTTCTACAATACTGATGAGGGACCACAAATAAGGCATTTTACAGTTGAGGGTCGGACCCAAAACAGTATGCAAATATGTCAAAAATGCTATGCAAAATGAGGTCCAAAAGAGAGATATAACATGAAGTGTATAAAAGATGCCTCAAATCATGAAAGGCCCTTAATGAAACATGAAGAATGGGCCGAAATAAGACCTTTTCTAGATCTGTAAAATAACCAAAAACAGAAGCACAATAGGCTAATAAATCATGCAAAAATGGGGATTAAAAGAGAGATACAACACAAAGTATAGGAAGGGTGCCTCAAAAAGTGAAGGACCCTCAATGAAACATGAAGAGATGGCCAAAATAAGACCTTTTCTAGATCTGAAAATCGTCCAAAAATGGAAGCATAATAGGCTTCCAAGTCATGCAAAAATGGGGACCAAAGATGGATATAAAGACAAGTGGTACATGGAGGTCCCAAACAGTGATAAGCCCTTCTTCAATGTTGAAGAGGAGCTCAAAATAAGCCTACTTATAGTTTACATCATGCTCCAAAACAGATCACACACAAGCTAACAATATCATGCAAGAAAATGACATTTTAGAGGGATAATGAAGCAAGTGCAAGATGGAGGGCTCAAATAGGGTTAAGCCCTTAAGAAAAAGTGAAAAGGAGCTCAAAATAAGGCCACTTTCAGTTAGGGCCGGAGCTCAAAACAGTAAGCATGGCTGGCTTACAAAGGATACAAGGAATGGACCAAGAAAAGGGGAAATGAAACTCACCCTTGAAGACAAGTCTTTAGCAACTCTTGGCTTGAGTTTGTAGCACCCTTAGGCCTTAGAGAACACCTTCAAACTTCTGGAATGGAGGATGGAAGGGTGGGGGTTGGTGGTGTAGAAGAAATGGTGGTGTAGGACTTGGAGGTTTTTAAGAAAATGAGAGAGATGGAGTGAGATTTTTGTATGCAACCTTGAAGGTGATTTTTTCTAACCCCTAATCCAAATGCTAGCAGCTGGTTATATGGACAAAAAAGAGGGAGCAAAGGGAGGCAAAAGGTGGGGGAAAAGGAGGCAAGTTTTCCCCCACAAAATATCCCCCGGATTGAGATATTTTCTGGGGGATACAGCTATACAGCTGTAAACTGTGTATTGCAAGGAACATGGCCGGCCAGTTTAAAAGGGGAAAAAAAGTCATCCACCAGGTAAGTGGCCGGCCGGCCAAAAAAAGTGGCCGGCCGGCTAGGTCAAAGGGAAAAAAGTGGCCGGCCACCCCTTAGGATGAAGCCCCAGAAGTTAGCTTTCCAATGGCGCAAACCTTGCATTAAAATTCCTCCTGTAGAAAAAGTTATGCCCTTTTCCGTGAAGCCGCGCAGATTCGGTCCAAGCGGACTTCAACCAACCACATCTCTCCCCCCTGGACTTGGACTTAGGAGATTCTTGAGTGCAAAATGAAGCCCCGGAAGTAAGCTTTCCAATGGTGGTGGCCTCATATCTTAATTCCTCTTGTGCAAAGAGTTACGCCCATTTCGGTGAAGCCGCGCAAATTTTTCTCCTTCCCGGATTCATGCTGAACCACTTTTGACCAAAAAAAAGTTGGCTTTTCAGCAAAATTGCTGGCCTCCCACCCTCCTACAAGCTTTCTAACAGTGAAAATAAGGTCTCCACCAAAAATGAGTCCAAACCGATGCAAAATGAAGGTTCGGGGGCCGAAACGCGCAGCCCGAGGCCCCGAAAACTGGCTGTTAGGCACCGGGAGTGGTGTTCGACCACGAAGTGGGTCTCTCAGACCTCAGTGTCCCTCAAAAGGGAGAAAATAAGACACATGCCAAAAACCAGAGCAAACGGAGATGGTTAGGCGGTCCCGAACCGAGGCACACGGCCAACGGTTCCGAAAAACCGGAAATCGGGCTCCGAAATGGACAAAATGGCCTACAGCCACAAAATGTAGCCCACGGCCACTGAGAGATGGTCTACGAGACCTCTCCCTCCCCTCAGGAAAAGAAACAAAGAAAACCGAGTCTGGTTCGCAAACCGAGGCAAGGCACAGAAGAGGGTTCGGAAGTCCGGAGGCGGGGCTCACGGCCGTGACTCTGAAACTTCTGAACAAGCACAATATGCAACATCACCAAGCGCTCAATCGGTGACATCTGAGTCTTAAGGTCGGTCAAAAATGGGGTGTCTACAGTAATGTTGTCACATTTGCATGCTTTTCATTCCTTTTAAGTGTGCTTAAAGGTTGCCCCTTTTGTGCTTAAAGTGATAGGCCATTAGCATGCATGTTTGTATGTGGTTTTGTCCCTTATCCCTTAGCATTTTGGCCACTGTTTTGGACCTATTAGTGAGCTGTCCATCTTGGTGTAAGACCATTCCCGCATGTTGTTGCATGCTTGCCTTGCATGTTGTCGCATACTTGGCCTATTAATATGTTGTTGCATGCTTAAGCGATAGTGCATTTGGCATGCATTCTTTTGGTTTTACGTTGCTTAACATGTTGTTACATGTTCGCCTCACATGTTGTTACATGATTGAATGAAGTCACATGCTTGTTTGCATGTTTGTCTTTGCATATTGTTATATGCTTATTGCTTTGTGCAACATTGTTTGTTTGCATGTTCATGTTACATTAGCTTGCTTGCATGTCTAGGTTGCATGGCTTTAAGTATGCATTCCTTACCCCTTGATAAACCATGATAGAGGTTGGGGGTCCCTTATTTGTTTTGTGTGCATTTTATTTGACATTAAAATGCACACTTGGCACCTTGGGCCATCATGCATTGAAATGCGTGATTGATGGCCCGAGGGTCGAGAGCCATACTTCCTTGAGTTCGTAGCATGATAGGGAGGGTGGTCGTGCATACATTTGGCTTGAAAATGCATTGCCATGTTCTGTCTGACCTCTGCTGCAACAAAACAGGATTCTGCAGGAAGAGATGGTCGGTAGACCATCTTTATTGCTGGCCGGCCATTAATTTTTAGCCGAGATTACCACAAATGGTCGATGACCAGTTCCCTATGGTCGGTGGCCTCACCTCTTGGTCGGTGACCTCCCACAACCCTCAAGGAGTAGTTTAGAAGCAACTTTGAGACTTGTGCAGTGTTCAGAGGTGCAGACCAGTGTAAACAGAGGCAGCATGAGTATGGCGATGGATTTCCGAGCGGAGCCGAGCGTACACGCATTCATCCCTTTTCCCGAGGCCTCTTTACTGCTTTCTTAGCTTAATTAATTCATTTAATTAATTAAGTATTGTGTAATATTTAATTAGCTTGTTAGTTAATTAATTTGTATTATTTTTTCGGTCCCTCCCTCGAGAGGGCGCAATTGTGTAATAAACGTGCGTGTGTGTGATGCATGTCTTCCAACCCCCACATCTTTCTCTCTTTTATTTAACTGCTTATGATGGTTAGTTTTAGGGCATATTTGATTTAGCATACCTTATGCTATGCATGTTTGTATTCATTCATTTGTATTGCATGCACCGGACTCGGCGCATCATACTAACTGCATAATATTTTAATTCCAACTTGAATACGTGTATCAAATTGCCGCATATCATATGCCATCTTAGAGTAGCCGAGCCTATTCTAATTGCATTTCGTATGTGTTGCATTAGTCATCCTAACATGGACTTGGATCATACATTTGATTACTAACATGTTCTTGTTTTGATTCGGAGTACACTGTGAATGTTTATGCTTTAGCATCTTGCATGTGTGTAAGTATTAACATGACAGCATGCTCACCATGAGACTAACTGCTTAGTTGATATAAACTGCCTGAATACTTGTGGGTGAAGGTTGGATTACTTGAATTGGGACAATTCATTGAAATCCGCATTTTAGGCTACTTGCGAGTAGCAAATTTCAAACCATTTTCCAAAACAAAACGGATATACGATGCTTTGTCCCAAATTAGGCAATCTAGTCTATACTTGTGTGCTGTGTGCATCACATAGTAAATTCTAGCTAATTAACCGGAATAAAAACACATATGTTTTCAAAACTTGATATCATACTTAGTACAAGCCGATCTTCGGATCGGGCGAGCGGGGGTGCTCATAGATGACCTTCCCCAATCGTACCCAAGTTCCCGAGCCGAGGCAACTTTGGTGATGACGGACACGTGACCTTAGGCACGCGTCAGGGTTTCTGAAATTCTCCCAAAATAAAATATTTAGGTGGCGACTCTGTATCTGGCAAAGCAGTCCATGTTGGGCACTTCTTTCTAAAAATCTATTTTTCAAAACGATTTGACGGATTTGGACACTTTGGTGATTTATCGATCTTGCATTGCACTTTGTGAGATTAGATTCAGAACCGTGACATCGAGTCCGAACTGTAATGAGCCCAATGAACAAAACGGGATTCTCTCCTGGGACGTTCGGGAACGTCTACACTTTTGTATTTTGTAAATAGGGCTAAATCCCTTTTTGTCTAATCTGTATATATATTATGACGTAAGGATGATGTGTATATATGTACATAAAAAGTTTAAAATTTTTCTGTCTCATATAAGTCTGCACAGCTCAATGGACGTTATATAATTGTTATTTGCTTCTGCTAGCCCCTAATGTTATGTTAATTTGTCTCAGAAGCCTTCGGTAATCCTAGGATTACTGGCCGGTTACGATGCTAAACCTATAGGGGCGGGTTTGGGTCGTAACAATGAGTATGACCTTTTGGGACACATGTGTCCTAGATTTACGCTTTTGCGTACAAAGGTCCTTCGGAAATTTCGTATAGGAAGGTACTTGCTTAATCGCCTTCAACATGGGGAGATTGAGGCCTCGTTTGGGAACAGGCTAATTTAGTAACTTTTTGGCTATTTGGCTAAAAAGGTAGGTAAAAAAAACTTGTATATTTGGGATGACTTTTTAGCTAATTACGAAAAGATGTGCAAAAAGTAGAGAGAAAAGAGAATCTTTGACTTTTTTGTATGAGTTGTTGGCTTTTTGGCTAATTTAGTAACTTTTTGGCTAATTGGCTAAAACAGTAAGTCCCCAAACGGGGCCTGATTTTTACTTGTTTAAAAACCTCCATCATTGCTTCTATGGATACCGTCTTCTTATTAAAAGGGGACGGTATATCAAGACATTGGGGAAAGGGTGCCTTAGGCACATATGGTGCCTTGGGCTCATGTGAAGTGCTAGGGACTAAGTCATCCCTCTTAAGTGTTTCCTCCTTACCCTTGCTCTCATTGGGTGTACCACCGTGGTCACCCTTCTTAGCTCTAGTTACATCAGACGCAATTGACTGAGGCTCTAACTCCCTCTCACTTCTCACAGTAATCACTACTTGCACCTGCTCATGGTGCTTTCCATTCCCACCCGAACTCTCTACCCCGTATTGTCCCTTAGAGTTGGCCACAATTTGACTCAGTAATTTTCCCTCCTCTCTCATAGTCATGTGGTTAGCCATTTGACCCAATTGGTTCTCTAGCTTGGCAATGGAGTGAGTATGAGAGTGAACTACTGGTGTTAACCCCTTAAGTTCGAAGGGAACTTCTAATACCTGAGTCTCAAAGGCCGAGTTACCTTGAGGAACAGGTGGGGTTGTGGTTGCCGGTACGGTTGTGAGGGTCGATAAGGTTGCGGTGTTCGGTAGGATGATTAGTTGGCAAAATTATTAAAATTTTGCCTTGGTGGTGGCGGATTGTAAGAAATGCCTTATGAAGGAGGTCTCCATGAAAAATTAGGGTGATTTCTTCATCCGGGGTTATAGGTATTGGAATATGGGTCATTACCCAGGTTGGAGAATCCTTGAGCCGCATTCACATGCTCTTGGACTAACACCGAAAATTGGGATGCCGAAGGGCACTCACTCAAGTCATGAGTAGGGTTCGCACATATAGCACATGCCTCGTGAAATTGAGGGTGATCTTGCTGTGTAGGGGCATGTCTCGCAGCTAATAATTGATCCATTTTGTGGGACAATGTCTCTACTTGTTGGGCTAACTCTAGGTTTTGCCCGACCTCATAACTGCCCCCTCTCTTCGGGGCTCCAACTACTGGTTGCCGGACTTGCCGGGCTGCAGAGGCATGGTGAAGGGAATTATCACTTAGGTTCTCAAACAATTGCCATGCCTCGGCATCATTTTTGGACATGAATGTCCTACCACAGGATGAATCCAGTATTTGGCGGTGCGGCTCAGTTAAGCCATAATAAAATGTTTGAACAAGTTGCTAATCAGGCACTTGGTGGTGGGGACACTGTTAGAGAAGGTCTCGAAGTCTTTCCCACGTCTCATGAAATTGCTCGCCATCAATTTGAGCAAAATTGGTAATGGCTCGCCTAAGTTGGTTGGTTTTACCTATGGGAAAGTACTTCTCCAAGAACCGTTGTTGTAATTGGTCCTAAGTTGTGATTGAATTAGCAAGTAAGGAATTCAGCCAGTGTTTGGCTTTATCCTTTAATAAGAATGGAAACAATCGCAACATTAAGGCCTCATTTGTGAAATTCTGGATCCTCACTGTTGAGAAAATTTCTATAAATTCATTCAAATGTTTGTAAGGATCATCATGAGCTAGTCCATGGAATGATGGGGAGCATTTGTATGGTGCTGGACTTAATCTCATAATGAGCAGTAGTGGTGTTAGGTAATTGGATGCATGATGGTGATGTATATGCAGTGGGTGTGAAATAATCCTTAAGGGTCCGGTTGGGCACATTCGGGACATTTGGATCTTCCATCTCTAATGGCTCAATGTATGAATATGAATATTCAAGCCTAGGAACATGGGCAGAGGCTCTAAGTCTCCTAAGAGTCATTTCTAGTTCAAGGTCCAAACTCCATAATTCAAGGTGACAAGAATGGCCCCCGTGCATACACTACCCCTCCCCACACACAAAAAGTTCAAACTCTGTGCACTAAGTTACGAAAGCAAAATAACAAAGGGAGAAATACTCACAGCGGTTTAACGAAAACGCTTTACTCGTCTTGCGGGTGCTTGACGTGTAGACATTGTCTCCAACCTTTAAATGAGCTTTGTCTTTCTTTTTAGCACTTTGGTGCTTTGCTTGTGAGTGTTTGCTTCTGTTTAAGCACTTTAGTGCTGCGATTTTTTTTTTTAATTTTTTTTTAAGCTTGATTGCGCTTCGCTTGCACTTCGGTGATAGTTTCCACTTTCAAGGCTTTACACACTTAGCAACACGAAAGCATAAAATCCTAAACTAAAAATTAAAATAAGAATATAACTTTAAACTAATTAATTTCGCCAGAAGTCCCCAGCAACGGCGCCAAAATTTGGTGAGTCGTTACACACACCAAAATTAAACACAAAACTACACCAAATTCTTTTAGAATAATAGCAAGTCTAGGTATCAATCTACAAGGATAATTGTGAAATTAAACTAATTAACTTGTTAAATTCCTAAATCAATTTTGATGAAAAGATTGATTGTACATAACTTAATTTAATAACAAATAAATTAAACTAAGTAATTAAATTATCAATTATAAATAAAATTGGATTTACTGATTTGGGGAAAAAATCTAAGGTGAAGAGTCCACCACTAGTCACGTAAATAGGGTTTCCAATTGAAATCAATTATGTTATGGTTCGAACGAGATAATGCTTTGCAACTACAAGTTCAAAGCATTTAACAAGAAAATCATCGCGTTCAATGTACAAGCATGAACCATCTCAAGTAGTACGAATCGTTTACTTTAAACTAGGGTAGTGACATGGCTTGTCCCTCGTAGTATAGTTCGTCTCATACCTTGAATGTGAAAGAATAGAAAACTCTTGTATGGAAGACATTCAACAATCATAGAAAGCCGAATACTTGAAGAAATAATGAAAATTATATATATGAAACTTCTAAAACACCATCCAATTGTTCAAACCTTTACATAATTGAAAATTAAAAAAAAAAACTAATTACATGGCTAGGGTTTCATCAAAACCCTAGAAAAAGACGATTAGCCACTCATAAAAGAGTGGGAAGAGGAAGAAGATGAGGAAGAAGACCCCATGGAAGTGTCTTTCAAGCTTTTTGGAGCAAATCCTCTCTTGAAACCATAGCCTCTCTTTCCTTGCCAAAACAATTTCCAAACCCTAATCCAGCCTTTTTCTTTCCTATTTATCCTTCTGCTGCCTTTCAAATAGGTTTAAAACATCGGGCCCGTTTTCCAAGAAAAGTCAACGCACGTGCGGGAATCTTTTTTCTCTTCAAATTCTGTCTTTTTGCCCATTTTACGCTCCGACTATGTACAACTTGATTGACATTAAACACACATAAAATATACAGTTTGACAAGCAAGTAAAGTTAAGAGATCCTAATTAACGGTTTCAATGTTGTACAATTCGGCCTTAATCAACTTTGGCTTAGTTTCTCAATTTATATCCTACCCTCTCCGAAGAATTGAATAGTCTATCATACGTGGGATACCATATTGAGATAGATTATGAATCCATACTTCAATTTTTTACCAAATATTAAATTAATAATTTTATTAAATTATTAATTCAATCCTAAGCATATATTCGTCCAAATAAATATGGTCGGAGGGTGTTCATAAATAAGTGCATTCCACCCATTAGAAGCTAAAAGTGACAATTATCAAACCAGTGCCGCGGGGGAAATACGAGGGAATGCCACACGGCAAATTGTGGACTTCAAATTGAATGGGGTCGAGAGTTGTTCACCACAGTGCCTGAACAATACAAACTCCTCCCGTCTCAGAATAATATTTTTTTTTATTATTGAGAATTTAATTATTTTTTATAGTATAATTATTACATTTTAAAAATATTAATTTTTTAAAATTATTTTTTAATAATATATTTTTTGAGAATATCAATTGTTATAATTGTACTTTTTATGTTATTAATAAATTTAAAAGAATAGCAAAATAAGAAATTTATATTATTTTAATAATTAATTTTTGAAAAATGACTAATATTTTGAGATAATAAAAAATAAAATAAGAGACTAATATTTTAAGACGAAAAGAATACTTCTTTATTAGTCAAAAATAGTGAGCCCATCATTTTATGTGGGATTATTTTACTTTTTGAATATAATATCTATATCTTTAAACCAATCACATTTGCTGTAAACAAATTTATTTTCGGGCGAAGAGAGCACACGAGATAAGTTAATGCGTCATAACTAGTCATGCATGTGTGAGAGCAACAGAGAGACAATTCTATTAAACAATTGTTTTTGAATGGATTTTTATTTCTTTTTATTGATTATTTTTTTAAAAAAAATTAGATATATTTAATCTAAATATTTCTAAAAAGTAAAAAAAAAAAATCACTAAAAACAAAAGAAAACTCGTCTAAAAACACAAATAAGTTTTAGTTCTAGTTTTCTTGTGGTTTTAGCAAAAACTTTTCTTTTAAAATATCTTAATTAATTTCATTTAAAAAGTAAAAAATTAAATTAAATTATTAAAAAAATTAGGAAAATTGATCTATAAATCCCATATTTTGATCTTGTGAACTATATAATCATAAATGTTTTCTTGTTAACCGTCTAAGAGCATCCACAATGGACACACTAACGTGTGTGTTAGTATCAGGTGCCAAGTTTTGGCTAGCATAGGGTATTGTTTGGGGCTGCAATGGAGTTGTTAGTGTGTGTGTTAGTGGTGTGTGTTAATATGTTTGTTATCTGCAGTTAGCGTTTTAGCTAGCAAAGGGGAGCGTTTTTTGGGCTTACCAGTTGACCGGTCAATGGCAAATTTTTTTTTTTTTTACTTGTTGGGATTTTTTTTTTGACTTGAAATTTAATTTTGGGCTTGAAATTTTTGATTAAACTAAATTATTTATTTATTTTATTTATTATATACACATATATATATATATATATTTAGCGCACATCTTAACACACCTCTTAACACATCCATTGTACCACCATTCATTCACTATTCACTCACTAAATTAACAAACTCTTAACACATATTTTTGAGTCCTACTTTTAACAATTTTTATCATATAACACACTTTAACATATAATTTTAATACATTCATTGTAGATACCTTTATCCTTGTGATTGGTTGTTTACTAATTTACCATTGTCAATAATTGTTAATGTAATATGGAATAAAGGTGTGTGTTTTTCCCGTCCCTTGAAGAAGTGTACTAATAGTACTTTGTTATTTTGCAGACGACGTAAACACATTTACAGTGGGTACCACTAGATGATCTCACACAGTGGACGTGAAACAGTGAGACTCTGTTTGGCAACGTTTATATTTTCAATTTATATTTATAAAAAATTTATAAATTAATTTTTATTTATTTTTAGAAAAATATAAACTACAAATACGTTTGGTAATTGACAAAATATTTAAAAAAATTTAAAAATATAAAAATGAGTGAGAAATGACAAATGGTGAAAAGTGGCGGCGGAAGACGGTGGTGGAAAGTGGTGACGGTGTGTAGCGGGTGGTGGTGGGTGGTGGCGGATGGGTGGGTGACGGTGGCTGGTGGTGGGTGGTAGCGAGTGGGTGGTGGTGGTGGCGGTGGTGGCGGGTGGTGGTGGCAGGTGGGTAGTAGTGGGTGGTGGCGGGTGGTGGTGGTGGGTGGATGGGTGACGTTGGCGGGTCGAGGGTGGTAGCGGGCGGGTGGTGGTGGTTATGGTAACGGGTGGTGGTGGCAAGTGGGTGGCGGATGGCAGGTGGGTGGTGGTAGCAGGTAGGTGACGGGTGGTGGTAGTGGGTGGGTGGGTAACGGTGGCGAGTGGTGGTGGCGGGTGGTGGGTGGTGGTAGCAGGTGGGTGGCAGATCGCCGGTGGTGGTTGATGGCGGGTGGTAGCGGTGGGTGAGTGGGTGACGGTGGCGGGTGGTAGCGAATGGGTAGTGGTGGTGGTGGTGGTGATGGCGGGTGGGTGGTGGTGGCGGGTAGGTGGCGAGTGGTGGTGGTGGGTGGATGGGTGACGGTGGCGGGTAGTGGGTGGTAATGAGTAGGTGGTGGCAGGTGGGTGGTGGCGGGTAGGTGGCGGGTGGTAATGGTGAGTGGGTGGATGGGTGACGGTGGCGGGTAGTGACGAATGGGTAGTGGTGGAGGGTGAGTGGCAAGTGGCTGGTGGTGGTGGGTAGCTGGTAGTGGCGGGTGGTGGATGGTGGTGGTAGGTGGATGGTGAGCGGTGTTGGCGGGTAGGTGGCAGGTGGTGGTGGCGGTGGCGAGGGATGGGTGGTGGTGGCGAGTGGGTGGTAGGTGTGTGGTGGCTGGTTGTGGCGGATGGTGGGTGGTGGTGGCAAGTGGGTGGTGAGTGGTGGTGGTAGGTGGTGGTGGCAGGTGGGTGGTGGGTGGTGGTAGCGGAAGACGGTGGTGAAAAATGGTGACGGGTGGTGGTTAGTGTTGGGTGGTAAAAAAAAAAACCTCAAAACTCAAAACGAAAATATATTTTTTGAGTTTATATTTTTTAACCAAATTTATAAACTGAAACTACTGATTTATAAATTAAAAATTTACCAAATAAATTTTTATTTAAATTTTTATAAATATAAACAAAAAATTAAAAATGTAAGTATTATCAAACGGTAGCTAGACAACGTGAACACATTTAGAGTAGGTACCACTCGATGATCTGAACACATTTACAGTGGGTACTACAGTTGCATGTTTGGTCCAAAGTGGGTACGGGTAAGCGAGTTACAGTGGGTACCACTAGATGATGTCACACAGGCAACAACAATGACATCACACACATGCGGCATGTCCACACCCAAAAATCTACTTCACGCATGTCGCAAATAACCTCTCGTTCACCTCATGCACAGAAAGATTCAAAACCCTAATCCCCCCTTGAAACCCTTTGTAAACGAGAATTTCACCCCCTCAAAGCGGGTGGTCACACAATTCAAAAAAAAAAAAAAAATTATTCTCCAATTAATTAATAAGAACATCTGTAATAATCAGGGCCGGCCCTGTCCTAAGGCAGGTAAGGCTTGTGCCTTAGGCCCCATATTTTGGCCCAAAAATAGGGCTTTCAAATTTAAAAAATTGTTGTAGGTTCAATCTTTTTTTTTTTTGGTTTTAAGATCAATTTAAAGGGCCCCAAATGTTTTATTGGGCCCATGTATAATTTAGCCCATATTTATTTTTAAATGTGTTTGGCCCATATTTATTAAAATGAAAATATATAAATAAATAAATAAAAAACAATAGGGCTCCTAAATTTGGTAAAACATATAAACATATATAACATAGGACCCCTAAATTTGGCCCAAAAATAGGGCCCCCTAAATTTGGTAAAATATTATAGGCTCAATGTTTTTTTTTTTTTTGGTTTTAGGATCAATTTAAAGGGCCTCAAAATATTTTTTTAGGTCCATGTATGATTTACTCCATATTTATTTATAAGTATAGTTTGGTTCATATTTATTAAAATGAAAATATATATTAAAAAAAAAGTGTTTGGGCTCAAGAAAAATAATACATACAATATATGGGCCCTATTTTTTTATTTTTTTATTTTTACCTTCTTTATCTATTAGATTTTAGTGAAATAAATAATTTTGCTCAAATTTTTTTACCTCGGTCTTTATCAATTTTAATTGAATAATTGTTTCCTAATTTTTTTGTTCTAATTTTGTTTTATTAAATTGTTTTATTTATAATTTTAATAATTATATGTGTAAGTAAATTTTTTTATGGTTACAAACAAATAAAAAAATTATAACTTACCGTTTTATTCATGAATTTTTTTTCAATATAAAAGGGTTCTAATTTCCGAAATTCGCCTTAGGCCCCGACGAACTCAGGGCCGGCCCTGCTAATAATAGTAGGCATTTTATTTATCTAAATATTACTATAAAATATTTATTTTATTTTACTTGTCAACTGTTTTATATTTCTACTCTAGCCATACTCTTTATTTTAGCTATTCATCCAAGTACTATTAATTTTATAGAATGTCACGTCAGCAACAAAGATGGAAGGAAATAATCCTAATGATTAAATACATTTTACCTAATCCTAATGTAGCTAGTGAATGTGAGCTGAGCCAAAATGCCTAATCATATGCCTAGTGCATTGGAGTTAAAAAAAGTGAGTCACATTAGGCATTTTGACTAACAAGCATTATATGCCTAGTGGGTTAAAGATGCTCTAAGAGTGTGTTTGTTTGGAGGGATTATTTCATGGGATTAGATTATTAGTCCATTCGGAATAATAGTAAAATTGTTTGGTTCAATTTTTTTGCTCCGGATTAATAGTCCTTCCGGGCTATTAGTCCCTCATATGAGGGATTATTGTATCTTAGAGGGAGGGGTGGGATTATTTCCATGGGATTGGTATCCCATGGGACTAATGTGTGAAATGTCCGTTTTACCCTTATGTTATTACTTATAAATAATTGAAAAATGGTAAAATAGTCTTTTGAACATTTATAAATTATTTTTTTAGTGTTGTTAATTTAAATTTTATTTATTAAATAAAAAATATAAATTATAAATTATAAATTTAATTTAATTAAAAATAATAAATTAAAAATTATGGCCTTATAAATTAAATTTTTTTAGTGTTGTTAAAAAATTAAATTTATATATTAAATAAAAAAAATTTTAGTGTTATTAATTTAAAATTATATATCAAATAAAAAATAAAAAATATAAATTATAAATTATAAATTTAATTTAATTAAAAATAATAAATTAAAAATTATGGCCTTATAAATTAAATTTTTTTAGTGTTGTTAAAAAATTAAATTTATATATTAAATAAAATTATTTTTTTAGTGTTATTAATTTAAAATTATATATTAAATAAAAAATATAAATCATAAATTATAAATTTAATTTAATTAAAAATAATAAATTAAAAATTATGGCCTTATAAATTAAATTTTTTTAGTGTTGTTAATTTAAATTTATATATTAAATAAAAAATATAAATTATAAATTTAATTTAATTAAAATAAAATAATAAATTAAAAATTATGGCCTTATAAATTAAAAAAATTTAGTGTTGTTAAATTATAGATTACAAATTTAAAATTATATATTAAATAAAAATTATAAATTACAAGGGTAAAATAGTCTTTTAAATATTTATCCTTATCCAGTCTGTTCAACTAAACATTGGATTCACAAAAAATAGTTCAATCCACACATTTAATCTCATGACGAAACAAACATAGGATACAAATCCATTTCAACCAAATAGTCCGGGGACAATGTATTCCAGGACTAACAATCCGATGGATTACAATCACACCTTATCCAGTCCGTCTAAACAAACACACCCTAAGGGTATATTTGTCTAATCAATATCCGTCCACATTTAAAAAATGACATGATGATCACACGTTGCACCTAATAAAGACTTCTCAATCAACTATTTAAAACGTGAGACTAAATAGTACAAAAGTTTCGAAATTAGAACTTTTCAATGAATTTTTCAAAAAATTATTAAAAATAAATAAAAATTCGCTTAAAAACAATTTTTTTAAAATTAAACAAAAACGTACCCATTTTTGTGGGCACAAACAAACAATGTTGTTAGGTTAACAAACCATCTTTCTCTTCATTACTAACTCTTTGGGACCAGCTAGCCTTTTTGGGACCTGTCACATAGTTGATTCTTTTAGCTAGCTAGCAACTTGAATGCAAAGGAAAACAAAGTCATCCCAACCACTGCGTACTATACCTTGTGGGTGTTTCTAAATTTGGTACACCGCCATACTGAGCCAATAACAAATTAACACGTCAATATTTTGATTGACTTTGATTTGGATCATTTATGAATTATTAGCTGGACTATAATCAGGTGCACTCAGCTGAAAGACGGCCAAATAATTGTGTCATATTAAGGGTTAATTTGGAAAAATTATTGATTAATCCAAGGCCTCATGTGATTATGTCCTTCATCAATCATAATTTATTATGTTTTCTTATATTTTTTAATAATTCAATACTAATTTATGAGTCTTATCATTTTGTTAATTATAACACCATTAAAATATTTCATGACGGCGTCTCAAGACAAACTAATAACTTCTTATTAGTTTGATAGAAGAAGCCACAGTACTCATTGTTGTACACTTAACTGTATTTATTCTAATTTTAATTTTAATAATTTTAATTGTTTAATTTTTAAAATATATCTAATATAACATACGTAAAGACAAAATTAACTTAATCAAATATACAATAATTTTTTCATTAAATAATAAAAGTCAATCTGCATTTGTTCGCTGAATTGACAGATGCGGATTGAGTAGATTGGTGGATTGACGGATGGATGCTAATCGGTTTGGAGATTTAAACTTTTACTTATTTTGAACATAATATAACAACTTGTCAACATTTTTTTTGGAAAACAATCCAACTTAACATAACCAAAAAATTATCAAGTAAATTGTCAAATATCAATAATAAATACATATAAGAAAACCATATATTATCAAAACTATTTCATTATTTTTTTATTCAATAACTATTTAATTTAATTTTTAAAAAAATGACAAAGGATTTCCAAATTGAAAACAAATTAAAAAAATAACAGAATATCTAAACTTTTTTTCAATTGAAAACACAAACAGAATATCTAAATTTCTTTTCAATTGAAAATACAAACAAAATATCTAAACAAATTGAAAATACAAAATCTTACAAATTACTTGAAATGCTCGCGGTTTGGCAGTTTGGTTACAGTAAAAGGAACCTCAAATTCGCTATCCGTCCAAAACTAGGCAAATTGAAAAAAATTAATCCGTAACCGTCCGCACGTCATCACGCATTTGTCTAAAATGCAGCGAATCAACTTGATTTGGTTGATTTAGACAGATCGAAATATCCGTTACTCATCCCTCCCACTAATGTATGTTCTAACCATTAACTCCATTACAAAGTAATGAATCACAATTATATTAAAGTTAAAAAAAAAAAAAAATCATTATTGAACTTCCAAAGTGGGAGTGAGAATTGTGTAAACATTATTGAAGATATTTTGAATTTTTCACAAAAAAGAAAAAAAGAAAAAAAGAAAAAAAAAAAGAACACATAATAAAAGTCATATGAAATGATCACATCCCCATTGAAGAAAGAGTGATGACACTAGAGTTGGAGTTGTAATGCCAACTCTAGTGATGTGTGAATACATAAAAAAAAATAATATGACATCATAAGTCAAAACATCAAATCATAAGGTGAGACCTACCTCTAGAGCTCCTTATTTAGAGATTTCAAACATTTTTGTTGAAGAAATTATTGTCCGTAGGTTGGGAATAAATTGATTTCCAAGCAACCAAACAGGCTCCTCAAAAGCAAAACAGAAAATTGATTTACAAACATAAATTTTGTACAAAAAAAAATAAATTTTCTACCAAAATGATATAACACTAGCATATTTTTAAAATAACAAATCATTTTGATCAATTTTTTTAATTTAAAATGAATAGATACAAGTTTATAATAAGATACTTTAAAATTTTTCTATTTATATATATCATTATTCTCACTTCATGATTATGTAAACCTAGGATGCTCAATTTTTTCCCGTGCATTATGAAAACTTCTAATCACTTATTTCACTTTCAGTAGTGTTAGCAGTCATCTATTCCTGTTATACTTAGGATTCTTGTATTCCTATACACCTAGGTTTCTTGGCTTATATATACATGCTTCCCCTATTGTATTGATTCATTGAATATATAATACATATTGTTTTTTTTTCTCTCTTTACTATCATAACATGGTATCAGAGCCTAGGATTTTTTCCTAACCTCCTCTTCTTCTTCTTTACGTTTCTTTTCTCTCTTGTCTGGCAGATTAATTTCTTTTCGCGTTGGTTTTTTTTTGGGGGGGTCTCTAGTCTTATCTTGTTTCACCGATTGGACTACACCATCTTTTTCGTCTCTTCAAGACGAAGCCAACACCATCAGGATCATCTTCATCCGCCTCCACACGCGCTGTCACACGTCGCCAGAAGATAGACACGCGCTATGCCGTTTTATACGCGCCTGGACGTGCCTCTGCCCCTGTTTCGTGCTATTTTGCGTCGCGGACTCACCTGCTACCGTGAGCCGCGTGTTTTGACGTCATTGCTAACGTCAGCCCTGACTGCCTGTGCGCCACTGCTCTTCTTGCTATTGTGCGTTGCGCACCCCTCTACTAACGTGCGCCGCGCATTTTGATGTCAGCCTCCTTGCTGTGACGTTAGCCCTACTGCTTGGTTCCCTTAATTGGTCAAACACTTTTGACCAGCCATTTGACCAACCACTTTGCCACCTTCTGGGCCGTGTTTTTGGCCTGTTCAGATCATATCTTACTTGTTTTTGGCCTCCTAAATCCGCTGGTGTGCTCTGTTTTGGCAAAATCAGCCTCTACAAAGCACTATCTTCATTTTTTGGTCCTATTTGCTCATCATGGATCGTACCGACCACATCCACTCTATTTCTGTTATCCTTAATGGGTCAAATTATGTTAGTTGGGCCCAAGCTCTCTCTAGCTTCATCAAAGGGAGGTGCCTTTGGAGGATCATTACTGGTGCTCTTCCCAAACCTACCCCGAAGGAGGATGAGACTGACTCTGCCTTCGATAACCGTCTTGATGAATGGGAAAGTAAGAATTATCAAATTATCACCTGGTTCCGGGCTACCTCTGTTTCTTCCATTCATCTTCAATTTGGCCGGTTCCAGGATGATACTCAAATTACTTCCCCTGCCAAAGCAATTTGGGATTTCTTGAGGGACCGTTATCAGACCATTGGCCATGCTCATCAATATCAACTGTTGCAGATTCTTCATCACATGCGCCAGGCACCCGGTTAGTCTATCAATGAATTCTTATCCCAGATGTCGTCTGTTTGGGACCAGCTAGCTCTTTCTGAGCCTACATGGGCATATTATGAGGATGCGTAGCTGTTTATTACTTATCGGAATCATCAACGACTATTACAATTCCTTATGGCTCTCCATAGAACTTTTGAACCCGTATGTGCTTCATTGCTCCATTGTTTGCCCTTGCCCACTTTAGAGCAAGCCATTACTGAACTTTTATCAGAGGAGACTCATTTTAGGACTCTTAAATCTCAGAATATGGATTCTGTTCTTGCTACGCCATCATTCTAAAGTTTCTCATCTTCACTGCTTGTTAGTTCATGCCAGTATTGTCTCAATCGTGGCCTGCCTGCCACTCACTCTTTTGTTCAGTGCCCGGTTTGCGAATGCTTTACTTGCTATAAGACTGCTCCCGGTCATCTCCAACGCCATTGCCCTCGAGCCTCTTCCAAGAAACGGTCTTCTCGTTTTGGGTATCAGTCCAAACCTAGCCAAGGTTCTCGCTCTGCTGCTGTTGCCTCTGAGGGTTCTTCTCCTTCCCACTCCACTGCTTCCGCTACTCCTTCATTCTCTATGGATGATGTTGAGTCCCTCATCCAACAGGTGCTTGCCAAAACCGGTACTCTTCCCTCTACTGCTCTTTCAGTGACTACAGGTAATTCTTCTTAGTATTTTGATTCCGCATGCTGTAATCATATGACTTCTGACTCCACTATGTTTGCTTCTATATCATCATCATCTTCTGTCCCCATCATCCACACTGCTGATGGTTCTCATATGACTGTTCATCACACTGGTCACATTTCTACTTCTATTGTGTCTTTTTCGGATGCTTATCACATTCCTGCTCTTCACTTGAACCTTATCTCTGTTGGTCAGTTATGTGAACTTGGTCTAACCGTTACCTTTTCTACTAATGGTTGTTTGGTGCAGGACCCTCAGACGAGACAGATCCTTGGGATAGGTCGTAAGCATGGACGTCTGTTCGAGCTTACCCATTTTCACATTCCCCACAACTCATCTACTGCTGCTCCCATTGCTTCCCCTGCTGCATCTACTTTTACCTTGTCTTCTTTACAGCTTTGGCATTGCCACTTAGGACATGTCTCTTTTAGTCGTTTGAAAACTTTAGTTTCTAGTGGTTAGTTAGGTCGTGTCCGTTGTGACGATGTCGATTGTTTATCTTGTCAATTTGCTAAACAACTTGCTTTATCTTTTAATAATAGTATTTCTATGTCTATTGCTCATTTTGATCTTGTGCATTCAGATATTTGGGGACCATCCCCCATACCGACCATGAGGGGGTCAAGATATTTTGTGATTTTTGTTGATGATTTTTCTCGTTATACTTGGCGTTTTCTTCTCAAAAATCGATCTGAACTTAAATAGATTTATTATGATTTCTCTACCATCGTCTGTACTCAGTTTTGTCGTACTATTAAAATCTTTCGTTCTGATAATGCTCAAGAGTACTTGGATTCTGAATTTCTGTCTTTTCTTCGGGCTAATGGTACACTCTCCCATCGCTCTTGTGATGGCACGTCCCAACAAAATGGACACGCCGAAAGGAAGCATCGTCATATTCTAGACATTACCCGGGCTCTTCTCATCTCTTCTTCTTGTCCTGAACAGTTTTGGGGAGAAGCTACTTTCATTGCCATCTACACCATAAATCGTGTCTCTACACCTGTCATAGCTAATACTTCCCCTTACGAGCGCTTGTATGGTTCTTCTCCTGACTATACCACTCTTAAATTTTTTGGTTCTACTTGTTTTGTTCTACTTCAGCCTCATGAACGCACTAAACTAGAACATCACTCTCGTCTTTGCTGTTTTCTAGGGTATGGTATAGAACATAAAGGGTATCGTTGTTAGGATCCTATCTCCAAGCGACTTCGTATTTCCCATCATGTGGTCTTCTGGGAACACAAAATGTTTTCAATCCTTTCCAAGTTCCACTTACCACAGTCCACCCACTTACCATTCTTTACTAATCTCTCTATAGACCTGTTTTCTAATAACTTTGATGCAGATTCTGACTCCATGATTCCACAGCCATCTGCGCCTATTGTTCATCCTGAGGATCCTGTGTCTGTTGATGGCCCTACACCTTCTCCTGTTAAGGTTCCTCCTCCACCAGAGCATCATTCCACACGGGTACGGAAACCTTCTGTTCTTCTCCGTGATTATATTGTTGGTTCCACTGCCTTTTCCTCTCATGAACCTACTTCCTATCAAGAGGCTTGTTCTAACCCTCTTTGGCAACAAGCTATGACTGATGAACTACAGGCTTTCGATAAAACTCACACCTGGGATGTTGTTGATTTTTCTCTTGGCAAGAGTGCTGTTAGTTGCAAATGGGTTTACAAGCTCAAAACTCATTCTGACGGTTCCATTGAGCATTAAAAAGCTTGCCTTGTCGCCCGAGGGTTTTCTCAAGAATATGGCATTGACTATGAAGAAACCTTTGCTCCTGTTGCTCGCCTTACTTCTGTTCGCAGCTTACTTGTAGTGGCTACTGCTCGCCACTGGAGTCTCTATCAGATGGATGTCAAGAATGCATTCCTCAATGGTGATCTCACTGAGGAAGTTTGTATGCAACCTCTTCCTGGTTCTTCTGTTCCATCAAACAAAGTTTGCCAACTTCGTCATGCTTTGTATGGTTTGAAACAAGCTCTGTGTGCCTGGTTTGCCAAGTTCAGCTTTACCATTCGTGACTTTGGTTTTTCCTCCAATGCCCATGATCTTGCTTTGTTTATACATAAGACGGAGCATGGTACTATTCTCCTTCTCCTCTATGTGGATGATATGATTATCACTGGAGATGGCCCCGCAGGTATTTCTAGTCTCCAACAGTTTCTTCATCGTCAGTTTGAGATGAAAGATTTGGGTTTGCTTAGCTATTTCCTTGGTTTGGAAATTTCTCAAGATTCATCTGGTTACTTTCTTACCTAGGCCAAGTATACTTCTGATCTCTTGGCTCGTGTTGGCCTTACCAACTGCAAGACTGCCACCACTTCTATTGATCCTCAGACTCGTCTTACACCTCTTGAAGGTTCTTTATTGTTTGATGCCACCAAATATCGTCAACTAGTTGGCAGTCTTGTCTATCTCACGGTTACTCGTCCAGATATTGCTTATGTTGTTCACATCGTCAGTCAATTCATGGCTGCCCCCCGTTCTCCACACTATAATGCTCTAATTCGCATTTTGCGCTATCTTAAAGGCACTCTATTTCATGGTCTTCACTATTTCGCCCAGTCTTCTCTACAGCTCCATGTTTTTTCTGATGCAGATTGGGCAGGAGATCCTACTGACCGTCGTTTTACTACTGGGTTTTGCTTCTTCTTAGGCAACTCTCTTATTGCCTGGCGTAGTAAGAAGCAAACACTTGTTGCACGTTCTAGTACCGAGGCTGAGTATAGTGCTCTTGCTGACACTACTCAGGAGCTTGTGTGGCTTCGTTGGCTTCTTTTTGATATGGGAGTTTCTCATTCTGCTGCCACCAATCTATATTGTGACAACCAAAGTGCTATTTAGATTGCACATAATGATGTCTTCCATGATCGCACCAAGCATATAGAGATAGATTGCCACTTCATACACGAACATGCTACTAAGGGCACTGTTCGTCTTCTCTTTGTTACCTCCGCTGATCAGACTACCGATCTCTTCACCAAAGCTCATCTTCGAGGACACTTCTCTGATCTCCTCACCAAGCTCAAGTTGTTATCTGCCTTACCACCTTGAGCTTGAAGGGGGTTGTTAGCAGTCATCTATTCCTGTTATACTTAGGATTCTTGTATTCCTATACACCTAGGTTTCTTAGCCTATATATACAGGCTTCCCCTATTGTATTGATTCATTGAATATATAATACATATTATTTCTCTCTCTCTCTCTACTATCATAACAAAAAAAAAGTTAGAAGTTTGTGAGTTTCCACTTATTTTACTCAGGCTATAGGGTCTGTAGTTTCTGTTATTTCTTTGTTTCTTTTGGCTTCGATCTCCCTCAAGCCAAAAAAAAAGAAAGACAAAAAGAAAGTAAGGTAGCGTTTGGTAGAATTTTAGAATTATGATTTCAGAATAGAATTATATTTCGAGTTTGTGAGTTTTGGAATTATTATTTGAAAAGAGATAATTTGTTTGGTTATGAGTTTTGAATTGAGTTTTGATTTTTTGTTGTGACATATAAAATGAGAACAATTGTTTGGTTATGAGTTTCAAAAAAAAATTTCAAAATTTAATTTAAAAACTTATAACTTATAACCAAACACATAACTCAAAATTCTATTGAAAATTTTATTCAAAACTCATAACAAAACTTTTTTTAAAATTCAATTCAAAAAAATAATTTGTCATTTTGGTCAAAAAAAAATTTTATATTTAAAAAATATTAAAAATAAATATAATTTTTTTCCCTAAATAATAGGTGGCGATTGGCAATTACAAAAAAAAAAAAAAAAAAAAATACTGTTTCAATCAACCAACTGGATGGCTGGCCGAACATCCGGGTAGACAAAAAATTAAAAAATTATCTGATTTACCAAACCTTTTTTCAAAATGTACTTTAAAATTGATTTAGAATCATAATTTAAAAATTAAAACCAAAATATAACATTCAAATATAAGGACAAAAACTTCATTTGAAACTCACACCCAACGCAACCTAAAACTTTCCACTTAATTTGCTCAGGCTATAAGACATGTGGTTCTTGTTCTTTCTTAGTTTCCTTTGGTTTCGGCCTCCCTCAAAGAAACAAAAATTTTTAAAAAAATTTCCACTTAATTTGGTCTCCCTTTTTTTTTAAAAAAAAAATTTAATATTTTTTTATATCTCTTTATTATGTTATGTCCTTGTAAGCTATACAACTTTAATATTTCCATTGCTTTAATGGGAGAGAATGTGAATGTGAGAGTAACATCAATCAATCCTTTCACTCCATAAATAATTTTTTTTATATATAAATTCATTTAGATTAATGTGAGAGATATTTAGTTACAATTATAAATCAAAATGATAAATGCTTTTACTTGAAAGGAAATAATTTAAAAAGTCACATAGCTTTGCATGAAAATTTAGGGTTGGTTTGGGATGTTCTAAAAAAGTACACTCACTACAACATTTTCTTAGTTTAGTGACATTTGAAAATGTCACAAAACTATTCTTCTAATGACATTTTTTGGTCTTGTGGCATTTTGAACAAGTGCCACTTCTATCGGTGCCACGGTAGATACAAGTGCCACGGTAGATACTTGCAAGTGTCACTGCACCATCATGACTAAAATCTTTTAATGACATTTTAATGCCATGGTAGATATTATTTGTGGCACTATTAAGCGCCATTAAAAAAAGAGTTAGTGACACCTACAAGTGTCATTACACCATCAACATTAAAACCTTTCAGTGACACTTTAATGTCATGGTAGGCACTATTCGTGACGCTATCAAGTGCCATTAAAGAAGACTTGCAATCTAAAAAATGCCACGATATGAATTTTTAATGACGCTTATTATGCCACAATTGATATTTATAACACCTTCATAAATGCCACTAAATCCAATTCATTTGTGCCATTAAATAAATATAAATGCCTTTGGAACTTATTTTAGTGACACTTTGCAAAGCTACTATCACTACTATAAAATGCCACTTATATATTTTTTTCATTGACACTTTTAAAAGCTACAATTATGCATGCGTAAATACCTATAAAAATTGAATCAATTTTATAAACAATTAAATATTAATTGCCACATCATATATTAATTTGACATCTATTCATCCTGTAATATTTTCATAATAATAAACAAATATTACCACCATAAGATCATCACATGAAAAAAAAAAAAAAAAAATCACAATCAATTATTCATTAAAATTTCAATCCAAAATTATTAAATATTCTACCACACTAACAAAGTTAAAGCAAAAACAATTTAAAAGAAAATTATTCCGACCATAAATTCTGAAAAGCCATAGTGATATGCATATTCCGAAGAGAAAAATTATCAAAAATAAAATTAGTCCCCAAATTCTCAACCTCACTTGTATAAATATTCTCGGCTAGCATCCATAACTTGTGAAATCTGCATCCAAAAAATAAACATATGAAGGTAATTGAAACAATATTAAGTTAATATAAATTTGTTAATAAAATTTGTGGTAAAAGAAATATACCACAAATGGAGCAGGCCAAGCAACATGAGCTCCAATAGCTTGTCCAATTGTTTTGACAAGTCCATATGATCGGATCAAGCTCTCATTAGGTTTGATTGGCACTTGAACATGTATCTCCCAATAGTCAGGTCCTAATTCTTCCCCTTTTACTTCTTTAGATGCGTCTGTGCTTTTAAGTACTCCGATTGCAACTGTTTCTGTTGGCCTAATGATACTTTTTAGAACAACTATATCTCCCACCTGTAAATCAAGATTTAACTACATAAGTAATTGTATATTTAAAATTAATAAATAATATTTAAAAAAAAACTAGTACAAAGTGTTAGAGTGAAGATGATCACAATTGAAAGTGATATGAATTTCTATAGTAGATAAGCAAGCCAAATGCTTTAATTACTTAATTGGTTCACTACACTACAACAAATTATATAAAAGTAACAACCGTAAAACTTTAGACCATATCAAACAATAGCATCAAAAATCAATAACAATCAAAAGCACCAATCAACGACAATCAAAACCATGTCCATTATCAATATCAGGATCACCTAACCTCAACATGAACTCATTTTTTGAATTTATGTTTAAAAATCAACATGAACTCATTTTTTGAATTTACGTTTTTTTCTCAAATTTACAAACTGAGACAACAATTTATGAACCAAAAAAAAAATATCAAACAAGTTTTTATGACAGTTTTTTAAATTTTTGTAAATATAAATTGAAAACTGAAAATGAAATGGTTACCAAACAGGCCTCAGATGATAAAAATATCATAAAATTAACAAATAATTAAATAAGTTACCAACGTAAGAAATGACTTATCAAAAGATTCTTAGGCTACGTATAGTTTGATTTTTAGAAAAAAAAATTTAAAAATTTAAAATTAATTTGGTTAAGAAATAAAAAATAATTAATTTACCCCACAATTATAAATCTAAATTGTTGGGTAAAATCTAAAATTAAGTGTCAAAAGTGAATCAATTAAAACTATATGGAAGAACAAAATGTAAGGATTATTGATGTAATTTACCCAACAATTATAAGCAATTGAAAGAAATTGAGATAAATTCGTAATTTCAGAGTGAAAATTGAGTTAATTGAAACTAGAGAGACTAAAATTCATGAAACTTTATCATTGTATAAGAGAGCAATTTGGATTTTTTTTTTCCTGTTTAGTCATATAAAGTCGTTGATCAATTTTATACATGTAACAAGTACAGTTAAAAAAATATGTTATATTGAGTTTAATTTATTTTGTTCATTTTAAATTTTTTGAAAATATATTGTCATTTTTTGTTTTTTCAAAAAATGCCATTATATAGCTTGGAAAGTTTTTGGCTTAACGGCATTTTTCAAAATGCTATAAATATTGTCTATGACACTTTTTGCCTAATGCCATAAAAAGTAAATTGCACCTACCTAACTTAGTGACATTTTTGAGGAAATGTCATTGCTACTAAAGTTTAGTGACATCTGTTGATAAATGTCACTAAACAAATTTCTTGTGTCATTCTTTTAATAAAATGCCATAAAATTGATATGACATTTCTTTATTGAAATGCCACTAGAGCCTTATATGTTTGTGGTTCAGTGGCATTTTTCTAAATGTGTCACCAAATATTTTTTTCGTGGCATTTTCTAAAACATGCCACTAATATAGTGTCACTAAAATGTGTTTTTGTTTTAGTTTTGTGACACTTATTTATTGAAATGTCACTAGAGCCTTTTATGTTTGTCGTTTAGTGGCATTTTTAAAAAACGTGCCACCAAATATTATTTTTTGTGACATTTTCTAAAAATATGCCACTAGTGTAGTGCCACTAAAGTGTGTTTTTGTTGTAGTGACTTTTTGTCTTTTTACGAAAAGATGTGCAGAAAAGTGGAAAGGTGATGTGATGGAAAAAAAATAAAAAGATGAATTATATAGTAGATCCCAAACTAGGTCTTAATACAAAATCTCATTTCTATAATATTATCCATATATCTCTATTAAACACAACTCACTGGACGAAACTATATCACACATTTTCATATCCAAATAATCCCTATATAATTGTCCAAATTCAAATTGTTAAATTCAACTTTTGATTTCTTTAATTTTTTTTCCTTCGTTCCATTCCATCTACATTCAATTTATTTTCTCTTCCCCATGTAACAGCTACAACTGTTTTTCTTTTTTTTTTTGGTAATAAGCTACAACTGTTTTTCATTTCACACACGCATCATATATAGGTAACACCTGCCTCACAGGGAAAGGTGGGGTGGCCCACATTATACTAAAAGTCTTATACCTGTTGAATAATTTTTTATACTATATAGTTTCCACAATCAGTGATATCATATACACATTAAATTGTTTCCAGTGAAGGAATATTTTCTGGAGTTGCCATGGCCATGGACACAGAAAGCCAGGAGACCAGTGGCAGAGTCAAGAACATGAAGAAGAGAATTGAAAATTTGGGTGAGAAAATGAAGAGATTGCCAGGATTGACATGGAAGACAGTTTGGAAGGTCGGCCGAGACGATCCGAGGAGGGTGATTCACTCATTGAAAGTTGGTTTGTCATTGACACTGGTTTCATTGTTGTATCTAATGGAGCCATTGTTCAAAGGTGTTGGAGAGAATGCCATTTGGGCTGTCATGACTGTGGTTGTAGTCCTTGAGTTCACTGCAGGTTAGTAATAATTCTTGTGCACAGAAACCGGTCACAGAACTAGTCGTAGTGTCTAGATCGACTGTGGTTGTTTTGAGTGGGGAGATTTTTCTGTAAGTGTCAAAATGTGGACTTATATATTAGACTAAATCCCACAAAAGTTTTCTTAACCCATTAAATTTGGTTCGAGGAGATCTCTTAAAGAAGATTTATATTCAATATAAACAAAAGAAAAGAAAATGAAAAAAAAAAAAAAACTAAGGAATTCCGCATACAAAAATTGCTCAGTTTCAAAAAATTGAGAAATTTCACAAATTTCATAAATTTTCATAGTTTCTTCCATATAAAAACTGATTTAAATTGTATATGTTTTGCAATTTCTAAAAAAATTGTGACTGGTACTATATATTGGGTTTCTATGTAGGTAAAATTAGTGTTTGAAGATTAAAGCCAGTTTGATTAATTTGAATGTTGTTTCTTCAATGGCAGGAGCAACATTATGCAAAGGATTGAACAGAGGAATAGGAACACTTTTAGCGGGATTGTTGGCATTGTTGATCGAGTATGTTGCAGAAAAGTCTGGTCGGGTGTTCCGAGCTATATTCATTGGAGCTGCAGTTTTTCTCATTGGTAAGATTACATTTTTGTTTATATATTTTAAATTTTTTTGGGGGGGTTAGGTAAGATTTTTGTTAATTTGGTACTGAGAATTAAACTTTCTGAGAAAAGATTAAGCAACCAATTTGTATTCAGATTCAAGCTCTAATCAATGGGATCTTGGGATGTTCCATAGAACTTTACAAAAGCTCTAGAAAGAGGTGATTTTTATTTTATTTTATTTTGTGTGGTCACGCGTTAAAATTTAATCAATATAATTTTTCTATACTTAAAAATAAAACTGCATAGATCTAATCTTTTTCAAATTAACTCCTCTTCTTAAAGTTGCATATTTAATTTTCAGTGCTACCTTTTAATTTTTCACTCAAGTCCCTTTTTAACCACCCCCCCCCCCCCATATATATATACACTTTTCTTTTACTTTTTAAGTATTTACTTATTTTTTAACACTTGATTGTGATAATGAGTATTGTGCTTTAATGTTCAGCGTGCTAATTTTTGTGACATGGTCTTTAGAATTCAAATACCATCTCAATGGAGTTATTTATTGTCATTTAATTATGACCTCCATTAGAAGTAGTTATTGGGTATTCTTGAAGTACGGTTACATGATGCTCTAAGATTACTCTATTTATTAATCTTAATATCAAGTTTTATTTATTTATTTTTTTTTTATTGGAACATGCTTATTATTTTATTTTTTTTTTAAAAAGAAAAAGAAAAAGGAGGGGCATGAGCATGACTATAAAAGTCTGTATCTGTTTGTCCAGGAGTTAAATAAGAGAGATCTAGTTGAGTCCAATAATACGTGAATAATGCAAAGTGAGAGATGTAAAATACTCAAGACGAGCTTGAGTCATGGCCTAAACCCAACAGTATAGTGACAATAAGATTTAGGCATTGAGGGCATGCTTGATCGACATGATTAGAGTATGGGATTGAAATTTCTATGGGTCTAATAATTCTCTGTTTGTTTTGAAATTTTGTTTTAGGATTATAAATCTAATGGATAATTAATCTAACAAAGTTGTAGGGTTATTAGTAATGGGGTAGGGGTGAGATTATATATTCTGAGCTGAGAAATAAAATAAAAAAGACTCTTTTACCCTTGACTAAAAATTAAAACACTTATTATTTTTATATAATTTTATATTTTAGAAGGCTAAGAATAATTTTTAAAAATTTAAAAATATTTTTGATACTTATTTTATCAAATTAGTTTATATTTAAAAAAAATTAAAAAACAAACCAAACATGGCTTTGCATTTTGTATTTTTATTTTACTTTTATTTATTTATTTATAATTTTTTTCAAAACCACATTTATGAAAAAATTTTGATAAAGTAAAGATTGTGAAAAAACATTGATGGAGGGCAAGTTTAGAAAAGAAGATAAATATAGTTGTAATCTTACATTCATATGTTTTCTTATCAAATGTAAATCAAACAATGGATAAGAAAATAATTTATCCTACTAATCCAATTGAATAGTGAACACCATACTAATTTGATAAAATTATTAATATCCTTACTATTAATTTTATGAATCAAACATGACCTGAATGTATAGTGACAAAAATGATTTAGTGGCCTAACATTTGTAATGATCCCGAACCCACCTCCAGAGTATTTACTAACTCTCATAATTTTGTTATATGGTGCACCCTTAAAAGGACATATAGCGTCCTAAGATTTAGTGGCCTAAGATTTACAATTTTTTTTTTTTTTCTTTTTTTTGTTTAATCCTTTTTTTGACAGGAAGTGCATCAACATACACAAGATTCATACCCTACATAAAGAAGAACTATGACTATGGGGTTATGATATTTCTGTTGACATTCAATTTGATCACAGTGTCAAGCTACAGAGTTGAAAATGTGTTGAAGATGGCTCAAGAGCGATTTTACACAATTGCCATTGGTTGCAGTATTTGCCTTTTTATGGCTGTCTTAGTTTTCCCAAAATGGTCTGGGGAAGACCTCCATAATTCCACTGTCTCCAAGCTTGAAGGTTTAGCTAAATCAATTCAAGGTATATATCCCAATATTGTATAGTGCCCTCAGAAATGTAATCTTAGAAATAAATGTCATCAAAGTCTACTTATTGACCTATTCAATATTGGATCGAATTCTTACTCAGTTCTAATATTGAGTTCGTGAATGAGTGAACAAAATCTTCTATTAATTTATAAAAATTGCGATCCTGACTGAGGTGATGATTGCCATGTATAATGGAGAGAGTTAACTTTACATAATTAAATCACAACAAATATTCAAAATGTACAATATGTTCCACAGAGACTCCCAGCACCCCTACCTCCACATGGGGCTGTGTGATAGCAAGACAAAATATATATATATATACATATATTTTAGCCAATGAAAAAACAATGGGGATGGTGGGGTCACCCCCGCTGGGGCCTTAGTTATTTTCCTATGTTCCATTAGTGGCGGAGCCACATGGTGACCAGGGGTCACATGCCCCTCTTGGATTTTTTTTTTTTTATATAAATAAAATTTTAAACAAAAATAATATTCAAAATAAAATGTCAAGGGCATTTTTAACTTTATTGTTTTATTGAAAATGAAGTGACTGTAACAAATTATATTTTTATGCATGAAAATTTTGTGAAAAAATCTCAATATAAAGGTAATATCTATCATTATTGATATGCAAATATAATTAATCTCACTATATATATGTAACAATTACTAGAGTGTTAGTTATATCTGCATGTGGAGTTTACCTTTCATATGTTGCTTTACTATTAGTTGGTGATATCATGATATGTCAATAATGACATGATATCACTATTATATGAAATTTTTACTCAAATTTTATAAAAATTTAATTTATCTTACCATCATATAATTTATTTTAAGACTTAAATATATGACTTTGTTATGTTGTCCATGATACACTAGTTACATGCAATACTTTCTTTTCGGTTTTACTCGAAATTAATTGTAAAATTTTATGTAGAATGCTTTTGTAATAATTTATTTAAATATTTGTACTTAATATTAATTCAAAAATTATTATTATCTTCTTATTGTTGGTTATGGAAAAAAAATTAAAATTGTAATCAAAGTGTCACTTTTGATTTAGTTTCCTGGCTCCACGTTTCATCCTTGGTGAAAATAATGTATACTAGCAAATGTACATTCTTAATATTTTTTTTTGTCATTTAATTATGTAGATTAACTCTCCCTGCTATTTATGAGAATCACCTCTCTCCAGTCTGAGTATGGACAAGGCGTGCCATACTCAGAATATTTTAAAATTAAAAGTTTACTTTTTGTCTATTTATTAACCTATTTAATATTGGATCAAATTTTTGCGCAGATCTAATATTGAATTTGTGAGTGGATGGATAAAAACTTAGCCTTTAATTTTATAAAAAAAAAACATGCCGACATGGCACAATTTGAGAGCTCAGACTGGACTCTTCAATCCATACCCGAACTCTATATATATACACAAAGCATAATAATGTTTAATGTGAAAAATTGCAGCTTGTGTGAATGAATATTTTAGTGATGAGGAGGAGACAGAAGAAAGCAGAGAAAAATCATCATCATCATCAGAAGATCTAATTTACAAGGGTTACAAGGCAGTATTGGAATCTAAATCTAATGATGAGACTCTGGTAATTAATTCAACATCTTGGAGGACTAAAAAGAGTATGAATGTGCCATGTTTGTTGGTGGAAATAGAAAATGATATGTGTTATGATGATGATGAACTGTGTGCGTGTAGGCAATGCATGCAAGCTGGGAGCCAAGGCACTCAAGACATTGTAGGTATCCATGGCAGCAATATGTCAAATTGGGATCTGCTCTTCGCCATTTTGGATACTCAATTGTTGCTCTTCATGGTTGTTTGCAAACTGAGATTCAGGTATAATTTCATTCCTAATTTATTTGGTTGTTTTGTTTTGTTTTTTTTTTGTATAAGGATTTGTTTGACCAACTGTTTTCATATAGTTGTTCTCGTAATTTTAAATAAATAAATAAAAATTAACCTTTTAAAAAGATATAACTTCCCTCCAATCCATGAGTTGTGGGGCTACAACGGTTCATTTTGATGATCTCCACATTTCAACTTTTATTGCTTTTGAATAGATTATTCATTTAAAAAAAAAATAATGGTACGCAAACATGAAATATATATACATAATGATTTAGTTAAATGTAAACTGCACTTTAAGACAAAAACATTCATGATGTTGAGTTTATTTATAAGAATGGTATTTTTAAATTATTCTTGTGGAGTTTTTATTTTATTTTATTTTATGAATTTCGTGTATAAATAGAGTTTTTCTTCAAAAAAAAAAAAAATTTAGTAGATCGAACATTAATAGCCATATAGATCAAATTTATTTATAAAAAAAAAAAATCGAACATGATTTAAAAAATAGAATATTTATTTTTTTAGAAACAAATATGATTTACTGATATTTAATCAACCCAATTAAAATAAAATTTACCTATAAATTTCATATTGAGAAATGTTAATCCGATTAGTCCCAAGAGTTTTCTTGTAAACTAATTAGTCCAATTGATTTTGGAAGGTAGATTTAAAATATTATTGGAAAATTAGATTTATGGTTATACTCTTATTTTAAATTTTTTTGTTTTTTGTTTTTTGTTTTTTGTTTTTCTGTGTGTGTGTGCGCGCGCGCACTAAAAAGACAAGATACACAACCTATGAAAATCAAATTTGAAATGAATTTTATGTGGATTTTTTTTTTTTTATTTGCAATGACTTAAAATATAAGGTTCTTCAAACATTTCAAAAGGATGTAGGAGTACAAAAACTCCTTAGTAAATTTTGAACAAATATATAATTTCAATCTATAATACTTCAATGTAACACTCAAACGTAACATTTTAATGTAATATTCTAAAAAACTCCTTAGTATAACACTTCAATGTAACACACACAAAAAAAAAATAATTAATATATTTTTTTTAAACATAATATTCCAATGTAATACTCTAAAAAAAGGATGTACGATTCTTCAAACCATTCCAAAAGGGTGTGAGATTCTTCAAATCATTCCAAAATGAGTATAAAAATTCCTTAGTAAGTTTTGGGTAAATGCATAATTTCAAACTATGATGTTATGTTTGGAAAAAGTACATTAAGTAGTTTTTTAGTGTGTTATATTGGAGTATTACGTTATTGAAATATTACATTGGAGTTTTACGTTTTTATTCATAATGTGGGATTTGTTTCAGAAGGAAAGAAAATCCAAAAGTTCTATAGGGTGGATTGACTAAATGTGTAATTTTATATTTAGAAAAACTCACTTTTATCCCTAAAAAATTAGACCAAAACATTTAAGTGATTACCCTTTTGGGGCGTTTTGGCAACATAGTAAAAATTTAACTTTTTGATTTTTTGAATTTTTTAGGTCACATCATCTCTCTATTTTTTTAACAAAAAAAAGTCAAAAAACTAAAAAAAAATTAAAAAGTCAATTTTTTACCAACTTCCCAAAACACCACTTTGTATAATTTTCACTCATACTTTTAGATTCACAAGAAAAAAGAAAAAAATAAACTATTCATAAAATCACATTTTTGAAATTTATTGGCACTAACACTTTTTTTTATATACAAATAATTTGCTTGGTGAACATGAGAAAATAGATAATTGGGATGACTAAAATTAGTAAACTTTACCCCTGATTTATAATTTATTTTGAAAACTTACTGAATTGCAATTTTCCTTTTTTGCGTTACTTGTTTCAATTTTGGTCAGACACCAAGAACAGTCCGAGCCCTCTTCAAAGACCCATGCATTCGCCTTGCAGCAGAAGTATCAAAAGCCCTTCTAGAACTTTCTCAAAGCATAAGAAACCGCCGCCAATGGTCGCCGGAGATCCTCTCCGACCACCTTCACCAGGCCTTGCAAGACCTCAACACCGCCCTCAAATCCCAACCACGTCTCTTCCTCGGCCGAACCACCACCACCTCCTCCACCATGCTAGCCCTAGCAGCTGCCACAGCCAGTCAAAAATACGAAAAGGACTTCGGGGTCTCCTTATCGAGCGTGAAAACCAACACGTCAGCATTGTTAAGCAGAACTTCTGAGAAGGAGATGAAGGTTTTGAGGCCGACGTTGAGTAGGAGTGCTATCACTACTAGCCTTGAGTTCTCAGAAGCGCTTCCTTTTGCTGCTTTTGCTTCTTTGCTTGTGGAGGTAGTGGCTAGGCTTGAGCTTGTTATTGAGGAGGTTGAAGAGTTGGGGAGGGTAGCTTGCTTTAAAGAGTTCAAACATGATGATGAAGTTGTGGTCGTCACTCGTGAGAGACCTAAAATGGAGAACTTGGCTTCCCATGGATTAGATTAGCATGGGGGAGGTCTAGAATCTAAATATATACTTCTATATTTATTCCTCAATAATATTTGGTAGGTCGAATTTTCATGATCCGAATGACTCGAATGTCTTAAAACGTTCTTGTTTTGATACATTTGGACCACACAAATTTGAGTTACCAAATATTTTTCTTTATTCTATTTTCTTTATTTCTGTTTTCAGTTATAGTAGGAGGGGGAATAGAAGAGGAATAAGACTCGAATTCAAACATTACGTTTGTAACGAGAACACCATGTTACTCTTTATGTTGATGGTTATAGATGGTTTATTTTTAAATTTAATATATATGAATTAGTTTAGTAAGAATTGCATTAGATGAATTTTCACAGTAATATAAGACTCGAATTCAAACATCATGTTTGGATACCACGCTAATCACCAAATTTACTATATATGTATTCGTTTAATAAGAATTGTATTGGTTAAATTGTTTAAGATTTATAGTTTTTCCAAATAAGATTATATTTGACTTAAAATTATTAAATATTTTTAGAATATTATAAGGTATTGTGTACAATATGCTCTCAATTTAAAAAAACTATAACACATAATAATAGTAAGTTATTATTATCTCCCTATTGTCTAATAAAAAAAGTATATTAATCTATCACACTTATAAAACTTTTCACTACGTAATTAATTTAAAGTCATGTAATATTTTGCAATCATTAAATAACTACCTTATTAAAGAATTTGAAGTCATGTAATATTTTACAACTATTAAATAACTACCTTAGTAAAGAGTAGAAGACCATTGGCGACTACTAAATAACTACCTTATTGAAGGGTGGGAGACCAACCTTAAAATTTTGGTAGTCAAATTTTGGGGAATAATTCTATAGACAGCATCTCAATATAAATATATAACACCAAATATGATTAGTTGTATAAAATTAATTTTAGTTGCAACGAACAAAGAGAAAAGAAAAACAAAAAGTAAACAACGATAGGGCCCTACCGGGTTCGAACCGGTGACCTCTCGATCTGCAGTCGAATGCTCTACCACTGAGCTAAGGACCCTTGTTGCGAAGTGGTGTAAATATTATATTTATTCTATAATAGTTTGTACAAAAGCCCAACCCAAAAGATAAAAGTTTAGCCCACGAGTCATTATTATAGTTTCAGCCTTTTTTCTGACTTCACACCCTTTCGCATATTTGAAATGATTTCTTTTTGTATTTTTTGGATTTCCAAATGTTAAAAACAAATTTTTTTTTTATTTAAATAACTGAGTATTTAGGTGAAGTTGTTTCTAGCTTGATTAATCGTGAGCATTTGAAATTAATGACCGGACACAGTTTTACTAACCCATTGGAGTGACTCGAACTTGGAATTTTAAATTTTATTATCAATTTTTTACAGCTCAATCAACCCATTGTGATTTAGAAAAACATTTAACTAGTTCAAAGCTTCATTCAACACTAAAGAAAAAGTCCCTTTCTTGGAAATTATTTTCAATTGAAACCGTGTGGAGCATAAATTTATAGAGTGCAGACCAAAAAGAGAAAGAAATCCGTCAAAAAGGATATTTATTATTAAAATCTATCAATATTTTGTTGCATGAAGAAACAAAGGACACCAGGAACACATATATTCGATTCTTCATAGCAAAGTAGTAGTAGGTGTTACCACTGAATGTTGTTAGGGTGCTTTTACATTGGTTGGTGTTGCATAAAAAATTGCCTCAACCCTTATATAAGTTTCATTGGCAGTGTTATATATAACCTTTTAAAGTAGTGTTTAAAGAACACAAAACTAAATCACAGTGGCAATTTTTAATGTTAATGAATGTGCAACATTTTATATATGTGGATTAAATATGTTGTGTTTTCTCTATTATTTAATGAAATATTGTATTTGTGTTTCTTCTCTCAAGTTATACGAATGAGAGGGGGAGGGGGAGGACGGCCATCACCCTCCAACTCGAGATTAGGTTTAGGAAGACATTATGGGTAATGTTAGAGATATCAAATTTTTTATTAAATAAATAATCAAATGTCTCACATGGGTGTGGGATCCGTAATTTTATGGACTCCTCACCTATATGAGACATTTAGTCATTTAGTTGATAGAAAATTTAGAACCTATAGCAATTTCCAGACATCATTCCTAGACATGACCATTTACCTTAATATTGCCACGTCAGCTAAAAATCTACTTCTTCCACAAACCTCTCTGGTGAGTGGGATGATGATGGGGTGTGACCATTTGAGATGCCACTTGTTGACATCTCACTGCTTCACATTTTACCTTTTTGAATCTTGGTAGCCAAGAAGAGAAGAGCAAAACCATGTATGAACTTGTAGCAATTCTGATCTTTTCCCTATAACAACATCATCAACTAGTTCACGTCTAATATAAAAGGTCAAAACCTTCCTCTTTACAAGTTCCTTATGTTTTAAAAGTTGTTGAAATAGGTGATCACAGAAGCCACCAAAGTTGAAACAAAACAAAACCACAAGCTTCCAAAGCAATTTTACTAGTACAGCCATTCACTATCCTTCCACTTGTATCACTATTCAGATTGTATAAACTCCCAAAAAAATTCACTTAGCATAGAGATTGATTGATCATAGCAAACTACAACCAAAGTGTATTCAGACACGACTGAGTACACTTTGGTTAGGATAGAAATGTTCCAGAACATAGATTAATAAGCATTCTGATGAAATTTGATAAAGATGCTTCCTTATTATACTAAACAGAGAAAAATACAGCATTTAAACATCAAAATGTTCAACAACACGACAAAGCATCGCCATGATGAAATGTTCCAACTCCTGGTGCAATCTATAAAAGTGATCATAACCAGGGGGATTGCTAACAAGAGTAGACTCAAAACCCAATACCAACACCAACACCAGCACCAAACACCAATACCAATACCAATACCAATACCAATACCATAGTTTTCCACTCCAAGATCAATATTAAAAAGTCATTGTCTCAGGGGCACCAGTCTTGATTATTACTAGTCAAAAACTGAGTAGCGTTATCCAACTTTTTGCAGATTCTCACATCACAATAACCATATTATCTTCCTGCGACCAAAGACCGCCAAGTTCCCCCAAACTCCCATCTCCGCTACCTTGTCTATGAATTGTAGCCTGATCCCAAGTTTCAAATCCTGCATTAAAGGAAAAAAATAAAATTGAAGTACAGTGACTCCCATTCTGTTTTTCAGAAGTGTTTTTGATTTCTAAGTGAATTGGTCCAGTCATAACCTTCGTAAGGCATATTATCCTCATTTCCACAAAAGCCCATGTAGTTTGTGTGTCCTGATGAGTAAGGTGAAATGCAACCAAATCGACTGAGGTCATCACCGACCTCAATTTCTTCCGTGAAATTTGAGTAGGACGAGCTGGGTGAAATTTCATACTGATTATGTGGCGGCCATTGAGTCATCATGTTTGGAAACTTGTGTTGCAGATAGTATCCAAACACACCTTGTCCTTGTGGGTATTCCTGTGTCAAGTCATAAACACAAATGTTTGAGAAATTTCTCGTGATGAACCTCAATGCCCGGTAGTGAAAATACAGCAATGAGTCAAGAATTAGTTTTTTGTACCTTCGATGAATCAAGGATTAAATCGGGTGATACCCAGACGCTACTGCGATTCGTCCCCATTGAAAATGTATCATTCTCCACAATTGGCATAGTCTGATATGGAGAAGTAACAGGGCTCGAAAAATTACTCCCATTGCATAGGTGACTCGATTGAAAGGTCATGTCCTCGGAGATCATCACAGGCTCACTTGAAATTCTAGTTGAAGTGAAATCCCCATTGTTTGAACTATTTCCAACTTGCTTATCACTAGTCTTTTGCACGTTGTCGTTCCTTTTAATGACACGACACAAAGCATAACCTCCCTGAATATCAAATTCAGACAATTCAGTGAACACTAGCTATTAATTTAAGCTAACCCATTAATTGAGATTGCTAAAATTACCTGAAAACATGGTGATCCTTGAGAAAGGTCATCAGAAAGGCGATACTCATGCATTACCCAGTCTGTTCGATCCCCCATTGGAGCTCTTCCACGGTAGAAAACTAGGGTTTTACGATAACCAGTCACAGAAGACTGACAAACAACTTTCCGGTCTTTACCAGTGGCTTTCCAGTAGCCAGCTTTGGTAGCACGGTTTGTGCGCGATCCATTTGGGTATTTCCTATCCCGGGGACAGAAGAAGAACCATTCCATGTCGCGTTTGGGAAGGAATGATTTCTCTGCAATTCATGGCTTACATATCAAGATCTTCAAATTCCCAATGACATAAAATCCAAATAGAAAACTGAAAAAGAATGAGAAACTTTTACTGTTGAAGTTTGCACTTTATTTTTTTCCTCATGACATTTGGTTTGAAAAACAAGAAATCCAATAGAAGCGGCTTTGAAGAGAAAAAAGTGAGATGCCCCACGACAAACACATTCTTCTTGTGGATGGTTCAGTTCATAAAGAAGAACAAAAGTAGAATAGAAAACAAACGGATAAACATAAAAGCAACAACTTTCCAACACCAGCAATTCTCTACCATTGAAATTGGTATCAAACCTCAATGTCATTACAAAAAAAAAAAAAAAAAAAATGATGAAGAAGAGAAATTCATTGAAGATAAATGAAGCCTTTGTTCATGTACCATCAAACCAATAACATGTATATAAAATTCTCCTAGGATTTACTTCAAATACCTTATGTACAGTTCATATCAACAGATATAATCTCATTGAACCCCCAAAATAACATACAATTGGCAATGAAGTATGTAAAGAATTTGTGTCTGAATATCTTGAAGAACAAATACCTGGCAACTCCCAGGGATCAAATTTGTACAAATCAACCACAGGAATCACTTCAAGTTCAATTTCTTGTCCCTCAACTTTTCTCTTTAGGTAATACCCAACCAATTCCTCATCGGTTGGGTGGAACCGAAACCCTGGTGGCAATGATGCTCCTCCCATTTTCTCACTTCCCAAACAAATAAAAATCTCCAAAATTTATGAAAACAGAAAAAGAGAGAGAAGCTTAGAAATTTTTTTAGAACTATATATAAACCCCGTGGTGGCTAAGTCTATTAAAAATTTGGAAGATCCAAAAGTAAAAGCTTTTCTCAACACAATACTTTTTCTCAAGAATTGCAAACAATTTCCACAAAATGCACCCGTTGTGCAACGGAATCATTTTCCTCTAAAAATTCACTATTTTTGCTTTATGATGTTTCCCCCTCCAACCCCCCCTTTGAAATTTGACCCCAAAAACAAAAATAAAAACAAACTGGATAAAGATAAAATTTCAGCAATACCCACAAAGCCAAATCTTCCCTAATATGAAAAACAGAGCAAAAAACAGGGCAAGAACTCCTAAAGATTGGTTACAACTTCCAAAATTTAAACTTTCTGTACAACCCAGAAGCCAAAACAACTCAAAACTTGTTAAAATTGAAAATTATTGAGTGGGTGAGTTCAAAATTTGTGACCCGGAAAATAATTTGATAAAAGAAAGTATATAGAAAAGAGTGAGACGAGATTGAGTAGAGTAAAAACAGAGGAGCGTGGGATGGCTTATATAAGGTTTTGGAGGTGACAAAGGTCCGAAAACTTGAACACCGAAAGGTTGATTACATGAGTCTGAAGCCAACCCAAAAATTCCAAGATTTGGGACCCACAAACCCAAACCAATTCACACCTAATTAAAAAAACTGTTAATTCCCGCCAAATTAGTATTTGTGACAGTTTGATTGTTGGTTTTGAAGGGTTTAATCCAATATTCTTGGTCACACAAGGCCTTCTCTCAGTCTTTCTTTTAGGCTCCTTCCACGTCATCATGAGTCAGACAAAACACTTTTTTAATTTTGTCTAATCTTTGTGAGTGGCCCACCCATTCAAAGAGAGAGGAGAGAGGTGCTGAGAAAGTGCGTACTTAGCTTATTGGCACTTTTTGGTGTGATCAAACAGTGTTTAGGTTTCGTTTGGGATGTGAATTAGTTTGAGATTAAAAAGTTTCATTTGAAATTAATTTTTTTGATTTTTTGAGAGAAAAAATGAACTGGTTATGATTTGGATGTGATATTTTATCTTATTAATTTTTTAATTTATTTTATCTTTTTGTAACTATTTCAACCTTTAATCTTCAAAATCTTTATCCCAAATGAGGGCTTAGTGGAAGTTTTTAAGTCCTTTTTTTCAATTCACATGTATGATGATGATGATGTGATAAAGCTTGAGTTCTTATTAATGGAACAACTTGCTTATGGAATTTTAATGGGACCAATTGATGACATAATTAGCCAAGTAACTACTACTTGCCTTGTAGATTAGGGAGGAAAAAAAATATTTTAAAAAATTACTCCAAATCTAAAATATGTGGATCAAAATTATTTTGAATGCTGCAAATATTTCAAATTCTAAGCAATTTTTTTTTTCTTTCCCAAATAGATATCATTTATGTATGACTTTGCAAAAGAATGAGTTGACTCAGTGAATGCAACACTTTCTTATCAGATATGATGTTTGAATTAGAGTTTTATTGTTACAATTGTAACTTCTCTCCTCATATTCTTCTCCTATCAATTGTAAATAGAAAAAAAAAAAAAAAAAAAAAAAATGACACATATTGGATAGATTTGGCTAAAAAGGTAGGTAAAAAAAACTTGTATGTTTGGGATGACTTTTTGGCTAATTACGAAAAGATGTGCAAAAAGTAGAGAGAAAAGAGAATCTTTGACTTTTTGGTATGGGTTGTTGGCTTTTTGGCTAATTTAGTAACTTTTTGACTAATTGGCTAAAATAGCCTCTTGCCAAACGAGGCCTTAATTTCTATTTAAATTGAAAGTGGCCATTAATGGAACTAGTTGCTTTTCATATATCAGATAAAAAGTTTAAAGAGAGATAAGAAAAAGGAAGCATGAGCTAAGGCTTTAAAGCAAAGTGGGGTTCTTTGGGTTACAGTTGCAATCCAAGTGGAAGCTTTTCCAATTAATTCAAATATATTATTATTATATTAAATTAGTAAATTAATTAATTAGTGAAATCTTTACCATTCCATAATTTGTGCAAGTCTGAACAGTTTGAATATTTGGTTTAATATGCTTATTTAAAAGGCACAACTTTTCCAAATATTTGCAGAGTTTCCAAACTTTTTTTATCCTATACAATTACTACAAATGACAAGAAAGCCCCATATTATTATAATCATTTTCATACACCTTTAAAAAAAAAAAAAAAAAAAATTACAGACACAACAGATCATAAAAATAACTACGTGAAATAATCTTGATTATACATATCAGTTGGTAACTTGCAAAACTTTTTGATTATACAATACTTCTCTGTTTTATCGACCTTAAATTTGAAAAAAAAAAAAAAAACAAAACAAAACTGAAAGAGTGTTTGTGAACCCATCATTCATAATGATGAGTCACAAATTCATTATATTGAGCCTATTATTGCTTAATTTCAAACAAAATATATCCCCTCGATTTCATCTTATACTTTAGCTTAAAATAATTACCACGCTCATCTTATACTCTTTTCTTAAAAGTAATAAACATATGTATGCTGTTCAACCTTATAAGAAACCAACTTTACCAAATATAGGTAAAATTAGCAAAGTAAAATTTCAAAAAAGAAAAGTATAAAAAGATGCATTGTCTAAGACCTTGAGGAAGAAAAAATGAGTGTTTGGTCATAGTTTCAAGATTAGTGGTCAATAATTTACAGTTGTAATAAACACCAAACTAACCTCTATTTCATCATTGGGCTGCTTCTTCTTTTTTTTATCGTTGCCAAAAATGGTAAAATAATAGTAATAGTATTATTTGTTTGTTTTCTACAAGACTAGTGTAAATTTTTTGAACTTTGAAGTTTTACTTGGATTTTTGACAACTAGCCAATTATGCAATTATTAATTATAATGAGGTCTAAAGTGACCCAACTTCTTAATTTTTAGTTGGTTCTCCAAACTTCCCTAAAATTTGAGAATACATATTGTAACTTTCAACTCTATTTATAGTTCTCACACATTTACAGCTAAAGGAAATAGATAAATGATATTTCATATGATATATGAAGCTACAACTCTTATACTCCCCTTGATTACAAAGGAAAAATGGTGAAAAGCAAAAGATAATGGAAATTAAGAGAAAATTTGTCATTTTATGATTTATATTATTAATTTTTGTAGTGTAGTTACGAAATGACATATTATATATAAATAATAGCCTTATGCACTATTAGTCAAAATTATTCAGTGTCAAATGTGACAATATCACGTACACATCTTATTCTTTAATTTTTGTAGATTTCACGTGACTACCATATAAACCAAGAGCGAGATCACGTGAGTACAACCAATGACATTGAATAACTTTTTCTTTGGGATGCATTTTTTTCAGCTCCGATCATATTACATTTATTCTATTTTTTTATTTTTTTTTTGGTTAAAAGGTATTGAAATAGATTAAATTAGTCTACTACAAGCAATTCCTCTGGCATCAATGTTGTTCACTCTATATTTTAGAAAAATTGCCTAAAAAAAGTGTTTACAAAGTAAAATTTAAATCTAATGTGATGTGAACGCCACTTAAAATAAATATAATTCACATATTGCATTTTCTTTTTTATCTTGTTTTTTCTCTGTGTATGTAGCGCATTGAGAAATATTATACAAAATGTCATCCCATTATTTATATAAATTCTATAATAAGTAAATTCATAGGAGAGCAACTTCAATAACAAAATTTCTTTTAATTAGACATTCCTTCTGACTCATCATAATGATATTTTTCTTTTGAGATTGTGTTTCAAATTCAACAACTTAGTAAAATCTTCTTTTGAAATACTTGCTTTGCTTACTCATTTAGATTGCGATGGTTATCCACTTATCCTCTAGTGATTGAATATGGTAAAATTCTACTTTTACGCACCTAATTAATTTAGGACATACATTTAATGATATTTTAATTTAATAGAAATTATATCATAAATTAAAATGATCATAATAAACATCTAGCAACACCCATAATATTATATAAAAAAAAAAATTCTCTACACATCTTCTAAGAACAAAAAAAAATCTCAATGTACACCTTTTAAGTTAAAAAAATAAACCCTAATTTTTCTATTGTTGTCAATTTGCTTGCTACACACTCTATATTCTTCTATTACAAAGCAATACTCTAAACATCTTTCGTATTACTTTAATCTCTAAGTTTATACTTTATTATTTATATCATTTTCTTATTAGTTCCATAAGTTTTGTTTAATTTTGATATGGAAGGGTTGTACCAAGTCAAGAGATATGTATTGATGCTAATGTAGTCTTGCCAGAAATGCTTAGTTATTTTTTTTTTTTTTTAAATTTCATCAAAGAAAAAGAGAGATTTTATTGATGGGAAGAAATTATAATGAAGCAATAATAGATCAAAGGCGATGGTGAAAAAAAAAATGCATCATTACACAACAAAGATATAACAGAAGACAGAACAATGGTGAAAGAAACAAAAGAAGCACAACAAAATTAGCAGCAACGAAGAGTAGCCCATTCGGAGGCATAAACAACATCTAATCAAGCAAAATCAAACTAGAATTGCTTAATAAAACAATCCAGTCTGATCCTAGCAAAGAAGGGTCAACCATATCGAAGACGAATATGGAGAATCTAACAATCCTAAATCTGACTTTGGTCTTCAAGGCTCTTCACATCGGTGGGTGGCTTTGCAAATGTGGAAGTTGGGTAAATCAAAAGTGTGTGGAAAGGAGCGTTAAATGGTGTGTGTACAATAATTATGATTAAAGGATATAATTGTAACTTTTAGTATGTGAATTGAGAAAATTAATGAATAAATAAATTAATAGATGCGTGTATTAAGAAAAGATGTGTATTGAGATAATCAAGTGTATGAAAATAAAATTTCCCTTGAATATGTGTTATTGTTACATTTTTAGCCCTTCTATTCATAAAATGTCAAGTCCTTTTTTTTTCTTTTCTTTTTTTTCTTTTTTTTCGTATGAGAGGAAAATTATCATGACCTTTAATTTTGCAGAAGTTGCTTATGAAGATAAATTAACTTTTCAATGATAGGAAGGGACATTTATGCATTTTAAGCAAACTTACACACGTTACCCCCAACAAAAACAAAAAGTTTACCAAGTTATTATATAGTAATTTTTTGGGTAAATTACATTTTGCCCCTTTATTATGTTTGGATATTTTTTCACTTTGGTTCTTGAATTTTTTTTCTCGCTTTGACTTTGCATGTTTTGAATTTTCTCAATTTACTTCAAAAGTCAACTTATGTCTAAAATTAGACATAAAATAATATATTGACAGTCATGTGATATAAAAATATTTTATTATAAATAATTCACATTTGACACAATCCAAACCCCAATATTATTTTCTATGTCATATGGTAGCTAATGTGGTATTTTTTGTTTAATTTTGAATATAAATTAACTATAGAAGTAAATTGAGAAAAAAAAAATTTGAAACATGATGAATTAAAGTGAAGGAAAAAAAAAAAAAAAAAAAAAAAAAAAAAAAAAAAAAGCTTCGAAAGCCAAAGTAAGAAAACAACCAAACACAAAAAGAATAGAATGTTATTTTTTTTTTTTTTTTTTTCAACTTCGTGATGAAAACTATTGAGAACTTGGTGACTGGCAAACCAAATTATCCTAAAGCAATAACTTATGTCCCCAACCTAGCAAATATTATCACGTGTTTGGTATATTAATGTGATCGTTTGTTTATCTAATAATATTTTATAATTTTTTAATATATACATTTTTTTATTTTAATTAATATTTTTTTTTTTTTCAAATTATTTATTAAGAAGATTGATTAATAAGTCCCATATTTTGGACTTATAATCCATATAATTTCACATTTTTTTCTTGTGATCCACTTAGTCTTTTTAAATGTATAATGACTCATTTGCCTATCACATTAGAATGTCATATTTGAAAAAAGTACATTAAAGAGTTTTTAATTTTTTTAGAGTGTCACATCAAACCTGTCGCGTTAGAGTGTCACATGTCACATTTAAAAAAAAATATACTAAAGAGTTTCTATTTTTTTGGAGTGTTACATTATACCCGTCACGTTGTCACATTTGAAAAAAATACACCAAGGAGTTTTTATGACATACCTGCTACGTTATCATATTTGAAAAAAATATATTATGAAATTTTTAATTTTTTGAAATGTCACATCATAGCCGCCACGTTGTCACATTTATAAAAAAATACACTAAGGAGTGTTTAGTTTTTTTTGAAATAAATGTCTTGAAGTGTCACATCATACCGGCACGTTATCACATTTAGGAAAAGTACACTAAAGAATCTTAGTTTTTTTGAAGTATCACATTAATACATGTCACATTAGATTATCACATCAAACTTGTTACGAATGGTCGCGGTTCGGTTTTGGATGATTTGTGATTCGATTTGGATCTACTCGCATGTATGCGGTTTGGAGAAAATTCAACCTGCAACCGTCCGCAGTGCAGGTTGTGGTTTGTGTAGATAGGGTTTGTGGATATGTAAGTGGTTGTGGGCGGTTTGCAGATTTGACTTTTTTATTTAAAAATTTATTTTTGAGCCTTTTTTTTCCCCTATTTTAAATATTTATTTTGGGTTATTCTCCTATCTAAAATGTTCCAACATTAATAATTAATAAATTAAAACTTATAAAATTAAAAATATAACAAAATCAATTCCTAATACAAACAAATCATTTAAAATCCTAAACTTTTAAATCAAATCATGAACCAATACAAGTACATCTTTCAAAATCCTAGATCATTAATCTCATTCACTATCTACTACCCAACAATACAACTAACATAAAATCACTCAAAATCCTATTACCTAAAAGTAATTTTTCATTAACTTTTACATTCATTCAAAATACAATAATAAAATAACAACGGTCCAAGTTTTAAAATTAAAAAAAAAATCTAAGTACAGGTGTTGGCTTTTTGGCTTTTCGAAGGGTATTTTGTAAATGTAAGCGTGCCAGCAAGGATCAATCAGTCCTTACAGAAATTATGATTGCCAACCAATTACCAGACGATTGTGTTTTAGTTCTTTCAGCCTCAATGAAGAGGACTTTTACTGGTGGCTTGACTTAGGAGAAATTAAGAGAAATAACAATTAATATAAAGAACAATGGAAGTATTTCATAAAAATGAAAAACTTACAATAGTCCAAACTCAGCCTCGAAGAGGTTTACAGCAACAGTCCACTTGAATCTACTTGAGACTACTCCTATGAATTAAAGTGCAGTGCGGATATGTAAAGTGCAGGTATTGAAAGTACAGGAATGTAAAACTGGAAAGTAAAATATGAAGTAAAGACTGGTATGTATGATCTGAGTTCCGTCCATTTCCTTAGGGGTCTCTCTGCTATTTATACTTGTCAAAGATGACCTTCGAACTGCTCTTCGAACCGTCGAACTACTCCTCCATGATCGCTGATCATGTTGCCTTAGAAGTAGCCCCATTATGCCACCATCTGCAGTTAGGCTTCCCTCTTGTATTTGAATTTGAATATGAGTAACCGTTGAAGCCATGCCACCTTGCGTTTCTTTACTGATCCAATGTTGCTCAGACCATGTGAGAACCAATTATCATCACCACGTGTACGATCAGGATTGGAGACTTAAATTATTTTCCAATAATACCCTTATTCTGCCACGTGTCGGATTGTAACTGGCTTTTACAAAATATATAGCTAACATTACCCCCCGCACTAATATACCCAATACTTGGTGATATTAGTGGACCAAGAAGCTTTTCCCGCGCTTTTGGATCGTGTATGGAGTTCATCTCCAGGAAACATAACCGTCACCCATTTGATGATTATTTGCATTAATTCCCTTTTGATTCTGTTGGATATCCCAACACCTTAGTATTCGAACAGACCATGGCTAAACCAACTCCCCTTTCAAGCATACGAAGAGTCATTGGGTAATGCTGATCCCCCTCGAAAGAACCTCCACGCATTCATTAGCCACCTTTATCCACCTTCCTATATTCAGGTTATGGACGCCTTTGCAAATTATCATCCTTTGGACTACGAATATATTGCCCTTAAGACTCCGATTCGACAAACTACAGCCATAGATACAAGAAGTTCTTCCTCTGATTCTTCCTTGTATTTCGAACAAACTGCTCTCGATCCCTTGATTCAGCAATTTGCAGCCATGGATTTAGGAAAAAATTCTGCATGGGATGAGGCTACAACTTCTTCATCTCTTGGGGCCTCTGGCTGGACCAACTGGTCAACACCTGAGACTTGTGATTTGAGGGAGCGAATCAATCACCATTTCGTTGAATTCACTGACCCTTTGGAATTTCCTTCCTACGCTCGAAGTTCAGTGGTCTATCCTTATGTGCCCATTGACCAACGACGTAGCTTGGAGGAGAACTTGCTTGTGGCTTGGTATACATCTTCTATGCCTACGAAGATAATGCCTGCTATCCGGCGCTCAGAAGAAGCACAAGGGTACAATCCATCATTCATAGCCAAGAAGGCGAAGATCTGCTCTTCTGACTGGCTTGCTTATATTAATGCCTTTGTTCCTTCCGCTCCCGCGCCATCTCCCATAATGGAAGCATCCACACCTTCTTCTCCATCCTTTGAAGCTGAAGCATCTACATCTTCTTCTTCACTGTTTGAAGCAGAACCATCCACTCCGTCTCCTCCTCCTACTTTGTCCTGGACGGAGAAACTAAGGCTTGCCCTTCCAATGGACAAAGTTTTTTCACCTTACCAACCTCCGTCACCCCCTTCTCCAGCCGAGCGAAAGCAAGCTCAACTTTTGCTCGCGGCTTTCTCCCACCTGCCCTTCAATGTTCTTGAGGATGACATTCCTCTTGAGAACTTTCGATGGGCTTGTGATGTCCTGACTAGGGGTTATGTCCTCAACCCTCTTGCCCAAGCAGAGCTTCATTTGTTTTTGGACCAACTTCCAGTGCTTCTTTATTGGCATCGGAATTCCATGGTCACTATGCAATCTTTAGACCAACTTTCGTCTCTGCAAATTCAGGCCCAGTATGAAGCAGAAAACTTCATCGAAGAATTCGACGACTTCAAGAATAAAGATTCTGCATATTGGGATGATTTGATCGTAGATGAATTGGAACAAAGATTGAGGGAGGAGGCTTTTGAAATAAAGGCTGAAGAGCTCTATTATGAAGTGAGAGCACATCAACTCATGCAGCCAACTCTTGAAGAAATAGAAGATATAATAAAGAAAGAACAGAAATTTATTGACCATTGTTGGACTAAATTTCATGATCTTGTTATCTATTCTATTCCTTATTTTTATGAACTTGAGTTTGTACCCAAATGGGGTTATTCAATGTAATCTCTTTATTTTTAATACAAACAAAGTTCTTTTGCACTCGTCATCGCTCGACTCTGCTTCCTTTTATATTTTGAAACTAATTTAGAGCTTCGAATTGGACAACCTCATCCTTCGAATTATATACCAATCATGTCTTTTTCCAATTCATGGAGTAAAATTGACAATTCTGGCAGATATTATCTTAGTGCTTCGATTTCAACAACTTTACTCTTCAACACTAACTGTAACCAATATATGGTCATGGTTTATATAATCAATCAATTTTAAATTGACCATTTTTTCTTTCGAAGAGTAATATGTATAAAAAACCAACAATTGGTTTTGATGCTTCGAACAGTGTTTCTCATACTCAGAGAATACTAGGGTTTGCTCTGAAGGTCGTTACTTTGATTCATAATCCCTAAACAGGTCTTTAAACCCTTTGAAATAAACCAATAATCAAGCAATTTTAGCACCTTTAAGCATATAATAGGCTTCGAAGCCGGCTTATGTATTTCGAAGCCGTTGTTATTTGATTTTTTGACGCCAACATCTTGTCTTCGAAGCCAAATATTTCATTTCGAAGCTGGCCCCAATCCCGGAATAAGCTCTTCCCTCCAAAACTATCAATATTGGAAGAGATTCCTCGCATTCGTACTTTTAGTACTTAACAACTTTACGGGGTATAATTTCGGACACAAAACCCTCTCGTTTCGTGTTCCGAAATCTCTTGCCTTTTACAAACCCTTCTCTCTACTGGTTCCTCTTTGCTTCGGTCTTCATCTTCTAATGAGTGTATCATCAATGGCTTCTTCTTCACCAAAAGTGCCAGCCCCAGAGCGCGTATGCTCATCTTTAGCTTTGAAGAGGCTTATTGACGCAGAATGTGAGAAGTACAAGGCTGGAGAGAAAAGCGCTATCGATGGGCGTATCTTCGTCCCTCGTCATCATGAGCAGCAGAACTACGTGCTCGGACCAATTTTCAAGGAAGTCCTTACTGAGCTCCCAACCTTTTATCCGCGTCTGGTGGACCAACGTCTCCTTTATGAAGGTGGCCTTGACTGGAAGAACTGGAGAAGCAATCGTCCTCATCGATGCTGGCCCACGATAAGACCGGAATGGCAAGAATGGTATGATCGGATCATTCCTGCTAAGACACTGGACCTCCAAGAGCTCTGCCTCCTCGATGCTCTTCGACTATCTAGGGTAACTATCTCGGAGGACCCTTTCCTAGTTCCTACTGCTTTGTGCTTTTGGAACCCCGTCTTCAATTTCTTTCAATTTAGATGTGGGATGATGGCCTCCACTGTTCTTGATATTTGCCATCTATTAGGAGTATCCCCCATTGGTACCCCCATCACACCAGATTTTCCTGACTTAGCAGTCCCTTTCTCCCTCCCCTCTCTTAATTCATCTTACAGTGATTTTGTTAGAGCCGAGAACAAAAGAATGGGTCCAGTAACTGATAGGGAATTCTTTTCCTTTTTATTATATTGGCTTTGCAAATTTCTTTTCTGCACCTCCTCCCAAAGAATTATGCCTGAATTTGCTCCTCTTGCCAAAGCCTTGGTTTTGCAGAAAAGAGTAGCCGTAGCCCCATACATTCTGGGTCATGTATATAGAGTTTGTTCCCTCTTTTGTGAGAAACCCTTAGATGCTAATCAAGGGGGACCATTTTGGATCCTTCAGCTTTGGCTTTTTACCTATTTTACTGAACTACAATCCAAATGCCTTAAATTTTCTGGGCTACACTCTCTCACTCATGGCATAAAACTAGCCAATGCTTCACTTTATCCAGCTACTTTTGCCTTTTATTTCTCCTTCTTTCATCAACTACCAGCTGTTCTTCCTGATCACCGTTTCCGTCCCTTCGAAACTAGCATAGGTCCAGCCTGGTTGAATCACTTCCTCAGTGACAGGCTCTGTGCCTTGCCTATTCATAAAGATATGTGGGCTTCCCTACTGATCCCTAGAGAACTGTTTATTGGGACCACCAACCCCAGAGCCTATAAATGCATAGCTGAGCCTTATTGTCCTGCTCAATTTGCTAGACAATTTGGCCTCACACAAGGAGTTCCAATACCTCTCTGCAGCAACACCAACCTAACTCTGACCAAGAGAGATTTGAAGGTTCGAAAGTCAAGGCTAGAAGAGGCAACCTTCAAGTTTATAGATGATCTGGCCACTTTTGAGTACATCCCTTTCATTCCTCAAGGCACCTTTTTGAAGAGATATCAGAGTTGGTGGGTGAGTAATATGGAAGTTTATTTGGTTGAAGGTGATCAGAAACAAAAGAAGCAGAGACTGCTTGAGCCTGAGAAGAAAACAATTGAGGTGCAAGAAGAAGAAAAAGAAGATGCAAAAGATCAAGAGCATGAGTCACCCTTGATGAGGAGGAAAAGGGCGATTGATTTGTCCCAAAAAGAGACAACCACTAGGGAAGTAGAGGAGGAGGTTATTTTTAAGGAATCCGAACCTCAGGCTGAAGGAGCTGAGAAAACAGTTGAGGAGCAGGCAATGCCAATTCAAAGAAAAAAGAGAAGAAAGATTACTGTCTCTTCTTCTGAGTTTGATATTTCCCCTTCCAACTTTGATGAGGATTCTGATTCTGAGACAATTGCCCAAGCAATAGGAAAGAGAAGGAAAATGACTGCTTCAACTACTGCCTTGATTGAAGATCCCCTTCATGAGGCAACCGCCAAGGCCGTGGAACAAGAACATTCCAAAGCCATAGTCGTCTTTGAAAGAGCTGAGAAAAGACGGCAGCAACAAATTTTAAGAGAGAGAGCTGCTGCTGCTGATGCATTGCAAAGGGAACTAGCCAGAAAACAACGGACTGCTGGACACTATTCACTCCGCAGTTCTCCCATCAGTACCAGTGCCTCTGGAACAAGTAATTTCTTTCATACTTCTGCTGTAGCTTGTGGTATTGAAGTTTAACATTGTTCTGCATTTCTTCCTTTTGCAGCGACAACTACTGCACTTATCTTTCCAATGAGGCCTTCCTCAATTTCGGTTGAGGTTGATCAAATGCAGAATGTCAGGGTTGTTCGAATCGTACTTCCACTTTCAAAGCCTATATTTGACGTACCTTCCTTAAGTCCCAGTATTCCTGCATCTCTTTTTCTTGGATTAAAGCCATACCTCCCTTTTTTGGCTCGTGACCTATCTCAGTCTACTTTTCCTTTGAGCCTTGCTCTTTTCAAGTCCTTTACAGAAACTCCAACTGCTGCTCCATTCCCAGTGGTAGTTGATTCTTCCACAGAGGACACTGGTAGCTCTTCAATTCATGGCTCATCACCAATGCCCACTTCCAGCCCCTCTTCACTTGATTTGCTGGTGGCCAAGACCATAGAGGCTGCCAAAGATGCTCCATCCGTTTCTCCCATCCCTATGCAACCCTTTGTGTCTTCCACCACAACACTCTCTATGCCTTTCATGTCAAGGGACGAGGTAGACATCTTTGAAGGAAGACTAGCTAGTCTCTTTGACATACCTTCTACCTCTCCCACCTCTACTGCTGAAGCTGAGCCATTAGCCTTGGCTGACTCCCTACTGGAAATCTTCAAGAGTTCTCCTTCCTCCAGTAACAAGCCTTTTGCACCTTCAGTAAATTTGGACACGTGCTTACAACTGTTGACTTCTTTTTCAAGGATCCCCTTCGAGGCTCTACAAAGGCCTATCATCAGGAATGGGTTCCTTCAATGCTGTAACATTGCTGAGCAGTCTGCCATGAGTATCTCAAGTCATCTATCTCAGGCTGCAGCTACTATTGATTTTTATCTCAACATTTGCCATGCTGCTAAGACTGCGGATGAGAAGCTGGCTAAGGACCAGAGTTTTGTTTCTCAAGTGCATACTGAAGTATCAACTCTGAAAGAACAACACTGTTTTGCCTCCCACTTTCGAGTCCAACTTCTGGAGAAGAAAGCTCAGCTTGAAGAGGAGTTAGCCGCAGTAAACCAAGCCTTGGTTCGAACTGATAAGAAACTGCACATCACCAATCAAGGGCTGGCTGATCGAAAAGAAGACATGGCTGTAGCTATTCAATTATTTCCTTCCCTTAGCAATAGGAAAGCTATTGTACAAAAACAATTAAAGCATTGTAATGATTTTTGGGCCAATTTGTGGCACAATGTACTTGATTCTTTATGAAAGCACAATATTTTGTATATCATTTGAGCAAGCTTGTGTTTTTGCATATGGTGTTCACTCTATCCCTTGTGTTTCCCAAATAGTTGGAAAATAAGGTTTTAAATATCTGCCATTAATCTTTTTGGGATGTACATAACCATTCAAATTTCTTAAATGGTATGCTCCAAAAGGCAGAACCCTATGAATTTGATATGGTCCTTCCCAGTTAGGTGACCATTTGCCAAACTTATGGCTTTTAATTCCAATTGGGAGTATTGTCTTCCATACCAAATCACCTTCATCAAAGCCAATGTGTTTGATTTTCTTATTATAATTCTTGGCTGCTTTCTTCTTCTGTAGCAGAATGCTATTCAAAGCCAGGATTCTGGCTTCATCTATGCCTTCTAACTCCAGGCACATGCTTTGATGGTATTGCTCGGGATCTAACTGATCTTGGCATTTTACCCTCAAAGATTTAATATTGATTTCCACAGGTAACACCGCATCATGCCCATATACTAAGGCATAAGGAGTAATTCCTGTGCTTGATCTTGGGGAAGTTCTATAAGCCCACAAAACATCCAACAGAAGGTTGTGCCAATCCCTAGGATTATCTTCCACTACCTTTTGTATACCTTTTTTCAAGGATTTATTGGATGATTCAGCTTGACCATTGGCTTGTGCATAATAAGGTGTAGAATTAACAAGACTAATTCCAAATTCTGCCACAAAAGATCTCACCATCTTCCCATCAAACACAGTCCCATTATCTATAGTTATGGTTTGTGGGATGCCAAATCTATGGATTAAGTCTTTAATGAAACCAATGACCTCTGTTTGATCTACAGCCTTATATGGCTTGGCTTCAACCCACTTAGTGAAGTAATCAGTGGCCACCAGAATGAAACAATGATGTTTCGAAGAAGGTGGGTGTATTTTGCCAATCATATCCATGGCCCATCCTCTGAATGGCCAAGGCTTCACTACTGCATGTAAGTCGGTTATGGGCACATGCCTTATTGCGCCATGTTTTTGGCATGCCTGGCAACCTTTTGCATATTCGATGCAGTCCTTAAGAATGGTTGGCCAATAATAGGAATGCCTTCGAAGCAACCATCTCATCTTTACACCAGGCTGATGAGCGCCACAGATGCCTTCATGAACCTCAACCATGGCTGTTAATGCTTCTTTTGGGCCCAAACACTCCAGCAATAAGCCATCTCCCCCTCTTTTGTAAAGAGCATTACCATATATTATATATTGCATGGACTGCAATTTGACCTTCCTGCTGGCCTTCGAAGATGGGCCAGCTAAATATTGCATTATTGGATGCCTCCAATCTTGTTCTTGTAAATCATTATGGTTGGCTTCCAAGACCATATTCCTTTTATTCAAAGGTTGTATTAATTTCTGGTATGTTGTCTGACTTATGTCCCTTTGAGAATTATCCTTTCTCTTGAAGTTCGAAGCCTTTTGAGCCACATCATTAGCTCTAATGTTTAAGAATCTTGGAACATTGGTTACATTTGCTATTTGAAACTGAGAAAGCAAATGTAATGCGGCAACATAATATGGCAAAATACTTATGCTTTGACACTTGAAAATCCCTTTCACTTGATTAACCACTAATTGAGAGTCTCCAAATATGTCAACTGCATGTACTTGTAGCCCAATAAGGATTTCTAATCCTACTATTAAAGCTTCATACTCAGCCTGATTATTAGAACAAGTGGCTTCATCTACTCTGAAACCATGTGTGGTTTCTACCCCTTGTGGAGATTTATTACAACACCAATTCCAATTAAACCATTGGCTTTTGACCCATCAAACCACATCTGCCATGGCTCAACATTAGCCATACCAAGCTCCATTATCTCCTGGCTCTCTATTTGAGATGGATGATCTGCCAAGAAATTGGCTAAAACCTGCCCTTTTACTGCCCTTTGAGGGACATATTCTAGATGAAATTCTGATAAGACAAGTATCCACTTGCCAATTCTTCCCCTCAACATTGGTCTAGATAACATATATTTAACCAAATCTGTGGTTGCAATTACCAAGACAGTTGTAGGCAAAAGATAATATCTTAATTTTATTGCAGCAAAATACAAAGCAAGACACAACTTTTCAACAGCTGAATATTTACATTCACAAGAATTTAAAAACCTACTAAGGTAATAAATAGCTTGCTCCTTGCCTTCTTCGTTGTCTTGGGCTAAGAAAGCTCCCAATGAATCCTCTGCTGCAGCTATGTACAACTTCAAGGGCTTGTTCCCCTTTGGTGGCATCAGCACTTGAGGGTTAGCCAAGTAGGCTTTGATACCTTCGAAAGCAATTTGATGCTCTGCTGACCACACGAATTCTTCTTCAGCTTTCAGCCTTAACAAGGAAGAAAATACTTTAGTTTTTCCTGCAGTGTTAGAAATAAACCTTCGAAGAAAGTTAACCTGTCCAAGAAACTTCTGCAGTTCTTTCTTACTTGATGGAGGCCTGGCTGCAATGATGGCTTTGGCTTTGTTCTGATCAATCTGTATTCCTTTCTTGTGTACCACATAACCCAAGAAGTTTCCAGATGATACGCCAAAGGCACATTTAAGAGGGTTGAGCTTTAATTTGAACCTTCTCATTCTTTCAAAGGCTGCTTCTAAGTGAAACAGGTGCTCTTCCATGGATTGAGATTTAACCACAATGTCATCAATATAACATTCTAAATACCCTCCAATGAGGTCATGAAAGATAGTGTTCATGGCTCTTTGATATGTAGCTCCAGCATTCTTTAGACCAAATGGCATTTTAACCCATTCAAAGGTGCCAATATTCCCAGGACATCTGAATGCTGTCTTGTGGATATCTTCCTCTGCAATGCAGATTTGGTTATAGCCTGAATGCCCATCCATCATTGACAAGACTTGGTGACCTGCTGAACTGTCTACCAGCAAGTCCACTATAGGCATAGGGTACTCATCTTTGGGAGTTTCCAGATTTAAGTTTCTGAAATCGATACATACCCTCATTTTGCCATTCTTCTTGACTACAGGCACAATATTAGATAGCCACTCGACATACCTGGCTGTTCTAATAAAACCTGCCTTGAGGAGTCTAAGGATCTCTTCCTTGACCTTCTGAATTACTTTTGGACTCATCCTTCTTAGTTTCTGCTTGTAAGGCTTGAAATCAGGCTTCATGGGGAGCCTATGTTCCACTAATGACCTATCCAATCCTGGTAGTTCATTATAAGACCATGCAAAGCAATCTTTGTATTTCTTCAGAACAACCAATAGCTGGTTTCTGTCCAGAGCATTCAAACAAGCACTTATATAAGTGGGCTGTTGTACAGAACCTTCCCCTAGATTTACTTCTTCTAAAGGGTCTTGTGCCTGAGGACTTACCAAAGCTTCTTCCTTGATTTCTTCAACCTTCGAAGTAGCCTTCTTGCTTTGTTCTGCTCCTAGGTTCTTTAGTTCAACATCCTTGCCCTCCTCCTCATAGACAAAATCTGTCCATAATGCATCCTCCTCCTGTATCTCCTGGACTTTTGTCTCAATGTCCAATGCACAATATTTCCCAAGGGCCAAAATTCTGACCTGTTGCTGTTTCTGCTTGCAGCCGAGTATCATGGCCTCCCTTTCTTGCTCCTGTACTCTTTGGACTATAGCTTCTACATCCAATGTTGAGAATTTAATTAGAGCCAAGGATGTGGCTTCTTGCTTTTCACTTCTTTGCCTATAACCAGGCATCATTGTCATCCTTTAGAACGACCTCTTCATCAGCACTTTCTTGGACTAAGTGCTTCAAGTGTGTCACTTCCTCATCAGCCGTCACTTCGGCTGAACTGTCATCTTTCATCAGTATACTGAGCGGTGTCACTCCCTCAATATACAATTTAGCCTCCGCAAAGTCTGCACAGGCTATGAAGGGTTGAGGATCTGCATCGATTTCCTCTGTCTCTCCATTGCCTAAAGCCATCATGATTTTCTGATGCAAGGAAGAAGGCACACATTTGTTAGTGTGGATCTAATCCCTTCCAAGTAAAGCATTATATTTAGCATTACTGTCGATTACGAAGAATGCTGTCATGCAATCCCTGGTTCCCACACTTAAATTAATGGGTAGAATCCCCTGAGCCATTTGCTTATCTCCAGCAAAACCAGCGATGGTTGTGCTGGTTGGGATCAACCTGGGATTCCTTTTCCCTAGTTTCTTCAAAGAAGATTTTGGCAACAAGTTTACTGCTGCCCCATTGTCTATTAGGACTCGATTCAGTTGTATCCCATCGAAGAAAGCCTTGATGTACAAAGGCTTAACATGTTGTGTCATGGAATTTGAGGGATACTCGAATGGATACGATAGGTTGATGCTTACCACTTCCTCGCTCTCATAGTCATCTTCCATCGGGGTAACCATTTCGAAATTATCTTGCACCATACTTGCTTGTGAGTCTTCACTAGAGATCTAAACTGGATCAGCTTCCTGCCCCTCTTGATTCTCATCTCCAGCTTGGAATTCCTGTGGTAGTATGTGTACCATGTTCACTGATACTGGGGGAAACGAGCCAAACTGGATGACTGGTTGTACCTGTTTCCCCTCTTGGTCACTTTGATCGACTTTCTCAGAAACATCCTGCATGATGCATTCTGGTATTTCATTGCTAACTGATCCCTTCGAAGGATCTTTCTCAACTGGCTCTTTAGTCAGAAACGTTTGCTCAGCCATGAAGGCTTCGAACATCTCTTCTTCCATCATTTCTTTCTTTTGGCTTGTGCCAATCTCTTCTTCTGTCTCACTATCACTCTCCATCAGAGTCTTCTCCAATCCAGCTAAACTAGCCTTCTCTCTGGCTGTTAGTTCGGCATGAACCTTAGCCAATTGTTCTCGGCTGCAAACCACTTTGCTCTGTGGAACCGGCTTTGGAGCATGGTCTGACTTTGGATTCTTCCTTCCTTCCGTTTTGACTGGTGAAGAATTTTCTCCACTTTCCTTCAGATCTTTCTGGTACTGGGTGTACCTGCGCTGAATTTTTCTCCTCTGTGATCTTGAGATGACTGGGACCATGTCTAGTTCCCTCGTCTTTGGGTGTTTAAGCAGCACCCAGTTATTCGGAGCCACCATAGGAGGCTTGATCATCCTGCCTTGGTTCACAACATCTCCATAAGCAAGCACTTCCCTAGGTTTGTTCTGCATTACAAACCAGTCCGGGACTCCAGGCACCCACGAACCTACTGATCCAGATGTGGAACTGTTTCTTTCTACCTTCGAAACCGCCTTCGAAACTGGCTGTGGAGGTAGATGCTTGTTCCTGACTCCATGTCTCGAGTCTGTTTCTGGCCTTTGATGAAAGTGGCCACTTTCAGTTCTGCGTGAGGTTAGTCTAGGAGGCCAGTCCCTGGCTTTAATCCCGTAACCTGAACTCTTCCCCAATCTTCTTTCAGAATGGTTGCTTTCTACTCTGTAGTAGTTAGGTGGTCTAGACTCATACAAGGACCTCTTGCCTTTAGCATGCATTCTGTCCGCTGCAGGTTCAACCATTGATGGTCGCTGCCTATCACTACCCGGATACGGCCTTTTGTTGTAAGCATTGGTTGGCTTAGAATGTCTTTGAACATCTCTGTAGTATTGCTTTCCATCAATTGGAAGTCTCCTCAACCATTTATGACTCAGTCTGCACCTGGGACACATCCTCTGCATTACAGCTGCTTCCAAGGAATTGTCATCTAGTGCTTCTTCGTCAGATTGCTCCTTCTGATGTGAGAAACCTTGTCCAATAGCTGGTGGGTTTCTAGTCTCCTTCTTAGCAGTTGTCTGGTTGGCAGTATGCATTTGCACGTTGACCTCTTCCAACTCCTGCAGAGATAGATTCTGGAAGTTTGGTACAACCACATTAGCTGTGCCTTCTCCAACTTCTGGAAACGGGTTACTATCAATCCCCATGATCTTTTCTGTTTTGGTTGGGAATTTCAGACTTCCTTTCCGAATCTGCTCCTGGATCCTGTCTCGAAAAACAATACAGTTTTTAGTCGAGTGAGACCAAGAGTTATGCCATTTACAATATATTTTTCCTTTAAGTTCATCTAGAGATGGCAGTTTTACTCCCTTTGGTAACTTAAGGAAATTGGCTGCAAGCAGATGGTCAAAAATGTCATCTGCTTTTGCCAGATCGAAAGAATACTTTCTGTGGAAATCTTTCTTTTTAAACTGCTGGTCGATGGTGGTGTCTTTATGAATCAATGCTTCACAAATTACAGGTTCTTTGCCCACAATCTCTGCTGCATCGATTTCATAATTGGGATCTCTATAATATGTCTTATACGAGGCATTATTTCGATCTTGTTCTTCTTCTAATAATGCTTCATATCTAGACACCTTATAGGTTAATTCGACCAAATCCCTGAACTCAGTTGAATCAAACTTCTTTCGAAGCCTGAACTCTAAACCGTTTTGGGCCAATCTCACAAACTCTGGCTCTGGGAGAATGACTCTACATTTATTCCGAGCCCTTTTAAATCTGGAAATAAACTGAGTAGCCTTTTTCTCAGGCCTTTGACTCAATCTAGCCAAGTCTGCCATGGAAACTTCTGGCTCTGATTGGAAGAATTGGGCATGGAATGCCTCTTCCATCTGTTGCCAATTTTGAATGGACCCAGGTGTAAGGTTGATGTACCATACGAATGCTCCTCCAGTCAGAGAATTTGGAAATAATCTCAGTTTTATATAATCATGATTAGTGAATTCACCGCATTGAGCAGCAAATCTAGCAATATGCTCTACAGTTGACTGATTTCCAGTTCCATAAAATAGAGTAAAATCTGGTATTCTGAATCCTCTTGGGTATTCATGTACCCTATCTACCCATTCTGGGTATGGTTTTCTGTATATAGGAGTCTGGACCCCCCCCATTGGTCCACATATCTCCCTAACAATATCAGCAATCTGGTCTCTAGGGACCATATTTTGTGCCTGCTGAACCACTACTGGAGGGGCAAACACAGGATTTGGTGGACAAACTTGTGCTTGTGGTCCTCTTGGTCCATAAGGTGGTAAATTTGGGGCTGGTTGTCCTTGCGGTGCAGGTTGCTGTTGAGGGTATGGGTAACCTCTTTGAGCATGACCTGCGAAAGGACCTGCAAAAGGTGCTGGAACAGGTGTTGTGTCTCTGCCATTTGTAGGAAAACCCTCCAACCCCCCGGGTGTAAATTCGAATAAGGGATTAGTGTACCCCCTTGTGCCAGGTATGGCTTTGAACATGGGATTTGTAACCATTCTTATGCCAGTTTCTTGTACTTGGCTAGATCCACCAACTTGTGTGGCTTCATTATTAAGTACTGAGGCATTTTGGCCTGCTATAGGCCTTGAAATGGGTTCATACCAAGACTGAGGTGATGGTCTTTCAAAGTTTTGGGTACTAGTTTGACCATTAGAATGTCCATTAACTTGCATAGGCTGTTTTTCTCTAGCCAATCTTTGTTGGGGGACATTTACAACTTCCTCCGTGTGTCTTGTGTTTGTTGGTTGGTGGTTATTCATTCGATCCAAAAAGGATGTTGCCCACCTTTCCATTGTGTTCATTAATTGTTGTCCCATGGCATCTACTAAACCATCCCATGGATTTGTTGGTTGAGTAAATGGCACAGTGGATGGTCCAATTCCTTGGTTTCGTCCAATAATATGAACATATGGTTCTTGTCCAGAAGTACTGGTCTGTTCGACCATAGGTTCTGACAATATAGGAGTTTCCACAGGATGTGTTACCACATTATCCTCTGGATTTGGTATTTCTACCTCTCCTTCCACGCCTTCTTCCAAGCGTTCATTTTCTCCTTATCGTCTTCTTCTAGCCATTTTTAATTAGGTCCCACTGGGCGTGCCAAAAATATATGTTGGCTTTTTGGCTTTTCGAAGGGTATTTTGTAAATGTAAGCGTGCCAGCAAGGATCAATCAGTCCTTACAGAAATTATGATTGCCAACCAATTACCAGACGATTGTGTTTTAGTTCTTTCAGCCTCAATGAAGAGGACTTTTACTGGTGGCTTGACTTAGGAGAAATTAAGAGAAATAACAATTAATATAAAGAACAATGGAAGTATTTCATAAAAATGAAAAACTTACAATAGTCCAAACTCAGCCTCGAAGAGGTTTACAGCAACAGTCCACTTGAATCTACTTGAGACTACTCCTATGAATTGAAGTGCAGTGCGGATATGTAAAGTGCAGGTATTGAAAGTACAGGAATGTAAAACTGGAAAGTAAAATATGAAGTAAAGACTGGTATGTATGATCTGAGTTCCGTCCATTTCCTTGGGGGTCTCTCTGCTATTTATACTTGTCAAAGATGACCTTCGAACTGCTCTTCGAACCGTCGAACTACTCATCCATGATCGCTGATCATGTTGCCTTAGAAGTAGCCCCATTATGCCACCATCTGCAGTTAGGCTTCCCTCTTGTATTTGAATTTGAATATGAGTAACCGTTGAAGCCATGCCACCTTGCGTTTCTTTACTGATCCAATGTTGCTCAGACCATGTGAGAACCAATTATCATCACCACGTGTACGATCAGGATTGGAGACTTAAATTATTTTCCAATAATACCCTTATTCTGCCACGTGTCGGATTGTAACTGGCTTTTACAAAATATATAGCTAACAACAGGCGAGTTCTTGCTGGTGTGGGTTAAACCCGCAACCCGCCTGCAACGGCAATCAGGCCATATTCCAAACCGCATCCGCTCACATTGTGTCTGCAAAACTACCTATTTGCATGCGAATCGGTTCGAGTTAGACGGATTGTGCGATTCGGGTAATCCTATGCCCAGCCCTAATACCTGTTACATTAATAAAAAATGTATAGTTGTTCACCAAAATATTACTAAAACAAAAAATTGGACTATACGAAAAAAACTGTCCACTAATAAAACTTAAGTGATCAATAAAAAAACTTAAAACTAATTAAAATAGTTATTTATGATATAAGATTTATTGATAAATATCCTTATTTATTAAACCGGAACACAGCCAGTATGTTATTCTTAAAATACAAAATAGTTAAATTTTATTTGTAAATCACTTCTCAATTTATAAGAAGGTGGTCTTTCATGCGGAATTGGAAAGTTTAGAAAGACCAAACCAGACCAGACCAAAGTCACCCATCAGACCACCTTATCGCTAGTTACTGCTTTCGGCCCCTTGTCCCATTAATCATGGGTGGGATGTGTCGCAAATTAACGGTTCGATAGGAAGAGAGAGAACAAATGTCTGTGATGTCAAAAACATTGACAATAATGTACTTCGAATATACCAAAGGGAGTGGTGATCTAATGGAAAAAGTAATTATTTTCATAGGGTGATTCAGGTTTGAATTTTGCGGTGTGGAAAATGGTTGAATTTTTTAATTAACTTTCTTTGAGATCTTGCATTGTATTTTGATTGATTATGAACTTTTTGCAGCGTGTAGCTGAGTTTCATTGATGTCTTGGTGGTGGGTCCTTTTCTATAAATTGGATTAAATTTGATCGGTAACCAGCTATCTCAAAACTAGGGCCCACGAATGCGTTGACGACACCACAAAAATCCTTTTTTCTTGATTTAAGAAAAAAAATTGTACTTGGAATATTGGTTCACTAGACGGCTAAAAATGGGTTGGTACATTAATTTTTTTTAAAAAAAATTAATCACTATGTTTATTTTTTGTTTTTTGAAAATACTTTTCAAAAAATTTTACTTTTTAGTTTTTCGTATTTTTTGTTTTTATTGAATTTTTTTAATATTTTAAGCATTTTTTTTTAATTTTTAGACACACCTAACGTAAATACACTTAAAATATATAATTTTCGTAAAAAAAATCTTTAAAAAATTTATTAAATACCAAAAATACAATAAAAAAATAAAATGAAAATTCATTATATTTTTCGTATATTTGTGTATTTATTAATTTTTAAAAATCTTTTTTCACAAATATTTTAGTTTTTAGATACATTTAAGTAAGGTATATCTAAAAAAGTAAAAAAAAAATTAAAATTTTTAAAATATTCACTAAAAACAAAAAAATGAAAAACAAAAAATCCAATTTTCAAAAAACTGAATCTAAAAAACTGAAACCAAACACATTGAATGGGTTTTTGTTTGATATAATTTGGTTGATTTTATCATAAAAAAAAATATAGATTTTTGAAAATTGAAATTGGTTATAATATTGTATATAAATTTATAATTTAATGAGAAGTGATAAAATTAGAATATGAAATATCAGTATGGAGAGTTTAAATTTTTTGGAATAAATTATTAAAAATAAGATTTAGTTGTTCACATTAATTAAAATTTTATTTTCTATTTCATACTTAAATTTATTATTTCCGCTTATTCAGTTCTTAAAATTTTTAATTTGAGCTAATGTAGTCTAATTAGAGATGGTTGTTCAAATTAGTCAAAACCTAATTTAATGGGTAAGAAATTCATTTTAATATTTGAACAACTTAAACTATATAACTATACATTTATTTTTTAGAAATAACAGGTGGAGAAGAAGGTAGGTGTTTAGTTGCAAAGTACAAATTGTTTAATATAATACGAGTAAAAAAATAAATTTTTGAGATATTTTCTGAAAAATCTGTGTCCTTTGATCACTCATGGAGATTTTGTTTGCAAATACTATTTCAATTTTTTTTTTCTCAAATCCAAACCAAACAAGGGTTAAATGTTTGGTTGCATGATTTAAATTGTCTAAATTATAAAAGAAAAATGCTTGAGATTCCCATTTTTTGGAGGCCCCCACAACCCCCTTGGATCTCAACCATTGATGTATGTGTGGGACTCACTCATATATGTGTGGGGCCCACACCATTAATGATAAAGATCCAAAGCGATTGTGGGGATCTCCAAAAAATAAAGATCTCAATCATTATTGTAAAAAAAACTTTAAAGACTACCTCAATGAAATTGATAGTTTAAAAATATATTTTTTTTGACACAACAAATATTTAAAAAATAAAAAAAATAAAAATAAAAATAAAAATCACCCAAACCAATGAAGGGGGGAAATCTTGATAAAGTCTTGATAAGGTATGAAGATGCAATTAAGCACAAATTTTAAGATGCAATTAATCAAGAATGTTTAAGTCAAGGGTTGCATAATCACACCTTGACAACAAAAGGGCAAAACACCGTCAAAGATATCTATCAAGATCTCTAAAACTTTGTCAAACACCCACTAAAAGGTTTACTCATTGATTAAATTAATTGTCAAATTATGAATCTATGCTAAATCACACCCGACATGAATGGGACACACTTCGACATATTCACACATTTGATTGTTCATCTGTCTCCACTTGGACCTTAGGGCCTGAACTCCTGTATAGTCTCAACTTGGATGCACAGCAATCACTGTTGCACGATCAATGAAACTTTTCTAGATTACATTTTGATGATTCGAATCGTTCACTTTTTAGAAGATATTACATAAAAACGTGCTTGTAAAAATTCAAGTTAATTGGATATCGGTATTCCTTTCATCAAGTCATGTTTCTATTCAGATTTATACTAAAAGTTAAATTTACCATTCAGTTACTTAGATATAAATGTCCTGATAAAAGGGATATCAATATTCGATGAACTTGAATTTTTTCAGGTATATTCTATTCGATATTTTCTGAAAAGTAAATTGTTCGGATCGTCAAAATGCTATCCAAAAAAAGCCCTATTGTCTACACAACAGTGGCAGCCACCCTAAACTTGTACAGTCCATCAACTCAAAATCGTGTTTCATGATTTTACAATGAATTGGGTCAAAATCACCTAATCTTGAACAAAAGAAGACACTAATTATTAGATTAGATTACTTTAGATTAGGACAATCTTTGATTATATTCACGATTAGTCATTTAATTGTGAAGAGCATTTATTGGGTACCTCAAGCGGTATTACTACAGAGGAAAAAAAATCATTATTTGTCTCTTGCTATTTAATAAAAATGAGCCCGTATCTCTTATAAATAAGAGATTTTATTACGTAATTAATTTAAAACATTACACAAGCAACTATAGTGGTCATGTACATGATTAATTAGTATGAATCTTACATCAATTAAGGGTGTGAAACAGAGATCAAATTCAAATTCAAATTTGAAGAAATCCAAATTTGATTTGATCATCTGAATTCAATCTATCCATATACCCGATCTAGAGGGGAAAAAAAAGTCATTGGACCCGATTTATTAAAATACTCTATTTTTTCTTCATTTTTTATTTTTTAAAGTTGTTATTCATTACTTTTAAAATATAATCATCAATTAGGAGAAGTTTCACCTCAATGGGTGTTTAAAAAAATAATTTTAAATTAATGATAAATTTTATAAATATAAAAAAATAAAATTATAAAATTTTCATCACTATGCAATTAATTTCTGAAAATTTTTCTGACAGGTAAGTTTTCCCAAGTCAAATTGAAAATTATGCAATTGAATATTCATTAACAAATAGAATTTTTCGAATCAGATTGAGAAGAATTTTTTATTTTTTTGGTGGCTTTTGGTAATAGCGTTTGGAGGCGGCCTTTGTGAATTTCAAATGACCAAATCAATGCAAAGTGGCCTAGGCCACATCATGTATCGTGTATATATGGACCCCCATTTTTTTTTTTTTTTTAGAAGCGGCGAAAATGTCATATTCATCACAGTTGTCCCCCAAAATCACTTGAATAATAGTTTTTCCTTCCTAAAAATGTTATAGACTTTAAATAATTTATCAAATTTTTTACTAAATTTTTTACATAAATATCCAACTCATACAAATCAACTTAAATATACATCATACACACAAAAAAAATTGATAAAAATTTAATAAATTATTTAAATCTCTAACATAACTCCTCCGTCTCCCACCACTCACTCTCATACAATAGTCACATCCACTTATATGGGAAACCAGCCCCATCACACATCACATTTTTTATTTTATTTTATTATTTTTTTTTTTCTCTCTCTCTCTCATGATTAAGTTCCGGATTGAAAAATTCTCCCATCTATTAACGTAAAATTATATAAGTTTTTATAAATTTATATAAGTGATCTCATAAAAATATATAAGTTAAAACAAAATTTATATAATTACATAAATTTTTATGAATTTACATGAATAATCTTATAAAAATATATAAGTTAAATACAAATTCGCATAATCATATAAATTTATATTCGCCATGAGTATTTCCCTTACTCTTTGGATTAAAAGCACAAATCCAAATTCTACTTGTGACTTTTTGGTGCACAAATTAACCTAACCCTATGCTACTCTTTTTTTCTTTATGTTCTTTTATTTTTTTTTAAAAAAAAAATTTAATCATGATCTTTTAATTGGGTCTCGATCGGAATCATTCATTTATTTCTCTTAAAAAGAATAGACCGAAAATAGGCATTTTTGTTATTACCCTTATCATTGTACAAAATATTTTTATTACAATTTTATATTTAAATCAAATATCTTTTCCTCTTTCCTTTTTTTGGATTCAGCGGAAAAGAAATACAAACAAACAGGAACTAAGCCCTTTCCCTAGCTATCCCAACCATATCAGAGACCAAGAGCTCTCTGATTTCAGCAGGTGGATCATTTACAACTAGAATGTCCTCAGGTTGTTCAGCTCCAAGTTTGGCCATTGCATCAGCACATAAGTTCCCTTCTCTGTAGATGTGTTGTACAGTGCATTGGCAACCAGTAAAGATGATCCGGGCGTCTGCTACAAGGCCTCTAAGGAGGTGGTGCTCGCCAGGACCTTCTTCAAGCAGCTTCACTACTTCAGTCGCATCGGTCTCGATTATCACTTTGTGAAAACCTTTTTGAAGGATGATGGTGAGACCTTTGTACACAGCCCATAGATCGGTTTCAAGGCTGGTGCAGTTCTCGAGTTTGCCATAGAACCCATAGATCCAAGCTCCTATTTCATCTCTTAACAGACCTCCAAAACCTCCAGGTCTGGCCATTCGATAGCAGCCATCAGTATTCAACTTGAGTGTGCCTGAAGGGGGACAACTCCACTTGATTAGTAAAGGTGTTGCTCTAAGAATAGGAACAAACAAAGTGAAAGCTTGGGAGCACTCTCTGGAAAAATCAAAAATGAATTTAACACTTTCAAAAATGCTAGCAGTTTTATTTTCAAAAATTTTTGAATTCCTGTTTTTCCAAATTCTCCAGAGAGTGATAGAGAACAAAGTGTTCCAAAGAGTATTTTCCCCAAAACTGTTCTTCTTTTTGAGATTGTAAATCAGCCAGCTTTTCCAAGAAGAATTACTCATCTGTAGGTACCAGTTTCTGGAGAAAACTGTCTCCCACACACCCCTAGCTGCAGAACAGGTTCTAAAAAGATGATCCAAGTTTTCCACCTTATTGCAAAAAGGGCATGTTGGGTCATCAGTTAACCCTCTCTTAACCCTCATACAGTTAATCAATGTTTTCCCCTGGAGCAACACCCAAAGGAAGCTTTTAATCTTTTGAGCAATTTGACATTTCCAGAGCCACTGCCAATTTTCTCTATGCGCATCACTCTCCATGCCCAAATTGTAAGCACTGAGTGTTGAGAAACACCCATCCAGAGATCCTTTCCAATGTGGCTGATCAGGGTTGGGACTGTAAAGAGGGGGTTTTTCTTTTCCTCTTTCAAATTCATCACTCCTACCTATACTCTTTTTCAAATCCACCCATACCCTTCTCTCCTCCACCCAATCCACCTCTCCTCTATATATATATATATATATTTTTCGTCTTTATGCTATGCTCTGTTTTTGTTTGTTTAGTTATGGTGACTATTAGGAGTGTATGTTCAAACTTATCCATTCTGTGATTGGGATCTTTGATTATTTTAGACATGCTCTAATGCCGACTCTATGATCGGTTCTGCTTGGCAGTATGAGCACGAACACATGATATGAGTCTAAATATTTTCTTAGATTTCTCTCCGTTGTGCTTTTTGCAAAATTTTTCTTTGTTTGGTGAAATTTTGATTTTGATGGATCTTATAAGTGTCGTTTGGTCTTTTTAAATGAAATTATCTATTGTTCAAAAAAAAGAGGTAAGGGAAAGAGAGGAGTACGGGTATGCGATGTGGTGGTGGGAGAATGCCATGGAAAAAGGCTAGTGGCTATAGGTGAAAGGAAAAAGACAATAAAAAAAAAAAGCAAAAAAAAAAGAAAAGAAAAGATGGTGGGTAGCTATGGAAGAGGATAGGAGGTGTTTGGGGAGGGAAAGAAAAAGACGGGTATAACAAGATTAATTCAGTGATTAGGCTTATGGAAAGCTCAAAGACAAATGATTCAGATAAAGTGAATAGTTGATAAATAGTGATTTTGATATGGCGCAATGATATTCAGAATTGTAATCAACATTAAGTTGAAAAAACAACAAATGAGAGTATGTTACATGTTTTGTAAAAACTCAGGATTAAAATTGTTATAAAGTTTAAATATTACGTTTTAAATTGAAAAAATTAAAAATTCTGACAAAAGTGTCAAATCCTTATTTCTGACAAAATTCTGTGCTAATCCTGTGGGTGTGGCCCAGCACGGATCGTTGAGGTTGATCCAAAATTGAAAATTTAACTCGGGGTGGATCGATTGCCCAATCACTCACTTCAGTTCCTTAGGCAGCCCAATGCTTGAGAAGCCCAAAATAAGGCCTCATCATTAAAAGTTGGACTACAACTTAATGAAAAATAAGTCCAGTCCATAAGATGGGCCCATAACCGCCCCAATTAATTTTCAATGGGCGGAATGATAACCTTCAAAAGTCAGTTGGGATGGGCTGGGCTGGTTTGACGCCCGCAAGCCCAATTACAAGTGAGATGATGTTTGGGAACAAATAAAAAAAAAAATCAAAAAATCGCTACAAAAAGTCTAATAAGGCCTGTTTGGAGTGTTGCCTTTTTGATTAAAAAAAAAAAAACTATAACACCCAATCACATCACTTTTTTTATTTTTTTTACACATTTTTTTTTTGTTGTAAAAAATAACTAAAATAATCCTTAACATTTTTCAATAAAAAAACCAAAAAACTACTAACAAAAAACAATTCCCAAACAACACCTTACTAGAAGCACTAGACCCATTGGCGCTCTCTGCCTCTCTCCACAACTGTCATTAATGGCTGCTTCAATCTCTCCACCCATCTTCCATGTAAAACCATCTATATTCATATGTATATCTTCATCACAACCATACCTATCAAAATTCACAACACCCAGAATCAAAACCAGACCCAAAACCACATTTACACACCACTCTTTAACCCCAATCGCAACTCTTTCTGACCCATTTGTCCTCCAAATTGCAGAAACCCTAGAAGATTCTCTCTCTTCTCCCTCTTCCTCGCCACCGCCTCTTCAGAAGCTCAGAGACACTTCCTCTCAGTCCCTCCTCTCAACCCCATGGCCGTCTCGCAAGGACGAGCCCTTTCGATTCACTGACACTTCCTTCATAAAACTCTCTGAAATTCAACCTATTTCATCCCCACCTCCAAATTTGGATTCTTTGTCTGTTTCCATTGATACCCATTTGCCCAATCTTGTCATTGTTGATGGGTTTCTTGTAAATTCTCTAATCCAATTGCCTAAATTCCCTAATGGTGTGTTTGTTGGTACCCTATCGAGCCTCGATTCGGAGGCTGTGATGAAAAGGGTATCTGAATTTGTGTTGAATTTCGAGGGAGACTTGTTTTGGTCACTTAATGGATTGGGTACCCCTGATTTGGTGGTTGTGTATGTTCCTGAGGGATGTAGGGTTGAGAGTCCTTTGCATTTGAGGTATTGTTCGGTTTCAGGGGCCGATAAGGGGTCGAAAAAGCTGCCCGTTTCGAATCCGAGGGTGTTGGTGGTGGTGGAGAAGGGAGGGGAGGTGGGTATAGTTGAGGAGTTTGTTGGGGGAGATGGGGAGAAGAGTTATTGGGCAAATTCAGTTATGGAAGTTGTCATTGGAGAAGGGGCAAAGGTTAACCATTCTTACACTCAAAGCCAGTCTATGAATGCTGCACATATCAAGTGGACTTTGGTTCAGCAGGTAAAACTTTTGTGCCTTTCTTGAATTTCTTGAATTCATGTCGTGATGGTTGCTTCATATTTTGTAGCAGATGGACATATTTATCTACTTGTTTATGCAGGCATAATGTTAGGTTGCATTTGGAAATATGGATTTCAAATCAGTGATATTTGGCATTGATCACTCAAAATGTATATACCCAATTCAAATAGTATAAAAATTAGGTTATATATCAATAGCGATGAATTTGAAATAACATGATTAAAATAGTTATTTGGAATCCTTACAAAAAGATATCTACTCAAATCCTCTTTCCAAGTATTTCAATCCAACTCTAATGGCAAAATCTCTTACGATTTGTTTATCTTGGCCTCAAATTTCTTCACTTCCAATCCATTCATGCAAACATAGAATTAGTGTTTATTTGCTTGTTTTAATATTAGTTTTTTCATGGTTTTTGTAATCAAATTATGTAACAAAAACTCTCTTTTATTATTTTTTTGGCTGTGTGAAAAAAGAAGAGACTCACTTAAGCTTATGCTTATGTTTATGTTTAATTCAGGACTGCAATTAGCAACCCTTTAGTATTTACATTTCTATGGTGCACAATTTTGCTTTGTTTTGTGTAATGTAGTAATTGGAAATCCAATTATTTTGCAAATCTGCAGGAAAGACGTATATGATACAAAGATTTTGTTGTTGGTGATCCAAAAGTTGTCTATGGAACATGAGTTATTTTTCAATGCATTTCTGTCTTCGACAATTATGCACTCAAACATTTTTTTAGTTTGGTTTCCTATTGCATTGCATCTCTTCCTCCCAACCTAAGGAAAGGAGGTGATATGATGATATTCAAAAAAATGTTCCTGATTGAATGTGCATTTTTGTGATCTCAACCTTGTCATAGCCACAAGGCTAACGCTGCCTTCATATCATTTGGTAATGGCAATACCCGTTCTGCAACTTCCTAATGTCAGTGTAAATAATTGATCCAACAACTTTAGATGTGTGACCTTCCAAGGAAGAACATTAGGTTTGTACCTAAATTCACCATATGCAGGAATCAGCAAGCACTTATGAGCTTGTAGAGGTAAGCACTGGTGGGAAGTTGAGCAGACACAATCTTCATGTTCAGCAAGTTGGCCCGGACACTATGACAGAGTTATCAACATTTCACTTGTCTGTCGGTGATCAAACACAAGATCTACATAGTAGAGTAGTGTTGGACCACCCACGAGGGGTTTCTCGGCAACTTCACAAGTGCATTGTGGCTCATTCTCTGGGACAGGCTGTATTTGATGGGAACATCAAGGTCAACAGGTAATTGTGTTTTGTTGGATCTTTTGCTGTTCTTAAAGTACATGGCTGATTGATATCATGTCAGTTACATGCCAATATTCATTTTTTGGTTATGTGATTATACTGGTTATCATGGTGCTAATGACTTTCTAAACTAATTGTGTATATCTTCCATATTGAGTTATTTAGACATTTATTATCATTTAGTAAATGACCTTAGATAGTCTCTTTGGGGTATGGTGTCTGTAATGTCAACATGGTTGTTAGAATCTTATGATTCATGATTTGATACGAGTTTCAACCAAAATGATTCAATTCTTGCTGTTGAATCTTAAATTGGGTGAATTTTGCGATTCAATTGTGATCCAATACAATTCGTTATGTTTAGTCTTGTTTGAATAACGTAGGCAGGAAACAATGTATTTTTTTGCGCTCACACACAAAAAAAAAAAGAAAAAGATAAAGTGAGATCAATTAATTATATTGATATACATGGTTTTATGTGTATATACATGCATATAATTTAGTTATATTGAATTTTTTTTCATTTTAATTGATTGTGCAGATATGCACAGCAGACAGATGCTGGACAACTAACAAGGAGCTTACTCCTTGAGCCTCGTGCAACTGTGAATGTCAAGCCCAATCTCCAGATCATCGCCGATGATGTGAAGTGTTCCCATGGAGCTGCAATTAGTGATCTAGAAGAGAACCAACTGTTCTACTTTCAGGCACGGGGGGTTGACTTAGAAACAGCTAGAAAAGCTCTCATCTTCTCGTTTGGCGCTGAGGTGATTGAGCGTTTGCCTTCCACTTCTCTCCAAAAGAAAGTAGAAAGTCATATCAAAGAATTGCTGAGTCCCATAGTCAAGGGTTCTCGGTGAGAGGTGATGAACGGTATACAACTCTGAATTTTTTGTTTTGTAAATTATCATTGGTTTACCAAAGAATCTATGCAAAATCAAGTTGAGATATTGAGGGAAGTTTTGTGATATTGAAACCAAGTTGTGTTTCTTGCTCTCCCCACCTCAGCCCCTCTCCTGCTGCAAGAAGAACCAAAAATGTTGTGAAAAAATGCTTCTATTTTTAAAAAGGGTTCTCATTCTCGCCCAGATTGTCAATTGTAAATTCTTAAAAAGTTCATTTTGATCAAAGTAGGCAGCCTTGAGATTCATTTTGGTCTTTTTTTCATGTCTGATAGAAAACAGCCTTTATGGCTTAAAGTTCTGCTTGTTTTATGACTTAAAGATCTGCTTGTATTTAGAATTAAGATCGTGTTCTTTTTACTGCCCTCCATTGTTCTTCATGCCCCCTCTAAACTTCTTCACACAACTCAAAAGAGTGAGAAGATCAGATGGAAAGCTAATGGTTACATTTCTGCATTCAATCAAAGAAAAGCATGCATTGGCACTTTAGACCCGCAATTAAGCACGAAGGATGTCTGAGCAATCGAAGAGTTAGGCCTTGAAAACTCAAGTATTGGTAGGAATACTGAGGGATTTGAATCCTTCACTATCCGCCCCGAGGTCATAATTTCTCTCTTCCCTTACCTATAGATAAGAATGAATGAATCAGAGCAACTTCTCCTACCAGATTTGTTGAATTGAATGGCCTAGTAGGGGTGAATTTCAAAGTGCTTCTCGGTTTTCACACAGTAATTTAGTTGGGAGTTTTCAAATTCATCTACTAAATTTTTCTTTATACATCTACCTTACTCTTTAAAATACAAGACTTTGTGTAAAATAAGATTTCGAGGGTGCATTATTTAGAAGTTCCATAATTTGTGAATATTTTGACTAGTGCTGCCAGCCAATAGCATTTTAACTTTTTATTTATGGGCAAATTACATATACCCCTCGAGGTTTGGCTAAATTACAAATATCCTCCTGAGATTTGAGAAATTACGAATTTCCCCCTGAATGCTATATTTGCATAACAAATTAGGGGGTAATTTGTTATGAAATTTAAACCTCAGGGAGCAAATTGTTATGAAAATACAAACCTTAGGGGGTGGGATGTAATTTTCGAAACCTCAGGGGTATCTGTAATTTAGTCAAACCTCAAGGGAGGTATATGCAATTTGCCCTTTATTTATTTATTTTTTTGGCCCCTCACCTTCTTTGAATCCATCTCAAAAAAAGATCAAATTTTATGAAATTTCTTTTTAACACCTGACTTAATACTAAAATTAGGGGGTGCGCGATTTGGTTCAGACGATTTAAAAGTAAAATTATAAATTAATTGGCGGATTGGCAAATTACGGTTTGAGCAATTTTGAACGGATTGACAGATTAAAGAATATCATAACCAATGATTAAGCCTTTGCATAATATATAACACTAATTTGTATAGCACAAACTAATTTTATATAATATTTTTCATATATATAACTAATTTGTAATAAATATCACATATTAAATCTATTTCACATTTATTTTTACTTTGATATTATATAGGTTGAAAAATATATACGTATTAACTATAGCAGAGTAAAGCGATTTCGAAAGCGGATTATAAATTTTAAAGTTTAAAGTGCGATTAGCGGATAAAGTGGTGCGAATTGATACGAATCGATGCGATTTTAACAAATTTGACGGTATTTTGCACAATCCTAACTAAAACTATCTCCAATCCTATCAAAGTTGCCCTCCTTCCATCCCACCCACCACCACCATTTTTGGAGCTCACCCAGAACGCTGCAACCCACCCCAACCCTTCCCCACCACCATGACCCCCAACAGGCTTGCCTAACCACTGTGACCACCTTCTACTCCTCAAGGTCTCCTCAGAGTTACTATTTGGCACTGTCTACGTTATACTCCAAACTAATTCCCTAGCGAACAAATTTATGTGCGAAACATGTTAGACTTATTTTTGTTAAATTGTTAAGAAAAAAAACACACATTTAATGTGTTGTGATTTTTTTAACAAATTCTATTCGAAAAATATTTTAATGATTTTTGCATGCACTTGCTCTCACTCTTTTATATCGTCAAATGTAAAACATGTATCGTTCAGAAAAAATGTGAGACATTTCTCCATTTGGAGTGTGTTTAGAGATAAGGTCACAAAAATATCCATACATTCCCAGCACAAATACACAGATATTTCCGTCAAGCCATTATCAACCAAACCTCTACTCAACCCTCTCTCTCTCTCTCTCTCTCTCTCTCTCTCAGTCACACACACAAACACCATGCCTGCAACTATCTCCACAGCTCTAGATTTCAACTGCCCAATTTCCTTCACCTCTCCACCAAGACTCCCCATCACCACCCCCACCACCACCACCAGAAGACTCACCATTTCATGTTCCTCCTCTTCCTCCAAATCTCCCCCACCAGATTTGGCTGAGCTCCACCACCACCAACAGAACAACAACCCGTCTCTCTCTGACCAGCTCAGGCCTCTCTCCACCACCACCCTCTCCGACACTCCCACCAAAGAATACCCACCACAAACACCCCAAACCCACCTCCTAGCCAAGCCTAAATCCACCTGGGTCAACCCCACACGGCCTAAACTCTCTGTCCTCACCCTCCAACGCCACAAAAGGTCTCGACACTCTTACAATCCCCAAATCAGAGACCTCAAGCTCTTTGCCAAGAAGCTCAATGACTGTGACACCTCAAAAGAAGCTTTCTTGGAAGTGGTTGATGAAATGCCTCACCCACCCAACAGAGAAAATTCACTGTTGGTGCTCAACAGCTTGAGACCATGGCAAAAGACCCTCCTTTTCTTCAATTGGATCAAGACCCAGAACTTTTTTCCTGTAGAAACAATCTTCTACAATGTCACAATGAAGTCTTTGAGGTTTGGTAGGCAATTTCAGCTTATAGAAGACCTTGCACATGACATGATAAACAATGGGATTGAGCTTGATAACATTACATATTCAACTATTATTACTTGTGCCAAGAGGTGTAATCTATTTGACAAGGCTGTGGAGTGGTTTGAGAGGATGTACAAGACTGGTTTGATGCCCGATGAGGTTACATACTCTGCCATTTTAGATGTGTATGCTAAGTTGGGGAAGGTTGAGGAGGTGATGAGTTTGTACGAGAGAGGGCGGGCGAGCGGGTGGAAACCCGACCCCATTGCTTTTTCCGTGTTAGCGAAGATGTTTGGTGAAGCTGGGGACTATGATGGCATAAGGTATGTGCTCCAAGAGATGAGGTCTCTTGGGGTAGAGCGCAATTTGGTTGTGTACAACACATTATTGGAAGCAATGGGCAAGACTGGAAAGCCTGGCTTGGCTAGAAGCTTGTTTGAGGAAATGGTCGAATCAGGGGTTAGCCCGAATGAGAAAACCCTAACCGCACTAGTGAAGATTTATGGCAAGGCGAGGTGGGCTCGTGATGCGTTGGAGTTGTGGGAACGCATGAGGTCAAACGGGTGGCCAATGGACTTCATTTTGTACAACACGTTGTTGAGTATGTGCGCGGATCTTGGGTTGGAGGAGGATGCGGAGAGGTTGTTTGAGGATATGATGAGGTTGGAGCATTGTAGGCCGGATAGTTGGAGCTACACCGCAATGCTCAACATTTACGGAAGCGGAGGGAGGGTTGACAAGGCGATGGAACTGTTCGAGGAAATGCCTAAGAGGGGTGTTGAGCTCAATGTCATGGGATGTACTTGTTTGATACAATGCTTGGGAAGGGCTAAGAGAATTGATGACTTGGTTAGGGTTTTTGAGGTCTCAATTGAAAGAGGTATAAAGCCGGATGATAGGCTTTGTGGGTGTTTGTTGTCTGTTGTGTCATACTGCGAAGAAGGCAAAGACATTAACAAGGTCCTCAGTCTTTTGCAACATGCGAACCCACAATTAGTTGCATTCATTAAATTGCTCAGGGAGGAGAAAACAAGTTTTGAGACCATCCGAGAGGAGTTCAGAGGCATACTTAATGCCACAGCAGTAGATGCTCGAAGACCCTTCTGCAACTGCTTGATTGATATATGTCGAAAGAGAAACCTCCATGAGAGGGCCCACGAACTACTTTACGTAGGAACAGTATATGGTTTGTACCCCGGTTTACATACCAAGACACCCGAGGAATGGCGTCTGAATGTCCGGTCACTGTCCGTGGGTGCAGCCCACACTGCATTTGAAGAATGGATGGATACTCTGACGCAAATCATCAAGCGCCAAGAAGCATTGCCAGAGTTATTTTCAGCCCACACCGGTTCAGGAACCCATAAGTTCTCTCAAGGACTAGCCAGTGCGTTTGAATCTCATGTTCAGAAGCTCGCTGCACCTTTTTCACAGAGCGAAGAGAAACCTGGGTTTTTCATTGCAACCAGAGAAGATATAGTAGAATGGGTTCAATCAAGAGCTCCATCACCTGCCATTACAGCATAAATGATGATCCAAGTGTTCCACATATTCAATCAAGTGTTCACTCTTTGTACCGCATGTAATTACAGATGCAACAGCTACAACCACCAAAATGTAAAATTTCATTCTACTCGCTTGTTGCAGTGTTGTATAATTGTAACTTGTTTCAAACTTTTTTTACACAACCTTTGATCTCAGAAGAATATAGTTTAGAAGTTTCCAACTGAGATTACCTGTAATAGTTTGTAAACATGGATCTAACAAGAAATTTTTGACTCTTTGTAAACTGCATTGATGGAAATATGGAAATACACCGACAAAATTACAGATATTCTCGCCTTTGACAAGGGAAAATGCTAATGTTCTGTAAAGGAAATCTAAACCCCCACCAAATTACAACCACATCTTTTTTCGCTATAAAAGAGATGAAAATGAATGAAACAAGCCTCCATCTGTGCAAAATTCTTAAAAGAAGAAAAGGAAACAAAGAAAGAAAGAAATAAAGAAAGAAAGAAGGGATCTCTTTCACTAAAGACCAGTTCCCGTCAATCCCAACTACAAAATTCCTATTTGCCATCCAAAAACCTATATTTTGGCACAAACCTGGAGTCATGGTAAATGTCTAACTGCCTTCGCCATTTGTCATGCGGGGTTCCCCCTTTGACAATATGCTCACGACGCGAGATGAAAGAATCGTTGTGGACCCATGAAAAGAGGATCGGCATTGGAACTTCGATCACCTCAGCTCCAGGATCAAAGCCGATGTCACTGGCTGAGAAATTTCATAAGGGTTTCAAAGGTATTTTCCAGAGGACTTCCAAATTCTTCCTTCAAGTGATATTACCATTACAGTAACATCATCATGGTATTTTCTACGATCACCTTGTGGGATGTCAAGCAATTCATGTAAATCCATTCCTGCATGAAACTTAAAAATTAGGTCTGAAACTGACAGACTTGAAAAGACATGAGGAACAGTCTGTAAATGCATCAACTTGAAGAAAGTAATGAGAAATTTAATATCCAGTCTAACTATAAAGCTTCTTGTCAAGTCTATTGAATTGCAGAGAACAGCCTCCAAATAAAAGAAGTCACCCATGAGGTGGGCCTGAGGAATATCTTGCAAATCTTTCAAAACTACAGATAATGGCCAAGTAACAATAGCCAGATAAAATGCAGCTTTAGATAAACTAATAAGGGAAATGGATTTGCCAGTTCATTCCATTGCCCATCTTGATTACCAAATATGGCCAAACTAATAAGTCACGTAGGCTGCCACAAGAATCATTTGTAATTAGAAATGGCGGCAACTTTTGAGTTTACAGCATTACACGCAACAAACACTTCTTGTTATTTATAAATAAGAAAAGATTTTATATATAGAAAAAAGACACCAAGGGGGTGCCACACGTAAAATATATAGGGTAAATTACACTTACACCCCCTGAGGTTTGGATTCAATACATATCACCTCCTAACATTTGAAAAATTACACTGACCCCCCTTGTCATTGTAATTATTTAGACACAATTAACATTAGTATCGAAAAGACATTGAATACATACACTCTCTTTTCTTACTTTGCTTTACTTCTTTTGCTTTTTCTTTTTCTTCCCCTCCCTCCCTCCCTCCCTCCCTCCCTCCCTCCCTCTTTCCTTTGCTTTACTTTTTTTTCTCTTCAATCTAATTTCTTATGTTTTTCTATCAGGAGTTGTTGTCTTTTATATAAGTAGGGAGGTTTGTGAAATAAGACTATTAACTACAAGGGTATATATATTAACTACAAGGGAGGTTTGTGAATTATTAAGACTATAGTGGTAGGAATGTAATTTCGATAACGCCAAGAGGTGATATGTATTAAACTTAAATCTCAGGAGGTGTCAATGTAATTTGCCCAAATATATATATATATATAATAATAGTGCATCACACGGACTATTGCCCCTAAACATACAACACATCAAAATCATTCAAAAGCCTCAAGTCCAAAAATTAGTTCAAAACAACTCAACTCCATCTGAAAACCACTATACAAAATAGACAAAAATTTGCTCACTAATTTAAAGATGGATTCTTCCACCCCTTCAAAAATCCTTTTGTTTCGCTCTCGCCAAATGATCTCCACAGTAAGGCTAGAGACACCAAACTTCATTCCTTTCTTCTCTTCCCCACCCTAACTCCTCCCCAATAACGAAAAAGATCTTACATATTTTTGGGAGAGAGAAAAAAAAAAAAACCTCCAAACATGCGGAGATAGCTAGCTGATTTCCCATCCTCATTGCACATGTAACGCCAATTCACGTGAACTGTCTTCTCCTCCAAAAATTGTTAATGGTAGAAATATTTTCATGCACTACAACCCCATCTCTCTCCACAGGAAGACATGACCCTTCATCCCCATTTTCATTAAAGGACTTCATCTCAAATCTTCCTAACTTAACTCCAATCCATCTCATCACGCCCTCTCCCTCTCCTGAAGACAGAGAAAGCATACAGATGACTTAGCAGCTCCATAAGCTCTCCAATTTCATAATCATTCAACCATCTATGAAATGTATTATCCTAGAAAACTTGAGGTCAATCTCTTTTTGCATAATCACTAATCACTGCTCTTTTGTTGGTTTGTCATACAAGCAAAAGCAGGAAAAGACACTTCTAACTTATCCCCACCGCACCAAAGATGACTCCAGAATTGAAACCTATCCCCCATTCCCAGCACCAAACCAAATATAACTCATGCAGCCTTGTCATCCCCCACAAATACCCTTCCAAAGTCCCACGCCACGCGACATAGAAACCTCCAATGAAGGAGACCAATCCCCCATTTACCACATATTATGCCTTCACCATCCTCCTCCAAAATCTATCCTTTCATCAGTAAGACTACAAACCCAGATTTTTTGCCCAGAATCCTACCAAGAATTATTAATCAATGGTCTAGATATATTTCATCCATGGACCCACACAACACCACTTCAATCTCTACCATACAATCACAATCTGGATAACTTTCTGGAATCCTTTTTCTGGGTGAATAGACTTAGGCCAAGTTTGGCAACCCATGAAAAATCCAAAAAGCCAAAAAATTATCTAAAAAGTTAAAAAGTTGTCACTATTCACCTATTAAAAATATAAAAATATTAATTTACACAATATTACCATACAAAGACGTGACTGGTGGTACCTGTGGTGGCAGTGCACTTTATTGGGCTGTCAATGGGGTAAAAAAAAAATTAGGTATATCTATTCATTAAATTGGAGGGTAATATTGGGCCAATGGGGGCTATCACAGATCTCTTTTTGATAATCTGAACCATTCAATGTGTAGAACTCGTCGAATACTATATGCCTATAAAAATCACGTTAATTGCATATCGCTAACTATATGATCAAATTAGTTTTGTATAAAAAATGGATGGTGTTATAATTAACGGTTGACAAAAAACTAACACGATCAGATAGCTATCGATATCCAATCACCATGATTTTTCATAAACATATAGTACTCGATGAGTTCTACACATTCAACGGTTCCGATTAGCAAAACATGACCCGTGGTGGGCCCCGAAGGGCCGGACAACACCGCCAATTTAAGCCTAAGAAGTAGGCAATAATTTCCTATCTCCTAGTCTGCCACTGCTCTGCCAGACTGCTGTACGGGCTATCAATAACCTCTCGTATACATTTTTTATATAATTTTTTAATACACATTTTTCGTAAAAAGTTAAAATATTAACCCAAACATTCATATTTTTTTCCTCAACTTTTTAGTCCAAAAAGACAAAAGTGCACTTATTTAGAACACCCCAAACAACCCCTTACTGTAAAACAAATTCAAAGAGAGTAAAATAACCCTTCCTCTTGAAATTAGACTAATAGTTTTATATTTGTATTTGATGTTAGTTTGTTCACTACCAAGTCCAGACAAACCATAAGTGGGTATTACTTCGTACAATAATTTTTTATATATAGCAACAGATATGACGGGATATGCTTTGCCTCCAACTGAACAAAAGTCTTACTTTTAAAAGTGAACTTCCATAGGACATATTCCGAAAAGCTTAAAAGAATTAATGCATACCAACTTGTGCAAACAGATGAAAATTTTTTCTTTGAAAAAAAAAAGGCCTGCAATTAGTCTCAAAAATCCAGGTAAAGACCAATGTAGTTTGGGAAACAGAACAAGAGTCGCTCCAGGACTGAGAATATACCAATTTGATTAAACATAGAATATGTCTAGAAAAAATATAGGGTGCTAGACCACCAAATAACCAATAATTGTCCGTAACTCATAAACGAAGTGTGGAACTCAATGCAGACAGGTTCAAATTTAAAATATCTACTTGATTAGATATTCTTACCCAACATTAATCTAGGGCACATCCTAGAAATTTGGCAAATATCAGGGTCAAATTTGTATGTCCCTTCCAAATATGTCCTTGCTTATAGATAATAAGCATACCAGAAAACTGATTGATATAAACACAGAGAAGTAGGTGAGGAAATTACCAGCTTTCTTGGCTGCACGCAGAAGAAGCTCCTCTATTAGGTTCTGTGCGGGGTCTCCATCTGGAAACCTCTCCATAAAACTCTCAACATGAGAAACCACTTCCTGATTACTCAAGTACTGGTATAAGCCATCAGATGAGAGGACTAAAAACTGATCTCTTGGACACAGTTTATGGTGACGAAGAGATGGCGAGCAGGATATGTATGGTGCAGTACCAATATACTCATTCCGAAACATTTCCAATAATGCATCATTCCACTTGGGCTGCACCAACATGCGTGTCAAAAAAATCATTTAACTTGCCATATTCCTGATAATATATATATATATAGAACATCCTATACAAGTTTATAAAACCAAAGCAACTACATATAGCGGAACCCATTTAGTTAGATGGATGAATTCTGGTGCCTACATTTGTGAACATATCATGTGCTGATGTGCAAGACAATAGGTATTGCATTTCAGCATATAATCAACACACCAGCTTGACGATTACATTACAATGCACATTCTACCATACTCACAGTTCAGTTGTTTTAAAAAGGAAAGTGCAAAAGGAGCACACGATAGAGAAATTTTGTGGTGCTCAACATTCAAGAGAATGTATCAGACTGACTTCATATCAGATGGAGAGTACATACAACACTTTAAAATTTCAAAAATTCAGAGTCACATAAAGAATTCACTGTCATAGGGTGACTTGGATATTTTAAGTTGGAAAACGACACTTAAAAGATACATATGCAACTAAATATTGTATAGCTATATAGCTGTGCTTGTGCAGCTACAATGCTTCCTATATAACACGTGCTTATATATTTCTGTCTAAACTTCATCAAAAATGCAGTGACATGTATATTTCTCGGTCTTTATAACCCTAAGTATGAACAAAGAAAATCATCAACACTCAATTTGTCATGGAAATGACCTCTTAACTGTTGTAGTATATCTCTTCCTCCAAGATTAATTCTTAATTTTGCAATTCTAGTGTAAAATTTAACTATGCCTTATAGACAAGTCACAGTTCAACACAATCTACTCCAACAGAACAGGAATATATATGGCATGGAAAAATTGGCTGAGTTTCCATGTGATATTAGATTCCATTTTTTGTTTTTAGCTAGGAACTTGGTATCTTTTGACTTTTTTCCTGGTAAGGCAAACTTATTGTCTGCAGAAGCCCTTAATACACTTTACAGTAAGAGAAAATCATCAACAAACCTGTTTGAGAAATCCAGCCCCAAATGCACGAGTAACTTTAAGACGACCTTTTACTCTATCATTGACAATACAATGGCTGTCATCCGGGTGTTCATTCTTGATTCTTATAATTTCCTGCAATAATTAATGTGAAGAATGAAGAATACAACAGAAAGGCTAATAAAAGCAAATTATCATCAACACCACACACAAAAAAAAAAACAACAGGACAAAACAGAACATCTGAATATGAGATCTTTCTAACATACCTTTAACATGTTCCAGAAGCAAACAAAAGTGTAACACAACATATTTCTTTTTTATTAAATCTTAATATCTTGTGAAGGCAATGTTGAACAAAGCTTCGCAGTGAAAACATACAATGATGTACTAAAATTACTACATAGAATTAAACTAACATAGAATGCAATGCTGTCCAGAAAATACATCAGGTCTGAATGATGGGATATCAATAAGATTGGAACATTCACTAATAAATGGCCTCTATATATATGTACAAAACAACAATTGAATAGAAGGATGAAGCAGAAAACAATGACAGAACAAAATAATATGGCATAGTAAATAGCGACACCTGAAAACACACTCTAAATCTAAAGTGGCTTCTCTCTTGGTTATAAGAGATTGCCCTTCAAATTGGCCATCCTAAGATTACAAACAACATAGGTGTTTGGGAAGTTGCTATTTTAGTAGGCTATTTTAATTTTTGGCTATTTTAGTAGGCTAAAATTTTTGTATTTGGGAAGATAGTTGAATTTTTTTGTAGTTGGATGTAATGTTTGTGAGAGAAAAAGTAAAATGATTATGGGTTTGATGTGACATTTTGTCTTATTAATTATTTTAGCCTATTTTGTATTTTTGTACATTTTAGCCCAAAAAGCCAAAAAATAGCCTTTGCCAAACACCCAATATAACTACAATATAAAATCACAAAAATAGTAAACTGTCGTAGTTACCTAACAGCAAATCACATTGCAGCTTTTACCAAGTAGATTAGAAGACAGGAATCGACATGTGACCCAATTCATAAGAAACTCCAAAGAAACTAAGTTCGAAGAATAGAGAGTCCCAAGGAGGTCATGGGTTCAATTTCCCTTAGGGGAGTTGAATTAAGGGAGTGCAAGCACTTAGGAGCTCCGCCAAGGGTGGGGAGATTTTGTTCTATAGATGCTAATCTAACAACTAACAACTAACAACTACCATTTGCCAATCAAAGAAAAAAAGAAAAAGAAAGAGAGAGAGAGAGAGAGATCTTAGAAATTGGTTTAAATCTGAAAAAGGGCCTGCTTGAGACCTCTTAGATTCATGCTTTTGGTTGTTTTGAGTCATAGTTTGTATATCTTTAAGTCAACACACTACCCCGGGCTTAATTCTTACATTTTTTGGACATGACTTATGCTGGTGGGTCCACGTCTATTAGTTTGAGTCAACTTATAATTTTGGGCCTCTTATACATGGGTTTTAGTTGGTTTACATGGGTTTACAGTAGAAGTATCCAAGTTTCTAAATATAGTGCTCAAGTCCTATAGTAGAATAGGGCTTCCAAAAGAATACATAGAGCAACGCAATTCTTTAAATTTAATGAAGAACAGGTTTAGACAAAATATTCAGCATTTTTCTCTTTGAGAATTTCATAATGCAATTCTAACCTAGGTGGATACCCAAGGGGACTCTTAAGAGTGAATCTTAAAGTTCCCTCAAAATATTCAGCATTCTTCTTCTTCTTCTTCTTCTTCCAAGCAAAATTTAAGCCATACTTTTCCAAGCTAAATTTTCTACTATAATCACAATAAGCCATACTTTCGCTGTTTTCTCAACCCAGAACCACACTTAAAAACTCCTATCCCTTACTCCACTATTCTTTTCCCTAACACCTAGTATCCAAAAGAGTTCTGGGCACCACTAGCTGTTAGCTCAAGTGATATCTCATGCCACCCCAAAAGGGGAGGGGGTACCTATCCTTACAATAAAAATAAAATATAAAAGAAGAGATAGTTATTCAAGCAACATTCTCATGAAATTCCAGTGGTGTACATCTCTAAACCTCAAACCAATTTCCACCATTAAACTATACAATTCCAGCAACCAAAAGAACACACACCAGCCCAAATTACAGTTCATGGCAGAGACAGTCCTTAACTTTGTGTCTCCTTTCATTAAATTACCCACCTTATAAACCACTACAAACCTAAAAAATCCATAACTTCACTAATTTTCTACACACAAACACTAAGTCACTAACAATAATTAGCTGTAAACTCCTCTTTGGCACTGTCCTACTTCAAGTTTGGTAACAGGACTAGTAGGAGATATTTTTCGCACGCATCCTATATCAGTTTAAAGCCAACAGGAGGGTCTCTGTTGCAGTTGTCCTGACATGGTTTGCAACCATGAGCATTCTCCATTTTCATGATGGTTGAATAATGAGACATATCTTGGCCCAGCTACATCATAGTGATCAATCACTTGAAAAGGTCACATACATAATTTTTCAAATAGATAGGTTCAAGAATATTTCAACATAATTTACATCTTATCAAAGAATATTATACAATATATAATATATATGGTCCATAGCGTGTCCTCATATCCATATTCAACTTTTGAATACATATGTTAAATTGTCAATATCCTAAGATAAGGTCTAACACTTGAACCCACACCACACCTAAACCTGCACTCACACCTGATACCTGTACTTGAGTCCATATAACATATCAAACTTGCTACATGTCAACAAATGATACATCCCCCAAGGCCTCAATGAAGTTGCCGATTTGATCTAAGTTCTCTCTCTATTTTGCACAGCCAAGAGAGTTGAGCCACCTATTGTCAGATGAGTTGGCTTCCCATGACTCACCACCACCGTGCATAAGGAGGCCCCACACATGTAGGTCATCATCTTGCTCCTCTCCAGCATACAAAACTCTCCACTACCACCATCCTCTCCCTCCCCTAAGGTTGCTTTAACTCTCTCATCCACCTTCGATGGTTTCCATTCATCTCAATGCCTACCATCTTCCAAGAGGGTACTCCTCAAGCAACTCACTCCAACCATCCACATTATACTCCACGGAGGAATAGTGATAAGTGTGTAATTTGGAAGCCTATTTTTAAAAAACCCTTTCAAGATTAGGAAATGGAGTCCATTAGGGCTTTTCTTAAGATGCTTTAGGATATGGCAGTCCAAGCAAAGGTGGAGGATGTCATGGTTTGGAAAGGGCTGAATCAGTCTCTTCCTTTTATTAAAAGCAAGTGGGAGGAGGGGATGTTGATTCCTTATTTGGCTAGGATGGAGGCTCAGAAAGCTATACCAATGACAAATAACTTGAGAAAGATGTGCAAATTCCTATTGGATTGGTGTTGCAATTGCAATAGAGAGGGGGTGAGCGTGAATCATCTCCTTTTGCATTGCCCAATTGCAAGGGAGGTGTCGAGTATTGTATTCTCAGTCTTAGGTGTGAAGTGGGTGATGCCTTGATAATTGAAGATTCATACACTTCTTGGAGTAAAGGTTATCCGAAGGGAAGCTTAAGGAAGGCATGGCAAGTTGCTCCTCTTTGCCTTATGTGGTATACGGAACGAGAGAAATAAGAAATCCTTCGGAAAAATAGGGTTTGATTTTTTTTTTTTGTTTGAAAATGATTGTGCTTGTGTTCTTATGTTTCTCTAGCTTATGGAGACTTTTCTTTTATTTTCTTATATAATTTTGTTGATTTTTTTGAAGAGCCACATACCCCAGTAGATACATCAGAGAAATATTTTTTGATTTCTACATACATTTTGTCAGTAGTAGACCTACTTTACAAAATTATCAGTAGTAGTAACTAGTTCATTTTAAGGTTCATAATCATAATTTCAACCAATGCAGCTTACAAGGAACAATATCTTCCGTGGGCACTTCAAGAAGATAAACTGTATTTGTGTAATCGAATTCTTATCAAGTCACCATATAAAAGGAAGTGGCAGTACTGCAAGATCCAAACCAATTATCAACATATCGAAAAAAGGAGATATGAATAAGTTTAAGATCTCCCAAAATTCGACACTTACTTCTTCGATGCTTGTGCTGTGATCAGTAGACAACTGCAATGCACTTAACCTCATAGCCTGAGTGGGAGCCTCACTTGCTGCCTTATTCACCTTCTCACCAGCATCTGACTCCTCAACTATGTCCTCTGCGATCGACACATTATCCATTAGCTGATTTGACCCCCCTATGCTACTACTAATTTCTTCGGGCTCAAACTGTGCTACAATAGCCCTGCTATCACCAACATTCATCACATACACATCCTCATCTCTCATCAGCACAACCAACAAACATGAACCCATCAAGGCAAGCTCTGGATTCCGATCAAGAACCTTATCAGTCATATCCAAATACGCAAGCTCGGTTAATTCAAGAGCCCTCGAAATTGCCCCCAAAACTAAGCCATGATCAACAGGACCCACCTTACGCTGCCTGCGGCTTGTGCTCACACTCTCCTCAACTCTATTCTCAGCTTCTTCAATTTTCTCTTCTTTAGCTTCCAACCCAAATCTCCATGGAAACAACTTCCTACTCTCCTTATGCTTAATCAACCCATGTTTCAATTTCGATAACAATAATGACCGTCTATTAACCGCGGTGCCAGCATTGCTCACGCTAAGCGCATCATCTACAGAAAATGCAAATCTATCCGAGCCCGAAAGATCAAGCCCATCTTCTGGGTCATCTTCAGCTAGAAATTCCCATAATCGCCTCCGTCTAATCTCAATCTGTTCCGATTGAAAAGTCACTTTTTTTATGGATCCTCGATCGGACTCCAATGCATTCGATTCGTTTCTACTTAATTGAATTTCCCCATCATTTCCAACCTCTCCGCCGGCATTCTCAGTTAACTGATTCGTATCCTCTGCAATTACCACATTTTCTGAAATTGCACTCACACCTTCTCGGTCCTCAGAATCCCAAAATAAACCCTCTAGTTCATTGTACACAGCTTTATACAGATTACCCATCAAGAATTCAGGAGCATCAGGGCCGTTAAACCCATCATAAATCCCGACGAAAAGCCAACCATGCTCTTCCGATACGACCACATGTACCCGATCCTCACCCGCCTTACCCAAAGCCCACTGAACATTACTACCCTCCACCTTCGCCTCCGATTCGCCGCCGTCCACGGCGGAGCCGACATCTTTCCGGCCGACGAAATTCCTCTCAGGCACCACCCACGGCCTCTTCTTCTCCGAAAAATTCCTCGAAAACGCTTTTCGAATCCCCGGAATGCTCTTCTTCCTCTTCTTTTTTACGTAAACGCCACCGAGCGGCGCCGAGAAAGGGACTCGACCGCCGTCCGAACCGCCGGTCCCTTCGAGCGGTCCAGAGAGGGCCCCACGCTCGATCGGACCGGACATGAAGAAGGACGGTTCGCCGCCGCCGCGAGGAACCGGTTGAAGAGGCAAGGAGCTAAACGACGACGTACTCTCGAACCCATTGACAATACTGGCTTTCACACCACCACCAAGGCCTACACAGTCAGTGGCATCGTCGTAAATGTTGTCCAACAAGAGGACTGTTCTGGGAGTCGAAGTGTTGGCACTGACCGAAGCTCCGGAGATGGACTTGAACCCGGTCTCCGGAAAGGCACCCGGTCTGGGCTTGGTGGGCGGTTCGTGGGAAGGAGAGAAGCGGAGCGAGTGAGTCGGAGAGACGAACCGATCGGAGGGAGTAGGAGAGAGAAAGCGAGCGGAAGAGCGGACGTAGCAGAAGGAGTGACCTAGGGTTTCGTCGAGAGCCTCGGAGGCGTTGAAGATCAGCTCCGGTTGGTGGTGGGGCGACCGGTTCGCCGCCGTAGCCGGGTTGAAGCAAGGGAAGAGGTGAGAGAAACCAGTTCCCATCACATTTGATTCAAATTTTCATGAGAGAGAGAAATAGAAAGAGAGGGGAATCAGAAACTTGGGTAGGAGAGAGAGAGACAGAGAGAGAGGAGGGGGGACTGGTTTTGTTTTTATATTGTTTTGCGGGTTGATGAAGTATACAAAAAGGAGAGACCGACTATTTTGTGAGAGAGAGAGAGAGAGAGAGGGAAAATATATATATATATATACTGAGTGATTATTTTAATTAATTTTTTTGACTAATTGAGTGATTATTTGATGATTATAAAATTATATATACTGAGTGATTATTTTAATTAATTTTTTGACTAATTGAGTGATTATTTGATGATTATAAAATAAAAAATAATATTATAAAATAAAAAATAATATAATTATAATTTAAATGTAATATTTTATTTAATTATTTTAATTTTATTAAATATTTTCACTTAAAAAATGGTAAATTACACTAACAGTCTCTATAGTTTGGGGCTTGTGTCATTTTGGTCACTAACTTTTCAATTGTGAAACATTTGATCCTGAATTTTGAATATTGTTCCAAATAAGGACAATTGAATATATTATTGGATTTTTCAATAGCAAAATTGTCAATTTGATAAAATATAAATTAATTTGACAAAAATAAACGTTAAAAAATTATTTTTGAATTTTTAAAAATTATTTTTACCTACTAAAGATAAAATTATATAAAATTAATAAATCTTTAGAAATTTTTTTTTTTACCAAATTAATTTTTTATTATGTATTTGGATGATAATCATGTAAAATTAATTTTTAAAAATTAATCATGCAATTTTTATGAATTTTTGTCAATTTTACATAATTTTATTTTCGGTGGATAAAAATAATTTTAAAAATATTTTTTGACATTTATTTTTGTCAAATTTGTTTATATATTATCAAATTGACGATTTTGCCCTTGAAATTAAGTAATGGTATGTTAATTGTCTTTATTTGGAACAATATTTAAAATTTAAAATTAAATGTGTCACAATTAAAAAGTCAGAGACTAAAGTGATACGAATCCTAAACTATAGGGACTATTGTGTAATTTGTCCTTAAAAAAACACTCCGACTGTAATTTTTTTGTTTTATTTTATCCTTTTCTGTCTCTCTCTCTCTAGGTGCCCTTTTCTTCCGTTGCTGTGCTGTTGTTGGTTCTTGGTTAACGGTTACACCTGGCGTTTTGTTTTTTATAAAGAAAAATATTGTACACATCTTTTTTTTTTTTGAAAAATGCTGGCTCTCTTTTTGGTTAAGCTTTAAAATTTTATTAAAATAAAAATTTGTTTAATAAAAATAAAGATAAATTAGTGAAAAGTTCAAATTTATGGGGCAATATGTTACTTTTGTTTAAGGTTTTTTTTTTTTTTTTTTAATAATAACAACACGTATTGAAAAGTCACTGGTATAAAAAAAAATTATGAAAAAAATGGCCAAAAATGTTGTTGACATGGGCCAGTATACTAATCAGCAACGATAGTTGATGAAGTAAATAGATAAATGATATTAGACAGATAGGTAACACAAGTACATATAGATAATATTTAGACTGATAAGTAGGCTTTGGACATATAAGTGTCCTTTTAGATAGATAATGTATTTTTGCCCATAAAATTTAAGCTTGAGTTTCGAAAATAGATTTCTAGCTAGAATGTCCTAAAAATAAACATCTCTAAAATATTTTAAAATTTTTAAAAATTATTTCAACCTAAAAATGAGAAAAATCAAATATACAAATTATGAGTATTATTTTAATTTTTTTATTAAAATAATTTTTAAAATTTTAAAAAATAAATTTTGAAAACTCAATAGAATTCACTATATACACGGACCTCTTTTGGGAAAATAAATAAAAAACCAGCTTATTAGCTTATTGGTTAATTTAAGTCACATCACTTTTCTATTTTTACACGTCTTTTCATAATAAATTAAAAAGTAAACTTATTTAATATTTTTCAAAACGGGCTAAATTTGTACCTTGAAATTTGTCATGAAAGTGAAGCATATGTTTTAAGAGCAATGATTCATACCCCCTTAAAAGTCCCACCCCCACCACCTCCACACACACGTGGGGGTTGGGGATTGAGAGATCATCAGGAAAAAAAAAAAAAAAAATTAGCCAATCAAATGCAAGGGGCACCCCTTTATTGTATGTTCTAAATCTAAAATTGTATGATGTGGGTTATACTTAAAATAAAGACCTATTGATGTTATTTTTTTATTATTATTTTGAATAAGTAGTTTTGTTAAATTTTCCTTCAAGTTCATTTTACCAATCCGCGTGACATGTGGTAAAAAATATTTGATATAATTTAAGCAAAATTTTCACATTAGTATATATAATTTATTTTGAATTCTATAATTTTACATATATATATATATTTTTAAAAATTTTAATAATAAGTAATAAAGGAATCACATTACAACAACAATAAAAATATATGATTCAAATTATTCAAATTAAAATTATGTAAATTAAAATAAAATTTTACTTAAATTAAAGACACCAATGATATAATTTACACATTTTGGATCCATAACTATTGCCAAACGACAAATGTGTCCTAAATTCCTTTCTTAAAATAAAAAAAATATATATTTTTTTAAAATAATAATAATAATAATAATAATAATAATAATAATAATAATAATAAAAAGCGAGAGGGTCAACGTAAAAAAAATTCCAGGAGGTTTGAAAGCGTTTTTGTCGCTTTTGATGTTTGGGTGGACCAAACGAAAAGGCCTGACCACCCTCTAGGCCCCAAAGCCCAAGCCCATCTTGTAAAGCAACTTTGTATTCTATTTGACTACTTTACCCTCATCCCCAAAAAAATGAAATAATACAAAAAGACTACTTTACCCTTGAGTATTAAATGGACTTCTTTTTTTTTTCGTTTTCTTTTTCTTTTTGACCTTTCTCATTTCATAAAACGAATTATTGGATGCAAAGCATGACTTTCCCGTGGAATTCCACAATTTTTTTTATAAAAAAAATTCACAATTTTGACACTCAAAAAAAAAATCTTAATTTTTATATAATTTCATAAACAAATTACAAAATATAAATTTTATCAAAATCAAATGTATAACAAGAAATTTATGACAATTGAAAGTATTGAACCAGTAAAACAAAACTCATTCAACAAGCAACCCACATTACTAAATATTCAATAGCAATGATTCAGAACTTTAATAGTAGAGTTCTAATCAAATTTCTACCGATGTGGCAAAACAAAAAAAAAACAAAAACATAAGTCAAAACATCACATCACATGGTGGGGCCCACCATTAAAGTTTTCTGTAGAGTTCTTTTTCTAGAGCCCTCAATCTTTAAGAACAAAATTATCCAAAAAATGAACGTTAAAAAAGGACCAATTTTGCAAATAATTTTTATCGTGTGACTTTCTCATCAATATACTTTATGTTTATGTATGATTTTGGTCAATCATGGTCTAGATTTAATTATATCTATTATGATATTTTGTTAACGATTGTTATAAAAAAAATTGTTAAAAATTTAATTTAATATTTTTTTTATAAAATTTTATGCTATAGAAAAAATGTATAATAATTTTAATTTTATTAATTATTGCATTTAAAACATTCGTCAATATGGTCAACCGGCACCAAATTCTCTCTCCTCGTTGTTTGTTGTAATTCTCAAAAGCTTATTTTATTTTAGGTCCTCAAACCTTTTTATAATGGCCTGACAATAGTAATTTTATATCTACTTTTTTATGTTAAATTAGAATAATATAGATATTATTTTTTGGAAGTCGCACAATGAACTTTTGCCACTCAAGTCAAAAAAAATATAAATATAAAATATAACCCCACTTTGATTATTAATAGAGAAAAATGGAATAATAAAAATAAAAACTTTTGCAATGAGGAGAGAGAGTAGAGAGAGAAATTGCATGTGAAGGTGGGAAGACAAGTCAGTGATAAGTCAAAGAGTTTGTTGGGTGCGCGAAATCTTGAAGCTAAACGACAACTCCTATGTTTATTGTCACGCGGTACGTGTGAATGCCCTTCTATCAAAACAAACAAATTTGTTTTTGCCTTTCTTTTTTTCTTTTTTTTCTTCTAAAAAAATTCTTCCTTTTAGTTTAGGTTTTGAATAGACTTTTAAATTTTGAATTACATTTTAAAAAATAAGTGTTTGAAAAAAAAAATTTGAAAATTAAAAACTTATTTAGTTATGAGTTTTAAAAATAATTTTAAAATGATTTGTAATTTTTTTTGTAATTGAAATATTTTAAAAAATAAGTGTTTGAAAAAAAAAATTGAAAATCAAAAACTTATTTAGTTATGAGTTTTAAAAATAATTTTAAAACGATTTGTAATTTTTTTTGTAATTGAATAGAATAATGTGAGAAAAAAATTGATTGATATGTTGAATATTAGAGAATAGAGAAAGGAGAGAGAGAGAAAAAAAAAATCGATTAATTGATGTGTAAAAAAAAGAGAGAGAATGAGAGAGGAGAGAGGAGAGAGAAAAAATAATTTTAAAAAATGATAACCAAACATATTTTTTGATATTTCAATCCAAAAATTAATTTAAAAATTAAATCAAACACTAACATAGAATTTGACATATTGTAACAAATTTAACCCAATTTTTTTTTTAAATGTTTCAATTTAAATTCTCAAATTTTAAAATGATATCAATTCTATAATTAAGAGGTTTGTTTGTAATGATTTAAATAAGTATATATTTTAATTTTTTACAAAAACATATGCAAAAAAGTAAAATGGTAATGTGACTCAAATCCGTGCACTTATATAGGAGATATCGAATAAACTTTAATATAACAGGGGCAATTTAGATAATTTAATCATTTTTTTTTCCTGGTGGTGCCATATGATAGCAGTGACTGGGGGTGTTTGTTTGAGCTGTTTTGAGCTAACTTATAGTTTTTAGTTTTGAAAAAGTTATTTTGGACTGTTTGGTTAAACTTATTTCAAACATTTTCTAATTCTAACAACTTATTTTAACTCAAAAAAACTGATTCTGAGAAGCTGCTCATCCATTACTTCTGATTATCAGTTTTTGCTGTGGACATGTTAATTTACGATTATGCTCTTAGATTTTTTTATTTTTTATTTTTTTAAAAATAGAAAAAGACTCAAATGGATTATAGATTATTATTATTATTTTTTTTATGAAATGTAGACAAGTGGTGAATAACAAAAAATAAAAAAAGAATTGAAAAAATTATTTCACAACTTATTTAACAAGTACTACTTATCGATTTAAATCTATAATCCAACAGTTATATCAAACAGATTAATAACTTCTTATTAAAATTATAAATTATAATTTATAATCTATTAAATTATAATTTATAATCTATTTTAACAGTTGCATTAAACAGAGCCACTATAGATTAAAGAATGATTTAAAGGGATGGCAATGAGTTGAGGGAATAAAAGAACTAGCGATTGATAATGAAAATGGATGGTGCGACGGCAATGAATTGAGAAAAATGAAGGGTAGTCATAGACGATGACAAATGTACGGGGTGGCCCATTAACCGCAATGAAAGAGAAAAAATGATTAAATTGTCAAAATTGTCCCTTCTTCATGTTAGAATTAATACTATTTTAAAAATTTAAAATTTTAATTGAAATAATTAAAAAGTTAGGATTTAATTTGTTGTCAAGGTCAAAACTCGAGGGTTTTTTTTGTAATTTTTTCAAAATGAATTTAAATAATTTTGATAAAAATAAATACTAAACAAAAGATGTTTTTGAACTTTTAAAAATTATTTCAGTCTAAAAAATAGAAAAATTGTATAAAAATACTGAGTGTTTTTTTTTATATTTATACCAAACCACCTTTAATTCAAAAGTAAAATTTAAAAACTCAACTAAACATAACTGGTTTTTACTTTAAAAGTTTATTGAGAATATTTTACAAATTTTGAACTATAAAGTAATGGCTTTTATTTTTCCCTTCAAAAGTTAGATATTCTATGAATTGAGAAGCTATTTAGTGGTCTAGAGTATTATTTCATGCCATTTATTGAGAGATATTGTCTAATTGTCTCCTAAAATGGGACAAAAAGATGGCGAGTCCCACTGTTTTAACCAATAAAAAGTTAGAGTATCACATCGGCCCCATGAGTAAAAAAATAATATTTCCTATAAACTATATTATTTTGTAGAGTAATGCTATAGACCACTAATTTACCATCACTAATACCACCACTAGTGAAGTGGCAATTGAAAAAAAAAAGGAAAAAAAAAAAAACAAGGCACAAAACACATGTGGCCACCACTAATTAGTGGTCTAAAGCATTTTTATTATTTTGTATGAAAAAGGGTGCAAAAAGTATATTGGTACAAAACTACTTTGTGAGATGTATTAAGAGATAATTCTCAGTCACTCTAGCTCCGTTTGGAAAGTATGTTAGTTTTTTAATTTTTTTACTATTTTAGCTTGGAGTTAAAAGATATCGTTTGGATTGAGTTTTTTTTACTTTTTTTTATTTTTGTGAGAGAAAAAAAAATAAAATGATTATACCTTAAATGTGACATTTTATTTTGTTAACTTTTCAATTTATTTTGTTTTTTTTTTAAATTATTTTAACCTTTTAACCCCTCCAACTAACCTGCCAAACGAGGGCTATATTGCTCACTGTATTTTATTTATTTTTATTTTTTTAATTGTATATGGATCATATGCTCGCATTGAAGGGCAAGGGACAATAAGAGATGAGCATGAGACACAAAGTTTATATATAAATGTGTGGCATTAAATATATATATATATATATATTTTAATATATTGACAAAAAAATATTTATAAAAAAATTGAAAAAATATTTTAAATTGATTAATTATAGTCTAACAACTCATATTTAGCAGCCTAACAATACAAAAATAAAAATAAATAAACAACTCAATACAACAAAAAAATCTTATAATAGGAGACTAATAACTAACTTATGTCTTTGACAATTATTAATATTATGGCCTTCTAATTATGAGTGCACACTAAAGTTTGCTATTCTCTAGTTGATTTTTTAAAATATATATAATTACAGTAATGCTAGCTATCATGAAAAACCTTTCATGAAAATAATCATGAAAATTTTGTGATCATTAGATTACACTTAAAATAAAGCACCACACACTAATCAAGGTAATTCAAGAATCATAAATCTTTCATGATCATTTTCATGAAAAAAATTTCATAATATCTAACTTTTCTCATATAATTATAAATGCATTCATAGTTTCATATTTTTGTGTAAGAGAAATAGTTAGAGATATAACTTTTTAAGTTAAAAATTACAATTGAGTTGCGCTTCCCTCCAGCAGATTAAATTGTCACGTTCAAAAACTATGAAAATGATTATGGAGTCATTTTTCTCACTTTTTTTTACTGAACAATCTAATCAACTAAATAAATAGTTAATTTTTATTAATTCACATAGTAAAATGAAAATCATGTATAATCTGTACTTGATAGAGTAGTAGAAGTATATTTTGTGATTAAATAAATTAATTTATTGTTGATTAGGTCATGCAATAGAACGCGTTAAATAACTTTGACTAATATGACAATTATATATTGACAAAGGAAGTACATTTTTATTTTCAAGTTGAAGGAATAATTTTAAATATAAAATTCAAAGTTATAAGAAAAGTAATTCATGTGATTTGAAATTTTGATTAGATTTGAAAATTTGATGTTGAGCCAACTGATGTTGTAATTGGTCTGAATGTTTGCTCATGATTGAGGGTGCAATGTCAAGCTCTCAATAAAATGAATCTATGAGATATTTTTGCCTTTTGTCTCTACCCAAAGTCATTATTATAGACTTTTAGAATTTAGAAATACATTGTTAAATAGGAAAAAAAAAAGACAAAATTGAACATCAAAATGTAATTTTCTAACAATTTTGCAAGATAAGGCCAAAATTAAAAGATATAATCTATAGATAATCATGATGGTGGACATATTTTGTGTAATTAAAATAACAATATATTGATCATATTTAGGTATATTTGGATGCTATTGATGTGGCATTTTGGTTGATACTAGTTGCATTATGTGATGAGTACAATGAAAATTAATATTAATATTTTTATTATTTAAAAAAAAAAAAACAAGACTCTTCAAAAAGTATAATTAAGGATATATAAAATCACGTCAAATAAAGTTAAAGTTTATATTTAATTTTAAATTAGATTGAAGATAAGATATATATTTAAAAGGTTTAGGTTTCTTCCTAGTTTGAATTTGGATTGGAGCGTGTTATTGAGTCTTGTAAATCCACCACAAAGTCCACCTTGATTATCTAAACTGTTCAATATTTAATACTCGTTGAGTACTCCATTTTTGTAAAAATTACGTTGATTGGCAATTAAGTGACTATCGATAGTTGATCAACATAATTTTTTACAGAGATGAAATAGTTCACAGGTTCTATACATAAACAGTTTGAAACATCAATGTAGACTCCGAAATAAGCTCACGGAGGCCCAACAAAACACTCCAATTAAAATACTCAACTGGGGAGAAGTTATTTCCCTTTAAAATATAAAATAAACTATGGTGAACTACTATTTTTGAAATGATGGGACCACAGATTGTCACATGAACTACTATGTTTTCACTTTCTAATTTTTATATGAATTCCGTTTGGCTTCTTACATTTTAATTGCAATAAGTTTTTAAATTTAATTTGAATTTTAATGTCCTGTTATTTACTGCTTAAAATTTAAGTAAAAATTTAAACACAGAGAACTAACGTGAAAATTAAATGACAGTTAGAGAGTAAAAAATATAGGCTCTGTTTGGTTGTTAATTCAAATCAATTTTCAACACGTGAGCTCGCGTATGACGTTTGGATACGACGTTCAAAAATTGATTCCGCATGTTAATTCAAATTACATTTTGAAAATCTGTTTCGCAGTTTGTATCTCCCTTTCAACGTTTCTACCTTCTTCATCGTCTCTGCAACTTTCACGTGAAGCTCATCTACATCAGTCCTTCAGATTCATCACGGGTAGCTTCTCTGTATCAAACATCTGTACTTCAAATTCATCCTTCATCTGTTATCTGAAAATGATTTTATCTGTTATTGTTTCAAACGAGTCGATAAATGATTTCATTCTTCATCCTGAACTGTTTCAACTTTTTTGTTCTTCAAGAATAGTCAGTAAATCAATCTTCATCTGTTATGTATAAATGATTTCGGAGAAGCTGAAATCAGTTCCTAAATGGTTTATGAGAATTTGTAGAGGCGTATTTTCTATTTCAGATTGGTTGTTCTTTTAAATTATGAACTGTTTGAACCTTTGAACCTGAAGCGGCAGTGCCTGGGACACCCGGCCAGTCGTCCCTTGGGTCATCCGGCCAGTCGACCGGCTGGTCAACCACCCGGTCCTCCCACCTTGTCTTTCGGTTTTCCATTTCTTCGTTAATGGTTTGAACTGTTTGAATCTTTCATCAATCAGTTAATGGTTTGAACTATTTGAAGCGGCAATGCTTGGGACACCCGGCCGGTCGTCCCCTGGGTCATCCGGCCGGTCGACCACCCGGTCCTCCCACCTCTTCCGGTTTTCCATTTCTTCGTTAAAACCTACCAGTCTGTTTGAACCTACCGGGCTTTTTTATTGATTTTTTTTCCTTAATTTTTCTTTTACTGATTTGTTTCCTCCTGTTTAAACACAATGTTAACTGATTTTTTTTTTAATTTGTGGTTATATGTTACTGATTTGTTTCCTCCTATATAAACACAATGTTAATTGATTTTTTTTTTATTTGTGGTTATATTTCTGCTATCTGAATAAATTTTTTTTGTGGTTATATTTCTGTTATTTAAATTCAATTAATCTGTTACGTATTTTTTTTCTCGAAATAAAATCATCTGTTCTTTTTCCTGTGTTCTCCTTCAAACCATTTTCACACTGTTATTCTTGTAAACGCTGGGGTATTCTTTTTAATTTTTTGTACAGAAGTTTATATTAACTTCTTTTTTTTTTTCCTTTTCATTAAAATAAATAATATTTATTATTAAATATTATTAAATTGTAACTTGTTTTATTTAATTTCAAAACATTAATTTAATTTTATATTATAATTGATGCAGAAAAATTATTTAATAATTGTGTAATTTTTATTCATTTTATTCAAATGAAGGATTTCGTAGACATTTATGAATTACTATTTATTAACTTTTGTACAAATATTTTTTTCAATGCATAATCTTTTTGCACAGATTGTTATAACATTATAACTATGTAATCAAATGATTTAAAAAAAACCAGTCGTTGTTATTCATTACGTGAATAGAAAAATTTATAACAAAATATCAAAAGTAAAACAATCACAACAAAACTCACCAAATAAATAACCAAAACAAAAAAAAGAGAAAAAAATATAACCACCATATCTGTAAACCATTTTACTTGATTTTTAAACAAGTTAAGCATCCTTGTCAGGTGGTGTTGGAGGTGGAGGGAAATGCTGATGGTACAACTGAGTGACTCGATGGTCAATCAGATCAATGCGGTTCCTTGTCAGTTCAGCGCGTCTCTCTGAGTCTACACGAAACTCACCAAATTGATGAATTAGTGAGTTCTGAGCGGTGGCAATTTCATCGAACCGAGTACCAAATTCATCGAACCGAGTACCCAATGTATTGAGCTAATTAGCCATTTGTTGTTCCCATTGTAGGCGCTGATTGTACCGTTCTTGTTCCAAGGCTAAATAATCAGTCCAGTAATGGGGTTGTTCATTTGGTGGCATGGCATTGTCATTGGGTTCTTCCTCATCAGGTATTGGTTGATTTTCAAGATTAATAGAGCCCATCAAGGTGTCAGCACCACCAGCTTGGTTCAGTGTATACTCAGAAATTGGTGAAGTGATTCTGATCCATCCTTTACCTTTAAGGTTCGCATCATGGGCTTTGAAAATTATGGTTAACAAAGCTCCAAAAGGTAGTGACCGGCCACTCACAGTATCCAATTTTGCAAGCATCATTTATTTTAGTAATATAAAGCATAAATCTAATTTTTGTCCAATTTCAAAACAATATAACAAGTAAACTTGAAAACACGAAACACTATTATAATGTCCTTTTTTGGGAGTGATATTTTCAACTATCCATCGATGGAGAATACGAAGGTGAGGTTTTAAATGGCTGACTTGTAAATTAGTGTCGCTAAATCGGTTGTCACAAATTGTGGTATAAATCTGAGTGACATCATCAACAATTTTTTCTAATGCGGCCTCATTTTGAAAATAACATTGTAAATCTCCTGTTTCGACTCCAATAATTTGTGCAAAACGACGGAGAGAGAGTGTGATTCTTTTCCCCTTAACATAATAGGTAAGACTGAACGGTTCATTTTGTTGGTCATCCAGTGTCAAGTGAACATAAAATAATCGTAGAAGATGGGGGATATATCTTATTTGGCAAATTATTTAATGGTAACCATCCCATTGTATCTAATTTGCCAAGTAAGAGTGAATAATATTTAGAAGGTAGTTTTACGTTTCTCCCCGTAATAATTGGTCGAGTAATGAAATGTTCATAGGCTTGTTCATAAATGATATGTTGCAAAATCATTAGTTGGATAGCCATCATGTTATTGCTGTGGTGGTGGTACAGGGTTTGAGGATTTATCAAGTTCAGGCCTGGTTCATTTTGTTCTTGGCATGATGACTGCAAAAGTGAAAGAAAATTGTATATTAAAACATATGAGAGGTAAAAAATATGTATGAAAAATATATCAACCATTAGTACATTGTTGTGCATACAAACTTATTTTTATGTAAAAAATAAATATAAAAAAAATTTGGTGACAAAATTTAATTAGGCAGATGCCGTAGAAACAGATTTTTTTTAAAAAAAAAAAAATAACATAGGGAATGATATTTCTCATTTATATTGGGTTTGTTTCATTCAGTTTATTATAACTTAGAAACTGATAATCAGAAAAATAAATGATAGTGTAACAAAATTAGAACAGAAATCAAAAAATATAACAGATGAAAATGGAACAGATATGAAACAAAGCGAACAGATACGGAGGTGGAATGGTGACTGGGCCGGGATGACCGGCCGGATGTCCCGTGGGATGACCGGCCGGTTGTCTTCTTCTTTCCTCCCTTACTCCCTCTGAAGCTAATGTCTGAAGCTAATATGAAGATGAACTGGCATCAAAACTAACTTGTAAATTATGGAAGTGGAGAAGGAGGACCTAATGAGATGATGGATATGCTTCTATTTCTCTAATTTTTGTTTTCTGATGTAACTGGAGAAGGTTTTTCTGAGATGGTGAAGTTGGTGTGGTAAACGGAATGAGATTCAGATTTAATAGAAAGGGTGGGGTTCAAAAGGTTCAGTTTGGAATTTTTTTTTATTTGTTAAATATTATTTGATTTTAATATTATTACTTTTTATATATATATCACATCCGTGTACTGAGTACACAGCTGTAGCCTCTCCTTTTTCTTTACTTCAGTGTTAAACACACAGCTATGAAACAACAGGGGGTAGGTAATAAGTAAGTGAAATTACTATCTTACCCTTTATATTTTGTTCTATGTAATCACTTTCCATTTAAGTTAAGAGGGGCATAATAGTCATTTTGTATGTCAATCCCACAATTATATGAGCTCAACGGGTACAATAATGCGTTGCATTTCTGTTGCCACATATGGACGAAATTCATAACATGTAATAAATGGAAAAAAAGTTGATAATATTTTGTAAGATTTACGTTATGATTTGTATTTTAAAATATTAAATTTAGTGTATTTATTCCTTTTTTATTAATATGTATTTTCAAAAGTTGTTGACTTTAACAAAATGTTAGAAAAAAATTAAAAACGTATTTTACAAATGAATTGATAGAAAAAATAATTGGCAGAAAATAATTGACATAGGTTTATTTTAAAATGAAAAAATTATTTCGAAAAAACAATTATTCAAAAAAATTACAAAATAAAAAATTAATTGACAAAAAAAAATCAATTTTTAATTTTAATATTTTAAAAATAGTTTGGTTATTATTGTTGATAAAAAAATATGGATATCGATATATGAGTTGCGTGTTTGATGATAAATTATTGGTTGAATTAAGTTTTGAAAATTATTTTCAAAACACATCACCAAACAAATTTTCACTTTTCACATGTCACATCAAACTTTCAAAACTTAAGGCCAAGTTTGGCATCCTCAAAAAAATCTAAAAAGTCAAAAAGTCACTATCCTATTTAAGTCACATCATCTTATTTAAGTCACATCACCTCTCTAACACATCACTTCAAACCCAACCCAAATCCAACCCATATTTCATAAAAAGTCAAAAAGTGCACTTATTTTAGTCTTCCCAAACTTGGCCTTAATTCAAAATACATATTCAAAACACAATTCAACACTATATTTAAAAATCATAACCAAATAAATTTTCTACACTTAAATCATAATTCTACAACCTACAAATTCAAAATATAACTCATACTCTCAAATCACATTTACAAAACACAACTAAACGCAGCGATAGTTTTTCTTTTCATGTTCTCAAAATGTATTCACCTGAGCATTTTTGTCTTTTTTTTTTTAAAACGATAAGTGATTAAAGAATTATATTGAAACAATTGTTGAAGTTCAAGGATTTAATTATTACAATTAAAATACACTGGATCAAAATAAAATTCAAGTAAAATTAAAAGGTAAAAGATATAATTTACCCTAAAAACCATGTATAAATTGTTTTGTTTGCGGAACACTAGTCATGCAATAAGGTGTACCATAGACAATAATATACTACTATTTGAAATGATGTGAGTGGAATAATTTCTCAAGTAGGCGCTAAACCAAATTTGCATAATTATAATTATTTTATATAATTAATTTTATGATAAATTATTATTGATATTTAAAATATATATAATTTAGGAGCAAGTTATTTTAATAATTTTTTGACTTTTTAATTAAAATATGAAATAAAAAATTAATCAGTATGTTTGGTTTGAGTTTTCTGAATTAAATTTTTTGAAAACTAAATTTTTTGATTTTCGTGTTTTTTTTGTTTTTAATGAATATTTTTAAAATTTTAAATATTTTTTTTTACTTTTTTAGATGCACCTTATTTAGATGTATCTAAAAAGTAAAAAATTTGTGAAAAAATATTTTAAAAAATTAATAAATACATAAAAATACAAAAAATGTACTAAATTTTTATATTTTTTTTTGTATTTTTGGTATTTAATGAATTTTTAAAATACTTTTTTTACAATTTTTTTACTTTTTAGGTGTATTTATGTTAGATGTGTCTAAAAAGTAAAAAAATTGCTTAAAATATTAAAAAAAATCAGTAAAAATAAAAAGATAAGGAAAATAAGAAAGTAGAATTTTCGGAAAAGTGTTTTTGAAAAAATGGAACCAAGCAAGCTGAATATTTGTGATAACTTTTTGACTTTTTATAAAAATATGTATAAAAAGTAGAAGAAAAAAGAAGAAAATCTTTATTTATTTATTTATTTTTGGTATAATTCATTAGTTTTTTTTGATTTTTTTAGTGACTTTTTAACTTTTAGACTAAAAAGAAGAGTTTCCAAACTATGTATCTTTTATTTTTTTGTATTACTTTTTGGCCTTTTAGTTTTTTTAATAATTTCTTGCCTTTTTAATTAAATACTAAAGTTGCCAAATGAACTCTTAATATAAAACTATCGATTTACACATACGATATATGTATAATTTAAATAAGTAAAAAAATATATTTTATTACATATTATGTGTTATTTAAATGATAAGAGTGCTCCTTAGTTGATTTAAGGTCCTAAGTTCAAGTACCACTCACTTCATCTATTTTTTTTTTTAATAGAAAAATGAGACACATAGCATGAGAAGAAACAAAAGTTTCATAACACCAATTGAAACCCTTTGCTTTATATAATAGTATATAGATAGATGACAACATCTTTTTTTTATTTTTTATTTACATAAATAAAAAATTACTAATGATAAAAATATGAGAATAACTGTATTTTTCTAAAATTTAAAGGAAAGAGAGTATAATTTAGGGGAAATAACATATCAATTGAAAGTTGAATTTTTTTTAGATATGTGATAAAGTTTATAAATTTTAATTATTAAAATCATTCACTCTGTTTGATTTCAGTTTTCAGAATTCAGTTTTCAGAAAATTTTACTTTTTTATTTTTTATATTTTTTTTGTTTTCACTGAATTTTTTTAATATTTTAAACAATTTTTTTTTTAGTTTTTAGACACACCTAACATAAATACATTTTAAAAGTATAATATTCGTAAAAAAATCTTAAAAAAATTCACTAAATAGCAAAAATATAATAAAAATATAAAAATATAATATATTTTTCATATTGTTGTATATTTATTAATTTTTTAAAATATTTTTTTTATAAATATTATATTATTTTGATACATCTAAATAAGATGCATCTAAAAAAATAACAAAATGACTTAAAATTTAAAAAAATTCATTAAAAGTAAAAAAATACAAAACATAAAAAAATTAATTTCTAAAAAATTAAATTCAGAAAATTAACTAAACACACTAATTATTTTTAAAAAGGTAACTGGATTTGTAATTTCCCCTATAATTTATCCTTGATTCACTCTTGGTAGAACTATTATTGCAATTATAATATTGATAAAAAAAAAATATAAAAAGGTGAAAAATTCAAGAAGATGAGTGTTGGGAGAATAATGGGGTCCACTATGGATGAAATGGTCAACGACCGAGGACAGAATCCTAATTTGTGTGGGGACCTCTTTGAATGTTGTCATCTTTCTTGGACTTTTAAATGTGTAGTGTAGTTTATGTTTTAAGCAAATTTTTTTATTTGTCAAGGTTTAAAAATTATTAAAATATTTTTAACAACTAGTTTTGCTTACAGAGAAAATTAAACAATTTTTAAACTAAAAAATAAAAATTTTCAATTATTTTGACAACTTTTCACACTTTACTCACCATTTTTTTAATGTTCTTTTAACAATTCAATTAACATACTTATTTTATTCTATTTTGAAAATGTGTTTTACATCAAACAAATTAGCAAATGAGAACTGCTATTAACACTTATCTAATTTCTTTATACTCTTCAATTTTTGCCTACCTATCAAATGAAAACAATTAAAATGACACTTTATAATATTATATACCCACCTTTATCCCCATCTAAATGTATTCCTCACCAACCTAAACTCTAAACATATTCATGTTCATTACCATCATAGTCTGATCCAAATAAATTAACGTTTCAGACAATCCTATTACAGACTTCGAGTTTCTCTAATCAAATTTCAATCTACATCTGTGGTCGTTTTCACCATTCGTTGATACTTATAGAATAATAAAGGATGATGACAACAACTTTGATGAGGTTAGCATTGCATTAGTAAGTTTATCTATCTTGCATTAATGATTCTTAATCATTTTCGATGGTATTGTTTGAGCTTGTTCGGTACAGGTTTGCCAATTGTTAAGGTTTTGTTCGGTAACACAGTATTGAACAAAAATATTTAGTTCGGTATATGAGTTTCGAACAAAACCTTTATTTTTGGCATCGTTCAACCGAACAAAATTTTTGAGGAGATGAAGAGATTTTCGTCAGTCACAAATGTCGACTGAGAGATTTATGACGAGTCAAAGAGAATACGATGAGGGTAGTCTAGAGGCAACAAGCGCAACAGTAACTCCGCCGTCTGTGGTGGTGACGAGGAGGTGAAGACGGTAAGCCGGGTGGCTAGCATTGTAAAGTTAGGCCTTGGTCGTTGGAAAAGTGAGACACAGAAAGAGACATACTAGATTTGGAAGAAAAAGAAGGAGGGAAGAGAGAGAGAGAGAGAGAGCAAACTTGCAAAATGGATCGGTTTATCATAAAGAGATTCGTCATTCCTGATCCTGCTTCACTTTAATTGTTATTTCAACAGTAGCTTCGCAATTGGGTGTGATGATGTTATGAATAGAGATAAAATTAGTATTAAGTGGAGTGTTCAAAGAAATCTTATTAAAATTTAAAGTTTAGGATGAGGGTTTAAAGAAATAGGGGTCTAAAGAATTAAGATATGTGTTAATAGAGGTACACTTAGTGAATATGTTTTATGTTTTCTATAGCAAAAAATTATAAATATTGTTGAACGCTACTATAGAAAAATGGGAAAGATACTTAAATAATTGCAAAAAAAATGAGAATATAAAGTAATTGCAACTATAATGAAATTAAAAAAAAAAATCAAAATTATGGACAAAATTACAATATTGCCCCTCTCTTTTTTTGCGCTAATCCTATTTCACCTCTCATCTTTGTACCTCTTCCCTTCTTACTCATCTCCAGCCCTTCCCAGTTGTTGACCAACTATGAATTATTGCAAGGAGGTTATCTTTCATAAGTGCTAATCTAACAATTAATAACTGACTTTCACTAATTAAAAAAAAAAACTATGAATTATTGTGTAGTTCATAGTTATTTTTAAATTCAAAATAAAAAATAATTCATCAAATTTTATTTTTTATGTAAAAAATATTTGTAAATGATTTTGGCTAATGATAGTAATATATGTTTGATGAAAACAATAAATATGATAATGATTGAATCCTCTTATATATAAAGGCTTTAATTGCTTTTAACAAAACTCAAGCATTATAAGTGGTAAAGTTGGTTCAACGCAACAAAGTTAACCATTGCACAATTAGTGCATGAATTTTTTTTTTTTGGGGGTCTTTTTTCTTCTAATGATTAAGATTAAGATTTATTAATAAAACATGATTAATTTTAAAGTATTCGTCTTACTATATATATATACATATATTATATTTTAAATTGAAGGATCAAATGGGTTAGTTTGCTAACTCCACTTGATAAAAGATGGAACAATATGTCATAACAAGGTTAGGAGAAAAGATTAAACGGTGCACCATATTTTTAAGTTAAAAAATGAGTTTTGTTATGGATGCACCAATTTTTTTTTTCATTATGAGTAATGTTCTATAAATAAAATAAAATAAAATAAAAAGTTTACAATTGATAAGGAGCATCATGCAGTCATTCACCTAGTCCAATCAAACTTATAAGGAGAGAAAAGGGATGCGTCTCACGTAGACATCAGTGTGGTGTTGGTCAAAGATTATTTAATAATTCAATTAATATATTATCTTTGATGATAATTTCTAAACACTCTAAAACTCAAGAGAGGAGGAGAGAGAGAGAGAGAGAGAGAGAGAGAGAGGGCCGAACAGCCCATGATGGAGAATCAGGGTTAGGAGTAGGCTGTCTTCCCCCCCCCCCCCCCCCCCCCCCCTTTTTTTTTTTTCTTTTGGGTTGTGTTTTTATTAAGAGCCGGGCTTTGTTTGAGAATAAGTTTTTTTTAGTAATTTTTAATTTTTTTGATTAAAATATGATGTAAAAAAATTAATACGTTTAAGATGATTTTTTTATTTTTTACGAAAAAATATATAAAAAATAAAAAAAAGAAGATAATTTTTGACTTTTTAATATAAATTATTGACTTTTTGATTTTTTAATAACTTTTTAATTTTTTTTTAACTAAAATCACTACTTGCCAAACGAGGCCACAGTCATATAGAGTATCACATAGACCTACCCAAGGCTAATCGCCTTATAGCTTAGTTAGCATGATAGGTCAGGCTAATCTTATTTTGTCTGGCTTGATTATGTTATTTTGCAAGAGATTATATATCTTAACTCAATTAAGTTATTTTGGACAAATTTCACTTTACCGCTCCATGATTACTTCATATGCCGTTCATCCCATGACAACAACTTGCATTTGTGGACTATAAGTGCATCTTTTATAGCTTATATGAAAAGATTAAAGCCTTGTTTATCATAACTTAAAAAATTCAAAAAGTCAAAAAGTTACTATCCTATTTAAGTCACATTATCTTATTTAAGTCACATCACCTCTCTATCATATCATTTCAAACCCAATTCATATTTCATAAAAAGTCAAAAAATACACTTATTTAGATCATCACAAACAACTCCATACAAGTAATTTCATTATGTAAATCGAGAACATTTTTTTCATTTTCTTAGGATACTTTACTTTCTTGTGATTTACCTCATAATATATGGATATAAGTAAATAATCCTCTTATGTCTAAGTACGTGTTTGACATTTACTGCTAATTCGAATGAAATATCTGATAATGCACTTTCCTTCACAGGTCACAAGGAGTTGTGCATTTAAATAAGGGCGACCAAGACATAAAAACGTGAATGTTGCACATTATTTTCAAAAACAAAAGATGATGTGTCAAATGGAGACTAGGTGCTACTACATTAATGTAAGGGTCCATATGTTCTTCCACATTTGTTTCCCATATAATATATATATATATATATACATGTTTCTTTTTGTCTTTTGTATTCACAATGTCTAAAATATTAACACAAATAAATGGTGGCTGTTTTACAGAAAATCTGCACTCATATATTTATAGATATATGAGTGTGATGCATATATATATGAGTGTGATGCACATATATATATATAGAGAGAGAGAGAGAGAGAGAGAGAGAGAGTAATTTAAAACATGGAATGTAATATATATGTGTATGTTTGGGAGTTGAGTAGGTGAGTTTGGGGTCCAGTGCACATTGAAGGGGAAACAAAAATCAGGAATAGTTAAAACGTGGATTGACTTATCTTTGTCTTTGTTTTTCTAAGTGCAACAACCCTTGATTTTATCAAATTTCATCCGCATCTACATTCAACCAATATATATTTATATATATATATATATAACATGGGTAAATTCACAAAAAAGTGTTATTATATTAAAATATTATATATATATATATATATTAATAATTAAAATCAGAACGGGACAGGGGATAATGGGCAGAAAAAAATTATCATCTCTAACAGAAATTAGAAAAGTAATGTATGAATTTCAAACAGGGGTTGGATTTTCCAAATATAGGGTACAAGTGAAAGTTAGGCAGAGTAGATCAAGAAAATTTTATTGCATTGCATTGCATGCATGCAAAATGTTGAAGAAGGAAAAATTGAATTTGAAGACTTTTAAATTGAATTCAAAATCTAGGGTTTATTCAATGAAGCTTTGCTACCCTACCTAACCGACCATTCCATCACATTTTCTCTCTATGTGGTGGTGGTTTGAATTTGGAGTGACCCCAATTACTTCTACCACCATTGACCTCTACATGAGAGACAGAGAGAGAGAGAGAGAGAGAACATTTTGAGGTAAAGAGCTTGTTTGGTTACTTTGGTACAAAAAGTCTTTACTTTCTTCTTTTACACTTTTATAATTTGAATTTTGAAATGAAAATTGATATCTTCAAGGCATTTTTCTTTTTACTAAAAATTGAAGGTTGGGCAATATTGGTAAGATAAATTTGACTTTTTTAAAAGCAACACAAAGGATGTTTCCAAATATATAGAATTAAAGGTGGACAGACATTATGTGTATAATTTGTAATTAGATCAGACAATTATGATAATTATTTAAAACTATTGAAAAAAATTAAAGCAGTTTATAATAATTACATATTACGGGCATTTTTGACATTTTGTTTTTCATGGTGACATCAACAAAGATATTTGCTTTATATACTAATATAGATTAAAGATCAATTTTTTTGACACCACTAAATACAAATTTACCAAGTCAAGATTGACTTATTAATACGAACTTGAAAATGACATGATACGATGTCACGGAAAAGGAAAGTAAAGAGTCAAGTTAATGTTAAAATCGTGTAACTTGAATTTGACGCTACGAATCATTTGAAAGTACTGGTGTAGCAAATTCTTGAAGTAATTACTGAAGTTAGTTATGAGTTATTTCATGTGAGTTATTTTTTGTAATAAATAAGTTGTGTTAGTCATGCCATGTGGATCATATTCCATATGACATTATTATAACCATATGGAGATAGTGTCAGGAAATTCAACATAATTAGTAAAATAGACCAGATTAATTGTGAGAAAATTTTGACGCAAACCAAATAAGATGCAACACGAACACAACCAAACTAATATCATTCCTACCCACTCTCACCAAATTACTAATTAAACCCATTGTTTATGGAGGAGGGGTTTTAAAGCTCACATCCATGATAATTTTAGACTAGTAGCAGACACAAGGCAACAAACAATACCCCTCTTACCCAAAAAAAAAAAAAAAAAAAAAGAGCCCAAACAAGATGATTCTTGAACTGTTTCTCACGAATCCCAGCCCAACCCAGCACAAGGAATTACCCAAAATAAAGTTATCCAAAGGACTCGAAATTTTTACAGTAAGGCCAAGTTTGACATAATACAAAAAAGTCAAAAAGTCACTATCCTATTTAAGTCACATCATCTCATTTAAATCATATCATCTCTCTATCACATCACTTTAAACCCAACTCATATTTTACGTTTTTTCGTAAAAAGTCAAAACGTGCACTTATTTAAATCATCCCAAACAACTCCTAAATAATGCACAGAAAGCATATTGTGTGATTAAAGTTTTTTTTACGTGGAATGAATTTCAACCACAAAACATAGTTTTTTGTGTTTTATTTCTGTGTATTTTCTGGCTTGCTTAAGGGCCCAGTATCATGTTATTGAATTTCACAAATTTTCCAGCTTTATATAGTTTAAAAGAATGATCAATTTATTAAGAAGTCAATAAATGACCATTATAGTTTTATTCAAAATCATTTGAACAAATCAAACACTACTTTAGTCATACAAATATAACTCCGGAACATCTCATCAGAAAGTAAACAATTTGACCAGAAATGGTAATCAATCATCATTAATATGTGATTTAGACGCTGTTTGGGGAAGTTGGCTTTTTTGACTAAAAAGAAAAACAAAGAATTTATTAAAAAAAATCTCCAAAAAAAAAAAAAAAACTCTAAAAGAACAAGTCATACAGTCATTTGCGTTTTTTTTATACAACTAAAATAGTTATTTTCAAATTCATCAAACTTTTTTCATCTCATAAAACAAAAAACAAAAAAAATCAAAAAACTCAATCCCAAACCACACCTTAAACAGGGAGACTACATGACTTCACAGGTCATGGTCTGCATGGAGTTGTGCTGTATAAACACTCTCCTGAAACAGTAAAAATATGGTGTTCAAAACAATATTTAAAAAAGAAAAAAGAATAGGTGGTGCACATTTCAACCCATGTACTGTGAAGCCCAAACAATCAATTTTTTGAGTATATTTCTGTATTCCAAATCTGTAAATGTATCATTGCTCCTCCTGAAAGCAGTGGACAATCAGAGGAGACATCATTGTCTTGTGTTATTAAAGCAACTCATTACTTCACATATTTCCATTTATGCTATGGTCCTGTTTGGGTTCCATTACCCAAAAAAATAAAAAAAATAAAAAAAAAAAGCCCTAATTTATCGAGGTGAACCCAAGACCAATTCAATTTATTTGGTAAGGAATCAACTTCTCTCCCATTGTAAATAAGTCTAATTTGGAAAGCTAATTTTTAACTTTTAACTCATTTTGGGTCACATTATCTTTTATATTTTTTACACACAAAAAGGATAAAAAAATCAAAAAAGCTAAAAAGACAATTTTTAACCAACTTCCCAAATCTGTTCAGTTGGGTCCATTAGCTTTATTACATATTTCACTTTAATAATTCAAATTGTTCATCTTATAAATTAATATTTGTATATCATTTATTTTTTATTAAAAAATAGATGACAAGTATCTATTTTATTTACTATTTAAATTTGTTATTAGAGATTGAAGAATAACTTGCTATCAAAGGACTGATTTAAAAGACTTGAGCTCCTCACCCTGAGCGTGTAAGAAAACATTGAATAGTCTGGTGCAGACTTGGAAATTTAATTTAGGCTTGACCATCAAGCCTAATCCAACTTCCACTAAGGATGTGTTTGTTTTTTTGAAGGATTAGCGGATAGGATTGGACTATTAGTCCCACAAAACTAATAGTCCATTGTTTGTTTCATTTTTTTTACTCCAAACAAATAGTCTCCCTGGATTATTAGTCCCACAAATATGGGACTTTCCAATCCCATGGGGGAGGGAGGGGTGGGATAAAAACCATGTGATTAGTTTCCTATGAGATTATTTTATGAAATATCCATTTTACCCTCCATGCTATTACTTAGCAAACAATTAGAAAAGAATAAAATAGTTGTTGTTGTACCGCTTTTTATGTCAATAAATCCTTAAAGGTAGAAATAGCTTCTTCAACACGGGTTAACTGTTTGCTGATGGTTTGACAGATAAGATTGGTATAATTATTCTGTCTTACTATAGAACCATCTGCTTTAGAAAGTTTTGGGCATTATGAATGGAATGTTATGCCCTTTGGCTTAAAAAATGCCCCTTCAGAATTCCAGCATATCATGAATGATATTTTTAATCCTTTTACAGAATTTACTTTATCTTATATTGATGATGTTTTAATTTTTTCTTCATCAATTGATCAGCATGTTAAACATCTTAATATTTTTAAGAATGTTATTATCAGAAATGGTTTAGTTCTTTCTGCACCAAAAATGCAATTATTTCAAACCACCATCAGATATTTAGGACATAATATTTCTAATGGTAGTATTATTCCAATTAACAGAAGTATGGAGTTTGGATAAATATCAATGGTAGTACTGGATAGGTTAGCATCACATATTTCTAATGGTAGTACTGGATAGGTTAGCATCACATAAAGCAACGCTAAGATTCGGATAAATATCAAAATAAACTGGTCCATGAGACAAACTTGTCTCAATAGCTCCCATAAGTGATGCTCGCCAATCAAGGCAGCGTCCATCACGAAGGGTGCATTGAATACTGGTGTTTTGACCAAGAAGGGTCAATGGTTTGAATGCAATCTGCACCAATCCTATATGGATGTACTTATAATCTTTCAGAAAAGGGATATAATATTTCTAATGGTAGTATTATTCCAATTAACAGAAGTATGGAGTTTGCCTCTAAATTTCCAGATGAAATTAAGGACAAAACTCAATTACAGAGATTTTTAGGTAGTCTTAATTATATTCGTGACTATTACCAGAATTTATCTGCAGATGCTAACATTTTATATACCAGGTTGAAGAAGAATCCTCCCCCATGGTCTCCAGAACATACTTTAGCTGTTCAAAAAATCAAAGCTAAAGTCCAACAGTTACCTTGTTTAAACTTACCTAATCCTGAATGGAAGAAAATTGTTGAAACTGATGCTTCCAACGAAGGATTTGGTGGTATTTTAAAACAGTTTAATCCCAAAACTCAGAAAGAAGAACTTCTCCGTTTTCATTCTGGGCATTGGAATCACGCTGCTTTAAATTATCCGACCATTAAACAGGAATGTTTAGCCATTGTAAAATGTGTCATGAAATTCCAGGATGATTTATTAAACCAGCATTTTATCATCAGAGTTGATTGCTCTGCTGCTAAACAGATATTTAAACAGGATGTTAAAAATCTTGTTTCCAAACAGATATTCGTAAGCTGGCAGGGTTATTTATCCAATTTTGATTTTGATATTGAATATATTAAAGGAGAAACTAACTCTTTGCCTGACTTTTTGACCCGTGAATATTTGCAGAAATCAGCGAATGACCAGTAGAGGCCATAGAGGTCGAGGTCGTGGCCGGGGTTCAAACCCTCGCCATGATCCATCCGAATATCCACCCCTCTCTCGTGGAGGAGGTCAAACCAGTAATCCAACGGCTAGGGATGTTCTCCTCAGGCCGGAAGATCCATATACTCCTAACAGTCTTTATGATGAAACGGTCCTTTGGATCGAACCATCAGACGAACAGTGGATGACAGATCCGTGGGAGATTAAGCGCCGTTATCTCACCACCCAACAGTCACCTCCTCATTTTGATCAATACAGGTATATTTACGAACAGATACTCATTGAAACTGGAGCTGCTGAGATCAAGCATACTTTGCATGATGTCAACAAAGCTGCCAGCCCTATTCAATTCAGTAAAATGGTAATCCGTAATATTATGCCCATTTCTACTTGGGGCATCCATCCGCACACTACCCGCGATATTGATCTACGGAACAAACAGACCAAATACTCTTACTGGGACTATATTGATGCCTTTACTCAGGTATTCTATTACCAGAACCCCATCAAGAATCATTCCTGGTTTATCCGTATTACGTCCGATGTTCTCAAAACCGATGTCCCTTCCTGGTTCCTCGTTTGGTGGGATAAATTCGGACTTTCCCTTGACATTTTACCAGAATCCGTCAGAACAGAATTTAATGAATGGCATATTGCCTATTCTCGTGCCTATTCATATTTAAATAAAAACAGGGAACTTTCAATCAGAAAAGCTATTGTCCATTTCTCTATCCGCTTTAGTATTCCATGGATCTGGAAATGGGACTTTGCATGCGACTACCAGAATAAGATCCCCCGTTTAAAAAGAATTTATTTTATCAAATGGTGGGATAAAATGGATCTCAAGGATCTCATTCCGAAGATTCAACAGCATACCAAGGCTTGTTGGGAATCAGTCAAACAACCAACCTTACCAGCACCCTCTTCTCCAGTTACCAATCCTTTTGTCCAGATGCAAAAGGAATTAAAACAGAAATTTCCTAACCTTTCAGATAATGAATTAATTCTTAAAAGCATGGATTATCTGAAAGAGCAATTTCTCCAATCCGTTAATCCTGACGATGACACCTCGATGAGGTCAGGCACCAGTCATACCCAATCAGAATCAGAAGCTGATCCAACCGACCACGTGTTAGCAGGAGAATCACAATCAGAAGATGGGGCAGAACCCACTCTTGGAGACTTTTGGGACTCCTTTACAGCTACCGTAGCGGACAAGATGGCCCAGGACAAAAACAATAAAGGAAAGGGCCCCGAGCTTTAGAAGCGTCGGCACAACAGGACAAATCAACTTTTCAGAAAGCAGATGCTCCATCAGTATCAGGGAAAAAGCTTGTTCCCCTCTTCCGACATCTTTGAAGATAAGAAGATAGGTGTAATCTGTCGGAGCAATGGAAGATTTCCACCTGTCCCTATGTACTAAATGTATCTTATCTTCTTTTGTCTATTTAAGGGATGGCCTTCACCCTTGTTGAGGCACTACTTGGAAATTTAGGATTTTCGGTTTTTGTTTTAGTCTTCTCCCTTATCTCTTGTAATCTTCTTCCAAACCCCCTCTTGTAAAATATTTTACTTCCTCAATAAAAGTTTGCTATTCGTGTTTAAATATGTATGTCCTCAGTTGATTTACTAGAATTATACTTATCAGCACAACAATTCTGGCTTAATCAGAAACAGTATTATCTTAGTCTTCCACCTGACCGTTATACTCAACAGTACATTACAGAGCGACTAGCCAATTGTGAACAGTATTTACAGGAACTCCAGGGGCTGATCAACGAACAGCTGGTGGCTTGGGCGGCCAGAAGGCCTCCGCCACCCCAACAGTAAAGGTATTATGAGATAATATATGTCCTAATTTGTTTTATTTATGTCATTATTATGTGCATATTAATTCTTGGGTTTGTGCTTTTGTAAGGTTAATTAAATGATAGGGTTAGTGGGACGTCACCCAAGTCGCGTAGGGTTTAGGTCGTGTTGCAGAGAGTGCGTTGACCGTTTGATGCCCGTAAGCCGTTGACAGACGTGCTAATCCTGCCTTTAGTGAGCACCTCTCATGGTATCAGAGCCAAGTTTTAATTAACATATAATAAGGATATAAATTTAATAAATTAGACATATATGATCACAATACAATTATGTCAGAACAAAATGAAAATACCGTAGAAATACCAGGGACTGAATCAGTAACCACTGTAGGAAATACTGTTTCTTCTTTAGCCGAAGCTGCAGAATTAGTTGCATATCAGGATGTTAAACAGGCCCTCGATAAATGGACCATACCATCCTTTAATATATTCAATATCAAAATCAAAATTGGATAAATAACCCTGCCAGCTTACGAATATCTGTTTGGAAACAAGATTTTTAACATCCTGTTTAAATATCTGTTTAGCAGCAGAGCAATCAACTCTGATGATAAAATGCTGGTTTAATAAATCATCCTGGAATTTCATGACACATTTTACAATGGCTAAACATTCCTGTTTAATGGTCGGATAATTTAAAGCAGCGTGATTCCAATGCCCAGAATGAAAACGGAGAAGTTCTTCTTTCTGAGTTTTGGGATTAAACTGTTTTAAAATACCACCAAATCCTTCGTTGGAAGCATCAGTTTCAACAATTTTCTTCCATTTAGGATTAGGTAAGTTTAAACAAGGTAACTGTTGGACTTTAGCTTTGATTTTTTGAACAGCTAAAGTATGTTCTGGAGACCATGGGGGAGGATTCTTCTTCAACCTGGTATATAAAATGTTAGCATTTGCAGATAAATTCTGGTAATAGTCACGAATATAATTAAGACTACCTAAAAATCTCTGTAATTGAGTTTTGTCCTTAATTTCATCTGGAAATTTAGAGGCAAACTCCATACTTCTGTTAATTGGAATAATACTACCATTAGAAATATTATATCCCTTTTCTGAAAGATTATAAGTACATCCATATAGGATTGGTGCAGATTGCATTCAAACCATTGACCCTTCTTGGTCAAAACACCAGTATTCAATGCACCCTTCGTGATGGACGCTGCCTTGATTGGCGAGCATCACTTATGGGAGCTATTGAGACAAGTTTGTCTCATGGACCAGTTTATTTTGATACTTATCCGAATCTTAGCGTTGCTTTATGTGATGCTAACCTATCCAATGTCTTAGAACTCAGAGTTCTCACTCATGGATATAATTATAAACCAGGCACTCCACTCTTTTCTGTACACTCCAGGATCTACATAAAGGCTTTGACAACCTTAAATCCTTATGTAAAAAAGAAAACTGAAACCGGCCAGACAGTCTTAATTGAGACTAACCTCTACAGTAGCCAAGTTGCTGTCCCCAAAATGATTGCGTGGAAAGACATCACTTTTCCAGATAGGTGGGAAATTCCTAATGCCGTACCACCCAAACCGATGATTCAACATAACATCGACGATGTTATTCAGACACAAGGAGGACATGTGTATCTCCAATTCCAGAAACCCATGCTTACTCGAAGCAATTCTTCTAACGCCAGTTTTCGAACCGCACCTAGAAGCTTTTCTAACAACAGTTTTAGATCTGTCCCTCCTTACCAAGTGGACTATCCAGAATCCAGTCGTCAATCTGTTGATAATTTACCCTCCAGAAGGCAAATAGAAAACATTCTTCAACAGATACCCTCTAGGCCTCCTAGTAGACCACCTAGTGATCCACAGGAAGACCCTATGGCATCAGAAATCCAAGGAATCCGTCTTTCCCAAAATAGAATCCCTCATGGTGTTTATACCGCACCTGCACCATCACCAGAGAGCCCAACGGCCAGTGATATGAATTTTGATATTTAATGGATTTTACACCAGGTAGTGAAACTCGAAAAATTTTAAACCAGGAATTTAACCAGAATCCATATAAAGAATTTAGGGATTGGTATTTTACCAACCATACTTCTGACCAAATAGCCAATTATAAAACTCAATATTATCAACATCTTGAGTTACATCAGAAATTAATACCCTTCGTTGAATGGTATAATACCGTTACTCAACCTAACGTTACAATTATTGAAGACCAATATAAAGTCTGGACTATTACAGAAGGACAAGTAATCCATTCGATACATCCTCCTCCTCAAGCCTTGGAGCTTGTACCAAATGGAGACACAACCAGACAACCACTTTCAGCCACTGCTTATATAGATGCTCAATCAGGAAAACTTTCTAAAGCAGATGGTTCTATAGTAAGACAGAATAATTATACCAATCTTATCTGTCAAACCATCAGCAAACAGTTAACCCGTGTTGAAGAAGCTATTTCTACCTTTAAGGATAGAACCCTAGCTCCACCAGTCACAGGAGTCTCGACTCTCCATCCTGTATCCATTAAACCATCATTAGACATTACTAACTTTAAGTTAAAATCGTCTAATACTGAGTTTATGGACACTTTATTACAGAAAATGCAAACTCTTAATGTTCGCCCTCCAGAACCTCCTAAACCTCCAGACCAATCTAGCAGTGGGACTATCCACATGCTCAGAGCTGAAACCAACCCTGATCAGGATACATTATCTCCAGAACAAATTCAAGAAATCCAATTGAATTTTCAGGAACCATCATCCGTAAATAAGCTAAACTATTACAGTTCCGCTAAACCAGGATTTTTACCTCACACCCGAAATTACTATTCCAGACCTACTCCACCAGATATTCTTTATGAAGAAGCTTATCTCAATGAACAGAATAGTTACTATGGTAAAACCATTTATGAATGGAATATTGATGGTGAATCAGAATTTGGTATTTATAAAAAACTACACCAGATGATGATGTATGCTACTGTTTGTCGCCAATACAGTAATAATGATCAGGCCATAGCTAAGTTTATTATTAATGGCTTTACCGGCATTCTAAAAGGTTGGTGGGATAATATTATGACTCCCCTCCAACAAACAGAAATCCTTACTGCTATAAAGCTTGAACTTGATCCCACTACTAACCAACAGGTCCAACAGTCTGATGCCGTTTATACCCTTATCCAGACTATTATTTACCATTTTGTTGGCACCAGTACCTCTACTCAGGACCGTGGTCGTGAGCTTCTCCAGAACTTGCGTTGTCCTTCCTTAACCCATTTCCGCTGGTATAAGGATGTTTTCCTTCTCAAGGTTACCCAACGCTCCGATGCTAACAGTACTCATTGGAAAGACAAATTTATTGATGGCCTTCCTACCCTCTTTGCCGAACGTGTTAGGAAAAAACTTCGGGATCGCCATGACCGGATGTCTATTCCTTATGAGCAGTATACCTATGGACAACTTGTGTCCATTGTCACCGACGAAGGTCTTTCTTTGTGTAGTGACCTCAAACTCCAATATCAAATGAAACAACAAAACTTAACCGGGAGAAAAGAATTAGGCGAATTCTGTGACCAATTTGCCTATGAGCCAGGTATTAAATACCCAGCTAAATCCAGAAAGATTGTTCACAAGAAATCCTCTAAACCTTACAGAAAAAAGTCTTATCAAAAGACTAGTCATCCGAAACCTACCAAGAAGTTTTATTCAAAAAAATCCACCAGTAAACCAAAAGGCAAATCTAAATCCGAAGTAAAATGCTACAAATGTGGCCAAACAGGACATTATGCTAATAGATGTAGATCTAAAGCTAAATCCAAAGTCAATGAACTAAACCTTGCTCCAGACATTAAAGATCAGCTAATCCTACCTTTAGTGAGCACCTCTCATGGTATCAGAGCCAGGTTCCAGAGATCAAAATAAAATATTTAAAGATGTGTTATGAACACCAACAGACTATAACAGACACTCCTCCTATACCAGATTATTCTTATAATCTTCAAACAGTAATCAACAGAATCCAGACTAAATCAGTAGTAGAACAACCAACTACTTTATAGGATCTAAAAATGGAAATTAATATTCTAAAAACAGAAGTTAAACACTTGCAAACCGCCAGTGAAGCTGCTATTAAAGATATTAAATATCTTCATACTCAAATTCCTAAACAGAAGGAAAAAGAAACTGAACAAAAACTTGATCATAACAAAAAAGAACCAGAAACTTCAACCCCTTATTTATTACTTGTTAATCAAGTTACTTTGCATGATACCATGAGAGGTATCATTCCATGGAATTATTTTGTGAAATGCCATTTTACCTTCCATGCTATTACTTAACAAATAGTTAGAAAATGATAAAATAGTCTTTTGAGCATTTATAAATTATTTTTTGTGTTGTTAATTTAAAATTATATATTAAATAAAAAATTTAAATTATAAATTATAAATTAAATTTAATTACAAATAATAAATTATAAATTATGACCTTACAAATTAAATTTTTTTAGTGTTGTTAAAAAACTAAATTTACATATTAAATTAAATTATTTTTTTAGTGTTGTTAATTTAAAATTATATATTAAATAAAAAATATAAATTATAAATTAAATTTATTTAAAAATAATAAATTATAAATTATGGAATAGAAACCATGGGATTGGTATCCCATGGAATTATTTTGTGAAATGCCATTTTACCTTCCATGCTATTACTTAACAAATAGTTAGAAAATGATAAAATAGTCTTTTGAGCATTTATAAATTATTTTTTGTGTTGTTAATTTAAAATTATATATTAAATAAAAAATTTAAATTATAAATTATAAATTAAATTTAATTACAAATAATAAATTATAAATTATGACCTTATAAATTAAATTTTTTTTAGTGTTGTTAAAAAATTAAATTTACGTATTAAATTAAGTTATTTTTTTAGGGTTGTTAATTTAAAATTATATATTAAATAAAAAATATAAATTATAAATTAAATTTATTTAAAAATAATAAATTATAGCCTTATAAATTAAATTTTCAAAAAAATTTAATTTATATATTAAATAAAATTATTTTTTATTGTCGTTAATTTAAAATTATATATTAAATAAAAAATATAAATTATAAATTTAATTTAATTGAAAATAATGAATTAAAATAATTAAAAAATTGTGCAAATTTTTTTTATTATTTAATCTAGCTAAAAATAATTAAAATATTAAAATAATGTTTAATATTGCTATTAGTTAATAAATAATTGAAAATGATAAAATAGTCATTTGAACATTTATCCTTCTCCATAATATCCCAAACAGACACTAAAAATAGTCCAATCCACACATCTAATCCCATGACTAAACAAACATAGGATACAAATTTAGTCCAACCAAATAGTTCTGGGACAACGTATCCCAAGACTAATAGTCTGATTAATTACAATCACCTTTATCCAGTCCGTCTAAACAAACGCACCCCTAGTGTTATGATGTACTCAAAACAGTCTCCCATCATCTTATATAACATCAGAATATTTCACCAAAACGCTTCACTTCCTACGTTACTACTTTTTAAATATAACAGGACTCAGTTTGTTACATAAATATCCGTAAGGGATGAAATAAAATGACAAAATCTAGCCGGGGACAAATATCATTGCTCAATAACGGAGAAGGGGGTATTACTAGTGAATGCAAGAGAGTATAGTTTTAACTGAATCTTATTGAATTAGCATTCCTAGCAATTTACTACAAACTGGTCAATTAATGGCACTATCTATCATACAACATGCAGTAATGCAAGTTTCTTCATATTACTGCCATACCTGAAGAGATCACAAACGAGTTAAATACTCTTTTACTCTGTCTGAACAAAGTTCACTACCAAAATGTTTTATTTAGTAGTTTTGCTTTCTCTAACTCAGATATGTCAAACTAATAATTACTCATTTTCTCCATATTTGGGAATAATATTACTTGATATGCTTCTCGAGCAGGAAGAGGAAAAACCGACTTTAAACTATACCCTCACACCCAGCAGCAACCAACAGAAATTAAAGAAAGGTATCTTTGTAATTACCTTCAGAGAAATTTTCTTTTCTGTGCTGTCTGTAGATACATTATATACATGATTTCGGTATATTTGGGAAAGTCACAAGAAGCAAATGGAAGCTCAAAACTGGCCTGCTCGGATGTCTCTGTCAAGGCGATCTGCATTTAGGGTCCCAGGAAGCTCTCTAAAATCCTCATTGAAGATAGAATATGCACTGCAGATATTCAGGATAAGCAAAAAGTAAGATAACTCTATAGTATTCGCCATATTCCTTGTTCAGCAAGAGGTGCTCTCTTTTGTATTGTTATTAAATTTTACATTTACAAGATCATTATGTTCACACAGACATAAACAGGTGGAAGATAGGAGTGCAGGGATGGGCAACTAACAGTAGCATCAGACATTAAGGACATATCTACATAAAATTACACATCCCACTCAAGTTTTTTCAAAATAAAATTGATGATAGCACATTGACTGCATTACATAGATGAAAAATGGAGGGACAGTGATCATATGCGCTTTAATTAGTATATTAACTAACCACCAAGAATGTACGAACACAGAAACTGATCACTGAGCCAATTGATGATTGCATATGGTTCTGTGATTGGTTTCTGTGTTCCTAGAAGAATTGATTAACCACCCTCTATCAAATATAATTAGTATCTAATCATCAATTGTTGCACATACCTCATGTCACCATGCTGCCGCTTTCCAAGATTTAAGAAAATGATAGCAAAGCCCGTGGCTATTATCTGAACACACAGCAGTTCCAAGCAAGAAGTGAGATAATGGTTCTCACCTCTCATACAAGTAATGTGGTAAAAACTTTAAAACTGGCAAATCCAGTGATCTTCCTGTAAGCTTTAGTAACCAATAAAAACATGTTTTCTGCTAGAAAGAACTTCCCAACTAGAAGCCTTAGTTATCTATTTATTTTTTCCAATGACACATTACAACCAGAGTTAGGAATGAATACACTCGAGAATGGATATAAGTAGTACTGATAGAAGATAAATTGAGAGAGAGAGAATAGATTGAGTTGAGATGGTTTGTGTGATAACCCAACCCGTGCTCTGCTTAATTATGCATGTGATTATGTGTTTGATATGAATTTGAAAGTTTGAATATGTGAATTATGTGAATTTCGAATAATATCTGTTGAGCGTAGGAATATCTGTTGCAATTACAACTTTGAACTGAAATTGAAAGCCTTAGAGGCGGGATAAACAGAAACCGACTTCATATCTGTGATTAGCATGATTTATAGAGTTTAAGGTGAAATTTTGAAAAATTACGATTCGTTATGATTAAATTAAAATTTTAGAGTTAAGTCATTTATGTGTTGGTCCCATTGTGTTCTTCATTGTTGCTTGAGAGCTCTAGAGAGTGCGTTAAAGAGAGGAACAAGAAAGCTAGGGATTAGAAGAGAATTTGAGTTAAGGTATATTAATTTACTTACAATCTATGAAGTATGGACACTCCAAAATCGGTGCCGCGGCGGTGTCCGACACGCGGACACACTGGGGACATGCGGACACGTCGGGGACACATACAGGACACGCCATCTGGCGTGTCCCTTTAATTTAATGATTTTTTTAGAAGGGGACACGGCGGGGACATAGCGGGGACATGCGTGTCCATATCGGGACAAGCCATGGGACACGGCGGGGCTCATTTTTAAATTTATTATATTTATTTGGGGTCAAAATGTAATATTTAAAAAGTATAAATAAAAAAAAAAAAAACATAACATGTAAAGCCCTAATCGAAGAAATAGAGTTAGACCTGCCCCTTTCTCCCTTAGTCGAAGACCTCTGAAGTCTCTCTCTCTCAATCGAAGCCCTCTGAAGTCGATCGAAGTCCTCCGATCCAGTCGTCTCAGTCACTATCTTAATCAATCCAGTCGTCTCAGACCTCCGATCCAAACGACTTCGAAGATAAGCCCTTCTCTCTCTCTCTCTACTCTGCTCTAGACTGAGTAAATTGTTTTATTTTTTATTTTTTTATACGTTTATATATATGTAATTTTATGTTTATATATCTAAAACTATATTTTTTTTAAAAAAAATTATAAATTTTTATATATATACAGTATGCAAATCTTTTTTCTTTTTTTTTTAATCATTCTAATGTGCATATTAATTTATAATGGTTATAATTTATAGGAAATTTGTCTAGTTCAAATTTTGCCAATAACACACAATCTGCCTTTGATGCTGAAGATGATAAGTCACTGTGGAAATATGTAACTAGATTAGAAAAATCTAGTGCAAGTGTGGGGAATTATACTTTTCAATGTAACTTTTGTCGGGCTACACATAAAGGCTCATACACTAGGGTAAAAGCCCATTTGATGCAAATTAAAAATCAAGGGATAGAAGAGTGTCCAAAAGTAACAAGGATAAAGCTGAATTTGAGAGTAATTGCAGAAGCAAAGTTGAAATTGAAAAACTCTAGGTTAAAGAAAGTCCCATTGCCTCTTCCTAGTTCAAGTGCATCATTAGGTTTATGTTTCAATGAACTAGAGGAGATCTATGGATCAAAAAGGAAGAGGTCAACTGCTATAGGGAGCGGAAGTAGTAACCCTGCTATGAAAGCATTTAACATTGGGGCTCGAGAACCATTAAATAGTGAGATGGCTAAAATGTTTTATTTAGCAGGCTTGCCATTTCATTTGGCAAGAAATCGTTACTATGTTAGTGCATTTACTTTTGCTGCAAATAACAACATATAAGAATATGTACCACGTGAGTATAACATGTTGAGAACTACATTGCTTCAAAAAGAAAGGATAAACATTGATAGGTTGTTAGACCTTATTCGAGGGACATGGAGAGAGAAGGGTGTGAGTATAGTCAGTGATGGATGGAGTGATTCCCAACGAAGGCCATTAATAAATTTTATGGCTGTTATCAGAGGTGGGCCTATGTTTCTTAAAGCGGCTGATTGTTCAAGGGAAACAAAGGACAAGTCTTTTATTTTCAACTTGATGAAGTAAGTAATCATGGATGTTAGGCCCAAAAATGTAGTTCAAGTCATTACACATAATGCCCCAAATTGCAAGGCGGCGGGGCACCTAATTGTAGCGCAATTTCCTCACATCTTTTGGACTCCTTGTGTTGTGCACACCCTCAATCTAGCCTTGAAGAATATTTGTGCCGCCAAGAATGTGGAAAATAATTCAGTAACATTTGAAGAGTGTAATTGGATTAGTGAGATTGTGGGTGATGTGATGATGATCAAGAATTTTATTTGTAATCATTCCATGAGATTGGCAATGTACAATGACTTTGTGAGTTTGAAGCTTCTTTCAGTTGCCAAGACACGCTTTGCTTCTTCCATTGTCATGCTTAAGAGGGTCAAGTTGATAAAGTAAGGTCTCCAAACAATGGTAATCAGTGACAAATCGAGTTTAGGGATGATCATATTGGTAAGGCCAAGTTTGTGAAGGATATGTTGTTGGATGACTTTTGGTAGGATCAAGTCGACTACATACTTTCCTTTGCTGCTCTTATTTATGACATGATTAGAGTTTGTGACATCGATAGACCTTCTCTTCACTTAGTATACGACATGTGGGATACAATGATAGAAAAAGTGAAGATGGTGATAATAAGCATGAACGAAAGTAACTAGAAGAAGAGTCTACGTTCTATAATGTAGTACATCAGATTCTTGTAGACTGGTGGAACAAGAACAACACACCACTTCATTGCTTGGCACATTCATTGAATCCAAGGTGATTATGACACAATTTACTATTTTTATTAATTTAAGTTTAATATTATTCTTTCACATTTATAATGAGTAGTACATTTTTTTTCATTTTAGGTATTATAGTGATGTGTGGCTTCATGAAGATCCAAGCCGAGTTTCCCCACATAGGGATGAGGAGGTCTGCCTTGAGAGAAAAAAATGTTTGAAAATGTTCTTTGATGATCCAATGGAGCGCACTAGAGCAAATTTGAAGTATGCTCAGTTCTCAACCAAAGGGGGGCCATTTGCTGACATTGATTCCATTGGAGATAGATGTGATATGGATCCTCATAGTTAGTGGATTGTTCAGGGTACATCTGCACCCACTCTTCAATCTTTGGCTTTATGGCTACTTGTGCAACCTTCTTCTTCGTCATGTGCTGAGAGGAATTGGAGTATATACTCTTTTATCTATTCAGTGAGAAGAAACAAGATGACACCCCAAGGTGTAGAGGACCTGGTTTTGTTCATAGCAACCTCCGTCTCTTATCAAGGAGAACCCCACAATACTTTGAAGGAGAGACCAAGTTATGGGATATTGCGGGCGACACATTTGATTCATATGATGATGTTGGGATGCTTGAGGTTGCAAATCTCTCACTTGATGAACTTGAGATAGAAGTTGGGTTGTTTACAGATGATGGAGGTGCAAACGAAGAAAAAAATGGTGATGCTAATGATGATGAAGACGTGCAAGAAATTAGATCTACTTGAAGCTTTGGAAGGCCAAATCTTTTTTTTTTTCCCCTTCTTTTGCCTTTTATTTAGTGCTTTTGTGAAGAATATTGTTGGATGTTGAATGTTTTCCCCTTATATCTATTGTTGGATGTTGAATCTTTTGCCTCTCTTATATTTATTGAATTAATGTTACTATGTTAGTATTTGTTAATTTTGATTTAGGATGAATGTAATATAAATCTACATAACACATAAAAATATATATAAAAAAAAATTCGCCGTGTCCCCCGCCGTGTTCATGTCCCCATTTTTTGGAAATTGTCGTGTCCCGTGTCTCGTGTCCGTGCTTTATAGCTTACAATCTTTGTCTTTAGCTCATCTTTGTCATGGAATCAAGAAGGAATTGTGAACTTGAACTAGGGTTTTGAGTTTTGCAGTGGCTAGAGCTAAATGTATGAGATTGAACCCTAACCTCTTCATCTTTGTTTGATTTGAGTTCATTCTTGTAATTGATCCATGAAATAAACCCTAGATGATTCATACAACCAAGATTTGTTGGAAAATTTACCATATTTGTATGTATATTGAACTTGTTCATGTAATTTATGATTATGAAAAAGATGGGACCATGACTCTAAAGTTGAAACAAGATTGACATGTTTGAAGTAAAATTACACTTGTATCATGTTAGTATATCATGTTTTTGGGTTGGTTTTACATGAATTTGGGGTTGGAAATGAGTTTGAGAGATTTTGGCCTTGTTTGGTTTGGCTTTGGAAAAAAGATTTTGGAGAAATTTTTTGAAAATTTTGTTTGGTTTGTAATTTTTCTCAAAAAATTTTCAAAATCACTTTCTTTTTCCTACACATCAATCAATCACTTTTCTCTCTTCTTTTCAATCATTTTTTCTCTCACATACATCTACTCAATTACAACAAAATATCAAATCATTCCAAACTTCCAAACTATTTTCAAAATATACAACTAAACAAACTACAAAATTTCTAAACTCTCTTCTCAAAATATTTTTTGAAAACTTATCTTCCAAAGTCAAACCAAACAAGGCCTTCATATTTGTGCATTTTTGCACTGTCTGGTTTTTACCTAGACCGCTCGTGCGGCCACGGGCTCCACACGAGCAAAGCATTGAACAAGATTGGTGGATTTGGTTTTGTGCGCACGAGCGGGTTGAACTTCTGCACGAGCGAAGCCAGATCGCTTGAGCGGTGTGGCTAGGCAGGAAACGCCATAAGGGTTGTGAATCGCTAAAGTATATCATGCTTTCTTCTCTTGACCTCCTGAACGCATTCCCAACCTTATGTAAACCCTCTAGAGTATGAAATGATGATTAGAAACCACTGAAAAGGGTTGTGAATCGCTAAAATAAAAGTGTATATGATATACAAATTATTTATCGAATATGTGTGTGACATGTTTGTTGTAGGTCATGTGCCGAAGGAAACGCCATAAGATCGATCACACTGTGAGTAATAATATCGTACATATATGTTCTTTATTGTGTACCTCGAACCATGAATAGTTATTGGTGCTGACATTGTGATTTGATTAAAATGAGAAACTTTATTAATATTATATGACATGTGCAATGTGGACTCGAGACTGTTTTGATATATGTTGGCCCGAGGTTGTTTTGATAAATGTCGGGCCCGAGGCCGTTTTGATATATGTTTGGCCCGAGACCGTTTTGAAATATGTTGGGCTCGAGACAGTTTTGATATATGTTGGGCCCGAGGCCGTTTTGATAAATGTTGGGCCCAAGGTTGTTTTAAAATATGTTGGGTTCGAGGCCGTTTTGATATATGATTGGGCCTAAGGCCGTTCTACTTATACAATTATGGATATTGTGAGAATCTTATGATTATCTATTTACACTGTTTTACTGTATTATTACTCATTGAGTTTTACTCACCCAATATTATGTATGTACATGTAGGTAATCCACAGCATGGAGCACATCCCTAGAGTTAGCTTTAGGAGCTATTCTTCTTGAGACCCAATCGAGGCATGCCTCCGAGATGGAGTTTTGTCTTTGATTCACATCATACCTTGATTTTATTTTGTTTTGCTAATATGGTCTTGGGTTTGTAAATGTTATGCATAAATTTCCTTTGATACTTATATTCTTTTTGTATGGGCATGTAAATGATGTGATTATGTTACATTTTGCTCATATTGGCATAGCTCAATGGACTCATTCTTTTGTTGTATACTTTTGCTTTTGGCCCCATTACTATAATTACTATGTTTGCTTGAGGCCGAAGGTAATCAAGTGATTACCGGCCGGTTATGCCCCAAACTTTTAGGGACAGGTTCGGGTTAGGGTTATAACAGTTTGATTATATACAACGGAGACTAATAAAGGTAGTAGTGAAAAAATGCGATACAGCGACGGTATATGGTAATGTTAGGGGAAGAGATAGACCTATATTGACGTGGATTAACATAGTAAATAGAGATATGAATCTTCTTAATTTGACTAACGAGAAATAGCCTTGGATAAAGTCGAGTGGAGAAAAAAGATTCATGAAGCCGATCTCATTTGATGACACTTAAGGCTTGGTTTGGTTATTGTCGAGTTTTGAAGAATGGCACATTTGAACGAAGGCACAAACTATGAAACTGTGACTTTAATATCTTAATAAAAATATATTTTTAGTATTGACCAAAAGCACATTTGGATGCCTCTTGGCAAACAAGATTTCACATAAAAGCATTACGTGTAGGCCTGGCCCTGAATTTTTTGGACCCAAAGCCAATAATGAACTAATAAATATCACTAGATCATTTGGGACTCTTCACATTTTTTTTTATTCAACCAAATTTTTTTTGATGGTAAATGACAAAAGATTTGTGTCAAAAGAGTTAGGGTTAGGAATTAGATATGGAGAGAGAGTGCGCCCTTTTAATTTTGAATGGGCCTTTTAACTTTTCAATGGGTCAATTTATTTTAAGTTAGTTTGGGCCTTCTTTAATTTTTTTTGAACTTAAAACATATCTAATATATTAGACTAAACTATAATAGGAGGGGGCCCCCTTTTTTTAGTGTATTTTGAAGGGCCCTATGGCATGGCCTGGTGGGCCTATGCCTAGGGCCGGCCCTGATTATGTGTACAATTAGCTATTATAGTCATTAGGGAAAATGGTAATCACAATCAGAGAAATAAAGAATACTAGAAATGATAATACTTCATGAAACCACAAAATAATAACATGGTACAATGAATCTACTCCCATGGATAATTCAAACTCAAACCAAATAAATACCACTTACTATGTGTTAACAAAGAAAAAGGAACCAAGGGAAACAAGTGTACTTACATATAAAGGTCCCAGATCCCAGCTATGGGCAACAGGTGCAAATATAAACCACAAAACAATAATGGCCCATGCTTTTAGACTCAGAGAGAAAATTGCTATCAAAAGCATATCTATCAATAACAAGAAGCAACTGTCAGAAAGTACTCTTTTTTTTTTTTCCAAAAAAAAAAAAAAAAAAATTCTGAAAAGAAAAATAAAAGAAAAGCACAATCATTATCAACCATAAGCTTACCAGGAAGCCTCAGTTTATTATGTAAAAATGAGTAAAGTGTCCTCTTCCACCCACTTGTTAACTGAGGAAGCTGAAACTTCTAGTATTCAGAAAATAGACAAAAAGTTTAGTATCTGCAAATTTGATCAAATCAAAATATCAACTCCGCTAAATGCAATTATTTGTTCAGTTCTAACCAGATCCTCTTCATCATCATCTTCATCGAGCCCATCCTGAATATGTTTAACTGGCGGCTTTGGTTTGACAGCAACAATCAGCGAATCTAAAGGGCACACAAGGAGCCAATGTTAAAAGTCAAACAAAACAATGAAGCCAGACAAAAACCTATTGCAGAACCTCAACCACATGTCAAAACCCATACACCAAACCGACCCAAATTTCACAATTCTACTTAAATAAAAAATAAAAAATAAAAAATAAAAAATAAAAAATAAAATAAAAAATCCATCTACCACAACAAGAAGCTACACTTTGATGACATGAAACGAACAAATTGAACAGGCATCATTCATACTGTTTTCCTACCAATTACTGCAGCTCATTGGTGTTGGAATGTGTCCCATATCACCTGGAGTTGCCCCATTTGTGTTGTTTACAAGGCTCCAGTTTCCCTCTCCTTAATACCTGAGTTTTAAGGAGAAGTGTGGACTGAGCTTTTCAATTTGGTATTAGAGCTTGGTTGGGCCTGTAATTGGTGTGTCGTTTGTCCAGCTACTGTATGTTGTGGTTCAGGAGGGTGTGTTGGAATGTGTCTCACATCGCCTGGAGTTGCCCCATCTATGCTAGTTATAAAGCTCCAGTTTCCCTCTCCTTAATACCTGGGTTTTAAGGAAAAGTGTGGGTTGGGCTTTTCAATTATTGGTTCAACATATAATTAACACAAATTCTCTTGCATCAATCAGATCAGCCAGTGGCTTTAAAAGGCATCAACCGCAAGGCAGGAACATTTTGGAAGGGGCCTCCTGATAAAGGATGCCCATCTGATTGACCAAAAACCATGAAAAGTGCCTATTACCACTGAAAGCCCCACAATCCCAATCTGCAACTTCATGACTCTTGTAGCATAATTACTATTTTCCAAATGAAACTGGTATTTTTTAAATTGAAACTACTGCGAAGCAAAGGGACTCATGTAGATATGAAGAAAAAGAAGGAAACATGAAAGATGATAACAACCATGACAAACTAGAAGGAGGAGGACTAAGAGAGCAAAAGGATTCACAGAACAGCTGTTAGTTGCAGTCTTGTAGAGTCTGATACTTAGAAAATATGAGGAAGAAGAACTCCGAAAAATATGAGGAAGAAGGAATATATTTCTGTTATATTCAAAACTTCTTATCTTACAAGACCAAATGACACTTCTTATATAGGAGATATTACAAATATCATTATAACCCATTATATGCCACTTACATATTATATATTACCACTATCTACCACTAACATATTATATACATGCCACTATCTACCACCAACACCACTATCACATATTCTATACATGCCACTATCTACCACCAACACCACTATCATATTATATACATGCCACTCTCTTATTATTAACACAAATTTCCAGCACTCCCCCTCAAGCTGGTTTGAAGATATCTTCCATAGCCAGCTTGCTAGTCAGCTTATCAAATTGCTTCTTGTGTAGTCCCTTCGTTAGCACATCAGCTAATTGTTCACCTGTTGGAAGGTAGGTCATACAGATTATGCCAGCATTGATTTTCTCCTTGATGAAATGTTTATCCACTTCTATATGTTTTGTGCGATCATGTAGAACTGGATTATGAGCTATAGATATAGCTGCTTTGTTGTCACAATAGACCTTCATAGGTGTCGGGTGAGAAAGCTTTAATTCTTTAAGAATTCTTTTAATCCACATTACTTCACAGATTCCATGGGCAACAGCTCTGAACTCTGCTTCTGCACTACTTCTAGCTACCACATTCTGTTTTTTACTCCGCTATGTAACTAGGTTCCCACCTACAAAGGAGCAGTATCCGGATGTTGATCTCCTGTCTGTAACACTTCCTGTCCAGTCTGCATCTGTGTATACTTCAACTTGAAAATGTCCATGTTTCTTGAACAGTAAGCCTCTCCCTGGAGTTCCTTTCAAATATCTTAAGATCTTATAAACGGCCTTAAAGTGCTCTGCCCCTGGTGAGTGCATGAACTGACTTACCATGCTGACTGCAAAGGCAATATCAGGCCGCGTATGAGACAAGTAAATCAATTTCCCTACAAGTCGCTGATATTGTTCCCTCTCTTTGACTTCTTCAGCCTTAGCAGCTTGTAACTTCAAGTTAGGCTCGATCGGAGTCTCCACCATCTTACAACCAAGCATACCTGTTTCTCCAAGGAGATCAAGAAAATATTTTCTCTGATTAACGAATATACCTTCCTTGGATCTTGCAAATTCCATTCCGAAGAAATACTTGAGGGCTCCCAGATCCTTAATGTGAAATTCTTTTGCGAGTTTCTCTTTGAGGGCTGCTAACTCTGCTTCATCATTACCAGTTAAAATGATGTCATCAACATAAACAATCAAAATTGCAATTTTACTGTCTTTTGAATGTTTATAAAATATTGTGTGATCTGCTTGACTCTGCGAGAAGCCACAACTGATAACTGCCTTCCCAAAGCGTTCAAACCACGCTCTTGGTGATTGTTTGAGTCCGTATAATGACTTGTTCAATCTGCATACTCTGTCGCTTCCAAGTCTCTGCTCAAATCCCGGCGGTAGGCTCATGAACACCTCCTCTTCAAGATCACCATTGAGAAATGCATTTTTAATGTCAAGTTGATGTAGAGGCCAATCTGAATTTACTGCAAGAGATAACAGTACTCTGATGGAATTTATTTTAGCAACAGGAGCAAACGTCTCCTGATAGTCGATCCCATAAGTTTGAGTGAAGCCTTTAGCCACCAGTCTCGTCTTGTATCTCTCAACGCTTCCATCTGCGTTACATTTTATCGTAAACACCCATTTACACCCAACTGTTTTCTTGTCTTTGGGTAGATCAACTATCTCCCAAGTACCACTTCTCCTTAAAGCATTCATCTCCTCCATGACTGCTAATTTCTAATTCGGATCATCCAATGCTTCCTGTATATTCCTTGGAACAAACAAGTGTGAAATCCTATATGTGAAAGCTCTATGATTTTTAGACAGTCTTTGATAGGAGAGGTAATTTGCAATAGGATGTTTAATGCAATTTCGGACACCTTTCCTAATTGCTATAGGAACATCAAGGTCGGAAATAGAAGGAATAGGATTACCTAAAATTTCGATGCCAGAACTCGGGTGGACATTCGGGTCATTAGGATGGACATTCGGGTCATTATTCCTCGGATGAAATCGCTTCCTAGTATAAACCTGAAGCTCAGGATTTAGATCATTTTGTAGTACTTTTCCCCCTAAACAAGAATCTTCTTGACTAGGCACCATAGAACTTGGTTCTCCTAAGTGATCATTATCAGACAGATGTGGTTTTTGTGTAGGATAAATGACATTGGGGAGTGGGATAGAAATATCCCAAAAACGATCTTCTACTCCACTTGTCTCCCCCTGAAGAGAAGTGTTGGGGAAATAGGATTTTGTTTCCACAAATGACACATCCATACTCACATGAAATTTCTTGGTTTGAGGATCGAAACACTTATACCCCTTTTTGTTTGAGGAATAACCCAAAAAAACACATTTTATAGCACGGGGGTCAAGTTTTGAACGAAATTGACTGGGAACATGAACATAGGCAGTACATCCAAAAACTTTGGCGGGTAAATCAGAAAACAACCTCATGTCAGGAAAAAAAGTTTTGAGACAATCAAAAGGTGTTTTGTATGTTAACACCTTTGTAGGCATCCTGTTTATCAAATAAGAGGCTGTTAAAATTGCTTCACCCCATAAATATTTAGGAACATGCATGTAAAACATTATAGCACGTGCTACTTCAAGTAGATGTTTATTTTTTCGTTCTGCAATGCCATTTTGTTGAGGGGTATCCTGACATGTAGATTGATGAAAAATTCCCTTTTTTTCCAAAAACTCACCCAACTGCTCATTGAAATATTCTGTTCCATTATCAGAATGTAAAATACCAATTTTGGTTTGAAATTGGTTTTCAATCATATTGTAAAAATTTGTGAATAAATTTTTCACGTCAGATTTTTTATTCATCAAATAAATCCAACATAAGCGGGTATGGTCATCAATAAATGTCACAAACCATCTTTTACCAGAAAGAGTAGTGATTTTAGAAGGGCCCCAAACATCACTATGAATCAAATAAAAAGGTTTGGAAGCCTGGTCAGGTTTTGGCAAATAAGTAGAGCGATGAAATTTTGCAAAAATGCAACTTTCACAATGAAAAGAAGAACAATTAATCCCTTTAAATAATTCTGGAAATAAATGTTTCAGATAAAGAAAACTAGGATGTCCTAACCTATAGTGCCATAGCATTATTTTTTCTCGAACAGAGATTGAACTAGTACTATTAAAGCTCTGAGCTTTTTTATTACTAACAGGTACTTCATCAAAGTAGTAAAGACCTTCAAGCATCCTAGCACGCCCAATCATCATCCCCGAGTTCTGGTCCTGAAATTCACAATGGGATTCAAAAAATGTAACACGACAATTAGAATCCTTAGATAGTTTACTGACAGACAAAAGGTTACAGGCTAAGTTGGGGACGTGAAGAACAACATTGAGATTAATTTTCTCAGTTAGTTTAATAAATCCTTTTCCTGCAATAGGTGAAAAACTACCATCGGCTATTCTGATTTTGTCATGACCAGAACAAGGGAAATAGATACTAAATAAATGGGAAAAACTAGTCATGTGATCGGAGGCACCAGAATCTATGATCCACGGAGAGAAGTTTAGGCAAGAGAAGGCTTTAGGATTTCTACCTGTTTGTGCCAACAAAACACTAGGAGTACCGGATGAGGAGTTGGATTTTATCAGCTTTAAGAGTTGATCGATCTGCTCTTTGTTGAAGGGACCTGAATCGACTTCATTAGCGGTAGGAAAGCCACGATTCTTCTCTCCTTGTTTGCTGCTTTTCCAGTTGACAGGTTTGCCATGGATCTTCCAACACGTTTCGCGTGTATGGCGAGGCTTGTTGCAAAAATCACACCAGACCCGTGGCTTATCATCAAACCTGCGCTGGTAATTTGCAGCCTTGTTGGCCGCAGCATCGCTAATTAAAGCAGAAATTTCAATTGATTCACCAGTACCTTTTTTCTTAAGCATGACGCTCCTTCGGCTCTCTTCCCTTCTGACTTCGGCAAATACTTCGCCAATGGATGGGAGAGGAGGTCTGCCAATAATTCTTCCTTGCACTTCATCGAACTCAATGTTGAGGCCGGCAAGAAACTTGTAAATACGGCTGTCTTCCACAGTTTTCTTGTGGTGGTTGCAGTCGTCAACCGATTTCCATTCGTATGTGTTGAAGATGTCAAGATCCTGCCACAACCTTTTTAACGAATTGAAATATTTGATGACGGAATCATCTCCTTGACGAATCTCTCCCAACTTCAAAGTTAATTCGAAAACTTGAGATTGATTTCCTAGGTCAGAATACATCTGACTAACATTATCCCACAACTCTTGTGCAGTAGTATAGCACATGTAATTAGAGCTTATATCCTCCTCCATGGAATTAACCAACCTTGTCATAACCATGGAGTTTTCAGCGTCCCAACTGTCGAATAGCGGATCATTAACAGCAGGAGCCTTCTTGTCACCAGTGATGTAACCGATCTTTCCTTGTCCACGGATATACATCCGGACAGATTGTGACCAGCGGAGAAAATTATCACCATTTAGGCGGATGGTGGTGATTTGGACAGAGTGAGAGTTGGACGTTTTCACCGGAATGACAGCGGCAGGGATTGAAATGGTTTCGGACGTGACTTCCGACATGGCTATGACGGTTTTAGGGCTGCTGTGTTTTTTGTTGCTCTGATACCAACTTAGAAAATATGAGGAAGAAGAACTCCGAAAAATATGAGGAAGAAGGAATATATTTCTGTTATATTCAAAACTTCTTATCTTACAAGACCAAATGACACTCCTTATATAGGAGATATTACAAACATCATTATAACCCATTATATGCCACTTACATATTATATATTACCACTATCTACCACTAACATATTATATACATGCCACTATCTACCACCAACACCACTATCACATATTCTATACATGCCACTATCTACCACCAACACCACTATCACATATTCTATACATGCCACTATCTACCACCAACACCACTATCATATTATATACATGCCACTATCTTATTATTAACACAAATTTCCAGCACTGATTGCAGAAGAGGCATAATTAATGCCAAAACCATAGCAAGCAGGAGTGACTTCTAAAATCTAGTTTACTATCCCCTTCTTTTTCTTTTTCTAACTTCTTATGTAGGTCTACAAAGGGCACTCAAAATAATAAATAAATAAATCTGCATTAGAGACCCTTGTTTAATTCTCAGTGTGCCCAACTAGCTAATCTATAAAAAAAAAACAACGCCCAATTAGTACATATTAATGTGTGTTTGGGAGGGGGAAAGATTAAGTATACACCTAATCTTTGGTATAATGCACAAAGTAGTGGTCTCAAGACTTGAACCCATAACCTCAAGGTTATTAGGCCAAGCCTTAACTAGCTAATCTATCTAGAACTAAAAATAGCCCTTGAAAAGTTCTTCACTTGATCAGCCTAGGATCCATGCTTGAAACTAAATCAAACCAACAAAACAATGTTCTAGTAGTTTGGCTCTCAATTCAACCTAGAAGCCATGTAAACTACACCCCTTGCTAACATCAACTAATTTTTAGGAAATTATGCAAATTATTTCTGTTGAAGTAAAACAATATAGCAAAGCTGCAAAGCACATGTCATTTCCTTACAAAATACACAGGCATCCATTCTAGAATAATATATCCCAAGAGTAAAGCCTCGTTTCGGAACATGCTATTTTAGTTACTTTTTGGCTTTTTACGAAAAGATGTGCAGAAAAGTAAAGAGAGTGATGTAACAACTTACAGTGACTTTCTGACTTTTTGGCTAAAATGGTTACACCCCAAACTAGGCCTAATTCAATGAAGAAAAAAAAATCTATACCTTCATTATTTAGTTGAATGAATTCATCGAAACCATTTTTGTTGTCATGCAACACATTCCCTTGCAAAATAAGCCTCAAATTCTCAATAGGTAAATGAGCCTTCCCAGCAATCAATTTTCTCAGATCCTGCACCTGATTATCATAGAAGACAATAGAAGCCCATCATGGGGTTTTATAAGAGAAAGCATCCTTCTTAACACAACTATCACCAAACTTAATTTTAACTGATTACAAAAATTGGTTGAAAAACAGATTTATGTGTGTGTGTCTAGTTTAATTAGCTATATCACACATTTTAAATAAAAAGGGTCTCTCCAAAAGTGAAGGTAAGGCTTGTGTGCGTCTTACCATCCTTAGATCCCGCATTGGCGGGAGCACCGTGCATTGGGACACCTTATTTTATATGTTTTAAATAGATACAAGAAAATTAGCTGATCATAACAAGTAGTAACTTTCTGACAAGGTGAGCTCTCAGCTTTTCTAGGCCACAACAGCAGAGGTGCTGTAGCATCATTTAACAATATTGGAAAACGAATCTGGGAGAACCAGGAAAAGAGAAATCAAAGCAATAACACTGAACAAAAAAATTGGCGATTGGCAAAGGAAATTACTGGCTTCTTCAGTTTCGTCCATGTTTTGTTATTAAGATAGAAAAATCTTATCCAATCTCTGTTTGTGTGCAGTAGTGCCTCTTTTACAAGCCTGTTATCTACATGGAGTGAAACTTCATTTTAAATTTGTTTTTGCATATAAATGAGATATGAGTTTCTTGACAACAGAAGATGAGAGTTGCTTTCAGTACAAGTCAGGCTTGACAGTAAATTCAAGTCAAAGCAGCGAAAAATTTTAGGCAACTTCTTTTCCATTTTATGCAGCCATGGCCTAAAACTCAACTCTACTAAGCAGAGAGGTGTGCAGAGGGACAACAGTCATCCAGTGTGCCGGAACCAGTTGGATAATGTCGATCAGGGTAATTGCGCTCCTTGAAGAGTTGGCCGGTTCATGATTATTACAATGTGAAATGCAATTGTTCTCTGAATATTTTTTTGGGTAAGTTTTCTGAAACAATATTTGTAATGTATAACCATCTCTATATAATTAGTGTGGGTGTTTTCGAATTTTAATTTAGTATCTTCCGGAATCCTCTTCCACCTATTGTTCAGAAATTTATCATGTCAATACCAAGGAGTTCCACCATCCATTGGACTTGAAAACAATCTCCAAAACCTAGTCATCATGCTTAATTCAACTCTTGGTTCATTTGTAAAGTTTGTATATTCATTTCAATTACCCTCACAAGAGGTGATCTTAGTTCATAATTTTAACTAATATATGGTCTCCAAAACCAACCAAGTCTTATAGGAAAACAATTTACAAACTAAAACCTTAACCAAATCCAACCAAACCAAGAATTAAATCCTTTTTGATCATTCCACTTTGTCAACAACTATATGTTTATTTAAATCAAATAAATTTATAATCTTTTCACTATCTTATCCTATATCTCCCAAACCTATCACCAAAAATTAACAAAAACAATCCGTATAATTAGGGTTTAACAAAAAAAAAAAAAAAAGATTTCAAATCCAATTTTGAGACATGTACAGGATTGCAAGTAAATTCAAAGAGTAACTTAGCCAAGATCACAAACACAGAGAAATTTATATATATATACATACTTTGATGAGAGAGGGGACATTGAGGAGAGAGGGAGGAGAAGGACCGATGGTTTTGAGAGAGATTTGAACCATTGTCTTGTCTTCTCCATTGCCGCCATGATTCTTCTCGATCTCAACCATGGCGTCGTGGCTTGAAGATCTTTCAGCGACACAGATTTTCCAGCAATGGCGTTCCAACTTCCTCAAACCCTCTCTTCTCGGGGACAGGGCGTGTGTTTTGTTCTCTCTTTGATCCCCAAGGGTCGTTTGGAGAGAATTTTTTAACTTCCATTTTTTAAGTTACGCTAATTTAAAAAAAAATCAAAAAAAAAAGTTAAAAATTTATTATTTTATTTAAGTCATATTATTTTATTTAAGTTACATTATCTCTCTATCACGTCACTTTAAATCCAACTCATATTTCATAAAAAATAAAAAAATATATTTATTTAGATTATCCTAAATCACCATTTAGTTTCGTTTTTTTGATTTTTAATTTTTTAAAATAATAACTAAAATTTAAATATGACATTTTATATTATTAATTTATTTAGAAATTATTTGGTATCGCGGTAAATAAGGACATTTTTTTATTTTTTTAATCACATCATTTTTTTAATTTTTTATATATATATATTTTTTTATAAAAAATTAAAAAATATTCTTATTTAAATTATTCCAAACAGCATTTCAGCGTTTCAACTTAAACCCAGCTCATTTGTAAACAAGGACAATGTCGACACGGTTGTGGATTCTAAACTGAACCGGGGTGTCCAAGATCTGGGCTCTTTGGTTTAACATTGCTGGGCCTTAAGCGGTCTATTATTATTCAGTGTTCTAGTATATGTAAGTCCTTGTTATAGGCCCACTTAAAAAGAAAAAAAAATCACATTTAAAATTAAAATAAGGAGAAAAAAATAAAAATAAAAATTCGTGCCATTGAGATGAGGACTCAAGCTCAAGTCAATAAACTTTACCCGCATTAAAAAAAAAGAAGAGAAAATTATATAAAAAAAATTCATAGTTTGACACTTAACAAAATAAATATTTAATTTTAAATTTTGTCAATTTAAATCTTAAATTTTTGATTTTTTTTAATCTAAATCATTTATATGTTTTTGTTAAGTAAAATTAATAGAAAAATAAATATTTTAATCATTAAACTCAATAAAAAAATGATATTTTAAATATTTTATGTATGTCTATTGAGTTTTATAATTAAAATGCTAATTTTTTTTTATCAATTTTACTTGACAAAGATAGCTTAATGGTTTAAATTGAAAACAAATTAAAAGATTAAGATTTAGATTGACAAAATTAAAAACTCGAAATTTATGTTGTTAAAAGACTTTTAAACTTTGAGATTTATTTTGTAATTGTTAAAAAAAAAGGGCAACAAACTCAATCTTAAGTTTGAAGCAGTTAAAATGTGATAAAATTATTTTTATTTTTTCTTCCACTATCTCACTATTTCATTCTTCGCTTTAAAATATTAATTTAAGTAATACTTAAATTAAATTTAATTCACATATTTTAAATTTATAATAATCTATTAAATAGTTTTATTTCTAAATACATATATCACATGTTATTCAAATAATGTGGACTAAAAATGTTGCATTTTCCATGACTTCATATAAGGATAACAAAGAATTAACACATGATAACAAGATAAATGCATACATAAATGTACTACTATGGGCTTGGGAGTGAGGGTCCTAAACTCCTAGGATGAGGCTTTCATTGACCACCATTCATCCAAGATAAAACCAACAAAATATATGGAGCCTCCCCTTCCTCTTTGAGCAAACAACAGAGAGAGAAGAAAGTAAAATTAAAGGAGATACTAGTACTAACTATGGCACTGAGAATGTGGGCTTCTTCCACAGCTAATGCACTTAGACTCTCTTCTGCTTCCAAATCTCATCTCTCTCCTGCCTTCTCTCTCTCTAGATGCTTCTCTACTGGTACTCTCTCTCTCTCTCTCTCTCTCTTCATATTTTCTGGGTTTTTCTTTTTCTTTTTCTTTTTTTCTTTATATATATACGAAATTGTGTGAATTTTTTGCAGTTCTAGAGGGGTTGAAGTATGCAACTTCACATGAATGGGTGAAGGTTGAAGGCCCTGTGGCTACTATTGGCATCACTGACCATGCTCAGGTTACTTCTTTTATCTTTCCTACTCCCATTTTCAATTTTTTATTATTGTAATTTTATTTCTTAAAGCAATTCAGTACCTTTATTGCACACTGCCATGACTGTTACAATGTTCATTGGAATACTGAGCCAATTGGGGTGTAGCTTCATTGGTAAACAAAGCCCCTAAATTAACCATTCATGTGAATATGCGTACTTCCAACCCAAATCTCTATGGATTAGTGATAAAATACTTTCTAAAGTGTTTAGTATAATGAAGTGTTAAATGAAATTATGTTGGAATCACAAACTAGATCGCTATTTTTATGACGTTTGGTAATTTTATCTTTTTTGGGTTAGTAAATGATTTTTTGGCTAATTTCAAACTTGCCAACTCAATTTTTAAAATTTGGGTTGGGTCATGTTGACTAGTGCTCACATATATTTAGTGCTCCATCTCAGATGTACCGCCTAATTTCCGGGCACAAGCATGTGAGTTGATAAAGTTCATTTTTGTGACTCAACATACCACTTGTGTAAGATTGTGGGATTCAAGAATTTTTATTTTTATTTTTGTTGTTGACCAATAATAACTCGACTTAGACAATTTTTTGGACGCGTACCTTGAGACTAGATGAGAGTTGAACCTTAGGCCTCTTAAACAAGGAACCTCAGCAACTAACCATCCAAACTAGCCCTGTTTAATGGTTATCAGTTTATGTGAATTGTGTTTTTCATTTTGTCTTAGATCTCAAATTGTTTCATTCAAATTTTACATTTTATTTATTTATTTTATTTTCTTAACAGGGCCATCTTGGAGAAGTGGTGTTTGTGGAGGTGCCAGATGCTGGTGGCTCCGTCACACAGGGCAGTAGCTTCGGCGCGGTGGAAAGTGTAAAAGCCACAAGTGATGTTAATTCCCCAATTTCTGGCCAGGTCGTCGAGGTTAACACAAAGCTCTCTGAATCCCCTGGTTTGGTAATTCTACTCTCCTTTTTCCCAATTATTTTTTCCCTCTACATAGGGGTGTAATTGTGGCCCGGGCCGGGCTGGGCTCATGTTGGGCCTTGCGGGCTTCCACAAAAAATCGGGGTTGTCTAAGGGCCAGAAAATTAGGCCCACGTCTAGGGGTATTTGGGCTTTGGACAGGCCACTGGGTTAGGCCATTGGGCCTGGACTTGGGCTCGGGCTTTGAGCGGGCTTGGACGGGCTTAAACAATTTTTTAAATATTTTTTTTATATTTTTTCCATTCAAATTTTAATCAATGTGTTTGGTTTGAGTTTTTTGAAAAAAATTAAGTTTTTTTATTTTCGTGATTTTTTGTTTTTAGTGAATATTTTTAAAATTTTAAACATTTTTTTATATTTTTTTAGATGCACTTTACTTAGATATATCTAAAAAGTAAAAAATTTATGAAAAAATATTTTAAAAAATTAATAAATACATAAAAATACAAAAAATGCATTGAATTCTCATTTTTTTTTGTATTTTTAGTATTTAGTGAATTTTTAAAAGATTTTTTTTCACAAATTTTTTAATTTTTTAGATATATTTATGTTAGGTATGTCTAAAAAGTAAAAAGAATTTCTTAAAATATTAAAAAATTCAGTAAAAATAAAAATAAAATAAAAAACAAGAAAGTAGAATTTTTTGAAAAGTGTTTTTAGAAAAATGGAACCAAGCAAAGTGATTATTTTCCATTAAAAATAACACTGGCCTCGGGCAGGCCGGACTTTTGAGTAGGCCTTGAGCGGGCCGATGAGCCGAGCTGGGCTTCAAAACAATGGTCCATGCTGAGACCCAAGGCCTCGGGCTGGGTTTGGGCTCGGGCTTAAATGAGCCGGGCCCACCTGGGCCGCCCACATGCCACGGGCCATTTTTACACTCCTACCTCTACGTGTCTTCTTTAGTCAATTCAAACTACAGTGCAACTCGGACAGATTCGATTGAGTTGAGAGAGGTTGCCTAGCCAAGTCTAAGTTGCACTAAGAGCCGTCCAAACTCCCAACTTGCAACTCAAATTTGTTTTCCTAAGCTCAATTTGAGAAGTTGTATCGGCTAAGCCTAAGTTATTCTTAGAGTTATCCAAGCCGGACTTACAACTCAAACTTATCTGCCCAAGCCCAATCTCAACAGAATCTAATATATTTGTGTTATTGATGTTAAAATTATTGGTTCCTAACATGGGTCACATTTTGTAATTATGAAGATCAATGGAAGCCCATATGAAGAAGGATGGATGATCAAAGTGAAGCCAAGCAACCCATCAGAGTTAGAATCCTTGATGGGTCCAAAAGAGTACACCAAATTCTGTCAAGAAGAAGATGCTGCCCATTAGCATTTGATTATTGTGCTCGTCTCTTTCTCTTGCATTCCTCTTTGGACTCGGATATTACAGAATTGCAACATTTCTACTCTTTAAAATTAAATTTTCTTCTATATTTTCTTTTACTTTTTCACTTCTTCTTCTTATTCATGTGATTAAGTTCTTCTGCTCCTCCTTTCACTTTTCATGTGATTTACATTTAGAATTTATACTTTTCCAAGTAATTTTTGCATATGGATAAGGTACTATTAATGTGGTATCTTTCGTTTTTGTAATTGCCTTAAACAATGACATCCATTATATTTATGATGGTGTTTGAGAGATAATATGAGATAATAGTTAAGGAGGGTACCATAAGTCTAAGGATTTAAAATAATGAAGGAATTATAACAAATTATAATTCATAGGGGATTGACCAGTAAATCCTATTTTGTGGACTTGTAATCCATAAGGTCCTGAATGTTTTCTTGGTGACTGGGTGGTCCCTTAATTTGTTTGTTGACAATTTTGCCACTGCTAGTAGTATTGATTGACATTTGGTGTGAGTTTGTATGGGAGGAGGTGAATGGGTGTTTGTGTGTCACGTTGATCAAAAAAGTACACTAATACTTTTTTTAATTTAGTAAATGTGTAACACTCACAACATGAGACGTGGGTTGTGACGTGAACACAAGTAATTGGACACAATTTTTTTTTTTTTTTTGTCCCTGGGCATTCCTTCCAAGTACTTGTTCGTCAAATGGCTCCCCAAAGCTTCCATCACAGCCCGGCACACAAAATTCTCTGAAGCTATCAATTCAATCCCTTTGAATTGCCTCTGCTTTTCCTTCTCCATAATCCAAAAAACATCCGGGTTTGCAACGCAGAGCGGCTGATTCCTCCAAGCCTGCACTACACTTCGTCGCGATTCGAGACCGTAAGGTTCGAACCACTCGATCGAAACCCGTTTCGAAGACGAAGAACACGATGCCACTGATTCTCCATCCCTCCTCCTCTTCAGAAACATTGAATGCCCCAGAATTCAAAACTCCTCATCATCCCCACTCTCTCCCTCCTCAATCTCGTTCTCATGGTTTTGATGCTGATCCATCAACTGCAGCGGAAACGACGGCACATGATGAGAGGGGTCGCAGACGTGAACCTTACCATTTGTTGGGTTCACGCAGAATCCGATCGCCTGTTCCGGCGAATTCACACAGTCCGCCATTGTTGTGACAGTCCGCCATTGTTGCTTCTAGCGTGAACATCGTCAAGTCGGTGTACCACGTCGGCAAAGTCGATCTGCCGGATTCCTGCCCACTTACCAACAACACAATCGTAATCGTCACCTACGTCACCCATATAAAAAACACCAAATCTCACAGATTCACACAATCCGCCATTGTTGTGACAGTCCACAATTGTTGCTTCTAGCGTGAACATCGTCAAGTCGGTGTACCACGTCGGCGAAATCGATCTGCCGGATTCCTTCCAAACATTGTTCATGTTGATCTGTAAAATTGATTATGGTTTGTGTGTGGATATGGTTATCAGTGTGTGTGTGACTGTGTGTGAACACAACAATGTGTGTGTGAGTGTAACGAGATGGAGTAAGGATGTGATCCCTAAAATTGTGTAACCCATATAAAGGAAAGGGTACAAACGTCCACAACAATATAATTCAAATCAAACCAGGACCTGGCGATTATCACGTTATCACTGATGGGATCTACCAGTGCAAATGTAAATTGGTGGGACTAAATGGTGTTACTGATTCAGTTATGGGATTTTTCGATAATTTCCTCTAATTCATATTACTTAAAAATTAAGAATTGTTGCTTTCAAGTCATCCAGTCAAATGACCCTTCTCACAAGGAGTAGGGTCCTCCAACAAATCCCACATTATGTGAAATTTAAATATTAAATTTTGAACAAATTATATTTAAGTTACAATTGAAATGTATCATCGTCATCTCACTATCGTCACTACCATGACTACTATCATCACATTACTACCGTCATTATCTTGATTCCATGATCATCGTTCTCACACCACAACCACAATTCAAAAAACTCCATCACCTTAATCATAAGGTAAAATTATTTCACTTTTTTAATCTCAAAGATATGTGCACAGAATTGGTTCACAAAAAAATACTCAAAAAAAGAATGAATGATGCAAATTCAACCTGTGTGAGTGAATTTCCGACCACACTGCCAACTCAGTATTCAGCTGGAGAGCACTGGCAGAATAGATGGCGCCTGAATGACCTGCAACAGAAAGAGAAGATTCCGGTGGTGGTTTGTCTATCCGGGGGCACTCCGACGATCAAGTTAGTAAAGTATCTCTCAAAGATAATCAATAGTGCTTAACTCATTATTCAGAATATAAATTGCGTACCTTAGACCCATGGGGGTGCCTCTCTTTTATAGTTAACTCAATCCTAGTCCCAATAGAAGCCTTGTTTCAATGGACTTTTAGCTCAGTACTTATCATGGACTCTTCAATAGATAAAGATAAACTCCCTAAGAGCTTTATCCTTATCCAAGCTGAAGTCCTTCCTCATTCTAGAACTCTTGTCCCTTGTTCGCTTATCCCGGATTTCGATATCTTCGGAAATAATCTCAGCCTAACCGAGATCACCTCGGCGTCGTGACCAGAACACGTGGCATCTCGACTGACACGTCGGCGTCACCTTGGCCACGTGTTGGTATTCAGAAAATATATCCCCTCACAACCCATGTATTATAGGACTCATATCTAGAATAAATCTTAATCACACAATAAATATTCTTGATATTTTTTGTATACCAATTATTTGTATTGCATCATTGCTCTTTTATGCTGTATTTAGTTTATGAACTTGGATAAATTTTAAAAAAATGAACATGAAAGTGTGTTAAAAGTATGTGAATACTTTTCTTTTTTTCTTTTTAAATCTCTCATAAAATTCATAAACCAAACACTGTCTTAATCCACATGTGATGGCAGATGTGATTTCTTGTTCTTACTCAATTTTTGCAATTGTATTTGTTTATTTATTTTTTTGGGGTCATTAATGCATTAAGTTACTTCCATACATTATTCGATAAAATAACGGAGCCAAACATGGGCTTGTTGATTTGAAAACCCAAAACGAGCCCATGATACGCACTAAATGGTCTGGACTGAGACACTGGATTGTTGGGCCTAAATGGCAATTTGTACTTTGTAGCATGGTTTGTTTGTACTATACTTTTTATTTATTTATTTAATTTTTTTTTAAAGGAACCTTTCTAAGAAAAGAATTCTGAAATTTTAAATTTGATCGAATTTATATCTATACTATTATATAAAGGCTACAACTAAGTCGACCAAGCTTTGTAACCCTTTTTTTTTTCAAAAATACCCACACAAGCGTAATTATATAAGAACAATCAGTGGCAGAGGGAGCATGGGACAGGGGGTCACGTGCCCTTTGGATTTTGGGGTTTTTTTTTTTTTTTTTGCTGCAAACATAGAGAAAATATTTTAAATAAAAAATTAAAAAAATATTATTAGAGTGAAATGTCACTGACATTTTAAAAATTATGAGAACAATAATAGTTATTTTGATTAAAAATGAAGAGACTACTATAAATAAACCATATTAGCTATGAAATATTTTTAATGTAACATCGATATCATTATTAGTGATATGGAAGTATAAATAATCTCACTATAAAGATATAAAATTTATTGGATTATTAGTTACATTCGACATATGTGATTTACTTTCTATGTGTTTATTTACCATTAGTGGATGATATCACATACCAATAATGACGTGGTATTACTATTATATTGAATTTTTAATCAAATTTTGTATCAAAAAATAATTTATCATTATATAATTTATTTTAAGACTTATATTCATTTTTTTTTGTATTGTTCACGATACACTAGTTACAAATAACATTCGGCTTGTTTGTTTTTAGTTTTTAGAAAATTCTACTTTATTTTTTATTTTTTATATTTTAATGTTTTGAATGAATTTTTTTAATATTTTAAGTATTTTTTTTAATTTTTAGACATATCTAACATAGATACACTTAAAAAGTATAATATTTGTGAAAAAAAATATTTAAAAAATATATTAAATACCAAAAAATACAAAAAAATACGAAAATTCAGTACATTTTTTTTTATATTTTTGTGTATTTATTAATTTTTTAAACTATTTTTCACAAATATTTTATTATTTAAATATATCTAAGTAAGGTGCATTTAAAAAAGTAAAAAAATTACTTAAAATTTAAAAAATATTCACTAAAAACAAAAAAATATGAAAAATAAAAAACTGAATTCAGAAAACTGAAACTAAACACACTGATTATTTTTTGTTGTTGATATTTATTGAAATCAATTATAAAACTTGTGTGAAATATTTTTATAAAAGTTATTATAATTAATAAGTGCCCCTCTAATTTAATTTTCTAGTTCCGCCACTGAGAACAATTATGCCATATAAAATTGATTCAAATTTTTTTTTTTCTCTAAAAAAATCTTCCAGTTGCTTCTGTTGTAGATTTCATGTGCACAACGGTTACTAGAGTATAATAAAGAGAATGTGAAACTCATGTCATCAACTTCAAGTTCTATAAGTAATTGGACTTTGAAAATGTATGGTCAAAACAAGTAATGACTTTGAATATGTTAGGTATAAAATTTCTATAATACAACCCCTTTTATGTTAGTAGGAAGATTATTAAAATGAGGTTAAACTGATCACACAATTATCTGACCACATAACGACTTATCATACGAGATTGTATATTCAAGTTAAAATCTCATCATTATGCGAAACAAGTCCTCCTATTTCTCTCCCAGTGATTAAAAAAATTAAGGCAAAGGAAAGTACTATTTCCGTTACCATTGTTGTATGGATTTGAGTCATAAAAATTAGCATTTTTTACAATAAAAACAAAATATAAAAAGTAAGGATAAGACTGTCTACTTTTTTTTTTAATCCGTGGATTATCACATTGGGGGAATTGAAACTCACACTCATACACATTGTAAGAAAATCTTGTTCTCTCATTTTATTCCGAAGAGTGGAACCTAAGACCTCCTCCTTTGAAGAGACTTGGTGGCCAAAAAAAATTAGCGCCCTTGGTTAAGATTGTCTACTTATTGCTATAAGTAAGAGTCTTATGCCTTAGTTATAACCTTTTTTAATGTAATTAATCTTTGTAAAAGTAAGAAGTTAGTTGATAAGGTGTTTTGATAATCTTGTGCATTGAGTACTTTTTTTTTAAAGTAACCTAACTTAGTTGATGAGTAATCTAATTTAATTGGTAAAATTTATTGGTCATTGTTAGCTTATTTTTTCTACGAAGGAAAATATCATAAATGCGAGCGTGCCAGCAAAGATCGAAAAATCTTTACAGATAAAATTCAAGTCAATTATCAAGCGATTGCGTTCACGATTCTTTTGCCTCAATGAAGAGGACTTCAAAATTGCCAAGTGTTAGAGAAAAAAAATTAAAAGAAGAATGAGGGAGACGGAGAAAGATGATTGAATGAACAATCAAAGTAACAATTACTTACCTCTACTCTTATGCTTTGAAAATAAAATGCATAAAATGTTTCGAAAAAGAAATGCTGAAAATAAATGCTTTGAAAAGAAAGTGCATAAAATAAAATACAGGACATATAAATGACAAGAAAAATATAAATCAATTGTCTTTGATTTGAGTTCTGACCCCTTTTACAATGTAGCCATGAATGGCTATTTATAGGCAAACATTTGTAAGAAAAAACTATCTAAAACTACCCACTCTTCCACCTCCTTCATTTCATACTACATGATCTTCCATAACTTTCTTCAACCTCTACTTCATGCTCCATGTTCTCCACTTTATTCTCAATCATCTTTTCATATTTCATAATTTCTCATAACCTCTAAATGAGTAGAAGGATGTCATATGACCTACAATTATATAAATAATAAATAATAATAAAAATTACAGATTTATGGTGCCAATATTACCCCCTGCGGTCCTTAAAAATGATGTTTACTTGAATTTTTGAATGGCCAAACCAAGCACATGACTAATCTAAGCAATAAAGTACTTCGAATAATATCAACAAAGTGCTTCGAATGAGTATGAAATTATGACTAGATGTCTCGAATTATATATATATATATATATATGCCTTGAAGGGATATTATATATGTACTTCGAATCGGCATCAATTCGTTGTAGAAAATTAAACAATTTTATTTTACTCGTATTTCAAACACTTAGAAAATTTGGAACCTTTTGAAGTATGTTGATGTTGCTTGCACTTAGAATCATTCAGAATCTTATATTTTCAAGGCAAAACCAATATTCAAACATGATTCACCTTAATAAGCTGTTATACATGCTAAGCTATTATGGACTAGTAACAAGCTTTGAAGGTGATATAGAGGACCAAAATCCTCCTTCGATGGTCGAAAGTGCTGACAAAGGATGAATTACATCCTTGGAAATACTCGGCAAAACTTCAAAAGTTCACAACTATCATTATTGTTTCTTCAAAGCTGTTAATGCAAGATGGAGTACTTCGAAACTTACAAAATTATAGCAAAAGGGCCTTCAAAGCAACTTTTGGCCAACATTGTGGTTATTTAAATTTTGTATGTTCTGGTTTACACATAATTAATGAAAATATTAATTTTGTGCTTCGAACCAATTATTAATTCTCCAAAGACACCAAAACCATTGTTCTTCGAACCAACTTCTGTATAATACTAGTTACATTTTCATGTAACAAATGGCTATAAAAATAGTTATCAGTAAAGCCACTAATTATCATGCCAAAAATAGGCATTATTCGACAATCAATTAATTGCTATTTTACATATAAGGTACACATTTCGAAAGTTTTCTCGTCCCTTGTTACATTTTGAAGGTGTTTATTAATGACAAAACCACCATTCGAAAGTCACATATGTTACTAAAGGATCAAAATTGTCCTTTGAAAGTGCTCACGACATCTCTTCGAACCAAATCTAAAGAGTTGGATTACTATGAAATTAGTTTGGCATTTTAATTAGCTATTAATGGCTATAAAATGATATTTCAATGAATAACATGCTTCGAAATGTCTTGGGACATGCTTCGAAGGTAACCACAAAACCAAATGGTGATGGTTTTATGGATTAACTAATAACCATATTTTTGGCCCAATATATTGTAATAACGAAATTGTTACCCAAAAGACAACCTAAGAGGGGGGGTGAATTAGGTTTTTACAAATAAAAATAATAATACCCTAATAAAAATTATGACTAGCACAATAGATAAATATAGTTAATGAAATAAAAATAATTAAAACAAGTATTCTAACAACTATGTTAGTTAATAATTTTAGTACAGTGAAAATGTAAAATATAGCTATGGTAATTTAAATAAAATAAAGAGATAAGGGAGAGAGAGGCAAACAAATTTATAGTGGTTCTGTTTCAACTCGGCCTACGTCCACTCCTCAAGCTTCATTTGAGATTTTCCACTATACTCTAGCTTCACAAGGTGCTAGCAACCTTTTCACAGATGGAGCAATCCTCTACAGATTTTACACAGACTTTCTAAGTCAAGAACACTAAGTGTACTATACTCTTACAAGGTTGAAAAAAAGGTATTTTTGCTTTCACAGAAAGTTACAAGAGTTATCCCTCAAAGATAGATATAAAAATGAAGTTCTGATTTTTTTGTAAATCTCTCACAGGAAAGATGGGTTTAAAGCTATACGTCTCAGTGTATAATTTTTGAAAGAGGATGTAAACAAAAATTGAAGAACACTTCTCAGAGAATAGATGTGAGTGATTATAGATCAAAGAATATTTTCTGATTTTTTTTTTGTAACTTGTTTACATTAGAGGCTTTGGTATATATAATGAAACTTATAGTCGTTTATAGCCGTTGTACTCTATCATTACTAATTTGAATATCTTTCATTCCATCATTATTAATTTGAATATCTTCCACTTGAACCTTTTGGCCTGCTGCTGTGCTGGGTTGTTTGAACCTCTGGTTTGGGCATTATTTTTGGGTTGAAATGTACTCCTGATTTAAGCAAATATTAAATACATTCAAACAATATTTAGGATAAAAGTTTAGGTGAGAAATAATGGGACAAAATAAATTTTGATTCTATTTTTCTCTTTCAAATAAATTAAAACATAATTTAAATAAATCATCAAAATAAATTTTGAATTCTATTAAAACATAATTAAATAAATCATCAAAAGAAATTTTAGATTCTATTTTTCTTTTTTAAATAAATTAAAATTAAATAAATCATCAAAATAAATAAGTCTAACAGAAATATTATTTGTTGGCCATTCAATCAAAGTCAACATTTGATGTGATCCACAAATCCAAAATGGATTTCGAACAACAAAAGTCATGGTATAGTGTGACCATGAAAATTCATACTTTTTGACACTTTGAAAAATGTCAAAAATTTTGAATTCATGAACAGTGGCATGTTCATTATTCTTGACCATATTTGTTTTAAAAACATGACTTTCACCGAATTGATTTTCATAATTATTTGGCAAAGTGTGTTGTTTTTCCATATTAGCCATTAATGGTTTATGAAAATCATCCATAGATATGTTATTTTTACGACTTGACTCTCTAAAAATTGGTTTTTGGACCCCCCAAGCCATGCATGGAACATCATTCTTAGACAAATTTGGCTCAAGAACATGCTCTTTCATTATGTTAATTTCATAATTTGGCTCTTTAAAAACGGGCTCTTGAACCCCCCGGGCCATTGATGAAACCAACTCTTTGCTTTTGCTATTTTTAACCATGAATTTTTTTTAAAAAAATTCACCAATTCCGGCCATTAAAGCTTCAGTTAAAGACTTGGTAGTGAGAGTTGATAACTCATCAATCCATTGACGAGTTTCCATATCAAGTTGATGAATTTGATAACTCATCAATCCATTGACGAATTTTCATATCAAGTTGATGAATTTCTCCAATTAAATGATGTCTTTTTTCTTCCACCAAATAATGTTGTAAGGGATGAAAGTTTAATTCATCAAGAAAATGGATCTCTTCTTGAAGATCCAAATTTTTTTGTTTACGCCAATAAATTTCATCTAGGCTATTTGAAATGGACAAATCCAATTCATTTTTCATTTCTTACACTTGACGTCCCACTGGACATGTCAAAAATTGTTGACTTATTTTTTCTACGAAGGAAAATATCATAAATGTGAGCGTGCCAACAAATATTGAAAAACCCTTACAGATTAAATTTAATCCAATTATCAAGTGATTGTATTGACAGTTCTTTTACCTCAATGAAGAGAACTTTAAAATTGTTAAGTGTTAAAGAAAAGAAAAATTAAAAGAAGAATGAGGGAGACGGAGAAAGATGATTGAATGAACAATCAAAGTAACAATTACTTACCTCTACTCCTATATTTTGAAAATAAAGTGCATAAAATGCTTCGAAAAGAAAGTACATAAAATAAAATGTAGGAAATATAAATGACAAGAAAAATATAAATCAATTGTCTTTGATTTGAGTTCTGACCCCTTTACAATATGGCCATGAATGGCTATTTATAGGCAAACATTTGAAGGAAAAAACTACCTAAAACTACCTAAAACTATCCACTCTTCCACCTCCTCCATTTTATACTACATGATCTTCCATAACTTCCTTCAACCTCTATTTCATGCTCCATGTTCTCCACTTTATTCTCCATCATCTTTTCACATTTCATAACTTCTCATAACCTCCAAGTGAGTAGGAGGATACCACATATCCTGCAATTATATAAATAATAAATAATAATAAAAATTACAAATTTATGGTGCGAACAGTCATATTACTAAAAATTGGCAACAGTCTCATTTTCAGTTCATATTAAATATTGTGGAAGTGCCATTTCACTTACCCAAATGAAAAAAGAAAAGAAAAAGAAAGTTCCATTGCATTACTTCACTTATTTATTTAATAATAATGACAATATTATGATCATTATATTGTAACATTTTATTATTCATTCAATTGGTTTATGATTAGTGATGTATACAGTAATTGGAATTGTTTTTTAGTTTGGAGAAAGACTTAGGTTGCAACCTCCCCTAAGTTTGGCCTTGCAAATACATCTTCCACAAATGTCCTAAAATCCACTAAAAAATGTAGTCTTAATGCTATATTTTCTCTTATTTTTCATTTGTGTATGGGCACTAGTACCTCTCTTTAGTTGGATTTTCAAGTTTTTTTATGTATTATTTCAAAACCATGCAAATCACATTACAAAAGCCCTCCAAAAAATGCCAAGAAAATTAGGTTTAGATCAAATCAGTTTACATGGATGGTTTAGGTGCCACTCCAATGACCCCCACAAAAAGCTATTAATTATAAAAGTACTATTTTTTTTTTTTAAGATAGGTTGGTGATAATTTATAAATGGAAAATGATAATCATCCGTAATTGGAAGGTGATTATTATTGATATATGTATAAAAAGTGTGTTAAAACATTTGAAACATATATAAAAATATAATTTATTTTTTTTAGATAGGTTGGTGACAATTTATAAATGGACAATGATAATCACCTGTAATTGGAAGGTGATTATTATTGATATATGTATAAAAAGTGTGTTAAAACATGTGAAATGTATATAAAAATATAATAGTGTAAGAAAAAATATGTGTATTGAAGTTTTAAATTTTTTTTTTTTGGGGGGGGGGGTGGGGGGGGGGGGGGGGCATTATTTGAACCTTAACCATGGCCTAATATTGAATTGGACATTTAACTATGTGAGAAAGTCCAATAATCAAACAAATAAATATGAGAAAAAAAACTCATGCATAGGTAGAAAAAAAGTCGAACTCTTGATTTTCTAGTGAAGAAAGGCTCTTGACCAACTGTCACAGGCCGACTCCTTTAGAGGCGCAGCGGATCAATTTTTGCCTGTGTGGCGCTCAAACTCCACCAAGTTTAAGCCCGCCATTGCTCGTTGACAAATCGAGTGTTGATGATCTCACCCGTTTGAACATTAGGTCCCAATGCTGTGTCAAGCAAAACAACTTCACAAGGAAGCTCCGTCTTCCCCCGGATGCCACAAGTAGGCCTGACGCCTCAAGTGCACCAAGCGCGGCATAAGTCGCTTCATAGCGCCAAGCTTACTTCAAGCAAGGTGCTCGCCCAACTTAGGTTTATGTCATCAAGGCGCCTAGCCACACAACAATGTGCTAGCAAAGGTCCTCAACTTAGCTGACAAGCCAACGTTGCATGTTGGGTCTTTAGCAGCATCTCGAAGTGCCACAGGGTCAAGCATGCCTCAATAGATGCATATTGGATGGCCACTTGGTCATGCGAAACCCACAAGCCACCGAGGGCCAATCTCGTGCCCACGGCGTAGTCCTCGTGCCAACACGCATGCTAGATTCTGCCTAAGGCCATTGCGCACCTTAGCGTTGCACCAACGTGTAGCATGAGTAAGGCGACGTCTCAATCCGTAGCTTGCTCGTAGCATAATGTAGTCCCTCAATGGACGTAGTCGTTGCATAGCTTGATGCCTTCATTCGATAGCCCACATATGCGGCGTCACCTTCCAACCGCTTAGCTTTAAGCCACGGAATCCCCTCGTGCAAGGTCGAACCCAAACCAAGCACTAGAGTTGGCACACGAGGCATAGGTAGAAACTCCATTCTGTTTGGCAACAAATCAAGGACGGTGGAGGAAGTTATTTCTTTCGCGGTAAATTATGTTTCCGAATATGCTCAAGCTCAAGACCGTGGCCATCTTCCTCCGGCCTAGATTCGGATGCGAAGGTGGGTTGCGCCACGCGAGGGTGTCTTCAAATTGAATTTTGATGGCTCTGTTAGGAAGGCCCATGCCAGTGCTGGGGTTGGCATTATTATTCGGGACTGTCATGGGGAAGTCATTGCGTCTATGGTTGAGCGGCTACAGTATATGGAGGACGTTGATTGTGTGGAAGCTATGGGAGCGATAAAAGCCCTTCAATTGGCTTGTGATTTGGGATTGGGCCATATTCATCTGGAAGGTGACTCTCAAAATGTGGTGGCTGCAATTCAAGGTAAGGCGGATAACCTCTCTTGCTATGGTCATTTTGTGGGGGTGGCTCAAGCGCTCCTTTTGCGGTTTCCTTCTTCATCGGTTTCGCATGTTTGTCGGGATGGCAATTCGGTGGCTCATTGTTTAAGTAGGTTAGCCTTTGAGTTTGAGACGCCACGTATTTGGATGGAGGAGGTTCCTCCTTTAATGGCGTTGGTGATGTCTGAGGCGTCTTCCTCTGTGTAATTGCTTATCCTCTCTAAAAAAAAAAAAAAGGCTCTTGACTAATGGATTAACCCGAGAGTTAATATTTACTTAATTCATGAGATATATTCAAATGTTAGATATTCCATTACAACTAGATTGGTAAGAGTTATGCTTGGATTATTTTATGTTTATTCTCAGTTTGGATGGACTAGGCTGTGCACTTCCCAAGTTTGAGATTCCACAAGTAAACCAGTATGCACCCTCCCCAGTTCACATTTGCAATATCTTTTTTTATAACTTTCAATTTTCACTATTTATGCTGCAATCAGCATAGAGTGAGCTTCTTCAATCAAACAAAAAAATTCAGCACAAATAAGAGAGGGAAGATGTCACACTCCTCTCTTGTTTTTTTTAGTTAGTGGGTGGGTGGATTCTTCTTTTCGGAAAATTATTAGGTACTCTGGATTATTGCGTTGTATTGTTCATGTAATACTTTCAATAATTGAGGAACTGCAAAACATATGAAATGTTATCTTTTATCTTTCAACTAACATAGTAAGAAAAGTGAATTCACATATAAAGTTTTCGATATGTTATTGGTTACAAATACTACATGTATAGTAACACACGGTATTTTAGAACTACTAAATAATTATCCCGTCTATAAAACAACTTTATTAAAATATGTTCAAGAGTCTCTCTATTCTCTCTCCCCAGCTACAATAGAGAGCTAAATCTTTAAAATTCACTCGAATAAGCTTTCAATCCCACTCTCTATTACACGGTGTTTGAATTTGGTTCCCTATATGTGGGGAGTAAAAAGTCACGCCCTATCTTACAAATTATAACAGGGAGTATGGTTGAAGTTCTTAATTAAAAATAACTTCATTTCTTTAGACAATTGTGTCTTAAAATTCTTATATTTTGAGATTTTCATCATATTGCATGATTGAAAGTGATTAAATAAAGGAACATAAATTTTGGAGGTAAAGAATCCCTTACTTTTAGGGTCATGCGCTTAATACTCTTTCCACCATCCTGCCTCAATTTTAGTTACACTTGATATCTTTAGATAATCCATTTTGATTTTATTACACTCAATATCTTTAGATAATCCATTTTGATTTTATTGTAATACACAAATTGCGATGATGCTTTGCTCAATCTAATCTCTCATTCTAATCCGGTGTTATTAGACAAAATGGCCTATAATCTCTCCTATTTGTATGGCAAAGTATGAGTTGAAAAGCACAAAAACAATTTTTTTAGTTTGCTATTTTCACTAACTTTTTGATTTTTTTATTATTTTTTTTCTTAATATGATTCTAGAATCTCTCCTTTGAAATGTTCTTTCTCATTAGATAACTTTGTAAATTGAGCATCTTCATTTTATGGTTCATGGGTTTGATTACTTATCATTGTGGAGTTAGGCAAAAATTGGATTGGATATTGTTCAAAACTCCTAAACCACATTCAACACAACTAAAATCTAGCAGCATAGTGGGCTGAACTAACCATCAACTTGTATGTTAACAAAATGACAATGAAGTTTCCATTGGCATTATGCCACTGGTTGCAAAATAAATCATGCATACTACATAAAGAGAATCAATCACAAAAACTAAAACAAAAAAAACACGTTACACAATCTTACATGATTCGATAAGGTTATCCATGTTAATGACTAGCTAGGGCTATAAATAAACAGTTTGAGGTCGGATATACACGCTCTATAAAAAGAATCAATCATAAAAACTAAAACAAAAAAACACGCCACGCAATCTCATGGAATTCAATAATCTATGTCTATGACTAGTTAGGGCTACAAATGAACAATTTGAACCCGGTTCATTTAAAATTCGTTTGAGTTAGGCTCGTTATTAAATGAATGACCTCAATCTCAATTTTTAGACTTATTTATTAATTGAACAAAGCTTGAGTAATCCTAAACTTAGCTCGATAAAATTCGTGAACATAAAAAAAAAAAAAATATTTATTTTTAATAATATATCAAATAAAACAAAGTATATATTTTGTGCAAAAACATCTTTTCAGTTTTTATTTTAATCAAATTAAATTTTAATATTTAAAAAGAATAAATTCTGAAAAGATATCACACCTCAGTGTAACTTTTCTGAAAAAAATAAATAAAGAAAAAGAATGACTTCAGCATGCATGCATCTATCAGCACTATACCATTCCACTATATGATTTTCAATACATATTGGCTTTCCCTATGACTAAAATCCATTGGTTATTATGTTTCATTGGCTGTGTCCCAATCGCGTTGCCATGAGATTTTGTTCTTTAGTAAATATAAAACAAATAAAAAAAATTTTTAAAAAAAAGGAAAAAGAAGAAGACTTAATTAAAAAATAAAATCTCATCAGCCTATTCTTCTCTCTAATTTTTGGTGATTTAATGTTTTGTTTTTTGTTGGCCATTAAGCTGATTATTTAAAAATTGAGCCTAGTTATTTCTTGCTCTTATCATTTGTTTTATTTTGTGTTATTATTTTAAAATAAACAATTAAATGCATTCGATTTGACTTTTTTGTTTTGTTTTGTTTTATTTTTTTTAGTGTTATCACCTTTACTCGTAGTTTGGAGTTTTGAAGGCGAGACTATTCTCATTAGGTGCACATAATTAGGAGTATACTTTGTCGGTTTGGGTTAATTATAATGGAAATAATCAACCACCCTTAACAAATTGAGAAATTTTCAACCTCCCAATCTGTAAAATCCACAAGTTGATTAAATGCTTTGACAATTTTAAACTTGCTGTTTGAATGATTTGAATGAGTTGAAAATACTTGATGTTCTTTAAAATCATTTTTAAAAATCAATATATAAACCAATCGAATTAAGAAAAAAAAAAATGCAATAAAAATAATCGTTCAGTGTCATGTGATTAAAGGTATCAAGGTTAGGGTGATTTTGTGTATATATATATATATTGATCAAACCAGGTAGATAATTTGTAAACTACATACCAATCGACTTAAATTTTAAATTTTGAATCAAATTACAGTTATGAAAAATGTGACTAAACCATAATATATTAACTTTAAAGGGTTAATTACATAAATGATTCTCAAAGTATGTATCTTGTGTCATTTTGGTATTTGATATTTTAAATGTGTCAATTTAAAATGTTAGGAGACTAAAATGACACATTTGAAATATCGAAAATTAAAATTACACAAGACAACTTTGGGAATTAAAAATATAATTAATTCAATTTTAAAATATAATAAATATGAGACATGTTCATATGAACAAAGATTTTTGTCAGTATAAATAGGAACAAACATAGATTTGTAATTGGTATATGGCCACAACAACCAACCCAAGGCCCTCTACTTTTGACCTCAAATGTTGTGGCCATTGCTCCCCGCATTGGCATCGGCATCGGCATCGGCAGTGGCACCGGCACTGGTATCGGCATCATCCCCAGCACAGCTCCATGTGTCGAGCCAGATGATGTGTTTTTTCTACCACCGGTAAGTAAGCCAGTTTATGTGGAAGTTATTTTGGTTAGGTTTCTCTTATATTTATATCTTAATTTGAGAGAATTTAAAAAGCATATAAGGTTCACTACGGGTCTCGTTTTGATGATCTGAATAATTCAAAAATAATACAATTTTAGATAAAATTTTGAGCAATGTTATTTAGCATATCTGGTTGAATAAAAACCAATTAACCATGTATGGTCCAAATGAGTAAATTACACTTTTCATCTTCAAATTTTCATCAGAATTTTACTTGAGTCCCTTATATTTTAATTGTAACAATTAACTCTTGATACTTTAAGTCTTATTTCAGTGTGGTCCTCCCATCACTTAATGGCCTTATTTGAAAAGTTAGATATTTTAGTTGACTTTTTAGCTATTTTAGTTTGGCTAAAATAGTTATGTTTAAAAAGTTAGTTGGCTTTGTTTTTGTAGTTAATTTGATGTTTGTGAAAGAAAATATAAATAATTATAGATTAAATGTGATATTTTATCTTATTAATTATTTTACTATATTTTATCTTTTAGTAAATTATTTTAACTCACTTCTCTTCTCAAATACTTCAAATATTAAAAATTTGAATGAAAAATGCTTACGTGAACATCATATAAGCACATTTTAAAGACATTAGGAGAAAAAAATTGTATAACAAATTATACTTTTCAGCATTTAATTTTTACTCAAATTTCGAAATGTTAGAATGACAAGAAAAATATCATCGGAACATGGGTTGAAATCTCAGAACTCACTTATTACAACTACAAAATGAGAAACTGAAATGAAAAAAATTACAAAAATAAAAAATATAATTTACCATTACATATTTACTATCAGTACCAACCGGTGGTGGAGGAGGTGAGAATTGATGAGTTGGCATCCACGACAGCAAAAACATGTCATTCTTACAATATTTTTTTTAATTTTATAATTTCCTGTTTTAATGTCACTTGTTTTGATAGGTTCTTTTAAGATTCTAAAGGATCTGTTTGGCAAGTAAGATTGGGGCTAAAATAACCACAAAAGACAAAATAGGCTATTTTAGCCACAACAAACAAAACATCACATCCAACCTATAATCATTACACTTTTCTCTCACAAAAAAAGTCAAAAAGCCAAAAAATTTTTCCCAAACCAAGCTTTTTAGCCCAGGTTAAAATAGCCAAAAAAGCCAAAAAGTCAACCCACTTCCCAAACGGAGGCAAAGTTCAAGTTTGGCTTAATTCAAATTTATTATTTTAGTCAATTTTCTTAGGGAGATTTATTAGAAAAAAAATTTTCAAGTATTTTTTTTTTTTGATCAGCAAAAAAGATTTTATTAAAATTAAAAAGGGTACAAGATCTGGTAAAAATTGCATCATAACTAAAAGATATATCCCAACTAGGTTGGCATATATTTTAGAGCCCAATCAAATGCATACCAAGACAAAAAAAAACCAAAAGTTGGTGAGAGTCTAACCGGAACAAAACAAAGTAATAAAATAGAAAAAAGAGAAAAAGATCAAAGCTTTGAAAGGTGAACTTTAGCAGATTTCAAGCCTTGAAGAGAGAAGATGAAATCATTGATTGTAAAATCTGAGATGTTGGAAGCTTGTTTCATCCAAATTACAGCTCGAATCTTTTAGAGTTCCACAGGCTCAACCTAGACAGAAACTTCATGATTGAATATCTTTTGGTTATGTGCAATCCAGAGTGACCAAAGGACTGCTAATGGGAGTGTTGTTGGAACAATATTCTGTGTAAATAAAATAAATTGAAACAAAAACAAACAAATAAATAAATAATGTACCGAAATTATCTATCGAACTGAATTAAAAATTAAAGACCAAGTCGAGTGTGTGACACTCTATCCTTAAGATAAATTCGCCCCGCTACGGTGCTTACGGTTATGTGGCGTCTATCTCCTAGGATACAATGATCTTCACAAATTTGTAGTAGCACTCCAAACAAATTTGTCCGGCAAACTTGAACCTTGTGTTCAATACTCTCTTTAATTTTCTCTAAAACTAGAATGAAGAATAAATAATGCAAAGGAGAAAATAGGATAGTAAAATGAATTTTTCCTAACTGATTTTTCAACCCCAAGACTGCTGGAAAAGCAGATATTTATAGGCACAAAAATACTGACCGAACAGGTTCCATTTTTGAGCATGAACGGGTGCAAAAACTGGACAAATTCAGTGACGATTTCAAACTGTAACTGCTGGCAGTTTTCAGCAGTTAAAAACTTGTTAGACCTTAGTTTAAATCCGTTCAAAACTACCTAGGAAGATTTAAACCTATTCTGAACAGAAAATTAATCTGTCCGGGTTCAAACAGATATAAGACCTGTTTGGACTGTATGATCTATCCGAACAGTGCACTGTGCAAACTCAATCTGTGTAATTGTAGTAGATTTGAGCAGTTAATCTGTTGGAATTTTCGGATTGAAGGAGATAAAAAATGGACAGATAATTAATTCAATTTTTGGCACAAACTTGGAATTTGATTTCATTAAGAATTTCTGGAAAAAATTCAAGTAAACTTTATCCAAAAATTAATATTAGAACCGAGCCAACCACAAACCCATTCACGCCGGGCACGGCTCCGCTCAGCCGGACGGACGATAGCTGTGGCGCGCACGCACGTGTGATGGTTTAGGCTATGGTTCACTTTGTCCATAACTCCTCCATTCTACAAACTTGGGGTGCCCCTTGGGGCCCAACCCAAGTGTTGTAATCTAGAGCTTATATACATAAAAAAACTCTCTTAAAATTTCAATGTGGGATAACTCATAAAAAGGAAACCCACATTTAAATCTTTAAATGTCCATTCCATGAACCCGAAAACGACATCAACTTCCCATTCACTCATAAATGGTTTTGACGAACCGTTTTCACTGTGTGACTTACCACGCGGCATGGAACACGTCACCTCTTCGGATCCGCCCCAAAAGACGTTTGGAGCCCACTCAATTTTTGGCTTAAAGTTGGCCCAAAATAAGCCTAAGAAAACCAATTTTCCAACAATCCCCTACATGAATGGAATTTGACGGAGAGAAAATGCAACAACATGATCTAATTATAGAGAGTACAGAAATTGAAAATATTATGCAAAGGATAGGTAACTTTTGATTTTGAACCTTCCCTTGTGAGACACTATCGAATTTACTAGCTAACCAGTGAACATGATGTCTTGAACTGTTCAGCCATTTGTGTAAATCAAGACAATAGAACTCATATAATATATCCTTAGACACAGTTTAGTTCTCACTATTGTGTTTATTTTGGCCCTGAACAACCTGGTCTTTCATGAGTGCTCTAGAGAATTGTAGCCCTTCCCAAATCTCATAGAACCGGCCCAGTTCACACTGACATAGGTGATTTTTATGAAGAGTATCCGGCCATACTCCACTAGGTTTACCTAGATATAAGAATCATTAAAATTTTGCTTAACCTAAAACGTTACAGACATCACTATTTCATCCTAAAAATGGGTAAGAGTTGGACTCCCCAATGATCCTTCTGAGTCATACACAATTCGGTTGTCTCTTTGAACCTAGATCTTAGGATCTCCAGTCAACTGGGTTGGGTTGTCGTTGTGGTAACTCTTATTTAATAGGCTTAAGTCCCATTCCCCTCGATGATTTCTCAACTAACACTCTTGCTAACCCTTTGGTTAGTGGATCTGCTATGTTGTCTTTTGACTTCACATATTCAATGGAAATAATTCCATTAGAGAGTAGTTGTCTTACAGTATTATGTCGACGACGAATGTGTCGTGACTTACCGTTATACATATGACTCTATGCTCTACCTATTGCTGATTGACTATCGCAATGTATGCATATAGCATGTATCGATTTTGGCCATATTGGAATATCTTCAAAGAAGTGGCGAAGCGATTCTGCTTCTTCCCCAATTTTATTTAAAGCTATGAATTCTGATTCCATAGTAGACCTAACAATACAAGTCTGTTTAGAAGATTTCCAAGACACAGCCGCCCCACCAAGAGTAAAGACATACCCACTAGTGGATTTTGAGTCTCTAGTATCTGATATCCAATTTGCATCACAGTATCCTTCAAGTACTGCTGGATATGTAGTATAATTTAGCCCAATGTTACGAGTAAATCAGAGATATCTTAGAACCCTTATAATTGCTTTCCAGTGTTCTATTCTTGGATTACTCGTATACCTACTTAATTTACTTACTGCATAAACTATATTCGGGCGAGTGCAGTTCATCAAGTACATTAAGCTTCCAATAATTTGGACATACTCTAATTGAGAAATACTTTTATGTACATTCTTAGATAGAAACAAATTAACATCTACAGGTGTTCTAGCAAGATGATCATCATCTTTGTTGAATTTGTCAAGTATTTTCTCAATGTAATGAGATTGTGACAAAGCATAACCTTTTGATGTTTTGGTAATTTTCATACTAAGAATTACATCAGCAATGCCTATGTCCTTCATGTCAAAATGTTTATTTAACATTTTCTTGGTAGTTTTAATCATATCATTATTACTACCTATGATGAGCATATCATCTACATAAAGACATACAATAATATAACATTTGTCTGTGTTTTTAATATAAACACATTTGTCACACTCATTAATTTTAAAACCATTTGACATTATTGCCTTGTCAAATTTTTCATGCCATTACTTTGGCGCTTGTTTTAAACCATATAATGATTTAACCAATTTACACACTTTCTTTTCTTTTCCCGGAACAGAAAATCCTTCTAGTTGTTCCATGTAAATTTCTTCATCTAACTCACCATTTAAGAAAGAGGTTTTTATATCTATTTGATGAATTTCTAGATTGTACAAAGATGCAATAGCAATTAGTGTTCTAATGGATGTTATTCTAATAACTAGTGAGTATGTGTCAAAGTAATCAAGATCTTCTTTTTGTCTAAAACTTTTGACCACAAGTCTTGCCTTGTATTTGTCAATTGATCCATTTGCTTTCATTTTTCTTTTGAAAATCCACTTGCACCCAAGAGGTTTACAACCTGGTGGCAAATCCACTAATTCCCAAGTGTGATTTTGCAAAATGGATTCAACTTCACTATTGACAACTTCTTTCCATAAAGGAGCCTCAAGACTGGACATTGCCTCTTTAAAAGTTAAAGGCTCATTTTCTAACAACAATGTTAGAAAATCTGGACCAAAAGATTTTGAGGTTCTAGCACGTTTACTACGCCTAAGTTCCTCTTCCTCATTTTGATCTAACTCTTGCTCTTGATCATGTTCTTGATCATTACTAGTAATAGCATCAAAAGATCTTTATTAGTGCTAGTCTCTTGTCCAGTCTTATTTGGAAATACATGTTCAAAAAATGATGCATTTCGAGACTCAATAATAGTATTTTCATGCATTTCGTTATGTTCTGATTTATGAATCAAAAATCGATATGCACTATTATTCTTAGCATAACCAATGAAAATGCAATCAATGGTCTTAGGATCCATCTTAGTCTTTTTAGGACTAGGAATAGCCACTTTAGCCCAACACTCCCACACTTTTAAGTATTTGTAGGATGGTACTCTTCCATGCCACAACTCATAAGGTGTTTGATTCACTTTTTTTCGGGGTACTTTATTTAAAATATAATTAGCAGAAAGTATTGCTTCCCCTCACAAGTTCTGAGATAATCCTGAACTTATTAACATGACATTCATCATTTCTTTTAAAGTCCTATTTTTTTTTCCAGCAATTCCATTTTGTTGAGGTGAGTAAGGAGCGGTGGTTTGATGAATTATTCCATATTCTTTACAAAACTTACGAAAAGGTGATTCATATTCACCACCTCTATCACTTCTTAGTTTTTTGATTTTCTTACCAAGTTGATTTTGAACTTCATTCTTATATTAAATGAAAGTTTCCAAAGTTTCATCATTGGTTCGAATTAAATAAACATAACTATATCTAGTATAGTCATCTATGAAAGTGATAAAATATTTTTTCTCACCTCTGGTTTGAATTGATTTAAAATCACAAATGTCACTATGAATTAATTCCAGTGGTTCCGTACTTTTTTCAATTAAATGAAAAGGAGTTCTAGATAATTTTGTCCCAACGCAAATTTCATATTTATGATTTGAATCAATGTTAAATTTAGGTAAACATTCCATATTAATTAATCTACGTAAAGATCCATAATTAACATGTCCTAATCTACCATGCCATAAATTTGAAGACTCAAGCAAGTAAGAAGAAGATGTATTTTTATTAATAATTGAGGGTACAACGGTCATTACATTCATCTTGAAAAGGCCATCAGACATGTAATATTTTCCTACATACATCCCATTCTTAGTAAGTACAAATTTATCACTCTCAAACACTAGTCGAAACCCATTCTTACTCAACAAAGATCCGGAAACAAGATTCTTACGAATGTTTGGTACATGCAGCACATTGTTGAGAGTGAGTTCCTTTCCAGATGTCATCTTGAGAACAATCTTCCCTCGTCCATCAACTTTGAAAGTTGAGGAGTTGCCCATAAAAAGTTGTTCACCATTGTCTATTGTAGAATAAGATGTGAACATCTTTTTGTCAGCACAGATATGGCGAGTAGCACCAGTGTCCACCCACCATTCTTTAGGATTTCCGATAAGATTTGCCTCGGAAACAACTGTAGAAAGATTGATGTCATCTACACCATTGGAAATATTATCCACTTCGGTCATATGGGCTTGAGCAGGCTTCTTGCTTGTTCTTCTTTTGCTTTTGCCTTTGCTACGGCAATCTTTGGCCCGATGTCCCTCTTTGTTGCAGATGTAACATTTGCCATTAAACTTGTACTTTTTATTTTCCCCCCATTTAGAGCCTCGTGATGAACTTTCTCCAAAAGACTTTCATTTTTTGGTTTTTGAAGCATGTTTCACCACATTTGCCTTAGACTCCATAGGATGCTTACCAGCCCGCTTTTTAGAATTGCGGTTGTCCTCCTCAATCCTCAAGCGCACAATTAATTCTTCCAAAGACATTTTTTTGCGCTTGTATTTGAGGTAGTTCTTGAATTCCTTCCAGCCTTGTGGTAATTTCTTAATTAAGATTGCAACTTGGAAGGATTCACTAAGAGATATGCCTTCTGCGTGAATGTCATGCAAAATGAGTTGGAGATCTTGAACTTGGCTGATCACAGTCTTAGAATCAACCATCACAGAATCCAAGAATTTGCCAACCATAAATTTTTTTGAGTGTCACGACCCAAACCCGGCCCTATGGGTTTAGCACCGTAACCGGCCAGTAATCCGAGATTACCGAAGGCCTGCAGAACAGTAGAATAATAAAACAGAGTACAGGGCCTAGCGGAAGCCAATACAGTAAATGAATAGTGTCCATTGAGCTGTGTCAGTCTGTATGCCAAAAAGATTTTTCATGCATTCACATATACAAACAGTACAGTCTATACAAAATTTACAGTCACACAGTATAGGGACCTAATCCCTCGATAACAGTACAGTTAGTAGCTGACAGTCAATACAGTAATCCAAACAGTACAAAAACAGAAGGGGAAAAAATAAAAGACCCCTAAGCCATAGCATGGCAGACTCGGAACCTCGCAGTGAAGCACAAAGGCTGGCTTGACAAAACTGGAGTCTAACCCACGCTCCTAGCTCCGATCTGGCGGTTGAGCACCTACATATATATATAAACAGTGAGCTAAAGCCCAGTGAATAACATAATGCGTAAAGGGGTTATGAATGAAATGTCCTTACAGTAATGAAATCAGTTCATTAAACAATACTTCAGTCTTTCAGTCAGAACGGTTATTCAGTCATATGTGGTACATCCATTAGCATAGCAGTAAACAGTAGGTCTTAAAGACCGAACAGTAATGATGGCCATCAATCAGTAAACAGTAGTGGTCCCAACAAGGGGATCGACAGAGATCTCTGTAACAGTAACAGTAAACAGTAGGTGCTAAGGATGCCACAATACAGTTCAGAATATAGGACATACATTCATTCAGTTAACAGTAATCAGTTCAGAAAGCAGTACAGTTCAGTTGTTCAGAAGATAATCATTTTGAACATATCTTTACACAATCGTTACTCACAGAGTTTGGGCTACCGTATGCTAGTGCGTGTCTCCCCAGTCGCCAAACCTACACAGTTAACAGATTAACACACACTAAGCTACACAGTTGGAAAGATAATAACTTAATCCCTAATGCCTCGGTGTGTTCTACATCTATCCTCAACAAGATGTCTTAAACTAGGCCTAAGAATGCCTAGAATGGGATGAGGATGCAAAGATGTACATTTAAAAGCATTTCAGAAAAACAGAGTCCCGCTCGAGCGCAGGTTTACCCGCTCGAGCCGTCATGCAACAAAGGTACACGCTCGAGCGTCAACTTTCCCGCTCGAGCGTACTGTAAAAGTACTGGATGGGTGAAATCTCCGCTCGACCCCCGCTCGAGCTTGAGACATGACTCCGCTCGAGCGCCCAATTCTCCGCTCGAGCGGACTGTAAAACAGTGCAGAGATACTAGATGCTCGGATTCCACGCTCGAGCGGCACTTACCCCGCTCGAGCGGAAGTGCAGAATCTGGGAATTCCAGATTGCACCTCCAAGCTCAAACTCACATTTAAATACATCAAAACCAATCCTCTTGGGCCCATTTTCTGGAAAACATTTATAAACACATAGAATAACATGGTTCAAAGCTCAATTTGAGAAATCAAAGCCCAAGGGTGTTTAATTCAAACTCAATTTCAAACCATTTTTCAAGAATAAGATGAACATGCAAACATGTATGTATTCAAATCATTTTGAAGCTCCAATTTGATGCTCTAAGGAGCCAATTCTTTCCAAAACATGATGAAATTATGGACTTGAACATAATTGTGAACATGCATGCAATATTTTGCCATGAACTCAACTCAAACTCCAACAACACTAACATGCATGCAAGAAATGAGCTTCAATTCACCATTAATGAACCAATTCAAACATCTACAATTCAAACATAGCTCTACAATTAGGCATGAACCATGCAAGAACTAGCTTAATGACATCAATAAGAAGATGAGTTTCCTACCTTAGTCTTGTATTCAAGGTTTAGGTGCTCAAATATGAAATCTACACTTCAATTCTCCAAGTTGTCCAAGCCAAACTCTCAAGAATTACACAAACTCTCACTCTCTCCCTCTCTAAGGTCGGCTAGAACAAGAGATATGGACTGATGAAATGTTTTGATTAAGTGTAATGAACTCAAAGGTGTATAAGCTAGTGGCCCACTAAGGCTAATTTGGTAATTAAGTCAAACTTCAGCAATTAACTCATTTTAATCTAATTTAATCATACCTAGTCAGTTTTCAGATAAAAATACTATAAAATCACATTAATTATGATGATCATAAAACACCAATCGGTTTCTAATTCGGCCGCCGATAAGGCCTTCAATGAGCAGTTTAAACACAAGACATGAACAGATCAAACAAACAGTCAACAGATAAAATGCAATTTAAACAGATGTATTCTTCCAATTCAGTTTCAATTTCGGTCAGTCAGTTCAGTACTTTTAAATCAGTCCAATTATCAGTCATAATCAATTCAGTTTAACGGTAATCGATGGTTATTGGTAATCAATCAGTCATTAATCGGTAAACAGTATGAGGGTTGTTACATTGAGCCAGCATCTTCTGTTTTGTATTTATTCTTCAAAGACTTCCAAAGTTCCTTTGTTGTCTTGATAGGACTGTAGACGTTATATAATGTGTTGTCAAGTCCGTTCAAGATGTAGTTTCGGCAAAGGAAATCAGCATGTTTCCAAGCATCAACCGCAGCAACCACTTGCCGGTCGGTTTCATCCTCTTTCAAAATAGGAGCATCCTCACGAAGAAAGCAAGTCAGGTTTAGAGTTATAAGATAGAACAACATTTTCTGTTGCCATCTTTTAAAATCAGTTCCTGAGAACTTCTCTGACTTCTAACCGTGATTTACCGGTACTGTCACAACAAGAGAGAGGGTTGGCGCAATTGCAGCCACCACACTAGTACTTGTTTGAGCATTTGTTTCAGTAGCCATGAATTCTAACTTATAAACAAAATTATAATTAGAATTTATATTACACAGAAAATAAATCCAAATTCACAGAATTAAATTCTGTAAAAATAAAAGAAATAAGAATATAACTTTTATTTTTCACTTAAGTTGGAAATAAAATAAAATTTTATTTAATCAAATTAATTCTACACAGAAAATTAAATTTCTGTAACACTTCAATAATTAAAAAAAAAACTAAAACAATATTTTTTAATTAATGAACACTCAGAAATAAATTAAGAAAACCAAAATTAATTTCTGAAAAAATTTCACAAATAAATATTCTGAATTGTTAATGACACTAGTATATTACTACTAGTTATCAAAGAAAATAGACAGTATATTACTACTATCTGTCAAATAGTATAAAATCACTATTTATTTTTCCTACCAGAATATTATTTTGTAAATCCACATAAAATAATTTTTGTAAAAAAAGAAAGAGAAAGGGAAACAAACGAAAAATTCTGTAAACAGAATAATTCGAATCTGTCTTAAGATTGTTGGAACAATCTTCAGTGTAAATAAAATAAATTGAAACAAAAACAAATAAATAAATAAATAACATACCGAAATTATTTGTTGAACCGAATTAAAAATTAAAGACCAAGTCGAGTATATGACACTATGTCCTTAAGACAGATTCACCCTGCTACGGTGCTTACCGTTATGTGGCGTCTATCTCCCAGGATACAATGATCTTCACAAATTTGTAGTAGCACTCGAAACAAATTTGTCCGGCGAACTTGAACCTTGTGTTCAATACTCTCTTTAATTTTCTCTAAAACTAGAATGAAGAATAAATAATGCAAAGGAGAAAATAAGATAGTAAAATGAATTTTTCCCGACTGATTTTTCAACCCCCAAGATTGCTGGAAAAGCAAATATTTATAGGCACAAAAATACTGACCCAATAGGTTTCATTTTTGAACACGAACAGGTGCAAAAATTGAATAGATTTAGTTTTAAATTTGAATAGATTCAGTGACAGTTTCAAACTGTAACTACTGGCAGTTAATTCTGTAAACTGCTGGCAGTTTTCAACAGTTAAAAACCTGTTAGACCTCAGTTTAAATCTGTTCAAAACTGCCTGGGAAGATTTAAACCTGTTCTGAACAGAAAATTAATCTGTTCGGGTTCAAACAGATATAAGACCTGTTTGGATTATATAATCTGTCTGAACAGTGCATTGTGCAAACTCAATCTATGTAACTATAGTAGATTTGAGCAGTTAATTTGTCGGAATTTTTGAATTGAAGGAGATAAAAAATGGACAAATAATTAATTCAATTTTTGGCACAAACTTGGAATTTAATTTCATTAAGAATTTCTGGAAGAAATTAAAATAAACTTTATCCAAAAATTAATATTAGAACTGACCCGACCCACAACCCTTACCTGTGCTCGGCACGGCTTCGTTCGGCCGAACGAACAGCGGTGGCGTGTGCGCGCGTGTGTGGTGGTTTGGGCTATGGTTCACTTTGTCCATAACTCCTTCCTTCTACAAACTTGGGGTGCCCCTTGGGGCCCAACCCAAGTGTTGTAGTCTAGAGCTTATATACATGAAAAAGCTCTCTTAAAGTTTCAATGTGGGATAACCCATAAAAAGGAAACCCACATTTAAATCTTTAAATGTCCATTTCACGAACCCGAAAACAACGTCAGCTTCCATTCACTCATAAATGGTTTTGACGAACCGTCTTTACTGTGTGACTTACCACGCGGCAAGGAATACGTCACTTGTTTGGACTCGCCCCAAAAGACGTTTGGTGCCCACTCAATTTTAGGCTCAAAGTTGGTCCAAAATAAGCCTAATAAAACCAATTTTCCAACAAGTGTATCCCAGATGATTTTGCCAAGATGATTGAGCTTAAAACTATACCACCATGTAAGAAGATCAGGTAACGAACCAGGATCCAAGTTAATTCCCACTAATTCAGAATGTCAGACCAAAACTTCCATGAGTATGGACAAAGGAGAAGAAGATGATTAGGGGTTTCAGCATTGAGTTCGCAGAAGGCACATGGATAAGAAGTAAGGATAATGTTTCTAGAGAAAAGAAAATCAGACGTGGCAATTCGGTTCCACCAGGTCAACCAACCAAATGCTTTAATTATGGGAGGAGTGACATTTCCACATTCTTATTGCTGAAAATGATGGAAGATTCAAAGAAGACTTGAAAATAGAATAGAGGAATTTAATGGAAAATTCGCCAAGATTAGAAGGTGCCCAAACAATTGAATCCTTGGAACCTGGTCTGAGAATTGCAGAATGAGTGATACGGGTGATCATCTGGTGATGTAACTCCTTCTCCTATGCTCTTAGACCTCTTCTATAATCTGAATAGATGAAATGGCAAGCAGTTCATTTCTCAATAAATGATTGACATTTGAATCTTTTGAGAGAGCCAAGTTGAAAAGCTTGGGATAAAGGATTAAGAGTGGTTCATTCGTGGCCTACGCATTTTTCTAGAATTTGAGCCTAAAACCGTCCCCTAACTTAAAGTTGGAATTGGAAAACAGGAGATTGAGCATTTGAGAGTTACCATGTTCCAATGACATGATAGCTTTCCAAGTGGAGGAGTATCTAGTGAAAAAGGAGGAGATTGGGAACCAAGAGGCTTGATCAATATTGTTTTTTATGCAAAGAACTTTATGCCAAAGAGAGCAATTTTCAGAAACGAATCTCCACCACCATTTAGAAAGAAAAGACTCATTACATTCAATAGTCTTTCTTAATCCGAGCCCACCAAATTGTTTACTAATAGAGCATGCATCTCAGTTTAGAAGGTGAACTTTTTTCTTTGAGTCACCATCACCCCAAAGAAAGGATCTTTGGATCTTGTCAATCTCATTAGCAACCTTGACTGGAATCTTGAACATAGACATGTAATAAAGGGGAACTGATGCAAGAACCAATTTGATTGAGGTAATTCTTTTGCCAAGAGATAGATACCTCATTTTCCATGAAGAGAGTCTTTTCTTTATTTTATCAATGACCGGATCCTAGGTTTTTATCCTCCTATGATTGGCGCCATGTGGTAGCCCAAGATAATTAATTAGAATTGTTCCGACCTTACATTTGAAGAAAATGGCAACCAATGAAGTAAGATCATTATTAACACCAACCCCAAAAAGTGTTGATTTTTAGAAATTTATCTTTAGGCCCGAGACAAGGTCAAAACATCGAAGTATTCTCTTGAGATTAATGATCTCACTCCAATCAGGATTACAAAAAATATGGGTATCATCTGCAATCTAAAGATATGAGATGATAAGATTTGAGGATCCAATATTCACTCATTGAATCAGATTGAGACACTGGGCCTGGGCCTTATTAAGCAAGATATTGAGTCCTTTAACAGCCAAATTGAACAGAAAATGGGAAAGTGGATCTCCATGCCTGAGTGACTTCCTTTATAGGAGAGCCATTCACCAGAACAGAGATGCTAAAGGATAAGATACATTCAGAAATCCAAGAAATCCATTTGTCCCCAAAGCCAAATTCGTGCAACATATGAAGGATGAAATTTCAATTAACACAGTCAAAGGCCTTTTGGAGGTCCGATTTGAGTAGAAATCCTCCGCTTGAACTATTCTTCCATAATTTGACAACTTCATTTGCAATAAGGACCCCATCTAAAATCTTTCTGCCTTTTACGAAAGCCGATTGAGTCTCAGCAATTAATTTTGGCAATAGAGGTTTTATTCTAGTTGACAAAAGCTTGGAAATTAATTTATATGAGCAGTTAATCAAACTGATAGGCCTGCAATTTGAAAGAGATGATGGATTGGGAATCTTTGGGATTAAAGTTAGGAATGAGGAATTGATACCTCCAACAAGTTTGCTATTTTTGTGGAATTCATTGATGAATGCACATAAATCATCATTGATGGTAGACCAATATTTCTTGATGAATGACATGTTGAATCCGTCCGGGCCCCGGGGCTTGATTTCTGTCACAATCTTTTAAAGCTTCCCAAATTTCAGCTTGAGAAAATTCCACCTCCAAGTTTGCAACTTCAGGAGAAGAGAGTTTTGAGTGAAAGGGGCCAAGAATTTTTGGTGTTGATTTTCATTTTTCCTTGAAAAATGAAGAGAAGTAATTACAAACCTCCTCTTTAATTAGAATCGGATCATTAATACAGGCTCCATTGATTGATAGGGCTCCTAGAAAATTCTTTCTATGTCTAGTGGTTGCTACCGTATGAAAGAATTTTGTATTTTTATCACCTTCAGAAAACCAGGTCTGTCTTGATTTTTGTAGCCATGTTTGTTTGATGAGCCTAAGGAATTTCCACAGATCACGCTTTAACTTCCTCCTCAATGAATTTTCCTCCTCTGATAGAGCTTGATTTTCTTGAATTAGGTCTAGAGAATAAAGCTGCTCCTCGATCTTATATAGACTTTCATTCAGATTGCCAAAGGTTTCTGAATTCCATGATTTTAGTGTAGATTTTACTTCTTTAAGTTTCATGAAAACTCTAAAACCAGCCCAACCTGAGATTGAACAATTATTCCAAGCTTCCTTGACTATTTTAGTGAAGCCAGGATGAGATGCCCACGCATTAAGGGATCAAAATGGTTTTGGACCCCAGTCTCTATTATCATCCATAATCAAAACTGGGTAATGATCTGATAGAAGCCTCTGCAATCCCCACTGTTTGAGGTTGAACTTTTCAACCCATTCAGGGTGACAAATAAACCTATCAATTTTGCTCCATCTATCGGCACCTTGTTGTTAGACCAGGTAAAGTTTCTACCCGGCAGAGGAAGATTGCATAATTCCAGATTACTGATGAAGTCATTAAATTGTCTCATCCCTTGGCTGATTCTGAGACAAATTTTCCTTTCACTGATTTTGTAAACTTCATTGAAGTCACCGCGCATACACGAAGGGAGTGTGAATCGAGACCTGAGATTACTAATTTCATCCCATAAGATCTTTCTATCACCAGGATCATTAGGCGCATAAACATTTATTAAAATGCATTCAAAGTCAGGAACAATTTTGCCTTTTAGGAGAATAAAATGCTTGTTTTGAACAACTTCATCCAATGAAAACACGTCTAGATCCCATGCACATAAAATGCCTCCTGCTAGACTAGAGGCATCAACTGAAGCACAATCAAAGTTTGTAGAAGGCCAAAAAGAGTTTACCATATTACGATTAATTGAATCCATTTTAGTTTGCTGTAAAAAGAGAATGTCTACTTTCCTTTGAGATAAGAGTCTCCTAATCCCTTCTCTCTTTTCCCTCCTTCCCAAACCTCTGATGTTCCAAGAAATAATCTTCATTAAAAGGTTGATATAATCCTTCAAAGTGGCTCATATAGTGAGAATTAGTTTCCTTGAGTTCCATCCCCTTGTTCATGAATTGTGCCATAATTATCGAGCTCATAGAGTTTGCTAACCACTTCATCATCTGGTTCATTATTTCTAATCCCCAGCCATTTCCCGATTTCCCAACAAGCTTGTGCTTCATTTAGAATAATGCGATTACGATTGGCAATTGCATCATCTGAAATTAAAAGCGAAATAGAAGCAATCGATGATTTGAAGGTAGCTGACTTACCACATTTTTTTCTTTCACCTCTTCGATTTTTTGATTCAGCTCTAAAGTTGCCCAAAATGTCACCAATAACTCTCATTTTACTCTTTCTTTTGGAGATGGCTTCAATCCTTTTCAAGTGTTTGTATTCCAATTAGTCCGTAAGATATTCTTGTATTCCAATAAGTCATATTATTTGAACATTCGATCTACCAAATCATAATTTTCATATTTAAAGAATTTTATGGACATCTCTACCCTTACAAATATTTTTTGAATGGTTAGTAATTTAGTGATGTGAATATTCACATTGACAGTGTGAATGTTCACATTGATATGTTAACATTCACATTGACGGTGTGAATATTCACATCACGGAACATTTACACTGTAAATGTGAATATTATTAGGCATATTTTGGTAACTATATCACTCATAGGACTTATTGGAATATAAAAAATAATGTAAACTAAATGGAACATAAGTAGATGAAAAAGAATTTATGAAAAAGTGCTCCATTTTCTTATTTGTCTATTGTTTCGGGTTATACTAGGATTGGAATTGCTCTATTTTGAATGAGCTTACAGTTGGCAATGTTGCACAAAACAAACTAAACATGAAGCATTTTAAATGCACCATAATTATTTAGTTAGATATCTCAATTCTTTTCACATCACAATTTAAAATTTGATTTTTTTTTAATACTCTAAATAATACAAATTCTATCCCTAAAAATTTCAAACTATTTTTTGGATACTCCACATACACAACCCATCATGGTCCTCGAACACCCTCATTTTCCTCTACCACTCTTCAAACATTGTCAATATTTATTGTCTGAAAATGAGATTATATGATTTTTACCAAATCCCTCAGTTGTTGTAACCTTTATGGATAGGAGGTTAAGGAGGCGTTGATAGATGATGAAGATGGTGATAGGGGAGGGAGGGATAGGTGTGGCGGTGGAGGGCTACCATGATGACCAAAGGTGTAGGTGATGACAATGACAGCGGTTGAAGATGGAGATAGTGGTGACTGGTGGGTGTCCAAACAAATAGTGATTTTATTCATTTTTTTCGTAATTTTAGTTTGGAATAAAATTACAATAAAAAATTACTACAAATATGATTTTTTTTACGAAAAAAGAAAAGTGCATTTAGAGGCACCCCAAGCAAACACCTCATTAGGTTTTGTGCAAATTTTTTTATTTTTGATTTTCTTGAAAGAATAAGCATTTTCCGTTGGGGAAATGTAGTTGCTTTGTATTTGTGAGGAGTGGTTCTACAATATTTCTTTAATCCAAACAGTCTTTTGTTTAATCCTCGCTTCGGTGCCTAAAACAGGAAACACTCCGGTCAGGAATGTCGAAATTAGTACTCCAACGGATAAGTTAGATGATGAAGGGTGATATGGAGGTGTAATTGACTTTATGGTGGTCAAGTCTAGCATTGAATAGTTTCTTTTTAGAGAACTTCAAAGAGACATTCTCGTATATAGAGTTTCGTTTACTAATATTGTATTTGATTCATGAATTTGAGTATGGATTTAGAAACATAAAGGAAAAAGATAAATGATTTGTGAAGAAATATAACTGGATTTCATACACTTTTTTTCTTTCACTTCCAAATTTCCTTCCTAAATCCATGAATCAAACATAACTTAAGAAAGAAAATAAATTTTAGCAATAATATTATTATGCCTACATTCATATAGTTAAAATATTAAAAAGTGTTTCATGAGTATTGTTTAATATTAGAATTGATATAAAAAGTGCCTTGAGAATAAATAAATAAATAATTTCAAAATATACATTAATTTTAAGAAAAATGCATTAAATTCAATAAAAAATATATTGTATTTTTAAATTTTTTGTCTTTTTCTTATATGCTAGGGACATTTGTTAATAAAATTAACATAAAAAATTATCATCTCATACGTCATGTTAGATTGGTTTAAAGGTCACTCATGTCTCTTACGTAAATGTTAGCTTGGTTTAAAGGTCCCCCTACTCATGTCTCTTATGGAAATTAACAAATGTGTGATGGTGAACACTCATCTTAACTTTCAAATAATTAATTTTATTTATTGATTTAGGTTTAACTACAAATAATAATTATATTAAACAATCACTACAGGAAAATCGCAAATTAGCGGCATTTTAAAAACGTTGCAAAATGCCAGGAAAACGCCGCAAAAAGATAAGACGACATTTAAAAAATTCGTCGCTAATATGGCTGCCGTCATATCTTTGTGGCGTTTTCAAAACGCCCCTATAGAGTTTAGACGACGTTTTTAAAAAAATGTCACTAATTTTTAACAGTTGTTTGACTATTTCCGTCAGAGTTAACTATGACGTAAGCAATGACGACATTTTGCGACGTTTTTATGAAAAACGCCACTTTTTCTTTGCTTTTAAAAAAAAATTCATAATTAATGATTTTTTTTACTGCTATTCAAAGCAAACCACCCATCCATCACCATTTTCAAAATATATAAAAATAAATAAAAAATAAAAAAATTACTAATATGGAGAACTCATTTTTCAAATTTTCATTTTTCAATTTTCCACAATCAAAAAAAAAAAAACCCCCTTTTAACACAATAAGTTAACTCAATAAATAAAAATAAAAATTGCTAATATTTTCTCATTTTAACGGAAAAAAAACAATAATATAGAGTGCGCTCTGGTATTTAGCTTCAAGTTAGCTTCAAGGGCTGCTCTATCGAAAAACTTCACCCCAGCTCATCATCTTGGCTCTGCAATAATAGAGCAAAGCATTACACTTCAACACACCCAATAAATCATATGTTCAAGAGAATTAAGGACATTTCTATAAATATCCATATAATCAGTAATTCAACATCACTAAAACATGTTGGTGAATAGAAACCAAGCTATACAACATCAATTTTCAGTCCTGTCAATAAGATCGTATATATTGAAAGCAAACCTAAAGCTTTTTGAGAACATCAACTCGCTTATGAATATAATTGCAAAAAATATATTTATAGAGAAGACTCTAAATTTATAACTGCAAAAAATATATTCAACCAGTAGATTTAACAATTACGTTGTCAAATTGTTCAAAATACATAGCCTCATACTAAATTTTCCCTTGTAACTCTTGCAAAGTAAAAGAAATCAAAAAGCCACAAAAGGAAAGAAATGCAGACCATCATAATGCCTGTCAAACAAATGGCATCTTTACATGCAACAATATCAAAATAATTCCAGAAAGAAAACAACTAGCAGCATTCTTATTCTTATACATAAGCACTTCAAAACAATCCAATTCTCATTACTGAATCCATAGTCAAGTTACAGCATTCTCACGACAACTTAAAAAATCATTAAAAAATACAAGTATGATGTGAAGAAAGATATGACACAAACAACAAATAATAAGATAGCAGCGGAAGGGTTAGATAACAACACACAGAAGCAAACAAATTTAACCAAGCTTTAGTGTTTTCACCCACATGGGTATTTTTAGATTAAATCCCTTCAATAACTAGAACATAATTTAAGTTGCAACTAGAATGAGGCAAGTATCATGGAAAAGACTTATATAAAACGACTCCAGATCCAAGAATAGATATCCATTCATATGTCATTATCATCAGTGTAATGACATAGCATATGAAGATCTCAATGTTCATCAAAACTGACTTAAACTATCAAAACTGACCTGAATACTTGGGAATGATGTATCTTCAACAAAGGACTGAAAAAGAAAGCCTCCTAAGAGCCCGGATCCGAAAACCATTATGTACCCGACAACTGCGATCATCAAATTTCAATTGTCATCTTTTGTTATTTGACTAATCTTTAGGCAGAAAATAATAATAATAATAATTTGGCCCACTCTAACAAATAAAATTAATTAGTTGAGACCAAACCGACAGCAGTCTTCACATTTGCAAAAATTGAAGCTACTAGAAAAGCCAATGAAATCTGCAAGTTTACGTAGATGAAATAAAACACAAATTGAATGCTGTAGTCATTGAGTGTGAAGAATTTCAACCTTGCATCAAAATCAACAGTTTTAAAGCAACTTGATTAAAAAAAGTCAGAAGAAATACAGTAGTCCATTTCTTGTCTTATTACCTATAACTGAGCCAAATAACACAAAACATAACATTTAGGCCAAATATATGACAAGAAAATAAGCATAAGTAATCATCCAATAAGGGCTAGTGCCAAGCCCATGCATTTTCATCATGATTCTTAGCTTTTGTTGCTTCTCGTAAACCAAAGATGTCAATATGTCCTGCATAAATAGGGAATATAATTGAAGTTTATTACCATATATAAGAATGAAACAAATAACATCTTCCTAAATAATATACCAACAGATATCAGATGCAATCATTTCATTGACTATAAAACACAACATGCATGCTTCAAATACTCTAATTCAAACAAACACCACTGTTGGTGAAAAAGAAGGGGGAAAAAAATACTCACAGGGAGTAATTGAAGAATGACCCATGTAAAGAAGAGTGGTCAAAGGACAGAAGCGAGATCTATCTTGATTTGGGTCTCAAGCTTGGGCATTTCGTTGACAAACTCGAATAGCATTTTCGTAGCAGGCCGAAGCAAAAACTGGAGGTAGGCATTTGAGGCCTATACATGTATGAATTGTAAAAGTTAATTCTCATGTTTGTCAATCAATGCAGCACTGCTTTACATTTTGCTACTAACCACTAACCAATCATACAGAGAATCAACTCTTGTTTGCTTAAAAACCATGAGGTGATGAGTAGGTAAAAAATTCCTACCATAAATGGAAAGTAAAACAATGCCCAAGTAAAAAAGAAAATTAAATAGCCACCACATCTAACTGTTAGCACTGGTCACTACTAAAAAAAACACTTTTTGATATCTAGCTCCATGTACAATTCAAAAAATAAAAAATGGCATAACTAACACCACCTACTCAAATGTTCAAATTAATCATTACAATTGCAAGACAGCAAGTCTGATATCTAGCTCCATGTACAAAGAAGTTCCAAAACTTCACCAACCCAAGTTCCAAAGATCCCAATAGAAAGATCAATTAGGAATGTGGGTAACAAAATTGTTTCCCAAAAACAAGAACCATACAGAATTCCAAACAGTAGAACTGGATAGCTTATCCAGCTGTCCAAACACCATCAAGATCGCAAAACATGACCTATAGGTGATGCCATAGTAGACAACGAAGTATATAAAATCTCAAAATTAGAATCCGGCAAAAAAAAGACAAAACCTACTAAGCTCCACATTCCATGAAATAACATGAACATAATCCACAACAATGCTGAGAATCTAATTAATCATAATAATTTAATAAATGAACATAATCCACAGCACAGACAAGGAATGTCAATATAAAGGCTCAACAGTAAATAAATAAAAATAACACGCCAAGAAGACTGAAATTATCAACATTTGACCCCATTGAATGACCACAAGGAATAATTTTAGCCAGGTTAAATCCAAAGAGAAAAAAATGCTCCAATCCAAGCTTGCAAATTGAAACAATATTTTACACATTAGCTTCTGTATCTTTAAAATAAAATGATACATATATAGTTCTATTGTACCTAATAGGACCTCATTAAATTTGGAAATCAACCAAAACATTGAAGAGAAAAAGAATGACAAACCAAAAACAAAGAACAAAGGCTAAAAGCAGCTTTTTTCAACAAAGAAATGTAAGTATGTTCATACCTTTTTCTCCACCTTTAATCGGGCAATCAAGCCATGTTGTGCAGAGAGGAAAAGCTGGAATGATGATATCATGGTGAATGTACATGTTTGAATCACCATCAGCAGGGTCCTCATAAATCCAAAGCTATTTGTACACATTGAGCTCACCAAATAAACTGGCTGGCTAATATAAGAAGAGATGGGAGAAATGAAACTATTTATTCTCCAACTAAGTACTACATGCCTTAAGATGGTTGACATCATCTTCGTTACGAGCACACACTATGACAGCATCCTCAGTTGTTATGGTCATGTCCTCAATCTCTTCAGAGTCATCATCCTAAAAGGGCAAGGAAATAATAAGACAGAGAATTCCATTTCCTTCAACAAAAACAAAAGAAGTAACAAAAGTCAAACAATAATGTACAACATTGGTCAAACAAACTTACATTCTGATCCTTCAAATACGGGTCCATGTCATTACTTGGATAATAAGCATCCCCAATTCCCGTGCCAATCAGCTTAACACCTGCAACAACCAGGAAACATATGCATGCTTGCTTAAAAGTTCATTTGATACTTTTTGCACATAAATAAAAAAAAGGGACAGTTGACCAAATAATTATAATGCTTCAAGATTAAGCCATGCCTTCAAATATACAGAATCAAAGAAACTATTCCCCATTAGAATTTAAGAAAACAGGAGAGGGTTACCATCATTCTCTTCATCATAGTGTTCCATGTCTAGTTCTTGCAAAGAATCTGCTATGTCCTGAAAAGGAACTGAAGTGGTGCTCAAGGAGGCTTTGCCAAGTGCATCTGCAGCAACTAATGCACGGGCAACTTCATCACCCTGTTTAGCAGCATCAACAACCATATCTTCATCATGGTCCTTATTTTCACTCTCTTCACTGCAAAAGAATCAGAAATACACATAGGTATATAGTAGACCAAAATTACATAAAATCCCATTCTTTTACCGCAATAAATTACTTTGTCCATGGAACTAAATAGTATCCTTGTATAAAGAACAAAATATTAGAATACAGGAGGGGGTGAGGGAACACGGTTATAAATAAGAGGTGCACTTCTGTATAATCATTTTCCTTTTCACATTTTTATTTTAAATTTTTTTGGTAACACATCATGTAATGTCAAGAAGCTAATCACAAATTAACATCCACAAGGACAAGAAGAGCTGATTCTGTCATTCCAAGTTACAATCATAAGAAGAAACAAGAGAGATGGGTGGAGAATGGGGGGCAAATGGCATCTAAAGTCAACTGATTTAGTTGCAAAATGTCTTTTTAATCAATGATACTGTATACAAAATTACCCAACAGAATAATATTCAGCTAAATTGAAAGAAGTGAGGATGTAAAAAGTTTTACCTTCTCTCAAAAGTCTTGCTGTTCAAAATCTCTTTAATTTCCTCTTTTGAAGGAGGTTCAGCCACAACTGGGATAGACCTTGAGACCCCTTTGGGGACCCAAGAAATAGCTGCTATCATATTCTTTAGACCAAAGGTCTATCTGGTCTATCAACAAACAAGAAAAGAATCTTTTCAAAATATAACTCCCAAAAAACATACAAATGAGAACTCTTACTAAAAGTCACAAAAACACAAACTATAAACTAGAATCGATCTTCAACTAAAACTATCTATTTGAAACCAGAATGCAAAAGTAACACAGAGCTACCAAGCATGTTACAATAGGGCCAATTGTGGAAATAAAGAATAAGAAAGCCAGTGGTGAAAACTCTGTTGACTGTTGAGTCCAAAACACAATGCTATAGCAAGCTTATCAAACATAATTTGGCAAAATCAAAACTCTAATGCTGTGTTTGGTTGATTGAAATGAGATGGAATGGAATGATCATTCCTTTACAATGGTATATTCCGTTTGCAATGTGTTTAACAGACATGGAAATGAACAATTTGATGGAATCATTCATTTCATTTCATTCCATCGAACCAAAAACTATTTGACAGCGAAAACCTCATTATATCCTAAATTTCGAGAAATTGAAGCTATCAATCTTTAGGGTAAAGTTCTATCAATTAGAGAAAGATCGTCCAAAATACGAACAGAGAATCTGTAAAAAGAAAAACATGGTGCTTATACAAATACATGTATGTATAAGTGTATGTATATGTATATATATATATATATATATAAACATGTATCTATATGCAGTTGAGAAAATAGATGTAAGAAAAGGGTTACCGGAGAGAGAGAGAGAGAGAGAGTCGGACAGAGGGAGAAGCGACTGGACTGCGAGAGAGGGGAGCTTTTTGTGAGTTTGGGTTGTGGAAAAAGATCTTGAGACTGATTACAAAACAGGAAAGAAGAAATGGAGAAAAGCCTATCATTTCATCAGCTGGTTTCCTCTTGCTCCGACTCGATCAGACTCGATCTTGGTCCTTGTCTCGATCCCGATGATCTTGATCCTTCTTCACTCCTCAGTCTCATAACCCCATCGATTTGTGCAACTCAACCGAACCATCTTCCTCTACAAAATCATTAGAATCAGAATCAAGAAAACCAAAAAAACCATCAAGAAATTTCAAACAAATCGATGCAAGAATCAATGGATTTAGAATTAGATCTGAACCCTGGTGAATCTCTCAAGAAGCACGAGGAGACAGAGAAAACCCCAGATCTAGGACAGAGAGAGAAAACGATAGAGAGAGATGAAGAGAGAAAGCAAAATGACTGAAAGACAAATGGGGGCAGAGGGACACGGAACACCGTTATTAAGTGGAACACGCGTGTCTTTAATTTCACTTTAGGTTTTGCACAGCGTTTTTCAAAAAAACATTGTCTAAAAAATGTGATTATAGACCAATTTTGTTGTAGTGAATCTAACATATAGCGGTTGGTACTTGTGAAATTCACATAAGTAAAACTAAAATAAAATATTTATTATATATTGTGTGTCACTAAAGTATAAAAGTATTCTTTATTAAAATTAAGGTTTAAGTCTTATTCTTTTCATTTATTTAATTTAATTTTTTTAAATAGAAAACAAAGAGCACATGGCATAAACCCATTACATCTAGCCTGATTGGTGATCATGACTTTCCTTAGTATTTAGTCCTAGGGGGAGGTTATATGTTTAACTCTTCCTATGAGAGATGAATTAAAAAGGCAAATACTTGATACTTTGCAACGAGTGAGGAGATTAACTCCTATAGGTATTAATTTAACAACAAATAATTAACTTTCGTTGATAAAAAAAAAAGAAAAGAAAAGAAAAGAAAAGAAAAGAAAGAAGAGTATATGGCATGAGATGAAGCCATGGGCACCAAGTGAGTTCTTCACTTTACATAATAATATGGTATAGATATATATTGCACCAAAAACCTCAAAATAGAAAAGTGCACTGATATTAAGGCTTCGTTTAGGAAGAAGGGTTGGGTTGGGGCTATTTTAGCCACAAAAAGATAAAATAGATTTTTTAGCCCAATAAGACAAAACATCACATTCAATCCGTAATTATTACATTCATTCTCTCACAAAAAGTCAAAAAAATCATTCCCAAACGAGACTTTTTAGTCTCAGGTTAAAATAACCAAAAAATCAAAAAATCAAAAAGTCAATCCACTTCGCAAACCAACCCTAAAATTACAAAACTAAAACACAAAATCAATCACAAAAATATAATAATACTAAGACAAATGTAATCATTGAAACATTATTAAAGTTTTAGTAGGTTAGAGTTTGAAGCAAGATTCATTCATTCTTCTTGATAGAGTTTTCGTCTAACCAATCTATGACTGTGAAATGCAATTGTTCATATTTTCAGAGTCCCGTCAGCTGACTAACTCATCTCTCTGTATATATTTGCGATTGATACATATAATAAGTGAGTAACTTAAACAAATAAAAATAAAATAAAATATTCATTATATACTATTATATATTACATAAGTGATAAAAAAAAATTTATTTTTTTTTCCTTAGATAGAGTCCCAATCTTCTTATTTAGGAGAAGCAAGTGAAGACTGAACTTTTTGTTTGACATAAGAAAAAAATAAATTCAAACTAAAGTTTGTCTTTTTTGTGTGGCATAAGGGGAAGCAAGTTCAAGTTGAATTCAACACGTGGCATAAAAAAGTAGTAAATGAAAGTTGGACTTATATTTTAAATAAAAAAATAAGAAACAGGTGACATAAAGACTTAGACACCAAACTTAACTTGCACTTATTATTATTATTATTATTATGTGGATATAGATATAAATAGAGTACACCGCAGTCAGGATATCTCCGATGACAAATGTTATTAGGCAAATGTTATAATAATATTTGTTATTTTTATAATTTGACAATGAATAATAGTAAATTGTCAAATTATAATAATAATACTTCAATGGTCACATTTTGTTTTGGCAAATCTTAACTAACTTTCTCTTCAATTTTGTAAGTGTTGTTTAGAAATAGATTTTTTAGTAATTTTTTTATTATTTATTTTTTGTCTTTTGTGACCTTTTTTAATTTAAAAAAAAAAATAAATATTTACATTTTACCCGACTAGACAAATATAAAAAAATTACAAAAATTGAAAATTTGGAATTTTTAAAATATAATTCACCCCACCAAAAAAAATAGACGACTACAAAATTAAAAAAATAATAATTTATTAACTATATTAAAATTACATGGACCACTATATTGCATTGCAAAATCAACATTTATGTTTGGTTTGGTTTTGAGAGAGTAGTTTTTAAAAATTGTTTTGGGGAGAGAATTTAGAATTTTTTTTGATTTGTTTGGTTGTGTATTTTGAAAGTAATTTTGGAGTTTGAGAGTTTGGAATGATTTGATATTTTGTTGTAATTGAGTAGACGTGTGTGTGAGAAAAAATGATTGAAAAGGAAAGAGAAGGGAGAAAAAGTGATTGATTGATGTGTAAGAAAGAGAAAGTGATTTTGGAAAAATTACAAACCAAACAAATTTTTTTATAAAAAATTCCCAAAATCACTCTACAAAGTCAAACCAAACATACCTTATATTTAAAAAGAAATAATAAAAGTTACATTAACAAATAAATGACATTGTAAAATTAAAAAATATATTCTCCTATAATTATTCATTAAGAGGCAAGGAACACTACAGGAGAAAGCACATTTGGTGACCAAATTTCCCGACTAAAAAAAATTTAGTCGCTGAAAGTATAGCTTTTGGCGACTAAAAAACCATTAGTAGCCAAAAGTAAATATTTTTGGCGACTAAAAAAATTTAGTAGCCAAAAGTATAGTAATTGGCGACTAATATTCTGTTTGGTTGCCGATATATGGCTTTTACTGACTAAAAAAATTTTAGTAGCCAAAAGTTAGGCCCTTTGGCGACTAAAAAGAATTAGTAGTCAAAAGTGAGGTATTCGGCGACTAAATTGATGTTTGGTCGTCAAAAGTGAGGCTTTTACCGACTAAAAAATTTTTGATAGCCAAAAGTTAGGCCCTTTGGCAACTAAAAAAAATTTAGTAGCCAAAAGTGAGGCCTTTACCGATGAAAAAATTTTTAGTAGCCAAAAGTGAGGGTTTTTGGCGACTAAAAATAATTTAGTAGTCAAAAGTGAGGCATTCGACGACTAAAAAGAAGTTTAGTCGCCAAAAGTAGTAATTTTAGCACGGGAATTTTATTTTTAACGACTAAAAAATTGTTGGTAGTCAAAAGTATAGAATTGGCGACTAAAATTATGTTTAGTCGCCAAAAGTGGTCTCTTTTTTTTTCTAATAAATAATTTATTTTTACATAAATAATATTCAATAAAAAATAATTATCTTTATATATATACTTTTATATTAATACGGGTCTATGTATTATATAAATAATATATGTTGCATATATAATCATATGGTGTTATGGAGGCGTAGTGGAAAGAGGGTGTTGTTATAAGGTTTATAGTATGGGAGGTTGATGGTTCGAATCTCCACAAGAGCAGAGTGTAATTTTTTTTTCACGAAATCACTTTTGGCGACTAAAAGGTTTGGTCGCCGATTCCTTGAGTATTGACGACTAAAACATTGGTCGGTAAATGTATAATTTCAAAAAAATATAATTGACTATTGGCTACCAATAATTTAGTAGCCAAACATTGGCCCTTTGCCGACCAACTAAAATTTAGTAACTAAAAGGTAGGTTTTGTCGACTAAATAAAATAGTAGCCAAATGTTTCATTTTCAACGACCAAACAAACGTTTAGTCGCTAAAACATTCGCCGACAGGGTTTAGGCGACTAAGTTGGCGACAAAAAAATTTAGTTGCTAATTGGTTTTGGCAACTAATATTTTGGTAGGCGAAACTATTATTTTGTGTAGTGGAAAATAGTAATTTTTGGTGAGAATCTCATTTTTGCGCCTTATGAAATACGCTTTCGTCTGAGGATCCAAATGAAAAATGTCCATAGTCATTATCAAATGTTCTTCATTTTTGATCTCAAGTTCTTTCATCTTTTACAAATATTCTTCATTTTTGATCTCAAGTTCTTTCATCTCCAACAATACTTGAGCCATTTTTTCTTCTCTTTCAAGTTTTTTCATTTCATTCTTAGTCAGGTGTTGGTTAAATGCCTCCAACAAATTGTTAAATTTGTGGATTTCAGCGTCAACAACTTGACTTTTCCAAAATAATTCTTTTATAGATTTCCTACCCATAGGCCTTTTATCCCTTACAAAGACATTATCCTCACCAATTGAATTATTACCAACAGTTGGATTGTTACAACACTTGGACTGCAATCGTCTTCAAGAGAAATGCAGTTTCCATTAGGGAATCGGGAATTGAATCGGTAAATGGCGTATGTATCCTTGACTTGACTGTGTTCGTAGGAGTTATATCTTGCGACCTGATATTGTTTTGCAATACTTAACAACAATGTTCAAAAGTAATTTTTTTTTTTCATCTTGATGGTATAAAAGTTTTGCTTCAAGCATCTGTATAGATAAAATATTAAATTAATTATTTAGTTAATTTTTATACGATACAAAATAAAAAAATCTTATTGTATCAACTTGAGGCATCCCACTTAGGTGAAGATTTTCGACTTGCGTTAAATACCCACGAAATTTGTTGGAACATTTCATGATTATACCCCATCGAGATTGGATGGACACTTGTGTTCTTGATTGATCATTCTGAAGCAAGCAATAATTTTCGTAAATTCTTTCCCAAAAGTGAGTATACGATTGCAAATTGCCAGCAATTGGGTCTTCAGAAATGTGACACCAAGATTTACAAATTGTCACATCTTTATCAATGGTTAATGATTTTCCTCTTTTTGTTTTTGATGAACCTTCCATAATGATTGTGTGAAAAAACTAAAAAGAAAAATGTAATTTCGGAAGTTTTCTGTGAAATGAAATTGAGATAAAGAGAGGAGAAAAGAAAAATGTAATTTGAAATGTTTGCTGTGAGATGAAATTGAGATTGAGGGTTTCTATTTATAGAAATACAAAATATGACCGTTTGCAGATAATAGCCGTTGAGACCAAAAAAAAAAAAAAAATACAACCGATTAATTTATAACTGTTGTTTTGTACATTTTTTTTAAAGGAAAAAAGAGCACAACGGCTCCTTTGTATTTCCAAGACACCCTCGCCACCGTCCACCTACCCACAATCCAATGGTTAAGATCAAGCATCTAGAATCATGCATTTTATGCATTCCAAGACACCATCTTTCTCTCTTGCATCCAAACAAGTCGGAAGTGAGCTTCTTTCTCTCTCTCTCTCTGGTGTTCCATCTTCATCCACAGCAGAGACAACTTGCTACCCCTTTTCTCTTTAGGGTCGAGACTAGATCACTTACTAGGGCTGTTCAAGATCAACAAGTCATGCTTTAAGACCTTGTCAAAGCATCGGAGCGTCAAAGTTTGAGCTTTCGAACGAGACAAAGGTACTCTGAAGCCCCTCATCCTCCATTGTCCACCTGATTCTTCAACCTGTTCACTTGTGCTTCCTCTGTGTTGCTCACCATCTTCACCAATTCCTTCAAAGATATATCATCTCTCTCTCTCTCTCTCTCTCTCTCTCTCTCTTACTGATTTCTATCATCACTACCAGTGCAAATCACCCATCGCCGATGGAACAAGCCTTAGAGGTCAATGAAGGTTGGGATGAAGAACAAGTTCATCAATCATGCTGGAATTCAGGTATTTATTTTCTAAATTCGTTTCAGAAATTTATAGAAATTTGTGAAATTTGAGTTTGATTTGTTTTAAATTGTTTTGGAATTTGGGAAATTTGTAATTTGTTCTTGATTGGAATTTGTGAAATTTGTGAAACTAGTTTTTGAATGATCATTCTGAAACTGCGGATAGATTTTGTATTTGGGAATTCTGTTTTTTTCTCAATTCTGGTGAACTTTGCAAAAATAAACAAATGGTGAACATTTTGTGATAAAGGAATTCTATTTTTTTTTTTTACAAAAATATTGAAAATTTTTTTAAAAAAATTCAAAGATTTTGAAAGGTTTTCCTGGTGAATTTATTTTGTTTTTTCAATTGATTTGGAGCCAAAATCTGTTGATCTATGAAGAGGTGGCATGTTTGGCACTTGCTAATCTTTCTGTCAAATTTGACAATATAAATGACATCTACTATGTTTGACAAGAAGAATAATAGCCCATTGAAGATCTCTTTTTGATTACTCTTACTAAATTATAACTTTGACGAGCAAAGATTCTCTGCTTGATGTCTTTACTAGCCTCTCTTCTTATAACTATTAAAATTTATTTTAAGAAAATTGTTAAATTCTTTTTGAAATGAATCTTGACCATTATAAAGGAGCGACTAAATAAAATTTTTTGAAATGAATCTTGACCATTATAAAGGAGCGACTAAATAAAAAAAAGATAAGAAAAGAATCCTGGCTCAACTTTGACAGCGCCTTTAATAGTTCCATTAAATATGCTCCCAGTGACCCAAAAGGCCACTTTGGATTTTGTTACGCACGCATATACCCTAATTATTACATGCTTTAAAAAGCACAGCTTGATTTTTATCTGATTCTAAGGTTAAGTTTGGTAATTTAAAAATAATTTATTTTTTTATTTTTTTTTATTACACTATTTATATATTTTTTTATACATCTTTTTATAAAAAGATAAAAAATACACTTATTTAGATCATTCTAAATAATTCCTAAATTATTATTATTTTTACCGCAATTTGTGAACTCTAAAACCTCACATCAACTAAGATCCACTCATGATTTGGCTACCAATATCAGCGTTCTTTTATGAATAAAGTTATATGGATTACTTAGCGCCCGTTTGGTAATTATTCTGTTTTTAATTTTTAATTTATATTTATAAAAGTCTAAAAAATTATTATAAAAATTTGTTTATTAATTTTTTTAGTTTATAAATGGTTGTCTCAGTTTATAAATTTGAAAAAAAAGTATAAACTCAAAAAATGAGTTTACGTTTTCAGTTTTCAAATTTTTTTTCAATTATTTTTTTTTCAAATAATTTATTTTCAAATTATTTTTTTAAATAATTTTTTTTTTCAATAAATTTTTTTTCAAATATTTTTTTCCCCAATTATTTTTTCAATTAATTTTTTTTTCAAATATTTTTTTTCTCAATTTTTTTTTTCAATTATTTTTTTAATTAATTTTTTTTCAATTAATTTTTCCCAATTATAATGTGTGTGATCCCATTGTCATAAATAATAAAAATAAATATAAATATTTTAAGCCTGAACAAACAAATTTTTTAGTTTATGTTTTTAAATTTTTTTAAACATTTTGTTCAAACCAAACGCGTTTGTAATTTATGTTTTTCTAAATATAAACAAAAACCAATTTATAAAATTTTTGTAAAAATAAACCAAAAACGTAAATGTTACCAAATGCTACGTTGGTGTATTAATAGATAATGTAATATAATTTTAAAAATTTTAAATTTTTATAATTTGTATAATAGGTAGAGTTTATATATTTAAAATGGCAATAACATACTATCGGTCGTGCTAGGGAGCTCGAAAATGAGCTCCCCGAATCCCCCTAATTTTTTTTTTTGTTTCAGAAGCAGAAAATCAGAAGGAAGAAGGAGAAGAGAAGGAAGGAGGAAGGAGGAACGAGGAAGGAGGAGGAGGAGGAGGAGAGGAACTGGAGGAGGCCATAATCACAGGGGAGGAGGAGGCGGAGGCGGAGGCGGGGCTGCGACGGCGGGGCTGGGCAGAGGCGGGGCTGGGCTGGGCGGCGATCGGGCTGGGCTGGACGACGACGGGGACGACGAGCTGCGACATCCTGGCGACGAGCTCTTCCCTGCGACGGCGACGAGCTGCGACCTGCCTCTCCCTCTCCCTCTCTCTTTCTCTCCCTCTCCCGGTCTCAGAGCTGCATGAAGAAGACGAGGGAAAAAGGGGAAAAAAAGAAAATGCCCAAATGATGGCTTCAATGATGGCGGTTTGGCTTCAATGATGGCTTTGGCTTTATTCTAGTCAATCTGTATTCTTTTCTTGTGTACTACATAGCCCAAGAAGTTTCCAAATGATATGCCAAAAGCACACTTAAGAGGGTTGAGTTTCAACTTGAATTTTCTCATTCTTTCAAAAGCTGCTTCTAAGTGAAACAGATGCTCTTCCATGGATTGGGATTTCACTACAATGTCATCAATATAACACTCTAAATACCCTCCAATGAGGTCATGAAAGATAGTGTTCATGGCCCTCTGATATGTAGCCCCAGCATTCTTCAGGCCAAATGACATTTTAACCCATTCGAATGTGCCAATATTCCCAGGACATCTGAATGATGTCTTGTGAACATCTTCTTCTGTAATGCAGATTTGGTTATAACCGAAGTGCCCATCCATCATTGATAAAATTTGATGCCCTGCTGAACTGTCTACCAACAAATCCGCTACAGGCATAGGATACTCATCTTTGGGAGTTGCTAGATTTAAGTTTCTGAAATCAATGCATACCTTCATTTTACTATTTTTCTTAACTACAGGTACAATATTGGATAGCCATTCAACATACCTGTCTGTCCTAATAAAGCCTGCCTTGAGTAGTCTAAGAATTTCCTCCTTAACTTTCTGAATCACTTCTGGACTCATTCTTCTTGATTTTTGCTTGTATGGCTTGAAATTAGGTCTCATAGGGAGCCTATGTTCTACTAGTGACCTATCTAATCCTAGTAGTTCATTATAAGACCATACAAAACAATCTTTATATTTCTTAAGAACAACCAACAACTGGTTCCTGTCAAGAGCATTCAACCAGGCACTTATGTAGATGGGCTGTTGTATAGAACCTTCTCCTAAATTTATTTCTTCTAAGGGATCTTGTATCTGAGAACTTACTGAAGCTCCTTCTTTGATTGCTTCTGAATTCGAAGCAATCTCCTTGCTTTGTTCTGCTCCCAGGTTCTTTGATTCAACATCTTTACCCTCCTCCTCATAGACAAAGTCTGTCCATAAGGCTTCTTCTTCCTGTATCTCCTGGACTTTTGTTTCAATGTCCAATGCACAGATTTATCAAGAGCCAAAACTCTGGCCTGTTGCTGCTCCTGCTTGCAGCCAATTATCATGGCTTCTTTCTCTTGCTCTTGCACTTTCTGGACTATTGATTTTACATCCAATATTGAGAACTTAATTAGAGCCAAAGATTTGGCTTCTTGGGCTTCATTTCTTTGCCTACAACCAGGCATCATTGTTATCCTTAACGACAACCTCTTCATCAGCACTCTCCTGGACTAAGTGCTTCAGGTGTGTCATTTTCTCATCAGCCGTCACTTCGGCTGAGCCATCAGGTTTTCTCAGTATACTGAGTGGTATCACTTCCTCAATATACAATTTAGCCTCCGCGAAGTCTACACAGGCTATGAAGGGTTGAGGATCTGCATCAATTTCCTCTGTCTCTCCATTGCCCAAGGCCATCATTATTTTCTGATGCAAAAAGGAAGGCACACACTTGTTAGTGTGAATCCAATCTCTACCAAGTAAAGCATTGTACTTAGCATTGCTGTCGATAACGAAGAATGCCGTCATGTAGTCCCTGGTTCCCACACTCAAGTTGATGGGCAGAATTCCTTGAGCCATCTGTTTGTCTCCAGCGAAGCCAGCAATGGTTGTGCTGGTTAGGATTAACCTGGGGTTCTTTTTTCCTAGTTTCTTCAAGGAAGATTTTGGTAGTAAGTTCACTACTGCCCCATTATCCACCAAGACTCGGTTCAATTGTATCCCATTGAAGAAGGCCTTGATATACAAAGGCTTGACATGCTGTGTCATAGAATTCGAGGGATACTCAAAAGGATATGAGAGGTTGATACTCACTTCTTCTTCACTCGCATATTTAGTTTCCATTGGGGTAGCCATTCCGGATTCACCTTGCACCATACTCACTTGTGAGTCTTCACTAGAGACTGGAATTGGGTCCATTTCTTGACCCCCTTGGTTCTCATCTCCAGCTTGGAATTCATGCGGTAATATGTGTACCATATTACTGATACTGGGGGAAACGAGCCAAATTGGATGGCTGGCTGTGCCTGTTTCTCCTCTTGGCCACCTTGTTTAGTTACTTCAGAAGCATCTTCCATGCTGCATTCTGGCACTTCATACTTCGAATGGTCTTTTTTGATTGGTTTTTCAACCAAAAATGTCTGTTTAGCCATGAAGGCTTCGAATATTTCTTCCTCAACCACTTCTTTCTTTTGGCCTAGGTCAAGTTCTTCCTCTGTCTCGCTATCACTCTCCATCAAAGCCTTCTCCAATCCTGCTAGACTGGACTTCTCTCTGGCTTTTAATTTAGAGTGAACTTGGGCCAATTGTTCTCTACTACAACCCATTTTGTCTTGTAGAGTTGTTTTTGGAGTATGGTCTGACTTTGGATTCTTTTTTCCTTCTGTCTGGACCAATGACGAGTTTTCTCCACTTTTTTTCAGGTCTTTCTGGTACTGAGTGTACCTACGCTGAATCTTTCTCCTTTGTGATCTAGAAATTACGGGGACCATATCTGGTTCCTTCGTTTTTGGGTGTTTAAGCAATACCCAATTGTTTAGAGCTACCAAAGGAGGCTTGACCATCCTACCTTGGTTTCCAACAACATCTCTTTGGGTAGACATTTTCTTAGGTTTGTTCTGCATCACAAACTAATCTGGAACTCTAGGTACCCACGAACTTACTGACTCAGCTGTTGAACTGTTTCTTTCCTCCTTTGAAGCCATCTTTGAAATTGGCTGTGAAGGCCACTGCTTGGCCCTGACTTCATGTTTTGGGCCTAACTCAGGCCTTTGATGAAGGTAGCCACTTTCTGTCCTGCGTAAGGCTGGTCTAGGGGGCCAATTTCTAGCTTTGATCCCATAACCTGAGCTTATTTCAGTCCTTCTTTCAGGATGATTGCCTTCTACTCTGTAATAGTTGGCAGGTCTGGACTCATGCATAGGCCTCTTACCCTTGAATTGCACTTTAGTAGCTGTTGATTCAGCTATGAATGGCTGCTGCCTGGGAGCAGTCGGATATGGCCTTTTGTTATAAGCGCTGATTGGTTTAGGATGTCTCTGCATATCCCTATAGTATTAATTCCCATCAATTGGGAGCCCCTTCAACCACTTATAGCTCAACCTACACCTTGGACACATTCTTTGGATAACTGCTGCCTCTAAGGAATCATCATCCAGTACTTCTTTATCAGAGTCTTTTCCCTGACTTGTAGAACCTTGTCCAACAATTGGCAGACTTCTAGTGTCTTTCTTAATAGTAGCCTGGCTAGCAACATGCATTTGCACATTGACCTCTTCCAATTCCTGCAGAGATAAATTCTGGAAGTCTGGTACAACAACATTAGCTGCACTTTCTCCAACTTCTGGAAATGGATTACTGTTGATCCCCATGGCCTTTTCTGCTTTAGCTGGAAATTTTAGACTTCCTTTCCAAATTTGTTCCTGGATCCTGTCTCGAAAAATAATACAGTTTTTAGTCGAGTGAGACCAAAAATTATGCAATTTACAATACACTTTTCCTTTAAGTTCATCTGGAGATGGAATTTTGACTCCCTTTGGTAACTTAAGGAAGTTGGCCGCAAACAAATGATCAAAAATATCATCTGCCTTAGTTAAATCGAAAGACTAATTCCTATGAAGGTCTTTCTTTTTAAACTACTGGTCAATTGTTGTATCCTTATGAATTAATGCCTCACAGATCACAGGTTCTTTCCCCACAATCTCTGTTCCATCAATCTCATAATTAGGATCTCTATAATATGTCTTGTACAATGTATTATTTCAATCTTGTTCTTCCTCTAATAATGCTTCATACCCAGACACCTTATACGTTAGTTCCACTAAGTCTCTGAACTTAGTTGAGTCAAACTTCTTTCGAAGCCTAAACTCTAAGCCATTTTGAGCCAATCTCACAAATTCTGGCTCTGGCAGGATAACTCTACATTTGTTTCGTGCTCTTTTAAATCTGGCAATAAACTGAGTAGCCTTTTCATCAGGCCTTTGACTCAATCTTGCCAAGTCTGCCATGGAAACCTCTGACTCCGATTGCAAGAATTGGGTATGAAATACCGCTTCCATTTGTTGCCACGTTTGGATAGAGCCAGTTGTAAGGTTAATATACCATACAAATGCTCCCCCAGTTAGAGGATTTGGGAATAATCTTAATTTCATATAGTCATTATTAGTAAATTCACCGCATTGAGTAGCAAACTTAGCAATATGCTCCACTGTTAGCTGGTTTCCATTCCCATAAAAAAGGGCAAAATCTGGTACCCTGAAACCTCTTGGGTATCCATGTACCCTGTCTACCCATTCTAGGTACGGTTTCTTGTACACAGGAGTTTGGACCCCCCGAGCCATCGGTCTACACATCTCTCTAACAATATCAGCAATTTGGTCCCTAGGGACCATATTTTGTGCCTGCTAAACCACTACTAAAGGAACAAACATAGGATTTGGTGGAAAACCTTGTGCTTGGGGTCCTCTTGGTCCATAGGGTGGTATATTTGGGACTAGTTGTCCCTGTGGTGTCGGTTGCTGTTGGTGGTGTGGGTAACCCCTTTGAGCCTGTCTTACGAAAGGATCTGCGAAAGGTGCTGGAATAGGTGTTGTGTCTCTTCCATTTGTAGGAAAACCTTCCAAACCCCTGGGTATAAATTTGAATAAAGGATTAGTAAATCCCCTTGTGCCAGGTATGGCTTCGAACATGGGGTTTGGGACCATTCTTATGCTATTTTCTTGTACTAGACCCGATCCACCAACTTACATGGCTTCACTGCTAAGTATTGATGCATTTTGACCTGCCATAGGCCTCGAAATAGGTTCATACCAAGACTGGAGTGATAGTCTTTCATAGTTTTGAATACTAGTTTGACCACTAAAATGTCCATTAATTTGCATAGGCTGTTTATCTTTAACCAATCTTTGCTGAGGGACATTTTAATTTTCCTCCATGTGTCTTGTGTTTGTTGGCTGGTGGGTATTCATTCGATCCAAAAAGGATAATGTCCATCTTTCCATTGTGCTCATTAACTGCTGTCCCATAGCATCTACTAGGCCACCCCATGGATTCATTGGTTGAGTAGATGGAACAGTGGATGGTCCAATTCCTTGGCTTCGTCTAATATTCTGAACATGTGGTAGTTGTTCTGAAGTGCTGGTTTGTTTGACCATAGGTTTTGATGAACTAGGTGCTTCCACAAAATGTGTTAACACATTATCCTCTGGATTGGGCACTTCTAACTCTCCTTCCACGCCTTCTTCCAAGCGTTCATTTTCTCATTGTCTCCTACGTCTAGCTATTTCAATTAGTCCCACCGGGCGTGCCAAAAATATATGTTGGCTTTTTGGCTTTCGAAGGTTATTATTGTAATTGCGAGCGTGCTAGCAAGGATCAATCAGTCCTTACAGAAAATTAATTGCCAACCAATTATCAGACAATTGTGTTTTAGTTCTTTCAGCCTCACTGAAGAGGACTTTTACTGGTGGCTTGATTTAAGAGAATTAAGCAAAATGACAATTAAATGAAGAACAGTTGAAGCATTTCATTAAAATGAAAAACTTACAATGATCCAAACTCAGCATCGTAGAGGTTTACAGCAACAATCTACTTGAAACTACTCCTATGAACGAAGTGCAGTGCAAGAATTTAAAATACAGGAATGTAAAGAACAGGAAATGTAAGACTGGAAATGTAAAATCTAGATAGAAAAATAATAAGTATAATAAGACTGGTTTTTTGGATCTGAGTCTGGGGCTCTTTTTTTAGGCCTCCTCTGCTATTTATACTTCTCAAGGATGACCATCGAACTGTATTTCCAACCGTCAAACTACTCCTCCATGATCGCTGATCATGTTGCCTTATAATTATCTCCACTGTGCCATCATTTGCAGTTAGGTTTCCCTCCTAAATTTGAATTCAAATGTGGGTAACTGTTAAAGTCACATCACCTTACATCTCTTTGTTGATCCATTGCTACTCAGATCTCGTAATAACCAATACTATCTACCACGTGTACGACCAGGATCGAAGACTTGAATAGTCTTCCTGTATTACCCTTATTCTGCCACGCGTCAAATTGTAATTGGCTTGTACAAAATATGTAGCCAATAGGTGGGTTCAATAGTTTTTAAAGAGAGGATGGAGATCAGTTGTCAGTGAGAGGAAATAGAAATGAGGGCGAGAGGAGGTGGCCGGATATTGTCGTTGTCAGTGGAGAAGTCATCATTAGTCGGTGAGAGGAAGAAGGAGGAGAGCGAGAAGGGATTTGTCTTGGCAGAGATGAAAGAGAAGGAGAAAGAAAAAAGAGAGCGTGGGTTGTTTCCTTACGCACTGTGTTCCCCGTCATTAGAGATATATTAGTGGTTTTGAGTTAGAGGTATGAAGCATTTTTGAAATGTTAAACTGGACAAATTCAATTCAAATCAGTTTGGATCCACCCCTAATAAAAAGTTATTTAAGCTTAAAATGAAGATTGATTTGATGGAATCTCAAAATGCTGTTTTTGGCTAAGCTATTTTTTTGGGGTCAGCAACTTGTAACTTCTCCAAAAAAGAGAATCAGGCAAGAATGTAGAGTGAACAAGTCAACAACCCAAGCAATTTACAAAATTTGGGCAATGGAGCTGGGAGTTGGCCTAACTAACAGGACCATAATGCTCCAACATCTGTGACTATTTTTTATTCCCAATATTTCTTTTTTTATTTTTATTTTAAGATTGCAATTTAATTTAAGATTTAAAATATATATATATATATATATGAAAAGAAAAATATGACGAAATTTTGGATTATATTGCATTTACTTTTTTATTTATTTATTTTTCCCTCTATAATTCTTATCAAATTATTGATCTAAGCACAATCTTAAACAAAATGTTGCACACTAACTCTTTTTCTTTTTCTTTTTTCTGTTCTTCTTATCAACAAAACACAAGTGACATGGAGCGGTTAAGTTTTGAAATATGAATCGGAACTAAATTCATTAACATGACAGAAGTCACATTAACTTGTAAAGAAAATTTGTAAAAAAATAATTAAAAATTTTGTATGACATTACCTTTTTTCTCTAAATTAACTATAATAGAAATTTATAGTTTAAACCAAAAAAAAAAAAATGAGCAAAACCCACCTCAAAAAGTGGACTTCAAATTTAGAAAACATTTTTTTTTTAATCAAATACAAATAGCTCAAACAGTTTTACTTTGGGAAATTATTAGATGGTATTGGAATATCACGTGGTCATACTCCAATAATTCACAAAATGTCATGTCCCGTTGTTGTTTCCCATCACCCAACGTCAATTCGTGAATCCCACCCATTCAACCAATTGCCCATGTCCTGGGACCACCAAATAACTTGTAGGGGAAAACGGTGTACCTTTGTTCCTTTGTTTTGTTGAATTGGATTATATGAGTTTTTCTTTTTCTTTTTCTTTTTCTTTTTTGATAACAAGATTATATGATGTTATTATCATGGGAATTAATCATTCTAAGATTTTTTAATTCATTAGAGTTATGTATCATATCCCACATTTGAAATGTTCCTAAATTAAGAGTGCAGGTTAACAAAATCATATCGTATCTCATATTTTAAAAAATTAATTATTATTATTATTATTGTTTTGATTAAAAAAAAACTTTGAATATTACGCAACTGGGTAAATGAGGGTTGACGATTAAAACAAAAGGGGATGTGACAGATTGGGGCATGTTTAAAATTCATTTGAACTCGATGTTTGAGTAAAGTTTTTAGACTTATTTTGGAATTAATTATATTAATATATCAAAAAAAAAATTAATTTGTTAGTATATAAATTTATTAATAATATAAGCATTATTCATATTTTGTTCGCAATATTCTTTTTTATATATTTAAGATTTGAAATGGGCCGAGCTGGTTTGAGTCTTGGTCAGGGATTTTACTCAAACAAAATGAGGCCGCATGCTATACCGGGGTCCGAGCATGGTCACGTATTGAACGTGCGTTGGACCGAAGTCACAGCTCGGTCAAGTTGTAGTAAGTTGAGATGCTAGCCCGGGTTGAGGATGTGCGTTTCCAAAGGATGGAGTTCGTCCTCAGAAGGCTAGATTCTGCCGAGCAGGAGCTTATCGTGGATTATGGAGCTCGGTTGAGCTCACAAACAGGTTTGTTCGATGAGACCGAGCAAGCAGTGCGACCCTAAAGGAGGATTGTTGTACCGCGCTTGGTACGGCTCGGTGGGGTGTGCTACGTGGCATAATTAGATTGCTGGAAGGAGATCCCGCTGTCTGTACGCGTCAATACCGTTAGGTGACATTGAAATTCGGTGTTTTGTAGTATTTTCTCTTACACGTGGAAGAAGGTAAGAGGGGAACATATCTATGCGTCAGGAGGAGGACAAACAGAGAGGAGCGTACATAAACTATATAAATGGCGCTGCATATCCATGCACAGGGCTGGACATCTGGTTATCTGAGCTACCTACCCCTTTGTCTCTCTTTCTCTTCTTCTCTCTCTAAGTGTGCTAACTTGACCGTCGAAGGATTTTTTCGGCAACACACCACCGGGTATCTCACTATCTTTCTGTTCTCAGGTTAAGCGACGTTACTCGAAGCTTGGACACGAGGAGTATGGAGAGCATTGAATATTTTCTCTCCATACAATTGGCGCTGTTTGTGAGAAACTTTGACAGACAAAACCTTGTTCTCTAAGCATTTCTGATCACTTTTCATGGCTTACAACGACGAAACTCCACTGTCTGTCGTTGACGGCATGACCCCAGAGTCAGTCCAGAGAAGAGATGGACCCCCCGCCGTTCCGAACATGAAGGGCCTGAAGACTTCTTCTAGAGGGCTCTCTAGAGATGCGCGAAATAAACGCGCTAGGAGCACTGATCAATCTTAGAGTCCAGATGGACACCGGCGGCGAAGAGAGTCACACGCTCAGTGCTTGGAGCACAAGTTGAGAGACCAAAATGCCATCATTTAGAGGATGGCGGCGGAGATGGAGGCACTGAAACGGCAAGTCAAAAAAAAAGGTATTGCTAGAGTGGGTAACCACAGTGAGCACACCTAAACCCGTCACTCAGGCAGCCAGAACCAATGAAGGACACCTTCTCTTTCCATCACCAGGAGCTATGGGATTGGTGACTTTAACCCGCCGGCGGAGAAGTTGTGCGTGCGAGATAGTAGCTACCTTCCCTTACGTCTGTCGACAACGTCGAGATATTCTTACTCCGCCCGTTCGGAGGACTTGAGGGACATCTTGGAAGAACGAGCATGCTGGCGAGAGGGACAAAAGGTGCCGGCATTGCAGTTGCTATCCCACAGAGGTCACGCCAGTGAGGAGGTCATAATGCCGCCACCATGCCGAGCTGTACATATGCCTTTGGATAGAGACTTGGCGAGGCTGAGCGCCACCCATTTCTCCCTCGAGATAGAAACCACACCATTCTCTACGGGCTTCCACCAGCCCAAGTTTACACTCTACGACGGAAAAACCAACCCATACATGCACATGAGCCACTTACGACAAGTCATGGCTGGCTATAAGTGAGACAATGCACTTATGTGCTTTATTTTCCCGTTAAGTTTGGGTGAGTTGGGCCTAAAATGGTTCGAGAAACTGCCAGAGAAAAGTACTGAAAGGTGGCAGCAGCTGGCGGAGGCGTTCGTGACCTGAATCAAAACCAACACCCGAACACCCAAAGAGGTCGACCACCTTCTGAGCATCAAGATGGAACCGAGCGACTCACTCAAAGCGTACAATGCCAAGTATTGGGAAACCTTTAATGAGATTCTTGATTTCCTGACCAACCTAGCGATCACACAGTATAAGCACGGTCTCCCAATTAGACATAGGCTCGCTTACCATGAGTCAGCCAGCAACCATAGAGCTGTTGATGTAGCGCATCAATGAGCATATCCGAGTTGAAGATGATGCCGCTGCAGCTACCGCGTTAGTGAATCCGGTAGTAGCAGACAAAAGGGTGGCCAGAAAGGTTCGCGGCAAACCATCCGAACAACCGTGAAAGAGAATCAAATCGTAGTGCTAACCACAACAATCGAGGTAAGGGTTGTTACAACAACTGAGCTGATTACCCCCGTGATGCCACAGAAGATACAAAGAGAAAGTTGAATGCCCAAACTGGTATTACTATGGTTTTCAAAATCCTGATCTACTGCATACTTAGCGAGATCCGTGACGAGGCATACGTCTGGTGGCCAGCTAAGTTAGGTGACGAGCAATGAGGCTTCAATCCAAGGTATCGTTGTACTTACCATGACGAGCGCGAGCACTACACAGAAGATTGTGTCCCTTTGAAGCAGCATTTGGAAGAGTTAGTGGCGGCCGGCCACTTGGACCATTACAATGATGGAGGCGTGAGGACTCGGCCCACGCTCAAGTTGAGCCAAACGGCTTGGCCACTTTGGAAGCACCCCCCCAAGGGGTAATCAATGTGATCCATGGGATCATCGAGCCGACGCGGGTATGCAAGCTCTGGGGGATGATCAAGAAAGCGGAGTATATGAGGGAGGTTCTGTCAGTCCAACCCACCGTCAAAAAGGGCAAAACCGAAGTGAAAGATGTAATAAGCTTTTCTAGCCGAGATCTTGACCGCATTCAAACGCCACATAATGATGCGTTGGTGGTCATACTTCATGTGAAGGACTTTGACATTAGGCACATTTTGATTGACCAGGGTAGCTCAGTCAAAATAATGTATTACGACGCCTTCAAGCAACTCAAGCTTAACGACAAAGACTTGGCTCTAGCGACCTCACCACTGGTTGGTTTCAATTTGCAACCAGAGTGGCCAGTAGGAAAGATCATTCTACCGGTTAAAGTGGGGTCTGTCATCAAACAAGTGGAATTTTGGGTATTGAAGGTGCCCTCTACATATAACTTGATCCTAGGTAGACGATGGCTTCATGCCATGCAAGCGGTGGCATCAACCCACCTCCAGGTCATGAGGTTCTCATCTGCCACCGGGATAATTGAAGAAGTTTGGGGCGATTAAGTTATGGCCAAACAGTGTTTCGTGGCCGTGAATGGAAGTCGGGCTGTCAAAGGCTTCATGCAGATGATTGAAGGACCGAAAGATCAAAGTGTCCTAGACGATGTGGATACCAGGGCCGAAAAGAAGGCTGTTGAAGACTTGGTGGAGGTAAGGATCAATGAGAGTGATCTTGAAAAGTTCTCTCTATTAGGATCCAACCTGATTGCCTAAGAACGGTTGGACATGGCGAATTTTTTTGGTCACGAACATCGAAGTGTTTGTATGGATGCCTTACGACATGCCGGGTGTCGATCCAAATTTCATTTGCCACAAACTCAATGTTTTTCCTAATACTCGGTCGGTCATTCAAAGAACACAGAGATCAGCGTTTTATCACGCCGAAGTGGTGGCGAAAAAGGTGAAGAATTTGCTTGAAGGCAGGGCTATCTAGGAGGTACACTACCCTCGGTGGGTTTCTAACACAGTGGTTGTGCCGAAGAAGAATGAGAATTGGCAAGTTTGTGTGGACTACAAAGCGGTCAACCGAACTTACCCCAAAAGACAACTTCCCCTTGCCCTGGAACGACCAACTGGTAGACCTCACAGTCGGGTATGGAAGGCTGAGTTCTCTCTATTAGGATCCAACCTAATTTGAAATGTTTGCTGTGAGATGAAATTGAGATTGAGGGTTTCTATTTATAGAAATACAAAATATGACCGTTTGCAGATAATAGCCGTTGAGACCAAAAAAAAAAAAAAATACAACCGATTAATTTATAACTGTTGTTTTGTACATTTTTTTTAAAGGAAAAAAGAGCACAACGGCTCCTTTGTATTTCCAAGACACCCTCGCCACCGTCCACCTACCCACAATCCAATGGTTAAGATCAAGCATCTAGAATCATGCATTTTATGCATTCCAAGACACCATCTTTCTCTCTTGCATCCAAACAAGTCGGAAGTGAGCTTCTTTCTCTCTCTCTCTCTGGTGTTCCATCTTCATCCACAGCAGAGACAACTTGCTACCCCTTTTCTCTTTAGGGTCGAGACTAGATCACTTACTAGGGCTGTTCAAGATCAACAAGTCATGCTTTAAGACCTTGTCAAAGCATCGGAGCGTCAAAGTTTGAGCTTTCGAACGAGACAAAGGTACTCTGAAGCCCCTCATCCTCCATTGTCCACCTGATTCTTCAACCTGTTCACTTGTGCTTCCTCTGTGTTGCTCACCATCTTCACCAATTCCTTCAAAGATATATCATCTCTCTCTCTCTCTCTCTCTCTCTCTCTCTCTTACTGATTTCTATCATCACTACCAGTGCAAATCACCCATCGCCGATGGAACAAGCCTTAGAGGTCAATGAAGGTTGGGATGAAGAACAAGTTCATCAATCATGCTGGAATTCAGGTATTTATTTTCTAAATTCGTTTCAGAAATTTATAGAAATTTGTGAAATTTGAGTTTGATTTGTTTTAAATTGTTTTGGAATTTGGGAAATTTGTAATTTGTTCTTGATTGGAATTTGTGAAATTTGTGAAACTAGTTTTTGAATGATCATTCTGAAACTGCGGATAGATTTTGTATTTGGGAATTCTGTTTTTTTCTCAATTCTGGTGAACTTTGCAAAAATAAACAAATGGTGAACATTTTGTGATAAAGGAATTCTATTTTTTTTTTTTACAAAAATATTGAAAATTTTTTTAAAAAAATTCAAAGATTTTGAAAGGTTTTCCTGGTGAATTTATTTTGTTTTTTCAATTGATTTGGAGCCAAAATCTGTTGATCTATGAAGAGGTGGCATGTTTGGCACTTGCTAATCTTTCTGTCAAATTTGACAATATAAATGACATCTACTATGTTTGACAAGAAGAATAATAGCCCATTGAAGATCTCTTTTTGATTACTCTTACTAAATTATAACTTTGACGAGCAAAGATTCTCTGCTTGATGTCTTTACTAGCCTCTCTTCTTATAACTATTAAAATTTATTTTAAGAAAATTGTTAAATTCTTTTTGAAATGAATCTTGACCATTATAAAGGAGCGACTAAATAAAATTTTTTGAAATGAATCTTGACCATTATAAAGGAGCGACTAAATAAAAAAAAGATAAGAAAAGAATCCTGGCTCAACTTTGACAGCGCCTTTAATAGTTCCATTAAATATGCTCCCAGTGACCCAAAAGGCCACTTTGGATTTTGTTACGCACGCATATACCCTAATTATTACATGCTTTAAAAAGCACAGCTTGATTTTTATCTGATTCTAAGGTTAAGTTTGGTAATTTAAAAATAATTTATTTTTTTATTTTTTTTTATTACACTATTTATATATTTTTTTATACATCTTTTTATAAAAAGATAAAAAATACACTTATTTAGATCATTCTAAATAATTCCTAAATTATTATTATTTTTACCGCAATTTGTGAACTCTAAAACCTCACATCAACTAAGATCCACTCATGATTTGGCTACCAATATCAGCGTTCTTTTATGAATAAAGTTATATGGATTACTTAGCGCCCGTTTGGTAATTATTCTGTTTTTAATTTTTAATTTATATTTATAAAAGTCTAAAAAATTATTATAAAAATTTGTTTATTAATTTTTTTAGTTTATAAATGGTTGTCTCAGTTTATAAATTTGAAAAAAAAGTATAAACTCAAAAAATGAGTTTACGTTTTCAGTTTTCAAATTTTTTTTCAATTATTTTTTTTTTCAAATAATTTATTTTCAAATTATTTTTTTAAATAATTTTTTTTTTCAATAAATTTTTTTTCAAATATTTTTTTCCCCAATTATTTTTTCAATTAATTTTTTTTTCAAATATTTTTTTTCTCAATTTTTTTTTTCAATTATTTTTTTAATTAATTTTTTTTCAATTAATTTTTCCCAATTATAATGTGTGTGATCCCATTGTCATAAATAATAAAAATAAATATAAATATTTTAAGCCTGAACAAACAAATTTTTTAGTTTATGTTTTTAAATTTTTTTAAACATTTTGTTCAAACCAAACGCGTTTGTAATTTATGTTTTTCTAAATATAAACAAAAACCAATTTATAAAATTTTTGTAAAAATAAACCAAAAACGTAAATGTTACCAAATGCTACGTTGGTGTATTAATAGATAATGTAATATAATTTTAAAAATTTTAAATTTTTATAATTTGTATAATAGGTAGAGTTTATATATTTAAAATGGCAATAACATACTATCGGTCGTGCTAGGGAGCTCGAAAATGAGCTCCCCGAATCCCCCTAATTTTTTTTTTTGTTTCAGAAGCAGAAAATCAGAAGGAAGAAGGAGAAGAGAAGGAAGGAGGAAGGAGGAACGAGGAAGGAGGAGGAGGAGGAGGAGAGGAACTGGAGGAGGCCATAATCACAGGGGAGGAGGAGGCGGAGGCGGAGGCGGGGCTGCGACGGCGGGGCTGGGCAGAGGCGGGGCTGGGCTGGGCGGCGATCGGGCTGGGCTGGACGACGACGGGGACGACGAGCTGCGACATCCTGGCGACGAGCTCTTCCCTGCGACGGCGACGAGCTGCGACCTGCCTCTCCCTCTCCCTCTCTCTTTCTCTCCCTCTCCCGGTCTCAGAGCTGCATGAAGAAGACGAGGGAAAAAGGGGAAAAAAAGAAAATGCCCAAATGATGGCTTCAATGATGGCGGTTTGGCTTCAATGATGGCTTTGGCTTTATTCTAGTCAATCTGTATTCTTTTCTTGTGTACTACATAGCCCAAGAAGTTTCCAAATGATATGCCAAAAGCACACTTAAGAGGGTTGAGTTTCAACTTGAATTTTCTCATTCTTTCAAAAGCTGCTTCTAAGTGAAACAGATGCTCTTCCATGGATTGGGATTTCACTACAATGTCATCAATATAACACTCTAAATACCCTCCAATGAGGTCATGAAAGATAGTGTTCATGGCCCTCTGATATGTAGCCCCAGCATTCTTCAGGCCAAATGACATTTTAACCCATTCGAATGTGCCAATATTCCCAGGACATCTGAATGATGTCTTGTGAACATCTTCTTCTGTAATGCAGATTTGGTTATAACCGAAGTGCCCATCCATCATTGATAAAATTTGATGCCCTGCTGAACTGTCTACCAACAAATCCGCTACAGGCATAGGATACTCATCTTTGGGAGTTGCTAGATTTAAGTTTCTGAAATCAATGCATACCTTCATTTTACTATTTTTCTTAACTACAGGTACAATATTGGATAGCCATTCAACATACCTGTCTGTCCTAATAAAGCCTGCCTTGAGTAGTCTAAGAATTTCCTCCTTAACTTTCTGAATCACTTCTGGACTCATTCTTCTTGATTTTTGCTTGTATGGCTTGAAATTAGGTCTCATAGGGAGCCTATGTTCTACTAGTGACCTATCTAATCCTAGTAGTTCATTATAAGACCATACAAAACAATCTTTATATTTCTTAAGAACAACCAACAACTGGTTCCTGTCAAGAGCATTCAACCAGGCACTTATGTAGATGGGCTGTTGTATAGAACCTTCTCCTAAATTTATTTCTTCTAAGGGATCTTGTATCTGAGAACTTACTGAAGCTCCTTCTTTGATTGCTTCTGAATTCGAAGCAATCTCCTTGCTTTGTTCTGCTCCCAGGTTCTTTGATTCAACATCTTTACCCTCCTCCTCATAGACAAAGTCTGTCCATAAGGCTTCTTCTTCCTGTATCTCCTGGACTTTTGTTTCAATGTCCAATGCACAGATTTATCAAGAGCCAAAACTCTGGCCTGTTGCTGCTCCTGCTTGCAGCCAATTATCATGGCTTCTTTCTCTTGCTCTTGCACTTTCTGGACTATTGATTTTACATCCAATATTGAGAACTTAATTAGAGCCAAAGATTTGGCTTCTTGGGCTTCATTTCTTTGCCTACAACCAGGCATCATTGTTATCCTTAACGACAACCTCTTCATCAGCACTCTCCTGGACTAAGTGCTTCAGGTGTGTCATTTTCTCATCAGCCGTCACTTCGGCTGAGCCATCAGGTTTTCTCAGTATACTGAGTGGTATCACTTCCTCAATATACAATTTAGCCTCCGCGAAGTCTACACAGGCTATGAAGGGTTGAGGATCTGCATCAATTTCCTCTGTCTCTCCATTGCCCAAGGCCATCATTATTTTCTGATGCAAAAAGGAAGGCACACACTTGTTAGTGTGAATCCAATCTCTACCAAGTAAAGCATTGTACTTAGCATTGCTGTCGATAACGAAGAATGCCGTCATGTAGTCCCTGGTTCCCACACTCAAGTTGATGGGCAGAATTCCTTGAGCCATCTGTTTGTCTCCAGCGAAGCCAGCAATGGTTGTGCTGGTTAGGATTAACCTGGGGTTCTTTTTTCCTAGTTTCTTCAAGGAAGATTTTGGTAGTAAGTTCACTACTGCCCCATTATCCACCAAGACTCGGTTCAATTGTATCCCATTGAAGAAGGCCTTGATATACAAAGGCTTGACATGCTGTGTCATAGAATTCGAGGGATACTCAAAAGGATATGAGAGGTTGATACTCACTTCTTCTTCACTCGCATATTTAGTTTCCATTGGGGTAGCCATTCCGGATTCACCTTGCACCATACTCACTTGTGAGTCTTCACTAGAGACTGGAATTGGGTCCATTTCTTGACCCCCTTGGTTCTCATCTCCAGCTTGGAATTCATGCGGTAATATGTGTACCATATTACTGATACTGGGGGAAACGAGCCAAATTGGATGGCTGGCTGTGCCTGTTTCTCCTCTTGGCCACCTTGTTTAGTTACTTCAGAAGCATCTTCCATGCTGCATTCTGGCACTTCATACTTCGAATGGTCTTTTTTGATTGGTTTTTCAACCAAAAATGTCTGTTTAGCCATGAAGGCTTCGAATATTTCTTCCTCAACCACTTCTTTCTTTTGGCCTAGGTCAAGTTCTTCCTCTGTCTCGCTATCACTCTCCATCAAAGCCTTCTCCAATCCTGCTAGACTGGACTTCTCTCTGGCTTTTAATTTAGAGTGAACTTGGGCCAATTGTTCTCTACTACAACCCATTTTGTCTTGTAGAGTTGTTTTTGGAGTATGGTCTGACTTTGGATTCTTTTTTCCTTCTGTCTGGACCAATGACGAGTTTTCTCCACTTTTTTTCAGGTCTTTCTGGTACTGAGTGTACCTACGCTGAATCTTTCTCCTTTGTGATCTAGAAATTACGGGGACCATATCTGGTTCCTTCGTTTTTGGGTGTTTAAGCAATACCCAATTGTTTAGAGCTACCAAAGGAGGCTTGACCATCCTACCTTGGTTTCCAACAACATCTCTTTGGGTAGACATTTTCTTAGGTTTGTTCTGCATCACAAACTAATCTGGAACTCTAGGTACCCACGAACTTACTGACTCAGCTGTTGAACTGTTTCTTTCCTCCTTTGAAGCCATCTTTGAAATTGGCTGTGAAGGCCACTGCTTGGCCCTGACTTCATGTTTTGGGCCTAACTCAGGCCTTTGATGAAGGTAGCCACTTTCTGTCCTGCGTAAGGCTGGTCTAGGGGGCCAATTTCTAGCTTTGATCCCATAACCTGAGCTTATTTCAGTCCTTCTTTCAGGATGATTGCCTTCTACTCTGTAATAGTTGGCAGGTCTGGACTCATGCATAGGCCTCTTACCCTTGAATTGCACTTTAGTAGCTGTTGATTCAGCTATGAATGGCTGCTGCCTGGGAGCAGTCGGATATGGCCTTTTGTTATAAGCGCTGATTGGTTTAGGATGTCTCTGCATATCCCTATAGTATTAATTCCCATCAATTGGGAGCCCCTTCAACCACTTATAGCTCAACCTACACCTTGGACACATTCTTTGGATAACTGCTGCCTCTAAGGAATCATCATCCAGTACTTCTTTATCAGAGTCTTTTCCCTGACTTGTAGAACCTTGTCCAACAATTGGCAGACTTCTAGTGTCTTTCTTAATAGTAGCCTGGCTAGCAACATGCATTTGCACATTGACCTCTTCCAATTCCTGCAGAGATAAATTCTGGAAGTCTGGTACAACAACATTAGCTGCACTTTCTCCAACTTCTGGAAATGGATTACTGTTGATCCCCATGGCCTTTTCTGCTTTAGCTGGAAATTTTAGACTTCCTTTCCAAATTTGTTCCTGGATCCTGTCTCGAAAAATAATACAGTTTTTAGTCGAGTGAGACCAAAAATTATGCAATTTACAATACACTTTTCCTTTAAGTTCATCTGGAGATGGAATTTTGACTCCCTTTGGTAACTTAAGGAAGTTGGCCGCAAACAAATGATCAAAAATATCATCTGCCTTAGTTAAATCGAAAGACTAATTCCTATGAAGGTCTTTCTTTTTAAACTACTGGTCAATTGTTGTATCCTTATGAATTAATGCCTCACAGATCACAGGTTCTTTCCCCACAATCTCTGTTCCATCAATCTCATAATTAGGATCTCTATAATATGTCTTGTACAATGTATTATTTCAATCTTGTTCTTCCTCTAATAATGCTTCATACCCAGACACCTTATACGTTAGTTCCACTAAGTCTCTGAACTTAGTTGAGTCAAACTTCTTTCGAAGCCTAAACTCTAAGCCATTTTGAGCCAATCTCACAAATTCTGGCTCTGGCAGGATAACTCTACATTTGTTTCGTGCTCTTTTAAATCTGGCAATAAACTGAGTAGCCTTTTCATCAGGCCTTTGACTCAATCTTGCCAAGTCTGCCATGGAAACCTCTGACTCCGATTGCAAGAATTGGGTATGAAATGCCGCTTCCATTTGTTGCCACGTTTGGATAGAGCCAGTTGTAAGGTTAATATACCATACAAATGCTCCCCCAGTTAGAGGATTTGGGAATAATCTTAATTTCATATAGTCATTATTAGTAAATTCACCGCATTGAGTAGCAAACTTAGCAATATGCTCCACTGTTAGCTGGTTTCCATTCCCATAAAAAAGGGCAAAATCTGGTACCCTGAAACCTCTTGGGTATCCATGTACCCTGTCTACCCATTCTAGGTACGGTTTCTTGTACACAGGAGTTTGGACCCCCCGAGCCATCGGTCTACACATCTCTCTAACAATATCAGCAATTTGGTCCCTAGGGACCATATTTTGTGCCTGCTAAACCACTACTAAAGGAACAAACATAGGATTTGGTGGAAAACCTTGTGCTTGGGGTCCTCTTGGTCCATAGGGTGGTATATTTGGGACTAGTTGTCCCTGTGGTGTCGGTTGCTGTTGGTGGTGTGGGTAACCCCTTTGAGCCTGTCTTACGAAAGGACCTGCGAAAGGTGCTGGAATAGGTGTTGTGTCTCTTCCATTTGTAGGAAAACCTTCCAAACCCCTGGGTATAAATTTGAATAAAGGATTAGTAAATCCCCTTGTGCCAGGTATGGCTTCGAACATGGGGTTTGGGACCATTCTTATGCTATTTTCTTGTACTAGACCCGATCCACCAACTTACATGGCTTCACTGCTAAGTATTGATGCATTTTGACCTGCCATAGGCCTCGAAATAGGTTCATACCAAGACTGGAGTGATAGTCTTTCATAGTTTTGAATACTAGTTTGACCACTAAAATGTCCATTAATTTGCATAGGCTGTTTATCTTTAACCAATCTTTGCTGAGGGACATTTTAATTTTCCTCCATGTGTCTTGTGTTTGTTGGCTGGTGGGTATTCATTCGATCCAAAAAGGATAATGTCCATCTTTCCATTGTGCTCATTAACTGCTGTCCCATAGCATCTACTAGGCCACCCCATGGATTCATTGGTTGAGTAGATGGAACAGTGGATGGTCCAATTCCTTGGCTTCGTCTAATATTCTGAACATGTGGTAGTTGTTCTGAAGTGCTGGTTTGTTTGACCATAGGTTTTGATGAACTAGGTGCTTCCACAAAATGTGTTAACACATTATCCTCTGGATTGGGCACTTCTAACTCTCCTTCCACGCCTTCTTCCAAGCGTTCATTTTCTCATTGTCTCCTACGTCTAGCTATTTCAATTAGTCCCACCGGGCGTGCCAAAAATATATGTTGGCTTTTTGGCTTTCGAAGGTTATTATTGTAATTGCGAGCGTGCTAGCAAGGATCAATCAGTCCTTACAGAAAATTAATTGCCAACCAATTATCAGACAATTGTGTTTTAGTTCTTTCAGCCTCACTGAAGAGGACTTTTACTGGTGGCTTGATTTAAGAGAATTAAGCAAAATGACAATTAAATGAAGAACAGTTGAAGCATTTCATTAAAATGAAAAACTTACAATGATCCAAACTCAGCATCGTAGAGGTTTACAGCAACAATCTACTTGAAACTACTCCTATGAACGAAGTGCAGTGCAAGAATTTAAAATACAGGAATGTAAAGAACAGGAAATGTAAGACTGGAAATGTAAAATCTAGATAGAAAAATAATAAGTATAATAAGACTGGTTTTTTGGATCTGAGTCTGGGGCTCTTTTTTTAGGCCTCCTCTGCTATTTATACTTCTCAAGGATGACCATCGAACTGTATTTCCAACCGTCAAACTACTCCTCCATGATCGCTGATCATGTTGCCTTATAATTATCTCCACTGTGCCATCATTTGCAGTTAGGTTTCCCTCCTAAATTTGAATTCAAATGTGGGTAACTGTTAAAGTCACATCACCTTACATCTCTTTGTTGATCCATTGCTACTCAGATCTCGTAATAACCAATACTATCTACCACGTGTACGACCAGGATCGAAGACTTGAATAGTCTTCCTGTATTACCCTTATTCTGCCACGCGTCAAATTGTAATTGGCTTGTACAAAATATGTAGCCAATAGGTGGGTTCAATAGTTTTTAAAGAGAGGATGGAGATCAGTTGTCAGTGAGAGGAAATAGAAATGAGGGCGAGAGGAGGTGGCCGGATATTGTCGTTGTCAGTGGAGAAGTCATCATTAGTCGGTGAGAGGAAGAAGGAGGAGAGCGAGAAGGGATTTGTCTTGGCAGAGATGAAAGAGAAGGAGAAAGAAAAAAGAGAGCGTGGGTTGTTTCCTTACGCACTGTGTTCCCCGTCATTAGAGATATATTAGTGGTTTTGAGTTAGAGGTATGAAGCATTTTTGAAATGTTAAACTGGACAAATTCAATTCAAATCAGTTTGGATCCACCCCTAATAAAAAGTTATTTAAGCTTAAAATGAAGATTGATTTGATGGAATCTCAAAATGCTGTTTTTGGCTAAGCTATTTTTTTGGGGTCAGCAACTTGTAACTTCTCCAAAAAAGAGAATCAGGCAAGAATGTAGAGTGAACAAGTCAACAACCCAAGCAATTTACAAAATTTGGGCAATGGAGCTGGGAGTTGGCCTAACTAACAGGACCATAATGCTCCAACATCTGTGACTATTTTTTATTCCCAATATTTCTTTTTTTATTTTTATTTTAAGATTGCAATTTAATTTAAGATTTAAAATATATATATATATATATATATGAAAAGAAAAATATGACGAAATTTTGGATTATATTGCATTTACTTTTTTATTTATTTATTTTTCCCTCTATAATTCTTATCAAATTATTGATCTAAGCACAATCTTAAACAAAATGTTGCACACTAACTCTTTTTCTTTTTCTTTTTTCTGTTCTTCTTATCAACAAAACACAAGTGACATGGAGCGGTTAAGTTTTGAAATATGAATCGGAACTAAATTCATTAACATGACAGAAGTCACATTAACTTGTAAAGAAAATTTGTAAAAAAATAATTAAAAATTTTGTATGACATTACCTTTTTTCTCTAAATTAACTATAATAGAAATTTATAGTTTAAACCAAAAAAAAAAAAATGAGCAAAACCCACCTCAAAAAGTGGACTTCAAATTTAGAAAACATTTTTTTTTTAATCAAATACAAATAGCTCAAACAGTTTTACTTTGGGAAATTATTAGATGGTATTGGAATATCACGTGGTCATACTCCAATAATTCACAAAATGTCATGTCCCGTTGTTGTTTCCCATCACCCAACGTCAATTCGTGAATCCCACCCATTCAACCAATTGCCCATGTCCTGGGACCACCAAATAACTTGTAGGGGAAAACGGTGTACCTTTGTTCCTTTGTTTTGTTGAATTGGATTATATGAGTTTTTCTTTTTCTTTTTCTTTTTCTTTTTTGATAACAAGATTATATGATGTTATTATCATGGGAATTAATCATTCTAAGATTTTTTAATTCATTAGAGTTATGTATCATATCCCACATTTGAAATGTTCCTAAATTAAGAGTGCAGGTTAACAAAATCATATCGTATCTCATATTTTAAAAAATTAATTATTATTATTATTATTGTTTTGATTAAAAAAAAACTTTGAATATTACGCAACTGGGTAAATGAGGGTTGACGATTAAAACAAAAGGGGATGTGACAGATTGGGGCATGTTTAAAATTCATTTGAACTCGATGTTTGAGTAAAGTTTTTAGACTTATTTTGGAATTAATTATATTAATATATCAAAAAAAAAATTAATTTGTTAGTATATAAATTTATTAATAATATAAGCATTATTCATATTTTGTTCGCAATATTCTTTTTTATATATTTAAGATTTGAAATGGGCCGAGCTGGTTTGAGTCTTGGTCAGGGATTTTACTCAAACAAAATGAGGCCGCATGCTATACCGGGGTCCGAGCATGGTCACGTATTGAACGTGCGTTGGACCGAAGTCACAGCTCGGTCAAGTTGTAGTAAGTTGAGATGCTAGCCCGGGTTGAGGATGTGCGTTTCCAAAGGATGGAGTTCGTCCTCAGAAGGCTAGATTCTGCCGAGCAGGAGCTTATCGTGGATTATGGAGCTCGGTTGAGCTCACAAACAGGTTTGTTCGATGAGACCGAGCAAGCAGTGCGACCCTAAAGGAGGATTGTTGTACCGCGCTTGGTACGGCTCGGTGGGGTGTGCTACGTGGCATAATTAGATTGCTGGAAGGAGATCCCGCTGTCTGTACGCGTCAATACCGTTAGGTGACATTGAAATTCGGTGTTTTGTAGTATTTTCTCTTACACGTGGAAGAAGGTAAGAGGGGAACATATCTATGCGTCAGGAGGAGGACAAACAGAGAGGAGCGTACATAAACTATATAAATGGCGCTGCATATCCATGCACAGGGCTGGACATCTGGTTATCTGAGCTACCTACCCCTTTGTCTCTCTTTCTCTTCTTCTCTCTCTAAGTGTGCTAACTTGACCGTCGAAGGATTTTTCCGGCAACACACCACCGGGTATCTCACTATCTTTCTGTTCTCAGGTTAAGCGACGTTACTCGAAGCTTGGACACGAGGAGTATGGAGAGCATTGAATATTTTCTCTCCATACAATTGGCGCTGTTTGTGAGAAACTTTGACAGACAAAACCTTGTTCTCTAAGCATTTCTGATCACTTTTCATGGCTTACAACGACGAAACTCCACTGTCTATCGTTGACGGCATGACCCCAGAGTCAGTCCAGAGAAGAGATGGACCCCCCGCCGTTCCGAACATGAAGGGCCTGAAGACTTCTTCTAGAGGGCTCTCTAGAGATGCGCGAAATAAACGCGCTAGGAGCACTGATCAATCTTAGAGTCCAGATGGACACCGGCGGCGAAGAGAGTCACACGCTCAGTGCTTGGAGCACAAGTTGAGAGACCAAAATGCCATCATTTAGAGGATGGCGGCGGAGATGGAGGCACTGAAACGGCAAGTCAAAAAAAAAGGTATTGCTAGAGTGGGTAACCACAGTGAGCACACCTAAACCCGTCACTCAGGCAGCCAGAACCAATGAAGGACACCTTCTCTTTCCATCACCAGGAGCTATGGGATTGGTGACTTTAACCCGCCGGCGGAGAAGTTGTGCGTGCGAGATAGTAGCTACCTTCCCTTACGTCTGTCGACAACGTCGAGATATTCTTACTCCGCCCGTTCGGAGGACTTGAGGGACATCTTGGAAGAACGAGCATGCTGGCGAGAGGGACAAAAGGTGCCGGCATTGCAGTTGCTATCCCACAGAGGTCACGCCAGTGAGGAGGTCATAATGCCGCCACCATGCCGAGCTGTACATATGCCTTTGGATAGAGACTTGGCGAGGCTGAGCGCCACCCATTTCTCCCTCGAGATAGAAACCACACCATTCTCTACGGGCTTCCACCAGCCCAAGTTTACACTCTACGACGGAAAAACCAACCCATACATGCACATGAGCCACTTACGACAAGTCATGGCTGGCTATAAGTGAGACAATGCACTTATGTGCTTTATTTTCCCGTTAAGTTTGGGTGAGTTGGGCCTAAAATGGTTCGAGAAACTGCCAGAGAAAAGTACTGAAAGGTGGCAGCAGCTGGCGGAGGCGTTCGTGACCTGAATCAAAACCAACACCCGAACACCCAAAGAGGTCGACCACCTTCTGAGCATCAAGATGGAACCGAGCGACTCACTCAAAGCGTACAATGCCAAGTATTGGGAAACCTTTAATGAGATTCTTGATTTCCTGACCAACCTAGCGATCACACAGTATAAGCACGGTCTCCCAATTAGACATAGGCTCGCTTACCATGAGTCAGCCAGCAACCATAGAGCTGTTGATGTAGCGCATCAATGAGCATATCCGAGTTGAAGATGATGCCGCTGCAGCTACCGCGTTAGTGAATCCGGTAGTAGCAGACAAAAGGGTGGCCAGAAAGGTTCGCGGCAAACCATCCGAACAACCGTGAAAGAGAATCAAATCGTAGTGCTAACCACAACAATCGAGGTAAGGGTTGTTACAACAACTGAGCTGATTACCCCCGTGATGCCACAGAAGATACAAAGAGAAAGTTGAATGCCCAAACTGGTATTACTATGGTTTTCAAAATCCTGATCTACTGCATACTTAGCGAGATCCGTGACGAGGCATACGTCTGGTGGCTAGCTAAGTTAGGTGACGAGCAATGAGGCTTCAATCCAAGGTATCGTTGTACTTACCATGACGAGCGCGAGCACTACACAGAAGATTGTGTCCCTTTGAAGCAGCATTTGGAAGAGTTAGTGGCGGCCGGCCACTTGGACCATTACAATGATGGAGGCGTGAGGACTCGGCCCACGCTCAAGTTGAGCCAAACGGCTTGGCCACTTTGGAAGCACCCCCCCAAGGGGTAATCAATGTGATCCATGGGATCATCGAGCCGACGCGGGTATGCAAGCTCTGGGGGATGATCAAGAAAGCGGAGTATATGAGGGAGGTTCTGTCAGTCCAACCCACCGTCAAAAAGGGCAAAACCGAAGTGAAAGATGTAATAAGCTTTTCTAGCCGAGATCTTGACCGCATTCAAACGCCACATAATGATGCGTTGGTGGTCATACTTCATGTGAAGGACTTTGACATTAGGCACATTTTGATTGACCAGGGTAGCTCAGTCAAAATAATGTATTACGACGCCTTCAAGCAACTCAAGCTTAACGACAAAGACTTGGCTCTAGCGACCTCACCACTGGTTGGTTTCAATTTGCAACCAGAGTGGCCAGTAGGAAAGATCATTCTACCGGTTAAAGTGGGGTCTGTCATCAAACAAGTGGAATTTTGGGTATTGAAGGTGCCCTCTACATATAACTTGATCCTAGGTAGACGATGGCTTCATGCCATGCAAGCGGCGGCATCAACCCACCTCCAGGTCATGAGGTTCTCATCTACCACCGGGATAATTGAAGAAGTTTGGGGCGATTAAGTTATGGCCAAACAGTGTTTCGTGGCCGTGAATGGAAGTCGGGCTGTCAAAGGCTTCATGCAGATGATTGAAGGACCGAAAGATCAAAGTGTCCTAGACGATGTGGATACCAGGGCCGAAGAGAAGGCTGTTGAAGACTTGGTGGAGGTAAGGATCAATGAGAGTGATCTTGAAAAGTTCTCTCTATTAGGATCCAACCTGATTGCCTAAGAACGGTTGGACATGGCGAATTTTTTTGGTCACGAACATCGAAGTGTTTGTATGGATGCCTTACGACATGCCGGGTGTCGATCCAAATTTCATTTGCCACAAACTCAATGTTTTTCCTAATACTCGGTCGGTCATTCAAAGAACACAGAGATCAGCGTTTTATCACGCCGAAGTGGTGGCGAAAAAGGTGAAGAATTTGCTTGAAGGCAGGGCTATCTAGGAGGTACACTACCCTCGGTGGGTTTCTAACACAGTGGTTGTGCCGAAGAAGAATGAGAATTGGCAAGTTTGTGTGGACTACAAAGCGGTCAACCGAACTTACCCCAAAAGACAACTTCCCCTTGCCCTGGAACGACCAACTGGTAGACCTCACAGTCGGGTATGGAAGGCTGAGTTCTCTCTATTAGGATCCAACCTAATTTGAAATGTTTGCTGTGAGATGAAATTGAGATTGAGGGTTTCTATTTATAGAAATACAAAATATGACCGTTTGCAGATAATAGCCGTTGAGACCAAAAAAAAAAAAAAATACAACCGATTAATTTATAACTGTTGTTTTGTACATTTTTTTTAAAGGAAAAAAGAGCACAACGGCTCCTTTGTATTTCCAAGACACCCTCGCCACCGTCCACCTACCCACAATCCAATGGTTAAGATCAAGCATCTAGAATCATGCATTTTATGCATTCCAAGACACCATCTTTCTCTCTTGCATCCAAACAAGTCGGAAGTGAGCTTCTTTCTCTCTCTCTCTCTGGTGTTCCATCTTCATCCACAGCAGAGACAACTTGCTACCCCTTTTCTCTTTAGGGTCGAGACTAGATCACTTACTAGGGCTGTTCAAGATCAACAAGTCATGCTTTAAGACCTTGTCAAAGCATCGGAGCGTCAAAGTTTGAGCTTTCGAACGAGACAAAGGTACTCTGAAGCCCCTCATCCTCCATTGTCCACCTGATTCTTCAACCTGTTCACTTGTGCTTCCTCTGTGTTGCTCACCATCTTCACCAATTCCTTCAAAGATATATCATCTCTCTCTCTCTCTCTCTCTCTCTCTCTCTCTCTTACTGATTTCTATCATCACTACCAGTGCAAATCACCCATCGCCGATGGAACAAGCCTTAGAGGTCAATGAAGGTTGGGATGAAGAACAAGTTCATCAATCATGCTGGAATTCAGGTATTTATTTTCTAAATTCGTTTCAGAAATTTATAGAAATTTGTGAAATTTGAGTTTGATTTGTTTTAAATTGTTTTGGAATTTGGGAAATTTGTAATTTGTTCTTGATTGGAATTTGTGAAATTTGTGAAACTAGTTTTTGAATGATCATTCTGAAACTGCGGATAGATTTTGTATTTGGGAATTCTGTTTTTTTCTCAATTCTGGTGAACTTTGCAAAAATAAACAAATGGTGAACATTTTGTGATAAAGGAATTCTATTTTTTTTTTTTACAAAAATATTGAAAATTTTTTTAAAAAAATTCAAAGATTTTGAAAGGTTTTCCTGGTGAATTTATTTTGTTTTTTCAATTGATTTGGAGCCAAAATCTGTTGATCTATGAAGAGGTGGCATGTTTGGCACTTGCTAATCTTTCTGTCAAATTTGACAATATAAATGACATCTACTATGTTTGACAAGAAGAATAATAGCCCATTGAAGATCTCTTTTTGATTACTCTTACTAAATTATAACTTTGACGAGCAAAGATTCTCTGCTTGATGTCTTTACTAGCCTCTCTTCTTATAACTATTAAAATTTATTTTAAGAAAATTGTTAAATTCTTTTTGAAATGAATCTTGACCATTATAAAGGAGCGACTAAATAAAATTTTTTGAAATGAATCTTGACCATTATAAAGGAGCGACTAAATAAAAAAAAGATAAGAAAAGAATCCTGGCTCAACTTTGACAGCGCCTTTAATAGTTCCATTAAATATGCTCCCAGTGACCCAAAAGGCCACTTTGGATTTTGTTACGCACGCATATACCCTAATTATTACATGCTTTAAAAAGCACAGCTTGATTTTTATCTGATTCTAAGGTTAAGTTTGGTAATTTAAAAATAATTTATTTTTTTATTTTTTTTTATTACACTATTTATATATTTTTTTATACATCTTTTTATAAAAAGATAAAAAATACACTTATTTAGATCATTCTAAATAATTCCTAAATTATTATTATTTTTACCGCAATTTGTGAACTCTAAAACCTCACATCAACTAAGATCCACTCATGATTTGGCTACCAATATCAGCGTTCTTTTATGAATAAAGTTATATGGATTACTTAGCGCCCGTTTGGTAATTATTCTGTTTTTAATTTTTAATTTATATTTATAAAAGTCTAAAAAATTATTATAAAAATTTGTTTATTAATTTTTTTAGTTTATAAATGGTTGTCTCAGTTTATAAATTTGAAAAAAAAGTATAAACTCAAAAAATGAGTTTACGTTTTCAGTTTTCAAATTTTTTTTCAATTATTTTTTTTTCAAATAATTTATTTTCAAATTATTTTTTTAAATAATTTTTTTTTTCAATAAATTTTTTTTCAAATATTTTTTTCCCCAATTATTTTTTCAATTAATTTTTTTTTCAAATATTTTTTTTCTCAATTTTTTTTTTCAATTATTTTTTTAATTAATTTTTTTTCAATTAATTTTTCCCAATTATAATGTGTGTGATCCCATTGTCATAAATAATAAAAATAAATATAAATATTTTAAGCCTGAACAAACAAATTTTTTAGTTTATGTTTTTAAATTTTTTTAAACATTTTGTTCAAACCAAACGCGTTTGTAATTTATGTTTTTCTAAATATAAACAAAAACCAATTTATAAAATTTTTGTAAAAATAAACCAAAAACGTAAATGTTACCAAATGCTACGTTGGTGTATTAATAGATAATGTAATATAATTTTAAAAATTTTAAATTTTTATAATTTGTATAATAGGTAGAGTTTATATATTTAAAATGGCAATAACATACTATCGGTCGTTCTAGGGAGCTCGAAAATGAGCTCCCCGAATCCCCCTAATTTTTTTTTTTGTTTCAGAAGCAGAAAATCAGAAGGAAGAAGGAGAAGAGAAGGAAGGAGGAAGGAGGAACGAGGAAGGAGGAGGAGGAGGAGGAGAGGAACTGGAGGAGGCCATAATCACAGGGGAGGAGGAGGCGGAGGCGGAGGCGGGGCTGCGACGGCGGGGCTGGGCAGAGGCGGGGCTGGGCTGGGCGGCGATCGGGCTGGGCTGGACGACGACGGGGACGACGAGCTGCGACATCCTGGCGACGAGCTCTTCCCTGCGACGGCGACGAGCTGCGACCTGCCTCTCCCTCTCCCTCTCTCTTTCTCTCCCCCTCCCGGTCTCAGAGCTGCATGAAGAAGACGAGGGAAAAAGGGGAAAAAAAGAAAATGCCCAAAACGACGTCGTTTTGGGCATTAGGGGGATTAGGAGGGAAGAATTTCGATCTCTCAAACATTATTCAACATACTATAAGTTAGTATACTAATTGATATATTAATTGGTGTGTGGCACTACGATTCTTTTATATATCTATATATATATATATATATTCTTTTTCAAAATATTTTTAAAATTGTTAACTGTTAAAAACTCTACATTGAACGAGTAAATTTCAGTTTACTTTCAAATTATATCTAAAAGGTCAATTAAATTCCTATCTTTTTAATTAAAACAAATTTATACTTAAACTGTTTTGATTTGGATCAATGTGATTCATGTCGTCATAAGTGCCTATAATTAAATCAATTCTTTATCTTACCCTGAATCTTTTTATTTAGAGATCTAATTGATTTTTTAAAAATGGTTTGAGATAAAAAGTCAATAAAATAAAATGTTGCATTTAAATCATAATTATTTTATTTTTTCTCTTTGAGTGCGCTCACTGTGGTTTCCCACCCCATCAACATCTTTCCCTTTGACATGCCATTTGAGAGCTTCCATCTCCCCCGCCATTCTCCGGATAACGGTGTCTTGGTCCCTTAACTTGTGCTCTAGACGCCTAGCGTGCAATTCTCTTCGCCACCGGTGTCCATCTGGGCTCCGCAAGTGACCAAAACTTCTAACGCGCTTATCACGCGCATCTCTTGAATGTCCGCCTAGGGAAGTCTCTAGGTTCGCCATGTTCGGAACGGCGGGGAGTCCGTCTCTCCGTCTGGCTGACTTCGGGGTGACACCATCAATGGCGGACAACGGTATTTCGTCGTTGTTCGCCATGGAAGACGATCAGATGAGCTTGGAAGACAAGGTTTTGTCTGTTGAACCCTTTCCACAGACGGCGCCAATTGTATGGGGAGCAAATATTCTGCGGAGCCCGTACTCCTTTCATCCAAGCTCCTTGTCTATCCGATCGACCTGCGAGCACAACGGCGGTGAGCTACCCGGCGGTGTGTGGCCGGAAAACCCCTCTAACGGTCAAGTTAGCACTCACGCTCAGGGAGAGAGAGGAAGAGAGAGATATATCACAATGAGTGTTTCTCATCAAAATGATGTTCCATGCCCAGCATGGAGGGCGCAATTATGCTTATATACTTTCTGCGCTCAACTCTGCACCCATTAGTCTCTTGACACGTGGAGCTGCTCTCCCATCTGTCAGCACAAATCCAGCGAACACCACCTAACCAAACCGCCAGACAACATTACCGGGAACTCGGTAGCCCAGCGGTATCACCTCGGCTTTACACGACCGGGCTGCATAACGAGTCCCAGTGTCCACTCGCCGAGCTCCATAACAACCGAGCTCAGTAGCATTCCGGTAGAGCCGAGTTCCAGACAGGTCGAGCCGGCAAACAGAAAGCCTTCCCGCCGAGCTAAACGTGCGAACCATGGAACCTGGGTTGGCAGGTGACCAACTCGGCCAAGTAAGCTCGGCTCATACACGGGGCTTGACCCTCGACCGAGCAAGACCGATTCTAGACGCAGAGAAGCCCAAGTAGCTCGGCCCCAATTTGGTCTTAGACCTCGACCAAGCAAAACCACCTCTAAATAGGCCCAAGTTAGCTCGGCCCAAACGTGCTCGGCCATCTTCTGTCCGGCTTTTACCACGGGCCAAAGCCAGATTATAAATCTCCCTCTCAATTGTCCCTTAATTCCGTCCGCGCAAGCGTGACTGGGATTACATGATCTGACCGGGGTAGATTCTCCCTTGGTCCTTAGTTCGCAAGGCGTCAGCCGCGCTAATCCCCACGCTCGGTTTCTACCCATTAGTCTCTTAACACGTGGAGCTGCTCTCCCATCTGTCAGCACAAATCCAGCGAACACCACCTAACCAAATCGCCAGACAACATTACCGGGAACTCGGCAGCCCGGCGGCATCACCTCGGCTTTACACGACCGGGCTGCATAACGAGTCCCAGTGTCCACTCGCCGAGCTCCATAACAACCGAGCTCAGTAGCATTCCGGTAGAGCCGAGTTCCAGACAGGTCGAGCCGGCAAACAGAAAGCCTTCCCGCCGAGCTAAACATGCGAACCATGGAACCCGGGTTGGCAGGTGACCAACTCGGCCAAGTAAGCTCGGCCCATACACGGGGCTTGACCCTCGACCGAGCAAGACCGATTCTAGACGCAGAGAAACCCAAGTAGCTCGGCCCCAACTTGGTCTTAGACCTCGACCGAGCAAAACCACCTCTAAATAGGCCCAAGTTAGCTCGGCTCAAACGTGCTCGGCCATCTTCTGTCCGACTTTTACCACGGGCCAAAGCCAGATTATAAATCTCCCTCTCAATTGTCCCTTAATTCCGTCCGCGCAAGCGTGACTGGGATTACACGATCTGACCGGGGTAGATTCTCCCTTGGTCCTTAGTTCGCAAGGCGTCAGCCGCGCTGATCCCCACGCTCGGTTTCTAGACTTGCTCGGTCGACGCCTCAACTTACAATCTTGTCCCTTCAGTACTGACACTGCCACCATTATGGACACACGTCGATCATTGATTGGCCTCGAGCGGCCAACCCAACCGTCATTTCATATTCTAATTTTGGCGGTTCTTCTCCTTTAAATACACCACCTGTCCCTTAACATGTTCTTCTTACTGTCTCTCTCTCGTTCCAGACGACCCAAAGCTCCAGTGATCTCCCCACTATCAAGCACGCTTCTTGCTCTTCGAAGATTCAACCTTTGCCTCATTTTGGTAAGTTTTTCGAATCTCTTCATTGCTTTTTCATTCAGTATTTCACATTTTAGGGCACGAAAACCATAGGTTTTAGAATATAGCCCTCCAAAAACCTCCTCTGCCCCTGCTCTCTTTACTGTTCTTCACCTTCAGTGATGAACACACGAAGATCTAGGGCGGACCGGGCTCTAGGTCTTCTTTTGATCCCAAAAAACACCAAGACCGAGCAAGTTACGAGTTTGCAAAACTCGCGTAGGAACCGAGGTAACAGAACGCTGGACCGCTCGACCGGGCTAAAATCTGGTCCGCTTGAACGACTGAGCTTCTGGGTTTACCTTTTGTGACCGAGATGGTTTGGCACTCCATCTGACCGAGCTAAAGTTAAGCTCGCTTTGCGCGACCGCGCTCCTATTTACATTCACACTTCCTTTTACTGCAGAGTCCAAGGGGACCACGCACCAATACTGAGGCTCTCAAAGGCTGAGCAACCATCAACCGAGAATTTTTCCAAACCAACACTGTCGTGCTAAAATTAGCCGACTTCACATGGGGCGTTATCGTTTCCTTGTTGACACGCCGGTTGCACTAGCCACGTTCCGGGAAGAGTACAGCATCCCCACAGACGTACATCTCGAGCTCGGCCCCAAGGACACAACCCCTTGGGGCAGACTAGACCAGTGCCCTTTCACCGTGCTGTCAATTATCAAAGGTGGCCTTCGCTTCCCAGTCAATCCTCTGATGTGCGAGTTCTTGAGGCGTACCGGGCTAGCACCAACACAAGTCTCAACCAACACCTATAGAATAATTAACGGGATAGTTGAGCTAAACAACCGGCTAGGCCTCAACCTAGGATTAGCCGAGATACTTCGCTAGTACACCCTCAGGCACACAGGCGATGGACTTAACTACTATCTAAAGAGCAGACCGGGTAAGAAAAAGATGGTAACCGGCACCCCGGACAAAGATATGCACGACGATGATTTTTTCTGGGTGTCTGGAAACTATGAAACAGCCGACGTGCCCGGCTGGTACATCAGCAAGAACTTCGGTTCAACATGTAAGCCGTGCTAACTGCTCGGTCAAATTATTTTCCTTCACCATTCAATACTAATGCCTTTTTCCTCTTTGCAACGATCGAAGCTTTGCAAGCCAACTACTATAACCCCAACGAAGCAGACTTAGAACCGTGCTCCGGTACTGTAACCGGGATTGTCATGAACTCCTCAGCTACGTACCGACCTACAGATACTCAACTCCCCGCCGGAGTAGAGTAACAGACTTTCTCCGAGCACCGTCTCCACCACCCAATCCAACTCTCCCGGACGTGCCCCTAATCCGGCTGACCGAAGAAGAGGAGATGGCCAAACGAAGCCGCATTAAAAATCTTATCATAGCCACATCCACCGAGCTACCGAGCATCCCTTCCCGCGCAGCTACTGCCGGACAGACAAATGGGGCCGTGGTTGAGTTGGCCTCACCTACCGTGGCGCAAACTAGCAAGGACAGCCGCCGAGCTGGGAAAAGGCCTAGGACCACCGATCCCACAGCCGAGCTCGTTGCGGAGCTGAACACCGAGCAAACCGCGGTCACAAGTGAGCCAACACCGCCCTGGAAGCCCCAGTTGAAGCACCGGGGTAAGGAGATCTCGACAACCGCTTCGGTCAAAGGCGACAAGGGCCACCTCTTAGCCTTCGACCTGACAAAAGCCCTCATTCTGCCGAGCAACGTGATCGACAGCGACCACGTGCCCGACACCCGGTTAATGAAGTCCTCAGTCAAGTCTATGACCCGAGTAAGAATTTTGCATGCTTTATTCAAATTTTTCCAAGTGTTTGCTCGATTTCCTTTCTCTAATCGAACCCTCTTCTTGCAGGCCATCCAGAAACAACATCTGGTGATGGAGTAGATTCATAAACTCCGATAGAAGGCGACGGACGCTGCCAGCCAGGTTTAGCACCTTCAGATTGAGCTGGGGCGGTCAAAAGCTTCTTTGGAGATTGCGAACTCAGACAACTCCAAATTGCTCGGCCAACTTGGAGCCGTCGAGTAAGAAAGAGATGCTCTCCGGGCCGAGCTGGAAGCGTTGAAACAAGCAAGGAAGGATGAGCTAGATGAGGCGAATAACGAAGGTTTCACGGAGGCCGAGGAAAACTACCAAGCAAGTTCATGCCACCCAGGACATTTTCTTCAAGGCCAGCTGGAAGGCTGCTTGCCGAAGTGTTTCCTCTCCCCTAGCTGCCTTCCTGCGACGTACATGGTGCCGTATGCCAACGATGTCTTCAGCGCATTACAGGCTGAGGCCGAGGAAGAAGGCGCAGAGGAAGTCGAGGAAAATGCCGAGAGAGATAACCGGCCAAAGAAGGCTGGCCAAGTTGAGACCAGCGTCCAAGAAACCACAACCACGGTCGACCTAGAGGCAACTCCGACCGGGGATGACTTTGCCGACCTATCTCTCTTAGTTTAGTTTTTTTTTTTCTTCTTTTTTGTTTTTAAGAATGTAACCAAGCTGCCAGTCCCACCGTATGTAATTATGTTTCACATCAATGAAAAGTTCTGATTTCGTTAACTATTGTACTGCATGTTGCACTGTGTTTCATCATCTCGGCAAAAACCTTTAACAAAACGTCAACTATATTAGCCGGGGTAAAGTACCTAGGCTAAACCTCTTAAGTTGTGCAAATCATCAACCCAATTAGCCGGGACAAAACATCTCGGCAAAAGCCCAAAGGAAATCATCAACTCATCTAGCCGACGTAAACCATCTCGGTTGAAACCATAGTTGAGTAAACCATTAACTCATTTAACCAGAGTAAAACATCTCGGTTGAAATCACAGAGTTGAGCAAATCATCAACTCATTTAACTGGAGTAAAACATCTCGATTGAAGTCTCAAAGTTGAGTAAATCATTAACACATTCAACCAGAGTAAAACATCTCGGTTGGAATCTCAAAGTTGAGCAAATCATCAACTCATTCAATCGGAGTAAAACATCTCGGTTTTAAACACAGTTGAGTAAACCATCAACTCGTTGAACCGGAGTAAAACGTCTCGGTTGAAGTCTCAAAGTTGAGTAAATCATCAACTCATTCAACCAGAGTAAAACATCTCGGTTGGAATCTTAAAGTTGAGCAAATCATTAACTTATTCAACTAGAGTAAAACATCAACTCATTGAACCGGAATAAAACATCTCAGTTGAAGTCTTAAAGTTGAGTAAATCATCAACTCATTCAATCGGAATAAAATATCTCGGTTGAAGTTACAAAGTTGAGTAAATCATCAACTCACTGAACCGGAATAAAACATCTCGGTTGTAAACACAGTTGAGTAAATCATAAACTCGTTTAACCGGAATAAAACATCTCAGTTAACACCTCAAAGTAAGCATCGAAAACAACAGAATGCTTCAGCGAAGATAAGTCACTTCTATTATATTGACAAAAAGAGTATTACATTCAGAAGTGTAAGGCAAATAAGTCCTTCCTCAAAAGAATCATATAAAAACTATGAAAACTAAAAATAGTACAGTTTGAGGTTAGCCGCATTCCATGGCCGGGGTATGCCCTTTCCTTCCAAATCTTCCAAGTGGTATGCCCCCTTGCCCGCCAGACCGGTTATCTTGTAAGGCCCTTCCCAGTTTGCCCCTAGCTTGCCTTCGCCCGGCACCAGTGTGTTGCCCATAACCTTCCTTAGAACCCAGTCGCCCACTTTGAACGGTCTGGGGTGCACGGTTTTGTTGTATTTCCTGGATAATTCTTGTTGGTATGCGGCCACGTGGATCAAAGCTTTTTCTCGGCGCTCTTCAGCTAGGTCCAATTCTAGGGTAACTGCTTCAGAATTTAACTCGGGCTCAAAATTTTCATTGCGGATGGTGGGCATGCCGATTTCCAATGGGATAACCTCCTCTATGCCGTACACCAGGACAGAAGGAGTTTCCCCGGTAGATCGCCTCGGGGTCGTTCAGTATGCCCAAAGGACACTTGGGAGTTCCTTGGCCCATTTTCCTTTGGCTTTCTCAAGTCTTTTCTTCAGCCCATCAAGAATGGTCTTGTTTGATGCTTCGGCTTGGCCGTTAGACTGCGGGTAAGCCGGGGTGGAGTTGTAGAATTCAATTTTCAATTCCTCACAAAATCCTCAGAATAAGCGCCTGTCAAATTGGGTGCCATTATTAGAAATCAGAATCTTGGGGACACCAAACCGCGTTACCACATTCTGCCAGACAAACCGCTTGATGTCTTTCTTCTTGATAGTTGCTAAGGGCTCAGCTTCAACCCATTTGGTGAAGTAGTTCGTAGCCGCGATGAAGAACTTCCGGTTGCCTGGTGCCGTTGGGAGTGGTCCCACTATATCCAGCCCCCACATCGTAAAAGGCCAAGGGCTTGTGAGGGGAAGAAGTTCTCTAGCCGGCTGGTGAATTTGGTGGGCGAACTTCTGGCACTTCTCACATTTGCGAACATATTTCTGAGCGTCTGCTTGCATGCACGGCTACCAATATCCTTGCGAGATAGCACGGTAGGCCAAAGATCTTCCCCCGATGTGACTGCCGTATATGCCTTCATGAATCTCGTACAGGAAAGCTTCTATGCTGTTTGGGTGTACACACTTGAGGTAAGGACCGGTGAAAGACTTCTTGTATAAAGCGGCAGATGAAGAGAGCCAAAATCGCTCTGACTTCGCTCAAACTTTATGCGCTTCCTTTTTATCGGTCGAAAGGGTCCGCTCTTTTAGGAAGAGGATAATAGGGTCCATCCAAGAAGGGCTAAGCTCAGTGCAGAGTACTTCTGTTTGCTCGGGTTCCTTAACACTAGGCCTTGGAAGAAACTCAATCAGGAAGGGACTGGGAGATGTTCTGTCAACCATGGAAGCCAGACCGGCTAACTCATCCGCACGGCCGTTTTCTTCTCGTCCAATTTGTTGGACCCTTATCTCCTGGAATCGCTTGATGTGGTCTCTTACCAGAACTTGGTACTTTGCCATTCTGTTATCTTTAGTTTCGTAGACCCCAGACACTTGGTTGACAACAAGTTGGGAATCGCTGTAAACCATCAGCTCGAATGCGCACAACTGGAGTGCGCTCTTAAGTCCGGCCAGCAGCGCCTCATACTCTGCCTCATTATTTGACGTAGGGAATCCGAGTGTGATAGAGTGTTCAATGGTTAGACCATCTGGGGAGATCAAAACTATGCCCAGCCTGGCACCGTGACGATTTGAGGCTCCATCTACAAAAAACTTCCACATTTCACCGACAAAGAGCTTCCAACACTCCGAGGGGTCCTGGGAGGCTTGAAGGTTGATGGGATCACGGTCGCTCGGCTGTTCGGTTTCTGGTTTGCTGCTATTCGGTTCCATTTCATCCCCCCTCGGCGATGCAGCACCGGACCCAACAAGTTGATCTGCTATGCCTAAGTTCGGCGTCGTATCGTCGGGTTGCAATACTATGCCAGCTGGAGGTTCTATGGCGGGACGCGCAAGTTCCGCGTCGCCAACATTGCCTTGCTGTTGTAGACACCCCATTTTTGACCGTCCTCAAGACTTGGACGTCACCATTTGAACACTCGGTGATCATCTATGTTTGTGTTCGTCCTGAGTTCTCGGAGGTCTCGGCCACGCGCCTTGCCTCAAGACCACTCGACTTGCCTGTTTCATGTTTGATTTTGCACCAAACACTTGTTGTTTTACTTCTAAAGGTGGAAAATGGCTTGTTGGCCATCCCCACACCTCACCGGCCATGGCTTGAGGCCACCGGCCTTGTTTTGTTGCTACTGGCCATTGGTTATGGCCGGCACCCTTTATGGTCGGCCGACCATTGTTTTGGTCAAATTGTCATTTTTGACTAGCCGACCACTGTGCATCTACTTTTGGCAGATATTTTATGCCAGCTGTGATAGTTGGCATCCACTTTGCACCCCTTCCATACACGTCTATGGAGGGATTTCCCTCTTGCTTAGCTTGTTTTGTAAGCTTTGCAAGAGTGAACCTCTATAAGGGGAGGGCTTCTCCTCCCTCATCAAGGGTTAGAGGTTGAGCTTCAGAGGTCTGGATTAGGGTTAGAAATAGTGTATCTATCTATCTCTATATCTCCCTCTCTTTTTGCCTTTGTGTGTGTTTTAGTGTGTTTTGTTCTTACTTTTGTGCATAAACACCTAGTATCACACCTTACCTTGGTTGCTGAAGTGCCAAAGGGTTGTTGTTAAGGTTTTTTGAGTGGATTTAAGCTTGGAAAGGCTGCTGGAGCTCCATTCTTGAAGAGGTCTACAAGGGTAAGAATCTTACCTCTTTATTCCCCATTCTTGCACTAGTTTTTAACCTATCTTGCATCTGTTTTTGAGCTTAGTGTATAACATATAAAAGTTCTGATTTTGTTAGTTTTAGAACTTTGTTTAAGGTCTCTTTGAGGTTTGGGGTTGTTTCCCCCCTCCAAGGCCTTATTAGGCCTTGTTTAAGGCCATCTATCTTGGCCCTTTCTTTGAGCTTTGCATGACCTCTCTACCACTGAAATCCAGAGGATTTTCAGTGGTGGAGAGGTGGTTTTGAGGTCCTAAATGGGAGAGGGTCATCCCCTCTCCATATTGCCTTTGATGCTCACACAAATGGCTTGTGTTGTAGCTTGTATGCTTAGCTTTGTTTAGCTTCTTTTCAATGCATATTTGTGTTTATTTTGTCATGATATAGCACTGTTTTAAGTTAGTTTAGACACACCATGCATGCCTTGCATACTTGTCTTGTAATGCCATGAAATTGCCTTAACATGCTATGTGCTTTGAGCCTTGTTTTTAGCATGATTTTGGCTTAGCTTTGTGAAGCTTTTATGCATATTTTAGTGTGCTTGAGGTCTGATTTTGGTCGTTTGGGTCATCCATGACTTGCTTTGTATAGCTACCATGCAATCTCCTTTGTAGGCTTTGAGTATTGGCCCCTCTAGCATGCTTTCCTTGCATCATTTCAGTGGTTTGGAACCACTTACCATGTCATTTCAGTCCATATAGCATGCTTGTATACTTGCATTTATGACTCCTTTGATGTTTCAAAAGGTTTGTGTTTTGTGCTCCATGTTTGGGTCATTATGCATGCCTTTAGACTTAGGCATTTGGAATGCCATTTAAGTTTGTTTTTGGTCTTGTTTAGACCTGCATTGGGACAGTTTTAGGTCCCCATGGCCCTTTGGGGCTTGCTTCATTTAGCCTTGGTTTGAGTCCCGTGGCTAGCTTTCAAGTTTTGGGCTTGGTTGCATGCTTTGCTTGCTTTGTTTAGTTGGTTTGGCACCATCCTTAACATGATTTTTAGAGTTTATCATGCTTACCATTTGTCCATATTTGTTTCCTTTTAAGTGCGCTTAAAAGGTCATCTTTTATGCTCAAGTGTTGGACCATGTTTGCATGCATGTTGGTATGTAAATTTGACCTCATTTCTATAGCATTTGGCCATTGTTTTGGGTCTAGTAGAGAGTTGTCCATCTTGGTGTAAGTCCATCATTCGCATGTTGTTACATGCTTGCCTTGTATGTTGTTACACACTTGGCCTTTGGCATGTTGTTGCATGCTATACATGTTTGTATGTTTAGATGCTTAGCCTATTAACATGTTGTTGCATGTTTAAGTGGTATTGCATTTGACATGCATCTTGTGTTAAGTTGCTTTACATGTTCCTATGCTAAGTCCCCCTCACATGTTGTTGCATGTTGGTCATTAGCATTATTGTTACATGTCTAGCATGCTTGCTTGCTTAGGTTGTATGCCTAGTACACATTGCTTATTTGCATGCTCATATTGTATACTTAGCTCGCATGCTTAGCTTGCATTTTGCATGCATACCTTGCCTCTTGAATCACCATGATAGAGGTTAGGTCCATTATTTGTTTATGTGTACTTCATTTGACATTGAAATGGCACACTTGGCCTCTTTGGCCATCACGCATTGAAATACGCGATTGATGGTCCGAGGGTCGAGTACCAAACTCCTTTGAGTCACAAACATGATAAGGAATGTGGTGGTGTAGACATTTTCTTTAAAATGCATTGCCATGTCTTGTTTGCCCTCTGCTGCTATCAAAACAGGGTTCTGCAGGAAGATATGGTCGACCGACCATTCTCAGTGCCGGCCGACTAAATATCTTTGGCCGAGAGCTATATAACTGGTCGATAACCACTTTACCATGGTCGGTGACCATTCCTTATGGCCGGTGGCATCCCACAATGATCAGGGAGTGATACTGAAGCATCCTTAGGACTTGTGTATTTTTTAGAGGCACAGAGCAGTGTAAACAGAGGCAGCTTGTGCATGGTGGTGGATTTCCGAGCGGAACCGAGCACGCATGCATTGGACCCTTTTCCCGAGGCTGTTTTACCGCTTTACTAGCTTAGTTAATTTGCTTAACTAGTTAAGTGGTCTGTAAGTATTTAATTAGCTTGTTAGTTAGTTAAATTTGTATTATTCTTTTGGTCCCTCCGAGAGAGAGCGAATTGTGTAATAAGTGTGGGTGCGCGCGTGCATGTCTTCCAACCCCCACTTCTTTCTCCCTTTTACTTACATGCTTTTGATGGTTAGTATTAGGGCATATTTCAATTAGCATCCTTATGCTATGCATGTGTGCATTCATTCATTTGTATTGCATGCATCCGGCTCGGCGCATCATACTAATTGCATAGATTTCAAATCTAACTTGAATACATGTTATCTGTTGCATTTCACATGCCATCCATAGATTAGCCGAGCCTATTCTAGTTGCACTTTGCCTACGATGCATTAGCCATCTTAACATGGACTTGGATCATACATTTGATTACTAACATGTTCCTTGTTTTGGCTTGGAGTACTAGGTGAGTGTTTATGCTTTAGCATCTCGCATGAGTGTGAATGTTAACATGAAAGCATGCTTGCCATGAGGCTAACCGCTTAGTTTATTTACTACCTGAATGCCTGTGGGTGAAGGTTGGATTGTTTGAATTGGAATAATTCATCGAAATCCATATTTTAGCCTACTTGCGAGTAGCAAACCTCAAATCATTTCCAAACAATGGATATGCGATGCTTTGTTCCAAATTAGGCAATCTAGTCTATACTTTTGTGTTATGCGCATCATATAATAAGATTAGCTAAATAACCGGAATAAGAACGCACAACGTTTTCAAAACTTGATATCATGATTAGTAGAGGCCAATCTTTGATCGGGCTAGCGGGGGTGCTCATAGCTGACCTTTTCCAATCATACCCAAGTTCCCGAGCCGAGGCAACTTTGGTGATGACGGACACGTGGCCTTAGGCAAATGAGTCAGGGTTTCCTAAATTCCCTCATAAAAAATATTTAGGTGGCGACTCTGTATTTGGCAAAACAGTCCATGTTTGACACTTCTTTCAAAAAAATCTGTTTTCAAAAACGATTTGCCAAATTTAGACTCTTTGGTAATTTATCAATCTCACATTGCACATTGTGAGATCAGATTAAGAACCATGACAATTTGAGTCTGAATTGTAGTAAGCCCCAAATGAACAAAACGGGATTTCCCTCCCGGGACGTTCGGGGACGTCTACAGTTGTGCAATGTCTGGCGAGCCTGCATTCACCTCCTCGGTTGCCGTGGCAAGATCCACCGGGCATACTGGATGAATTTCAGGTGAGAATTTAGCAACGAAATTGGCCAATGTCTGTGCTTTTATGGCAGTTCAGGGTTGGAACTTGACGTCGAATTGTCCCAATTCGACCGCCCACTTGAGGATTTGATCGGAGAAATCCGCCCGCTCGAACAAGGCTTTGAGTGGGAACTCGGTCAAAACGATGATTGTGTGAACATGAAAATAGTGCGCCAGGCCATCATCAACGCCAAGGCAAGTTTTTCTAGCGGCAAGTATCTCGACTCTGCCGGTAGTAAGGTTTTGCTCACGTAGAAGATGGGGAAATGCTGGATTCCTTCTGACCGGACAAGCACTGCACTAACTGCATCCTAAGAAACGGCCAGATAAAGGTAGAGTTCTTCGCAGGGCTTTAGTGTCACCAATAATGGAGCAGAAAACAGATACGCCTTTAGCTCGGCCAAAGCCCTGTTACATTCCTCGTTCCACGAAAATTTGGATTTTAGGGCTCGAAAGAAATGGTGGCAGCGATCTGATGACCGACTTATGAATCGATTAAGCGCGGCGGCCATTCCGGCCAGATGTTGCACGTCTTTCGCTGAGTTGGGCTGCTTTAATTCTTGTATGGCTTTGATTTGTGTGGGGTCTGCCTCGATGCCTTGGTTTGTGACTAGAAAGCCTAGGAATTTTTCGAATCCCACCCCGAAGGCACACTTGGACGCATTCAGGCGTAGCTTATGCTGTTTGAGAATGGCAAACATCTCGGCTAGGTCGGACAAGTGGTCTGCCTGATGCCTGCTTTTGACCACCATGTCATCGATGTAAGCCTCCATTGTCCGGCCTAGCAGAGGGGCGAACATTTTGGTTACCATCCTTTGGAAAGTTGCCCCGGCGTTTTTCAAACCAAAAGGCATGACTCGATAGCAGAAGAGTCCCCTTGGAGTGGTGAAAGAGGTTATCTCACGGTCGGCGCAATGCATGGTAATCTGATGATAACTGCGGTAGGCATCCAAGAAACTGAGCCTTTTATGTCCGGCCGTTAAATCCACTAGCTGGTCTATTCTGGGCAGAGGAAAGCTGTCTTTAGGGCAAGCTCGGTTGACGGTCTTGTAGTCGACGCAAACTCGCCACTTCCCATTCTTCTTGGGTATTACGACCGTGTTTGAAATCCACTGAGGGTAGTGCACTTCCTGAATAGCCCGTGCTTCAAGCAAGTTCCTTACCTCCTCCGCGACTACCTCGGCGTGATGAAGAGCCGATCTCCTTGTTCTCTGAATGACTGGCCGTGCATCAGGGAAAACATTCACTGTGTTTGGTTTGAGTTTTCTGGATTAAGTTTTTTGAAAATTGACTTTTTTGGTTTTTGTGTTTTTTTGTTTTTAGTGAATATTTTTTAAATTTTAAACATTTTTTTTACTTTTTTAGATGCACCTTACTTAGATGTATCTAAAAAGTAAAAAATTTGTGAAAAAATATTTTAAAAAATTAATAAATACATAAAAATACAAAAAATGTACTGAATTCGTGTATTTTTTTTGTATTTTTGGTATTTAGTGATTTTTTAAAAGATTTTTTTTACAATTTTTTTACTTTTTAGGTGTATTTATGTTAGGTGTGTTTAAAGAGTAAAAAAATTGCTTAAAATATTAAAAAAATTCAGTAAAAACAAAAAAACACGAAAAATAAGAAAGTTAAATTTTCTGAAAAGTGTTTTGGAAAACTAGAAACCAAGCAAGGTGATTGAGTTGGTGGAAAATAAAACTTGGATCGATGCCAGGCATGTCGTAGGGCGACCATGCGAAGACTTCGATATTTGCCATCAAGAACTCTACCATCTCGATCTTTTCTTGAGCGGTCAGCTTGATCCGAGCAAAAAGAACTTGTTTGGACTTTCCGTGTCGATTCGTACTTTTACTAATTCTTCAACAGCTTTGTCTTCGGCCCTAGTGCCCACGTCATCAAGGACACTCTGGTCTTCTGGGCCTTCAATCATTTGCACGAAGCCTTTGGCAGCTCGGCTCCTGTTCACTGCCACGAAGCATTGCTTCGACATGACTTGATCGCACCAAATTTCCTCAATTTCCCCTATAGCCGAGGGAAATCTCAAAACCTGGTGGTAGGTCGACGCTACAGCCTGCATAGCGTGAAGCCAGCCCCTACCGAGGATCAGATTGTATGTAGACGGCACCTGCAATACCCAGAACTCCACCTGCTTGACCACGGATCCGGCTTTGACAAGTAAAATTATTTTTCCCAAACGCCACTCCGGTTGCAAGTTGAAACCTACCAATGGCGAAGTTGCCAGAGCCAAGTCTGTATCTCGGAGTTTGAGTTGTTTGAACGCGTCGTAGTACATAATTTCAATCGAGCTTCCCTGGTCAATCAAGATGCGCTTGACATCGAACTCTTTGACGCGGAGGGTGACCACTAGGGCGTCATTGTGTGGCGTTTGAATACGCTTTAGGTCCCTTGTGGAGAAACTAATCACGTCTTTTTCCTCGATCTTCCCTCTTTTGATTGCGGGCTGGACTGACAAAACTTCTCTCATGTGTTCCGCCTTTTTTATCATTCCTTGGAGCTCGCATATACGCGCCGGCTCCACTATGCTGTGGATCACATTAACCACTCCTTGAGGGGGCGCCTCCAAGTCATCCGGTCCATGCGGATCAGCCGGGATGGATGTGCGGCCTTAACACCCCCATCAATGTAAAGATCTAAGTGTCTGTAATAACCCTCCCCACTGCTTACCGATAAACATTGATTACCGCTAAACTGAACTGATTATGACTGCTAATTGAACTGATTAAAGTACTGAACTCACTGACTGAAAACTGGAACTGAATTGACTGCGTACGTATGTTAATTTGTATTCTATCTGTTTGATTGTTTATTTGATCTGTTCATGTTTTATGTTTCAACTGCTAATTGAAGGCCTTATTGGCGGCCGAACCGAGAATTGATTGATGTTTTATGATCCTCACAATTAATGTGACTTTATGGTAAATTTATCTGAAAACTGATTAGGTATGATTAAATTAGATTAAATATTGATGGATTGCAAGTTGACTTAATTACCAAACTAACCCTAGTGGTCCACTATCTCACACACATTTGAGCCTTACACTTGATCATAACATAACTCCTTCAGCCTTTCTTCTTGAGCCTTAGCCGACCAAGAGAGGGAGAGAGTGAGAGAATTGGATTCCATCTTGAGTTTTGCTTGCTAATTGAAGAAATTGAAGGTTGATCGTTAATTTGAGCTCCTAAATCTTGAATACAAGACTAAGGTAGGAAACTCATCTTCTTATTGTTGCCATTGAGCTAGTTCTTGCATGATTCATGCTTCATTGTAGAACTAAGTCATGTTTTGGTTCATTGTTGTTGAATTGAAGCTCAATCCTTGCATGCATGGTTGTATTGTAGATGTTGAGTTGTTTTCATGGCAAAATGTTACATGCATGTCCACAATTATGTTTAAGTCCATGATTTCATCATGTTTTGGAAACAATTGGCTCCTTAGAGCATCAAATTGAAGCTTTGAATTGATTTGAATTCATGCGTGGTTGCATGTTCTCCATGTTCATGAAATTGGTTTGAAATTGGGTTTGAATTAAACACCCTTGGGCTTTGATTTCTCAAATTGAGTTTTGAATCATGTTATTCCATGTGTTTACAAGTGTTTTTCCAGAAATTAGCCCAAGAGGATTGAAAATTATGCTTTTGAGCTTGAGTTTGAGCTTGGAGGTGCAATCTGGAATTTCCAGATTCTGCACTCCCGCTCGAGCGAGTTAAGTGACGCTCGAGCGTGGAATCCGAGCATCCAGTATCTCGGCACTGTTTTACAGTCCGCTCGAGCGGAGGATTGGGCGCTTGAGCGGAGTCATGTGTCTCAAGCTCGAGCGGGCGTCGAGCGTCCGTCGAGCGGAGATTTCACCCATCCAGTACTTTTACAGTACGCTCGAGCGGGATATCTGACGCTCAAGCGTGTACCTTTGTTGCATGACCGCTCGAGCAGGGAAACCTGAGCTCGAGCGGGACTCTGTTTTTCTGAAAACTCCTGAAACTGTTTTCTGATCACATCTTTGCATCTTCATCTCATCCTAGGCATTCTTAGGCCTAGTTTAAGACATCTTATTGAGGATATAGATGTAGAACACACCGAGGCAAATTAGGGATTAAGTTATTATCTTTCCTAGCTGTGTAGCTTAGTGTGTTCAATCTGTTAACTGTGTAGGGTTGGCGACTGGGGAGACACGCTCTAGCATACTGTAGCCCAAACTCTGTGAGTAACGATTGTGTAAAGATATGTTCACAAATGATTATCTTCTGAACAACTGAACTGTACTGTTTTCTGAACTGATTACTGTTAATTGAATGAATGTATGTCCTATATTCTGAACTGTATTGTGGCATCCTTAGCACCTACTGTTTACTGTTACTGTGACAGAAATCTTTGTCGGTTCCCTTGTTGGAACCACTACTGTTACTGACTGATGGCCATCATTACTGTTCGGTCTTTTAAGACCTACTGTTTACTGTACTGTTATGCTTATGGGTGTACCACATATGACTGTATTGACTGAACGACTGAAATACTGATTTAATGAACTGTTTTCATTACTGTAAGGACATTCATTCTTAACCTCTTTACGCATTATGTTATTCACTGGGCTTTAGCTCACTGCTCATATATATATGTAGGTGTGCAGGCACCAGACCGCGGCTAGGAGCGTCAAGGTTACTCCAGTTTTGTCAAGCCAACTACCGTGCCTCACTGCGAGGTTCCAAGCCTATCTTGCTAAGGCTTATGGGTGTTTTAGGACTCCCCTTTCTGTACTGTCTCGCTGTTTTGTAATAACTGAATGGATTGTATAGACTGAACGTTTACTGTACTGCTAGGTAAGGGATGGAGTCCCTAGTCTGAATAATTGTATATACTGTGCATACTGTTCTGTACTGTTCATGTATATATGTATGAAAAGTCTTTTTGCATATAGACTGTCACAGCTCATTGGACATTGTTTCTTTACTGTTTTGGCTTCCGCCAGGCCCTCTACTCTGTTTTACTGTGCTACTGTTAAGCAGGCCTTTGGTAATCTCGAATTACTGGCCGGTTACGGTGCTAAACCCATAGGGCCGGGTTTGGGTCGTGACAGTGTCCGACTGCGACTAACTCCTCCAAGTGTTGCTTCAGAGGCAAACAGTCCTCTGTCCGGTGTCCTCGCTCCCGGTGATATGTGCAGCGGTACCGCGGATTGAAGCCCTTTTGCACGTTGCCTAACTTAGCAGGAAACCAGACGTAATCCTCGGCACAGATTTCACTAAGTATGCGATAGATTGGAATCTTAAAGACCGTGGTGATACCCGTCCGAACTTTCAACCTTCTGTTAGCATCAGCTACGTCATCGCAGGGGTATTCACTCGGTCATTCCGATGACCCCTTCCCCAGTTTCGATGATTCGACCCACGGTCAGATTTCTTGGCGCAATCATTTGGATGGTTAGTCTCCTATCCGACCGCATGTACCTTGCTAGCCGACCTCTTGTCTATTACCACCGGAGTTGTCTTCGCGGTGGACGCCGCCACATCATCCTCTACTCGGATGTGCTCATTGATGCGCTGCATTAGTTGGCCCATGGATGTCGGCTAGTTCATGGTAAGCGAGTCCCGCAGCCTATGTCCGACCGGGAGACCGCGCTTATATTGGGTGATTGCCAGGTTGATCGGGCAATCTAAAATCTCATTGAAGGTTTCCTAGTACCTGGAGTTGTACGCCTTGAGTGTATCGCTCGACTCCATTTTGACACTGAGAAGGTGGTCCACCTTCTTTAGCGTTTTAGTGTTGGTCTTGAAACGAGTCACAAAGGCTTCCGCCAACTGCTGCCACCTTTCGATGCTTCCCTCCGGCAGCCTCTAAAACCATTTCAAGCCCAGCTCGCCCAAACTCGACGGGAAGATAAGGCACATAAGAGCGTCATTGCGCCTATGTCCGGCCATGACCTGCCAGAAGTGGCTTACATGCATGTATGGATCGGTCTTTCCGTTGTAGAGCGTAAACTTGGGCTGGTGAAAGCCTGCGGGGAGTGGTGTGGTTTCTATCTCAAGGGAGAAAGGGGTGGTGTTCAGCCTCGCCAAATCTGTGTCTAGAAGAATAGGCACGGCTGGGCGGGGTGTTGGCATTATGACCTCTTCACTGGCGTGACCCCCGTAAGATAGCCGCTGGAGCGCCGGCACCCTGTGAGTCTCTCGCTGACGAGCCCGCTCCTTCAAGACTACCCGCAAATCCTCTGAGTGAGCGGAGTAGAAATATCTCGACATCGTCGTCGGACGTGAGGGTTGGTAGGTACTATCTTGCGCACTAGACTTCTCTACAGGCGCGTCGGAATCTCCAACCATGTAACTTCTGATGACAGAAAGGGAGGGAGTGTGTCGCTGGCTCTGACTGCCTGAACGGCATGGTTGGGTGCACTCACTGTGGTCTCCCATCCTAGTAACACCCTTCCCTTTGACATGCCGTTTGAGAGCTTCTATCTCCGCCGCCATTCTCTGGATGACGGTGTCTTAGTCCCTTAACTTGTGCTCTAGACGCCTAGCGTGCGATTCTCTTTGCCGCCAGTGTTTGTCTGGGCTCCGCAAGTGACCAAAACTTCTAGCGCGCTTATCACGCGCATCTTTTGAATGTCTGCCTGGGGAAGTCTCCAGGTCCGCCATGTTCGGAACGGCGGGGAGTCCGTCTCTCCGTCTGGCTGACTCCGGGGTGACACCATTAATGGCGGACAACGGTATTTCGTCGTTGTTCGCCATGCAAGACGATCAGATGAGCTTGGAAGACAAGGTTTTGTCTGTTGAACCCTTCCCACAAATGGCGCTAATTGTACGGGGAACAAATATTCCGCGGAGCCCGTACTCTTTTCGTCCAAGCTCTTTGTCTATCCGATCGACCTGCGAGCACAACGGCGGTGAACTACCCGGCGGTGTGTGGCCGGAAAACCCCTCCGACGGTCAAGTTAGCACTCACACTCAGGGAGAGAGAGGAAGAGAGAGATATATCACAATGAGTGTTTCTCACCAAAATGATGTTCCATACCCAACATGGGGCGCGCAGTCATACTTTTATACTTTCTGCGCTCAATTCTACACCCATTAGTCTCTTGATACGTGGAGCTGCTCTTCTATCTGTCAACACAAATCCAGTAAACACCACTTAACCAAACCGCCAAACAACATTACTGGGAACTCGGCAGCCCGGCAGTATCACCTCGGCTTCACACTACCGGGCTGCATAACGAGTCCCAGTGTCCACTCGCCGAGCTCCATAACAACCGAGCTCAGTAACATTTCGGTAGAGCCGAGTTCTAGACAGGTCAAGCCAGCAAACAGAAAGCCTTCCCGCCGAGCTAAACGTGCGAACCGTGGAACCCGGGTTGGCAGGTGACCAACTCGGCTAAGTAAGCTCGGCCCATACACGGGGCTTGACCCTCGGCCGAGCAAGACCGATTCTAGACGCAGACAAGCCCAAGTAGCTCGGCCCTAACTTGGTCTTGGACCTCGACTGAGCAAAGCCACCTCTAAATAGGCCCAAGTTAGCTCGGCCCAAACGTGCTTGGCCATCTTCTGTCCGGCTTCTACCACGGCCCAAAGTCAGATTATAAATCTCCTTCTAAAAAAAAAAAAAAAAAAAAACTTTTTAGTTAAAACTAAAATAACCAAAAAAAACTTTAAAAACTAACTTAAAAAAATCACATGCCAAACAACAGCTGATCGTTTGAGGGAGACACAAACCAGTTGTAGTCCAAGTTCACAATCGAAAAATGTTTGGTGGCCACAAATTCTGTTGCTCAAATGGCCCGAATATGTCAAAACGACGTCGCTTTGGGTGTTTCGAGCCATTCGAGCCATGTATTTTCGGGCCACCAACTATTGCTGTTCACAAACACACTTCTTCAAACTCATTGGTTGCCCCAACTAGGGCTACAATTTTTAAAAACAAAAAATTTGTGGACGTACACATTAAAAATATATATACATATTTGTTTTTATATATAAACTTGTTTGTGTTTTGATATAAATTTGTTTATATGCTCACATCCTTTAGATATTACAATTAAGAGAACAACAAATATTTAAAAGTTTGAATCTAATATACACTTGATCCCTGATATACCTATTTGGGAAGCGGGTTTAATGGCTTTTTTTAGGTTAAAATTCACAAAAAGATAAAATAGGTTAAAATAGTCAATAAAACAAAATGTCACATTAAACTCATAATCATTTTACTTTTTCTTTCATAAATATCACATCAGTCAAAAACTAAAATAACCTACTTCTCAAATGAAAATCTTCGATTCTCTATTAATCTTCAGATGCTTTTGAAATTTTTCTGTCTACCTTACATCTCTATAAATCCCTCAATCTCAATGTCACATTTACTCCTAGAATTTTCATAGATTCCTAATGGTAGGTAACCCTAAAAAATTCTAATCTACATGCAATTAATAAAATATATTGAATTCTTGACACCACCATCCAACCTAAATACATGTAAAAAAAAAGAAAATAAAATTTTTACTATAGCCCCATGTTCACTTACGTCACTTATCTTGTTTTTATGGGGCTGTTTTGGGAAGAGCTAAAAATGTCAACTTTTGATTTTTTATTTATTTTTGATTATATCATTTATCATATTTTTTACTCATAAAAAGATAAAATAGATTAAAAAAGTTAAAAAATTAATTTTTTATCAACTTTCCAAAACACTCTATAATTTGCACAAGTAGCGCAGGGTTGGTTTGAGAAGTGGATTGGCTTTTTAACTTTTTGACTTTTTTAGCTATTTTAGTTTGGACTAAAAAGCTTGGTTTGGAAAGGATTTTTTGACTTTTTTTGTGAGAGAATAGTGTAATAATTATGGATTAGATGCGATATTTTATTTTTTATGACTAAAATAATCTATTTTGTCTTTTGTGACTAAAATAACTAAAAAAATCTCATATTCTTCTTCCCAAACGATTTCTCAGTGATAAATAAACTTGTCCTGAGAAAGATTGTAAATTAGAATGTTCTAGTTGGATTGTTCCTAGTGTTACACACAATATAAGTAATTGATATACGTGTATTCAAAGTATCGTGTGAGTCTAATGTGATTCTATCTCAATGTTTTTCATCCAAAAAAAAAAAAAAAATTAAATTAAATTAAATTAAATTTTTATACCATATATAATTCGAATATTGAAACTCACTCATCAAATGCATCATCATAATGGGTTGTGTCATGTTGGTACAAGATTATGAAGGAGATAATCATTAAGATGTGACATACTATTGACGAACTATACCACGAATGTGGGTTAAGGCGTGCTGACCACTATGTATATTTGCCTAATCCATTGTATTATTCACTCATTTTCCCACTAAGTACTTAGGACCACAAGTTTTTACATTTTTTAATTTTCTTTTGGTGGTAAAAAGTGAAGCTATTTACATGAGTAAGACACAGTTAGGTCTTGATCAGATTGCTAACCTTTTGTTTGATCTGCAAATCTTATTTTGGGTTCAGAATTTGAACAATCAAGGGAAGCATTGTTGTGACCATGTTTTTCAATGTTAAAAAAGTTTAATAACCAATCATTAAATCACTTAATGGTAGACATAGACTGACTTGGCTAGCCACTCCAATGGATATGTCCGATTAGCTCTCCAAATGATCATCATTCAGTTAGGTCATGACTCATGGCACTAACAACTTTTTTTTTTTTAATTAAAAAAAAATAAAAATTGGGAAGAATCTTTTTTTTTTTTTATTTTATCAATGTAAATCATATGGATGTAAAAGAGCACAAGTAGAACTCACAACAAAAAACTTGATGCTAGGTTATGTGTTCCAAATACATTTTCACTTATTCATTTGAGTGTAGTGTTTGTTTTAAGTTTTTAAATTATAATTTCACACCTACTTTTAAAAATTCCTTTCCAGGTGAAAAATTTTGGCTAACCCAGTCGTCCTCCCAGACATCTGACCGATTGACCGGAACAGTGTTTGTGTTTTTTTTTTCTTGGGCACCTGCTATTTTTATATTGTAAATAAAAAATATTTTCGGAATTTTTTAAATTTTTATATGAGCTTTAAATAGAATTTTGAGATATGTGTTTAGTTATAAGTTATAAATTTTTGAATCAAATAACTTTTCTAATTTCAAAAACTCAAAACTCTCTCCAAAACTTAATTCAAAACTCATAACCAAAATCAAATCATAATTCCAAAACTTACAAACTCAAAATACGACTATATTATCAAATTATATTTAGAAAACTCTACCAAACAGTATCTTTAGAGATCAAAATTTAAGAATAAAATTATTTTTTAAGAATCAAATATTTTTATTGTGAAAAGTATCATTATATTTTTAGTAAAAAAAATTAACCATTAGTGATAAATTATTTTCCTTTTAGAACCAAATTTTTTGTCTCAAAAAATAAACCATTTAGAGATCAAGTTATTTTGTCTCTAAAAGTCTCTTTATAAATGATATTTTTAAAATTTTATCGCTAAAAGTCTTATTTTTGACTTTTTGAGATAATCTTTTAATGACTATTCTCACAACAATAAAAATTAATCTCTAAATGTTTCTAACAATAAAATTTTCATTCTTAAAGATAAAAAAATTAATTTTTAAAACTCTTATATGATATAGTGGTTGGTCGAATAATAAAATGCCCCATTGTTAGAAAACACATCCCAATTAAACTGACACAACTTCCCAGCTCAATCCTATATGCAATACCCAGACCAGGAAAATAAAAATTAAAAATCAAAGAAAACAATTATTAAAAAAAAAAAAAAGGGTTGGAAGTTGGCAAGACACCAACCACTTCTTAGCACTCCCAAACCAAATGATTGTCTTATTTGAGCCCCCCAAGCAAGAAAAGCATTCTAAGATCGTTCAAATCTCACTACAAAAAAACACATTTTTACCGATCATTTTTAGCTATCAAAACAAATTTAGTTGCCAAAAGTATGAAAATTGGCTGTCAAAATTAATTTTAGTCGGCAAAAGTCAACATTTTAGCAACTAATTTTTTTTTAGTAGGGGAATGTTGATTATTGGCGACTAAAAAAAATTTAGTAGCTAAAAAAAATACAATTGGCGACTAAAAGAATTTTTAGTCGCCAAAGAACTAGTTTTGGCTACTAAATAGTTTGGTAGCCGAATGAAAATAAAAAAATTATAAAATACCTTTGGCGACAAAAATTTTAGTCGCCAAAAACAGGGGATTCACCGACTAAATTACTTTTTAGTCGCCAAAGACCCACTTTTGGCTACTAAATAGTTTGGTAGCCGAATGAAAATAAAAAAAATTATAAAATACCTTTGGCGACCAAAATTTGGTCGCCAAAAACAGGGGATTCACCGACTAAATTACGTTTTAGTCGCCAAAGGACTACTTTTGGCTACTAAATAGTTTGGTAGCCGATTGTTTAATAATGGTAAAGTGTTCCTTTAGGTAATGGTAATTTCTGTAGGGTTGTAATGAAAAATTAATATTATTAAAATGTAATGAATATTTTTAAAATGTAATAATTTATCATTTAAATAAAATTTTCAATTTTTCAATATCATTATCAAAAGGAGGGTTAAGTGTGTAAAAAAAATTCACTCATGACTTATAAGTAAATAAATCTGATTTGTAAGACTTATTGATATTATTTCAGATTTTAAAATTTTTCTTAATTTTTTAATAATTAATTTTTTCAACTTTTTTTAAATATTTTAAGCAAATTTGTTTATTTTTTAGACTCACTTAATTTAGATATATTTAAAAAAGAAAATATTTGTGATTTTTTTAAAATACAAAATAAGTACTCACTTAATTCACTTAATTTAGATATATTTTTTTTTAAATTTGAGGGATCTATAAAAGTAATTGGCAATTTGATGCTAATTGAACTGAAGGCCTAAACTGGGACTGTGCGTATATATTTTTTAGTTATGCGTTAATGATTTTGACTGCTAAGATATGCTTGAGAAAATGATTTTGACTGCTAGTTACAACTGAATAATAAATTAATTAAATTCACTTGACACGTGATTACTTCATCTGTCGTTATCTATGAGAAAATATACATATTGCATGTTCTAAAATTCTAAAAAATTGATTAGTGCCTAGTTAGTCATGCAGGAGTCCCAAAAAAAAAAACACGGGTTGAGCTGGCTCATAATTTTTTATTAAAATTTTTTTATTAAAAATATAAGAATATAAGAAAATATAAGAATATAAAATATAAGAATATAAAATTTTAAAATATATTATTATATTTTTCAGTACAAAAAATATTAGGACAAATATTTAAGATAATTTAATTTTTGCTTTTTTTTTTAATTTATAATTTTATTACTTATATTTTTATTTAAATATAATTTTAATATATTTGTTACTTTTATTTTAATTTTTTTTGAAGTTGTTATTTTACTTTTACCAACTAAATATTAGTCAGCGATTATAATTACAAAATTTAAAAATTGTGCTTCATATCTGAGGGAAACTTCGGAGGGAAACTTTATTACTTCTTTCTCTTCTCTCTCTCTCTCTCTCTCTCTCTCTCTCTCTCTCTCTCTCTCTCTCTCCACCATTTCACAAAGAAACAGAGTAAGTAGTGTTTTCTTCGTATTCTTTGCGAAGCTCTGAATCGCGAGACTACAAAATCGAACGAAGACAGGTCTTCATTGGCCGTCGAATCTGCTGGGCAAAACCCTAGATCTGAGTTGATCTGTTTTCGATCGGCCTCAGCATTCTAAATATTAGATCCATTAGATCGGAGACCATGCCAGTGGCTGCTTCCACCATATACTACTTGAATCTCCACGGCGATGTCCTCATCAATCGTCTCTACTGCGACGACGTTGGGTTAGCTCCTCTCTCTCTCTCTCTATACATACATATATATATATATATGTATATTTATTCAATTATAGGTTTATATGCTTGAAATGTATGAATTACATATGAAGAATAACTTGCATTGAGTATATATTTGACTTCCTTGATGTGGATTGACATACATATATATATTTTTTTCTTTCTTTCCTCTTTTGCATAGTAACTCGAGGAATTTTGCTGCTTAAGTACTTTAATTTTTTCAAGGACCAAATGTATTTTCCTTAGTTATGGTTCGTTAGTTTGTTCCACTCTTTTGACTTACCCTTCTTTAACTGAAGCAGATTTATTGTTATTTATGGATCAAGTTGGGATAATACTTAAGATTTTTTTTTCTTTAGCAGACGGTATAAAGAGAAAAAGGAAGAAGTGGCAGAGATGGAGGTTGATCCTGAACGAGATCAGCGGATGGTTTTTGCTTATGAACTTTTTATTGCTGTATCAATTACATTTTATGTCTTGGGCAAACCTAAATAAAATCCAAAATTTGGGAATTTTTTAACTGTATTTTTATACAAGAAATTGGAACTTGCCATATTTTATTTAAAAAAGTTCAAAGGGTGCTAAATGAAATTCAATTACTTAGTCTTTACTGTGTTTGAACTTTGAAGATCTATTATTTTATTTTATATAGGTAAATGAAGCTGGCCAAAATGAATCAATTTTCACATTGATTTTAATTTCTATTATCTTTAGCGTACGATTTATAAGATTTTGGTAGGCAATCAAAGCCATCTATTGAAGACCCACTTACTCTGTGCATGCTTGCCTTGCAGCTGCCTTGCAGCTGCCACCACCCTCACGCGAAAGGTATGCTAAAATGGGCAACTTGTTATTGTCTGTTTGTCGATAGTTTTACATTGCAAAATTTTAAAGGCATAGTTACAGGTCAGTCTGATGAATTTAATTTTTAATATTAAATTTATTATTTTTAAAAAGTACAATTAAACTATTTATACTTTTTACATCATCATATTTCAATAACGCTAATAAATTAAGAATAAATCAAAATTCACAAATAAAAGACAAAATATCCCAATTATTTATCATTTTAATAAATTTTTCAATATTATTACCAGTACTAATGAAATAATCAATTCACAGACACAAAACATATATTTTAAAAGTTTGAAAAAAAATTTCATTATCAAAACGAGGGTTAAGTGTGTAAAAAAAATTCACTCATGACTTATGAGTAAATTTATAAAATTTTAAAATATATTATTATATTTTTCAGTAAAAAAAATATTAGGGCAAATATTTAAGATAATTTAATATTTTTAATTTTTAATTTTATTACTTATATTTTTATTTAAATATAATTTTAATATATTTGTTACTTTTATTTAAATTTTTTTTGTTACTTTTAATATATTTTTTTAATATATTTTTTACCGACTAAATTTTAGTCGGCGATTATAATTACAAAATTTTAAAATTGTGCTTCAGACTTCGGAGGGAAACTTCGGAGGGAAATTTCATTGGCGACTACAAAAATTGGTCGGGAAAGAAAGGTTTAAGATTTCCGATTTCATTGGCTTCAGATTTCAGATTTCGTTTTTCTGTCTCTCACTCTTTGACTCTCTCTCTTTCTCACTCTCTCACGCCTCTGCCCTCCTCCAGCTCTCTCTCTCGCCTTTGTCTCCATCGTCGTCGGGTACGGCAGGTATGTCCTCTCTCTATTTTGCCCTCTCTCTATCAGTCTCTCTTCCTCTAATTTCAGCCTCTAGGGTTTTCGTCTTCCATTTGCAGCTCTGTTCTGATAGCAGCTCTGTTCTTGACACTGGCGAGCTCGGACGCCCCTTGCTCAGAGGGGTCCAGTGGCGTATAGATTTGGGAATTTTGCCTTCTTCCTCCTCCATCGATGATCTTTGCCGAGTCACCACAGATTCACGTCGGAGGTATAAATGGATGTTTTCTTGATTATATATATTGGGAATTCTATAAACGTATATATATATATATATATCACTACAACATTTTCTTAGTTTAGTGACATTTGAAAGTGCCACAAAACTATTCTTCTAATGACATTTTTTGGTCTTGTGACATTTTGAACAAGTGCCACTTCTATTGGTGCCACGGTAGATACGAGTGCCACGGTAGATACTTGCAAGTGCCACTGCACCATCATGACTGAAAACTTTTAATGACATTTTAATGTCATGGTAGATATTATTTGTGGCACTATCAAGCGCCATTAAAAAAAGAGTTAGTGACACTTGTAAGTGTCATTACACCATCAAGACTAAAACCTTTTAGTGACACTTTAATGTCATGATAGGCACTATTCGTGACGCTATCAAGTGCCATTAATGACGATAATTCGTTGTAGAATAATTTGATCCGCTTTTGTGGAGACTCGAACCGCCAACCTTCCGCACCATAAACCTTATACACCACACTCTTCCCACTACACCTCTATAGCACCACATGATTATATATGCAACATATATTATTTATATAGTACATACATCCATATTAATATAAAAGTATATGTATAAACATAATTATGTTATTGAACATAATTTATGTAAAATAAACTATTTACTACCAAAATAAAAAAAGGACCACTTTTGGCGAATTTTTAGTCGCCAATTCTATACTTTTGGCTACTAATTATTTTTTAGTTGCTAAAAAACTTAACTTTTGTCGACCAAAATCGGATTTGGTCGCCGAAGATGCACTTTCAGCTACCAAAATTTTGGTCACCAAAAAATTTTATTCCCGCCTTAGGATTTTGGTTCTCCCGTGCTAAAAATGACCACTTTTGGCAACTAAACTTATTTTTTAGTCGCCAATTATAGACTTTTGGCTACTAAAATTTTTTTTGGCACCAAAAAGTTTTACTTTTGACACTTGTTCATTGAAATGTCACTAGAGCCTTTTATGTTTGTCGTTTTGTGGCATTTTTCAAAAACGTGCCACTAAATATCATTTTTTGTGGCATTTTCTAAAAATGTGCCACTAGTATAGTGCCACTAAAGTATGTTTTTGTTGTAGTGTATATATATGTCTTTGTAACTTGGAGGCATAATTTGTTGTTTTCTTGAAATTACTCTACGTAATCGTTTGTGTTTTGTTAATGGGTTGAAATGATCACCTGGGTCAGCTCCAAAATACTTGAAATTTGTTGTGAAAGTTTCCATGATGAGCTCGTTTTAGTTTATAGAATTTCCTTATCAATTTGATTCCGATTGCAGTTTAGTTATTTACATGTGAGTGCATTTATAGTGTGCAGTTTTTTATCATTACGGTCCAGTGGCGTATTTTATTTATGGAAATTAAGGATTCAATGTCCTCCGGGTATAATCTTTTAGTGTATGTGTTTGTTTATATATGTTTTCGTGCTCCTCTTAGCTCAAAATCAAGGCAGACTGTGAACTTTTTGGGGCCCTAAGCAAACTCTCAAGATGAGGCTCTCTCTATATTTTCGTTCACTGAAAACTAAAGTTTGCTTGACTAAAATTACTAAAATTTGCTTACATAGTTTAGCAAAGTCTACTTTACTGTAAATATATATATATATATATGTATGTATGTATGTATATATATATAAAGCTATAATAGCAAAACAAATTGATAGCACCAAATTCAAATGCTCTTGGTAAACACTAATTGATAGCACATTTTGGGGAAGAATTATGCATTGAGCTCATGTGATTGGAACACTCTTCATTGCTCTATGGAGATGCAAACTGTGCTCTTTATTTTTATTATAGTTTCAGATGCTATCCTCTGATTGTATTTTGGAGCAGGGGGTCTTCCATGCAAACTAGAGGGTATAGTCGAATCACCACTTGTAAATGGATACCGTAACAAGTGTGAATTTTCAGTTGGATATTCTGTACAGGGAAAACCAACCGTGGGGTTTATGCTTGGGAACTTCAGGTAGTTATTGAATTTACCTTTTAGGATTCACTTCTTTACATTTTTCTCTTGTTTATCATAAAGAAGAATTATTTATTTCAGGGAGGGTGTGACAACTGTTGAAGAACCTACGAACTGCCAAAATGTTTCCACATTGCACATTGCACTTTGATGATGAGTTAGTAAACAGTGAATTTGAGAGGATGGCTCAAGCATTTGCTGTGGGACCTTCTACTGATTCTCCTTTGCCTCTAACATCATTGGTAGTTCAGGTACTAACTCTAAGTACATGTACTTGTTTGGGTCTGATATTTTAATTTCTTTATTAGATGGGCAGTTGTACTCTATAATCTGTCTGTTACCAGGATTCATGAAAACCTGAGCTTTTAAAGACCCAGCATGCAATGGAAAAATAAATGTGCATGTATGGTGGAACCATTATTCAATCAATTCATTTTTTTTTTTTTTTTACATTCTAAGATTATATACTGTGTGCTTCATAATATACTGCTTGGATTTCTTGGATTGAGTCACAGATGAAAATTTTATACTGTGTACTTCAAAATATGTGAAGTGTGTATTTTGTTTCCATAGCCACATACTTCAGAATAGGATGGAGAATTCTTTGCATTTCTTGTTAATTGGTTACTTTATTGACATCATTTTTCATATTTTCATTGTTACCACCAAGTGATAATCTGGTTGAACAACAGAATATAGTAGTGTGAATTGTAGCTTACATATTCTTCATGTAGAAAATGCTACATTGTGAAGCTTCTTTATGATGTCAAATTCTAATGGTTGTAGAAAACAAATTGCATCTAGATACCTACAGTTCTATATATAGGTTGGTGAAGTAAGTTCGAAAAATTGAGTTCTATAGATACCTTCTTTTTTTTTTTTTGAGAAATGAGTTATAATTGATAATGTAAATAGAGTCTTAATGTTGCATTAATCTTCTTGGAAAAATTATGATGGCACAAAACATTTTCATTAATTTCTCTCCCGAGCAAGCAGTGTAGTAGTAAGAATTTGATGATCAGGTTTATTTTTCACAACATATACTCAACTGTTAGAGTGAGTGTTTTTGTTGTACTGTGCTATTTTAGCACTGCTAAAGCTTCCACCAAAATACTTCATTACTGAAGAGGCTATGGTTTGTATGCAGAGACTAGCGTCTGATTTCCTTTCAAACTACATATTCTTAGCTGTTCAAAGCGTTGGTTCAAGTACTGATTTGATTGTTCAAAGAGTTGAATTTGTTCTTGACTCTGACAAGAGAAGCCACCTCATGGACTAATTTAGTGATAGTTTATCTTCATGCTGCCTAAATATGCCATTGCAGCTGTGTGGTACTATGTGATAATTTATATTCTTGTCTTCCCTCAATTATGTTCATAGGAACTAATTTAGTGACAATTGGTTGGTTACAAGTTAAAACTGGAGATGTGAAAGGCAATGCAGAGCTACGGGTGGAACTTCAAGAACGTTGAATTGCTTGTGAATATCTCACACAACGCGCTGTAGATGCTATTCTCTGAGATTCAGCGAGTAGGTTCAGTTTAAATAACTGGCCAAGCAAGTAATATGAGGATTTTAAGTTGTGATTGATTTTATTTATCTTTTGCTGTCTCAGATATACAATGAACAAATCGGAGAATTAATTGATCCAACCCAACGAAACCTAGAGGTGGGTATTACTCTATCTCTCTCTCTCTTCAATACCTTTTTGGATTACTTTTATGTGTGCTTAATGGTGGTTAAACTGCTGCAGATAAGGGATGATACCAAACATGGATTTTATGTTGAGAATTTGACCGAGGAATATGTGACCTGTTATGAGGGCATAACCCAAATATTAATTAAGGTAGCAAATAATAAGGCATTCATGTTTTGTTCTTTTTTCCATGAGCATGTTTCTTGTTGTTTATTGAATTAGTGCTGCAGATTGCTACTTGTTGATACTTCATGGATAAATTTTTAAATTTTTAACTTGTGGGGAACATTAGAGTCCAGGAATGAAAATTTATGAGTTGCTGTTAATGATCAATTTGTGGTGTTTCTTATCCCTTTGGTATTCTTTACAGGCACGAAGCTAAGCTTGCTGCAACGGCTAGCCAACCCCTTCCTGATGATGATGACGATGCATTTGACTAATGCTCATGGCTTTGGCTTTTTGCTATCATTTTTCGTGCTCCTTTAGTTAATATGAGCAATGCAAAAAAAATTTCAACGCTATCGAAGGATTTGTGTATGAGAGGTGAATGTATCGCGGAGAAGAGACCATTTTAGTTATTTTTTCGCCATTGTTTCAAGTCTGGTTGTGGTTGTGCTTTGTGGTAGAATTCTTTAGGCTGCCATATGGATGTTTTGAGTCACTTCAAGTGTTTGCTTCAAGATTTTAAATTATCTATGGATTTAAATTATTGACGTTGGATTAGACTTGGACTGTATGGAATTTGTAATATATATAGAATTGGACGTTGAAGATTACTTTTTTGGATGCTTGGAATTGAAATGTGTGCACGTTGTTGAATGCTTTAATGGTTGATAATATATTTTAGTGTTGATGGATTATATTGTTTTATACAGGGTATAGGTTGTAATATAAATGAATACAGGTTGTTTACAATTTTTTTTTTAAAAAAAAAAATAAAAATAAAATTATTTGGCCATCAAATGTTTTGGTAGCCAAATAGGTAATCAAATGTTTTGGCTACTAATAATTTAGTAGCAAAAACATAGCTCAAAATGTTTTTGCCACCAAATAATTAGTAGCTAAAAGATTTGAGAATGAAAGAAAGAAACTATTGGCGACTAATACTTTAGTGGCCAAAACATACCTTTTGCCGACTAAACTAAGATTAGTAGCCAAATGTGTACTTTCGGCGACCAATTATTTGGTAGCTAAAAGTGATACCTTCCCCGACCACAACAAGTTAGTAGCCAAAAAGCCTCATTCGGCGACTAATACTTTAGTGGCGGAAACATACCTTTTGCCGACTAAACTAAGATTAGTAGCCAAATGTGTACACTTTCGGCGACCAAACAAATTTTAGTCGCCAATATTATCGCCGACAGGGTAAAGGCGACGAGCTTAGCGACGAAAAATTTTGGTCGCTAAATCGTTTCGGCGACTAAATAAGTGACTTTTGGCGACTAATATTTTGGTAGCCAAAAGTGACATTTCTTGTAGTGTCTAGAGCCAAATTTAATTTCTTAGAATGGATGCACAATTTTAAATGTCTTTTTAAAATATTACGTTGGGTGTTTGTCCATCTAATTAACACAATGTTTAAGAGTAGCTACTAAATGATGTCACGTTATGTCAATTGTAGACACACTAATTTTGAAATATATTATTTTAAATTATTTTGTTATATATATAAGATAAATTTAATCCAAGTAATTAATCATGGGCAAGGCCAAGGAACGATGAAAAAAATAAAAATATAATAAGAAATAGCATAGTTCTTTGCCCTGCATTTTTAATTTTGTTAATTTTATCATAATTGCCGTACATTGTCCTTGATGTCCATACAAAAAACATGATCGGTATATCCTAAGATGTAATTTGCGTTTTTGTCAAAGCAATCTAAGATCGCTATATTGTAAAATATTTAATATATTATCTTAATTCATTTAAAATGTAGACGTTGTTGTACAAGAGTTAAATTACAAACACATATCTTTCTACGAGCACTGTGTTTTTATTAGCTTGAATATACTTGAAGGTCATTTGGGATTAACCTTTTTAGTTACTCTTTTGTAGACTTTTTTTTGTCTTGAAAATTTATTTTGAACTTTCAAAATCTACCCAACTAGACAAAAAAAAAAAATTTTAAAAATATTGTAAACAAAGTCCAATAAAGATTTTTCAAAAAAAAAAAAAAAAATCATTAGTGAACTTTGTTTTTGAATTTTTTTTACTCTTAAATCTTTCAACACTAGATATAGATCCCAAAAAAATAAAAATTTTGACACAAATTTAAAAATAAAAAATAGAAAAAGATAAAAATAAATAAATAAATAAAACTTTTTTTAGTTGCATGTGGAAGTAACTGCGAGGGAAAACCACCTCTGAGTTTAAAATCGTTAAGGTAATTGTGTGATGCAATTTACAGTTTTACCATTCAAATAAATAGAAGAACTCAATTAAACGGTAAATAATTAAGGAAAAATATCAAATCACTGGTATTTATAATAAAAAAAATAATTACAAATCAATGATAAATTTTATAAATATTAATAGTTAAAATATAAACTTTTTCATATATCTATAATTGTTTTTTATAAGTGGACTGAATTATAATTTCCCAATAATTAATACCTTAAGTTATAATTCGGAATAGAAAACAAGAAGACAGGAAGAAGAAAATTTTGGTTACCCAACTTCAGTTGTTGGGGAGTTTCTAATTACACCACACTAATATCTCTTTACCCTAAGACGAACATGCCTTTCTTTATAGAATACAATTGTTAGAGCATCTGCATCAAACTCTTCAAAATCATTTTTTAGCTAAAAATTTTAAAAAATCAACCCCATCATACTCGCTTGCAGCTCGTCAAAATTTACGATCGCTACAGTAACTCATTACAATAAGCGAGGCACTGTTCATCACTATTTGTGTGTTATCGGACGTCCGGCTAGTCAACCGGTCAACGACAAATTTTTTTTTTTTTGCTTTTTTTAAGAATTGTTTGGTTGGTAACTTATCAATTTAATAAAAAAAGAAAGACTAACAAACACAATAAGAAAATAATATTTAATAAAAATAAGTTAGAATAAAGAGTTTCATGCAGTAGATGCTAAAAGATGACTAGTTAAAATAATAAAATAGTTTTAATTTAACTAAAAATTTGAAGAGTTTGGTGTAGATGCTCTTACAATACATTAAAGAAGTGTAATGAAAAATGTAATGAGTGTAAATATATGCTCCCTTTGTTTTGGGTACTACACACCACGGAAAAATATTAAATAATCTTAGAATATTATGTAAAATTACCTATATGGTATTCCAAAAAATTAATTATTTGACAAAAGTGAATTATTATGATTAACCTATAAAATTTCTTGCTACGCTATTTGGTTTACACCACCACATAAGTAATACTACATAGTACATGAGAAAAAGGTGATTAGGGACATATACTTAATTTAATGATCAATATAACTTTTAACATAATTCAATAGCCAATATTTTTTTTTGTATTTATATAATAAAACTGGCTTTCGAATTGCTTGATATATCTGTTTAATCCCAGCTCAAATTCAATTTGAACTTCTAAATTGCTACTGAAGCACTAAAAAATATGAACTACGCTAGTGTTTCTCAAGTTAGGCTTGCCCGAATTGCATCTGTATCTAGAAATATTTTTAATTCTTTTTTTTTTTAAGGTCAACTTATATATCATACAACTATTATATACAAAATACTTTGCTAATAATGGCCAAGAATAATAGTTACTTTCCTTTCTGTTTTTTTATATGTTAACAAAGGGGAAACAAGGTAATTAAGCATATTAGAACTTGTGAGCAATATGTCATAGCAACTTGAGGTATCAAATCTATCAAAGAAAGTGCATTATTAGCTTAAAATCCAACATATTCACTAAAAAGATAGATCATTATGATATCTTAATTGTACTCTTTGCTATCAATTGGCAAATTATGGAATCTTATACTTGATAATAATTGAGCAGCAATGCTACAGGCGTTAGATGCAAAAACCAAAACATAATGATCAAATTATTAATCAACATATTCCATAAGATAATTTCAGTGGTCAATAGAATCACCTTCTTATTCCTCTTTGAGATTATACTTATAGTTCATACTTCAAAAAGATTTGGAAGTTTCGATGTTTCTTGTGCAATTCCATCCACACTACTTTGCACCACATTATTTGTGATTGTTATCCAATGTTGTCGCAAAAATTTACACAAAAATAAATAAATTAAGTATTTGCAATGGCAACAATGGTATATATTTATTGTTTAAAAGAATCACAGAAAATCTATTGTCTGTGTTTATTCAAAATACCGATATTGTTAATACCTCACAAAAATGACGTCATTTTGATTCACATTCGTTTTGCAATTGTATTTTCATTATTTGCAATAATCATTAGTGGGTCTAATAACACTAGGCTGATGTGTTGTTCTGAATTGAATGGGTTAGTGTTGCCCATGTTGCTGGGTTGGTGTTGTTAGTGTAGCCTATGTTGGGTATGGCCTGGGGTTAGCATTTGTTTGGCTTTTTGCATGTACCTTCTTGGTGAGGTTATGCTTCTTAAGCTATGATGCTTTGATCTTTGGTCTTTTTATTGATGTAATTTTACTGTACTTGTTGTATATTTTATTCATCAATATATATATATATATATATATTTTGTCAATCAAAAAAAAAAAAAAAAAACTAGGCTGATTATGAATCCGGCTGACACTCTCACAAAAACTAAAGTGGATGTCTAATTCAACTTAAGAGAACTATTTTATTTGATCAGCAAAATAAAAGTTTCATTGATGTACCAAATGAGAAACAAGCAAAAGAATACATCAAGAGGAGCAAAAAAGGGGGAGAACTTAAGTACATAAAATTTTATAAGATTTAGTTATTGGTCACTAATTTGAAAATCGGACCGACCGGTTCAACCGATTGAACCGATAACCAGTCTAAGTTTTACTCTGATTTGACCTTCAAACTCATTTGAGCTCGAAAACCGGCATTTTTCAAAAAATTAGAAAAATTCGCTACTAAACAGATAGAACCGGTGCCAATTAATTGGAGCGAACTAGCTAAGCTCATCATATAAGGTCAAGTTTTGAAAAATAATAAAGTTATATACACTAATTAGTGTACTAATAAATAATGTACCATAATTTTATTAATTTTGAATTGTTATAATTTGTATAATGGGTGGAATCTATAATTTTGAAATTGCAATGCTATAACATGTGTTATTACACTAATTAATATACCAATTGGTGTAAATAATACCATTATTTGATAAATGTAGGCCCCAAGGCTTGAGAACTCTAGACCTCAATCCAAGCATCTTGCTACTTATACAATTATGCCACCAATACCAATAATCCTTGTTGAGAAATTAGTAGATATAATTTATTTATTATATTCGAATAGTTTTCTCTCATATACTAATCTAATTAACATTTTTATAATTAGTATCAATAAAAAAATTAAATGTATAAACAAATATAATTCATATATATATAATGTAAATTTGATACCTATTTTCATTTAATTATATTTTTTTATATATTTATTACATAATTATGACGTCACGATTTTATTTGACGATTGAACCAGTGACCCATCTACCTAATTTATTTTTTAATTTATTCACTGATCTAATTTTTAAAACCTTTGGAAACTTCAAGGACGAAAAAAAAAATCAATTTATTTTATTAAACCGAAAACTATGATTTTAGCAATAACTTGCATGCGTAGCTAAATAGAAAAAATAAAAAGCAATTGTCGCATGTTATGCACAAGTGAAGAAGTTGGTACTAAAGTGTCCAACCAAGGAATTTATTAATGAAATTAAAATTTCATATCTTTACAGCATCTCCAATCCAATCAAAGATAATATATTAAATTTAAAATTTAGTGAAAAGTGCCAAATGAAACGTTCTAACTCTTTTATCAAATTCATATCAAATAGAAGGAACCTTTCATCTTTCATCAAATTTAAATTTACTGTTGAGCCGAACATCCTCTCGGATGTCCATCAAGAGTAATTTTCATAGTTTTTTTTTCATGTCCTGACAACTTTCAGGACATCCATATGTCCTCTCGGACAATTCAGAATGTGAATAATTTTGATAAAAATTCTCATTTTAATATTGAAGTAAATTGTATCAAATTAAATTTTTCATCAAAATTTTCTGTTAGAGATGGTCTGAGGAACGATATATAGAAAAAATTGTCTCATTTGTCATAGTCACACCTAGTGAAAAAGAACCTCTCACAATTGTTCAAATAAAAAATAAAAAAATAAGCACCACCATCACTTATCAAAAGTACAGTCCCAACAATTTGCATCATCTTCAAGTGTGTTCTGGTGGATGATGATGTTGTATAAATAAATAAATAATATATATATATATATATAAATATACAAATAGTTTGGAATTATTTGAATAAATCAGTTTTAAGATTTTGAATGTAGATATCCTAACCATTAGTTGGTTTACGAACGTTGGAAAACAATTTGACCTTTTGAATTTCCTAAGTTAGTTTTTGTTCGAGTTCCATAAAAAGAACTCTCTTTAACAGTTCATATACACTTTAGTTTTTCCTTATAAGTTTTTTTATTGTTTTCATTCTGAGTTTTCTAGGTTAAGGTTCTGATTTAAAAAACAACTAAGGAATACAGTCTTAATATTGTTTTCTAGAATAAGTCATTGTATACTGAAAATATAATTTTCAAGAGACCTTTCTATATAATAGTGGAGAAATTACTATCTTAAAAAAAAAAAAATCTTAAATGTGTCTTACCCTTGAGTGTTTTACTTTTCTGAATTTATTTTTTTTTATACACAACTTATTTATTTTTTATACAACAGATGATTTGGCCACCTGGGGCCCCATCCTTTTTACATGATTAAATCTCCACCATCCATTTCACCCGCTCAACCTCTATATATTCTCCTCTCCCCTCACCCTTGTTTTGTCCCAACTTGTTCTGCCTTCTTTTTTTTCCCATCTCCCAAACACCAACTTTCTCTCCTCTCCTCTATCATCTTGTCCTCTAACCCAGTTCCCAATTTTCTTTTCTCATCATCAACTTCAATGCGTTGCTTAGTGGCCATGCAAAAGAAGGTTAGTAATCATTCATGACCACATTTTTTTTTCTTCTTTTTCTTCTCTTTCTTATGCATTTACTAAACAAACTTGATAATCTTGTTATGCATACATGAGTAATAATTTAATTATTTCACTAAATGAATTTAATTTTTATTTTATTTTTTTGTGGGTTTTAGGGTAAGATCGAAGGAGAAGAAGGAGAGTGTACTTTTGATGGAACTGTCGATCTGCATGGTAGTCCTGCAATCCGAGGAAGAACTGGAAAATGGTTTGCTGGAATTATCATCCTCTGTAAGCCCCAAATTATCAATAATTACCAATGATTATTATTATTATTTATTTTTTAAATAAATAAAATATTAATTACAGGTTGAAGTTACAGAAATAACCTCTCCACTTTAACGAGAATCTCGTATATTGGGTCGTTTTTTTTATTTTAAGTCTTGAAATCTTAGTCTACCTATCTTCAATAAATTTAATGCTTGAGAATATATGATACTTCGTTTATCTATGAATATATTCACACAGACATATGTATATATTAATCTATGCGTATATACTTACATTTTCACAACAGACATATTCACTTTTATATATACTCAGCTTTTCATACTATTCAGTTTTTAGCTCTTTTATTTCTTTTTCCATGAGAAAGTTTAAGTAGTTTGTTTCTTGTCGTGGACTGTGTTTGGTTATGTGTTCCATATATATATTTTCACCTACTTATTTGAGTGTGGTGTTCGTTTTAAACTTTTAAATTATAATTTTACACATGCTTTTGAAAACTCCTTTCTATGCGAGAAAATTTGGCTAATCCAGACGTCCAGCTGGTTGACCAGAATATATATATATATATATATATTTTCTTGGGCACATGTTATTTTATATTGTAAATAAAAAATATTTTCGAAATTTTTAAAATTTTTATATGAGTTTTGAATAGAATTTTAAATTTTGTGTTTGGTTCTAAGTTGTAAATTTTTTAATCAAATAACTTTTTTAATTTCAAAAACTCAAAACTCTCTCCAAAACTTAATTCAAAACTCTTTTCAAAACTTATAATTAAATTATTTTTTCACACTCAAATCATAATTTCAAAACTCAAAAACTCAAAATGCAACTCTATTATCAAATTATATTTAGAAAATTCTACCAAACGCTACCTAACATCTTCAAAAGAATCATACCCTTCGTTTGGAATGTGGGTTGACTTTTTATTTTTTAATTATTTTTGTCTGATGCAAAAACACCTTGTTTGAGATAGGCTTTTTGACCTTTTTAACTTTTGTAAAAAAAAAAAATGATTATGAATTAGATATGATATTTTATCTTATTTGACTAAAATAACCAATTTTGTTCTATATAACTATTTTAACTAAATAGTATCCCAAACATTACATTCAAATCAACACAGATTGTCTGTTTATGTTTTGAGTGTTTTACAAACCAAATAAATTTATTTGAAAAATAAATAATAATTATTGTGCATATATTATTTCCATTTAAATTTATTTTATTGCTTGTATGGGGTCCTAAAAATGTTATTACACAATCACTTTCATCATATCCCAACTTTTGACATGACATTTTCTATTTTTAAATTTCTATCTCTTTGTCTCGCAACATTTTTAGTTGCAACATCATATTTCGAAATTTTCATGTGTTAAGATTCTCACTAATATTAGAACAGAAAATCCTTAATTATCTTTTTTTTTTTACCGCGGGACTTGCCTTAATGTAGTTTGGTTCCAACCCTGAAAGGGGGATAAAATATTTTGCATAATGAAAACATGACATGGCTCAACTGAAGTGATTTATTTTGAAAAATGTTTGGTAGCTCAAAATTTTGTGGCTCAAATGGCTCAAATCTGTCAAAACGATGTCGTTTTACACTCAAAATCTGTCAAAACGACGTCGTTTTGAGTAATTTGAGCCATTTGAGTCACAAAATTTTGAGGTACCTAACATTGTTGATTTATTTTTTTCATTTATTCTCTATCATGGAGTAAAAGTGGGACTCAAAGGCTCAGCTCGAGATACTGAGCACTAAAACTTCATTTGAAAACATATTATTTTAATAATTTTTTAATTTTTTATAAAAAAATATATAAAAATATAATTAAAAAAAAATTGATACAACAATTTATAGTGATTTTTTTATTTTTTAACTAAAATATTTAGTATCCAAAGGAGACCTAACTCTTCAATCCAATCAAATTTTGATCCCAATTTTACCACACAAGTAAAAATTAAAAAATATACTATGCCAACTCAAACAGGTAACATATTAGTTACATAAAATACTGAGAAGGGGAGAGAAAATGAAAATGGGTAATTAAAAGGAAATAACTAATGTTTGTGGGAAAAAGATTGTTGGGAGTGTCTTTCATAGGTGTATCTAATTCGATTTCAACATCAAGTGGGAAAACAACAGAACATACCATGTAGATGAACAGATAACATATTTGTCAGTCAAACATATGTAAGTGTGGAAGCCTTGTTGCATGATGACAGTGACACTCATGGTTTTAGAGAGAGAAAAAGTTTTGAAAGAGAGAGAAAGGGTGAGTAGAGAAAAACCCTAGTTGATAAACACGTAACGGTACTCCTCGATAATAAAAAACTATCCTATCATTTCTAGAATAATATTATATATATTAATTAATGTATTAAGTAGTGTATCAATATTAGTTATAATCTTTTTATTGATTTCACTGATTATACAAATTACAAATATCAAAAACAAATTAAATTATGTCACATCATCAATTAGTATATTAATTTATGTATATAGAATTACACATCTTTTTATGTTCTCCAATCACCCACCATTAAATTATAAGTCTCACATCTTCCATCAATCACAATTGGCCAATTTGGAAACTTAACTAAAAGTTAAAATTTGACGTTTAAACTATTTTAGCGCACGTCACTTATCTCTCTACTTTTTTTGTATATTTTTTCTACATAAAGTAGAACAAAAATTAAAAAGTCAGTTTTTAACTAATTTCCCAAGACAATCAAATATTATTACATTGCATTTAGTTAGAAAATTTGAAAAGGGATTTAAAAATAAAAAGAAAAAAAATAAATAAAATGTGAATAAAATATATCTATATTTTATTTAATTTCACACATTTTTTTTTTTTTAAATCTCCAATTTAAACACAGTATTAAAACACCACTAACTGTGTTCTAGAATCAACTAATAACTTCTCCTAGTTGATTGGAGCAAGGATCCTCTCCTTGGCTCTCTACTTAGTAGGCTATTGGGTCCACTTTTGAGCTCAATTTTAATGATTCAAATCGTTTATATTTTAAGATTGGTTGATTATATTATAATTGTAAAAAATCAAGTCAATCAGATATCGAAAACCACGTGTTTGGATTATCAAACTAAAAATCTTTATTTAAAAAAATTAATAAACAATTTTATTATTTAATAAAACTTTTATTTCGATAATCCAAACACGTAATTTTTTATATTTAATTAATTTAATTTTTAACAAATATAATATACTTGAAAAATTTTAAAATATAAACTATTCAAATCATTAAAATTAGCCTAAAAATAAGTCCAATGACATATCAAATAAGGAGCTGAAGTAGAGAGATCCAAACGAGATGTTTACTCAGTTGATAGGTTGTGTACTTGGGTTTCAGAGGCAGAGCACTAAACTCTGCTAGTACTCCCTCCGTCCCAAAATATTGGTCTCTTTTGGGGAATTTAATTTTTTTTGATAGTACACTTATTGCATTTGAAAAAAGTTGGTTTTCCAAAATTACCCTTTTGATAGTACATTTTTTGGGAATATCAATGTCATAATTGTACTTTTTAAATTGTTTATTAGTTTAAAAGAAGGGCAAAATAGGAAATTTACATTATTTTTGTACTTGATTTATAAAGAGGGACTAATATTTTGGGATAATGAAAAATAGAATAAGAAACTAATATTTTGGGACGGAGGGAGTACTAGAGTAAGTGCAGAGAGAGAACGTGGAGAGAGAAAACCATGCAATGTGTGGCGACGACAGACATACCGACCTGACATGTAATCAGTCTATTGTTTTGCATGACTTGGGTTCGTGCCACGTGTGGTCTTCTTTTTTTGTCTTAGTTCAATTCACTGAGAAAAAAAATCTTGCTACCCTTTCGTTTAATTTTTAAAATTTAATTCTCTTTCCAAATTATAATTTGAATCAACATCTAGAATCGAATAAAATTTTAAAATACAATTTAAAACTTCTTTCTTTTTTTTATATTATCAATCAATCTCTTTTTCTCTCGTATCTCTCTTCTCATATTCTATACATCAATCAATAAAAAAAAAAATACAAATTATCTCAAAATTATTTTCAAAACTTATAATCAAACAAATTTTTTTTTTCAAATTATAATTCAAAAACTCAAAACTTAAAATATAATTGCACACTCAAATCATAATTCAAAAAGTAAACCAAATGGAAATTAAATAATTATTTGATTTTTTAGTTTATAGTATTTTTTTTATATTTCGTGAATTTTTTAATATTTTAATTTATTTATTTACTTTTTTAAATTCAATAGATACATTTAAAAATTCAATAAATATATATAAATATAATGATTTTTTATATTTCTTTGTATTTAGTAAATTTTGTAAAAGAAATTAAAAAATTATATTTAAGTGTATAAGTGAAACTAAAAATAAAATTAATTAATTAAAAAATTAAAAATGTTCACTAAAAATAAAAATACAAAATGAAAACTCTAAAAATAGTTTTTAAAAAATCCAAATCAAACAGAATAAAAAAGAAAGTTTTAATTAAAAAGGGAGAAAAAAAAGTTTAATTAAAAAGGAAAGTAAAAGCATAGTCCCCCCACACATGAATCTGCCAATTGGGTATGCCTTAGGTTGGATAATGACACGAAAAATCACTTCATCGAGATACTACTGGGCAAAGGAAAAAGAAAAAATAAACTAAAATAAAAATCTTTGTTTGAATTTTGTATATTTGTGCCAGTATTGTATTCCATTTTGACAAATAAAATAAAAGTAAACATAATCTATAAGAATACGATACTAAAAACTTATCTTGAATTCTATATGCATCTCGTGATGCATATGATTTTATGAATAGCTAAATCAAAGAGAGAGAAAATGATAGTCCGATTTCCAATCTTTTCACTTCTTTTAGGAGTCGGGTCTTAAAAAATTACGCAACTCACTATAATTAATTGGAAATCAAAATTAATCTAAAATGGTATAAAATTAGGAATGACAACGGGACGGGACCAGGGATCACACTCTTTGTCCCCGATTCCCGAAACTACCATATTCCCCAGTCCCGATCCTTGACGGGAACCCATCACCCCCCCACCCCCGCCCCCTTACGGGGATCGGGTTTCCTCGACCCCCGTTTATCCCGTACTCATCATCAGCAACATCATTCAGCAACATCATCAAAAAAAAAAAAAAAATCATCAACAAAAACATCATCAACGGTAGCAACATCATCACAAAAAAATAAAAATAATAAAATAAAATAAAATAAAAAATTCATCAACATCATCAAAAAATATAAAATAAAATAAAAAAAATAGAGACAGATCTGGCGGAGGAGGGACGAAGTTGATGGTGGCAGGATCTTCTCAAATCTGCCGTGGCAGAAAGAGGAGAAGGTGAGAGGTGACGGAGCCGACGGAGGAGAAGGGCGCTAGAGGCGACGCCGACGGAGGCGGCGGTGGCCTAGAGGCAGAGGAGGAGGCGGCGAGAGAAGGAGGCGCCGATTGCAGAGGGAAGAAAGAGAGAGAGACAGATCAGAGAGTGAGGGTGAGAGTGATGAGAGAGACAGATCAGATTGTATATAGAGGGGGATTATATATATGAATGGGATAGAGGGGTATTATGGTAATTTTATTTCGAGAAAAAACGGGGCCAGGGACCGGCTGGGTCCGGGGCTGTGAAAGTGATCCCCGTCCCCGGCCCGAAACTGATCGAGGATTTAATTTCAAATACTATCTCCGGTTCGTCAAGGGTATTTTTTGAGAAAAAACCACTCTTATTGAGGACGGGGGTTGGGTCCCTATTGGGCCGGGTTCAAATTGCCATCCCTATATAAAATGGACTATTCTACAATTGAACCAAGAACCCAAGCAAAAGGGTGGTTACAAAAAATAAAATAAAATTTTAATGGAAATTAGAATATATTCTTCTTTTACCTCCTTTTACCATAGCAATTTGAACACATTCTATATTCTTTCCTCAAGCTGTAAAACCATGTTAAGCTTCCATGAAACATGTACATTTCATGTCCTTTTTCTTCATCCACCACTAATGTTGTCACAATCCCAAATCTATCATATATAAAAATAATAATTATTATTATTATAAAATAAAATTAAAAAAAAAAAAATCATCTGATCACTTGTCCAAAAGACTTACCATCCAAACAAGTATCTAACTCTTTTTTTCTTCTTTCTATTTTGTTAATGAATCAAACAGTGAATCAAGGTTTGGCAACCCTAGCATTTTTTGGTGTTGGAGTAAACTTGGTGTTGTTCTTGACAAGGGTGCTTGAACAAGACAATGCCGAAGCTGCTAACAGCGTCAGCAAATGGACCGGGACCGTCTACATCTTCTCTCTCGTTGGGGCCTTCCTCAGTGACTCCTATTGGGGACGATACAAAACCTGCGCAATCTTTCAAGTCATCTTCGTCGTTGTAAGTAACTGCAATCACACTCTGCTCATTTGCATAAAATGCTAGAGACCAGAAAATTTTCACACAAAAAGTGTCCAAAATACAGTACTGCTCGGTCCATTTTGCATTCTTATTGTCTCATTCTCATTGCATTCTATTTGTGTCCATTGCAGGGCTTGATATTGTTATCCCTATCGTCGCACCTTTTCTTGCTCAATCCGAGGGGATGTGGGGATCGAACGACTAAATGTGGGGCCCATTCGAGCTGGCAGATTGGGTCGTTCTATCTCTCAATCTACATGATTGCTCTTGGAAATGGAGGGTACCAACCTAACATCGCCACGTTTGGGGCTGACCAATTTGACGAAGAGGACCCTAAGGAGGGACGCTTGAAGGTGGCCTTCTTCAGCTATTTCTACCTAGCTTTGAATATCGGTTCACTCTTCTCAAACACCATTCTAGGGTATTTTGAGGATGAAGGGATTTGGGCTCTAGGGTTTTGGGCATCTACTGCCTCGGCTTTCGCTGGACTAGTTCTGTTTCTTGTTGGTACCCCAAGGTACAGGCACTTCAAGCCCACTGGCAACCCTCTTTCCAGATTCTGCCAAGTGATCGTCGCCGCGGCAAAGAAATGGATGGTTGAGATGACACCAGATGAGAAGAACATGTATCAAGAGAATGAGGAGAGTTCTGTGAGTGGTGGCAGAAAGATAGTTCACACTGATGAATTCAAGTGAGTGTAAATAGCATTGGTCTTTTTCCACCGTTTGTTTGTATAAGCGAACAACATTTTTTAGAAAATGTCTTCCATATTTTTGAACATTTGGTATAACGATAATCGAACTTCAACAGAAAATGTTTTTTGTGGCTAGCAGAAAATGAGTTGATTTTGGCATAAAATGTTTTCCGATTTTTAAAGGTGAAAAATGTTTTCTGAACTAAAATCTTATCAATATTACCATCATACATTCACCACCACTACCACTGTCATTGCCCAAAAACCATCACCATCATACAACAACAAACACGACCACCAGTCCTGCTGACATTGCCCTAACACCGTCACCACCACCTCACTGCCACTGCCACCACGATCACATCACTTTTAGGGTCACAACTAAACACAAGAAAAGGTTTTCTACTGAAACAAACTGAACGTTAGTAAAACTCAGGACCATCAAACAACAATCTAAACGCTCATGTTCATGTTCATCTCTATGGTGCAGATTCCTTGATAGAGCAACATTGATTACACCAAAGGATTTGAACAGCCAGAAGGACAACCCGTGGCAGCTCTGCCCCATTTCGCAGGTTGAGGAGGTGAAATGCATACTCCGATTAATGCCCATTTGGCTATGCACCATAATATACTCAGTGGTTTTCACCCAAATGGCTTCACTCTTTGTTGAGCAAGGTGCCGTCATGAAGTGCACAATTTCAAACTTCCGAATCCCTCCGGCTGGCATGTCTAGCTTCGACATCCTAAGTGTAGCACTCTTCATTTTCGTGTACCGCCGAGTACTCGATCCACTCGTGAGCAGAATCAAGAAGAAACCGGATTCTAAAGGACTTACAGAGCTCCAAAGGATGGGAGTCGGACTCGTCATAGCAATAATGGCGATGGTTTCCGCCGGGATTGTCGAGTGCTACAGACGCAAGTACGCTCGGAAAGATTGCCTTAATTGCGAAGGCTCGAGCTCTCTGAGCATATTCTGGCAAGTCCCTCAGTACGCTTTCATAGGAGCCTCTGAAGTTTTCATGTACGTCGGCCAGTTGGAGTTCTTCAATGCACAAGCGCCAGATGGGCTGAAGAGCTTCGGAAGTGCACTTTGCATGACATCGATTTCACTAGGGAACTATGTGAGTAGCTTGCTAGTGACAATGGTGATGAAGATATCGACCATCGACAACATGCCAGGATGGATACCGGGAAATCTGAACCGAGGTCATCTAGATAGATTTTTCTTCCTCCTAGCTGCTTTGACAACCTTAGATTTAGTTGTCTACATTGTTTGTGCTAGGTGGTACAAGAGCATCAAGTTTGAAGGTAAATTTGTAGGAAATTCCGAGGAAGACAATGAACTTTCTGATGTATGAGGTGGAAAAATGCAGGGTTCTAATAAGGAAGAAAATAAAAATAAAAAGAGGAGATGATGTTGTTACAGACAGGTTTGGGCAGACTAGATTTGAAGAAAGTAGGTAGTTGTGTGAGATTAAGAGAGAGACACTTCTAAGTCAGCTCTCTTACAGCACTCTTTTTATCCAACTTTACAACACCTACCTCAAAGAATTTAATCAGTCAAACAGGGTGCTAGGAGAGGTGGGTTGTTTTTGGTTTATGGGTATTTTGGGAATTTCACACCTCACTCTCATTTGTTGGTTATGTTGTAAAGCATAGAATTAACATGTGTTTGTAGGGAGTTCCAAGTGTGACTAATCGCCTCTCTTGGTAGTTTTGTCTGTTAACACATTTATGTCATGGGTGTTGTAGTCTTGGGATGAGATGCGACTATTTTATCACAAGTAAAAGTACATTTGGTAGTACTTATTAGTTGACTTATTTATCCTACAACCGTGCTGGGACCCCAACACCCCAACTCTACGTGAGGCTCTGGAAGTGGAAGATCAAAATATAAATAAATAAATAAATAAATAAATAAATAAATAAATTATGGACCAATCAGAAAACAGTGGGGTGGTGGGGTCACCCCCACTGAGGTCTAAGGCATTTTCCTTTATCTTATTTGTTTTTAAACAAAAACGACCTGTGAAATTTGCTTATAACTTATTTGACTTTTCAGCTTATTTAGCTAAAAAACAAATAATATTTTTCTTATGCTACAACTCAGTAGCTATTTTTAGCTTATTTGAAATCTTTATATACATATGGACAAAACAGTTTTGTCTCCTTTGTTTTAATTATAATTTTGCGGGAATTTTAGATATTTGCGCAACAAAAAAACTATGTGACAGACAGGTTATTCAACCAAACAGGTTCAACTCTTTTCACACATTATCAAAGGTTGCATTAAACATATTTAGAACTTATTTTAATTCTTTTAAGCTAATAATTTAACAAGTTATAATCATTAAAACTAATTCATAACTATTTGGCATAAACTAAATAAGTGCACTTATTTAAATAAATGCATTTATTTGGGTTACATCACTTCTCTATTTTTTGCACATCTTTTTATAAAAAGTTAAAAAATATACTTATTAAATCATCCCAAACAACCCTGGCCAAAATCAACCTACTTTTCATTCACAGATAAGGGATGGCATATGACTACTTCTTCATCAAGGTAAAATTAATCTATGTTTTTCTTCAGATTTTATGACTCGGGACAACTTATCCAGAGAATCTTCCATCCCACATGCAAGTTCATTTTGTCCCAGGATGTGGGACAACTTGTCAAGGTATAAGACTTTCGTCATAAAATGACTAAAACACCCTCATTAGTATAACTTAGACCAAGATTTGTTATTCCAGGATAAGTTAATCACTTCTAATCCTATCCGAGAATTCAGCATAACATGCTAATTGTTATGTTGAAATATTTCATGACACTGATGCTAGTATAACTGCTCCTACAATAATAAGGTCTCGAAGAAATTCATGAAGAAAAAAGGCAAATCCTACAAGATATTCTATAAATACGGTTTCAACTAAGAAGAGTTCTAACCAAAAGGAGATCTCTCTGCACATTGTCACTAATTCAACCCACAAATAAAATGCATCCCAGGGGCTACCAAAACTTTGGTATAGATTCTAGTCTGATCAATTAGAGGCAAAATTTGACTTCAATGAAGTTCATAAAAGCAGCAACAATCATAATGTTCAATAAAGTTCAACAAAACTATTCTCAATTATGATAGTTAGCACAAGGTAGACTGAGATGGTATTAGTCAACTGCACAGAAGATTCCTAGCAAGGACAAGTTCTATGATACGAGCACAAAATGAATATCAAAAGATCCCAAGGCCAAGACTTAAATAAAAGACATTGCTCTATATATCATAAATTTGAAAACATTAACGGCATTGGCAATGACAATAAAGAAATTTAACAATTCAATTATCAGAATACGCAAACAATTGATTGCAAAATTTTGGGGAAGGACTGTTATGCTATAATAGAAATTTTCAAAAGAGTAACATTTTTATGGGGTTTCCTATAATTTTTTCTGCAAACCACGTGATTGTTGGAAATTCAAAAAGGCAAATGATCCTGATTAAATATTAATACATGAAACAATGTCTATTAAGGAAATATCTCTTCAAAGGGAAGCTAATCAGCTTGAACCTTACGAACTTGGATGTGATGAGTAGATGCCCGGCGCCAGATAGGTTGTGCCCCACTTTGGACAAGAGTGACGTGCTCGCCTTCCTTCAACAGACTTTTACTCTAAACCATGGACAATACAGAAGAGTTTAACAGTTTACCTAGACAGAGTAATAAGTGGAATAAGAAAGTTATTAGGAGAGAGTCACTAACCTGTAGCAGTTTTAGAGCTCGAGAAAAGGTCTCCTCAGCATCGTCAGAAAACTGCATATATATGGGCATTACACCATGATAAAGAGCCAGCCTCTGCTTAACCCTTTCTCTGCAATATACGAACATGTATCATCAAAATTGAAAATATGAGAAAGAACAGTACTATGTCAACCATTCTAATACTGCAAGGTATGTCCCATGTCTGTATTAGTTATAAATGTCATAATCCAAATTACAGAACTTACTAGAAATGAAAATCAAATAATTTGCAAAGAGCGTATCATGAGCTGATGCTATCTGAACTCACTCATTTGTAAAGGCAAAGATTGTCGAGGAAGGGCGATAATGGCTTAGAAGTACAGCCATGGAACCCGTTCTTGTGAAGACAATGATGGGAGTTGCAAGGGTGTTTGCCATTGTGGTGGCATGAAAAGCAAACATTTCACCCATATGACTCTGTAATTAAAAATGAAAAAAAAAGAAAAAGAAAAAAAAAAAGAGTTCGTTAGAAATGTAACCTTATTTTAGAGAAAGCATTATAACTATAAAAAAAAAACAATAAATAATGCTTAGGAAAAAATAATAAAATCCCTCTTATTTAGCACCTCATTCAGCCCAGGAAAGTTAGACGTGGCGTCGCTTTTTTTGTGGCAGGCTAAAAGAAGTGCACACGTGATGCACACGATTATCACATAAAAAAGAGAATTATGACAACGAGAAAGGAAACATTGGGAGAATCAGTTGACGTCGAGTACAATTTTGAAAATTTTGAAATCACCATTAAGTGCTTATCTCCTTTTTGGGGGGGTAATTATATGAAAATAAGTACCATTTCACATAAGTATATGAGGAATACCAAAAACAATGATATGATAACCGTTCCTGGGAAAAATGGTGGCTTGGCTTTCCATGTAGTACTGATACACACCTTATGGGCAGTAGATTGTCCTGGAGGATTAAAACTATCAGGTAGACTAGTCTCAGTCCTCAATGCCACAGTATGCATTACTTTGACCGCTTTCAATGGATACCTGGAATCATGTCATAATGTGAGATTAAATGAATCCTAATGAAGTAACAAGCATCATATTTAGCACACATTGACACATCCAATGTTTTTAAAATTCCAAAAATAAATTACACTAAATATAAACTTAATTTGCTATGATAATGCTAAAGATGAAAGATTAGAGCAGTGTATATATGCATAAAGCATAAAATTAAAGAGAGAGAGAGGGGGGGGGGGGGGGGGGGACACCAATAAACATGCTCATACATTATGTAAAAGAAATTTAATCATGCCACAATAAAAAGCCAGCCCCTCTGAGTGAAGTAATTCACATATCCAATTTGCTGATTTTCTATTCTGACTTAAAAATCTTTTACATTCAAGCAAAATTGCGATTCACCAGATTTAAAGTTCCCAATTAGATCTCATTGTTCTGATGTAATAATTAATCCAACAAAAATACTGTACTGTAAACCAATAACAAAGCTGGGTTTCCCAAGAGGCAAGTGTAAAAGTGTTACTGGTAAAACCAAGGCTAGGCTGCCTATCTCTAAGCGTGCAAAATTTAATCAGATCTGTGATGTAGGACGAGTAAGGATTACTTTCCTACAAGTAGTGAGCCCGGTTTAAGTATATTGGCAACAGCAACAATAGACTTATAGGGCTGGATTTGGTGGGATTTTGTGACTGCAGAAATATTTAAAAGAATAAGAGTTTAAGGGTTTGTAAAAGGGTAGGGTTTTGGGACTGAAAACACAAGTGTTTAGGAGCAGTTGGGTGGTTGTTCTAAACACTGTGAATAGTGACGTGAACAGTAACCTTGTTGGATAGAAATAGAAGAAGAAGACGAGAAAAAGAAAGAGAAGTGTTTCACCCTCACAAGGGATAGGTCAATCACACAAACATAATCTCAAATTTTCATAATATTAACTCTGCTATTGAATCATTGAGATTACACATATATTTATAGGCTAAAGACTCTCCTAATTCTATAAGGACTATTTCTCAAATTTAGAAACTAAAATATATAGCAACTACTAATATTCTAGACCAACTATGACTTCAAATTCTACTTTAATCATAAGAGGAAACTTTAATGACTTCTAATTCTACTTCAATATCAAAATAGGAAACTTGGACTTTTGGCCACTAAGATTATTTTAGACGTAATAAAACTCATATTTAATAACCCATTTAATAACTTGACCCAAAATAAAACTCATGGGTGACCCCTACAACCCATGTCCAACAATTATTGGAATTACCATTATACCCATAATTACTAAAACCTATTATAATGACATCAAGATTAAAAATTATTCCAAATCTTTAATTCTTGATGCCTTAAATGTGCTTCATGTGAAATTCCAGATTTGCTCTTTTTTTTCTTTCCATGATCTTCACCATTCTCCCCTCCATTCGAAAAAACTCGACCTCGAGTTTTATAATGTTGGAGTATAAGGATTATAGAATTTTGCACTTGTAACCATTCAACTTGATTGTTTGGAACGAACAATGAGAAAATCAAAAAGTTCAATGTTGTCATCACTCCATTAACCGCATCGAATTTGTCAGGAATAATAAACTCAATGTGAACTTCATTTTTCTTTTGAAGAGTAGAAAGTTCAGTTGCATTCTCATCGTTCTCTTTGGCTTCCTTGGCTTTAGAACATTGATCATAATGATCTTTCACACTTTCTTTAGTAAGCAAATTAATTTTCGCCTTCCTTTCTTCAATATCCTCAATATTAGCAGCATGTTCATCTTGTTCTTTCATAGTTTCTTCAAAATCTTTAACACTATCATACTCTTGTTCTTGGATATTAGTCTTCTCTAAAACAGCAGCCAATAACATCTCCATGGAAGCTTTCAATCCATTTAAAGTTGTTTTGATAGTATGCACATCACTCTTTATTGTTGCAACATCCTCCTTAATTATCGCAAAATCCTCTTTTAACATCGCAACATCTTCCTTAGTAGCCTCATAATCTTTTGAGGAGGCTTCGAACTTGGAATTCAATTCAGCGTTTGTCACCATCGTACTCAATAAAACAACTTTGTCAAAAAAAAAAAACCCAAAAGTGGTGGAGACTAAAAGTAGGATCTTGAAGCCCTGATACCAAACTGATGTAGGACGAGTAGGGATTACTTTCTTACAAGTAGTGAGTGTGGTTTAAGTATATTGGCAGTAGCAACAATAGACTTATAGGGCTAGATTTTGTAGGATTTTGTGACTGCAGAAATATTTAAAAGAATAAGAGTTTAAGGGTTTGTAAAAGGGTAGGGTTTTGGGACTGAAAACATAAGTGTTTAGGGACAGTTGGGTGGTTGTTCTAAGCACTGTGAACAGTGACGTGAACAGCAACCTTGCTGGATAGAAGAAGAAGAAGAAGACGAGAGAAAGAAAGAGAAGTGCTTCACCCTCACAAGGGATAAGCCAAACACACAAATACAATCTCAAATTTTCATAATATTAACTCTGCTATTGAATTATTGAGATTACACATATATTTATAGGCTAAAGACTCTCCTAATTCTATAAGGACTATTTATCAAATTTAGAAACAAAAAATATTTAGCAACTACTAATATTCTAGACCAACTATGACTTCAAATTCTATTTTAATCATAATAGGAAACTTTAATGAATTCTAATTCTACTTCAATATCAAAATAGGAAACTTGGACTTTTGGCCACTAAGATTATTTTAGACGTAATAAAACTCATATTTAATAACCCATTTAATAACTTGACCCAAAATAAAACCCATGGGTGACCCCTACAACCCATGTCCAACAATTATTGGAATTATCATTATACCCATAATTACTAAAACCTATTATAATGACATGAAGATTAAAAATTATTCCAAATCTTTAATTCTTGATGCCTTAAATGTGCTTCATGTGAAATTCCAGATTTGCTCTTTTTCTTCTTTCCATAATCTTCATCAATCTGACTAGCTAGATGTATTTTAAACAGTTAACTGAAATCATCCAAACAAAAAATATGATGGTTCTAAGTGTGAAGTGTCTCTTCCTAGGAGTAGGAAAAGGTGGCTTGAACACTTAAAAATTTAATTGAGCCAAGCTCAAACAAGGTGATACTCAGTTGGGCTTAAAAGAAGAAAAGCACACCATGTGAATTTTTTTCTTGAAGGAACTCAACCTACGTTGACGTGGCAGGCAATATGAAATCACCATATATTGACGGATGGAAAATCAAATCAAAAGTTTTACTTGATGACCATTAGCTTCACCAAATAAAAGTGTAATTGCTACATACCTACAATCGGAAAATGAAATTTATTATGGATGCAAGACGTGTGAAATGAGGAAACTTACTTTCCATGGGCAGTTTCTCCTGAAAGCATGACTGCATCAGCACCTTCCCGTACTGCAATTGCAATGTCAGAAACTTCTGCTCTTGTTGGCGTTGGATGACCAATCATGCTTTCCAGCATATTTGTCGCTACAATAACTGGTTTCTGCATGCTGCGACACCTTCTGATGATGTCTTCCTGTTTACAAAAGAACATGGCAATTATTAAATTGTCATCCTGATTCTTTAGCCAGAGAAACTTAAAAATGGAGAACTTATACTGCATCTGACAGCATTTTAGCTGAACTAACAAGAACACCATATTATAATAACCATATACAGCCTTTGGTTTGTGCACAGAAGTAAAAAGGCCTAAAAATTGGTCAACAGTGCAGCACCCACCCCATCATTTGGAAGACCTTCTTGAACTGATAACCCTACTTTCTCTTAAATTATAGTGATAATTATACCATTTTCTAATTCAATATTATGTTCAAGCAAATAACTGTGATACAAATGTTACATTCCTAATTATATTGACATTTTTCCAACTTAAAAGGCTTCTTCCTAAACAAAAGAAAGATCACACACTCACATGCACAAAAACAAAATAGGGTCGGGAAAAGAAAAGAAAAGAAAAGATACCAAATCCTTCAACCCCCAGTCTCCAAAAAAAAAAGGACAAAAGAAAACTAGAAACCAAAAACCAAAAACCAAAAATCAAAATACGAATAATTCAATAGGGCAAACCATTCTTCCACGAAGTTTATTTTAAAAAAAAAAACACCCTATTAAGACTATTTATAGGTTTTCATGTGTGCTCGTGTGTGTGCGTGCGCGCGCGCGTGAGAGAGAGAGAGAGAGAGCAAAAAAGAAAACTTGTTAGAATCAATTACCTGCAATAAAGGGACATCCTCAATTGGAAGTTCAGCTCCAAGATCTCCACGAGCCACCATTGCCTATCAGCAATTACAACCACAAACCTTACATGCTGACAATATGGCATCAACAATCTAACAATACACCAAAAGAAAAAAGAAAAGAAAAAACACTGCAATATGAAGTTCATCTAGCTGCAGCAAATAATTTTCACCTTTCAATAATGACAAAGAAATGAACATGTGTGCAAGCATCAGATAATAGCCAACAGAAACACCATGATATATGTAAAATTACTTTTGAGAAACAATTGAATCATAAAAGAAAAGAGAGGATATGATTTTTGTGTAATATGCCACACATACAATCGCATATACATGCTGCTCTAAGTTAGAATTGTGATAAATGAAATCCAAGAATTTAACTTTGAACATGGGATTCTTACAGCCATTTTGTTTGCTTATAGTTACTTTAAAGCCATTTTACATTTGGAATTTCAAGGGAATTGGTTTTTTAATTAAATGGGAAAAAAATTCATACAAGTTTTTCATTTGAGAAAAATAGCAATAATAAAAATAAAACGTTGACTTTTTTACTAACAAAGAAGAGCACAAACATACACTGCCACAATTCACATAAGCAAATCCAAGAAACAAAGCAATACAACAAGTCCTCTGGGAAATTGTGTCCCTCTAAAGTGCAATGAAAATTGGCTCTTCATTCATGTGACAAAATATCCACATAAGGATTTGCAAATAAAAAAAAGGTATTGCTATCAAAATTTTTGCTCTATCTATTTCGATCTTCAACTTTGAGAGTATGTATGTAATCTATATATACATGCTCATGTTTGCATACACACACACACACACACACACATGAATGCATACAGGTTTGTACACATGTTTCAAATCCATAGCTCAAAGAAAACAAATATATGCTAGACTAATAAACAAGTTTATTTCTAATATCTTTGAGATTTAAAAAGTTTATTTATGAAAAAAAGAAAAAAACATGTTTGGCACCTGAATGAACTGGTCAGTAGAAGGCATAAAAGCACAAACTCGCAAGCATAAACATTTACAAGAAAACATTACAAATACCATAACTAACCCCATCAGATGCAGTAAGTATTGAATGAAGATTTGGTATAGAGTCTGCACTCTCAATTTTTACAATCACATGAATATCTGCATTGCAGCCTGCAAAAGAAATTTGTAAGTTCAACGAAGGGAAAAACAAAACAAAACAAAACAAAAAAACAAAAGAGAACAGTCGAAGTATCCCTTATACGAAAATGGACCAAAACATTACTTCTAAGATAATCTTTCAACTCATGGACCACGTTGGCATCCTTCACGAAAGAAACAGCATAGAAATCAACTTTGTTGTCCACCCCAAACTTGATATCTTCCCAGTCTTTGTCTGTAGAGATGGCATGAGCAGGTGGCAAATTATTAGATACTACAAGCTCTTTTGATAACATGAAAGAAGACAGATTGAAAAAAAATGCTTCATATCAACAGCGGTACAACATAAAAACTAAATAAACCTGTTATCGAAGGCAGAGTTGCACTCTTTCCACGCACATTTAAATGTCGCCTTGATTTTAGTTCTCCACCATCAATTACTTCACATTTAACCGAATCCTTTGTCTTGGATTTCACAGCTAATGACATCATCCCACCTAGCAAAGAGACAGATTTATTAACTTCGATTATCAAGTAAGCAAAATGACCATTTAATTCAAAATGTTTGGTAACCAATAGAAGAAAAACAAACTAGTGATGATGATAAAAAGTAATCAAAGGATGAAAATCACAGGTAACATAAAAGCGCAAACTCAAGTCCAGGGTATAAATTTTCCAATGCAAAAATACATGCATATTTATAGGAGTTCGCCTATGCAAAGACAAGGTCATACTTACCATCAACCAGTATCGTGTCCCCAACTGCCACATCATTGACAAAGTCATCATAATTTACGCTGACAGTATTTTCGGTGCTGACTCCCCTTTTAATAGTGAAATTGAACTCTTGCCCCTCCTTGAGCATGATTGGTTGAGGTACATCTCCACTTCTGACCTCAGGACCCTGCAGCAAGAAGGTTAGAATGTAATACAATAATTGCACTTGTGGAAGTATAAATAATAAACAACATATTACGAGAAGATGGAATAAAATATTTTACTGAGCCAACTCAACAAAGGGCAGAAATGAACAATTCCTATTTAATTGATAGAAAATACATTGGAGAAAAAATCTACATAGCGCGCCCCTCCATTCAATGACTCATTATTACCTTAGCATTCCACATGGACTGTGTTATTTCAAGATGGTACACATAATATGACAGAGCAGCAAAGCTATTTTCCAAAATCAAATATTTGAGCAATAAAGAGAACAACCCTTTCAAATGGTTCGTCATCAAAGAAGAGGGATCCTATGACTGTTTCCTAACCTAACAACTCTACATTGAACACACTCTTTTTCAACCTATAATGAATTGCACCGTTAACTTTAGCTTCCATAAATCAGTCAACTGAAAGCATTGCTCACTGGCATCAGTAGGTAGAGCTGACACAATAATGCAGTTGATAACCAACAATGTATGAACTCCTGACATATGCTCTATTGTTTTGTAAGAATGTGTACATCCTATAGGGTTTGAAGTTTGTTGTTGAAGAAGAAACACAAGTGAGAGATTGTTCCAATCTCCTACAATTAAAGTTGTTTGATAGAGATTGCTTCATGGAAGGCTCTTTAGCAATCTAAAGTTCCCTACAAGGTGGCTTTCTTCAGGTGGACTGTCATCTTGGAGAAGATCATCTTAACCATGATGATCTGATAAGCAAGTGTCAGTCTCGCCCCAGTTGGCGTTGTACATGCAAAGGTGCGGCGGTCAATCATTTGTCATTGCATTATCTGGTCACAGTTGTGGTCAAACTATGTCCTTTCTTTGGGATTCACTGGGTTAAGGATTCTTCTGCTGTCAAGGCATTGTCTTCATAGGGTGAAAAGAGGATGAGGAGAATGGCAAGGCCACTTATTTCTCCAGAAAAAAGGAAAAATATTTCTTTCTTTTTTTTATCATAATCAAATTGGTTTATTGTTCCAAGTGAGGAGAATGGCAAGGCCACGTAATTCTCCAGAAAAAGGGAAAAATATTTCTTTTGTTTATCATAATCAACTTGGTTTATTTGTTCCAATTGTTATGCTAGTAACAATGTTAAAACTCATATTAGTAATTGTAGAAGAAAAATGTGACTAAAGAAATAAAAATTTTACTAAAAACAAACATACCTTGGTGTCCAGCATTATGGCCACTACCTTGTCTTCGAATTGAGCATTGTACTCCTTAACCAGATCAATGGTCTTCTGGTGTGATGCATGGTCCCCATGTGACATATTTAAACGTGCCACATTCATCCCAGTTTCTACTAGTTTCCATATCATCTCACGTGAGCTTGTGGAAGGACCTATTGTACACACAATCTTTGTTTTCCTTTGGGCATTTGAGGTTGTACTTGCCTGCTCCACAGTATCACTAGGCTGAAGCACAATAGAAGAGTTCAATTTATCTAAAAAGATTAAAGTTGGGGTTAAATGTTATTGCATAAAGAGAATGAAACATAAAAGAATACAAACAATTGAGGTAGACTGAAATCTATGTGAAATAATTTATGTACCTTCCACGAAAGTCAAAGAGCTCTCCACACCTAGGAAGCATAGATACGGATACGAGATACAGATACGACAAAACTTAAAAAATAGGATACGGATACGGCTGGGATACGTTTGTGAAAAATACATTTTTTAAAATTATTAATAGTGAGTTACACATAAGTTAAAGAACGTTGAGAAACCACAACGTAATTTTATAATGCAAAATACTATCTTTTAAGAATTTTGTATTAATTTAAGCTAGTAGCTTGTTTACTTTTTAAATTTTTAATAGGTCTTGCAAATATTTCATTTCAATATCAAGTTTAATATATTTATATTACAATAATAGAATAATTCGCAATTTGTCCCTATGGTTTTTTCCTTTAACACTAGTGAAAAATATTATATTCAAGTTTACTTGCTTATTTATTTATTGATATTTAATTTTACCATTATTATATTCTCTTGTTAATGCTTGCTTTCTATGTAGTTATATGGGACATGCATGAAATAATTAAGATACATCAATTTGATAAATTCTATTATTTAACTCACTATACTCTTCTTATCGAAGAACTTAACAAAATATTAGAAAAATATTCTTATATTTATACTTGCAATTATATTATATTATATTATATTACTATGCAAGAATGTTACAATTCTAATTTCATAAAACAAGTAAACATGACTTGGAGTATCCGATACTTCAAAATTAAGTATCCGATACTCCAAAATTAATGAAAAAATAATTAAGAAGTATCCGATATTTTTAATAAGTATCCGATACGTATCCGCGAGTATCTAAGGAGTATCGGTATTCGATACGGATACGATACGGATACGTCACCCTATTTGAAGTATCCGTGCTTCATAGCTCCACACATATGAATCCCATGAATTCAAAATTATTTGCCACTTGAGATTTGAAAGAACCAAGGGGTTGTAACCTGTGTGGCTAGCCCTTTGGCCACCAAGTAAGGGGAGGTCTTGGATTCCATTCTTAGGAGTAGAATAGGGGACAAGACTTAGGTGCTTGCAAGAAGAGGGTGATGTTAATCTAAAAACTAACTACTAACTTTTGCCGATCAAAAAAAAATGAAGAAATGGTTCTTCAAAGCCCTTGTCTATCTATCGCACAATATTATTTCCCAAGTCTTATTTCCTTGCAAATCTCGATAAGGCCTAGAAATCCCCTATGTTACATGGATTCTTCTAAATTTGTGAAGTACCGTACCCATGTAAAACACTTGACGGATGCTTCTATTTGCACCACAATTCTAACTCATTACACCTGTCATTTCTAGTTTATTTTTATTACAATTTTATCCCTACATAAAATTACTTTTACGCACTCACACAAAAATGTGGAACCCTAATTTCTCTACCTGCCCACCCCTTCCCACCACCTGCTACCCTCCTCTGCCTCCCTCCACCGCCTCCCCAACAAGCCTTCATCATCCACCTTTCTATGCCCCATCCCCCACCGCTGTTGGCCACCCCCAAAACCCATCACCCTCCCTCGCAACCCCTCCTTCCCCTGCCAACTACCACCAGCAACTCCCTCCTCATCACTCTATTTCTTCCCCCTCTCTGCCACCCTCCCCTCCCCTCCTCTGCCCCTCCCGACCCCCCACTCCTTCGCCACCACCTCCTAATTTATTTAAAGACTTGTTAATTACTTGTCATAATTATAAAATAACCACACAATCTATGCGGTTTTCTTGCATAAGTATTCAATCTTGGAAACGCATATTTCTGGAAATAACTCATGATTCTCAAAAATCTTAAACCGAAAAAAATTACAGAATACCGCAAATCACACTATGGGTTGAAAAAATTAGTACCAATAGCTACAATGATATATATGTCATACACATGCATGCATGTACAGAAAGTTATGAAAAGGGTGAGAATGAGGACTCTGTTTCCTAATTTTGAATTTCAGCAAAACCCAGAGTACAAAATAGTTTGAAATCAAAATAGAGGGAATAGAAGAAGTGTGAATTAGAGAGAAAGTCTCACAAAGCCGTTAAGAGGACCGTTCTGGGACGAAAGGTCAGCGTCATGGCTCTGCTCGGCGATCTTCATCGCCCGAACCGCGAAGCTTTCCTTGCACATGCTTCGTTTTCGGGTACGCGAAAGAGGTAAGAAATCGGTCAAGTGTTTGGATGAGAATCGATCAGAGAGCTTGGTGGCTTCGGATTTCAAGGCAGACATTCCCGTGGGAAGATTGATCGTCGCCATTACAAAACAAAATCAAATTATACAGAAACAGAAACAGAAACAGAGAGAGAGAGAGAGAGAGAGAGAGAGAGAGAGTTGAAGAGAAGAACAAAAATGAAACTCCTGAGAGGAACAGAGAGAGAGAAAGGAAGGGGTTTTGTAGCAGTTTTTGTGGTTGATTACGAGAAGGAAGACAAGGGGAGGCGGAGGGAGAGACAGAGAGAGAGAGAGAGTAATGTATTGTATGTGGCGTGGGTTTATGTGAAAGAGTAGGGCGACACGAGGAAAGGAGTGAACTTCGTTCAACGAAACAAACAAGAGAGATCTTGCTGCACATTGGACAGTTGTAGTAGGGCTGGACCACCCCTCTCCAATCTTTTTATCAAAATTTTTATAGACTTTAATATATATATATAAAATGAGAACAAAAAAATTTTTAAAAAAAATCAGAACTTTTTTAATAAAATAAATTTTTAATTTTTTCAGTTTAAATTATAATTTTTTAAATTTGAATTATCAACCTATTTTTGTTAACTAAAATTTACAAAAAAATAATGTTTTAGTCATTAAATTTTATCTAATTGTACATAAAATGTCTAAAATATCAATTTTTGTTAAGTTTAATGACTAAAATATATTTTTTCCTTATCGATTTTACTTAATGAAAATAAGTAGATGGTTTAAATTGAAAAAAATATAAAAGTATATAATTTAAATTGACAAAATTAAAAATTTATAATTTATTTTATTACAAGGGTTAATCCTATGATTTTTTTAAAAAATAATTTTTTAATTAAATTTAAATTTGATAAAAAAAATACTAGTAAAAATGAAATCTAATCTATTCATTAAGTGAAGAATGAATTAAATTTTTCATTAAATTTTAAATAACTTTTAAAAAAAAATTATTAAATTATTAAAAGATGAAGGGTTTTTTTTTTTAATCAGAAAAATAAGATGGATTGGAGATCAATTTTTCTTACTTGAATTGTTTAAAGGTCGTTTGTGTGATAAGTTACGTAATTTTTTTATAAAATGATCAAATAAATTATTCTTACCATTGAAGGTGAGTTATATCAAATTCAACATTTGGTCTAAATTATTAAAATAAATTTGATTGAAAAAATAAATAGATGTATACCATATGCACTTACCACTTGGAGATACCCTTGAACATTCCTCACACTACTAAGCATTCGTGTGAGAAGAAGGGTTGAGGTTGGGTTTGGGACTATTTTAGTTATAAAAAGATAAAATAACATTTTCAGCTAAATAAGACAAAAATTATATCAAACCCATTATCATTACATTCTTTTTCTCATAAAAAGTCAAAAAAATCAAAAAATCCTTTCCAAACGAGCTTTTTAGCCCAAGGTTAAAATAATAAAAAAGTCAATCCACTTTTCAAACGAACTCTAAATTTTTAGAAAGGCTATGGTGTATATCATATGCACCTACCACAAAAATGTGTAATTTTACCACAAAATTTCATAATATTAATTATAAAATGCGTAATTTTGTCACAAATTAGTGTAACAAAAATATCCACTATCTTGTGGTTGATGTTGCAAAAATTTATAGCTTGGTTATGAAATTTTTATTATGTTAATTTGTGACGAAATCATACATTTTATAATTGATAGTAGGAAAATTTATGATAGAATTACACATTTGTTTGGTTGCATATGATATGCATCTCTGGGCTTTTTCCTTAAGTTTTTGATAGTTGTCTTCTTTAGGTTTTAGAAACAACATAAAAAAGATGGGTTCTATTGTTACATTAAATAAAAATAATAGCCTGTTTACCAAAATTTTAGAGCAACTAAATTAGAGTAAAAAGAAAATGTGCAAATGTGCAAAATACAGTAAATAAAAAGGCTATTATTTTATATTTTTTTACAGTGCGTGAAACACACGCACTGTATGTGCAAATGTGCTTTATCTTCCCTTATTAGGTGCCACCTATGTAGAGCTGCTTTTAGAGCAACTAAATTAGAGGTCTGAATCGGAACTATTAATATTTTCACAGCATTGGGATGGGAGTGGGAATATTAACAGTTCCGATTCAGACCTCTAATTTAGTTGCTCTAAAAGCAGCTCTAAACAGGTGGCACCTAATAAGGGAAGATGAAGCACATTTGCACATACAGTGCGTGTGTTTCACGCACTGTAAAAAATAAAAAAATAAATAAAAAATAGAAATCCCGCTCAAACAACAGTAAAACAGAGGTATTTCAAGGTCTATTCTAGATGTGTCTCTCCTTCGCCGTCTCTCTCCTCCATCGTCCGATGTCTTGTCTCTTCTCCATCATCAGGCATTCGTTCTCTCCCTTTCCGTCTCCGTCTTCTTTTCCTTCTCCGTCTTCCCTCTTTGTTCATGGATATAGGATTTCTCTTACAGGTTTGATTGTTAAGAAGACTGCTGGAAGGAATGAAATGTTGGAATCTGATAATTGATAGGGGCTATGAACTTGGGTTTGCATCTTATATTCTGTAGATATTATGATATTGTATAGACCTTTTACAATTCTTTGGTATAGGATGATCACCAAGGCATCATGTTGGAAATGAATAGCATTGATAGCCCATGGAGAGTTGCGGCTATGTTATTTTATAGACCTTATTTTACAAGTCTTTGGTATAGGATGATCATTCACAGATCTGTTCTCTATGTTTTGTCCTTCTCTCTCTCTCTCTCTCTCTCTCTCTCTCTCTCTCTCTCCATACTTATACATATACATACATGTATATATATATATTTAGATAAATTTCTGAGAATGATGAATTGATATATATTTTGAGAATGATGAGTTGATAAATTCCTAGGAATGATGAATTGATAAATTTTTGAGAATGATGAATTTATATACATTTACACACACACACACACACACACACATATATATATATATATATATTGAGAATGATGAATTGATAAATTTCTGGTTAATCATTTTTAATCGATGATGAATTGTTGCTCAATCTCTGCTACATGTTGAATTCAAGTTCTGGAGATTCTGTTAATGTTGTTCGTCCCAGTGAATGGATCGGGCAGGTCCAAGCTCCTCAAGCCCGCGTCCAAATGATCAAGCCCACCGGATAACCTGTAGGCAAGTTCAACGGGGAACGAGGTAGTCCCCCAATGAACTCTCCGACGAGCAAGTTAGGAAGAGAAGTAATGTGTAGAAAGAGAGGTTAGGGATAGAAAAGCTTAACCTTTTTCTTGTCTACAACGTTCGCTTATATCCTTTGGTAATCATTTCGCTACCCCTTCCGACCTGCTCTCCTTACCGAAAGCCTATGCTGTAGCTTACCTTGCTCAGGGTAAGGGGGTCCTGTTCCGGCGGAGAGGTATTGTCATAATAAATGCTGTGATGGGCTCCATTAATGGTGATGTGCAGTGGCAATAACTTTGTAGATCTTTGTCTGCTGATGTGGTTCGTCCTTCTCTTGCCATGTGTCTGAATGTCAGTGGCTCTTTATGCCATGTTGGACTCCAGCTGTCCTGGACCTCATCAGCTGGGTTATGCACTGGGCTTCAAGTGATGGGCCATAGGTGATTCATGGCCTTTATGGGCTTATACATGTCAGTAGTCCCCCATTCCCGAGTGCAGCTTCAGTCCAACGAAGGGAATATTAGTGACATAGATGAGTGTGTTAGGGATTGGCAGAAGGGGTGATCGAGGGGGAGGCGACCGCGGTGGTTGGCCGAGCGGGAGGGCCGACCACAAGGAGCGCCGACCGCGGTGTTGGCCGAGTGGGAGGGCTGACCACGAGGAGGGGCGACCGCGGTGTTGGCCGACTGGGAGGGCCGACCGCGAGGAGGGCCGACCGCGGCGTTTGGCCGAGCCGGAGGGCTGACCACGAGGAGGGCCAACCGTGGTGTTGGCCGAGTGAGAGGGCTGACCACGAGGAGGGCCGACCACGGGGTTTGGCCGAGTGGGAGGGCTGACCACGAGGAGGGCCGACCACGGGGTTTGGCCGAGTGGGAGGGCTGACCACGAGGAGGGCCGACCGCGGCGTTTGGCCGAGCGGGAGGGCTGACCGCGGGGAGGGCCGACCGCGGTGTTTGACCGAGCGGGAGGGTCGACCGCGAGGAGGGCCGACTGTGAAGGTTGAGGTGGAGGGGCGTAGGGCTCGAGACGCGGCGGGTTATGTGGTGAGTTGAAGTGGAAAAGACAGGGTAAGGGGAGGGGACAGTGGATCGTGGACGTACACGTGGCAACATCCCGTAGGGGGGGAGGTGAGGCGTTGGATCAGAAATGAAATGGTAAGTCATTATGGGTGTTGAGGAGACAGTTTTGGCGGATGATTTTGAAAAGTTTTCAAACTGGCAGAAATTAATTGAGATCCTTGGAATACAGGCAAACCGTGGGCTTTTGGCATTATTCGATTCACCTACCTGTTTACGAAAAATCAAAATATTCCAAGTGTGGATTCCTTTGTGGCTCACAATACACCTCTGTAACACTTTTGCGATTTCCTTGTTCCAGCCGCCGAAGCGATTCGCAAACAAACCATATAAATGGCCCAAGAAGGGAATGCGATTGTTAGGGTGGACCCGCTTGGAGAGGATGATGCTGTGGAGCTAGCGGCGCAGTATAGGACAGAGAGGGTGAGGGAGTCGGTGGTACGATCCCACGGTTCCACCATGATAGCAGCTCCAAAGCCAATCAGCCAGGCGGAACCAGATCATTGGCACACGAAGGCTGACAAATCCACGATTACTGAGGCGGAGTTGGAGGCTATCCACGAAAAATACCAGATCCCTGGAGAAGTGGAGTTATTGTTGCCGACATCAACGGAAAGGCCGTCTGACGCCAGGCCAAGAAAGTTTTCCCTTTATGAGGAAGCTCTGAAGGGTGGATTGAGGTTGCCACTGCCGCAAGTGGTAGTGGATGTGCTTAACCGTCTGGAGGTAGCACCTGGGCAACTAATGCCCAACGCATAGAAGATCCTACTGGCCTGTGCAAGTGCGTGGCCGAAGGCAAATGGAGGGGAGGCCATGACGGTAGACGAATTCTTTGCGTGTTATAAGGCTTCGGGGTAACAGGAGACGTGGGTCACTCTGCAGGCAGCAGTGGGGAAGGGGTTGGTGGCGGGTCTGCCGTCGTCGATCAAGGGGTGGCGACCGCGATGGTTCTACATGTCTGCCAATAGGGGGCATGGAGCGCGCACCGTTTGGAAAGTACCCATCAAGTCTGTGGAGCTAAAACTGGGGGCAGCTACGGAGGGGAGGGTGAAGAGGGTGAAGGAATGGAGGGCGAGAGAAAAGGCCAAATGGGACGAGCTCGTTCAGCCGTCGGCATTGTTTGAGGCGGGGTTGGGGCCAAAGCCAAGTAGTGGGGACCTCGACTGAGCGGAGTTGGAGGCGAGGAGAAGGGTTCAGGAGGCGGAGGATCAGGCCATTCTTGCTAAAGCCCAACAATTCAAAGAGTCCCAGGCCGACCGACCACCAAAACCGGTTGCGAGGGAGAGGATTCGACCTCGCCCCAAACCCTTGGGAGAGAAAAACTTGGGCGATTTTGTGCCGCGGCCACCCCCAACAGACCCTTTGAAGGAAAGGTCCTTGAAGGAGATGGAGTGAGGAAATGCCTGCCCAGAAGAGGAGGAGGGAGACAAGTGTGAAGGAAACCAGTGCGGCCGAGGGGGCTGAAGGGGGAGAAGTGGAGGGGGTCCCAAGAAAGATAAGTGGCCCAGAAGTGGTGGATGTTGCCTCAGAGGGCATGGAGGTGGTGCCAGTGGTGGCGGCGATCGCCGCTGGGGTCGCAAAGGTCGCCCCCGAAAGGTAAGTGGAGGACGAGGTTGCTGGCCCTGGGCCAAGGAGGGGGGAACAGCCCCAGGGGGGGCTTGCACCTCAAGAAGGAGGAATCGGTGCGACCACGGCGGTCTACCATGCTCGTGCGGTGGCGGGGCGGCTGGAGGAAGAAGAAGGCCCAGCCAGGGCAGGGGCAAACCGTCTTGTAGGGATTGTAGAAGAGGCAGCCCTGCGCTCGGCCTCCAGATTCAACGAGGCTGAACTGCTAAGGGGGTTATACTCCGCTCAAATGGAGGTAACCACCTTAGCAGGGGCCCTGCTGAGGAAGGCAGGGGCTGCCAAACTCAAGGCAGATGAGGCCAAGGCTCAGCTGGCAAAGTTAAAGAAGAAGAGTGCAAGTTGGGAGAGTGCCCACACTGAGCTGCCAGCGGTTAAGGCAGAGCTGGAGGATACACGCCGCCAGGTTATGTCGCTCGAGTTCCAACTTGCTGGCGAGCAGAAGAAGTTGGGCGAGGCCCAAAGAGCCTGCGCCGTCGCGGTCGAGCGATATGAAGAGGCTATGAATAGTAATGAAGAGCTGGTGAGGCAAAAAGATGAGGCTGATGGCAAAGTGGGCGATCTCCAGAGGGAACTGGAGGGCGAGCGCACCAAGGCGGTGGAGGAGAAAGGGAGGCTTCAGAGGGAGTTAGAAGCAGAGAGAGTGCAGGTGACGGTGGAGAAGGAGAGCCTGAAGAAGGAACTGGAGGCGGAGAAGGCAAAGGCGGCGTCGAAAAGGGCGGCCCTGCAAAAAGAGCTGGATAAAGAGAGGGCAAAGGTAGCCTCTAAAAGGGCGGCTTATCCCGATCTGTGCGTCGCAGCAGTGGAGCAATTCAAAAGGTCTGCTGAATTTCAGACGGCGGTTGATTTCTCGGTCGCGAGTAGCCTGGCTGGGCAAGAATCTGGGGGGCTGGCCCATTGAGGACGACCACTAGAGGCAGAACTAAAGCAGAAGTTGTTGAGAGCTTCCAGCAGTCAGACTTTTATAAGTACAAAATGGCTGAGTACTGGGACAGTGGCTGGAAGATGTTCAAACGTAGAGCTGAAGAGCTGTTCCCAGACTTAGACCTTAGTAGTGTAACGATTGGCGAAGACGATGTGGCCCAGACCCCCCTGGATGAGGGCATTGAAGAAGAAGACCTCCTCTTCAGTGAAGAGGAGTAACTGGGGAGGAAGGAGAAAAAGATACTTTGTTGTTTTGTTTTTTTTGTTTTTTTTTTTTTTTGAATTGCTATAATGAACTTTTGTACATGAATTGCTGTAATGAACTTTTGTACAAAGTTGTGAATAAATAAAATTTCAGTTGTGTTTGTTATTTGATTATTTCTACTTGTGGATCTTAGATAAATGAGGCGTGGGCGAAGTGTGTGTAGAACTCCTTGTTAATAAGAGTGAAATTGAAGCTTGTAATAAAGACTCAATGCAGAGTGAAGTTAAGAATTCCACAATGCAGAGTGAAATTTAAAATGTAATAAAATGATAGGTCTGAGAAAGTTAAATGTAATAAAATGATAGTGAAATTTAAGAACTCCCCAACGCAGAGTGAAATTTAAAATGTAATAAAATGATAGGCCAGAGAAAGTTAAATGTAATAAAATGATAGTGAAATTTAAGAACTCCCCAACGCAGAGTGAAATTTAAAATGTAATAAAATGATAGGACTGAGAAAGTTAAATGTAATAAAATGATAAGAACGTCTTTGGAATTTGACTAAGCAAAGAGTGGTGTGAAGACTTGGACCTGGAATTGTGACTAAGTGTGTTAGTTAATTCCACAAGTATGAAGTTTCGCATGGGTGGTTTTGACCGAGCCTTACATGTTAGGTCTGGACGAGTGCTTCACGCTCAGTCTGGATGGAGCTTTTAGCGCTCGGTCCGGCAGAGGGTGTTAACGGTCGAACTGCCCGAGGCGGCTCATGTTCAGTCTGGATGAGGCTTTAAGTGCTCAGTCTGGCTGAGGCTTTAAGTGCTCTGTCTGGCTGAGGCTTTTAGTGCTCAGTCTGGCTGAGGCTTTTAGTGCTCAGTCTGGTTGAGGCTTTAAGTGCTCAGGCTGGCTGAGGCTTTAAGTGCTCAGTCTGGCTGAGGCTTTAAGTGCTCTGTCTGGCTGAGGCTTTTAGTGCTCAGTCTGGCTAAGACTTTAAGTGCTCAGGCTGGCTGAGGCTTTACGTGCTCTGTCTGGCAGAGGCTTTAAGTGCTCAGTCTGGCTGAGGCTTTAAGTGCTGCAAATAAGAATGTTACTGAGATAACATATAGATAACTGAGATATATAATCAAGAAGTTACATTGCGTGGGGGAATATCAAGAATGTGTGAATTTCCCGAAAAGAAAATACAATAACTGAACAATACAAAAAATAGGAGCTTATTGAAAGTAACGTTTAAGGTGTTCAGCGTTCCATGGGTGGGGGAGGTCTCGACCTTCCATGTCCTAAAGTTGGTAAGTGCCTGGTTGGGGTCGGGCTTTCACAATGTAAGGTCCCTCCCACTTGGCTGCCAATTTACCCTCAGTCGGATTTTTGGTAGCAAGAGTTGCTTCTCTCAAGACAAGATCCCCTACAGCGAACTCCCTCGGTCGGACCTTGCGGTTGTAGTGTGTTCTCATTTTCTGTTGGTATGAGGCCAGTCGGACAGCGGTGGTCTCTCTGTGTTCTTCAATTAGGTCGAGGTTAGCCCGACAGAGTTCTTCAGTTAGTGCTGGATCCGGATGTGAAACCCTGGGAGTAGGCAAACCGACTTCTACTGGGATAACCGCCTCAGCGCCGTATGTTAAGCGGAAAGGGGTTTCCCCAGTGGGAGTCCGAGCTGTAGTTCGATAAGCCTAAAGTGCATTCGGTGGCTCCTCAGCCCAAAGTCCCTTAGCAGCTTCTAGCTTAGTTTTGATGATCTTCAGGAGAGAGCGGTTGGTGACCTCAACTTGGCCATTGGCCTGGGGATGGCCAGGGGATGAGAAACAAGGTTGAATCTGGAGGTCGGCACAGAACTTCCTGTACTTGGCATTGTCAAATTGTTTATCGTTGTCGGAGATAATGGCCTGAGAAATGCCAAACCTACAAACGATCGACTCCCAGATGAACTTGGTTGTGTATCGCTCAGTGATGGTGGCAAGGGGTTCTGCCTCTACCCACTTGGTGATGTAATCAATGGCGACGATCACGAACTTGGTTTGGCCTCGGCCAGTAGGGAGTGGACCGACCAAGTCGATCCCCCATTTGGCGAACGGATAAGGGCTGCAAAGTGTGATCAACTCTGTAAGGGGTGCATGGGGGATGTTGGCAAAACGTTGACACTTATCACATTTGAGCACGAAATCGGTCGCATCGCGATTAAGAGTGGGCCAGAAATAACCAGTACGGAGTATTTTGTGGGCTAGAGACTTGCCGCCCGAGTGATTGCCGCAGATTCCCTCATGAATTTCTTGCATCACATAAGTTGCTTGAGTCGGATTAAGGCATCGCAGATAGGGGCGAGAGAAACCACGTTTGTACAAGATGCCGTCGACAAGGATGTAATTGGACGATCGTGCCCTGACTTTGGCGGCTTGCTGGTGGTCATCTGGAAGTTCCCCCGCTGTCAGAAATCGAAAGAAGTCCGACGCCCAAGGGATGGGCTCATTTTGGAGGAATTGTACTTTATGCTGGTCGGGGGAAATGGCAGGGTGGGATAGGTATTCAAGGCGGACACCACTGCTGAGGGCGGACTGGTCTGCGGAAGCCAGCTGGGCCATCTCATCTGCCTTAGAGTTCTCCGCCCGAGGAATGTGCTTGATGTGGAAGGTGTTGAAGAGGCGAACTAGGGGAAGTGCAAGATCCCTGTAAGTCCACATTGTGCCCTCCTTGGCGTCGAATTCGCCTGTGATCTGTCCGACTATGAGCTAAGAGTCGTTGAGCACTCGGATGTGGCTGACACTAATGTCCCTGGCTAGGCGAAGGCCTGCTATCAGTGCCTCATATTCGGCCTCGTTGTTACTGGCCTCAAACAAGAAATGGAGCGCACATTTGAAATAACCACCCTCAGGGCTGGTGAGAATGAGGCCAGCCCCACTACCTTGCCTGCAGGATGATCCGTCGACGTTGAGAGTCCAAGAGTGAGGGTCTTCTGGCTTGGTGGAAGCTGGAAGGGGTGGAGAGGCAGTGGTTGGGGTAGGATTAGTGAATTCCAAGATGAAGTCGGCGATAGCCTGTCCCTTAATTGCTGTTCGAGGCCGGTAAGAAATGTTAAACTGGCTGAGTTCCACAGACCACTGCATAAGTCTGCCGGAAAGTTCTGGTTGCTGCATGACCTTTTTCAAGGGTTGGTCGGTGAGGACCACTGTGGAATGGGCTTAGAAGTAAGGACGAAGTCGTCTGGAGGCGGTGACCAAGGCCAAGGATAATTTTTCTAACAGGGGGTAATTTTGCTCAGCTCCCCTGAGAGCCCGACTGATGTAGTAGACCGGCCGTTGGACAGAGTCGTCTTCCCTGATAAGAGCTGCACTGATGGCGGTGCTTGAGACGACTAAATAGAGGAAGAGGGACTCGCCCGTAATCGCTTGTGAAAGGAGGGGTGGATTGGCCATGCACTGCTTTAACTGCTGAAAAGCCTCTTCAGATTCAGTTGTCCATTCAAAAGTTTGCCGAAGAACTTTGAAGAACGGTAGGCACTTATCTATTACGCGGGAAATGAAACGGTTGAGGGCTGCAACTTGGCCAGTGAGCCTTTGAACCTCCTTGACCATCCTGGGTGACTGCATCTCGACCAAGGCCTTGATCTTTTCAGGGTTAGCTTTGATGCCCCGCTGACTGACCATAAAACCCAGGAACTTCCCGGATCCTACGCCGAAGGCGCACTTCTCTGGGTTGAGCTTCATTCGGTATTTGCGTAGGGTAGCGAAGGTCTCCCACAGGTCGGTCAGATGGTCAGTGGAGAGTTTGCTCTTGACTAGCATGTCGTCAACGTATACTTCCATATTCTGACCTATTTGGTGATGGAAGACGGCATTGACCAAACGTTGGTAGGTGGCCCTAGCGTTCTTCAATCCGAATGGCATTACTCGGTAATGGTAGGTACCTCGGTCGGTGATGAAGGATGTATGTTCCCGATTGGACGGGTGCATCAGGATTTGGTTGTAGCCAGAGAAAGCATCCATGAAGCTGAGCATTTGATGACCGGCCGTGGCGTCGACCAACAGATCTATGCGGGGCAGAGGATAGCTGTCTTTGGGGCAAGCTCGATTCAGGTCAGAGTAATCGACACAGAGTCGCCATTTGCCATTGTTCTTGCGGACGAGGACCACGTTTGACAACCATTTAGGGTAGTCGACATTTTTGATGAATTGGGCCTCAAGGAGTTTGTCGACCTCTGCGGCTATAAAGGTATTGCGCTTCGGATGAAAGATGCGCTGCTTCTGGCAGTAAGGTCAGAAATGAGGTTCAATGCTGAGGCGATGAGTTATGAAAGAAGGGTCGATGCCTGGCATATCTGAATGAGTCCAGGCGAATACATCATTGTGCTCGGTCAGAAGGGCAGTAAGGTCGGCCTTAGCTTGGGGGGATAGCTGGCTGCCGATCTTAGCAGTTTTCATTGGGTTGGTAGGATCGATGGGAATCTCAACGAGCTCCTCCACCGGTTCGCCTCTGACCAGCTCATCCTCATCTCGGGCGTCAAGTCCTTCAATGACCATGGCCTCCTTCAGCTTGACTTCCTTGAGTAAGGCGACATAACATTCCCTGGCGATGGTCTGCTCTCCCCGTACTGTCCCGACCCCCTAGTCGGTGAGAAACTTTATGGCGAGGTGGTAGGTTGAAGTGATAGCTTGGAAAGCGTTGAGGGCGGTGCGACCGAAGATGATGTTGTAGGCAGAGGGACAGTCGACCACAAGGAAGGTGAGTAACTTGGTAGTCTGCCGTGGGTATTCGCCAATAGTGATGGGGAGGTCGATGGAGCCGATGGAGGTCACCCGGTCGCCAGTGAAACCGACCAAGGGGGTTTTGATGGGGGACAGGCTTTCCTCCCCAATTTTGAGCTGGCGGAAGCAACTGAGGAATATGATGTCTGACGAACTGCCGTTGTCGATGAGAACTCGTCTGACCTTATAGTTGGAGAGAAGGGCAGAAATGACGAGGGGGTCATCATGAGGATAACGGATGCCTGTACAATCGGCGTCCGTGAAGGTGATGGGCTCTGTCCACTGCGTGGGCTGCTTGGAAGGTCGGTTTACCGTGTCTACTGCTTTGTCCGAGCCTTGCCTTATTTTCCTAAGCTCTGCCTTCTAAGCGGAGCGGGATGGTCCGCCACAAGCAAGGCCACCAGAAATTACTCGGATTTCACCAACTGGCGGAGGGGGATTACCTGGGGGCCGGGGCTATTGTGGGAGGCGGTCATGGCCTTGGTCAGGTTGGGCTGGCTACCGAGATGGGATACGTCGGCGGTTGTTTCTGAGGGGCTCAGTTCTTTGCCTCTGTTGTGGGCGGGTGTCCGTGAACCGGCTGAGACGCCCTTGGCGAATGAGGGTCTCGACTTGATCCTTGAGGTTGATGCAGTCATCAGTGTTGTGGCCGTGGTCCTGGTGGAAGCGACAATATTTGGACTGGTCTTTCCGGTTGGAAGGGGTCCGTGAAGGCAGGGGCCATTTGAGGGGGTAATCCCGTTGGATTTGGTAGAGGACTTGTTCCATGGGAGAATTGAGGGGCGTGTACCGCTCGAACCGACTGGGCGGTCGGGCCGGTGCCGACTGGTCAGTGTGAGGAGGTCGGTCGGGGTATTGGGGCGTTTGGCTGTTATATTGGGTGTTTCTGGGTTCCGAGTCTTTTCTCTTTTCTCTGGGGGGCAGGTTTTTGGATATTGGCTCTTGGCGAGCGGCTAGTGAATCTTCGGCATTCATATATTTCTGGGCTTTGGATAATAGGGCTGCCATAGAGGTCGGGGGGTTTTTGGAGAGGGAGAAGAGGAAATCGGACGATCGCAGCCCGGCTATGAAAGCCGTAAGGATGACCTTATCGTCATTCTCCGCTACTTGTAGGGCTTCGGTGTTGAAGCAGGTAACGAAGCTACGTAGTGACTCCCCCTCGGTCTGACGGATATTGAGGAGTTGGGTTGTAGGGCGGCGTTGGCACTGGGCTCTAATGAAATGGCTGAGGAAGGAGTCGCTGAGATGCTGGAAAGTGGAGACAGAGTCCGCTGGTAACTGACTGAACCACAGTCGGGCTGACCCCTTCAGTGTCACGGGGAAAGCCCGACACATGATCTCGTCAGGGAAGGCATGGAGGATCATGAAGGTACGGTAGGTCTCCAGATGGTCGACAGGGTCTGTCGTACCATCAAAGGAGTCAATGGTGGGCATCTTGAACTTGGCGGGCAAAGGTTTGTCCCGGATGGAGTCAATAAATGGTGAATTTGCCGTGGTAGAGGGTTTATGCTGAATGTTCTGCATGACCCCTTGGAGTTGGAGCTTTATTGCTCGGAGCTCAGCGTCCCAGAGTGGAACATGGTCCCCATGGTCAGTCAATAGAGGTTGGACGCTGCTGGCCTCCCCTTCAGGGGCTGGTGCTACGACCGACGGGTGTGGGGGTGGTGGTGGTGGATTTATGTATGGGTGGAGAGGTTGCAAACCTTCCAGGTTGGGTGGATGGAGTTGTGGAGCAATATGGCTCGGGGTTCTTTCTTGGTTGGGGGGAATATCTGGAGGTGGTGGAGAAGGAATCGGAAGGTTCCTTTGGAGTAAAGCATTTATCAAGGCCTGGTTTTGCTCGGCCATGCGGTTGATGCTGTTGGTAAGCTCGATAAAGTACTGTGGTGGGTTGTTTGGATTGGGGGGGTCGACTTGATGGTCGGCAGCATTATTGTGAGAAGCCATGGATCTAGTTGTGACCATGCACTTTGACGGGTAGGAGAGAAAGGTTGTTGGAACGGGGCCTCTGGCGACAGTGAACACAACTGGCGCGAGGAGCAAAGCATTCCCACAGACGGCGCCAACTGTTAATGCTGTTCATCCCAGTGAATGGATCGGGTAGGTCCAAGCTCCTCAAGCCCGCGTCCAAATGATCAAGCCCACCGGATAACCTGCAGGCAAGTTCAACGGGGAACGGAGTAGTCCCCCAATGAACTCTCCGACGAGCAAGTTAGGAAGAGAAGTAATGTGTAGAGGGAGAGGTTAGGGATTGAAAAGCTTAACCTTTTCTTATCTTATATCCTTTAGTAATCATTTCGTTGTCCCTTCCAACCTGCTCTCCTTGCCGAAAGCCTATGCTGTAGTTTACCTTGCTCAGGGTAAGGGGGTCCTATTCCGGCGGAGAGGTGTTGTCGTAATAAATACTGTGATGGGCTGCATTAATGGTGATGTGCAGTGGCAATAACTTTGCAGATCTTTGTCTGCTGATGTGGTTAGTCCTTCTCTTGCCGTGTGTCTGAATGTCATTGGCTCTTTATGCCATGTTGGACTCCAGCTGTCCTGGACCTCGTCAGCTGGGTTATGCACTGAGCTTCAAGTGATGGGCCATAGGTGATTCATGGCCTTTATGGGCTTATACATGTCAGATTCTAAGGCCTAGAATGTGAATAAATCTATTAGATTATAAATAGAAAGCAAAGAATGAGAATTAAAAGGAGGAGGAGGAGAAGGAGAATGAGAGAAGGGGGCGGTGGACAGCGGGGGAGGAGGGAGAGGAATAGAGGGCTTGGCGGGGTAGTGTCGGTCGGCGATAGGGGAAAAAAGAAGAGGGGTTACTGCTGCGTGTGATAATGGTGGTGTTAGCTTTTTGGCTTTCGAAGGTTATTATTGTAATTGCGAGCGTGCCAACAAGGATTAATCAGTTCTTACAGAAAATTAATTGCCAACCAATTATCAGACGATTGTGTTTTAGTTCTTTCAGCCTCACTGAAAAGGACTTTTACTGGTGGCTTGATTTAGGAGAATTAAACAAAATGACAATTAAATAAAGAACAGTTGAAGCATTTCATTAAAATGAAAAACTTACAATGATTCAAACTCAGCCTCGTAGAGGTTTACAGTAACAATCTACTTGAAACTACTCCTATAAACGAAGTGCAGTGCAAGAATTTAAAATGCATGAATGTAAAGAACAGGAAATGCAAGACTGGAAATGTAAAAACTGGAAAGGAAAATAATAAGTATAATAAGATTGGTTTTTTGGATCTGAGTCTGGGGCTCTTTTTCTGGGCCTTCTCTGCTATTTATACTTCTCAAGGATGACCATCGAACTGTATTTCCAACCGTCAAACTACTCCTCCATGATCGCTGATCATGTTGCCTTATAATTAGCTCTACTATGCCATCACTTGCAGTTAGGTTTCCCTCCTAAATTTGAATTCAAATGTGGGTAACCGTTGAAACCACATCACCTTACATCTCTTTGTTGATCCACTGCTAATCAGATCTCGTAATAACTAATACTATCTGCCACGTATACGATCAGGATTGAAGACTTGAATAGTCTTCCTGTATTACCCTTATTCTGTCACGCGTCGAATTGTAATTGGCTTGTACAAAATATGTAGCCAACATTACCCCCCGCACTAATATACCCAATACTTGGTGATATTAGTAGATCAAGGTCTTTTATCCACGTCTTAGAACGTGCATGGGCTTTGCATTCTTCCAGAAATGCAACTGTCATTTATCATCTGCATTAAAATCTCCTTCAATCTTTTGAACACCCCCACCACCTTAGTATTCGAACAAACTAATACATTTTTTATAGCCGAATTAATTTTCTCCTCCATTGATCGAGCACACGAAGAGTCATATGATGATGCTGTTCCTTCTCGAAAGAACCTCCATTCATTAATTAGCCACCTTTACCCACCTTTCTATATTTAGGTCATGGATGCCTTGGTAAATTATCAACCCTTGGACTACGAACACATTGCCCTTAATCCTTTGATTCAGAAACTTACAAACATGGACATGGGAAGTTCTTCTTCTGACTCACCCTTGGACTACGAACAAACTGCTCTCAATCCTTTGATTCAGAAAGTCGCAAATACGGACATGAGAAGTTCTTCTTCACAACCCTCTGCATGGGGTAAGGCTGCAGTTTCTTCTTCCTCTGGGGCTTCTGACTGGACAAGCTGGTCAAAACCTGAGGTCTGTGATTTAAGGGAGTGAATCAACCATCACTTTGTCGAGTTTACTGACCCTTTAGAGTTCCTTTCCTATGTGCGAAGCTCGGTGATTTATCCTTACGTGCCCATCGACCGTCGACGCAGTTTGGAGGAGAATTTGCTTGTAGCATGGTACACATCCTCCATGCCTACAAAAATAGTGCACACTGCCCGACGCTTCGAAGAGGCACAAGGGTACAATCCATCGTTCTTAGCCCAAAAGGCAAAACTTTGCTTTTCTGACTGGCTCGATTATATTAATGCCCTTGTTTCTTCTGTCCTTACTCTTCCCCCTAAAGTGGAGGCTTCCATACCTTCTCCTTTGCCAACTCCTTACTGGACAGAGAGACTGAGGCTTGGTCTCTTTGCGGATAAGGTCTTTCCTCCTTACAAGCATCCACCTTCTCCTACTCCAGCTGAGCGGAGGCAAGCCCAACTCCTGCTTGCGGCCTTCTCTTACTTGCCTTTCAATGTTCTTAAGGACGACATCCCTCTCAAGAACCTTCGATGGGCTTGTGACATTCTGACTCGGGGTAACGTCCTCAACCCTCTTGCCCAAGCAAAGCTTCACATGTTTTTGGACCAACTTCCATTACTCCTCTACTGGCATCGGACCTCTGTGGCCACTACTCAATCTGTAGACCAACTCTCATCCCTTCGAGTTCACGCTTAGTACGAAGCAGAGAACTTCATTGAAGAAAGCTTCAACAATAAAGATTCTGCGTACAGGGATGACTTGGATATAGACGAGTTGGAACAAGGATTGAGAGAAACAACATTTGAAATAAAGGCTGAAGAGCTCTTTTATGAAGTGAGAACACATCAGCTTATGCAGCCAATCCTAGAAGAAATAGAGGATAAAATAAAGAAAGAACATAAATTCATTGATCATAGTTGGACCAAATTTCATGATCTTGTTATTTATTCTATTCCCTACTTTTATGAGCTTGAATTTGTACCCAAAGAGGGCCACTCAATGTAATTGCTTTTGCTTTAATACAATTAAGACTTTTCTTTGTTCGGCATTGTTTCATCTTGTCTCCATTTGTCTTTAAAAGCAAATTTAGGCCTTCGAACTGGACAATCTTATCCTTCGAATCCGGACTCAATCGTTTTAAATGAAACACTAAAAAAACCAACATGAACTTTTCCAATTTATGGAATAAAGTTGTCAGTTTTGCTGATTTTCATTTAAAATCAGTGCTGCGAATTTTAACAATCTTACCCCTTAAAGCTTGTTCTAATCATAACCAATATATGGTCGTGGTTAGTATAATCAATCAATTTTAAATTGACCTTCTTTCCTTCGAACAACAGTCCATACTTTCAAAAATATGGAAGCTCCTTTTGAGGGCTGCACTGTTTTAGTTCGAAAAGACAATCTCTTTATGTATATATATAAAAACCAACTAATGGTTTTGATGCTTCGAACACCAATTCCCATCTTTAATGGGTCTCAAGTTTTGCTTCGAAGGACATTACTCTCATATAAGAAACCTAGAACAGGTATTTAATCCCTTTAAAGTAAACAAATACTTGAGCATTTTTATATCCTTAGGTATGGAATGTGCTTTGAAGTCGGCTTCTTTGTTTCAAAGTCATTGTTATTTGACTTTTGGCGCCAAAATCTGGTTTCGAAGCCAAATATTTTACTTCGAAGCTGGCATCAACATCTGGGATGTATTTTTCCCTCCAAAAGTATCAATATTGAAGGAAACTCTTCGTATCTGTACTTTTAGTACTTCACGAAGCACATGATACATTTTCCAGACACAAAGGTTTTTAAAACCCTTTTATTTCGTGTTTTGAAATCACTTGCTCGCTTAACACACAAACCCTTTATCTCTACTAACTCTTTACTCCCTTTCCCAACTTCATCCTCTGACAAAGCTTTCAATCAATGGCTTCTTCTTCATTGAAAGTACCAGTTGTAGAGCGCGCGAGCCCGTCTGTAACCCTAAAAAGGGTCATTGAGGCAGAATGTAAAAAGTACAAGGCCGGTGAGAAAAGTGTCATCGATGGACGCATCTTCATCCCTCGACGTCATGAGCAACATGACTATGTGCTTGGGCCCATCTTCAAGGAGATTCTTACTGAGCTTCCAACGTTATATCCACGTCTAGAAGACCACTGTCTCCTTTACGAAGGTAGTCTTGACTGGGGAACCTGGAGGATGAACCGTCCCCACCGATGCTGGCCCATGGTGAGACCGGAGTGGCAAGAATGGTATGATCGGGTTGTCCCTTCTAGGACTTTGGACCTTCAAGAGCTCAGCCTTCTCGATCCCCTTTGACTATCTAGGTTTACTATCTCAGAAGACCCTTTCCTAATTCCTATTGCCCTTTGCTTCTGAAATTCTTCTTTTAATTTTTTTCAATTTAGATGTGGGATGATGACCCCTACTGTTCTTGATATTTTTCATCTATTAGGATTGTCTCCCATTGGTACCTCCATTGGACTAGATTATCCTGACTTACCAGTCCCCTTTTCCCTCCCCTCCCTTAACTCGTCCTGCAGTGACTTTGTCAAGGCTGAGAATAGAAAGGAGGGCCCTGTAACTGATAAGGAATTCTTTTCTTTCATAGTATATTGGCTTTGCAAATTCCTTTTTTACACTTTTTCTCAAAGAATCATGCCTGAATTTGCCCCTCTTACCAAAGCTCTTGTCCTACGGAAAAAGGTGGCCTTAGCTCCATATGTTTTAGGTCATGTTTATAGAGCTTGTTCTCTTTTTTATGAGAAACCCTTGGATGCCAATCAAGGAGGTCCATTTTGGATACTTCAGCTTTGGCTTTTTGCTTATTTTGCTAAGCTACAATCTAAGTGCCTTAAATTTTTTGAGCCAAACCCTCTTACTCATGGCATGAGGCTAGCCAATCATTCACTTTATCCTTCTACTTTTACTTTTTATTTCTCTTTCTTCCACTAACTTCCAGCTTCTCTTCCTTCTTACAGCTTTCGTCCCTTCGAACCCATTACTATTGGCCCATCTTGGTTGAAGAATTTTCTAAGTGATAGGTTCTGTGCTTCACCTTCTCACAAAGATATATGGGCTTCTATTCTGATCCCCTGAGAGTTATTCATTGGAAATATGAACCCCAGAGCCTATAAATGCATTACTGAGCCCTATTGTCCTGCTCAATTTGCTAGACAATTTGGCTTCTCACAAGGGGTCCCAATACCTTTCTGCAGTAACACCAATCTAAGTCTTACTAGCAAGGATTTAAAAGTTCGAAGGTCCAGACTAGAAGAGGCAACTTCTAAGTTTATACAGGACTTGATCGATTTTAAATATATCCATTTCATTCCTCAAGGTAACCTATTAAGGAGGCACCAAAACTGGTGGGTGACCAACATAGGAGTATACCTGGCCATTACTCTTCAAGACTTATTAATGGTGCTGGATGTGCCTCAATCCAAGCCCAAAGGAGCTGGAGTTGCCACTTCTTCCACTGTTCTTACCACTTCAGTTCCTGTGCCTGCCACCACACAGTCTACTTCTGCTGCTTCCACTCTTCCTAGAGTTACTCGAGCTGCTTCTAAGAAAGGTATATACCCTTGTTTCTTCTCCTTTTTGTCTTTTTTTTTATAATGTTTCTTAGCCTTATCTTTAGTTCTTCTTTTGTGAAGGTGGTGCGGGTGCTTTACAGGGAGATTCTCCTCAGAAGACCCAAGCTTTACATCTCCTCAGGAGCAAACAACAAAAGAAGAAAAGGAAACTCCTACCTGATCTTGAAAAGGAAGCACCTGAAGTTCAATCAACAGAAGAAGGAGAAGAAAATCAAGCGCAAGAGATACTCTTACAAAGAAGAAAGAGAGCAACTGTCTCTTCTTCTAGTTTGGTTCAAGATCCCACTCATGAGACAACTGCCAGAGTAGTAGCAGAGGAACTCACTTCTGAGGAATCTGAGTCCCAGATTGAAGAGAGAGAAATTGAGAAGGAGCAGGCAATACCAATACAGAGAAAAAAGAGAAGGAAGATGACTGTCTCCCCTTTTAATTTGGTCGAAGACCCTATTCATGAGGCAGCTGCCAAGGCACTAGAGCAGGAACATTCTAAGGCCATAATTGTTTTTGAGAGAGCTGAGAAGAGACAACAGCAGCAATTCTTAAGAGATGAAGTTGCTGCTGCTGATGCAATCCAAAGGGAAACTGCAAGAAAGCAACATATTGCTGAGCACTATTCCTTTCGTAGCTCTCCTATTGTTACTATCACTTCTTAAACAAGTAACTTCTTCCAAGCCTCTACTGTTTTTCCTTGTCAAATTTATGGTATTGAGACTTGACATTACTTTGTACTTCTTCTTTTGCAGCAACAACTACTGAGCATGTTCTTCCAATAAGGACTCCCTCAGTTTCAGTTGAAGTTGATCAATTGCAAAATATGAGATCCATTCAGATAATACTCCCACTTCCTAGGTCTACATTCTCCCTACCCTCCTTGAGGCCAAGTATTCTTGCATTTCTTTCTTTTGGTTTAAATCCATACCTCCCTTACTTGTCTTTTGATATATCTCAATTTAATTCTCTTTCAAGCCTTGCTCTTCCTTCTCCTCCTAAGGAAATTCCCTATTACCCTCTCTTCGATGGTAGTTGATTCCCCTATAGAGGGTGCTGGCAGTTCTCCAACTCATAGTTTATTACCTTTACCTAGTTCCAGCCCTTCTTCCCTTGACTTGTTGGTAGCTAGAACTATAGAGACTGCTGAAGATGCCCCACCCATTTCTCCTATTCCTATGCAGTCCTTCGTGCCCTCCACCAAAGTTCTTTCTGCACCTTTCATGTCTACGGACGAGGTAGACATCTTTGAAGCAAGACTAGCCAGTCTTTTCGACATGCTTTCTACCTTTCCAATGGCTAGTGATGAGACTGAGCCATTAGTTTTGGCTGATTCCCTACTATAAATTTTTGAGAGCTCTCCCTCCAATAGTAAGCCTTCTTCACCTCTGATGGACTTGGACAGCTGTCTGGAACTATTGACATCTTTTTCGAGGATTCCTTTCGAGGCCTTAGAAAGACCTATAATGAGAAATGGCTTTCTTCAATACTGCAAAATTGTTGAGCAATCCGGCATGAAAATTGTTTCCTTCAATACTGCAAAATTGTTGAGCAATCCGGCATGAATGTCTCAAGTCATTTGTCTCAAGCAGCAGCCACTATTGATTTTTACATCAACATTTGCCATGCTGCCAAGGCTGCAGAGAAGAAATTGGTTAGAGATAAAAGCTTTGTTTCCAAAGTACATACTGAAGTATTAGAGCTAAAGGAACAACATTCCTCTATCTCCCAGTTTTGAACTCAACTACTGGAGAAGAAAGCTCAACTTGAGGAGGAGCTATCTACAGTCAATCAGGCCTTAGTCCGAACTGACACCAAGTTGCTGATTACCAATCAAGGACTGGCCGATCGAAAGCAAGAAATGACCACAGCCATCTAGTTATTTTCATCATTGAAGAATATAACATCTGTTGTAAAAGAACAACTGAGGCATTATACTGATTTCTGGGCCAATTTATGGCAAAATGTATTCAACTCTCTATGAAAAGCAAATTCTTATTTATCATTTGACTATTCTTATATTCTTTTATTTAGCATTTATTCTGTTCCTTGTGTTTCCTAAATGGTCGGAAAATAAGGCTTCAAATATCTGCCATTAATCCTTTTGGGATGTACATACCCATTTAAATTTCTCAAATGGTATGCTCCAAAAGGCAGGACTCGATGAACTTGATATGGTCCTTCCCAGTTAGGTGACCATTTACCAAACTTATGGCTCTTGATCCCTATTGGGAGTATTGTCTTCCATACCAAATCACCTTCATCAAAGCCAATGTGTTTGAATTTTTTATTATAGTTTTTGGCTGCTTTCTTCTTTTGAAAAAGAATGTTATTTAATGCCAAAATTCTAGCTTCATCTATGCTTTCTAATTCCAAGCACATACTCTGATGGTATTGCTCAAGATCTAACTGGTCTTGGCATCTTACCCTCAAGGACTTAACATTAATTTCCACAGGTAACACTGCATCATGCCCATTTACTAAGGCATAAGGAGTGACTCCTGTGCTTGACCTTGGGGAAGTTCTATAAGCCCGCAATACATCTAACAATAAGTTATGCCAATCCCTAGGATTGTCTTCCATAACCTTTGGTATTCCTTTTTTCAAGAATTTATTGGATGATTCAGCTTGACCATTGGCTTGTGCATAATAGGGGATGGAATTAACAAGGCTAATTCCAAACTCTGCCACAAAAGACTTCACCATTTTCCCATCGAATATTGTCCCATTATCAACAGTTATAGTCTGTGGGATACCAAATCTATGGATTAAATCCTTAATGAATCCAATGACCTCAGTTTGGTCTATAGCTTTGTATGGCTTAGCCTCGACCCACTTAGTGAAGTAATCAGTAGCCACTAAAATGAAACAATGATGCTTCAAATAAGGTGGGCGTATTTTTCCCATCATATCCATGGCCCATCCTCTAAATGGCCAAGGCTTCACTACTGCATGCAAGTCAGTTATAGGCACATGCCTTATTGTGCCAACCTCTTGCATATTCTATGTAGTCTTGAAAGATAGTTGGCCAATAGTAGGAATGCCTTCGAAGCAACCATCTCATCTTCACAACACGCTGATGAGCACCACAGATGCCTTCATGAACCTCAGCCATAGCTGTCAATGCTTCTTTTGGGCCTAAACATTCCAACAATAGCCCATCTCTCCCCCTTTCGTAGAGAGCATTACCATATATCATGTATTGCATAGATTGCAATTTAATTTTTTTACTGGCCTTTGAAGATGGGCCAACTAGATACTACATTATTGGATGCCTCCAATCTTGTTCTTGTAAGTCATTATGATTGACTTCCAAGACCACATTCCTTTTATTTAAGGGTGGTATTAATTTCTGAAATGTTGTTTGGCTTATGTCCCTTTGAACATTATCCCTTCTCTTGAAATTCGAAGCCTTTTGAGCCACATCATTATCTCTATTATTCAAGAATCTTGGGGCATGAGTTACATTTGCTATTTGAAATTGAGAAAGCAAATGTAATGCAACAACATAGTATGGCAACATGCTTATACTTTGACATTTGAAAATCCCTTTCACTTGGTTAACCACTGTTAGAAATGGGCGCCCATGTGGCATGACCCTTTGAATCTTTTGAACCTTATCCAAATGGATTTTGAATTCAAATTCAAACCTTTTTGGATAACCACTCAGGATATATATATATATATATATCTATCATATAATTGGTATGGAAAGATGATATATCTTATATTATCTCATATAACTGATATGGATAAATGAGATAAAGATATTATATATCTGATAATATGGGATATGGGTGATTAAGAGAAAAACAACGTATGTTTGAGTTTTTTCCCATATACTGACTCTCTCCCAAAAACCAACGATCAAAGCCATTTGCACTGTGATTTGTGTGGGTGATATTCACTATTGTAATATCACTCCATTGCTGGGTTGACTGATCAGATTCAGGAAGCACGTGATTTACCCACGAGACCCTTCAATTCAGACTCTGTTCTAAAGGCATGACCATAATTTTTATTCTGCTGCGTTTTACCTTGTTTTACATTGGTATCAGAGCATGAATGGGTATTTTCGTGTTTTAAAATTTCAGAAAATTTCAGAATGATTACATTTTATTATGGCATAATCTGAATATTGTATACAGCATATTTTTTGGGTTTGTAATATGTTGCAATTAAAGAAGCATGATTAGTTATTTATTTATTTATTTGAATTCCATTATTAAATGAATATAGCATGAGTTATTTGTAAATTTACATTAAGATGCTATTGTATGGAATTTATCATGCTTTGTATATGCCTTAAGTAGTGGGAGACTTTTTTTTTGCGCATGGAATTAAATTAATTTTTGATAATTATCACTAGAGGCGTAAGAGATGATTACGAGCATAGCAAATTTTTGATCTTGAGACATGTGTAAAATTATCATTATTTAATTTAGATTCTTTTGCTGCAAAATAATTTTTTTTTTTTTTGTGTTGCTATCATTAATATCCCCTGTGCATTTGTTTACTCTGTATGTAGAAATGGCTGCTAAGACAGTGGTGGCAGACTTAACTAAGGGAGAGAAATTGGATGACGACAATTATGATATATGGCGCCGTAAGATCCAATACCTCCTCAATGAGCAAGAAGTGTTGACCACACTTGAACAAGTGATGGTTGAGCCAGAGCAGGGCAATACAGCTTAACATTGTCGTGATCTTGAAGCCTTTCAGACTTGGCATAACAAAGATCGGTGTGCGCGCTTTACTATGTTAAGCAGCATGCACAACGACTTGATTAGTGAGTTTGACCATTGCCCGACTGCATTTGAGATGTGGGAAGCTCTCAAGCAAAAGTTTGGTATTACCTCTTTGGCAAAGCTACGTGGGCTGACTATGAAGTTTGACTCATATCAGAAAAGGGCGCATCACTCGATGAAGTAGCATTTGAGGGTCATGTCAGCCATGATACGTGAGCTTGCAGCTGCTGGGCACAATTTGACTCAAGAGCAGGAAGTACAAGCTGTAATTCGCTCTCTGCCAAATTCTTGGGAGCAGATGAAGCAGAACATGATGCATAATGAGAGCATGAAAACATTCGAAGACATATCGCGTCATTTGGAGCTAGAGGTTGAGCGCCTTGAGGCGGCTAAGTCTGATGGTTCTGCTATGGTGGTTGAGTCAAGCTCACATAGGACTTCTCAGTTCAAACATGGAAAAGCAAAAGGTGCCCCTAAGAAGCAAGCAGCAGCTGTGCCTAAGCCCAATGGCGCTAGAAATTTCAAGCGTAGGGGCAAGAGAGGTGGTAAGAAGGAAAAGACTAAATTGACATGCTTTAACTGTAACAAAGAATGACATTTCGCTCGGGATTGCCCTGAGCAGAAAAAGGTACTCCTTTACTTAATTTATCGCATTCAATGCTTTGTGTCTAGTCAAGCATTAATTGCTCATTCTCCTCATTTTTGGGTTGTAGACTCTGGAGCAACAGACCACATCGCGAGGGACTTGGCATTGGCACATTCAATGTGGAGGTGCTTGGCATTGGCACATTCAAGCTGGAAATGCGACGAGGGCGCACCTTGTATCTTCATGATGTTCTTTATGCTCCGGATATTTGGCGAAACTTAATTTCAGTTATTAGCATGATGAGCCTTGGTTTTAGCTTTTGTTTTGAGAATAATGGTGTTAGCATTTATTTGGGAACAATTTTTTATGGTTTTGGTTATCTTTCAGATGGTTTTTTAGTTTTGGATGTGGATGATTCTAGTCTTAATAAAAATGCCAATGGCTCTGTTTCTAATATTGCATCTTTTTGTGATAATGATTCTATGAGATGGCATGCTAGATTAGGCCACATAGGGCAAGATAGGATGACTAGATTGGCTAAAGAAGGTCTTTTAGGCCCACTCGCTAGAGTCACTTTGCCTACTTGTGAGCACTGTCTTGCTAGAAAGGCAACAAGGAAACCATTTGGGAAAGCCATAAGGGCATCTATCCCATTACAACTTATTCATTCTGATATATGTGGACCAATGAATGTGAGGGCAAGGCATGGTGCACCTTATTTTATCACATTTATAGATGATTACATGCGTTTTGGTCATGTCTATTTGATTTCTCACAAGTCAGAAGCATTGGATTGCTTTAGACGATATGTTAATGAGGTTGAGAATCAATTAGACAAGAGCATTAAGGCTCTAAGGACTGACCGAGGACGTGAGTATCTATCTGAGCAATTTAAAGTGCTCTGTGAGGAAAAATGAGTAGGACTTCGCAGCAAAATGGTGTAGCAGAGAGAAGGAATCGCACATTGCTTGACATGGTTAGATCAATGATGGCGCAAGCTAATCTTCCCATTTCTTATTAGGGAGATGCTTTGTTGACTGCTGCTTACGTCCTTAACCGTGTGCCCTCCAAATCAGTTCCTTCCACCCCATATGAGATGTTGACTGGCAAAAAGCCTGATTTGGGCAATTTGCAGCCTTGGGGTTCGGCAGCTTACATACACAACGCTTCTCATAAGTTTAGGAAGTTGGGCGCTAGAGGAAAGAAGTGTATCTTCATTCGCTATAGTGAGCATTCTAAGGGCTTTGTTGGGGAGCATCCGGATGGAAGTGTGACTGAAATTGAGTCACGAGATGTGGAATTCCTAGAGGAGGATTTCCCTAGCAGAGGTGAGGTAACTAGAGAAGTAGAACTCTATGAGATAGAGGATCTACTTGAGGGCGCACCTAGTAGCCTAGTAGAGAATGAGGAGATAATTCCTCAAGCTCCTAGGGACAGTGTGAGCGATCTACCTGCCCATGGATTAGATCCAATGGATAAGGATTCTCAGGATTCTCAACTACGTAGAAGCAAACGTGGAGCTATACCCCGTCATCATTTTGAGATTGAAGGGGAAGCATTCATGATTGCTCCGAGTGATGAGATGGAGCCTAAGAATCTCAAAGAGGCTCTCTCATCCCCTGCTAGTAAAGAATAGAGTATTGCAATGGATGAAGAAATAGAGTCTATGAAGAAAAATCATGTCTGGGACTTGGTTGATTTGCCGCCAGGGCGCAAGACTATTGGGAACAAATGGGTTCTCAAAATCAAGCGCAAGACGGATGGTTCCATAGAAAGGTATAAGGCTCGCCTAGTGGCGAAAGGTTACACCCAACGAGAGGGTGTGGACTATGAGGAAACTTTTTCACCAGTTGTAAGGTTTGCCTCTATTCGCCTAATCAAATGGACGTTAAGACTGCATTTCTCAATGGAGAATTGGATGAAGAGATCTATATGGATCAACTAGAAGGCTTTGTGGCAGTAGGTTAGCAGCGCAAAGTTTGCAAGCTTCAACGATCTATTTATGGCTTAAAGCAATCATCCAGACAGTGGAATTTGAGATTTCATCGAGCCATTGTTTCTAATGGGTTTACGATGATTGATGAAGATCACTGTGTGTATGTTAAGCGGTCCCAGGACATTTTTCTGATATTGTCATTATATATAGATGATATATTATTGGCTAGAAATGACAATGAGATGATTGTCGCCACTAAAATGTGGTTGTTCTCTACATTTGAGATGAAGGACATGGGTGAGGCGAGCTATGTGCTCGGTGTTAAGATCCTTAGGTATCGCTCTAGGAGACTTCTTGGTTTGTCTCAAGAGACTTACATTAAGACTATTCTAGAGCGATTCCAGATGCAGAGCTGCAAACCCATTGACACTCCTATTGCAAAAGGTGAGAGCCTAAGTCTTGATATGGGGCCTAAGACTCAACAAGAAAATGAAAAGATGGCCCGTGTTCCCTATGCAAATGCTATTGGAAGCTTGATGTATGCTATGATATGTACGCGTCTTGACATTTGTTATGCAGTCGGATTGGTGAGTCGTTACCAATCCAACCCAGGACCAGCTCATTGAAAAGCAGTTAAGAGGATATTACGATATCTTAGAGAGACTGCAGATTACACACTTTGCTACCAGAGTTCAAATCTACATCTAGTTGGCTATTGTGATACTGACTGGGGAGGAGACCTAGATGAGTGTAAGTCTACTTCAGGATATGCTTTCATACTTAGCGATGGTGCTATTTCTTGGAGCAGTAAGAAGTAATCCTGTATCGCCTTATCGACGATGGTGGCTGAATTTGTGGCTTGTTCATATGCCGTTCAGGAAGCTGTGTGGTTGAGGAGATTCCTTCATCATTTGGATGTTGTCACACACACTTCAGACCTTGTGACTATCCATTGTGACAGCATGGCTGCACTCGCTTACGCTAAGGATCCTAAATACCACGGCAGAACCAAACACATTGATGTGAGGTTCAACTTTATCGGAGACATTTTGGCGCAGAAAGAAGTGATCTTGGAGCACATCCCTACGAGTCGCATGGTTGCGAACCCTTTAACTAAGCCCATTGCTAGAGATGTTTATCTTACTCATGTTAGGGCTTTAGGACTATGTAGGTGGTGATATATTTATGTGTATTCAGTTGAACTCATATTTTTGGGATATTTATGCCATTAGTATTCATATTTGTTTCTATTACACATTTATGTTTACTACCTTTTGCAATGGTTTGTGAATTAGCATACACAAAATAATTAAATTGATGTTAGTAGGCAAGATTGGCTCACTCACACGAGCAATCACCCTTAGCACTAGGTAGCGAGTAAGGATGAGACTAGTGGCTTATTGTATTTGGAGCAAATAGAAAAGCCAAAATTATCCACTAGCTATGTCGCCTTGGTTGGAGCCAAGATGAGGTCTTGTTAGAGACCGACCATGGATATGAGAGTACCCACTTTTTCCATGATGTGCCTGTTATGGATAGCCAGATGCGAGATCTCATTTGATGCCTGAGAGGCGAGCAAATAGAGAATTCGAGTTAGACGCTAGGAAGCGACTTGTGCACTTAAGAGCGACTAGACTAAGATCAGTATAGTGTGTGAAGTTAACATCACTCTTTGGAAGAGTTATTCCACTATAACATGCATTCATACTACATGTGCTTAACGACCCGTTAGCGAGGTGAAAAAATGGATCCCTGCTTCTTCACCGTGTGAGTCCTAAAAGTCATTTTTCCCTAAATGACTTCACTTTGTGCCTTTTGTGACCTTTGACTATGTCATAAGATGAGGAGTTGATGCTCAGCTACTTTGGTATGTTGCTTGCGGTCATGTATGATTTGGCTTTAAGGGACATTACTGGGAAAGCGGTCAATTTCAAACTGAATGATATGAGGGTGAAGGGAAGATCATCTAGTTCTACATCTCTACTCTATATTCACTGTCGACAACTCACATCGCTCTTCATAGGATGCTGATTGGGTGTGAATATAATGTGGGACCTAGGAGAGTCAAACATGCTCTTTAAGGGATTAGAGATGTTTTTGGACTGATGTAGCCAGATGGGTCTGGGTACATGAGACACTATTTCTGTTCTTTTTGGGTTGATGTCTCTATACTGACTCATATTGAGTTTCTAGTATAGAGCTCCCACATGCAGGTGTTCTCAGCGGTCGCACGGTGCATTGACTAGCATGAGATTGTTCTTTTTTGGGGAGATTGAGATTAAGATGTGGCAGTGTTATGCCAACTCATGTGCGAGTGGGAGATGTTAGAAATAGGTGCCCATGTGGCATGACCCTTTGAATCTTTTGAACCTTATCCAAATGGGTTTTGAATTCAAATTCAAACCTATTTGGATAACCACTTAGGATATATATATATATATCATATAATTGATATGGATAGATGATATATCTTATATTATCTCATATAACTGATATGGATAAATGAGATAAACATATTATATATCTGATAATATGGGATATGGGTGATTAAGAGAAAAACAATGTATGTTTGAGTTTTTTTTCCCATATACTGACTCTCTCCCAAAAACCAACGATCAAAGCCATTTGCACTGTGATTTGTGTGGGCGATATTCACTATTGTAATATCACTCAATTGCTGGGTTGACTGATCAGATTTAGGAAGCACATGATTTACCCACGGGATCCTTCAATTCAGACTCTGTTCTAAAGGTATGACCATAATTTTTATTCCGCTGCGTTTTACCTTTGATTTACAACCACCAATTGAGAATCTCCAAATATGTCAACTACATAAACTTGCAACCCAATAAGAATTTCCAGTCCCACTATTAAGGCTTCATATTCAACTTGATTATTAGAACAAGTAGTTTTATCCACCCTGAAACTATGTGTGGTTTCTACTCCTTGTGGTGACTTAATCACTATACCAATTCCAATTAGGCCATTGGCTTTTGATCCATCGAACCACATTTGCCATGGCTCAACACTAGCCATACCAAGTTCTATTATTTCTTGGCTTTCTGTTTGAGATGGATGGTCTGCCAAAAAATTAGCTAAAACTTGTCCTTTTACTGCCTTTTGGGGAACATATTCTAAATGAAATTCTGATAAGGCTAGTATCCATTTGCCAATTTTTTCCTTCAACATAGGTCTAGATAACATATACTTAACCAAATCTGTGGTTGCAATTACCAAGACAGTTGTAGGCAACAGATAGTATCTTAATTTCATTGCAGCAAAATACAATGCAAGGCATAGCTTTTCTACAGCTGAGTATTTGCATTCACAAGAATTTAAAAACCTACTAAGGTAATAAATAGCTTGCTCATTACCTTCTTTATTGTCTTGGGCTAAGAAAGCTCCCAATGAATCCTCTGCTGCAGCTATGTACAATTTCAAGGGCTTCTCACTCTTTGGTGGCATCCGCACTAGAGGGTTGGCCAAGTAGGCTTTGATTCCTTCGAAAACAATTTGATGCTCTGTTGTCCACACAAATTCTTCTTCATCTTTTAGCCTTAACAAGGAAGAAAAAACTTTAGTTTTCCCTGCAGTATTAGAAATGAATCTTCGAAGAAAATTAACCTGTCCAAGGAACTTTTGTAATTCTTTTTTACTTGATGGAGGTTTGGCTTCAATGATGGCTTTGGCTTTATTCTAGTCAATCTGTATTCTTTTCTTGTGTACTACATAGCCCAAGAAGTTTCCAAATGATATGCCAAAAGCACATTTAAGAGGGTTGAGTTTCAACTTGAATTTTCTCATTCTTTCAAAAGCTGCTTCTAAGTGAAACAGATGCTCTTCCATGGATTGGGATTTCACTACAATGTCATCAATATAACACTCTAAATACCCTCCAATGAGGTCATGAAAGATAGTGTTCATGGCCCTCTGATATATAGCCCCAGCATTCTTCAGGCCAAATGACATTTTAACCCATTCGAATGTGCCAATATTCCCAGGACATCTGAATGATGTCTTGTGAACATCTTCTTCTGTAATGCAGATTTGGTTATAACCGAAGTGCCCATCCATCATTGATAAAATTTGATGCCCTGCTGAACTGTCTACCAACAAATCCGCTACAGGCATAGGATACTCATCTTTGGGAGTTGCTAGATTTAAGTTTCTGAAATCAATGCATACCTTCATTTTACTATTTTTCTTAACTACAGGTACAATATTGGATAGCCATTCAACATACCTGTCTGTCCTAATAAAGCCTGCCTTGAGTAGTCTAAGAATTTCCTCCTTAACTTTCTGAATCACTTCTGGACTCATTCTTCTTGATTTTTGCTTGTATGGCTTGAAATTAGGTCTCATAGGGAGCCTATGTTCTACTAATGACCTATCTAATCCTAGTAGTTCATTATAAGACCATACAAAACAATCTTTATATTTCTTAAGAACAACCAACAACTGGTTCCTGTCAAGAGCATTCAACCAGGCACTTATGTAGATGGGCTGTTGTATAGAACCTTCTCCTAAATTTATTTCTTCTAAGGGATCTTGTATCTGAGAACTTACTGAAGCTCCTTCTTTGATTGCTTCTGAATTCGAAGCAATCTCCTTGCTTTGTTCTGCTCCCAGGTTCTTTGATTCAACATCTTTACCCTCCTTCTCATAGACAAAGTCTGTCCATAAGGCTTCTTCTTCCTGTATCTCCTGGACTTTTGTTTCAATGTCCAATGCACAGATTTATCAAGAGCCAAAACTCTGGCCTGTTGCTGCTCCCGCTTGCAGCCAATTATCATGGCTTCTTTCTCTTGCTCTTGCACTTTCTGGACTATTGATTTTACATCCAATATTGAGAACTTAATTAGAGCCAAAGACTTGGCTTCTTGGGCTTCATTTCTTTGCCTACAACCAGGCATCATTGTTATCCTTAACGACAACTTCTTCATCAGCACTCTCTTGGACTAAGTGCTTCAGGTGTGTCATTTTCTCATCAGCCGTCACTTCGGCTGAGCCATCAGGTTTTCTCAGCATACTGAGTGGTATCACTTCCTCAATATACAATTTAGCCTCCGCGAAGTCTACACAGGCTATGAAGGGTTGAGGATCTGCATCAATTTCCTCTGTCTCTCCATTGCCCAAGGCCATCATTATTTTCTGATGCAAAAAGGAAGGCACACACTTGTTAGTGTGAATCCAATCTCTACCAAGTAAAGTATTGTACTTAGCATTGCTGTCGATAACGAAGAATGCCGTCATGTAGTCCCTGGTTCCCACACTCAAGTTGATGGGCAGAATTCCTTGAGCCATCTGTTTGTCTCCAGCGAAGCCAGCAATGGTTGTGCTGGTTAGGATTAACCTGGGGTTCTTTTTTCCTAGTTTCTTCAAGGAAGATTTTGGTAGTAAGTTCACTACTGCCCCATTATCCACCAAGACTCGGTTCAATTGTATCCCATTGAAGAAGGCCTTGATATACAAAGGCTTGACATGCTGTGTCATAGAATTCGAGGGATACTCAAAAGGATATGAGAGGTTGATACTCACTTCTTCTTCACTCGCATATTCAGTTTCCATTGGGGTAGCCATTCCGGATTCACCTTGCACCATACTCACTTGTGAGTCTTCACTAGAGACTGGAATTGGGTCCATTTCTTGACCCCCTTGGTTCTCATCTCCAGCTTGGAATTCATGCGGTAATATGTGTACCATATTACTGATACTGGGGGAAACGAGCCAAATTGGATGGCTGGCTATGCCTGTTTCTCCTCTTGGCCACCTTGTTTAGTTACTTCAGAAGCATCTTCCATGCTGCATTCTGGCACTTCATACTTCGAATGGTCTTTTTTGATTGGTTTTTCAACCAAAAATGTCTGTTTAGCCATGAAGGCTTCGAATATTTCTTCCTCAACCACTTCTTTCTTTTGGCCTAGGTCAAGTTCTTCCTCTGTCTCGCTATCACTCTCCATCAAAGCCTTCTCCAATCCTTCTAGACTGGACTTCTCTTTGGCTTTTAATTTAGAGTGAACTTGGGCCAATTGTTCTCTACTACAACCCATTTTGTCTTGTAGAGTTGTTTTTGGAGTATGGTCTGACTTTGGATTCTTCTTTCCTTCTGTCTGGACCAATGACGAGTTTTCTCCACTTTTTTTCAGGTCTTTCTGGTACTGAGTGTACCTACGCTGAATCTTTCTCCTTTGTGATCTAGAAATTACGGGGACCATATCTGGTTCCTTCGTTTTTGGGTGTTTAAGCAATACCCAATTGTTTAGAGCTACCAAAGGAGGCTTGACCATCCTACCTTGGTTTCCAATAACATCTCTTTGGGTAGACATTTTCTTAGGTTTGTTCTGCATCACAAACTAATCTGGAACTCCAGGTACCCACGAACTTACTGACTCAGCTGTTGAACTGTTTCTTTCCTCCTTTGAAGCCATCTTTGAAATTGGCTGTGAAGGCCACTGCTTGGCCCTGACTTCATGTTTTGGGCCTAACTCAGGCCTTTGATGAAGGTAGCCACTTTCTGTCCTGCGTAAGGCTGGTCTAGGGGGCCAATTTCTGGCTTTGATCCCATAACCTGAGCTTATTTCAGTCCTTCTTTCAGGATGATTGCCTTCTACTCTGTAATAGTTGGCAGGTCTGGACTCATGCATAGGCCTCTTACCCTTGAATTGCACTTTAGTAGCTGTTGATTCAGCTATGAATGGTTGCTGCCTGGGAGCAGTCGGATATGGCCTTTTGTTATAAGCGCTGATTGGTTTAGGATGTCTCTGCATATCCCTGTAGTATTAATTCCCATCAATTGGGAGCCCCTTCAACCACTTATAGCTCAACCTACACCTTGGACACATTCTTTGGATAACTGCTGCCTCTAAGGAATCATCATCCAGTACTTCTTTATCAGAGTCTTTTCCCTGACTTGTAGAACCTTGTCCAACAATTGGCAGACTTCTAGTGTCTTTCTTAATAGTAGCCTGGCTAGCAACATGCATTTGCACATTGACCTCTTCCAATTCCTGCAGAGATAAATTCTGGAAGTCTGGTACAACAACATTAGCTGCACTTTCTCCAACTTCTGGAAATGGATTACTGTTGATCCCCATGGCCTTTTCTGCTTTAGCTGGAAATTTTAGACTTCCTTTCCAAATTTGTTCCTGGATCCTGTCTCGAAAAATAATACAGTTTTTAGTCGAGTGAGACCAAGAATTATGCAATTTACAATACACTTTTCCTTTAAGTTCATCTGGAGATGGAATTTTGACTCCTTTTGGTAACTTAAGGAAGTTGGCCGCAAACAAATGATCAAAAATATCATCTGCCTTAGTTAAATCGAAAGACTAATTCCTATGAAGGTCTTTCTTTTTAAACTACTGGTCAATTGTTGTATCCTTATGAATTAATGCCTCACAGATCACAGGTTCTTTCCCCACAATCTCTGTTCCATCAATCTCATAATTAGGATCTCTATAATATGTCTTGTACAATGTATTATTTCGATCTTGTTCTTCCTCTAATAATGCTTCATACCCAGACACCTTATACGTTAGTTCCACTAAGTCTCTGAACTTAGTTGAGTCAAACTTCTTTCGAAGCCTAAACTCTAAGCCATTTTGAGCCGATCTCACAAATTCTGGCTCTGGCAGGATAACTCTACATTTGTTTCGTGCTATTTTAAATCTGGCAATAAACTGAGTAGCCTTTTCATCAGGCCTTTGACTCAATCTTGCCAAGTCTGCCATGGAAACCTCTGACTCCGATTGCAAGAATTGGGTATGAAATGCCGCTTCCATTTGTTGCCACGTTTGGATAGAGCCAGTTCTAAGGTTAATATACCATACAAATGCTCCCCCAGTTAGAGGATTTGGGAATAATCTTAATTTCATATAGTCATTATTAGTAAATTCACCGCATTGAGTAGTAAACTTAGCAATATGCTCCACTGTTAGCTGGTTTCCATTCCCATAAAAAAGGGCAAAATCTGGTACCCTGAAACCTCTTGGGTATCCATGTACCCTGTCTACCCATTCTAGGTACGGTTTCTTGTACACAGGAGTTTGGACCCCCCGAGCCATCGGTCCACACATCTCTCTAACAATATCAGCAATTTGGTCCCTAGGGACCATATTTTGTGCCTGCTAAACCACTACTAAAGGAACAAACATAGGGTTTGGTGGAAAACCTTGTGCTTGGGGTCCTCTTGGTCCATAGGGTGGTATATTTGGGACTAGTTGTCCCTGTGGTGTCGGTTGCTGTTGGTGGTGTGGGTAACCCCTTTGAGCCTGTCTTACGAAAGGACCTGCGAAAGGTGCTGGAATAGGTGTTATGTCTCTTCCATTTGTAGGAAAACCTTCCAAACCCCTGGGTATAAATTTGAATAAAGGATTAGTAAATCCCCTTGTGCCAGGTATGGCTTCGAACATGGGGTTTGGGACCATTCTTATGCTATTTTCTTGTACTAGACCCGATCCACCAACTTACATGGCTTCACTGCTAAGTACTGATGCATTTGGACCTGCCATAGGCCTCGAAATAGGTTCATACCAAGACTGGAGTGATAGTCTTTCATAGTTTTGAATACTAGTTTGACCACTAAAATGTCCATTAATTTGCATAGGCTGTTTATCTTTAACCAATCTTTGCTGAGGGACATTTTAATTTTCCTCCATGTGTCTTGTGTTTGTTGGCTGGTGGGTATTCATTCGATCCAAAAAGGATAATGTCCATCTTTCCATTGTGCTCATTAACTGCTGTCCCATAGCATTTACTAGGCCACCCCATGGATTCATTGGTTGAGTAGATGGAACAGTGGATGGTCCAATTCCTTGGCTTCGTCCAATATTCTGAACATGTGGTAGTTGTTCCGAAGTGCTGGTTTGTTTGACCATAGGTTTTGATGAACTAGGTGCTTCCACAAAATGTGTTACCACATTATCCTCTGGATTGGGCACTTCTAACTCTCCTTCCACGCCTTCTTCCAAGCGTTCATTTTCTCCTTGTCTCCTACGTCTAGCTATTTCAATTAGTCCCACCGGGCGTGCCAAAAATATATGTTGGCTTTTTGGCTTTCGAAGGTTATTATTGTAATTGCGAGCGTGCTAGCAAGGATCAATCAGTCCTTACAGAAAATTAATTGCCAACCAATTATCAGACAATTGTGTTTTAGTTCTTTCAGCCTCACTGAAGAGGACTTTTACTGGTGGCTTGATTTAAGAGAATTAAGCAAAATGACAATTAAATGAAGAACAGTTGAAGCATTTCATTAAAATGAAAAACTTACAATGATCCAAACTCAGCCTCGTAGAGGTTTACAGCAACAATCTACTTGAAACTACTCCTATGAACGAAGTGCAGTGCAAGAATTTAAAATACAGGAATGTAAAGAATAGGAAATGTAAGACTGGAAATGTAAAATCTAGATAGAAAAATAATAAGTATAATAAGACTGGTTTTTTGGATCTGAGTCTGGGGCTCTTTTTTTAGGCCTCCTCTGCTATTTATACTTCTCAAGGATGACCATCGAACTGTATTTCCAACCGTCAAACTGCTCCTCCATGATCGCTGATCATGTTGCCTTATAATTAGCTCCACTGTGCCATCATTTGCAGTTAGGTTTTCCTCCTAAATTTGAATTCAAATGTGGGTAACTGTTAAAGCCACATCACCTTACATCTCTTTGTTGATCCATTGTTACTCAGATCTCGTAATAACCAATACTATCTACCACGTGTACGACCAGGATCGAAGACTTGAATAGTCTTCCTGTATTACCCTTATTCTGCCACGCGTCAAATTGTAATTGGCTTGTACAAAATATGTAGCCAATAGGTGGGTTCAATAGTTTTTAAAGAGAGGATGGAGATCAGTTGTCAGTGAGAGGAAATAGAAATGAGGGCGAGAGGAGGTGGCCGGATATTGTCGTTCTCAGTGGAGAAGTCATCATTAGTCGGTGAGAGGAAGAAGGAGGAGAGCGAGAAGGGATTTGTCTTGGCAGAGATGAAAGAGAAGGAGAAAGAAAAAAGAGAGCGTGGGTTGTTTCCTTACGCACTGTGTTCCCCGTCATTAGAGATATATTAGTGGTTTTGAGTTAGAGGTATGAAGCATTTTTGAAATGTTAAACTGGACAAATTCAATTCAAATCAGTTTGGATCCACCCCTAATAAAAAGTTATTTAAGCTTAAAATGAAGATTGATTTGATGGAATCTCAAAATGCTATTTTTGGCTAAGCTATTTTTTTGGGGTCAGCAACTTGTAACTTCTCCAAAAAGAGAATCAGGCAAGAATGTAGAGTGAACAAGTCAACAACCCAAGCAATTTACAAAATTTGGGCAATGGAGCTGGGAGTTGGCCTAACTAACAGGACCATAATGCTCCAACATCTGTGACTATTTTTTATTCCCAATATTTCTTTTTTTATTTTTATTTTAAGATTGCAATTTAATTTAAGATTTAAAATATATATATATATATATATGAAAAGAAAAATATGACGAAATTTTGGATTATATTGCATTTACTTTTTTATTTATTTATTTTTCCCTCTATAATTCTTATCAAATTATTGATCTAAGCACAATCTTAAACAAAATGTTGCACACTAACTCTTTTTCTTTTTCTTTTTCTTTTTTCTGTTCTTCTTATCAACAAAACACAAGTGACATGGAGCGGTTAAGTTTTGAAATATGAATCGGAACTAAATTCATTAACATGACAGAAGTCACATTAACTTGTAAAGAAAATTTGTAAAAAAATAATTAAAAATTTTGTATGACATTACCTTTTTTCTCTAAATTAACTATAATAGAAATTTATAGTTTAAACCAAAAAAAAAAAAAAAGAAGAGCAAAACCCACCTCAAAAAGTGGACTTCAAATTTAGAAAACATTTTTTTTTTAATCAAATACAAATAGCTCAAACAGTTTTACTTTGGGAAATTATTAGATGGTATTGGAATATCACGTGGTCATACTCCAATAATTCACAAAATGTCATGTCCCGTTGTTGTTTCCCATCACCCAACGTCAATTCGTGAATCCCACCCATTCAACCAATTGCCCATGTCCCAGGACCACCAAATAACTTGTAGGGGAAAACGGTGTACCTTTGTTCCTTTGTTTTGTTGAATTGGATTATATGAGTTTTTCTTTTTCTTTTTCTTTTTTGATAACAAGATTATATGATGTTATTATCATGGGAATTAATCATTCTAAGATTTTTTAATTCATTAGAGTTATGTATCATATCCCACATTTGAAATGTTCCTAAATTAAGAGTGCAGGTTAACAAAATCATATCGTATCTCATATTTTAAAAAATTAATTATTATTATTATTATTATTTTGATTAAAAAAAAACTTTGAATATTACGCAACTGGGTAAATGAGGGTTGACGATTAAAACAAAAGGGGATGTGACAGATTGGGGCATGTTTAAAATTCATTTGAACTCGATGTTTGAGTAAAGTTTTTAGACTTATTTTGGAATTAATTATATTAATATATCAAAAAAAAATTTAATTTGTTAGTATATAAATTTATTAATAATATAAGCATTATTCATATTTTGTCCGCAATATTCTTTTTTATATATTTAAGATTTGAAATGGGCCGAGCTAGTTTGAGTCTTGGTCAGGGATTTTACTCAAACAAAATGAGGCCGCATGCTATACCGGGGTCCGAGCATGGTCACGTATTGAACGTGCGTTGGACCGAAGTCACAGCTCGGTCAAGTTGCAGTAAGTTGAGACGCTAGCCCGGGTTGAGGATGTGCGTTTCCAAAGGATGGAGTTCGTCCTCAGAAGGCTAGATTCTGCCGAGCAGGAGCTCATCGTGGATTATGGAGCTCGGTTGAGCTCACAAACAGGTTTGTTCGATGAGACCGAGCAAGCAGTGCGACCCTGAAGGAGGATTGTTGTACCGCGCTTGGTACTGCTCGGTGGGGTGTGCTACGTGGCATAATTAGATTGCTGGAAGGAGATCCCGCTGTCTGTACGCTTCAATACCGTTAGGTGACATTGAAATTCGGTGTTTTGTAGTATTTTCTCTTACACGTGGAAGAAGGTAAGAGGGGAACATATCTATGCGTTAGGAGGAGGACAAACAGAGAGGAGCGTACATAAACTATATAAATGGCGCTGCATATCCATGCACAGGGCTGGACATCTGGTTATCTGAGCTACCTACCCCTTTGTCTCTCTTTCTCTTCTTCTCTCTCTAAGTGTGCTAACTTGACCGTCGAAGGATTTTTCCGGCAACACACCACCGGGTATCTCACTATTTTTCTGTTCTCAGGTTAAGCGACGTTACTCGAAGCTTGGACACGAGGAGTATGGAGAGCATTGAATATTTTCTCTCCATACAATTGGCGTTGTTTGTGGGAAACTTTGACAGACAAAACCTTGTTCTCTAAGCATTTCTGATCACTTTTCATGGCTTACAACGACGAAACTCCACTGTCTGTCGTTGACGGCATGACCCCAGAGTCAGTCCAGAGAAGAGATAGACCCCCCGCCGTTCCGAACATGAAGGGCCTGAAGACTTCTTCTAGAGGGCTCTCTAGAGATGCGCGAAATAAACGCGCTAGGAGCACTGATCAATCTTAGAGTCCAGATGGACACCGGCGGCGAAGAGAGTCACACGTTCAGTGCTTGGAGCACAAGTTGAGAGACCAAAATGCCATCATTTAGAGGATGGCGGCGGAGATGGAGGCACTGAAACGGCAAGTCAAAAAAAAAGGTATTGCTAGAGTGGGTAACCACAGTGAGCACACCTAAACCCGTCACTCAGGCAGCCAGAACCAATGAAGGACACCTTCTCTTTCCATCACCAGGAGCTATGGGATTGGTGACTTTAACCCGCCGGCGGAGAAGTTGTGCGTGCGAGATAGTAGCTACCTTCCCTTACGTCTGTCGACAACGTCGAGATATTCTTACTCCGCCCGTTCGGAGGACTTGAGGGACATCTTGGAAGAACGAGCATGCTGGCAAGAGGGACAAAAGGTGCCGGCATTGCAGTTGCTATCCCACAGAGGTCACGCCAGTGAGGAGGTCATAATGCCGCCACCATGCCTAGCTGTACATATGCCTTTGGATAGAGACTTGGCAAGGCTGAGCGCCACCCATTTCTCCCTCGAGATAGAAACCACACCATTCTCTACGGGCTTCCACCAGCCCAAGTTTACACTCTACGACGGAAAAACCAACCTATACATGCACATGAGCCACTTACGACAAGTCATGGCTGGCTATAAGTGAGACAATGCACTTATGTGCTTTATTTTCCCGTTAAGTTTGGGTGAGTTGGGCCTAAAATGGTTCGAGAAACTGCCAGAGAAAAGTACTGAAAGGTGGCAGCAGCTGGCGGAGGCGTTCGTGACCTGAATCAAAACCAACACCCGAACACCCAAAGAGGTCGACCACCTTCTGAGCATCAAGATGGAACTGAGCGACTCACTCAAAGCGTACAATGCCAAGTATTGGGAAACCTTTAATGAGATTCTTGATTTCCTGACCAACCTAGCGATCACACAGTATAAGCACGGTCTCCCAATTAGACATAAGCTCGCTTACCATGAGTCAGCCAGCAACCATAGAGCTGTTGATGTAGCGCATCAATGAGCATATCCGAGTTGAAGATGATGCCGCTGCAGCTACCGCGTTAGTGAATCCGGTAGTAGCAGACAAAAGGGTAGCCAGAAAGGTTCGCGGCAAACCATCTGAACAACCGTGAAAGAGAATCAAATCGTAGTGCTAACCACAACAATCGAGGTAAGGGTCGTTACAACAACTGAGCTGATTACCCCCGTGATGCCACAGAAGATACAAAGAGAAAGTTGAATGCCCAAACTGGTATTACTATGGTTTTCAAAATCCTGATCTACTGCATACTTAGCGAGATCCGTGACGAGGCATACGTCTGGTGGCCAGCTAAGTTAGGTGACGAGCAATGAGGCTTCAATCCAAGGTATCGTTGTACTTACCATGACGAGCGCGAGCACTACACAGAAGATTATGTCCCTTTGAAGCAGCATTTGGAAGAGTTAGTGGCGGCCGGCCACTTGGACCATTACAATGATGGAGGCGTGAGGACTCGGCCCACGCTCAAGTTGAGCCAAACGGCTTGGCCACTTTGGAAGCACCCCCCCAAGGGGTAATCAATGTGATCCATAAGATTATCGAGCCGACGCGGGTATGCAAGCTCTGGGGGATGATCAAGAAAGCGGAGTATATGAGGGAGGTTCTGTCAGTCCAACCCACCGTCAAAAAGGGCAAAACCGAAGTGAAAGATGTAATAAGCTTTTCTAGCTGAGATCTTGACCGCATTCAAACGCCACATAATGATGCGTTGGTGGTCATACTTCATGTGAAGGACTTTGACATTAGGCACATTTTGATTGACCAGGGTAGCTCAGTCAAAATAATGTATTACGACGCCTTCAAGCAACTCAAGCTTAACGACAAAGACTTGGCTCTAGCGACCTCACCACTGGTTGGTTTCAATTTGCAACCAGAGTGGCCAGTAGGAAAGATCATTCTATCGGTTAAAGTGGGGTCTGTCATCAAACAAGTGGAATTTTGGGTATTGAAGGTGCCCTCTACATATAACTTGATCCTAGGTAGACGATGGCTTCATGCCATGCAAGCGGTGGCATCAACCCACCTCCAGGTCATGAGGTTCTCATCTGCCACCGGGATAATTGAAGAAGTTTGGGGCGATTAAGTTATGGCCAAACAGTGTTTCGTGGACGTGAATGGAAGCCGGGCTGTCAAAGGCTTCATGCAGATGATTGAAGGACCGAAAGATCAAAGTGTCCTAGACGATGTGGATACCAGGGCCGAAGAGAAGGCTGTTGAAGACTTGGTGGAGGTAAGGATCAATGAGAGTGATCTTGAAAAGTTCTCTCTATTAGGATCCAACCTGATTGCCTAAGAACGGTTGGACATGGCGAATTTTTTTGGTCACGAACATCGAAGTGTTTGTATGGATGCCTTACGACATGCCGGGTGTCGATCCAAATTTCATTTGCCACAAACTCAATGTTTTTCCTAATACTCGGTCAGTCATTCAAAGAACACGGAGATCAGCGTTTTATCACGCCGAAGTGGTGGCGAAAAAGGTGAAGAATTTGCTTGAAGGCAGGGCTATCTAGGAGGTACACTACCCTCGGTGGGTTTCTAACACAGTGGTTGTGCCGAAGAAGAATGAGAATTGGCAAGTTTGTGTGGACTACAAAACGGTCAACCGAACTTACCCCAAAAGACAACTTCCCCTTGCCCTGGAACGACCAACTGGTAGACCTCACAGTCGGGTATGGAAGGCTGAGTTTCCTGGACACATACCGTGGTTACCACCAAATCGCTATGCATGAACCCGACCGAGAAGTTACTTCCTTCACCACCCCGAGGGGATTGTTCTGCTACAGAGTCATGCCCTTCAGGCTAAAAAACGCCAAAGTGATCGTTCAGAGGATGGTCACCAAGATGTTCACCCCTTTGCTCGGCCGTACGATGGAGGCTTACATCGACAATATGGTTGTCAAAAGAAAATGTGAGGCCGACCACTTAGCCAACCTGTCAGAGATGTTCACCATTCTCAAACAACACAGGCTGCGTCTAAACGCATCAGAATGTGCCTTTGGCGTGGGATTAGGGAAATTCTTGGGTTTTTTAGTCACTAACCGAGGAATTGAGGCTAATCCCTCTGAAATAATAGCCATACAAGAATTGAAGCGGCCCAACTCAGCAAAAGACATGCAACATCTTGTCGAGATGGCAGCCGCATTTAATAGATTTATTAATCGGTCATCAAATCATTGTTGCCCTTTCTTCCAAACCCTTAAGTCCAAGTTTTCATGGGACGAGGAATGCGATAGAGCCTTAGTCGAGCTAAAGACATATTTATCTTTCGCTCCACTTCTTGTCACACCGAAGCACGGCGAGGAACTCTATCTTTATCTGATCGTCTTTCAACATGTGGTCAGCTCAGTGTTTGTTCGAGTAGAAGGCATACAACATTTACTGATCTTCTACGTGAGCAAGACCTTACTCTCAGCGGAGTTGAGATATTTACCACTTGAAAAAATGGCCTTGGCATTGATGATGGCCTCCAGGAAGTTGGCATATTACTTTCATGCACATACGATCATGGTGCTGACTAAGTTCTCGTTGAAAGCCTTGTTTGAGTGAGCAAACTTCTTAGGTTGAATATTGAAGTGGACAGTCGAGTTGGGGCAATTCGACATCAAATTTCAACCGAGAACCGCCATTAAAGCCTAAGCTTTGGCCGACTTGCAGAGTTTTCACCTGTGTTAATCATATTGTTTAATTTTGATGATGTCTAAAATATTATTTGCCAAAATTTGGATTTTTTAATATATATATTATTTGACACAAAATATTATCTGTTTAAAATATATATTGTATGATACATTTAAATATTATTTAAATGAAAATATTTTGAAAACTTTGCTATTCACTTTTTGAAAAAAATTAGGCTAATCACTACTCATCTTTTGACAAATTGATTGGTTGTATTATTTTGACAAATTTGGTATTGATGGGTTGTCTTCTTTTGACAAAATTGAAATGGAATGGAAGGATATATTTAGTTTAAAATTTCTACAACATATACAATAATTTAAAGAAGACATGTATTTTTAGATCTATTATAAATATTATTTAAAGAAATTTTTTTTGTATGCAAATATGTGATTAGAATATTATATATATATATGTATATATACATGATATTATATTCAAAAATGTTGATTAAATTATATATTCAAAACCTTGATGATTTGCCTATAATGTTTGACAAAGAAAAAGTGGACAAAGAAAATATAAGGTTTGGCAAAGAAAAAAATGAACAAAGAAAATACAAGGCTTGACAAAGAAAAAAATTGACAAAGAAAATACAATTTTTGACAAAAGAACAAGGTGCCACATGATTTTAGATGCCTTTTGTCTGTCAATGAGCGTGCCCATGTAATCCATGATTGCAACAAGGAGCGTTTTACCTCCAACGGGTATATTTTTGTGTATAAATAGAAGTGTTGTGTGTGGAGAAAAATCAAGAACTTGAAGAAAAAAATTTCTGTGTGCTCCAAAATTTTGAGTATATTGTATTCTGCTCTTTCACTTTTAGATCTAAGTATAGCCTTTGTTCTTACACTTTCATATCTACTCTTTGTGAGAGAATTATTGTAAAAGAAGGTTAAAGTACCACTTATTTTTATTCATTATTTTTGTGAGAGATTTTGTAAGGGTAAGGCATTTATTGTTGAGTGAGACTCAATAGATAAGAGTAAGACTTGTGCCAAATCCACAAGCTTGGTGGTGTATTTATTCAGTTGATAGTAAAGAAATTCTCAAGGAGGTTCCATGGGGAGTGGACGTAGGCCTAGAGTGCCAAACCATTATAAATCTCAGTGTTTAATTTTCTCTCCTTATCTCTCTTACTTTTATATTGATAATCATTATTCTATTTTTTTTTTTGTTAAAATTCTGAATATTGTGTTAATTTTAAATAAATTTTTTTAATAACCCAATTCACCCCCTCTCTTGGGTTACCTACCTGGAATAACAATTGGTATCAGAGCCTAGACTCTAGTTTGTGTGACTTAACCATCTTAAAGTAGATCATGGCAACCCCTAGTTATTCTTTACCTGAGGGACAAGCATCAAATAAGCCACCACTATTTAGCGGCACAAATTTTAGCTATTGGAAAACTAAAATGACCATACATGTTCAATCTAATGATTATGAATGCTGGAAAATTATTTGCAATGGTCCAATAATTCCTACCAAAATCGTAGATGGACTTAGGATACCAAAACCTGAAGATGAGTGAAATGAATCAGATACTAGAATGGTTCAAATTAATGTCAAAGCCACAAACATGTTGTACTGCGCCTTAGATGCCAACGAGTTCAACAGAATTTTCACATGAAAACCGCAAAAGAAATTTGGGATAAACTTATAATGACTCATAAGGGAACCGAACAAGTTAAAGAATCTAGAGTCAGTTTGCTAGTCCATAATTATGAACTCTTTAAAATGAAGCCTGATGAAACTATTCCTCAAATTTTTACTCGCTTTACTGATATTATTAATGGTTTAACTTCTCTTGGAAAAATATATACTAATGCTGAAATTGTAAGAAAAATGCTTTGGTCATTACCAAAAAGTTGGGAGACAAAAGTCATTGCCATTACCGAAGCCAATGATTTATCAAAGCTAAGTCTAGATGAGCTAATGGGATCTCTCTTAACTCATGAGCTCATATTGCAAGAAGGAAAAGAAGAGAAGGACAACAACAAGAAGAAAGGAATAGCTTTCAAATCTACCTCGAAACATCAAGAGGATGAGGAAGATGATTTGGATGATGATTTGGATGATGATGGGGAAATGACATTCATCACTAGGAAGTTCAAAAGATTTGTGAAAAAGAAACAAGATGTGTGAAAATTTTTCAGAAAAGATTTCAACAATAGGGATTTTCAAAAGGGAGAAAATCACAAAAAATTTGAAGTTACCTGCTACGAATGCAACAAACCTGGACACTACAAATCAGAATGTCCGGAACTTAAGAAACAATTCAAGAAGGACAAGAAGAAAGCCATGATTGCAGCATGGGGAGAAGATAACGATGAAAGCGACTCAGAAACCAAAGTTTGCAAAAATAAGGTTGCTAACCTATGCTTAATGGCACTTGGAAACGAAAATGAGATAAATGACGAATCTTTTACGTGTAATGAATTATAATCAGATTTTGATGAATTACATGCTGAATTTATGAAACTTAGGTTGAAAAGTAACTGTCAAAAGAAAGTGATTTCAAGTTTATCAAAAGAAAATGAATCCTTAACTTCCAAAATAAATGATTTAGAAAATGAAACCATGAAAATAGAAAAGGAAAAGGAAAATGATATTTTAACTCGAAAAAGTCTTCAATTTCTGAGAAAACATTAGTTGTATTGCAAGAAGGAAATGAGTCTTTAAAAAAGGAGCAAATTGTTTTGAAAGAAAATATCGAAGACTTGAAAAATACTCTTTCCAAATTCACTCAAGGTAGAGAGACTTTAGATAAAATTCTTAAAAATCAAAATCGTACTTTTGGTAGAGCTGGAATTGGATATAAACCTTTTTTAAAAGTAAAAACTGTCAAAAATGGTTTTGTGCATGCATTTTCTAATCACTCTCATCTCACATGTCATTTTTGTGGTACAAAAGTTCATATTTCACCTTTATGTCCTGTTAAAAGAAATCATTTTGCTAAAATAAAAAAAAAATGTGGGTTTCTAAGAACATTTCAAGAGTGTCAAATTCTAACATTTATGGACCCAATAAAATATGGGTACCAATAGCAAAATCAAATTTTTATAGGTATGTTTCAAGACAAAATCCAGTAACGATAGATGGTATCTCGACAGTGCATGTTCGAGGCACATGACCAGAAATAAAGCTATGTTCGCCACACTCCAACCAAAGGATAGCGGATATATGACTTTCGGCGACAATAGCAAGAGTAAAATCATAGGTGTAGGTAGTATCGGTAAAAATTCTTCTCTTATTATTGAAAATGTTTTACTTATTGAACGTTTAAAACCTAACTTGCTTAGCATTAGTCAATTATATGATAAAGGGTATAGAATTATTTTTTAGAAAACTCATTGCACTATTGAGAACACCCTAGAAAACAAAATTTTATTTGTAGATTATAGACATGAGAATGTATATGTGTTTGATTTACATGATTTGCCTCCTCATTTTAACATTAAATGTTTATCTGCTATAAATGATAATGATTGGCTTTGGCATAGAAGATTAGGACGTGCTCATTTCAATTTAATTTCCAAACTTTCAAAAAATGAGATAGTCATTGGCTTATCAAAAATTATTTTTGAAAAAGACAAACTTTGTGATGCATGTTAATTTGGAAAACAAACTAGAATTTCTTTTAAATCCAAATATATGATTTCAACTACTAAACTGCTTCAACTCTTGCATATTGATTTATTCGGACCATCTAGAACATTAAGTTTACGAGGAAAATCATATGCTCTTGCTTGTGTTGATGATTATACTAGATATACATGGGTATTATTTTTAGCACACAAAAATGAAACTTTTTATAATTTCTCAAGACTTTGTAGAAGAATTCAAAATGAAAAAAATCTTAATATTTGTAGTATTAGAAGTGATCATGGTAGAGAATTTGAAAATAATGATTTTATTATGTTTTGTGATGAGTTTGGAATTAGTCATAACTTTTCTACTCCCAGAACTTCTCAACAAAATAGTGTAGTTAAAAGAAAAAATAGAACTCTTGAAGAAATGGCCCGTACTATGCTTTGTGAAAATAATTTGCCTAAATATTTATGGGCGGAAGCTGTTAACACTGCATGCTATGTTGTAAACCGAGCTATGATTAGACCTATTCTTAAGAAAACCTCTTATGAAATTTGGAAAGGTAGAAAATCTAATATTAGTCACTTGCGTCAATTTGGTTGTAAATACTTTGTATTAAATAACAATAAAGATAACTTAAGAAAAATTGATGCTAAATCGGATGAAGCTATATTTCTTGGATATTCAATTTCCAGTAAAGCTTATAAAGTATTCAATAAAAGAACTCTACTTATTGAAGAATCTGTACATGTTGTTTTTGATGAATCTAACAACATTAGTTTCAAGAATCTTGTAAATAATGATATTGTAGAAAAACAACCAAGCATGGAGAACATTTACATAAAATAAAATGAAGAAAATCTATTACATGAACATGAAGAAGAAATGACAATGGAAAAATTTCAAGAAATATATGCTCTTCTAGAAAACGACTGAAATTTACCAAAAGAATAGAAGTATGCTCATGGCCACCCCAAAGACCTCATCATAGGTGATACGACAGAAGATATAAAAACTCGTTCTTTTGTTAGAAATGTTTGTGGTAGCTTAACGTTTGTTTCACAAATTGAACCAAAATCGTTTTTAGAAATTGAAAATGATGAAAATTGGATTTTAACAATGCAAGAAGAATTAAATCAATTTGAAAGGAATGATTTTTAACTCATCGACCTAAGGATCATCCCGTTATTGGTACAAAATGGGTTTTTCAAAATAAAATGGATGAATTTGGAGTTGTTACTAGAAATAAAGCTAAATTAGTAGCTTAAGGTTATAATCAAGAAGATGGCATTGATTTTGATGAAACTTTTGCACCAGTTGCTAGACTTGAAGCTATTAGAATGTTACTCGCTTTTACATGTTTTAAAGATTTTAAATTATATCAAATGGATGTTAAAAGTGCTTTTTTAAATTGGTACATTTCGGAGGAAGTTTATGTTAAACAACCTCTCGGTTTTGAAAATCATAAATATCCGGATCATGTTTTCAACCTTTCAAAAGCCTTATATGGCTTAAAACAAGCTCCTACGTATGAAAGATTGAATAATTTTCTACTTGACAAAGGTTTTTGTAGAGCAAAAATTGATACAACACTTTTTATAAAAATCAAAAAGGAAGATATGCTAATTGTTCAAATTTATGTTGATGATATCATTTTTGGTGCTACTAATGAAAATTTGTGCAAAGAGTTTGCTAAAGATATGCAGGGTGAATTCGAAATGAGTATGATAGGAGAGTTAAATTACTTCCTCGGTCTATATATTAAAAAAACTAATGATGGGATCCATTTAAATCAAACGAAATATATCAAGGACCTACTCAAAAGGTTTGAAATGGAATCATCAAAGCCTGCAGCAACTCCAATGAGCACATCAATAAAAATCAACAAAGATAATCAAGGTAAACCTGTAGATGAAAAGAAATATCGAGGTATGATTAGTTCCTTACTCTATCTTACTACAAGTAGACCCGATATAATGTTTAGTGTTCGTATGTGTGCATGTTTTCAATCCGCACCGAAAGAGCTACACATCACTGCAATCAAACGTATTTTCAGATATCTTGTTGGCACTCCAAATTTGGGATTATGGTATCCTAAGGGAACCACCTTTAAACTTTTTGGTTACTCAGATGCCGATTTTACGGGATGTAGACTTGATCGAAAAATCACTAGTGGCACTTGTCATTTTCTTGGACACTCACTCACTTCTTGGTTTTGCAAAAAACAAAACTCAGTGGCTCTGTCAACTGCTAAAGCAGAATACATTGCCGCCGTTAGGTATTGTGCACAATTGCTTTGGATGAAACAACAACTTCAAGATTTTGGACTTCACTATGATCATATTCCTATAAAATGTGACAACACAAGTGCTATTAACCTTTCAAAAAATCCTATTCAGCACTTACGCATTAAACACATTGAAATAAGACATCATTTTCTAAGAGATCATGTACTTAAAGGTGACATTGAACTCGAATTTGTGCCTACAAATCATCTATTAGCTGACATATTTACCAAACCTCTAAATGAAGAACAATTTTGTTATATTAGAACAGAACTTGGTATGATGAATACTCCAATATAATATTTATATTAAAAATAATTTTTTTATAAATAAATAATAAATAATAAATAATTAAATAAAATAATTCTAATAATAATAATATTAAAAAGAAAAATAAATTATATACATATATATATTATTTCTCTCTCTCTCTCTCTCTCTCTCTCACCCACTCTGTCTCTATCTCTTACCCGCTCTCTCCTTCACTCTCTGTTTTCTCTTTCTCTCGCTCTCCCTTTCTTCCTCTCATCTTCAGCCGACAATATCTTCATCCTCATCATCGTCTACAACAAGTTCCATCATCCACAACATCATCCATCACCTTCATTACTACCATCATCCACTCAAATTCCTCATTGACTTGCTAAGATCCCTCACGGCTCTACTTCCATTACCGATCTTCAACATCATTTTCGATTCATCAAGATCAATTACCGATTTGACAAGATCAATTACTGATCCACCAAGATCCATCACCGATCTTCAACATCATTTTCGATTCATCAAGATCAATTATTGATCTGACAAGATCAGTTACTGATCCACCAAGATCCATCACCGATCTACAAAAATTCGTCACCGATCTACACGATCTTCTCTATTCCTTCCGATTATCAAGGTCATCACCGATCAACATGTTAAAATTTTTTTTGCACTGTGTTATATTTTTTTACTTGTTGTATGTGCTCTAAACTCTTTTGGATTTAATAATGATTGTTTCTCCCTTGTTTGAAGAAATTGTTTTTATTTTTATTTTCTTCTTTTATGCTAGTGCACTTAGTGTAGTTATTTATGGCCAGATCTTAATGACCCTTAGTATTATAGATTGGTAATTTATTTCTTAAAATTTATGTAATTTTTAGTGCATTAATTTAGGGGGAGACTCATATATTTTGAGATTATCAATAATAATAATAATAATAATAATAATAATAATAATAAAAGGACGTGTGTATATTCTGTGCATAATTTTAGGGAGAATATATATATATATATATATTTTCTTATCTGCACTACTTATCTGCACCACCATTTTTTTTTTTTTTGCGAAGATAGAATATATATATATATATATATAAGAGGAGAAATGCTTGTAATTTTATTTCAGAATGAGAAAATATTATTCGATTACATGTAAGTTTTCAGAAGGCTTTCCAGATTTTTTCCGTTTCACTTCTTTCAACAATTTTTCAAAAGCCTCTTTTACATGCCTCTCTCTATTTTCAACTTTTGTAAGTCTTGGCATTATAACTGTTCCATAATATTGCAACGCATTCTCCAACAATCCATTTTTCCTTTCTAACTCTCTCTTCTCCTTACGAATATTAGCTAATTATTGTTTTACCAAGCACACCTCATCTCTCAATTGTTGATTTTCTTGTATTCTTGCTTGTAATCGTTGAGCCATATTGGCAACTGCAGTCATTGCCTGTGTACTCAGAGCCATAGTGTTATTAATAGCATCGATATTATTTCGATTTCCAAAAACACTAGGACCCTCATTTACAGGAATAGCATGTATCTGCACCACTGGTGCCTTCTCATTTGCCTGCATTACAGACACCTTATGCATGTTCGAACCATTGATGGCTAAGGTAAGGAATGACATGATTACAAAAGAAGGTAAAACAAAATTTTCTCTCTAACACTTGATATTTTTGTCTCTTTGCATATTATCCTTGTCACTTTTTATACACTACATCGATCCAATTCTCGATGCATATCTGCTCAAATATTTTGTTTGTTAACATTTTATGCGCTCGAGATGCTCCAAAATCCTCACGATGATTTCGACAAGACCTAAGGACCATTATTATATTTTTGGCATCTCATATTATTTTATCAAATGTGTTTGTTTTCTATCTCCATATTTTATTTTGATGATGTCAAAGGGGGAGAAAAAAATATGACTTTGAATTGCTGTGCATGCATGCATGCGCTTTAAATATTTTATGTTGCAAAATTATCAAATAACTTGTTGATTTTTATTTTGTGTCAAATCCATACAAATATTGTCATCATCAAAAAGGGAGAGATTGTTAATCATATTGTTTAATTTTCATGATGTCTAAAATATTATTTGCTAAAATTTGGATTTTTTAATATACATATTATTTGACACAAAATATTATATGTTTAAATATAAATTGTATGATACATTTAAATATTATTTAAATGGAAATATTTTGAAAACTTTACTATTCACTTTTTGAAAAAAATTAGGTTGATCACTATTCATCTTTTGACAAATTGATTGGTTGTATTATTTTGACAAATTTGGTATTGATGGGTTGCTTTCTTTTGACAAAATTGATATGGAGTGGAAGAATATATTTAGTTTAAAACCTCTACAACATATACAATAATTTAAAGAGGGCATATATTTTCAAATCTATCATAAATATTATTTAAATAGATTTTTTTTGTATGCAAATATGTGATTAGAATATTATATATATATATATATATACATGATATTATATTTACAAATGTTGATTAAATTATATATTCAAAACCTTGATGATTTGCCTATAATGTTTGACAAAGAAAAAGTGGACAAAGAAAACATAAGGTTTGACAAAGAAAAAAATTGACAAAGAAAATACAAGTTTTGACAAAAGAAAAGGGTGCCACATGATTTTAGATGTCTTTTGTCTGTCAATGAGCGTGCCCATGTAATCCATGACGTCAATAAGGAGCGTCCTACCTCCAACGAGTATATTTTTGTGTATAAATAGAAGTGTTGTGTGTGGAGAAAAATCAAGAACCTAAAGAGAAAAATTTATGTGTGTTCCAAAATTTTGAGTATATTGTATTCTGCTCTTTCACTTTCAAATCTAAGTGTAACATTTGTTCTTACACTTTCATATCTACTATTTGTGAGAGAATTATTGTAAAAGAGGGTTTAAGTACTACTTATTTTTATTCATTATTTTTGTGAGAGATTTTGTAAGGGTAAGGCATTTATTGTTGAGTGAGGCTCAATAGATAAGAGTAAGTCCTATGCCAAATCCACAAGCTTGGTGGTGTATTTATTCAGTTGATAATAAAGAAATTCTCAAGGAGGTTCCTTGGGAAGTAGACGTAGGCCTGGCGTGCCGAACCACTATAAATCTCAGTGTTTGATATTCTCTCCCTATCTCTTTTTTATATTGATAATTATTATTCTGTTTTTTTTTTCTGAATATTGTGTTAATTTTAAGTAAAATTTTTTAATAACCCAATTCACCCCTCCTCTTGGGTTGTCTACCTAGGATAACAACCTGGGACTCACCCGGTTTGCCTGGTGGACCTTATTGAGGCAACCAGGCAGTAGGGGGTGGCCATCGCAGAAATTACACAGCCAACTCCCACTAAGGTCCAAGGCAAATCTCCTAACGAGCCAAACATGGAAGGCAACGCGGAAATTGCGCGCTCAAGCAGAGGCCCATCACTTGAAGGCCTACCTCAACTTGGCAATGCGCTAATGGATTTAGAAATAACCTGTTGGATCCAACTTTATATTACCAATGGAGGATAAGGCCATGCAAGTTACAAGCAACAACAGTGGGCTTAACGCAGAAATAGCCGAGCAGCTGAGCAACTCAGAACCGCTGGTCCTTCAAAAATCTCAAGATCATGCAGAAGGTTGGAAGCTTTTTGTCGGTGAAATGAGGAAACTTTTTGTCGATGGCGCTTCAAACAGGCATGGACCCTGAATAGGCATAGTTTTGATCTCACCAGACGGGCTAACCATCGAACAGTCCATTGCACTCAGGTTCCCAACATCCAATAATGAGGTCGAATACGAAGCACTGCTAGCCAGACTGAAAAGCGCGCTTCGACTGCAAGCATTCGAGCTAATGGTCTAAAGCGACTCCCAACTCACTGTAAACCAAGTGTCTCAGGAATATGAAGCTAAAGATGACAGAATGGCCAAATACCAAGCTCTGGTGAGAGATCAGGTCAAAAAGTTCAAGCCACACGAGTTCAACAAATCGGCCGAGAAGATAATAGCCGAGCGGATGAGATGGCCGGCTTACCTTCCACGACAGACAAATCAACTCCTAGCCCTCTACTAATTGAATTCCTTCCAAGACCGAGCATAGAAGACTTAGTGTAGACGAAAGTTCTCTGCACCGAGCTAGGACCTTCTTGGATAGACCCCATTATCATTTTCCTGAAAGAAAGGATCCTGCCGACTGACAAGAAAGAGGCAAACAAAGTCCGGGTGAAGTTTGAGCGGTTTTGGCTCTCTCCATCTGGCGCTTTGTATAAGAAGTCCTTTACCGGTCCATACCTCAAGTGCGTCCATCTAAGCAGAGTCGATGCTTTTGTTTTCGAAATCCATGAAGGGATGTGTGAGAGTCACATCGGCGAAATATCTCTAGCCTACCACACTATCTCGCAAGGATAATGGTGGCCTTGCATGCAGGCAGACGCACAGAAATATGTGACAAAATGCCAGAAGTGCCAAAAATTCGCCCACCAAATTCATTAGCCAGAGAGCTTCTTCTTCTCATAAGCCCTTGGTTGTTCGCAATGTGAGGGCTTGACATAGTGAGACCACTCCCTACTGCACTGGGCAATCACAAGTTCTTCATAGCAGTGTCTAGCTAGACTTTCGTGCTCCTTTTAGATACGATAGCCCTACAGTTCGGACTCCCGTGGTTTTGAATCTGATCTCACAAGTGCAATGTAAAAGAGATAAACACAAAAGAGTTCAAATCTGGCAAACCTTTTGACAAATCGATTTTCAATCAAAAATGCCAAAAATGAACTGCTTTGCCAGATTATAGAGTCACCACCTAAATATTTTTAGGAAATTTAGGAAACCCGAGACTCGTGCAAAAGGCTACTTATCCGTCATCACCAAGATTGTCTCGGCTCGAGAACTTAGGTACGAGAGGGAAAGGTTATGAATTGAGCACCCCACTCGCCCGATCAAAAATCGGCCTCCACTAATCATGATGTGAATCTTATTTACATCATATGCTCTTATTCTAATTATTAGGCTAACTTACTATGTGATGCACACACAAGTATAGACTAATTTGCAAAAAATTGAACACTTTGATTTCATGTTTGTTTTGAAAAGTGTTTGAATATGTACCACTTGAAAAAGTGATCACAAATGTACATTACTCAAGTTATTCTAATTCAAGCAATTAGCCTTCATCCTCAGGCATTCAAGTAATTTATCAATTAAGCACTTAGCCTTATGGCAAGCATGTTAGACATGGCAACAATCACACTCAAACAATATGCCAAAGCACAAAAATGCTCAACTAGTACTCCGAAGCGAGCCAAAAGAAACAAAAGAGTTAGAAAACATGCATACTCCTGACTAATGCAACATAGCTAATGCAACACATGCAATGATGCGACTAATAGGCTCGGCTATTAATTATGACATGTGAATCAATTTGATAGCATGCGTTTCAACACGTATGCAACAAAGTATATAAACTACAATGCTTTGTTAACCGAGCCATGTATACAAGACAAGTAGATGCAAACATGGAATATACTAAATGAAACATGATATTTTATTGTAACCATCATAAGCAAATAAATAAAAGGGAGAAAAACGTGGGGTTGGAAGACATACACATTATTACAATTTTGCCCTCGCGTAGGAGGGTTCGAATGAATGCCCTAGCTAATTAATTACCTAATTAATTAACTATTACAAACCAAATAAAATAAATTAACTACACTAGCTAATTAACTAATTATTACAACAACAAATTTAACTAACTATTCTAGCTAATTAAATAATTACAACACAAAACTAACTAGCTATTCTAATTAATTAATTACAAATTTGCTATTTACAACACGCCACTATTCCAACATCATTGTGATGGATCCCGGGAATTGAGAGATGGTTCATGCATGGATGCAGATTTCCACCCAATAATGCTCTCCGTTTTGCTACTGGCATGCCTCTGTTGCACAGTTAGAAAATTGAACTGTTTTTTCACCTCAGCTTTTACTCTGCTCTACTTGAAAAAGGACATTGCCTGGCTGAAAAATTAGCTAGCAACCCAGAAGTAGTGATCGGCAGGCCACTAATAGCATGTTGCTGGCCACTGATGTTGGTTCTTTCCTACAACAACAAAGGACAAACAGAGCACAAACTAGAGTATTTTTAGGGAATGTTTGTCCACCCTGCCTCTCCTTATCATCAAACAAGTCAATGGAGGGGTATGCTTGATTCGCAAGCCATCAATCGATGCAATTTCGTTACGTGATGACTCATGAATCAAGGGACACAATTCCAATAAATAGACAAGGAAAGACCCACAAAACCTCCTCCCTATCATGGATTGATCAAGGGAAGTGGTTGACCATGGAAACTTGAACCATTTCATCACTTAACAAGTATAAAATGACTCAAGTCTCCATGTGTTCAATTAACATCTGATTGAACACTAAATTGCTTTATTATCTTGCATCACTTTTAGTCCCAATTTTATTACTTCATTCTAATTACCATCCATTCATTAATTCATTTAAGTCCAATAATGAGCTTTAAGTCCTCTAATGGAAAGGAGCATCAAACAAAGAGTCGTTTTGGGCATGAGAGAGACACCATGCTGTTGGTAATGAACCCCCAAAAGGATTAAACTATTAAGCACGGTACTTCTATCTCAAGCTTAAACAAGCAATTAGTTTGAAACAACTTTCAAAACAAAGAAAAAGCCAAGAAAAGAGGAAGGTTGTAGAGGTGATTAGAGATGAATACAAGTATAGAAAGCAAGAAATAAACACTATCAACTCAAATAGGTTGGTGGCTAAGGCCTAAACCACCAAACCTATGAGGATTGTTACACTACAAGCCTATAGTACAAAGTATGATTGAAACAAACACATAAAAAAACAATCCTAAAATAGGCTAAAACAGTGCTGGAATTGAAGTCAAAAGAGCTAAAAAAGTAAGTTACAACATGGAGCAAGTTAAGCTAGTAAGCAAGCACAAGGAGGGGAGGTTACCCCCTCCATTTTTGGGACTTTAAAACATGATTTTAGCCTCTGAAAAATCTCTGAGATTCAGTAGTAAAAAGCTCAAAAAAAGATGATAGAAATGTGGGAAACACAAGGGCAAAGGCTTAAGAAGTTAGGTGCAAAGAAGGGTGATCCACCCCCCCATCCTTAATGGCCTTAAACCACAAGTTTCAGCCCAGAAATTTGGTTTAGAAATAATCCAAAAATAGTAGAAAAGATGGCAAATAAAGAAAGGAAGCAAGTTAAGAATTATACCTCTTGAAGAAGGATACCCTTTTTCAGTTACAAACCAACAATTACACACCCTCTAGAGCTAAATGTAAGCTCAAAAACACCTCAGCACAAATACCACAAGGTTTAGTTTAGAGTGTATAGGCAAAGAGTGAAAAACTTGCAAGAGAGAGAGAGTTCTAGAGTTCTAGAGAGAGAAATATTTTTGCTCCCAGATTTTTCTAACCTTTTAAAATGTGAGAGAGGGTTCTTTATATCTAGAAAAACATGAGACCACCTTAGAAATATCTATATAGGCACGTATGGACTGGTGCATGCATCTGTGGAAACAGCTAGCACAACTGGCAAATAGATTTAAAAAAACACACAAGTGGCAAGCAGGCCACATTAATGGCTGACAGGCCACACTAGTGGCCGGCAGTCCACACTAGTGGGTCTGCAGGTCCCAGGATGTTTATGCTTGAAAAATTGCTATTTTGGTTCAAAAACAAGGCAAGGGGTTCATAGGGTTTTGAGGCCCAAAGCTGAGGCATTATATTGAGGACTTCGAGCATTTGACAAGTATTTACAAATTCATCATTGGGTGCGCAATAGGTGGCGCCCAAGTCTTAAGGGCCATAAAAAATGGGGTGTCTACAGTTGTACTTCTTTGACAGAACTCGAAGTCATGACATAATGTGCGTGAATGTCAAAGCCCGAAGACGACCCATTTTGATAAGGCCGTAAGACTTGGACAAACAACTAAGACGTAAATAAAATTAGTTGAGCTCGTAAGTTGCCTACGTATCCCTTTGCAGGGAATCAAACCAACATAGTTCTAGGACAGGATGCAAATGATATGTATGAAAAATGCTTTGAAAGCTGGACACATATGCTACGTGAAGCCAGTAATTTTGAAAACTCACGATCATGCACGATGATGCAATAAGCAATAACAGATACGATAAGCAATAATAAATTAACAACATATGAATGAGCCACAAGCTTAAACCAAAATAGGTTTCACGCAGAAAAACAAAACGCGCACTCTGACCATGCCGAAACCATGAAAAGAGGAGAGAAAAATCACTTATGGTCGCATTTCACACATCCTGAGATACTCTAATCATGCTAAAATCGCGAGAAGAGAAGAAAAACCGCTTAGGGTTGCATTTCATGCGTCCTGAAATACCCTAATCACGCTGGAATCGTGAGAAGAAGAGAAAACCCACTCAAGGTCACGTTTCACACGTCCTGAGATACTCTAAGCACGCTGGAATCATGAGAGGAGGAGAAAATCGCTCAAGGTCGCGTTTCACGCGTCCTGAGATAAAAATCACTTAGGGTCACGTTTCACACGTCCTGAGATAAAGACCGCTTAGGGTCACGTTTCACGCATCCCAAGATAAAAATCGCTCAGGGTCGCGTTTCACACATCCTGAGATAAAGGCAAAAGGTACGAGACTATACAACAAATACACATTATAGTGAAAGTGTACGATAGATACATGAAGTGAACAAGTGCAATAGATGCACAAAGTGAACAATGCGATAGATGTACAAAGTGAACAAGTGCGATAGATGTACAAAGTGAATAGGTGCGATAGATGCACAAAGTGAACAAGATTACAAATCAATACCGTAACAACGCATGTTCCATACAAGATAGACAACCGATGTATGATGTTAATTGAAAGCATGTTCTATGCAAGAAACAAGAGCATATTCTATGCAAAATTGAAAGCATATTTTATGCATGAATCATGAACGATGCAAGGCACGTGTGCAACATAAGTATATGTAAAAATGCACATTTTATGCAACAGAAAAGAACAAATATATAATTCGACAGAATGAGCAAAAGTGATATTCGGCGACAACGTCCGATTTACCCCTCGGAGACTTTGCAACATGCTTAAAAAGGATACACCCTATTCATATTGGCAAATAGAGAACGTTTGCACGCCGGAACACAATGAGTATTGGGAACGGCGCAATCAGAACACAGTTTCGAGCCTCTCAAGAACCAATCTGGACCTAAAAAGAACCTCTCATACACTGCTCGGGCAAAAAAGGCACAAAACAACATCAGGCCACAAATGAGGACTGTCGGCTACCAATGAGGCCTGCCGGCCACTAACGAAAAAACGAGGGCAGATTCCTCTTTTCGGCATGGATCTTTATATACACATCACCATACCTCATTTCCTCACACGCCCAAGTCCGAAATCCTTTCCCCTCTCTCTAGGTGCTTCCTCTCTCTAGATTTATGCTTTATATACGTTTTCCCATGCCACGCAAATTTTTTCCGTAAACCCTTTTTGATTCTCTACACTTTGAACCGATCAGATTTTATTTTTGTTAATTTTTTTTGCATTTTCATCACTTTGGGTTTGTTTCCCTCGAGTTTCTCTCAGGTTTTGCGAACTTTCTCGAGTTTTGACTTTTTCTCCCATTTTCTCTCTCCTAGGGTTAACTTTTTCCAAGTTTTCCTCTTTTTTCCATTTTTCACCCACTTTTCACCCACTTTCCAAATGGCAGATGACGTTTCACATGATGGTGCTCCTCTTGAGGTTCCATCTCTACTATCACCCCTTGCCAAGGTCGAGGAGCCAACGGTCGCAGAGGCCGGTGAGGTGGCGGAAGGCATTGCGGTTGACTTTAAGGTAAAGTTCGCTCTAGGACTCAAGCCTGAGCCACTACCACTGAAGATATGGGCCTTTGGTCTGGTAACTTATCAACCTCACACGCACATGTTGGCGACTGGCGGCATGATGCGTTTTAACGATTTCGCTAATGGCATGCCAGAGGACGTTTTGCTGAGAAAGCCTCACTCCCACCTTTCCTACGGTGCTTCCAAGGTACAAACTTTACTTTCATGCTTTTTTGCCTTTTATTTGACTGTGTTTTTTACATTGTGTTTTACCTGAATGCTTTTTTATCACTGTCTTTTATCTGATTCACTCTTTCTTTGCCACAAGGGGACCCCCGTTATTATAGGGGGTATGGGGCAATGATAGCCAGAGACTGGTATTATAAGCTCCCTCTAGAGGTCCGCGACCATGTTGACGAGACTAGCTTCGGCCAATTCTGCACCGGACTCTCACAACACATGGCGAGCCGAGTTCTTCTTAGAGCATTGGTGGAGAGATGGTGGGACACCACCAACTCTGTCCACCTCTCTTCTACTAGGGAGATGACGATGACTCCCTACGATTTCTCCATAATCACAGGCTTAGGAGTAGAGGGTGATCCAATCCCCTTCAACATGGACATAGGCGAGTAGGAGGCAGCTTGGATCTACTTGCTGAGAGTGCGTCCACCTCTATACAAGCCAGCGATGGTGAAATACAATTGGTTCCCCGAGCACTTTCGCGGGAGTGAGCCCGTGACACTGGAGGAGGTTGAGCAGTACGTCCGGGGCTTCTTGATGTTTCTACTCAGTACCACCTTGTTTGCGAATAGGTGAAACACCGTAGGTTTATACTTACTAAACGCTTTCGTGACCTTGCCCCGAGTCCGGTTCTATAACTGGGGTGAAGCTGGCCTTGCCACACTCTATGGCTATATGAGTTCCACTTCCCACATAAAGGGAGAGCAGGTTAGAGGCTACTGGAGAGCCTGGGAGGTATGCACAACACCTTTCTGCTTTTGCGCTTTCTGTTGACACATTGTGCTTTCTGCTTTACATTTTCTGTTTTATATCTGTTCACATATTGTGCTTTCTGTTTTGCACTTTCTATTGTAGTTATGGGTTTATGTCTATTTCCCGGCTCTAGCTCCAGAGCCAATGGATAAGATCTCTCCCGTTGTGCCTTACTCACGGCGATATGACGGTCGGTGCCAGCGTCCAAGCCGCAATGACATGACATTCACCTTCTACCACCGATATTTCGATACGGTGGTTGCCCATGAGGTAATCTGAAACTCACAATCATTTTTGCTTTACTACTATTTTGATTCATATTTCGACAACTGACGACTCTATACATTCTCTGTTTGCAGATTATGTGGTAGTCTTGGGTGATGATGCCAGCTGGGGTGAGGGACCAATACACCGGGGCTTGGGCCACGTCTCGATTTTGAATTTTATTGGAGGGCCCAGTTTGCCAGGCCTGGTTCTTGGGTGAGCGTTTTATACACCACACTCTGGGCTCACCTGTCCCAGTCGTTCCTATGCCACCTCCAACATCCATGAGGATAGCCGATAGCCTCCCGACTGGGGCCATTATTCATTTTATGTTGGGGCTGGATGCCGACTACGTCAGAGTAGAGGGCGATTATGCGGCTTTCATCCAGACTCATCTCATGCCCCCTCTGACGGGCATTCGCACGGGCGATGCAACAGGTGCTCCCTTGGCAGGTGAGGCTGCTTAAGAGACTGAGGCCGATATTAGGGGGGGCCTTCCATTGTGTAGGTTGCCGGTTGGCCAATGATTCCCACCGCGCTTACATGTTGGCGGCCGACTTGGTTAGCTTATCAGATTCCGATAGAGCCACCTGAGGCAAGATATGGGTGCGTCAAAGCCCATGGCGCACTTCAGGTATGAACCACACTTTATAGCTTATAACTGAACTCTCCCTTTCAAAATATTAATTCTTCTGATACTGATCATTCAAATGCACTTGCAGGCACCGATTGAGTACACAGAGGGCCTGTTCCAACTAGTTTCTTCTCTGATTGGCATGGTGCAAATGAGAGAGAAGTTGCTTGATTTCCACGGTATCCAAGTATTTTTTCTATTTTCCACATACATTTCACTGTTACCTCACACTGTTGTGCACCACACTATCACATTCCCACTAGTACACTGACACGCATACAGTAACATTTACACCACTCTATATTGCATTGATTCACTACACTGATACACTATACTCATACTGTACCTTTTGCACTCATTTCGTATACATACACTGTATCTGATATGTCGTCAACTATTTTCTAGATCCCATCTGTACCGAGGACACCAGTAATAGCGGCACCTCCTTCGGCAGCAGAGAGGAGAAGTAGATAAGCCCCAACACGTGGTCGAGATGAGCGTCGGGGTCAAGGCAGTGGCTAGGGTGCTCAGAGCCAAAGCAGTGGGTCCGAGCCCGTATTGAGTGGGAATGATATCGAGACTCACAACTTTAAGGAGGCAGTGAGCCGACATTCTGAGTCATTTGAGAGCGGGGGTGATGATGCTGGCTCGGGATCAGGGAGTGGAGATGACGCCGAAGTTGGCTCTGAGGCAAGAAGCGGAGATAATGAGACTGGTTTTGGTTCAGAGTCTGATTCTAATAGCGATGTTAACGAAGACAGTGCCCCTAAGTCTCCTCCGAGGAAGAGGACAAAGAGGGCCTCTTGAAATTAAGATGACTAGCACCGATTTTTTTACTTTTTACTTAGTTTCTTTTATTTTGGTAGTTCAGCATATGTACAGCTTTAGCTAAGCTTTTACTTTTGCTTTTGAAAACTTGTACTCTCTTTCGTAAAAACTATGATCAAGAGAAAACCCTGCAGTTTTATAAAAAAAAGTTATTGTTTTTGCATCATGAGCACTACATTTACAGAATGAAAATGAAGTTGAATAAATAAATAAAAACTTGTATTGGCATGATGTTCTTAATCGGGTAATATAACAACCCCGACCCATGATTAGCGTTAATTCATGCTTAAGTATGCCTAACAAGTAATTAAGAAGAAATCGTGAGTTAATTACATGTGCATTGTATTATTTTGTGTTTATATTTGTTTAACGTAGAAAGATTTGTTCATGTTTTTATTCGGTTTGCGAATTGAAGGTCTTATTGGCATCCGATTCAGAAATTGACTTGATTTATGTGTTATTTGGAATTTTTAGAACATTATGGTAAGTTTAATTAAAATTTACTTCGGAACGAAATAATTAGAATGATTAATGCTCAATTAAGCCCAAGTTAATGAATTTATTAATCAAACCTATATAAGGCCATTTCATTGACTCCTACACATTATTTTTACACTTCCATTTCCTCTTAATTGAACATCAAAACGTGGGAGAGGAAGAAAGAAAAGAAGTTGAGCTCAATTATTAGGATTGCTATTTGGACTTAGGAACTCAAGGATCAAACTCCTAGCTCTCATCTTGACAAGTTTATGTAAGAATTCAACCCTTTGTTTGAGCAACTATGAAGTGTAAGACATGAACTCTAGATAATTAAGATGATTAATGTAAGAATTAAGTTAGAAATGAAGAGTATTGAGCCATACCATGCATGCATGCATATTTTCTCATATTTTGAGTTTAATTTCCAAGAATTCCCTAAAAAATATCTTGAATTCACCTTAATTTTGGGAAATCATCAAGTTTCATGTTGTTTTGTAGCATTTGATCATGTTTTGAGAAGATTAAGTTCAAAGAAATTCATGCATGTCATGTTCATGGAACATTCATAAATTTTAAGTTGAATTTTTGCACAATTGGCAAGCTAATGGGCCATGATTTCTTGAAATGATCCTTAATTCATGATGTTTTATGAGTTTCTTAATGTTTCCTCAAGTTTTGGCCCAGAAAAATCGAGCTTGATGCTTTAAGATTGAGTTTTGAAGCTTGGAAGCAATTCTAGAAATTCCAAAATTTTGCTCCCACGCACGAGCAACCACTCTGTGTCTCACACTTCTGCTCGAGCGACCAAGGGCTGGTTCGAGCATAAAATTCATGCACCCAAAAGTTCTTACATTTTGCAACATGCTCAAGCGATAACAATTGCGCTTGAGCAAGGGCATGTCTCTTACGCTCGAGCTAGTGTCGAGCGAGCGTTGAGCGGGAAAAACAAGCAACCAGTACTTTTTCAAAGTTTGTAGACCGCTCAAGCGAAGGAAGTTGCACTCGAGTGGACCCTCACATTTTGTATGTCCACTCCAGCGAGGAAAGCCACGCTCGAGCGTGGACCCTGTTTTCAGGAAGTTTTGGAAAAAAGTTTTCAAGTACATTTTTGCATCCTCACTCCATCCTAGGCATTCCTAGGCCAAGATTAAGACATTATGATAAGGATAAAGGCTAGAAACACACTAAGAACAAATGAAATAAGTTGTGTACAAACCCAGCGTGTGTTCCAATGTATGTATCTGTCATGTTATGTAGGTCATGCACCTCAAGTTAAGTGAATTGCCTACTCTACTCGTCTATCTAGAGCCACCAATTATCTGTGAGTAATGACTTAGTACAGTTATGTTCAAGTTAAATTATTTTCTGTATATGAAATAAGATCTATTTTATGAAATGTTATGTTCACACTATGAATGATTGTCCGCCTTTAGCAAACATTTATGACATTAATGTTAAGATTCAAGTATGTTATCTGTACCTGGACCGGAGGTTCCTTAATGGAATTGGCAAGTTATCTATACCCGGCTGGAGGTTCGTTTATGGAACTGACAAGTTATCCATACCTAGTCCAGAGGTTTCTTTATGGAACTGGCAAGTTATCTGTACCCGGCCGGAGGTTCCTCTATGGAACTAATAAGTATGATCTATGATGTTCTGCATAGGATCTGTTAGCACTAATGGATGAATTATGAATGATCAAACATGATTTCTGAATTTTGTATACGTATTGAATGAGAACACGAATGTGAATTGGTTCTATGTACGGATTTAATTATGGGACGTCATTCATTTAACCCTTTACTCTGTTATTATTCATTGGGCTCCTGCTCACTATTTATATTACGTATATAGGTAATTAGGCACGTGACCAGGCTCAGAGTTGAGGACCTGGAGTTTCAGTTTTTGTCAGCCAGCCTTTGTGCCTCCCAAGGAGGTTCCGGTTTGAGTCAAGCCTTGTGGATATGTATTGGGGATGTAAAGGTTTTTGTTCCTTTTGATTTGCGAACAAGTTTTATGTGTTGTATGCATGAAGTGACTTAATTGTTGCATTTTATTTTGATCACATATATGGTTATGAAAGTTCAAAATTTTCAGTCCCACGTATGTCTTCACAGCTCGTTCGACTATGTATATTTCATGTATTTGCTTTTGTAGCCCCTATTTATATGCTATTATGTTAAGAGGCCTTCAATAATCTAAGGATTAATGGCCGATTACGACACTAAACCTATGGGGGCGGGTTTAGTTCGTGACAGGTAATGAGCCGACGAACGACCAAAAGACAAAATACAACTCGATAAATAAAGCAAAAACAACTCAAACACAGATATGCACACTTGCTAAAACCAAAAAACTCAAAACAAGACCTCAAAACACAAAGACCAAGACAAAACTAGACTACCAAAATTACCAGACCCACAAGTGAACGGCAGGCCAGAAAAAGTGGATGGCCGGCCACTAAAAGTGAGTTGCCAACCACTTGTGATGGATCTACCAGACAATTGACAGTTGGCTTCCACTCACAGCCTTATCTTCTACAACAGGTCTTTCTTCATGATTTCTTCACCAGAACCTCATTTTTGCTGCTATTTCTTTCACAAATGGAAATATTCCTTACCGAGAAGCTCACGGACTGGATAGCCACTTTAGACGGCACAGAAAAGGTAAATTCATGAGGTTTCAGCATAAATGTGTTTTTTTCGTTAAGCCATACTCCACTTTGCTTTCCGTTCCTCTATGCCGCGACCCGATATTGGGACCCAATTACACATGTATTTCACTTCGAAACACAAGAAATTTGCCTGACTCTTGAAGAATTCCAAGCATTGATGGAAACCTGACGAGATGAGGAAATCATGCCTTAACCCCATTTTGGCCATGCCCAAGCTTTGGGACGAATGTGTGGGCTCACTTTGCATGAAGCTCGGTCGTTGGCTCATGACGGAGAGCTAGATATACCCAGCTTGATTCATCGGCTTTCTGGCATCGGTAACAGAGGTGACCCTCTCCGACGATGTTTTCGACAACATGCCCTTTGTTTATGTATGCTTGCACATTTTCTTCTAGCCTTTAGTTACGGTAGAACCAGCATTCGGTTGATCGAAGTGGTCCAATGTCTGAAAGAAGGTAAGAGTTGTATCGGTTTGACGTTAGCCGAGACCCTGATGAGCTTAGATGCTTTTCATCGGCGAGAGACCACCAGGTTTGCGAGAGTCCACTTCTTCTTCAGGTATTTGTTTCCCACCCTTTTTGATATATGCCTCGCACTTCACTCAGCATTCATGCTCTATTTTTTCTAAAAGCCCTTTCTTTACTTTTCTCCCTATGCACATCTCTCTATTATTTAATCTCTCTTATTTTTCATCCCTTCCCAGGTATGGCTCATGGATAAACTGAAGGTGGTGGACCCTTGCCCCGAGTATTCAGCTCAAGCTTATTTATTTCGCCAGTGACTAGTGGACTTTCCCAATAAGGGATGGTGGTGCAACTGGATGTGCAACAGGTCTGTAGCTGACATGGCTTGGCGTTGCCCCTGGTTTAATCTAACCGAGATGAGTTACAACATGACCCAGCAACCTGGCATACAATTGATTGGCCTCACGCACTGCATGTTCTACTTTTCTTTCCGATTTAGACACCAGTTTGGGCATGATCAGACTTGTCCAGAGGAGGGGGTAGAATATCCAACTTCATTCCCGACTCGCAGTTCACACCTAACTAGGTACCTTGCTGCTTTGAGGATGAGAGAGCTTCTAGCCCCTGCCCCTAGTTTCAGTTATGCCCTTTCTAACGAGTGCTTGGCTTGACTCAAGGATGAGGCACAAGTCAGACCCACTTTGGCTACAGAAGCTTTTGCAAGCACGAGCAGAGGACACAGGAGCACCTGACTCGCCTATGCCCCTAGTTTATTGCTTTGACCTTTCTTTTCAAGTTTTAGGATATAAAAGCAAATTTGATTTGTATTAGAGAGTTTGAGAATGTACTTGTGTTGAAATCAATGAAATTAAAGTTGTGAACACTAAAAATTCTCCTTTTAGTCCAAAAAATGGTCTAAGTTGTAAAGGTAAAATTTTAAACAAACTCAACTTTTATTAAAACTTTCCAAAACCATTTTCGAAAATGATCACTACCTGACACACACAGAATCGATCCTCAAGATGTACAATGCCAAATCGGCAAATCATAATACCACTATTGTTCCGCATTGTAACCATATTTTCTTCCCAAAATGAAGATCACAACCAAACTAACAAATGATGAACAAAGATGACCTGATTAGGAAAACGGACAGGATAGTTGAGTTGGAGATAGTTACGACCGAACTTCTTGATGAAGTTGCCTACATATCCCAAAGATTGGAATCAAGCCTTACATAGTTCGGTTTAGGTTCACTCGAGTATTAACTCTTTCCTTTTGCGCTCTAACTTTTGCCAAAGTCGCCCTTTAGGGTTTTCAACCTTGCGAGCTTAGTTTTTCTTTATTTCTAATTTTTCTTGCTCTAAGTTTTTCCTAGGTTGCCCTTCAGGGTTTTCGGTCTAACGAGCCTCTTGGGGGTAGTATTTCTTCAACTTGTCCATGTTGATTGATTGTAAAAATTCCAAGCCATCTAAGTCCGTGAGAATAACCGCCCCTCCTGACCAGATAACTTTAATAATGTAAGGACCAGTCCATATGGGTCTGAACTTGCCCCTAGGGTCATAACTTGCCCCTAGGGTCATGGATGGGAGCTCGGTTGTCTTTCAGCACCGTGTCTCCTTCTTTGAGATTCTGGAACTTAACCTTCTTGTTAAAAGCCCTAGTAATTCTGCGCTGGTAGCCCTGAACATGATACAATGCCTTTAGCCTTCTCTTATCAAATAGCATTAGTTCCTCAAATCTGCTCTGTTGCTAGTCCGCCTTTGCTAACTGACACTCGGCCATAACTCGCAGTGACGGGACTTTAATTTCAATTGGCAAAACGACTTCCATCCCACAGACGAGAGAATAGGGGGTTGCCTTTGTAGATGTTTGGATCGAGGTTCTGTAGCCCCAGAGTGCGAATGGCACTTTATCTGGCCAGTCCCTATAGGTCTCAATCATCTTCTGCAAGATATTGTTGATATTCTTATTGGCGGCTTCAACAGCTCCATTGGTTTGTGGTTGGTATGTGGATGATTTATGAAAAGTCACATTGTATTTTTCCAACAAGTCTATCACCTCTTTCTTGAAGTGCGAGCCATTATCTAATATGATCTCGTTCGGAACTTCGTACAGGTAGATGATATTATTTCTGATAAATTTGGCCACATGCGACGCCTTCAACACGACATTGGATTAAGCTTCCACCCACTTTGTAAAATAATCACTTGCCACCAAGATATATTCATGTCCATTCGACCCTTTTGGTGAGACAGCACCGATAACGTTGATTTCCCATACTAAGAAAGGCCATGACGAAGTCATGTTGTAGAGCTTTGACGTCCAAATATTCATGTGATTGACATGAATTTGACATTTGTGGCATTGTCGCACAAAACCAATACAATCCTCCTCCATGGTGGACCAGTAATAGCCTTGTTCAAGGATTTCAGGGTAACATCACACCATTCATATGCACCCCGCATACTCTGTCCTGGATAGCCTCCATAAGGTGCTTCGATTCCTCTTCTTCCACACACAATTTATGCATTCCCAGATGACCTCTTTTATACAGCTTACCTCGGTAGATGATAAATTGGACGGCCATACACCGTATTCCCCATTTGTCCTTGTCATTTGCCCCTAGCAGATACATCACCTTTTCCAGAAAGTTCCAAATATCATAATACTAAGGGTTTTTGTCTTGCACTTCATCTATTGCGGCAATAGTTTCATAAGCTGACGTGTATTTCTGTTTGATGATAATCGGATGTATCCAGACTCCAAGTGGGATGTCTACCATAAAAGATAGAGTTGTTAAAGTATCAGCGAACTTGTTATTCTCTCTTAATAGATGGGTGGATGTCAGATTTTCAAACCTAGGAATCAGAATATCTAGGGTCTGATGGTAAACCTTCATATTCTCTTTTTTGACCTTCCAATCTCCATTTGCTTGAGAAATAACCAAGTTCGAGTCCCCGATAACGTTCAACCTTATTGCCCCTAGTTCTAGGGTGGCTTCTAAACCAGCAATACACACTTCATATTTTGCTTAATTGTTGGACACCTTAAATCGGAGTTTGAAGGCTAAAGGTATATGGGAGTCATTGGGTGCTATCAGCAACACACCTATCTGATAACCATATTAATTGGACGCTCCATCAAAGTACATCGTCTAAGTTTTCTCTTCAACTTGCACAATGTCTTCATCTGGGAACAAGTATTCCACTGCCTCATCTCCTTCTACTGGGTGATCCGCCAGGAACTCCGCTACAGCTCTTCCTTTAACTGACTTGCAGGTGACATACTTGAGATCAAATTCAGAGAGAAGAAGCAACCAACGAGCCAGCCTGCCCATAAGCGCTAGTTTCTCAAAGAGATATTTGATAGGATCTAATCTCGAAACCAGGATTACAGAGTGAGCTAACAAATAATGTCACAACTTCTTGGTAACCCATACCAAGGCTAGGCAAGCTTTCTCTAAATGAGTGTATTGGGTCTCATAGTCTAGCATTTTCTTGCTCAAGTAGTAGATGGCTTTCTCCACCCTATCTTCAGATTCCTGAACGAGTATGCATCCCATGGTCGTGTCTATTACTGACAAGTACAAAATTAGAGGTTTTCCCGGCTCCGGTGGTGATAGTACATGCGGATTTTGGAGATACTGCTTAACCTATTCAAAGGCAAACTGACATCATCATCACATCAGAATTTCTTCCCTTTTTTTAGGAGACCAAATAGTGATTCATAAGTCAAGGTTAATTTGGAAATAAACCATCTTATGAATTGTACTTTACCCAGAAAGCCACGCATCTCATTTTCGGTCCTTGGTGGCGGCACTTCTAAGATGGCCTTGATTTTTGAAGGATCTACTTCAATTCCCCTCTGTGTGAGCAGAAAGCCCAGCATTCTCCCTGCCATTACCCCAAAGGTGCACTTCTGTGGGTTTAATCTCAATTTGTATTCCCTGATCCATTAAAAAAATTTCTCCTGTGCGATGTAGTGACCCTCTTGTTCTTTGGACTTGACAATCATGTTGTCCACGTACATCTTAACCTCTTTGTGGATCATGTCATGCAGAATGGTGGTCGTAGCCCTTTGATAGGTAGCTCCAGCATTTTTCAAACCAAACGGCATAACTCGTTAGCAATAGGTCCCCCACGGCGTAGTGAATGCAGTCTTCTCTCTATCCTCAGGTGCCATCATAATCTGGTTATACCCGAAAAATCCATCCATAAATGATAGCAATGCATGGCCCGTAGTGAAATCCATTAACTCAACAATATGCGGCAAAGGAAAGTCATCATTTGGACTGGTTCTATCCAAGTCCCAGACGTCTACACACACTCGGATTCTACCATCCTTCTTCGGCACTGGGACGATGTTGGCCAACCAAGTCGGGTACTCAGATACTAACAAGAAACCTGCCTCGATCTGCTTGGTAACCTCTTCCTTCATTTTCAGTGCCCAATCGGGACGAATTCTACGCAACTTCTGCTTGACTGGTCTGGCCTTAGGGTCAAAAGGGATCCTATGTTGTACAATCTCAAGATCGATTCCAAGCATGCTTTCGTAGGACCACACGAAAATATCTTTGAAATCTTTTAATAAAGCAATTAAACGCTCGCACTCCTCCGAAAACAATGTGGACCCAATATGGACCAAGCGCGGATCCTTCTCAATACCCACATTAATGGCAATGATTTTATCAGCACAGGGTTTAGCAAACCTCTCCTCCTCTCGATTAATCAAGTTTTTCAAAACTAGAGGAATTTCTTCCCCTTCGTTTTCATTAAAATTTTGAAAATCTTGGTCAATACAATAAGCCAACAGCACAAAAAAGTACACAAAATCTGCAAAGTTTTCATTCAAAAGGTCCAAATCTTCAATTACAAACTCAAAAAAAAAAGTTGAATGAAGACCTTGACAAGACTTTGGTATCCGGGTTACCACCCCCAGAAATACCAGACTCAAACTCAGAGGAACTTGAATCTAATCTCGACCCCATAGACTCAATGGAATCAGATTCTAGCTCATCACCCAATTCAGAACTGGACAAATAGCCTTCCTCTAGTTGCCAAGTAAGATGTGGTGCCCCTGATGCATCCAAAATGCCACTGGTTGGGTTCATACCTGGTTCTTCCCCGTTCATGGAGACAGTAAAGTTATCCCCCAAGTTCTCTAGGTTGGCCACAGGATCTATCAGAAGACTAGCCAGTGCTGCCACTACTCTAGGCTTGATGTCATCTGCGTCACCTTCCGTGCTCTGTTTAGCTTTGATGCTTAGTTCAGTCCTTTCCTCATCATCATTGTCCTGCAGCTGATGGTCAAAGAAAATCTCGAACCCGGGGACACGTTGCTTCGAGGAATTTACCCAAGGCTCGGGAAAGTCACAAAAAAGGAAATCCTCTCCTTCCTAAACAAAACAGCCATTCAGTGTCCCTGGATTGGCCTATAGATGAGTTCATAGCATTTTTCGACTTGCTTGGCCTTGGCTCGGCCTCTCATTTCTTCCCCATTTCTGATCTAGTCCTCTTTGGTGGGTGCATAGCCCAGTCCAAAGGCATGTGGGTTATGTGGCACATCTATCAGTGCTGCAACACCTTTTTGACCACTCTTTCTGAGTCCTATTCCTGGAATGTGCTACAGTTTGTTCATAAAGTAAATGGACTGGGCGTTGACGTACATGCCTTCGTCTGCGGCCAAAATGGTCTGTACTACTTGGGCATTAGCCAAAGTGAATCGCCGAGAGGAATACGTCCTCGTCGCCATGGTTGATCTCTAGCACTGGTGTAGTCACCTCTGGCGGTGGATGGATAGACAAATTTTCAAAAATAATTGCCACTCCTCCTCCATGAGGGTACTTCAACATCTGATGGAGAGTGGAAGAGACAGCCTTCACATGGTGTAATCAAGGCCTCCCTAACAGCAAATTGAAGGTAGCCGGCACATCCATGACATAAAACTCTATCTCTTGCTCAACTGGGCCCACCTGAAGTCTCACTTACATTGTACTCATGACTTCTCTACTTGTGTTATCATACGCCCGAATTACTTGGGCTGTGGGAACAAAATTCGCTAGTTTGAGGCCAATTGCATTGGAAATACGGGAAGGATAGACATTAATGGCCGAACTAGTATCTACCAACACCACCGGCACCCATTTCTCCTTGCATTCCATAAATATGTACAATAGTTTATTATGCGCCGAGCCCTCTGGCGGTAGCTCTTTGTTAGAGAAAGTAAGCATTGGCCTAGAACCACTTGGAAAAACCAAACCCACAAGTTGCTCGGGCATGGTGTCAATGGACAATTTAGCCTTGTCCATTACTGACAATACGGCCTGTTGGTGTACTCGTGAAGCCATAAGAAGACCCTTGATGGAGATATCAGCTTCAATTTTCTTGAGTTGTTTCAACACTGCCTCTTCTTCTAGTTGTTTCTTTTTTGTTTCTCGGCCTCTTTGTCTTTTCTAAACGCTTCCACTTGATCCAGGTGCAGCGACTTAAAATACCGCCCACTTCTTGTCAAATGGTCTATTTCCTTGGCATACCACTGTAGCTCGGCTTTTCACACTCCCTTTCGAAAGAATGAATAGCCCTTACAGTTTAGACTCTACTTGTGTTGGTTCTGAATCTGATTTCACAAGTGCAATGTGAAACAGTGGAAGCACAAAAAGAGTCCAAATCTGACAATTTCTTTTGAAAAATCGATGTTTTGAATCAAATGTCAAAAATGGACTGTTTTTCCAGATATCAGAGTCACCACCTAAATATTTATTTTGGGGAATTTAGGAAGCCGGTGACTCATGCCAAAGGCCATTAGTCCGTCGTTACCAAAGTGTCTTAGTTCGGGAACTTAGGTATGAGAGGGGAAGGTCAATAATGGGCACCTCACTCACCCGATCAAAGATCGGCCTCTACTAATTATGATGTGATTCTTATGTACAGTAAATGTTCTTATTTTATCTTTAACATACAAGTATAGACTAATTTCACGAACAGTTGGAACGTTTGATTTCATATTTGTTTTGAAAAATAAGTTTTTTACATGATCTCATACATATACATTAATCAAAGTATCCCAATGTCAGTGAATAGCCTTCATCCACAGGCATTCAAGCAGTTTAACAATTAAGCATTTAGCCTCATGGTAGTATGTTTGATATGACTGTAATCACACTTATGCAATATGCTAAAGCATAAAATCTTACCTCGTACTCCAAGCCAAAAAAGGAACTAGTTAGAAAAATGCATGATCCTAACTATGTAATATGGCTAATGCAACACATACAATATGTAATTAATAAACTTGCCTACTAGCATGGCATACGAGCCAATTCAAGGCATGTGATAGCACACGTATTCAAGTAAAGAGTTTGAATTTGACATTTGAATAATATGATGAGTCGAACTTTTATGCATGCAAAACGAATGGATGCAAGTCATGGAAATGCTAATTTGAAAATATGATGTCCTTATGCTAACCATCATAAACAGATAAATAAAAGGGAGAAAGACTAGGGGTTGGAAGACATACAACTTATTACATATTTGTCATCGCGAAGGAGGGTCCAAATGTTCAAGTGTCCGAATCAATAATTATTACAAATCCGAATGAATAATAAATGAAAGGGACTGTCTAATTTATTATAATAATATGCAATGATTGTTCGATGCTTCTCAGGAATTATTCTGTCCGCCTTGCTGGGATTTGTTCTGTTTCACCCTTAGTTACTGCTTTCGACCAAAAGCGTATTGTTTTGCAATTTATGGAAGCCTTGCCGACCCAAAACGCGACTCAGTCGAGCCCCAAATAAATCCAATACCTTGTTTTCTTGTGAAAATCTATTTTTTGTACCAGAGGTGAAACAGTGTAGACAGGGTATTCCTAGCCATGTTTGTCTCTTCTATCCTTTTCTATCATAGAAAATACTCAAGAAATGAATGAACTCGGTTCCCAAACCATCTATGGTTGCAAGTTGATTTGCAAGACGATTTTGGACACGATAGAACAAAGATCAATAAATGCAATGCATAACAACCACCCTTCCCTTCTATCATGAAGCTAACTTAAGAAGGGAAGTATCATGAATTGATGTAAGACAAGCCTTGACACAACAAACTCGGTATAACGTCCGACCGAATTCAATCAATCATATTGGTTCTTTACGTCGGTTGATGCATTTTAAACTCAATTTTATTAGCCTCTTTTATATTACCTTTCCTTTTCTTTAATCCATTAAGTCCACGGTGATATTTACATCCACTAAGTCCGAAACACAATAAAGGGAAACAAGTGTCGACTTACCCCGAGGAAATAAACCTTATTTTTCTTCAGGGGGAAATTACAAAGGAAGAGTCAAACTTATTTACGAGTTAGGGATTTCAAGTCAAACCCAAGATGCGCAACAAGGACTAGTCAAACTCCAAAGAGTGATAATGACTTAGAAAAATCTAAAGTGAGCAATAATAACTTGAAATCCAAACTTGAAAATAAGTGATAATGACATTTTCCTTGGTGATTTCAATTAGTCCCTTAAAAGTAAACACACTGGTGATAAAAAGAAATAAAAAATAAAAGATTAGCTTTAGTGTAAGAAAGATGTATGCCTTTGGTAATGAACCTCTAAAGAGGTTAAACCATTGTAGACACCCCATTTTTGACCGACCTCAAGACTTTGACGTCATTGTTTGTGCACGCGATGATTGTGCATGTTTGTGCTTGGTTTGAGTGTCCGAAGTTCTCGGCTGAGTGCCTTGTTTTTAAGCCTCTTAACACTTTGTGTTTTGGCCTTGTTTTTGGGCCAAACCTTGTGCCTCTTGCCTGGAGGGGAGAAGGGCCTTGCCGGCCACTTTTGGCTATTGCCGGCCACTTTTCCTTCTTGCCAGCCATTTGAAGTGGTCGCTCGGCTAGGGGAGGTGGCCGGCCGGCCACCTGAAGTGGCCAACGGCCAATTTTCTCCTTTTTTAGATATTTTCAGATCTTTTGAGCCAGCTGTTGGGCACTGAGGCTCATATTCCATACATGTGTATGGAGGGATGAAACAAGCTTTTTGCTTGCTTGTTGTATATAAGGGGAGGTCCCTCCCCCTATTTGAGGGTTCTGAAATTTTACAAGCAAAAAATTTCACTCTCTCTCTAGAACTCTCTCTCTCTCTATATATATTGCTTGAAAGTGAGTTTTATTTGCATTTTTGCACATAACCCCCTTAGCCAAACACCACTACTTTGGAGCTGAGGTTATTGAAGGTTTTGTTTGGGCTCAAAAAACTGGTTTTAGCTCAAAGTTGTAGTTGTTTAGCTGTTGTGCTTCAAGGGTAAGCATTTACTCCTTTTAAGCTTGTTTTTGTACACTTGTTTGGGCCACCTTTGCATGCTGTTTTGGCCTAGTTGTCAACTACAAAAACCTCTATTTTTAAGTGTTAAAAATGGTTCTTTGAGGCCCTTTTGGAGTTAGGGTGGTCCACCCTCATTTGTAGCTTTATTTGCTAAGCTTGGTGCCATCCTTTAAAGCTTTTAAAACACCCTTTGTTTGGCCTTTCTACCACTGAAACTCAGAAGTTTTTCAGTGGTAGAAAGTTGGTTTTGAGGACCAAAATAGGGGGGGTGGTCCCCCCTCCTCACATCTTGTTTGCGTGTGTTAATGGCCTAGTAATTGAGCACATTTTTCTACCATCTCTTGGCTTGTTCTCAGCATGTTTTTGGCCCTATTTTAACATGTTGTAACTCTGTTTTATGCTGGTTGGAGCTCTTGTTTCTTGCTTCTTACACTTGTAGTGTAATTATGCTTCCTAGCCTAGCTTACTTGATGTTATAACCTATCATTTTAGCATGTATTGGCTCCACTCCAGCACATTTTTGCTCATGTTTTAACATGTTTAAACTCTGTTTTGAGTGGTCTTGATCCCTTGAACCTTGTTTTGTATAGCTATAGTGTAAATAGCCTTGACTAGCTTTGAGCTTCAAGGTCTTTAACATGCTTTCCTTGAGTTATTTGCATGCCATAACATCATTTCACACATGATTTCAGTGCATGTAACCTTGTCACACCCTCACATACTTCACTTTTTCATTGCCTTTAAGGGTTGTGTATTGTGCTTTGCTCATGAGCTAACATGTGTGCATGTTCTCCTAGTCTTTTGAGCTTCTATTCCAACATGTTTAGGCCATTGTTTTGGCATGTTTTAGGTTTGTTCATGGCTAGTTTAGTTATTTGAGCATGGTATTGCTTGCTTCTAGTGTAATACACTTCACTAGCTTTGTTGTTTTTGGCTTCGAACATGTTGTGCATATGTCGATTGCATGATTTAGTGTCTTTAGCATGCCATATCAGCACCGAATTTCTGCAATCTTCCTCTATGCTTCACTTTTGAATTTGATTTTGAAAGTGATCTTAAGCCCCTTTGTTGGCTTAAGCATGGAATCGAGACTCTCATGCCTAATGGTTTTAGCCTTCTCTTGAGGGTTTCTACTAACCAAAAGCATGAGGCTTCTTTCATGCTTAAGGTGCTCGTGGCTTAGGCCATCTTTCCCATTAGAGGACTCTTGTATTGGACTTAATCGGTTAAAGGATTAATCGGCAATTTAAAATGTGTAAACAAAACGAATCAAGTAAAACATGCAAGATAAGCATTTGTATTGCATTGCATGTGTTTGGATCGGACGTTAATCCAAACACAAGAAATGTGGGACATTTCATACTCATAGTGATAAAATGTCTTGCATTTCTTGGTCGCCAACTCCCTTGATCATGCATGATATGGCGGAGGCACTTTAAGTCTTATGTGCGCATTCACTAAGCTTGTGCAAGCTTAGTTTTCGGGCCATCATGCATTGAGATGCTTGGTTGGTGGCTTGAGAGCCGAGTACCACTCTCCTTTGAGCTTGAGACATGATGAGGAGTGTGGCAGTGCATACATATTCTTGCAAATACATTGCTGTGCCTCTGTTGTTCTCTGTTGCAGCAAAACCAGAAGCCTGGAAAAGCAGGTGGCCGACCGGCCACTTAAGGTAGCCGACCGACCACTTATACTAGCCGGCCGGCCAGTTGAGGTGGCCGGCAACCACTTTTTGTGGCCGACCGGCCACCAGTCCATTTTTGTGCAGAAATGATCCTGTTTTGGAGCAGAAACAGTGTAGAGGTTGGTTCAATGTTCAGAAACCAAGGCATGTGCAAACAGAGGCAATTGATGGCAAAGCAATGGATTTCCGAGCGGACGCCAAACTGAGCATGCATGCCTCCTTCGCTCGCGGGACCACTTTATCGCTTTAATTAGTTAGCTTAGCTAATTATTCGAGTGCTGTAATATTCTAATTAGTTTGTGTAATTAGTCATTCCAATTATGTTGTAATAATTAATTAGCTTAGTATAGTTAATTAATTGGTTTTTAATAAGTAACTTAGCTTAGCTTAGCTTAGTTCTTATTTATTCGGACCCTCCGTCCAGAAGGCGCAAATGTTATAATAAGGGTGCGTGCGTGTGTGCATGTCTTCCAACCCCACTTCTTTCTCCCTTTTATTTAATCACTTTCGATGGTTAGATTAGGGCACGTTTTCATTTAGCATACCTTATGCTTGCATGTTTGCATCATTCATTTGTCTTGCATGCACCCGGCTCGGTGCACCATTCAAACTGCATCGTATTTCAATACTTACTTAAATACATGTATCAAATTGTCGCATTCGTATGCCATCTTAGATAGCCGAGCCTATTTAATTGCATTTTTGCATGTGTTGCATTAGGCATTTTGAACATAGCTAGGATTATGCATGATTTCTAACTAGCTTTTATTTTGGCTTGGAGTACTCTGTAAGTGTTTACACTTTAGCATCCTTGCATGAGTGTGAGTGTTGCCATGTTAGTATGCTTGCCATGAGGCTATTTCCTTAAGTGACTAACTGCATGAATGCCTGTGGATGAAGGCTTTATTGCCTGAATTGAAACAACTCGATGATTGTGAGTTTTAAGCCCACTTTGCGAAGTGGCAAAATCATGTTTTAAAGCCCACTTGAGGGTGGCAAATCCGTGCTTTAGCCCACTTGCGGGTGGCACTTTCAAACCATTTTTGAAAACAAACATAAGTTGTTTTGTTCCAATTCTTGTGATTTAGTCTACACTTGTATGCTGTGCGCATCACATAGCAAGTTAGCTAATAACCGGAATAAGAACACATGTATTTTTAAAACAACATATCATGCTTAGTAGAGGCCGATCTTTGATCGAGCGAACGGGGGTGCTCATTTCAGGACCTTCCCCTCACGTACCCAAGTTCCCGAGTCGAGGTAACTTTGGTAATGACGGGCACGTGGCCTTTGGCACAAGTCAGGGTTTCCTAAATTTTCCCAAAACAAAATATTTAGGTGGTGACTTTGTAATCTGGCAAAACAGTCCATGTTTGGCGCTTTTCGATTCAAAATTGATTTTTCAAAACCAATTGCTAGATTTGGACTCTTTGGTGTTTATCAGTCTCACATTACACTTTGTGAGATTAGATTCAGAACCGTGACAGGAGTCCGAACTGTATGACGACCAATTTGCACTCTCTCCAAACCGTGACAAAAGTCAAGTTTTCTAATTTTCCCAACAAAGTTGCCAAAACTATAGCTCGATTTTCGTGCTCCTTTTGGATACGATAGCCCTATAGTTCGGACTCCCGTGGTTCTGAATCTGATATCACAAGTGCATGTGAAAGAGATAAACACAAAAAAGTTCAAATCTGTCAAACCTTTTAGAAAATCAATTTTGAATTAAAAATGCCAAAAATGGACTACTTTGCCAGATTACAGAGTCACCACCTTAATATTTTTAGAAAATTTAGGAAACCCGAGACTCGTGCCAAAGGCCACTTATCTATCATCACCAAGATTGTCTTGACTCGGGAACTTAGGTACGAGAGGGGAAGGTCATGAATTGAGCACCCCACTCGCTCGATCAAAGATCAGCTTCTACTAATCATGATGTGAATCTTATTTACATTATATGCTCTTGTTCTGATTATTAGACTAACTTACTATGTGATGCACACACAAGTACAAACTAATTTGCAAAAATTTGAACACTTTGATTTCATGTTTGTTTTGAAAAGTGTTTGAATATGTACCACTTGAAAAAGTGATCACAAATGTACATTACTCAAATTATTTCAATTCAAGCAATTAGCCTTTATCCACAGGCATTCAAGCAATTTATCAATTAAGCACTTAACGTCATGTCAAGCATGTTAGGCATGGCAACAATCACACTCATGCAATATGCCAAAGCACAAAAATGCTCACCTAGTACTCCGAGATGAGCTAAAAGAAACAAAAGAGTTAAAAAACATGCATGCTCTTAACTAATGCAACATAGCTAATGCAACACATGCAATAATGCGACTAATAGGCTCGACTATTAATTATGACATGTGAATCAATTTAATAGCATGCATTTCAACACGTATTCAACAAAGTATGTAAACTACAATGCTTTGTTAGAATGATGAACTGAGCCACGATGTATGCAAGACAAGTGAATGCAAACATGGAATATGCTAAATGAAACATGATGCTTTATTCTAACTATCATAAGCAAGTAAATAAAAAGGAGAAAGACGTGGGGTTGAAAGACATACACATTGAAAGACATACACATTATTACAATTTTGCCCTCACGCAGGAGGGTTCGAATGAATGCCCTAACTAATTAATTACCTAATTAATTAATTATTACAAGCCAAATGAAATAAATTAACTACACTAGGTAATTAACTAATTATTACAACAACAAATTTAACTAACTATTCTAACTAATTAAATAATTACAACACAAAACTAACTAGCTATTCTAACTAATTAATTACAAATACGCTATTTACAACACGCCACTATTACAACATCATTGTGACAGATCCCGGGAATCGAGGGATGGTTCATGCATGGATGGGGATTTCTACCCGATAATGCTCTCTGTTTTGCTACTTGCATGCCTCTATTGCACAATTAGAAAATTGCACTGTTTTTTCACCTCAGCTTCTACTCTGCTCTCCTAGAAAAAGGACATTGCATGGTTGAAAAAGTGACTAGCAACCTAGAAGTAATGGCCAATAGGCCACTAATAGTGGGTTGTCGTCCAGTAAAAGTGGCCTATCGACCATTGATGTTGGTTATTTTCTACAACAACAAAGGACAAACAGAGCATAAACTAGAGTATTTTTAGGGAATGTTTGTCCACCCTGCCTCTCCTTATCATCAAACAAGTCAATGGAGGGGTATGCTTGATTCGCAAGCCATCAATCGATGCAATTTCGTTACGTGATGACTCATGAATCAAGGGACACAATTCCAATAAATAGACAAGGAAAGACCCACAAAACCTCCTCCCTATCATGGATTGATCAAGGGAAGTGGTTGACCATGGAAACTTGAACCATTTCATCACTTAACAAGTATAAAATGACTCAAGTCTTCATGTGTTGAATTAATGTCTGATTGAACACTAAATTGCTTTATTATCTTGCATCACTTTTAGTCCCAATTTTATTACTTCATTCTAATTACCATTCATTCATTAGTTCATTTAAGTCCAATAATGAGTTTTAAGTCCTCTAATGGAAAAGAGCATCAAACAAAGAGTTATTTTGGACATGAGAGAGACACCATGCCGTTGGTAATGAACCGTTGGTAATGAACTCCCAAAGAGATTAAACCATTAAGCACGGTACTTCTATCTCAAGCTTAAATAAGCAATTAGTTTGAAACAACTTTCAAAACAAAGGAAAAGCCAAGAAATGATGGAGGTTGCAGAGGTGATTAGAGATGAATACAAGTATGGAAAGCAAGAAATAAACACTATCAACTCAAATAGGTTAGTCGTTAAGGCCTAAACCACCAAAACTATGAGGACCGTTACACTACAAGCCTACAATACAAAGCATGATTGGAACAAACACATAAAAAACAGTCCTAAAATAGGCTAACACAGTGCTGGAATTGAAGTCAAAAGAGTTAAAAGAGTATGCTACAACATGGAGCAAGTTAAGCTAGTAAGCAAGCACAAGGAAGAGAGGCTACCCCCCTCCATTTTTAGGACTTCAAAACATGATTTTAGCTTTTGAAAAACCTCAGAGATTCGGTAGTAAAAAGCTCAAAAAAAGATAATAGAAAGGTGGGAAACACAAGGGCAAAAGCTTAAGAAGTTAGGTGCAAAGAAGGGTGATCCACCCCTCCACTCTTAATGGCCTTAAACCACAAGCTTCAGCCTAGAAATTCAGTGTAGAAATAGTCCAAAAATGGTAGAAAAGATGGCAAATAAAGAAGGGAAACGAGTTAAGAATTATACCTCTTGAAGAGGAATACCCTTTTTGAGTTACAAACCAACAATTACACACCCTCAATAGCTAAATGCAAGCTCAAAAATGCCTCAGCACAAATATCACAAGGTTTGGTTTAGAGTGTATAGGCAAAGAGTGAAGAACTTGCAAAAGAGAGAAATATTTTTACTCCCAAATTTTTCTAACCTTTTAAAATGTGAAAGAGAGTCCTTTATATATAGAAAAACATGAGACCACCTCAGAAATATCTGTACAGACACGTATGGACTGGTGCATGCATCTGTGGAAACAGCTAGCACACCTAGCAAAAAGACCTGAAAAAACACACAAGTGACGGCTGGCCACATTAATGGCTGGCAGTCCACAGTGGGTCTGCAGGTCCCAAGATGTTTAAGCTTGAAAAACTACTGTTTTGGTCCAAAAACAAGGCAAGAGGTTCATAGGGTTTTGAGGCTCAAAACTGAGACATTCTACGGAGGACTTTGAGCATTTGACAAACATATACAAATTCTTCATTGGGTGTGCAATCGGTGGCACCCAACTCTTAAGGGCCATCAAAAATACGGTGTCTACACGGTGACAGACTATTTCACCAAATGGGTCAAAGCTGAGCCCCTCGCAACAATCAAAGAAAATGATGTAAAGAAGTTTGTCTAGCGGAACGTGATAACGCGATTTGGAGTCTCCAAGGCTTTGATCTCCGACAATGGCACCTAATTTGACAGAAAGTTGTTGAGAGGATTCTATGAGGAGCTAAAAATAGAATTCTACAACTCAACACCGACCTGTCCCCAATCGAATGGTCAAGCCGAGAAGTTAAATAAGACCATTCTAGATGGATTAAAGAAGAAGCTAGAAAAGGCCAAAGAAAAATGGACCGAAGAGCTTCCGAATGTCCTCTGGGCTTACCGAACAACACCGAGACGCTCTACTAGGGAGACGCCTTTCACTTTAGCGTATGGCATAGAGGCATTCATCCCACTAGAGATCAGCATGCCTAACATCCGAAGCAAAAAATTTGAACCAGACTTGAACACTGAAGCCATCGCCCTAGAGTTGGACCTCGCAGAAGAACGCCGAGAAAAGGCACTGATCCATGTCGCGACATACCAACAAGAACTGTCTAAGAAGTATAATAAAAAAGTTCACCCCAAACAATTCAAGGTTGGGGACTGGGTTCTAACGAAGGTAACGGGCAACACTCTAGTGCTGGGCGAAGAAAAGTTAGGGGCAAACTAGGAAGGGCCTTACAAGATAATCGGTCTAGAGGGTAAAGAGGCGTACAATGTAATTTTTGTGGAGAGCAGTCATACCCCACCACTCTTTAATGTAATTCTTTATGAAATGTGTATATAAAAGAAATGAATTCAAATTCTGTACTTAGAAATTTTGCCGTAATTTGTGTGGACTGCTGTGGACTAGGGGCAACAGTTTCCCGGCCAAGGTGATTTTACCCGGCCGAAAGAGTTGATGAATTGTTCAACTCAGGACTTTTAGTCGAAGAGATTTTGCTCGACCAAAAGTATTGGTGAATTGTTCAACTAAAAGCTTTTAGCCAAGAAGAATTTGCCCGGCTAAAAGAGTTGAATTGTTTAATTCACAGCTTCTAGCCGAAGTGATTTTGCCCGGCTAAAAGAGTTGATGAATTGTGCAACTTGAAACTTTTGGCCGAGGAGATTTTGCCCTGCTAAAAGAATTGATGAATTGTTCAACTCAAAGCTTTTTGCCGAGGTGATTTGCCTGGCTAAAAGAGTTGATGAATTATTCAGCCCCAAACTTTAGGCCAAGATGATCTTGCCCAGCTAAAAGAGTTGATGAATTGTCCAACTCCAAACTTAAGACCGAGATGATCTTACCCGGCCAAAAGGGTTGATAAATTGTTCAACTCCAAACTTTCAGCCGAGATGGTTTTGTCCAGCTAAAAAAGTTGATGAATTGTTCAACTCCAGCTCTCAGCCGAGATGGTTTTGCTCAGCCAGAAGAGTTCACGAATTGTTCAACTCAGGACTTTTGGCCGAGAAGATTTTGCTTGGCTAGAAGAGTTGATGAATTGCTCAACTTCATACTACACGATTACAAGAAGTGCACGGTTTTAAGAAGGAGACATACATTGTAAAATTATAATTGGCAAAAAAGTTGTACAAATTTTCATTAATTGCGAATTGGAGTACTACGGTGGGGCAAGCAGCCCGGCTACAGGAGTTAAAAACAAAAGACAGAAGAAACCAAGCTAAATCAGGGAGGAGAGATCAGCAAATTCAACTCCTGCTCCAACCCCAGTGCTCTCCAAATCAACCACCGCAGTCCTTTCATCACTGTCACGCTTCGGTTGGGTTGTCCCCTCTTGCTCGGCCTTTACCTCTGCCTCCTCCTCCTCTTATAAAACATTGAAGACGTCGTTAGCATAGGGCACCATGTAGGCCGGAACGAAGGCAGGGGGAGGAGATGCGAACACCTCGGTCTCAAATTCTTGGCCAAGTTTCTCACAAGTTGCCTTCCAACCGGACTTGAAGAAGATGTCCTTGGTAGCTTCAACTTGTTTTGTGTAGTTATCCTTAGCCTCTTCGAAACCGCGGTCTTCCACGTCGTCCACGGCTTTGTCTCTGGCCTTCTTCACTTCCTCGAGCTTAGCCTTCAAGGTATCTCTCTCTTGCTCGGCTCTACCGAGTTGACCTAGGAGCCTCGTGTTGTCGGCGTTTGCAATCTCGAGCGAAGCTGTAGCCTGGCTCAACTTAGCCGAGACGTTCTTCCCAGTAGCGTTCAGGTAAGTCACTTTTTGTCGCAGGTTAATAATGCGGTCCATGACGAGGTGTTGTTTTTGGATAACCTGCAAGATATCAGAAGTTAGCCCAAGCAAGCAACCAAACCGAGCAAATAGTTGGAAAAATTTTGAAGATCACTTACCATCGTCATTGATTTCATTGCGGACTTAAGCATCCGGGTGTCTGGCACTTGCTCAGTCCCAACCATGTCTTCTGGCAGAAGTAGGGACTTGGTTAGATCAAAAAGCTAGGAGATGCTCCTTGTCCCCCTTCACAGAAGCATTAGCCAAGATGAGTTTTCCCAAGGACTTTAACTTCTGCTGCCAGACAGGGGCTGGCTCAACCTCAGCTATCGTGTGCTCCCTGTTAAGCTCGGTCTTGAGCTCAACTGAGGGATCAGCTGAGTGGGCTCTCTTGCTTGCCCAATACCATTCAGCATTCTGAGCAACCATGGAAGCCAGGGCGATCACGGTCCCCATACCCTGGCCGGCAGTTGGTGCAGGAGGTGGGTTACTCGGCAGCTCGGTGGAAGTAGCGATGATGAGGTTCTTTATTTGGCTTCTCTTAGCCATCTCTTCTTCTTCGGTTAGGAAGATTAGGGAAATATCTGGTAATGTGGGGTCTGGCGAAGGAGAAGGCGCTCGTAGAAAATCTGTGACTTTGCTTTTGCGAGGAACTGAGTAGCGGTATCTTGGCACATAACCGAGAAGCTCGTGGTAATCCTGGTGCCAATATCTTTGTGTGGCCCTGATCACTTCTTTGTTCGAGCGAAGATAGTTGGCTTGTAACTCTTCAATAGCTGCAAAAGGAAGACAATTAGCTCGATATAAGGAAAATCAACAAAATTTACCAGTTAAAAAGCTCGGCTTACAAGAAGAACCAAAGTCCTTGCTAATGTACCAATCGGGCATGTCAGCTGTTTCGTAATTACCGGACACCCAAAAGAAATTGTTGTCATACATGTCTTTGTCCGACGTGCCGGTTATTAGACGTTCCCAGCCAGGCCTTATTTTTAGATAATAATTGAATCTGTCGGCCGTGTGACCGAGGGTGTACTGGCTTAAGATCTCGGCCAAGCCTAATTACAATCTTAACTAGTTATTTAGCTTAGCAACCCCATTGATTATTCTATAAGTGTTGGTAAAGATGCATGGGAGCCAGTCGATTTGCCTCAAGAATTCGCAGATTAAAGGTTACGCTGGAAAACGCAACCCCCCTCTACTATGGATAGCATGGTAAAGGGGCATTGATCCAACTTACCCCACAGAAGGATGTCTTCCTCACCGAGTTCCAAATCTACATCTGTTGGAATACCATACTTCTCGCGGAACACGGCCAAGCCACCCGACATGTTTACTAGGTAGTAATAGCGACCCATGAAGCGCGGTTCAAAATGCTCAGCAGAATATGTTTGCCAAGGATATTGGTTGCTCGGTCTTTAAGAGCCCTTATGTTAGTGTGCCTGGACCCCTAGGATTCTGCAGTTAAAAATCAAGTAAAAGTGATAGCACGGTCATGCAAACGAGCTCGATTTTAGTTTGGTCACTTTAGTCGCAATAGCACCTCAGTCTTGAAGGTTAAGCTTAGTAGCTCGGTCGCTTGAGCAGGCTAGATATTAGCCCGGTCGCACGACCCAACACATCTAGTAGCTCGGTTTTCTCCCTAAGTTCTACGAACAAGAAACTAGCTCTATTCGATCATGATTTTGGATCAAACAAAGGTTTGTAGCCCGGCCAGGCCTAGACCTTTATCTGTTCATCACAGGAGATGATGAACAGTGTGGGAAAATTGGGGGCACGAGAGGTTTTCAACACCAAAAATGTGACAAAACACTAGCCTAATCCAGTTTGTGGTGGTGTTTGGTTATTATCGTCGTATTCTAAGTACGGATGTAGAGGCTTAAGTCCAAGAACACACAAAGGACATGAAGAACAAACGAAGAACAATAGGAAAAGTGAAAACTTACAAGTTAGGGCACGAACCGAAGTTCCAATTAGAGAAATGCTTCCCAATGGCGATGACGAGGCCAAATCCACCAGGAAAATGCTTCGGTCTAGGCAAAAAATGCAGAGAGCTGGGATTGGATATGCTGTAGCTCTGGATCGTCTATGGAGAGGATGATGAACAGTGAAAGTGAAGGGTTTGTGGAAATGGAGGGTTATATATACGGGATAGGAGAAGGCACCAAAGTTTGTATTTGGAGAGTCGGTGTGGAACAGTTGGATTAGCAGTACAGGGCCAATGAGAGAATGACACGTGTCTATGATAAGATCGGTGTCCGTAATGAAAAGACAGACTGGGAATCCGAATCGCCAACCGGTCAAGTCATGTTGTCGAGCATGGGGATTAGCACGGTAGAAGATTGAGAACCAATACAGAATGGTGGATGACCAAGCATAGAAACAAGCTCGGCCTGTTAGTGTAATCTCGGTCATGCTAGCGCGGACGAAATTAAGGGGCAATTGAGAAAGAGATTTAAGATCTGAAATGGGCCGAGCTTATTTGAGTCTTGGTCAGGGATTTTACTCGGACAAAATGAGCTCGCGTGCTATGCCGAAGTCTGAGCACGGTCACGTGTTGGACGTGTGTTGGACCAGAGTCACAGCACGGTCAAGTTGGCGATAAGTTGAAACACTAGCTCGGTTTAAGGATGTGCATTTCCAAAGGAAGAAGTTCGTCCTCAAAAGGCCGAATTCGGCCGAGCAGGAGCTCGTCGTGGATTATGGAGCTCGATTGAGCTCACAAATAGGTTTGTTCGATGGGACCGAGCAAGCAATGTGACCCTGAAGGAGGATTGTTGTACCGCGCTAGGTATAGCTTGGTGGGATGTGCTACGTGGCATAATTAGTTTGCTGGAAGGAGATCCCGCCGTCCATACGTGTAAATGCCGTTAGATAGTATTGACATTCGGTGTTTGGCAGTATTTGCTCTTACATGTGAAAGAACGTAAGAGGGGAACATATCCACGCGTCAAGAGGAGGACAAACAGAGGGGAGCGCACATGAACTATATAAACAGTGCTGCATATCCATGCACAAGGCTGGAACATCTGGTTATCAGAGTTACCTACCCCTTTGTCTCTCTTTCTCTTCTTCTCTCTCTAAGTGTGCTAACTTGACCATCGGAGGGTTTTTCTAACAGCACACTGCCGGGTAACTCACCATCTTTCTGTTCTCAAGTTAAACGATGTTACTCGAAGCTTGGACACGAGGAGTATGGAGAGCGTCGAATATTTCCTCCCCGTACAGTTACGTATCATATCTCACATTTGGAATGTTCCTAAATTAAGAGTGCAGGTTAATAAAAACATATTGCATCTCATATTTTAAAAAAAATATTATTATTATTATTACTTTTTTATTTTAAAAAAAAAAATTGAATATTATGCAATTGGGTAAGTAAGGGTTGACGGTTGAAACAAAAGGGGATGTGATAGGGTGGGGCATGTTTAAAATTCATTTGAACTCAATGTTTGAGTAAAATTTTTACACTCATTTTCGAATTAATTATATTAATATATCAAAAAAATTATTAATTTGTTAGTATATAAATTTATTAATAATACAAGCATTATTCATATTTTGTTCATAATATTCTTTTTTATATATTTTTTATTTTCAAGGTCGAGTTTGACTCATTTATTGACTTAAATAAAGTTCAAATTTCTCAAATACTTGACAATTTGAGCTTGTGCTAGAATTTTTAAGCTCAATAATTTTTTTAACAAAGCAAGTTCGAAAACACTAGAGCTCAACTCATCTCATTTGCAACCCAAACTTGATATTATCAAATAGTGAGAGTTTAAATACGAGTCATGCTAACAATCATCCAATGAAAATTCATTTAAACTTATAAAATATGAACAAAATATAATTTCAATACAAATTTCACATGTATTTATGTATATATTTTTTAAATGTTTTTTACTATTAACTACCATCAATTAGGCAGCCATTAGCACATTCTCCAATATGATATCAATTTTGGGCTACTATTTGAGATTCAATCACTTTAGTAGTACTATCATTTCTCCATTCTGAGTTTTTACTTAAGGAGATGAATCACGCGTTTCTTGTTTTAATCGCCGAGAAGGAGATTCCACAGACATTGAATGATTTTAGACCAATTAGTCTTTGCAATGCTATTTATAAGATCATCTCTAAAGTCCTAGTGAATAGGTTGATTTTTTTTTTTTAAAATATGTTGATTCATCCTTCACAAAATGCATTTGTTGTGGGTCGCCTCATATCTGATAATGTCCTGATCGCCCATGAATTCATGGGATTCATTAGGAAGAAATGGCGTAGGAAAAAGTCTTTTTTTGCTCTTAAAATAGATATGAATAAAGCTTATGATGGGCGGGGTGGGATTTTCTTTGTCAAATTCTAGAAGTTTTAAGCTTTAGTCTGCATTGGATTAGGTTGATTTATCAATGTATATCCACAGTTTCATTTTCGATGGTGATGAATTCCCAAACGTTTGAATGGTTTCAACCGAGGTGTGGTTTGAGACAAGGGCACCCTTTATCTCCATATCTTTTTATTCTGGTCACTCTAGCCATATTGTAGCTTGTTTTTCGTGCTCCTTTCGGATACGATTGGCCCTATAGTTCGGACTCCTGTGGTTCTGAATCTAATTTCACAAGTGCAATGTGAAATAGATAAACACAAATGAGTCCAAATTCGGCAAATCTTTTGAAAAATTAATTTGAATAAAAAATGCCAAAAATAGACTGCTTTGCTAGATTACAGAGTCGCCACCTAAATATTTTGAAAAATTTAGGAAACCCGAGACTCGTGCCAAAAGCCACTCATCTGTCATCACCAAAGTGTCTCGGTTCGGGAACTTAGGTATGAGAGGGGAACATCATAAACTGAGCACCCCATTCACCCGATCAAAGATCGGCCTCTACTAATCATGATGTGAATCTTATTTACATTATACGCTCTTGTTTCAATTATTAGGCTAACATTACTATGTGTTGCACATAAGTATAAACTAATTTGCAAAAGTTGGAACACTTTGATTTCATATTTGTTTTGAACATTATTTTGAATATGTACCACTTGAAAAAGTGATCTCATATGTACATTCATCAAATTATCCTAATTTGAGCAATTAGCCTTCATCCATAGGCATTCAAGAGTTATATCACTTAAACACTTACCCTCATGGAATATGCTCGACTTGGAAACAATCATACACATGCGATATGCTAAAGTAATGAAATGCTTACCTAGTACTCCAAGGCAAACCAAAAAGGAATAAAAGAGTTAGAAAAAATGCATGATCCTAACTAATGCAATATGACTAAGCAACCCATACAATTACGCAATTAATAGGCTCGGCTACTAACATGGCATGTAAATCAATTTGGTAGCATGCAGCCTATACACGTTTTCAAAGAAATAATCAATAACAATACTTATTAGAATGATGAACCGAACTGTTATGCATGGAAGACAAGTGGATGCGAATCATGAAAAATGATAAGGAAACATGATGCTCTATGCTACCATCATAAGCAGAGAAATAAAAAGGAGAAAAAAATGGGGGTTGGAAGACACACACACTTATTACATATTTGTCGTCATGTAAGAGGGTCCAAATGTCCAAGTGTCCGAATTAAACTACTTATTACAAATCCGAATAACAAATAAGAAATAAACTAGTTATCTAATTTATTATAACAAGGATAGTAATGAACAATAAACTAGCTATCTAAGTTAACTAGCTATAACAATTACAAATAAATAATAATAATAATTACAACCATATTAACTACAACAATAATAATTAATTACAACAATAATGGGAAGATCAATTTACAACATTGATATAAAAAAACATACACAAGGATCACATACACGTGACGATTTTTAGAAGCAGCTCTGTCTACCTCTCTGGGAATCTGCCCTCTTCTACCTTCAACCACTACTCTCTATTTCTGCAAAAACACTTTGCTTACCAAACATTGGAGCCCAGCCAGCCCCCAATGTGGCTCGGCTAGGTCCAAACAAGGCCGGCCATGCCCTAATTTCATGCAAAACTTGTTTTTCTGCTCTGAGGTGAAAACAGTGCAGACAAAGCAACTTAAGCCCTGTTTGTCCACTTTGCTCTTCTCTGTCATGTGAAATTTCAAGAGAAGAGCGGATTTGGTTGTAAAATCATCAACAAGCACATGTTGATGCCTTGATGATTTCGAACACAATTTGGACAAAAATTTAATGAATGCAATGAATATGACCACCCCTCTCTCTCATCATGGAAACTCAAAGAGGGAGACAGACACGCCTCAAGTTTCATCAACATATCATGAATCAATAAGTAACAATTCTCGAAGTGATAGACTTGGCATAACGTCCGGCCAAATCCAACCAATTCTAAACATTTTCTTTACGTCGGTTCCATTGGTTTTAAGCCAAGTTTATTAGTGTTTTCCATTACTCAATCAATTTGTCCGATAATGAGAGTTAAGTCCACTAAACGAGAAGACATGTCAAATGAGAAATGATTCATAGCATGAAAGAGGGACTACGCCTTGGCAATGAACCTCTATAGAGATTAAGCCATTGAGCCTAGATCTCTTTCTCATGCCTTGAATAACAACTAATCGTTTGAAATAGCTCTCAAAAAAAAAAAAAAAAAACGATGGAGGGTGCAAAAATGATTATGCAAGATTGATTATTTAACATGAGATAAAGAAGGCTATCAATTCAAATGACTTGGTTTCTAAAGCCTAAACAACCGAAGCCATGAGGACATATAATATAACAAGCAAAGTATTCAAAGCATAAACTAATTAAATGAAATAAAACAAGCTTAAACAACCCCTAAAGCACAAAAAAAAAAAGTAGCTAAAAGTGTCTTAAGGAGCACAAAAAGATAGGTAAAAGCAAGAAGACACCAAACTAGTAAACAAGAACAAGGAGAGGTGGCTAAGCCTTCCACTTTTAAGACTTCAAACTATGTTTTTTAGCCCCTTTTTAAACTCTGAAAAAATAGTTTAAGAGTCAAAGAAAATAGTGTAAAAACAAGGGTGTGAGCTATGAAGTAAGTTACAAGAAAGGGTGTTAATCCTTTCTACCTTTGGTAGCTATTCAAACCCAAGTTTCAACACTTGAAAAGGATCCAAAACAACACAAGAACACAAGAAATAGATAGAGATAAATTGCAATGAAAGCAAAAACAAAGGTGACAAGCTTATACCTCTTGAAGAGAACAAGCTTTGTTTGTAAATCAAACTCAATCCTGGCACTCTCAAGGTTGAATTATGATTCTCAAGTTTTAACCAAGGCTCCAAGGTTTAGGTTTGAGGGTGTGTATGGTGTATGAATATAGCTCAAGAATAGTAAGCTTTCTCAAAGATGGCTTGGCAAGGAAGAAGGAGCTCTCAAGTGAGTGTATAGGCTCTTTGGAAATTTTTCAACCCTCAAAACAAAGATATGACCTCGTATTTATAGAATTTGAGCAAAATATGTTGAAATATCTTCAAAAATAGACAATTGGCGGGCTCCCGCCTAGAACAGTGTTTCTCGCCAACAAGGCACAGTTGGCCCCAAATAGCCACGACCAGCCCCCAATGAGGCACAGCCAGGCCCCAATGTGCTCTCATGTTCCTCTGCTTCAAGCTCAATATAGGGTGGCACAATGTTCAAAAAGGTACCTCTGAGGTAAGAATAGTGTAAATAAGAAGGTATTGGGATCATTTCAAAGCTTGACCTTGGATTTCTTCATTGAGAATTCGAATCATACACAATATGACTTTCATCATCAAGTGCACAGGACAAAGCGCCCAAGTCTTACGGTCAGTCAAAAATGGGGTGTCTACACATATCATTAGGCTTAAATGCTATGGTGTCCCAAGGGGTTTGTAAAGGATTGTCTATTTGTCAAAATGCACCTTCTACTTTACATCTTATGTTTGCGAATGACTATTTATGTTTCTTAGAACTTTAGACTGCAACGGTTTGGTGCTTAAAATAGTTTCTTGATGCATTTTGTCATCAATCATGTTTGCGAATTAATTTGCATAAATCAGAGATTGTTGTTAGTCCCAATATGAATTCTAGCCAAAAAAGATTTCTTAGTGAGTGTCTTGGAATTAAACTTGTTGAAAAACCTAGTATGTATTTGGGAATGGCCTTGAAGACAAATGCATGTAAGGGTAATTTGTTTCAACATATTTTGGGTAGATTTTCTGCCAAACATTTAGGGTGGAAATGTAAATTACTTTCTTTTGCAGAACAGTGTATGCTTGTGAAACATTCTATTCTTTCAATTCCGCCTTATTATTATCTGTTTTCAAAGCACCAATGTATTTTATCCGCCAAATTCAGAATATTGCAACAAATAGTGAACGAGGAATACAATGGTTGAGATGGAAACAATTATGTCTACCTCAGGTTGTAGGTGGTCTTAGGTTAAAAGATCCGGGGTTGATAAATCAAGCTTTGCTGGCTAAAGTGGCTTGGCGAATTTTGCAAAATCCGCAATCCCTTATATGTAGATTGTTTTTGGCTAAGTATTGTTCAAAAAGGGCCTTTCTCGAAACTAAACCTAAGTCTGGTTACTCATTGTAGACTCGTCTTTTTCCGTGCCCCCACCTTTCGAAAAGGGTTTGAAAAGAAAGGCCTCACAGTTCGGACTCTACATGTGGTTCTGAATATAGTCTCACAAGTGCAATGTGAAACTAATAATCACCAAAGAGTCCAATCCGGCAAATCATTTTGGAAAACTGATTTTAAATCAAATAATGCCAAAATTGGACCGCTTTAGCAGATTACAAAGTCGCTACCTAAATATTTTATTTTTGAGAAATTTAGGAAACCCTTACTCATGCCAAAGGCCACATATTCGTCATCACCAAAGTTGCCTCAGCTCGAGAACTTGGGTACGAGAGGGCAAGGTCATGAAATGAGCACCGTCGCTCGCTCGATCAAAAGATCGACCTCTACTAATCATGATATGTTGATTTATAAACCTCATGTATTCTTATTCCAGTTATTAGCTAACTTTACTATGTGACGCACACAAGCAAGTATAGACTACATCACAAGAATTGGAACATTTCAAGCATAAAACTCACCAAGTACTCCAAGCCAAAACAAAAACTAGTTAGAAGAATGCATGATTCCTAACTATGTTAAATGACTAATGCAACACATGCAACATGAAATTAAATAGGCTCGGCTACCTAATCATGGTATTTGCAACACTTTGATAGCATGCTTTGAAACACGTATTCAAAGAAGTATTGAAATTGACAATGCAGTTTGAATGATGCGCCGAGCCTCGGTGCATGCAATGCAAATGAATGGATGCAAACATGCAAGCATAAGGTATGCTAATCAAAACGTGTCCCTAATCTAACCATCGAAAGCGGATAAATAAAAGGGAGAAAGACATAAGGTTGGAAGACATGCACACACGCACGCACATTTATTACAACATTATGCCCTCATGAAGGATGGTCCAAATGAATAAGCTAACTAGCTACGCTAATTATTACAAAACGAAACTAATTAACTATTCTAAGCTAATTAATTACAACGAATCAAAATTGAATAACTAGTTACACTAACTAATTAAGTGCAACACTTGAATTGAATAATTAGCTACGCTAACTAATTAAAGCAATTAAATGGCCTCAAGGGCGAGGGAGGCATGCATGCTTGGTTGGTCTTCTCCCAAAAATCCACCGCCTTGCTATCGAACGCCTCGGTTTGCACTCACTTGAACACCAACAGTGTTGCCAACTTCCAAAACATCTCTGCTCCAACTCAAGAACACACTTGTGCAAAATTTCATTTCTGGCCGGTCGGCTACCAATGGTGGCTGTCGGCAACCATTGGTGGCCGGTCAGCCATACTGGTGGCCGATCGGCCACCCCTTCCCTGAATTTCTCTTTTATGCTGCAACAGAGAGAAAACAGAGGCAAAGTAGTGTATTCTCAAGGAGTGTATATACTGCTACTCTCCTTGTCATCACACAAGTTCAAAGGAGTGTAGCTCTTGACTTTCAAACCATCAACCAAGCATTTTCATGCATGATGGCCAAGGAACCAAGCTTGAACAAGCTTAATGAATTCACAAACAAGACCAAAACAACCACCACCCTATCATGCATGATCAAGGGTGATGGTGACCAAGAAAAGTGGCACGTTTCATCACTTTGAGTATGAAACGTCCCATTTTTCTCGTGTTTGAATTAACGTCCAATTCAAACACATGCAATGCAACATGAAAGATGTTTATCTTGCCTCTTTTACTTGTCATGTTTTATTTACTCATTTTAGATTACCAATCCATTCTTTAATTGATTAGTCCAAACGGTGAGTGTCCTCTAATGGAAAGAGGGCTTAAACCACAAGTACCTTGAGCATGAAAGAGGCCTCATGCTGTTGGTAATAAACTCCCAAAGGAATTAAACCATTAGGCATGAGGGTCTCAATTCCACACTCAAGCCAACAAGGGGTTCAAATCCTCTTTCAAAACAAATGAAAGAGTAAAGAATAGAAGGAGGTTGCAGAGATTTCAGTGCTGAAATGAAAACAACTCATGCAAATCATGTTTGAAAGCCTAAAACATTAAGCTAGTGAAAGAAATTGCACTACAACCACACAATACAAGCCTCAACTGAATTGACCAGCCCAAAACAGAGCCAAAACAGGTCAAAACAGTGGCTAAAACATACTAAGATTAAGGTACAAAATGCTAGAAAAACATGCTCACGTGTAAAACTATCTAGGCTTGCAAACAAGACACAAGGAGTGGAGGCTACCCCCTCTAATTTTGGACTTCAAAACATGCTTTCCACCACTGAAATAACTCTAAATTTTAGTGGTTTAAAGGGCCAAAAAGTTTGATGTGAATATGCTAAAAGATGGCACAAAAGCTCACACAATAAAGCAACAAGAATGGTGGAATACCCCTTTACACAAAATGACCTCAAACCATCATGTGAAGGCTAAAAAATCAGAGTTTTTTGTAGTTGAAAACCAGGCCAAAAACAGTATAAAAAGATGGCAAAACAAGTAGTCAAAACAAAGCCTACAAGATAAGTCTTATACCTCTTGAAGCACAGCATTAAACAGCCACAATTTCAGGCTCAAACCTCCTTCCAAAAGCTCAAACTAGGCTCCAAGGGACCTCAGCTCCAAGGTAGTCAAGTTTGGTTAAGAGTTAGTGTGCAAAAGTGTAGAGAAAACTAATTACAAAGCACAAAACAAGAAGAGAGAGAGAGAGAGAGAATTTTGATCCAAAATGTCTAACCCTCCAAAATGGGGGAGGACACCCCTTATATATAGAAAATCAAGATTAAAGCTTGTATTCATCCCTTCATACACGTGTATGGATATGCACTTCACTGAACAACAGCTGGCACAATTAGCAAACAAATATCTGAAAAATGAGAAAAATAGCCGCCGACCATCACCAGTGGCCGACCGGCCACCACTGATGACCGGCAGGCACAAGCCATGGCCGATGGACTGTGGGGATGGCCGACAAGCCACCCTTTCCTCCTGACTTGAAACAACAAGCTCTTGATCCTCAACCAAGCATAAAACAGACAAGTTTAGAGGCTCAAAGGCAAGGCGCTCGGCCGAGAATTTTAAGCACTCCAAACGAACACGAGCATGCAAAATCATCGAGTGTTCAAACGATGATGTTCAAGTCTTGAAGACGGTCCAAAATAGGGTGTCTACAGTTGCCCCTCTTTAACAGAACTCGGAAGTCATGAAATGACAGGAGTGAATGTCAAAGCCCAGAGACGACTCATTTTTGACAAGGCCGAAGACTTGGACAAACAAGCAAGCAAAACAAAGAACAGTTGCGCCCACAAGCTACCTACGTATCCCTTTATAAGGAATCAAACTAGCGTAGTTCTGGGGCAAGATGCAAATGATATGCACGATGCAGAACATAACTTATGATCATGCAATGAGGCTGTAATGAAACATCTAGATGCAAATGTTATGCAAAGAAATGCTACAGCAAACTCATACATTAGTAAGTAAACATGAACCAAACCACATTTCATGCAGAAAGGCTGTAAAAAAAATATGCAATCTTAACTACGCCTCACGCAGGAAAGGCAAAGAACAACACAACCCTTGGGCGCACCCGAGGCGTGAAACAAGATCCCAATGCGTAACACACACGAGGATAGAAAAGGTGTGAACTCAGGGACACGCCCTAATATTTCGAACCAAAGGGAACAGTGATAAATATTGAACGTCCAAATATTATATAACCAAAACAAAGAGCAGTATAAGCATCGGAACTCGTTCGAATGCTTTTAACCAAAGCGTCCTAACACGTCGCACGCAAGAGGAGAAGAGGATGGTGTAAACACCAGGCATACCCAAATGTTTCTGACTAAAAACATCCTAGCTCATCACACGTGATAGGAGAAAGGGAGTGGTGTAAACACCGGAGGGTGGTATAAACATCAGAGCATGTCCCAATGTTTCTAACCAAAACAAGGTGGTATAAGCATCGAAACACATTCCAAACACTTTTAACCAGGGGGTGGTATAAACATCAGGAACACGACCCAATGTTTCTAACCAACAGGGTGGTATAAGCATCGGAACATGTTCCAAACGCTTCTAACCGGGAGGTGGTATAAACATCGGGAACACGTCCCAATGTTTCAAACCAAAACAGGGCTGCGGTGTGAACACCGGGCGTACCCGAGTGTTTCTAACCAACAAAGGAGTGGTGTAAACACTGGGCGTACCCGAATGTTTCTAACCAACAAGGATGTGGTGTAAACACCAGGCGTACCCGGATGTTTCTAACCAAAACAAGGTGTTCAAAGGACAGGAATGATCTTACCTGGAGTTCCTCTAAATGTCATCTGGTTGCCCCAGCTTTGAATGAACCGTACATACAATATCGTGCCTGCACAAGAAAGAAACTCAACAAGCATAACATATTAAGGGTGCATGTTCTATGCACAATTGCAATGATGTTAAGGCATGTTCTGTGCAAATGTATTTGGAAGCATGTTCTATGCACGATTAACAGCATGTTCTATATACCAAATGCATGTTCCATGCGAATGTGAGAACCGTATATTCTATGCAAGTGTGAGAAGTACATATTCTATGCAAATGTGGCAAATGCATGTTCTATGCGAAATAACAACAATGCATAAGATTAGTGAATGCATGTTCCATGCGCGAGCAACAAATGCATGTTCCATGCTCGACTAACAAATGCATGTGCTATGCTCGACTAACAAATGCATGTGCTATACAAGTCGAATAACTATGACACACCATTAGAGACATGTTTTATGCACAACATGCAAGAAACAAAACAAAAACATATTCTATGTAACACTGAAATGCATATTCATGCAATAGTACAAAATTCATGTTCAATGTACATATACGACGAAAATACTCTACTGCAACATGTTCAAAAAGTAACTCTCCAATCTTGCGATATACGAAAGGATACGAAAAGGATACTGTTTATCCAAAAAGAGGCAAACAAGGATCACCAAGAACACAGTTCAAGTCTCTGTGAAGAGAACCCAAGCTCAACAATAACTTTTCCTTGCACCTCTCAGGAAACAGGGACCAAATCAATGGGAAAACTCCAAAATAGGAACATTGGGGACTGGAAGACCACCAGGGAGGGGTGCCAGCCACCCGTTGGCCACTCCTAGGCACCATCAGCCACAAGAGGAAGCTATCGGCCACTAGAGGTGGCCGGTCGGCCACAAATGGTGGCTGTCAGCCACTGATGGCAGATTCGGGACAAAATGGGGAATTCACCTTAGGTCTTTATATTTACACCCTCACACCTCATTTCCACACAACCCTAAGCCTGAAAATCATCCTCCTCCCTCTCTAGACCTTCATTCTCCTTAGATCTGAGCAATACACGCATTTTCCAACGCCCCATAAACACTTCTTCGCCAAACCCTCGTAGTTTATCCTATTTTAAACCGATTAAAAGTTGATTCTGAGGTTTCCTTCTTGATTTTCACTATACGGGGTTTGTTTTCCCCAAGTTTCTCTTGGATTTGGTGCCCCTTCCCGGACTCCATCATTTTCTTATATTTTCTCCTTCCGAGAGTTGACTTTTGTTGATTTTTGGCATTCCTCGCCCATTTTCCACATTTTCGACCACTTTCTCATCTTCCCTCAAGATGGCGGATGACATCCCACACAACGGAGCTTCTCCAGTGATGGAGGTGGATCCGGAGTTTGAGCCACTGCCACTCAGCACTTGACCTTTTGACTCGGCAATGTATCATTCCGAGATACACGTGCTACCGCCTAATAACATTCGTCAGTTCAGGGGGTTTGCACGAGGCGCACCGGAGGACCTTTTACTGCGTGAACAGGAGTCACATTTATCTCACGGCGCCTCCGAGGTATACACTGTATTCTTGTATTTTCTCAATGTATCTCGCATTGCTTGCCCAATCCCACTTTTGCACTGTATTACTTACATTACATTTTATCTGATTGTCTTAATCATAGGGGGATTCACGCGCCATCAGAGGATACGGGACCACCTCTACGAGGGAGTAGTACATGGAGCTTCCTGACGACGTTCGCCACATCATTGACGAGGCCGGCTTTGGCTCATTCTACATGGGGCTCTCACGCCTCATAGCGAGCCGGCCTTTATTGGGCGCCTTAGTAGAGAGGTGGTGGGATACCACTGATTCTTTTCACTTCTCTACCACATGGGAGATGACGATGACTCCCTTCGACTTCTCTATGCTCACTGGCATAGAGGTGGGGGGTCATCCGATTCCTTATCATACTGATATGGGCGAGTGGGAGGCCGCTCAGATTTACCTGCTGGGGATTTGCCCACCTATCTCCCGATCAGGGATCGTTCGATACTCCTGGTTCGCAGACCACTACAGAGGGACAGCACCAGCGACCCGAGAGTGCTCGAGGTTTCCTGATGTTCCTGTTTGGCACTATCTTGTTCGCCGACCAGGTGAACACCGTCGGGCTATACCTCATGAGTGCCCTGATGGATCTATCCCGTGTCCGACTCTACGATTAGGGCGGCGCTAGCTTGGACACCTTATACGAGTACATGGGCTCGACCTCCAGCCGGAGCGGACATTTGATAGGAGGCCACTGGAAGGCCTAGGAGGTACGCTTTACCTTTCTGTTTTGCATTTCCTGTTATGATTTTTGCTTAACATTCCATGTACACCGCACACACTGTATACTATACACACACAATCTTCTTTCTGCCTTGCATACATTGTACACTGCACACACTGCACATTGCATTTTCTGGGCATGGCACACATATTCTGCTTTCTGCATTACTTGTACTTATCTGTTGTATACCCACTGTTGCCTTTTCGCTTTCTGCAGTTATGGATGTACGCCTACTTTTCGGGACTTGCCCTAGAGCCAGAGGTAGAGATGCCATCTGTCGTGCTATACTCTCACTGGTATGACGAGAGATGCCAGCGGAGGTCCCGGGAGTCCTTTCCTTTCTTCCGTCGATACTTCGATACCATGACCACGGCTGAGGTAACTCAAGCTTCTCTTTTTATTTTCATTTTCCTTTAATTCTGACTCATATGCAATATCTGATAATAGCTAACAATCTGCATATTCTCTATTTACAGATCACTTGGCAGCCCTAGGTGACGATGCCTGAGGGAGTCAGGGATCAGTTCGCTGGTGCCCGAGAGGCTTCCTGTTTTCGACTTCTGCTCGAGGGCCCGGTTTGTCAGGCGTGGTTCTTAAGGGAGCGATTCTTACACCAGACCATCAGTTTGCCTGAGCAGGTAGTTCTGATGCCACCTCCAACATACATGAGAGCCACAGAGAAATACACTATGCAGGAGATGATTGATTTCACTAGAGGCTAGGACGCCGACTTCTTCCGAGTCGAGGGTGATTACACAGCCTTTATTCAGACATACCTCATGCCACCTCTGACTGGTGCCCATGGAGATGAGAGAGAGAGGGCTCCGGCTATGGGAGAGAGAGGCAGAGGTGCCGGGGCGACCAGGGCCTAGGGCAGAAGAGGTTCTAGGGCGAGGCAGAGGACTGGGTGGCCAGAGTTGCCTACCACACTCACCTACTGGCAACATATCGAGGAGGCTTACCAGACCTCCATTGAGCCCGCACCAGCTGAGCATGAGCTTGTCGGAGTTCGAGGCCCGACTCCAGTATGTACCATACTTTACATTTTGTATATTTACTTCATTTCAGTCATACTTTATAGAACACTAATCCTCCCAACGCACTTGCAGGCACCCATAGAGTACACCGGGCAGGCCCTTGAGCTGGTGGCTTCCCTGACGAAGATGGTGCAAAGGAGCATGAATTTGCTCCTCCTTTACAAGATTCTAGTATACATCAGCATTTCAAACATAATCTGTTCCACACTGCACTGTTCTGACACACTGTACTCAAACACTGCACTCAAACACTGCATGCAAATGCTACACTCAGACACTGCATTTTGACACTACATTCAAATATTGCATTCTGACATTGCATTTGATACTGCATTCTGACATTGCATTTGATTCTACATTCTGACATTGCATTTGATACTGCACCACGACTGATGTATTTGACAAACTATCCTTTTCAGATCCCAGCCACATCAGACATTCCAGCGGAGCTGCAGTAGGACCATCAGTACCTCCTCCGTCAGTAGGGAGAGAGAGAGAGACGGGAGGCTCCGGCTCGCAGCTAAGGCAGAGCTAGGGGCATCCATGACGAGAGTGGCCCTTCAAAGCCCGTTCCAGATGATGATGATGATAAGACGAGTGAGGATGAGAAGGCAACGAGTCCACAGTCAGAGTCATCTGAGGACGGAGAGGGCGACGCCAGCTCAAATTCTGAGGGCAGAGATGATGCTGAGGCCGATTCGGCAGCTAGCTCAAACACGGGGGCCTTTGACAGCGGCGCTGATGGTGATAGCTCTGAGTACATACCCAGGAAGAGGACAAAGAAGGCCTCTCGATCCTGAGGTGGATGGCACCAATTTAGATGTTCTTTGCTTAGTTTCTTTTTTCTCTTTTTCTTTTAGCTAGTAGTGTTAGCACATTGTACAGTTTTAGTTTCTTAAAAACTTGCACTCTTTTGTAAAAAGAAACCATGATTGGAATGAAAAATCAACCTTTTAATGAAACATGTGTTGTGTTTTACATTCTAAGCATCGCATTGCACCATTTTACACTAAAAAAGGACTTGATGGAATTTAAACATCATACATTGTATTGGCAACTTCTTAATCAAGTAAGGAACCGACCAACACATAACAGACAGAGTAAAACAACTCAATGAACAACTAATGCAACAACTCGATAAACAATACAACAACTTGACAAGCAATATAACTCGATAAACAAAGCGAAACAACATAAAAAAAAATGACTCAACAAAACTCTTAAAACAAGGCGGCAAAGTGCACCAAGAGTAGAACAAAACACAGGTTCTCAGCACTCCCGACACATAGGAAGGCCATAGGGCTTATGTCGGCTATAGGCAGAGTTTGTCGGCCACCAAAAGTGGCTATTGGCCACTAGCACTAGCCGGTCGGCTACAAAAGTGGCCGGTCGGCCACTAGTGCAAGGAACCTCCAGATTGCTGCCACCTGTTTTCCACTCAGCACCTTATCTTTTATAAAAGTTGGGACTTCGTAGTTTCTTTATTCCAGCTCTGTTTTTGCCCCAAATAGAGCCATTCTTCACCGAAAAATCCTCGACTTGGATTGCAACTTTGGATGGCTTGGAAAAAGTGAACTTCTGAGGTTTCGAGATAAATGCACTATTCCCGTTGAGTCGTACCCCACTATGTTTTCCGTTCCTTCATGCCGCGGCTAGATGTTGGAACCCAGTTACACATGTGTTTAATTTTGGAGGTCAAGAGACATGCCCTACAATTGAAGAATTCCAACTTTTGATGGAATCCCGACGTGACGAGAAAATCCGGCCTCAGTCTCGTTTTGGCCACATCCAAGCTTTAGGACGGATGTGTGGGCTCACTTTACACGATGCTCGATCCTTGGTTCACAATGGAGAACTAGACATTCCCAGTCTCATTTATCGATTTTCTGACCCCAGCGACTGTCTTTGGCAAAGTTTTCGGCAACATGTCCTCTGTTTGTGTATGTTGGCTCATTTTCTGCTTGCCCCCAGCTTCGGAGGGTCTAGCGTTTGTTTGATCGAAGTAGCCTAAGGCTTGAAAGAGGGCAAGAGCTGCATTGGCTTGGCATTGGCCAAGACTTTGATGGGCTTAGACGCCTTCCATAGGCGGGAGACAACTAAATTCGCAGGGAGTCCACTACTCTTACAGGTACTGTTTCCCATCCTGTCTCACATGTGTTTCTCACATCACTCGGCTCTTAGGCTCTGTTTCTCTCTTCAAATCCTTTCTCACTTTTCTCTCCACATACATCTCTCCTTTAATCTCTCTTATTTTTCATCCCTCCCCAGATATGGCTCATGCACAGGTTAAAAGTAGTGGACTCTTGCCCCGCATATTTGGCGCACGTCTATTTCTTTCGCCAACGGCTAGTTGATTTCCCAAATGAGGGGTGGTGGTGTCATTGGTTATGCAACAGGTCTGTGTAGACGTCCCTGAACGCCCCGGGAGGAACGAGTCCCGTTCTGTTCATTTGGGGTTCACTACAGTTCGGACTCTCAAATTGTCACGGTTCTAAATCTGAACCAAAGAGTCCAAATCCGGCAAATCGTTTTGAGAAAACAGATTTTGAAAAAAGTGTCAAACATGGACTACTTTTCCAGATATAGAGTCGCCACCTAAATGTTTTATTTTGGGGAAATTTAGGAAACCCTGACTCGTTTGCCTAAGGCCACGTGTCCGTCATCACCAAAGTTGTCTCGGCTCGGGAACTTGGGTACGATTGGGGAAGGTCACTTCGTGAGCACCCCCGCTCGCCCGATCAAAGATCGGCCTCTACTAACCATGATATCTAGTTTTGAAAACTTTATGCGTTCTTATTCCGGTTATTAGCCTAGATTTACTATGTGATGCGCACGGCATACAAGTATAGACTGGGTCGCCTGAATTGGAACAAAACATTTCATGTTTGTTTATTTGAAAATGGTTTGATGGTGCTACCCGCAAGTAGGCTAAGACGTGGATTTGCCACCCTCAGGTGGGCTTAGAAAACATGATTTTGCCACTATCTAGTGGGCTTAAAACACACATTTGATGAATTGTTCCAATTTAAATAACCCAACCTTCACCCACAGGCATTCAAGCAGTTATATCACATAAGCATATAGCCTCATGGTAAGCATGCTATTCATGGCAGTCACTCACACACATGCAAGGATGCTAAAGCATAAAACTTACCGAGTACTCCAAGCCAAAACAGAAGCTTATTAGAAATCCATGCATGATCCTAATTATACAGAAATACCTAATGCAACACATGCAAAAATGCAACTATAGCAGGCTCGGCTATTCTAAACATGGCATATGAAATGCTACAGCTAACATGTATTCAACTTGAAATTGAAAATACAATGCAGTTAGTATGATGCGCCGAGCCCGATGCATGCAAAACAGATGAATGAATGCAAACATGCTATCATACTGTATGTTAATTGAAACATGCCCTAATCTAACCATCATAAGCGGGTAAATAAAAGGGAGAAAGACGTGGGGTTGGAAGACATACATCACACACACGCACACTTATTACAACATTGCCCTCGCGCAGAGGGTCCGAATAAAATAATATACAATCCCAAATAAATAGTACAGTCCAAATAAATAATACAGTCCAAATATGTACAGAATCCAAATTAAATAACAAATTTAACTAGGAAAGCGGTAAACTAGCATGCAAGCTAGGGACTGCCTCGACTCTGTTCCGATGATGGATGATGCATGCTCGGGTTGCTTGGCACGGAAATCCACTGCGATGCCCCAATTAGCCTCTGTTTGCGATTGATGCCGGAATGCTATGCAAGGCCTTTGAAAGGCTACTGATTCTTGATTTGCTACAACAGAGAGCAGGAAAAGGGCATGGCAATATATTTTCACAAATGTATGTATGCCTCGATCCTCGTGCCACCAATCACGCATCTCGATGCATGATGGCCGAGGAGTCGAATTGTGCAACTCAATATAGAATGAATGCAAATGAAAACACAACAAGACCTAACTCCATCATGGGCAATCCAGAGTGTCGGTGACAGGGAATTGAGACACGTTTCGTCACTCGAAGTACGAAACGTCCCTCGTTTCCCGTGCTCGGGCTAACTCCTATCCCAAGCACAATGCAGTATGCATGATATGCATGCAACTAATATACAACCTAGCGTGCACAATGCTATGAAATGGCATACACGATGCACGAGGTAACATGGCATACACAATGCGCTAACATACAACCTAGCATACACAATGCTATGAAATGAAATGGCATACACAATGCGCAATGGACTTACACCAACATGAGTGGACCTCAGCCACACTCACATAAGAGGCCATGAGATGAAAAATGAGATACTCGAAATGCGTGCACACATGCACGCAAACCGAGGACCGAACCTAAGGTACGAATGCCACTCTACCAAAGCATGGCAAGGCATGGAACATGGTATGCAAACATGCAAATTTCAGCGCTAAAATATGACACAAAACAGCCCCGAATCATGGAAACATGGCACCCGATGCATGAAATGAATCCCGAAACATGAAATTAGGTACATGGAATGACCTATGGCTATGCAAAGCATGCATTATTTGAACATGAAGTGTGAAGAAAGAATCAAGACAGTCCCAAAACAAGCATGTTTACAGTTTTAAGCAAGGCCAAACAATGGACACAAATAGGACTAAGCTAGCATGCAAAAATGGCCCCGTAAGAGAGGTAATGAAGCAAGTAGCAGCTGCTGGCCCTAAATGGCCAAGAGCCCTTCAACAAAGTTGAAGAGGGGCTCAAAATGAAGCACTTTACAGTTTAAAACAAGCCACGAAAACAAACACATGTATGGCTAAACTATTGTGCAAGAAATGGGCCAAAAGGGAGATCAAAGAAGCAAGTGATGGTTGCTGGCCTCAAACAGAGGAGGGCCCTTCAACAAAGTTGAAGAGGGGCCCAAAATATGGTATTTTACAGTTAGTGAATAAACCCAAAACAGTGCACATGCAAGCCTAAGATACTATGCAAAATAAGGCCTAAAAAGAGGTTTAAACACAAAGAGCAAAAAGGGAACCTCAAACAGCAAAGGTCCCTTGATTAAACATGAAGAGGGGTCAAAATGAGGCTATTTACAGTTCGGACCAGAGCCCAAAAATATAAGCACAAGGGGCTAACAAAACATGCAAAAATAAGGCCAAAAGAGGGGATAAAGAGGCAAATTCCAAAAGGAAGCCTCAAAAAGTGAAGAGCCCTTCAACAATGTTGAAGAAGGGCTCAAAATAAGCCACTTTGCAGTTTATAACCAAGCTCAAAACAATTTAAAAATGAGCCTAAAATACTATGCAAGAAAGAGGCATACAAGAGAGGTAAAGAAGCAAGTGGTAGCTAGAGACCTTAAACATGGAAGGACCCTTAATCAATCATGAAAAATACATAAAAACATGACTATTTTCAGTTAGGGTCGGAGCCCAAAAATGGAAGCAAGTATGGCTAAGAAAGCATGCAAAAGAAGCTCAAAAATAGGGAAAGTATTGCTCACCCTTGTAGACCAAACTTCAACAGCCTCTTGGCGTGAGAAAATGTGCTCCTTGCCTCTGAAAAACAGCTCCAAGTGGTTGGAAAGGATGATGGATTGGTTGGCTTGGAGATGGAGTAGAAATGGTGTAGGGTTTGGAAGATTTTGAGGGTTGGAGTATAGGAGAAGGAGGATCAATGCAAGAGGCTTAGGGCAAATTTTTGTAACCCTCAGATGGGAGCTGGAGCTGCTGTTATATAGGCAAAAGAAGGGGAGAAAAGGGGGGGAAAATGGGGGGGGAAATGGATTTCAAATTTCCCCCCAAAAGTTGGCCCTCCGAATACACAATCTGGGGGAAAACAAAATACATATTTGTAATGTACCAGTGGAGGGGATCATAGCCGGCTTGTTATTGGAGTTGCAGGTGGCCGGCCGGCCCTTCCTATGGCCGGCCGACCAAGGGTCAAAAAGGGTCAAGAGGTATTAGTGGCCGGCCACCCCAGATTGGTGGCCTCCCATGTGTGCACAACACAACCATGTGGTCAAAAACTGGAGAAAGTAAACCAGGAGAGAGAAAAGCCCACTTTTTGGAGGGGTTCAAACGGGTCAAACACAATTACTAGCCGTCCATGTGATATTGATGGCCTCCCAGGTGTGTACAACACAAATATGTGGTTTGGAGCAAGAAAAAGTGGCCTTAGGGTGGTCAACATTGGCTTTCGAGTGAGGAAAAAGAGGCGACGGAGGGCGATGGAGGAATAAAACAGGTTGTCAGAACAATTACTGGCCTCCCACCCTTCTACGACCTTCCTAACAATGAAACAGAGGTTCCTTCCAAAAATGAACTCAAACCGATGCAAAATGGAGGTTCGCGGGCCAAAACGCGCAGCCCGAGGCCCTAAAAACTGACTGTTAGGCACCGAAAGTGGTGTTCGACCACGAAGTTGGTCTCTCGAGCCACAGTGTCCCTCAAAAGGGAGCAAATAAGATGTATGCCAAAAACCAGAGCAAACGGAGGTGGTTAAGCGGTCCCGAACCAAGGCACACGGCCAACGGCTCCGAAAAATCGAAAACCGGACTCCAAACGGGCAAAATGGCCTACGACCACGAAACGTAGCCTACGGCCACTGAGAGATGATCTACAAGACCTCTCCCTCCCTTCGGGAAGAGAAAATAGAGAAAACAGAGCCTGGTTCGCAAACCGAGACAAAGCACAAAAGAGTCCGGAAGTCCGGAGGCAAGGCTCACGGCCGAGACTCCGCGACCTCTGAACGAGCACAATATGCAACATCACCGAGCGCTCAATCGGTGACGTCTGAGTCTTAAGGTCGGTAAAAAATGGGGTGTCTACAGTCTGCTGTCGACATTACTTGGCGTTACCCCTAGTTTGATCTGCCCGAGATGAGCTACAGCATGTCTCGACAACCTGGCATTCAATTGATTGGCTTGACACACTATGTCTTCTACTTTCCATTCAGATTCGGGGGTCAGTTCGGACATGATCAGACTTGCCCAGAAAAGAGGGTAGAGTACCCAGCTTCATTTCCGATTCGAGATTCACAACTAGCTCGATATCCTACTGCTTGGAGGACAAGAGAACTTCTGGCTCCCGCTTCCAATTTTAGTTGCGCCCTTTCTGGCGAATGCATAGCTTGGCTTGAAGATAAGGCACAAACCGGGCTTACTTTAGCATCTGAAGCTTCCACAAGCTCTGGGAGGGGACGCAGGAACACCTGACTCACTTGTGGCCCAAGTTTATTGCTTTGATCTAACTCTCAAGTTTTCCTTTTGAATGTAATAAAAAGCAACTTTGATTTGTACCAAGAGGTAGAGAACTCTGTATTGAAATCAATGAAATTGAAGGTTGTGGGCACTGAAAGGTTTCTTTTTGGTCCAAAAATGGTCTAAGTTGTAAAAAGATTAATTTGAATGAAATCAACTTTTATTAAAACTTTTCAAAACCATTTTCGATAAGGATCGTAACTGGACACACCCGAAATCTATCTTTGAGATGTACAACCCAGAATCCAGCAAAAGAAAAGTTGCCCCTTGTCTGGATAGCACTGCATTGCACTGCACTGTAACCAGCTCTCATAGTGAAGACCACAACTGAACTCTTGGATACAAAAAAGACAAAGATGACCAAAACAATCTCATGGACATAGTTGATTTGGGAGTGTTTATGACTGGACTTCAGAATGAAGTTGCTTACGTATCCCAAAGATGGGAATCAAGCCTTACGTAGTTCGGTCCGGGTTCACTCGGGTATTAACACTCTCCTTTTGCGCTCTAACTTTTTCCAAGGCCGCCCTTTCTAGGTTTTCAACCTTGCGAGCTCAGTTTTTCTTATTTCAATTTTTTATGCTCTAACTTTTACCTAGGTTGCCCTTTCGGATTTTCATCCTAACGAGCTACTCAAGGATAGTATTTTTTCAACTTGTCCATGTTGATTGGTTGGGAGAATTTGAGGCCATCTAAGTCCATAAGAATGACAGCTTCACCCGACCAAATAGATTTGATGATGTAAAGACCATTCCAATTGGGTCTGAACCTGCCCCTAGGGTCATGGATGGGAGCTCAGTTGTCTTTGAGCACCAAATCCCCTTCTTTTAAATTCCTGGACTTAACTTTCTTGTTGAAAGCCCTGGCAATTCTGCGTTGATAACCTTGGACATGGTACAGTACTTTCAGCCTCCTTTCGTCGAACATCATTAGTTCCTCGAACCTGCTCTGCTGCCAATCCGCTTCTGCTATCTGGCACTCAGCTATAACCCGCAGTGATGAAACTTCAACTTCAACTTCAACTTCAACTTCAATCGGCAGAATAGCTTTCATCCTATAAACCAAAGAATACGGAGTTGCCCCAGTAGATGTTCAGATTGATGTCCTGTAGCCCCAGAGAGCAAATGGCAACTTGTTTGGCCAATCCCTGTAGGTTTCCACCATCTTCTGTAGAATGTACTTGATGTTCTTGTTGGCAACCTCAACAGCTCCGTTGGTTTGTGGCCGATATGTGAATGACTTATGAAAAGCTACGCTATATTTCTCCAACAAGTCGATCACCTCTTTCTTGAAGTGGGAACCATTGTCTGAGATGATCTCATCCGGGACCCCATAACGACAGATGATGTTATTCCTGATGAACTTGGCTACGTGCGACGCTTTCAGCACCACATAGGATTGGACCTCGACCCACTTTGTAAAATAGTCTATTGCCGCCAAGGTATACTCATGCCCATTCAAGCCTTTCAGAGTAACTGCCCCAATAGCATCAATTCCCCAGACTGAAAATGGCCATAGTGAAGTCATGTTATATAGCTTCGAGGGCGAGATGTTCATGCGATTTGCATGAATCTGACATTTGTGGCATCGCCGAACAAAACTGATACAATTCTCCTCCATGGTTGACCAGTAATAACCCTGCCTAAGAATCTTCCGAGCTAGCATCCCTCCGCTCATGTGCGATCCGCATTCTCCTCCATGGATAGCCTCCATTAAGTGCTTTTACTCTTCTACATTAACACACAGCTTGTGCATTCCCAGATGGCCTCGTTTGTACAATTTACCCCCGTAGATGATAAACTGAGCAGCCATTCGTCGTATTACCTTTTTATCTTTGGCATTTGCCCCTAACGGATAAGCTTCCTTTTCCAAGAAGTTCCAGATGTCATGATATCAGGGGTTCTGATCCTGTACTTCATCTATTGCGACGATCAGCTCATAGGCCGGCACATACCTCTGTTCAATAATGATCGAACACATCCAGACTCCCAAAGAGATGTCTATCATGGAAGCTAGAGTTGATGAAGCGTCAACGAACCTATTGTTCTCTCTTAACAGATGCGTGAAGGTTAACCTCTCAAACCTAGGAATCAGAACGTCCAGGGTTTGGTGATAGATTTTTATCTTTCCTTCTTCAACCTTCTAATCTCCTTTTGCTAAAGACACAACCAGGTTTGAGTCCCCAATGACGTCCAACTGTTTTGCCCCCAGTTCCAGGGCGGCTTCCAAGCCAGCAATGCATGTCTCGTATTCTGCTTCGTTGTTTGATACCTTGAACCGGAGTTTAAAAGCTAAAGGTATGTGGGAATTGTCGGGTGCTATTAGCAACACCCCTATCTCATAACCGTATTGATTAGACGCTCCGTCAAAGTACATGGTCCAAATCTCTTCCTCGACCTGCAGAATGGCCTCATCTGGGAACAAATACTCTATTGCGTCATCCCCCTCCACTGGGTGATCGGCTAGGAACTCTGCTATGGCTCTCCCCTTAATAGACTTGCGAGCATATACTTCAAATTAAATTCAGAGAGAAGAAGCAACCAACAGGCTAGCCTACCTGTAAGTGCTGGTTTCTCGAAAAGATATTTGATGGGATCTAATCTCAAAACCAGAATTACGGAGTGAGCTAACAAGTAGTGCCTCAACCTCCTGGTAGCCCATACCAAGGCCAAGCAAACCTTCTCCAGCGGGGTGTAACGGGTCTCATATTCCAACATCTTCTTGCTCAAGTAATAGATGGCTTTCTCCACTCTATCCTCAGATTCCTGCACAAGCATGCAGCCTATTGTTGTGTCGGTTACTGACAAATACAAAATCAACGGCTTCCCCAGCTCCGGCGATGATAACACAGGTGGGTTCTGAAGGTACTGTTTGATTTGCTCAATAGCAACCTGGCATCGGTCATCCCATTGAAATTTCTTTCCTTTCTTCAAGAGACCAAATAGTGGTTCATAGGTCAAGGTTAATTTTGCAATAAACCGTCTTATGAATTGCACTTTACCTAGAAAGCCGCGTACCTCTTTTTCAGTCCTTGGTGATGGCATTTCTAGGATAGCCTTAATTTTGAAAGGATCAACCTCAATGTCCCTCTACGTGATCAAGAACCCCAGTATTTTCCCTACTGTGACACCAAAAGTGCATTTCTGTGGATTTAGCCTCAACCGATATTCTCTTATCCGTTGGAAAAATTTCTTCAAGGCGATGTAGTGGCCCTCTCTTTCCTTGGACTTAACAATCATGTCGTCCACATACACCTCAACCTCTTTATGGATCATATCATGCAAGATCGTGGTTGCAGCCCGTTGATAAGTAACTCCAGCATTTTTCAGACCAAACGGCATCACCCCATAGCAGTAGGTTCCCAACGGCGTGGTGAAGGCAGTCTTCTCCCTATCCTCGGGTGCCATCAAGATCTGGTTGTACCCAAAAAATCCATCCATAAAGGAGAGCAACTCATGGCTTGCGGTGAAGTCCACCAATTCGTCGATGTGCAATAGAGGAAAATCGTCCTCCAGACTGGCTTTGTTCAGATATCTAAAATCCACACACACCCGAATTCTGCCATCTTTTTTTGGCACCAGAACAATGTTGGCCAACCAAGTAGGATACTCAACTACTAGCAAAAATCCTGCGTCTATCTGCTTGGTGACCTCTTCCTTGATTTTCAAAGCCCAATCCGGGCATATTCTCCGAAGCTTCTACTTGACGGGTCGAGCCTCAGGGTCAAGAGAGATTCGGTGCTATACAATCTCAGGATCAATTCTAGGCATGTCTTCATAGGACCATGCAAAAACATCTTTGAAATCTTTTAATAAAGCTACTAAGCACTCGCGTTCCTCTGAAGACAACGTGGACCCGATCTTGACTAGACACGGATCCTTCTCAGTACCCACATTAATTGAAATGATTTCATCAACCAGGGGTTGTACAAACCTCTCCTCCTCTCGATCAATCAAATGTTTCAAAACCAGAGGAATTTCTTCCTTGTCATTTCTAATAAAATTTTGAAAGTCATGATCAATGCAATATACAAGTGGCACAAAAAAGTACTTAGAAACAGCAATGGTACCATTCTCATTAAAAGCTTCTAGCTCGTCCAATTCCTCGGTTACAACTGACTCAAAAGAAAAGGAAAAAGACGACCTGGACAAAACAACGGCATCCGAGTTATCAACCTCAGGAATACCGGACTCTGACTTAGAAGAACTGGAATCTGATTCCGACTCCACCAACTCTGTGGAATCAGATTCCGGTTCAGTAACTGATTCAGAATTGCTGGACAAAAAGCCCTCATCGAACTGCCAAACGAGGGAGGGTGCGATAGATGCATCCACAATACCACCGGAAAGGTCCACAGCTGATTGATCTCCAATTATAGATACGGTGAAGTCATCCCCTAAGCTCTCTGGTTTGATCTGAGGATCCGAAAGGAGACAAGGCAGCGTTGCTCCTATCTCAAGTTCACTGCCATTGGACTCATCCTCTATACTCTGTTCAGCCTCAGCTGGTAGGTCAGTCTGTTCTTCTACAACTTCATCCCCTTGCAACTGTAGGTCAAAGAAATCTCAAAGCCAGGCAAACGTCGCTTCTTAGAGTTCAACCATGGCTCAGGAAAGCCGCAAAATAGGAAATCTTCCTCTTCCTAGACAAAGCGGCCGTTCAGGGTTCCTTGAATGGGTCTATGCACCAACTCATAATGCTTCCCACTTCGCTTTACCTTGGCTCTTCCTGCCATTTCCTTTCCCTTTCTTACCCAGTCTTCTTTGGTAGGCATGTAACCTAAACCAAACGTATGAGGGTTATGTGGCACTTCGGCCAATGTAGCAATGCTCTTCTAGCTGCTCCTTCCCAATCCCATTCCGAGTACATGCTGTAGCTTATTCATGAGGTAGACTGATTGAGCACTGACGTACAACCCTTCATCAATAGCCAGGATATCTTGTACCACCCAGGCCTCACCCAAGGTGAACCCAGACATGAAAACATCCACATCACCGTGTACAATTTCTAGTACCAGTGTAGTGACATCCGACAGAGGATGCATAGAAGAATTTCCAAAAATAATAGCTACCCCCTTCCCATGGGGGTACTTCAACATCTAATGCAGAGTGGAAGAGACAATTTTCACTTGGTGCAGCCACGGTCATCCAAGGAGTAAGTTAAAAGTGGTCGGAACATCCAGGACGTAAAACTTGATGTCTTGTTGCGCCTGGCCAACCTGCGTTCTGATCCGGGCTGTCCCTATCATTTCTCGACTTGTATTGTCAAAAGCCGAATTACCTGGGTCGTTGGTACAAAGTCTGCTGGCTTCAAGCCAATAGCATAGGCTGTGCGCGACGAACACACATTAATTACAGACCCGGTATCAACCAAGATGACTGGTATCCACTTCTCTTTACATTCAACGGAGATGTATAGTGGCTTGCTGTGCTCAGAGCCCTCAAGCGGCAATTCCTTATCTGTGAAAGTCAGAGTAGGCGAAACGCCTCCTGGGAAGACCAGTCCTACTAACTGCTCGGAGGTTGTGTCGATAGAGAGCTTAGCCTTATCCATTGCTGATAGAACGACTTGTCTGTGCACTTGTGAAGCCATGAGCAATCCCCAAATGGATATGTCTGCTTGAATCTTCTTCAACTGCTTCAGTACAGCTTCTTCTTCTAGCAGTTTCTCCTTTTACTTTTCTGTTTCCTTATCTTTTCCTGATGCTTCTGGTTGGTCCAGGTGTGGGGGCTTAAAGTACCGCCTGCTCCTGGTCATGTGATCCACTTCTTCGGAATACCAGGTATCATCTGGCAAATTCTGTCCCCAATCTTCATCCGTGTGAACAAGATGCAAATCATCATCTTCCCACCACATTCCTCCGAAAATCGACAAGCAACTGTTCAGTTCCGTTGTAAATATTCCCACATCCGCATCACAGTCAATCCCCGCAGGACCTTTGGCTTTTCTAGCCTTCTGATCACTCTCAATTCTTTTATGCTCGAACCACCTTAGCGCGGCCTCCTGTTCTGTATTGGCTGTACTAACGCTTCTCAATTCTTGAGCAAAATTCTTAGTACCGGTGCTCTTTGGCAACTTTCTCTTGTTGTCGACCGTTTCGGCCGTTGCAACAGTTCATGTTTCCAGCTGTTCCTGCTTTGGTTGAGGCGCCTCATCAACATCCGGTTCATCACTGAGCCATCCCGTATTGTCCGTTGATCCGTTCATATCAAACCAGCCAATCTGTACACTCCCTAGATCTTGTTTATCGAAGAACTGTAGATTACGGATGTCCTCGAGCTCGACTAAGTCATCTAGTCCCTGGCTTGGTCCGTCCTCCTGGACTATATTAACCTCCATTCCCGTCGGCAATTCCACTCTTGGTCTGGCCTGACTAGTTGGCACAATGTAGCGGCACGGGTTGTATTCCTCTTCAACTAAGCTTATGGAGCCCCTAGGCATGCCTTCTTCTACCATAGCCACCACCATAAGTTCAGGTTGGGATATGGACACGCTCATCATGTTCAAGTCTGTGCTTTCCAGGATGAACAGCGCTGGCTTAGGTAGGTGGGAGGAGGTGATGTATATACTGGGGTCGTATGGGATGGCCAGTGTTTGGATAAGGTTCATTTCCCTGGGTGAAAGGGTTTGGTTATGTGGTGGGGGAGGATTTGTAGTGGCGTTAGGCTTTTGGGAGGCGCTATCACTTTGTTGTCAATGAGATCCTAAATCTCATGATGTAATCTAAAGCATAGGTCGGTGTCATGGCCATGCTGTTGGTGGAAGGCACAGTATATGGCCGGGTTGTGTGCAGGAGGGAGGGGATTAGGCAATGGGCGCGGCTCTAGGGGCTTCAGATGCCCTTTTTTTATCAAGACCCTCAAGGCCGCAGATAGAGACATGTAGAGTGGAGTGAAAACCCTCTAGCCTCGGGGTTGGTGCTTTGCAGGTTGTAAGCTGGTTTCAGATGTACCGGCGAAGGGGGTGACTATTTTCGGTGTGGTGGTGACCATACCAACATCAAAGGTCCTTGCCGCATTACTACTCGTAGCCACATTGGAACCACATGTAAAAGCCCTCTTGGGCTGCTCTTTCTCATGATCTATCAGACCCTGTTTCATTACATCCTCTATCTGCACCCCTATTTCGTGGAGGTCAGCAAATGTAGGCAGAGGTAAGACTATTATCTTCTGTAGTTGCCTTGGTTGCAGATTACGGACAACCATTCTTATCTGGTCCTTTTCAGCTGGCCGGGTGGTCATCATTAAGGCCTTGGCCCTCCACCGAGTAACAAAATCATAGAAGCCCTCCTTCGGCTCTTGACAAGTTGCTTTGAGATCACGAGTTGTGACCTCGATTTGAGTGTTATAGGAATGTTGGGCAATAAAGGCCTCAGCCATCTCTTCTCAACTCCTCTTCACAGAATCTCCAGCTTAGCATACCAAATGGCCACAATACCCGATAGGGTTCGGCCGAAGAGGGATAACTTCTGCAGTCTAGATAGGCCCATCGGCCGTAGAATATCTGAAAATAGCCGTAAGTGGACCATGGGATCACCCGAGCCATCAAAGCAATCTCTATGTGGCATTTTAAACCTATCTGGCAAGGTCATCGCTACATCGGTATAGCCATCCTCTATATCTGGGATCGAATTGACACCCTGAGCTCGTTTGAAAAGCTTCTCAAGCTTGCTCACTCTTAGTGCAGTAGGGTCGACCTCAAACTCAAATGGTGCCTCCGTTGGGTAAACCGGTGCTTTAGAAGTCTAGGGTGGAATCGGATCTACTGGGATGTCCGTATTTTCCTGGACATTGGCTGTAGGAGCAGAAGCTCTAGGTACTGGAATGTTTGCAGGAGGTGGATGGGATGCAGAAGTTGTTGCTTGTTGCGGCTATTGTTGCTGTAGCCTAGCAATCAACTCAGCCTGCTGGGCTGCAATTTTCGCATGGCGGGTAGCATCTAACTACATATTCTCGATAGTCTGTTGAAGTTGGCGCATCATATCCTCCATGTTAACTGAGGGGTGCTGATTTATCAAAACTGGTGTTGTGACAACCCTCACCTTTGATTAGCATTAAATTGTGATTAAGCATGATAAGTAATTGATTAAGATGAAATCCTAAATTGATTGCATGAGTGTGTTGTTTTAATTGTATTTCTATCTGTGTGTTACAGAACGATCTGTTCATGTTTTGATTTCAAATTGTGAATTGAAAGCCTTATCGGCAACCGATTCAGAAATTGACTTGATCCATATGCTAATTAGGAATTATAGAATTTTATGGTAGGTTTAATTAAAATTCGATTTGGAATGGTTAAATTAGAATAAATAATATTAAATTATATTAGCTTGAGTTTATTACACAATTGCCATTAATGGGCCTTTACAAGGCCATTTGTTTGATTTTTTTTTTTTTTTTTTTTTTGTTGACACCATCTTCCATCCTCAAGACCCAAACCGTGAAAGAAAGGGAGAATAGGGGAAAATTGAATTCAACAAGAGTTTTTGCTTGAATTTAGAAGAATTGAAGGAAATTTGGAAGACTTGTCTACATTGTTCAAAGATTTGGCTTAGGTGAAGTTTGATTGAGAAGCCTAGGTAAGAGCTCAAACTATTAATCTTGTTATTGAGCCATCTAGAACTTGTATATATATGAAATAGGTGAATTCATGGGTTAATTGAGCTAGAATTTAAGGAAGTCAAGTGAATTCATGCATGTATGTCCATATCATGGAATTTTGAAGTTGTTTTCATGAAATTCTTACATGCATGCCCATATTATGGTTGTACTCTAGAATTTATCATGTTTTTTAGTTCAATCTTGCATTTGATCATGCTTTGGAGTTTTGGAGTTCATGAGAACTCATGCATGTAATGTTCTTGTAATGTTCATAAGTTTTAATTGAAGTTTGGTTCAATTGGCATACTTTGGGGCCATGATTTTATGAAATAGTCTTTAAATCATGTAATATTATGAGTTTCTAAGTTTTTTCTAGAAAATTAGCCCAAAAGGATGAGTTTTGAAATGTTTGATCCATGGTTTGAGCTTTGGGAGCAAATCTAGAAAACCCAGAATTCGGCTTCCACTCTCGAGCGAAGGGTTCCACGTTCGAGCGACTACCTTTGTTTTCAGACTTTTGCTCGAGCAACGGGATGCTAGCCGAGTGTAAATTGCAAGCTCTCAGGTTTTTGCGTGTGCAGACGCACGCTCGAGTAACAAGACCTACACTCGAGCAAAGAACTGTGTCTCACGCTTGAGCGAGCATCGAGCGGAGAATTTCAACAACCAGTACTTTTCACACTTTTACAAATCGCTCGAGCGAGGGAGTCTATGCTCGAGCGACCTCTCTCATTCGGTAAGCTCGCTCGAGCAGAGAAAGCCACGCTCGAGCGAGACCCCTGTTTTCAGCAAGTTTTGAAAAATGTTGTTAAGTACATTTTTGCATCCTCATTCCATCCTAGGCATTCCTAAGCCATATTTAAGGCATCATAATGAGGATAATGTTATAGAACCACACCAAGTCAAGTTAGGAGCTAAGTTATTAATCCCGAGTGTGTAATTTAGTGTGTGTTCGTTCTGCAACTATGTAGGGTTGGCACCCGAGGACGCTGATTAGCCTGCCTATGGCCCAGTAATCTGCGAGTAACAATATTGTAAAACTATGTTCAATTATAATTATTTTCTAAACGATTAACTGTACTATTTTCTAAAATGACATTGTTTACCGAATGAATGTTTGTCCTATTTTATGAACTGTACTCGTGGCATCTATTGCAACTTACTGTTACTGTTACTGTTACTGTTACTGCTACTGCTACTATTATAGAGATCTCTGTTAGTTCCAATGTTTGGAACCAATACTGTTTACTGTTTCGATGGCCATCAACTGACTGTTCAGTCTATTAAGACCTACTGTGCTGTTCTGCTATTGGATGTACCACATATGACTGCTATAGTTTCTAAACGATTGTTATGACATGAACTATGAGTCACTGATTGAATAACTGATCTACAGATGCAATTGACTATTTTAATTACTAAAAGGACATTCATTCTTAACTCCTTTACGCATTTGTTATTCACTGGGCTTTAGCTCACAGTTTATATATGTATGTAGGTGGCCATGCACCGGACCAAAGCTAGAAGCGTCGAGTTAACTCATGTTTTGTCCAGCCAACTGTTGTGCCTCACTTTCAGGTTCCGAGTCTGCTCGAGCCAAGGCTGTTTTTGGGGTGTTTCAGATTCACCCTTTTGTCTCTATTATGTATCAAATGTTTAAGACTTGGTTGTACAGTTACTGTGTAGGGATTGGATCCCTAACCTGCATATTATGTGTATTTTTTACGTAGATATATGTGGTTATGAATGTGGATTAGTCCATGAAAGCTTTTTCTCATTCAGGTTTTCACAGCTCATTGGACACCTTGTTATTACTGTTTGGCTTCCGCCAGCCCCTTTTATATTGTATTACTGTTAATACTATCATTCAGGCCTTCGGTAATCACGAATTACTGGCCGGTTACGATGCTAAACCCTTAAGGGCTGGTTTGGGTCGTGACAGGTGTGTACTCTCTTTCTGAAGTTGAAGCAGATAACTGGGTTTGACTGAGCACAGGTGAAGTAGTCACTGCTGTATTGGTGACTGCTGAACCAGTGAGCTATGTTTAACTCTTATTCGTCTGGTAACCGAGGGTAGCGAAGCAAACACTGGTTGTCCTCCAATAAGATCCTCAGATCGGTAAATCCGCCTTACTTGAGTTCAGAGTGCTCGGGGGATAACTGCCTCGTCTGACGTAATTGTGAAACACTACCTTGCAAAAAGAAAAATAAAGCAAAAAAACAAAAATCAGAAAACGCACAGCACCTCGATTTAGACAGAGACAACACACAGTTAAAATCATAAGTTGGACAACTGTACTCAGACACTGATTTCTGCTCCAAATTTTCTACCTCAAAACTGAAACCCTAAAACTGATACCCAGACTTGCAACTAATACATACGAATGCAGAGTTTCACTCTAAAAGCATGTATTAAGCAAGCGAGAGCCAAAACACCTCTATAATGGGGTAGGGTTGCCCTATCCTAATCTCGTCAGGAGCTAGGGGTTCACTACGCAAACAAACAGTTTCATACAATCCTGCATTCGGGTGAGCAACCTGTCCTAGTTTTGGGACAGTCTCTATGGCTTCCGATATGCAACTAGGCCAATTGGTCAAAAAGGATAACTCAGCAAGACTACCTAATATACCTCTTACACCTAACACCGAGAAGTGAAAGAATGATCAAACGGTATAGTGGTAGTCCAGATCCAAGGCTTGTGTTCCCATCGTGGCAGAGCCCGCAACCGATCAGCCTTATGGCAGGCTTTTCCAAGCATGCCTCTGGCAAACCGCTCAGGAATAGCAGATGGCAAACATTATGACTTAAGCGCACCGATGCAAATGCAAATGCAAATGCAAAGAAATACATGAGTGTAGATAAAATAACATATCATGAGTTCGAGTCAAGTTCTCTAAATCCCCAGCAGAGTCGCCAGAAATTGTGAACTCGCCTTTTTCTGCACCCCCGCCTTTCGGAAAGGGTTTGAAAAGAAAGGCCTCACAGTTCAGACTTTACCTGCGGTTCTGAATCTAGTCTCACAAGTGCAATGTGAAACGGATAATCACCAAAGAGTCCAATCCGAAAAATCATTTTGAAAAATTGATTTTAAATCAAATAATGCCAAAATTGGACTGATTTGCCAGATTACAGAGTCGCTACCTAAATATTTTATTTTTGAAAAATTTAGGAAACCCTGACTTGTGCAAAATGCCACGTGTCCGTCATTACCAAAGTTGTCTCGGCTCAGAAACTTGGGTAGAAGAGGGAAAGGTATAGACACCCCATTTTTGACCATCCTCAAGACTTGGTTGTGCTTGCAGGTACATCTAACCACAAGTTCGATTGCTCATCGAGTGCTCGACTTTCGCAGCGGAACGTCACAAGTTTGAGCCTTCCAAACCCTGTATCCTTTCTGCCCCATTCTTGGACCATGTGTTGGCCCTTCTACCTTGATCCTCATAGTGCATTGTTGGCCCCTTTTTAGCCCTGTCGGCCTTGCTTTTTCCCCTGCCTGCTACTGATGATGCCTGTCAGCCATCAATGAAGCACTGTCGGCCACCTCTGATGGCCGGCAAAACACTTGTCTCAACAGGTTTCACGCCAGATCTTTTGAGCCAGCTGGTTTTCACTCATCTCGCCTCCATACACGTGTATAGAGGGATGAAGCTCTTACCAAGCTTGTTTAACAAGCTTTGCTTTGCCCTCTTCTATATGAGGAGAGGCCCTTCCTCTCTATCAAAGGTTCAGCCATTTTTAGAGAAGTTGTATCTCTCTCTATATATATTTCTCATTCTCTCTCTATATATTGCATAGAATAGTGCTCTAAAGTCCATTTTTCTTGCACTTTTGCACTACAACACATAGAGGTACACCATCATCTTTGAGCTAAGGTTCTTGGGAGTGTTACTTGAGCTCTAAAACTTGGTTTTTAGCCTCAGAGCTTGTTGTTTTCGAAGTTGAACTTCAAGGGTGAGTATATTCCCCTTTTTAGCATTTATTTGTACCTCACTTTGGCCATCCTTGCATATTGTTTTAGGCCTTACTTTCAACTGAAAAAAGTTTTTTTTTTTTACATTCTTTAGACCTTTGTTTAAGGTCATTTTTTCGTTGGAGGTGGTTTACCCCCTCTTAGGCCTTGTTAGGCCTTGTTTTAAGCCATCCCTTTTAGGCTCTTGTTGAAGCCTTTGCATGACCTTTCTACCACTGAAATCCAGAGGATTTTTAGTGGTGGGAAGGTAGTTTTGGTGTCCTAAATAGGAGAGGGTCATCCCCTCTCCTTTGTGTCTTGTTTACTTGCTTTGAATGCCTCATGTGTGAGCACCTTTGGTAAGTTTATGTTGGCCATATCTTTGCTTGTACTTGGGCTTATTTTAGCATGGCATGCCACTGTTTTTACTTGGTTTTGTCACTCCATGCATGGTTAATACACTTGTAGTGTAAATCTCTTAAACTAGTTTTGTATGCTTCATGAAGTAACATGTCATTATAGCTGGGTTTGAGTCCATTTTAGCATGTTTTTGGTGATGTTTTGCCATGTCATGACTCTGCTTTGGTTTGGTTTGGTTGGCCCTTGCATGCTCCATGCACTTGTAGAGCACTTCCATGAATTAGCCTAATGTGTCTCATGCTTTAAAATGTCATTTTAGCATGCTTTTGGCTTAACTTCAAGAAGACTTTGTTCATGTTTTAGCATGTTTAAGGTCTGATTTGTGTTTATTTGGTCATGCATGACTTGCTTTGTATAGCCATAGTGCAAGCTAACTTGTTAACTTTATGCATTGAGCCCACTAGCATATGTCACTCGGCCTATTTCAATGGTTTGGCATCACTTGTTATATTATTCCAATCCATGTAATGTGGTCATACACTTGCATTTGACATGCTTTCAATGCATGGGGGGGGGGTTGGTGTTTTATGCCTCATGAATAGATCATTGTGCATGCCTCTATGCTTAGGTCTTTGGGATGCTATCTCCGTGGGTTTTTGGGCTTGTTTTATCATGCCATAACTCTGATTTTTGTTGGTTGAGTCATCCCATGCTTGGTCTTAATAGGTGTAATGTAATCTACCTTATTTTCCTTGTATACATCATGCCTTATGCCCTCCATGCTAGCATATTTTGGCTTCTTTCCATGCATGTTTTAGACTCATTTTAATATGTTCTAGGACTATTTTGGGTTGCCTTAACCACGTGCTCCATGTTTTGTATACTTGTAATATAAATGTTCTTGCTTGCCTCAAGCTTTGAGCACCATTGCACGCTTCATTTGTGTTGTATATGTGATTTGGCATCACTTAATATGACATTTCAGAGCCTATAGCATTGTCATATTCCCACTTCAATCATGCTTTAAGTGCCTTTGAGTATTGTGCTTTGTTGCCTAGTTTATGGCTTAGCTTGTATGCTTGCATGCCTAGGTCTTTGGGCCCTCATCTTAGCATGTTTAGGTCCTTAGTTTGACCTATTTGAGCTATGTCCAGGCTTAGCCCATGCATTTGTACCATGTATTGCATGCCTCCTTTGTAGTCCTCTTTGATAGCTCCATGCTTTAAGGACCTTCGCATGCTTTACTTGTGTTGTTTAAATGATTTGGCATCATTTCTCACCCCATTTCAGTGCACTTAGTGTTGTTACACTTCCACACTTTTCACTCTTTAGGTGTTCTTGAGAGTTGCACCTTTATACCTTAATTGGTGAGCCAATTGGCATGCATGCTTGTATGTGTTTTCGGTGCCTTTATCTTAGCATTTTGGCCACTGATTTGGGCATATCTGAGGTCTGTCCGTTTTGGTTTAAGTCCATTGAGCATGGTTGATTACATGTTGTTTGCATGCTTGCATTACATCGCATTGCCTATGCCTTATACTTTGCATTGTGTATGCTTAGGTTACATTGCATTGAGTATGCCATCATTTGCATTGTGTATACTTAGTTGTTGTGTGCATTAGCATTGTGTATGCCATTAGCCTTGTTAGGTTGTTCATATGGCATTACATGTTTGCATGCTTGAGTCGCATTGTGTATGTCATGCTTGTATTCCATTGTTGTTTGGATTAAGTGTAAATCCGAGCACGAGAAACAAGGGACGTTTCATACTTCAAGTGATGAAACGTGTCTTAATTCTCGGTCGCCGATGCTCTTAATTATCCATGATAGAGCTCTAGGCATTTACGTGTTTTTTTGTGCATTCATTTTACATTGAATTTGTACAAGTTGGATCTTTGGCCATCATGCATTGGGATGCGTGATTGATGGTCTTGGATCCGACTACGCCTCTCCCTTGATGTTTTGAGGTGATATGGAGTGGCATAGTGCATACATACCCTTGGGAGACCCTCTATTTTCTCTATTTTGCGCTTTCCTGCAGCTTGGTGTCACAACACACCAGTGGCCGGCAGTGCCTTGCAGATGGCCGGCAGTCCTTCATCTTTGGCCGGCAGTGTGCACTCTTGGTCGGCTGGGTGGTAAGCAGAAGCCCCTCATGGCCGGCAGGCCACTGGTGCACTCCCCAGCACTGTTTTGGTAAGATCCAGCAGCTAGTTCTCAAAGACACCCTGCAGACAAAGCCTCTAGAGAGCATTCGGAGAGCTTTCGGGATGGGAACCGAGCATGCATCTTCAACTTCTTCAAGGCAGAGCTGAGGCAACCTAGTTTACATATTTTAATACTTACTTGTTAGTTAGTATTCGAATTTGTCAATTAATTAAGTGTTTTAATAATTAGTTGTAACTAGTTATTCAATTTGGTTATGTAATAATTAGTTTAATTAGCGTAGCTAGTTAGCTAAATTCATTCGGACCCTCCGTCGAGAGGGCATATGTTGTAATACGGGTGCGTTTGTGTGTGCATGTCTTCCAACCCCTATTTCTTTCTCCCTTTTACTTACCCGCTTTCAATGGTTAGTTTAGGGTCATTTTCAAATTAGCGTCCTTATACTATGCATGTTTGCATCCATTCATCTATCTTGCATGCACCGGGCTCGGCGCATCATATTAACTGCATTGTATTTCAATTCCAATTTGAATACATGTATCAAACTATCGCATTTCACATGCCATCTTAGAATAGCCGAGCCTATTTTAGATGCAATTTCGCATGCGTTGCATTAGCCATCTTAACATGAACTAGGGTCATGCATGATTTCTAACTAGTTCTCTATTTTGGCTCGGAGTACACTGTGAGTGTTTATGGTTTAGCATCTTACATGTGTGTTATTGATTGCCATGAAAGCATGCTTGCCATGAGGCTAATTGCTTATGTGATATAACTGCCTGAATGCCTATGGGTGAAGGTTGGATTGCTTGAATTGGAACAATTTATTGAAATCCTCGATTTAGCCTACTTACGAGTTGCAAACTTCAAACTGTTTTCAAACAAACAAATATGTAATGTTTTGTTCCAACTTAGGCGATCTAATCTATACTTGTATGTTGTGCGCATCACATAGTAATTCTAGGCTTAATAACAGAAATAAGAGCACATGTGTTTTTAAAAACAATATATCATGCTTAGTACGGGCCGATCCTTTGATCGGGCGAGCGGGGGTGCTCATTGCATGACCTTTCCCTCTTGTACCCAAGTTCCCGAGCCGAGGTAACTTTGGTGATGACGGACACGTGGCCTTAGGCACGAGTCAGGGTTTCCTAAATTTTTTCAAAATAAAATATTTAGGTGGCGACTCTGTATCTGGAAAAGTAGTCCATGTTTGGCACTTCTTTATAAAAAACAGTTTTCCAAAACGATTTGCCGGATTTGGACTCTTTGGTGATTTATCGGTCTAGCATTGCACTTTGCGAGATCAGATTCAAAACCGTGACATTTGAGTCCGAACTGTAGTAGTAAGCCCAAATGAACAGAACGAGATTTTCCCAGGACGTTCGGGCGTATCTACAGAAGGTCATGAAATGAGCACCCCCGCTCGCCCGATCAAAAGATTAGCCTCTACTAATCATGATATGTTGTTTTATAAACGTCATGTGTTCTTATTCCGGTTATTAGCTAACTTTACTATGTGACACACACAAGCAAGTATAGATTACATCACCAGAATTAGAACATTTCAAGTCATGTTTGTTTTCGAAAATGGTTTGAATTTGCCACCCTCAAGTGGGCTTAAAGATGTGGATTTGCCACCTCAAGTGGGCTTAAAACATGATTTGCCGTAACAAAGTGGGCTTAAAACTTACATTCGTTGAATTGTTCTAATTCAAACAATAAAGCCTCCATCCACAGGCATTCATGCAATTTAGCAAATAAGCGCATACCCCCATGGCAAGCATATGAAACATGGCAATATGGCAATCATACTCATGCAAGTATGCTAAAGCATAAAACTCACCGAGTACTCCAAGTCAAAACAAAAACTAGTTAGAAAAATGCATGATTCCTAACTATGTTAAATGACTAATGCAACACATGCAATATGAAATTAAATAGGCTCGGCTACCTAATCATGGTATTTGCAACACTTTGATAGCATGCTTTGAAACACATATTCAAAAGAAGTATTGAAATTGACAATGTAGTTTGAATGACGCGCTGAGCCTCGGTGCATGCAATGCAAATGAATAGATGCAAATATGCAAGCATAAGGTATGCTAATCAAAACGTGTCCCTAATCTAACCATCGAAAGCAAATAAATAAAAGAGAGAAAGACGTAGGGTTGAAAGACATGCACACACGCACGCACACTTATTATAACATTATGCCCTCACGAAGGAGGGTCCAAATGAATAAGCTAACTAGCTACGCTAATTATTACAAAATGAAACTAATTAACTATTCTAAGCTAATTAATTACAACGAATCAAAATTGAATAACTAGTTACACTAACTAATTAAGTACAACACTTGAATTGAATAATTAGCTACGTTAACTAATTAAAGCAATTAAATGGCCTCAAAGGTGAGGAAGGCATGCATGCTCGGTTGGTTTCCTCCCAAAAATCCACTGCCTTGCCATCGGATGCCTCAGTTTGCACTCACTTGAACACCAACAGTGTTGCCAACTTCCAAAGCATCTCTGCTCCAACTCAGGAATACACTTGTGCAAAATTTCATTTCTGGCCGGTCGGCTACCAATGGTGGCTGTCGGCTACCATTGGTGGCCGGTCGGCCATACTGGTGGCCAGTCAACCTCCCATTTCCTGAACTTCTCTTTTCTGCTGTAACAGAGAGCAAACAGAGACAAAGCAGTGTATTCTCAAGGAGTGTATGTACTGCTACTCTCCTTGTCAACACACAAGTTCAAAGGAGTGTAGCTCTTGGCTCTCAAACCATCAACCAAGCATTTTCATGCATAATGGCCAAGGAACCAAGCTTGTACAAGCTTAATGAATGCACAAACAAGACCAAAACAACCACCACCCTATCATGCATGATCAAGGGTAATGGTGACCAAGAAAAGTGGCACGTTTCATCACTTTGAGTATGAAACGTCCCATTTTTCTCGTGTTCGAATTAACGTCCCATTCGAACACATGCAATGCAACATGAAAGATGCTTACCTTGCCTCTTTTACTTGTCATGTTTTATTTACTCATTTTAGATTACCAATCCATTCTTTAATTGATTAGTCCAAAAGGTGAGTGTCCTTTATTGGAAAGAGGGCTTAAACCACAAGTACCTTGAGCATGAAAGAGGCCTCATGCTGTTGGTAATGAACTCCCGAAGGAATTAAACCATTAGGCATGAGGGTCTCAATTCCACACTCAAGCCAACAAAGGGTTCAAATCCTCTTTCAAAACAAATGAAAGAGTAAAGAATAGAAGGAGGTTGCAGAGATTTCAGTGCTGAAATGAAGTGCAAGATGACACTAAAACATGAAAACAATTCATGCAAATCATATTTGAAAGCCTAAAACATTAAGCTAGTGAAAGAAATTGCACTACAACCACACAATACAAGCCTCAACTGAATTGACCAGACCAAAACAGAGCCAAAACAGGTCAAAACAGTGGCTCAAACATGCTAAGATTAAGGTACAAAATGCTAGAAAAGCATGCTCACATGTTAAGCTATCTAGGCTTGCAAACAAGACACAAGCAGGGGAGGCTACCCCCTCCAATTTTGGACTTCAAAACACGTTTTCCACCACTGAAATAACTCTGAATTTCAGTGGTTTAAAGGGCCAAAAAGTTTGATGTGAATATGCTAAAATATGGCACAAAAGCTCACAAAATAAAGCAACAAGAATGGTGGACTACCATTTTACACAAAATGACCTCAAACCATCATGTTAAGACTCAAAAATCAGAGTTTTTTGTAGTTGAAAACCAGGCCAAAAACAGTATAAAAAGATGGCAAAACAAGTAGTTAAAACAAAGCCAACAAGGTAAGTCTTATACCTCTTGAAACACAGCACTATAATTTCAAGCTCAAACCTCCTTCCAAAAGCTCAAACTAGGCTCCAAGGGACCTCAGCTCCAAGGTGGTCAAGTTTGGTTAAGAGTTAGCGTGCAAATGTATAAAGAAAACTAACTACAAAGCACAAAACAAGAAGAGAGAGAGAGAGAGAGAGAGAGAGAATTCTAGAGAGAGAGAATTTTGATCCAAAATGTCTAACCCTCCAAAATGGGAGAGGACGCCCCTTATATATAGAAAATCAAGATTAAAGCTTGTATTCATCTCTCCGTACACGTGTATGGAGATGCACTTCAGTGAACAACAACTGGCACAACTGGCAAACAAATATCTGAAAAAGGAGAAAAATGGTCGCCGGCCATCAATCAGTGTGGCCAACCGGCCACCACTGATGGCCGGCAGGCACAAGCCATGGCCGATGGATTGTGGGGATGGTCGACAGGCCACCCTCTCCTCCAGACTTGAAACAACAAGCTCTTGGTCCTCAACCAAGCACAAAATAGACAAGTTTAGAGGCTCAAAGGCAAGGCGCTCGGCCGAGAACTTTAGGCACTCAAAACGAACACGAGCATGCAAAATCATCGAGTGTTCAAACGATGACGTTCAAGTCTTGAGGACAGTCAAAAATGAGGTGTCTACACTCATGAGCTTGGAGAAGTATTCTCTGGAGAAGGGATCTTCTGAAAAAAGGACTGGGTTGGGTAGTAGACAATGGTTAGAACATTGATCCGTTTAAAGATCAATGGATTCCTACAATTCATAATGAGATGATAGGGCGAGGAAGGGGTTGTTTTTTCAGCTATTTCACAATGGCTCGTCTTATTGAACAAGAATCTAGAACTTAGAGGGAACCTTTGGTGAGGTCCATTTTTTCAGCTCACATGGTTCCTCATATCTTGAATATTCATATTCCACAAGTTCTTACTATTGATCGTGTAGTGTGGTCTGTGTCTAGGGATGGAAATTACTCAGTTAAGACAGGTTTCTATTTTGCTCTTAACGGAGAAAGGTCCTTAGTAATAGAGATTCTAAGGTTGAAAATGAGTGCTAGAAAAAATTATGGTAACTTAATTTGCCTCCCAAATGGGCCATGTTCATATGGAAGTTTTTGCGTAGAATTTTGTCAGTTAAGACTAATCTTCGTAGGAGAGGTATTCTGGTAGATCCCGCCTGTTCTAGATGTGGAGAGGATAAGGAAACTTTTGAGCATTTGTTTTTTTATTGTATTTTCTCTAAGCACAGTTGGAGGGTATCCAGTCTTGGGCTTGATTTTGTAAATGGGATGCCTTGTCTAGGCCATGATTGGTTGAGGCAATGGTTTTTTCAGGCTCCGAATGATGAGGCAATTTGTGAGTCGGTAAAAATTTTGTGGGGTATCTGGATTCATTGGTATAAAGCCAGGTTTTAAAGCGAATTAGATGATCCGGGTCACATTCTTAAGCTAGCAAGCATAAAACGTTTTTTGTTTTGTTTTTGTTTGTTTTTTTTTTGTTTTTTTTTGGGAGTAAAAACGCATAAAACGTTTAGCATTTTGCAGCAGTTTGACTCCATCGATCAATGTGGTGGGCTGGTCGGTTTTAATTGGATTTGTCGATTATTTATTTTATTTGTTTATTTTGAAAATGGTTATGTAAATTATTTATGATAGAAATTAAATTAAATTGCTAATTATAGGGATAAATTATAAATATACCCTTGAGATTTTAATTAAAATATGAATCATCCCTATGATTTTGAAAATTACATTCCACCCATGAGGTTTTTAATTTCATAACAAATCACAATTTTTATTAGTAAATTATCAAGTCAATCAATAATTTTTAATGATGTTAAAAATATATTTCAATTAATAATTTAGGTAATTTTATTATTGTATAGGAGAGCAATTATGAATTTCATTTTTTTTGTTAATTCTGTTAAATAAAAAATTCTAAAAGGGAATATTTATAATTTTTCAAATCACAAGAAATCATTTATATTTTAAGCAAACCTCAAGGATGTATTTATAATTTATCCTAATTATAGTTATATTTTTCTTCATAAAAAATAAAGAGTTTGTTTATAAATTTATACTTGTTATCTAGGTTAATTAAAAAAAAAAAAATATTCAGGATTTCACGTGTTTTTCAATTTAAACCTCAGAATTTTAATTTTGATAAATTTAACCCTAAAATTTCATCTGTACTTTAATTCGGTCCCTCCGTCCATCTCCATCATATTAAACGAACAAAAATCTAGACAGAATTTTAAATTCAAACCCACATGTTCAAACACTTATATCTCCTTCGTCGTAACTTCATTTCACCTCATTTTTGCGTCGTTAAATTCACCTTATGACCTAATTTTCATTCCACTCTCCATGTCTTGTTCCACATATTTTTACTTGCCGTCATGACCTAATTTTCTCCTCTTCTTCTTCTTCTTCTTCTTCTTCTTCCCCCCTCCCTCTCCCTCTCCCTCTCCCTCTCTTTGAATCTAACGACAAAATGAAGTGAAACATAATTACAACAAGAGAGATACAAGTACTTAAACATGTGAATTTGAATATAAAAATTTTATTCAAAAAAAAAAATCTTAATTTTAGCCACTTTCTTTCAACTTTTAATTATCTTCTCAAAAAACTTCCAAGTGTCCATGCTGAACCCGTAACATACTTGGAGAACCTTACATTATTCTAGAGATGGCAATTTGAAACCGGCCCGACGGGGACTCGATCCCCCGACCCCGATTAGAACGGATTTTTTCCGAAAATTATCCCCATAGGGCCCGGGATGGTATTGAAAATTGAATCTCCGATAATTTTCGGGCCAGGGCTAGCAACGGGGATAGATTTCCCGGCCCCGCCCCGACCCTGCCCTGAATTATCCCCGACAATTGCCCCGAATATTCCCCGAATATTCCTAAGAGATATATATGTTTTGAGTCTGCTCTCTAGTCATTCACATTCTAATATTCTCTCAGCCTCTCTCTTCTCTCTCTCTCTCCCCCTCTGCGCGCAGTGCAGCTACTTACGACGTCGTCTGATCTCCCTTCTCCTCCGACCGATCTCCCTCCTCCTCCATTATCTTCGGCTGATCTCCCTTCTCCGCTGCTGCTACTACTCACGGCATTCTCCTCCGTCGCCTCTCACCTCTCCCTCTCTCTGCCATGGCAGATCTGAGAAGATCCCTCCGCCACCGTCGATTGCGTCCTCCTCCGCCAGATCTGTCTCTATCTTTTTATTTATTTATTTATTTTTATTTTATTTTTTTGTTGATGATGTTGTAGTCTTTTCTTCTTTCTCAGCGGCCAAACATACTAATACTAGACATGGCTTTCAAATAATTTGTGTTTGATGCAAAACTGTTTGTCCATGCCTTGATAAGTTGATGATGTTGTTGATGAAATTTTTTTTTTTTTTTTTGATGGTGTTGCTGCCGTTGATGTCTTTGTTGATGAATTTTTTTTTCTTGGATGATGTTGCTGAATGATGTTGCTGAATGATGATGTTGATGATGAGTACGGGGGTTTTTCGGGGGCGGGGGTGAGGGAAGTGATGCGTTCCCCGTCGGGGATCGGGGCCGGGAACGGAAATTTTTGTAGTTTCAAGGATCGGGAATGGAGAGGGTGATCCCCGGCGCCGCCCTGCCCCGTTGCCATTCCTACATTATTCCATTCAAATTGTAGAATAAACACATAAATACCAGTTTGTTGCAAGTTGCAATTTGCAACATAATTATAAAGAGGCAGGATAGGAGTACAAACTAGGTTTTATTTTATTTTATTATATATATAAAGACAAGTTGGATTTAGAGGATTTTTTTTACTAAAAATCACAAAAAGATAAAACAAGATAAAATAATTAATAAAACAAAATATTACATCAAATCTATAATCATTTCACTTTTTTTTTCTCACAAACATCACATCTAATTATAAAAAAATCCAACCATCTTTTCAAAAACAAAATTTTAACCTGCTGAAATAGTTAAAAACTAAAATAACCTATAAAAATAATCAACTTTTCAAACAAGGCCAAAGATATATTGTTAACAGAGACACCAATGGAGTGCAACTCATACAAATTTACATTTAAAAATAAAAATAAAAAATTATTCACAAGTCTCAACAAAATCCGAAAATGGGTTCATGAGGGAATAACCCTTCCGAAAACCAATTATAGAAAAAGGATAATAATCGACTCAAAATTGGGCACTTTCTTTCAACAAAAATTCTTCTATTCCGTTCACCCCAAATTAACCACATCAATGCCAATCTATGCCTCCATTTGAGAAGTGAGTTGACTTTTTAACTTTTTTGACTATTTTAACCTAAGCTAAAAAACTTGGTTTGAAAATAATTTTTTAACTTTTTTGATTTTTTTTGTGAGAGAAGAGTGTAATAATTATGGATTGAATGTGATGTTTTGTTTGTTATAGCTAAAATAACCTATTTTGTCTTTTGTAACTAAAATAGCCCGAAAACTAACTTGCCAAACGGACCCTATATATTGTTTGTTCAATGACGGACTGCCAATTATTAGAACCACTGGTACACAAAATCCATCAAGAATATCTCTGACGTTTACCTTTTTTTAAAAAAAATTATTATCAAATTTAAGTAAAAATTTCATTTGATATCGAGTGATGCAGTAGAGAATTTTAAATTTTCGTCAAAATACTGATCGATCGACTAGTGTAAATTGTCCAAATTCTAAAAAACTTTCTATAGTAAATTGCAAGGAAGTGGATGTCGGGAGGGACAACCTGCCAATCATCTGATGCTCCTGCATACATGTAAAGCTAACAGCTATTTATAGTAATTTGATAAAAGGCTCCAGGTATTCTCAATTTGATAAAAAAACTTTAAGAAATTCTCAATTTGATACTGGTTTGATATTAACGTTGGAGCACCAAAACTAAACTTTTTTCATCAAATTTAAATTTGATGAAAGAACAGAGTAAGCGTTGGAGACTTTGACAAAAGAACAGAGTAGGCGTTGGAGACGCTCTCACAGGGAAGAAACAAAGTTCAAAGAGCTTCAAAACTAAAGCACACTCAAAACATTATTTTAACTTTTCCAAACACTACTTCCATGTGTGGAAAAGATCCATAGAATCTGTTTGCTGAAGTTTTCTTGATATATTTGATGTATTAAAGAAGTTAACCAAATTGAACATCCATGTAAGGACAGAATGAATGCCAAACTTTCTCCCACACCCCACTTAAGCGTGAGCCTTGTGTACTAAATTGTCTTCTTTTATATATATATATATATATATATATAAAGGGGAAAGAAAAGAAGAAGAAATTAAAAAGAAGGTCAAACCAAGCTTCCCATCTTACTAATTTGAGTCCTAAGTTGCAATTAGCATATCGAGTGATTCAATTCCTAGAGGCAAACAAAGAAATTGAAAAAGTAGAGGGTTCTAAACTCATTAGAAGGAATCCAAATTCGGTTATGTTACACTGACTTATTTGATTCTATTCAATTGTATTATATCTATCTTCATTGTTGTTGCACATCTCTCACTCAAACTAGACAATAGGCAGCAACATCATCCAAACGACCATCACTTTTCCATGGTCTGCCTCAGTTCCATTTTTTTTCTTTTTTCCTTTCACCTTAGTTTTTTATCCCGGAACATAGAAAAGGGGAGAACAGCATTTCTAGTATTGAATACCAAAGCCCATACAATTTGGAACCCGAATGATTTAAGCATAGTTTCTAATGCACTAATTACTAATTTGAAAACTTTTTCCCACAGATATAGTTATTTAACCCAAAAAAGGGAAGGAATGTGAGGTTTCAGCAACAAAACATGCATCTAATGCATAGGTTTTAACACCCTGATTTCTAAACAACACAATAATCTCATAAATATAATCAACTACCAAGAGGAAAAGACAACAGAAGAAGAAACAGGGATGAAGTTTAGCTCGGAAACACCAGCCAGTCTCATGGTTTTTGCTGACAAAATCTACTGCTTTAATGCTTGTGATGAAGGAGATGTTTATCGCCATACAGAATATCTCATTGGCTCCTACAATTGCCTAAGCAACTTTGGCTTTTACAAAGCAATGCACAACTGTCTAATAATTTGGACAAAGCCACTACTGATCTACCTAATACCACCCATAAACAGATCTAATGTAAGCAGGTCTTCGCGTGATGATTTAAACAGGCAACAAAATCCTGGAACATATTGGCATCCCAATTATACTTATTAGACAATTAGAAAATTCATTACTTGAGTTAAAACAGCTTAATTCTAATATATATACACACAAATGCTGATCAAGGAAATTGAAAACTGGAATAAATTCAAACCTCATTGAGAGGCAGCAGCCATTATAGCTTTCTGCAATTCGCTCTCTACATCACTCGCCCGATTCGCATTCTTCTTCAATTCTTTCCTCCCATTCTCTTCCCCGCCGCTCTTCTTGCTCTTCCACTGCTCAAACTCACCAGAACTCTCCATCACAGGTGACACCTTTTTCGCCACATTTTCACTGTGCCCACGCCACTTTCCGAATCTCATCTCCTCCAATCTCTGCTTTATCTCTCTATTCTCCACCTGCAAAACCTCCAATTCTCGGGTCACCGAGAGACACAAGCCCTTGAATAGCTCCAAATCACCTAAATTACTCTCACTATTCTTCACCTTCACTTCCTTCGTTTCCTTTACCTCATCAACCCTCTCTATACCAATCTTATTCACAGTTAGGAAAGGCAATTGTTTCCTGATATCAGAAGGAAAATTGACCCCCCAACGGAAATTCATCGCAACCCGCTTCGTCACCGGCAATGCGGTCCTCGCCGTGACAGCAATTCCGGACAAGAGTGAGTCTTTAGACTCCAGAGTCAAGTCCTTCCAGGCCAGAGGTCGCTCGAGCGGAACAAACCCTATTGAAGTGGCGTCGAAATTGAATTTGGAATTAGGGTTTGAGGAATGGGTGGTTTTGGAGAAAGAGAAATCACCGAATTGGGGCTTGAATTGGAGAGAGAAAGACGGGGGAGAGTTAGGGTTTTGAGGGGAGACAGTGAAGTGGGCGGAGATGATGAGGGGGGAGTTGTGTGGGGAGCCGAAGAGGCTGATTCCGGATTTGAGAGTGAGGGAGAGAGGGGTAGTGGTGGTGGTGGTGGTGGTGGTGGTGGTGGTGGGGGAGTAGGAGAGTTTGAGGGAAGGGCCGGAGGGGAAGTTGGAGCGGAGAGATAAGGAGAGGTTGGAAGGGTCTGTGGCGGAGATGCCGGAGAGGAAGGGGAGGCCGAAGACGGTGATGGGGACTTTGGCACGGAGGAGGAGTGGGTGGTGGTGTTGGGATTGGGGAGTCTGGTCCTGATCTTGAACTTTCAGCGAAAGCTTCATCTTTCTCTTCTCTCTCTCTCTCCCTCTCCAGAGACTCTTCTCTTTCGGCTTTTGCGTCCCCGTCTTTGTTACCCTAGGACACACCACATAGTGCATAGGGTGAACGTACCAAATAAGTTTTTTACGTATGCCCCGTTTTCACAATTTGACTATTGTAGTTAACTTTTTAATTATTTTAATTTAGTTATAAAATTTATGACTGGAATGATATATAGAATTTTTTTTTATAATTGATTTGATAATTGTATAAGAAAATATAAAATAATTATAATTTAAATGTGATATTTTATTTTATTAATTATTTTATTTTATTTTATTTTTATTAATTATTTTAATAAAAAAAATTAAAAAACTTACATCCAAGCAAGGCCATATTTCCAATGAATTATACTCGGCTCCATTTACGTGGTGTTTTGAAAAATTAGTAAAAAATTGACTTTTTTAATTTTTTTGTAATTTTTTATATAAAAAAAATTAAAAAGTCAAAAAATTAATTTCTTGTGAACTTTCCAAATTGCCCCTATGCCTAAGTCATTTTGCTTTAATTTTTTTTTTCCCTTCTAATTTTGCTCATGTACAAATAATGTTTGTTTAAGGGGTTGTTTGGGATGTTCTAAATAAATGTACTCTTTATGAAATATGGGTTAAGTTTGAAGTGATATGGTAGAGAGGTAATATAACTTAAATAAGATGATGTGAGTTAAATAGAATAGTAACTTTTTAACTTTTTGATTTTTTTTTTAAAATGCCAAACTTAGCCTAAATCAACTTGATAAAAGAAGTGCAATATAACGGACTTTAGTTGCGGAATAAACAAAGTTTTAAAAAACAATTCTAATCGTTACGTAATGTCGTTATGTAATAATTGTGATGGTTATTATCACTTATTACGATTGTAATAGTAGTCTGATAGAAATTTACATATGTAATTATCGTTTCGGTGTTACATAATGACCGTAGCGGTACTGTAATAGTCCATTACACACGGTTACACCCTTTTATAATATTATAAACAACTTCATTTTCTAATATATATATATATATATATAAGAACAAATAATCAAGTAACCCAAGTCTTAAAAAAAAAAAAAAATTCTTATATGAATTTATTTTCTTTATAATTTTTTTAAAAATTTTATTTCATTATATTAGCATGTAAAATAAAAAATATATAAACAATAGTCTTATTTATTTTTATAATTATTTTATTTCGTACTTAATTATAAATATTTTTTATTTTGTTATTATAATGTATTGTCTAAAAAATGTCTTTAAAAACTCAAAAATATTTTTTTGTTTATAACACAATTTTTAGTTTTACAATCATTTTATTTAATACTTAATAGTAAATAATTTTATTTATTTACCTGTAAAGTGTTGTCTTAAAAAATGTCTCAAAAATAATTTTTATTTATGGCATAATTTTTATTTTTATTATCATTTCATTTAATAATTGTGAATATTTTTTATTCAATTAGTTCAAGTACTAGTCAAAAATAATTTGTAGACATTTAAAATCAGTTATTCCTAAAATCATTAACTATTGAAATAAAATGTAACAAATTCCTTTTATAGTGATTGGAAAATGTGAAATATATTGGATTACACTTAAAATTTAAAAAAATTTGATCAAAATCTATTTTAAATCCTAATAAATGTGATTATAGAAGGAGGGAAAAAAAACATATGCATATCGGTAAATTTTCTTCAAATTGTGTAAAAAATAAAAAATAAAAACCACAATTCCAATTACAACAATCGTTACGCTACGACTTTTATATTCCGCAACCGCAATCGCTTTTTAAAGTTTTGGGGATAAATAATATCTAAACTATTTGATTAAAAATAATGTGTATCATATTTATTTTGTTTGGAGATTAGATATCTAAAAAAATTATTTTAATCAATCTCATATCTAATTAAAAGATCATGAAAACTGATAATTTCTCAAAAATCATTTTATGCTTTTCAATTGTTTACAAGGGAAAGCTATGGTGTGCACATACCATATGCACTCTATATAAAATCTTATAATATTAACAAACAAACAAAAAATTGCATAGCATTGTCGTAAATTAGTATAATAAGATATTTAAAATTTTATAATTTATGTTATCAAAGTTTATATTTGAGTTATGATATTTTTTGTTACGTTAATTTATAATGAAATTATGTATTTTATAATTTATAAAATTTTATAATAAAGTTACGCATATTTATGAGAGGTTGCATAGGTTTACAATGGTAAAACCATCTCTAACCTAGGCTCAAATCTTTTATCAAATTTAAATTTGATAAAAATTTGATGAAAGGTGTTTCAAAAACGCCAGAAAAGTCATTTGGTAAGTGCCAAAAACGCAGCTGTAAAATTACAAATTAAGGCTTATGAAAAAAAATTAAAAAAATAAATCTTTTATGTTGGGTAATGGTATTTTGATCATTTTAATTTGATTTGACACCATAAATAAATATTAAACTAAAAAGTAAAAAGTCAATTTTTTACCAACTTCTCAAATCATTTTCAAAAAAGCCAAAAAACTTGATAAAAAATCAAAAGTCAACTTTTTACCAACTTCTCAAAAAAACCCATAGTCTTACTTTTTTCATTAAAGCCTTACTTATTCATCAAATGGAGAGAATGTTTAATTTTTTTTATCAAATCTCGCAAATGATTGTTTGTGAATAATTGGATGGATGACTGGTCGGTTAACTGGATGGACGACCCGCAGAATAATCAAGTAGATTATTGAATTGAAGAAAATTTATATTAGGCCGGTTGACTAATTATTTGACAAATATTAAAATTTTTACCTTGAAACGCTTGATTTGATGTAAAAATTTTAACCGAAATATTTACTCAAATTTATTGGGCTAATTATGTTGAAGTTGAATACGATTTGTAACATGAAATTTAAAAACAAAATGATTGTTGGTATTTCGAATTTGACCCAATTGTATATGTAGTTTCGTATAGGCAACACTAGTTACATGAATTCATTATCCTACCCCACAAATAAAGGGAATTTTTTTTACCATTGATGTGCGATATCGCCGTCGCCGATCTATCACCCTGATCGCCTGCGTTGCGCCAATCACTGTGAAAAATGGCGACAACTTCGACTTCAACGGCAGCACCAGGCGGCGGCGGAGGAAGAGCGGCGAGCAGCAGCAGAGAAGGGTCGGCAAAAGCGATGGTAGCGGATCAAATTTCTCAGGCCGTTCAATCCACCTCCAATCTCCTCCACCTCATGCAACAATCCTCTCCTTCCCAGGCACCTCTCTCTCTCTCTCTCTCTATCTCTCTCTCTCTCTCTCTCTCTCTCACACACACACACACACACACACAATTTTGATGAAATCTCAGTTTAATTCTATCGTCTGAGTCGTTCTTGAAGAAATCGGGTCCATTTGTTTTTTGTGCTGTTTTTATGATTTTTTGCTGTATTGGAAAAGTGAATTTGAGCGTGTGTGGGAAAAAGAATTGGTTCTATTAACAGTCCAGTGAAAAATTAGAAATTTGTGGTAAGGCATGGATTAAATAGTGAAGTTGATTGGTGGTGCAAATATAAATTCTTTTTCATGTGTAGAGCTACAAGTAAATTTTTTTGATTTTCTGTTTAATGCATTGTCCATCTATCAATTCTCAGTTCCGTAATCTTGATGTGAATTGCTCATTCTCACCATTAATAAGCGTACTTGAAGACATTTAGGTTGTGTTTGGATTTATGGATTTGAAATTACAGGATTTGGTACTATTCATTCATTCAAGGAGAATAACTCATTTTTTGAATTTGATAATTTAGATATGGATTAATTTGAGAGCTTTGTAACCATGGATTTGAAATAAATAACTATGTAAAAGTAGTTATTTGAAATCCTTAATTTTTCTTCTTTTTAGTTTCTTAGTCTACCTATAACAACTACATTTTTATAAAATTCAACTTTAAATCCCTTTATTTGAAATTCATCTATCCAAATGGAAGCTTAGTTCTTACAAGCTTTTATAAGAACGTTAATTTTTATGTATTTGCCACAATGGTAACTAACTACTGTGTGTGATCACTCAAATCCATTGTCTCATTTACAGGCCCAGTTAATAAAGCTTCCGAAGAATTTTTTGGCTAAAACCTCTACTATTAAGAACACTGGGCTGGTACATAGTTCCTCTGAATGATAATGAACTTCTACTACGGATGTCTCTTTGAAATAATTTCCTTATAATATCTTTGCCACTGTCTAATTTGATGCAGGTGTTAGAGCAGATGCCTCGGGTAATATCATCTTTGGATGCACATATGGAGAATGGATTGCAAAGGTTGCTTCCTGCAACCCTTTTTCATGTTATATTGTATCATTTACATTGAATAATTGATATCTTGCTGAAAGCCACTCTCATTTTAAGATAAACCTTCTATGTCGCCATATAATTGTTGAGTTGCATTTGTCGACTACACAAGACAAAATCTTCTTTCTCGTTATAGTTTTAAGTTCTTATGACAGAATGAAAAACAATGTAATTTGAATTTGAGAGAGAGAGAGAGAGAGAGAGAGAATGTGAACATTGTGCAAAAATGTATGCTTATAAATTTTGATGCATCATAATCTGCTCTAGGGCTATAAAGCTACAATTGGTTTTGTGAATAAGTTGATCATGTTCATGAACTGTTTTTACCTTGACATGCTCTAGTGAAAAAACTGAGATACAAACAATTAGATGAGAATATGAATTGTGCTCAACTAGTTCTATCATGTTGTATTGTTTTATTTTTGAAGCTCATGCTTGTCGCTATATGGATGATGAAATTAGTTTTAGACCTTAGAGTAATAAATGATTATGTTCCATTTCATTTCATTCATCTTTTGTCCGACTTCTTTCTCTTAGTTTCTTGATGATCCTATCCCGCATTCTAAAATTTTCCAAGGGAACAATATCACACGAGGGGGGATGTGATTTTTGGACTCAAGGAAAAAAAAGAAGTGTTGATGCATATGTCATAAGAATATATAAATAATTTTGATAGCTAAGGAATTGAAATAATTAGATATTTAAAATGTGTTTACATTTGTAAATTGCTCATCATGTATTTTTGTTACACATGCTCAGTTTTTGTGATGGTCTTTTGACAAAAAATGATTAATTAACTCCTTAAAGCTAATGAAGTCCTTAAACTCCCTGTGGATGTCTTGTATCAGTTAAACTATTGTGAATTTTCTATTCATGTTTGAGAGTAGAATGAAACTGGAAAACACGGATTTGTCTCAAGACTCTTGATCATCGGCTCAATGCCTATTAATCCAATAAGTTAATGTTACACTAGTGTTAGTGTATTAATTTGCTTAAATGCATCCCTTCTATGATTAGCTTGAAGCAGGTTGCTGACAACATTTAGATATGCGACCACCTTTATTTACTGAAAAAATATGCAGAAAGATTGTATTATTGGTCTTCTTTCTTCTCCAATCTAGCCAACTGATTGTGAAGTATTTGTGTCTCATAAAGAACTTATAAAAACACACATGCGTCAATGCCCTTGCGTCTTGAATTTGAGTTGCTGCAGCATTTGACATCTTGAATTGTGAACTGCATTTTGTATTTCTTACTTTTTACATTTTATATTTTATTTTTTATGACCGGGTGTCCGAGCCAGCTTACGCTCACCTCGACTAATCCCGGGACCTACACAAAGCGCCCCCTCCATGTGGATCAGACAAATCTTGGGCAAAGTCCACGGCCCCAAGGAGTTGATAGTACCTAGTGGAAGTTGATCCTAAGACTTACATTACACAGAATAGGGTGTGGGTATTGGATGCAGGTGCGTATTTAGAAGTTGGACACTTCAAAATTAAAAATTAAGGATATGTGCATATGGATCCAAATTTAGATATGGGTACGAAGATACGGTAAATAGTTATTTTTTAAATATATTTGTTATATAAAGATGAGTTAAATAGTTATTTTTTATCTTACGTATTATTTTTATCAATAATGTTTTTAATTTATCTATATAATTTATTTTTAATTGACATATATATATTCTAAATAAGAAAAGTATAACAAATAAGGAATAATAAAATATGTTAAAATAAATAAAAAATAGATGATTTATTTTATAGATTTTATTAGATTTTTTTATTATATATGATTTAATTAGATTTATTATTATATAATAAATTATATGATTTATTTATTATATGTTAAAAGGGGGGGAGGAGGAGAGAGAGAGAGAGAGAGAGAGAGACAGAGAGAGAAGAAGAAGAAGAAGAAGAAGAGAGGATGAAGAAAAGAAGAGATCGAGGGAGATGAAGACAGAGAGAGAGGAGATCGACACAGATGAAGACAGAGAGAAGACGACACATAGACGCAGATCAACACACAGGGAAGTTGATTGACACAGACACACAGATCGGCGACCAGGTTCTCACCTTGCTCTCTTCTCTTTTGTTTCTTCTGAACATAGCCATATCCTGCACCCGTATCCGTGTCGTGTCGTGTCGTGTCGTGTCGACACGGGTACCTCTGAAATTCTGAAGAGTCTACATAACGTAGCCTGAGACTTAGAGAGAGCACACCTCTAGTCCCCAAGCTGCATCCACTAGGCCAACCCTTTGGGGTTATTTTGTATTTTTCACTTGTAAAGGTGAACGAAGTAGTTTGAGTTTAAGTGGCCCCATTCCTGAGGATTCCACTTTGGTAGTTTGGTGTGATTGCTTGTATGATGAAGCACAATTTGGGGATTGAATCAGATAAGGCATCTTGCTTTGATTCAATATTTTTGAATAAATAAAATGATCGCATCCTAGTAAAATCAGAACTTTTTATTCTTCTGTTTATTTTTTTATTATTATTATTATTTTTTTTTGTGAGGAAAAGTTGAAATAAATGATTACCATGAGCAAGATCCTATTTCGATTCACTGATTTCTTGAGATACAAAAAGTCAGTCCAACACCAGAAATGAAGGTTGTATATTCATAATACTTCTTGGCAGATCAGGTGTAGTTGTTAGTAACATATTAAGATACTGTGCATATATTTCAGTCACGTCAAGCTTGAACCTGTCAAGCCTATACTCTTGTTGATGAAGACATATATGGTGGTTTGCTGTGCATGGAGAGAGTTTTTTGAGAGAGAGTTCTCAATTTAAAAGGAAAAAGGAAAACCCACTTTTGTTTACTGATTGGTCTATATGATTTTGAATTACTGGGCATTTTGTTTATGGTCAATTGTCTCAGTTTACTTGGGATTCAATTATTGCAGTGTTCCTCATCTAAAGACTGTAATCCAGCTACTTGCAAATATTGAAAACTGCCAGCTTAAGTCTTTGTCTAAAGCTCCACTCTCTCAAGAGGTATTAACTACTCTTTTTCTTTTGCTGCTTCTTCTTCTTCTTCCTTTGTGTGCATGCTCATGCGTGCAGAGCATCTGGTAAGCACTCTAAATCTGTTGGGTTTAGGAAGAAAAAAAAGAAGAAAGTTAAACTTTCGTTGCTGAAGCACTGTCATCAATAACTCGCAACTTTCAACTTGATTGCTTTAAAAACAAGTTCTTTATTGTTATTATTGTTATTGTTATTTTTACATTACTCCATTTCAATTGCAATACGCTTTCCAGGAACCAAAACTCGGAGACCAACCATCAGAGGCTGCCTAAACAACAAATCCAGTCTTTGTAGCCATTTTGCTGTAGGCATGGAGGCAGCTGGTTAAGACTAGATAATATATGGACTTGTGGTTGTTTTCATATTTCATTCTTATATGTAGAAGTATAGGCTCTTGTCTTTGTGTTGTTGATGAGTTGACTTCAATTGATGCAATAGTCTCACTGTACATAAATTATTAACATTTAACTAGAAAAATTATATCCAGTCTTGATTCTTCAAAGCATTTTCTCCACAAGGGCTACAATTTTTTTATATACACATAAATGAGTTTTATATGTACTTATAGTGTTTGTCGTATTAATATGCATAGGCGGTGATATAAATTGATGAAATAAATCTGGTGATTGTTCTTGTTGAAGTTGAAGGAGTTCCATAACATCTTTAGCATCTGTTTTTCTAAGCCTAGACTATGACAGAGAACTTGAAATTTGGTTCCTTGATAATTTGCAGAAAGTCTATTACCCAGAATTCCAAATGAGAAAGTTGTCGAAAATTCCAAATGCAAGGCGTAAATTTAGGCTTCTTTTGGCAACATGGGTTTGTAGTAAAAAAAATCATTATAAATTGATACATCATTCTCTTTATTTTTTACATATTTTTTCATAAAAAATTAAAAATTTAATTAAAATACTCAATTCAAACGGCCTCGTTTGAGAATAGACTATTTTAGTAACTTTTTGATTTTTTATGAAAAAATATGTGAAAAGTAAAGAGAAAAACAGAATCTTTAATTTTTTTATATAAATTATTAGTTATTTTTATTTTTTTTTAGTGACTTTAAATTAAAATATTGAATTGCCATCTTGTTAATGTGTGGCTCTGAGTGCACAGGGATGAAGCGTCTGGCATTGGTTCTTTGCAAGCATAAGCACCGGCCACCTCAAAGCTCACGAAAAGTTGGTCTACTTGACTTGGAAGGAAACATATATTTCTCACAAAAATGACAAGATAGTAGTCTACTTGTTTGGTTTAAACTGATTTTCTATACGTTGAATTTTTGTTTTGTTTTGTTTTATTATTTTTAGTGATTTTTCAATATTTTAAGTAATTTTTTAATTTTTTTTTATATACCATATGTTTAAAAAATATAATATTTATGATTTTTTTTTAAATTCACTAAATACAAAAATGAAAATAAAAATTCAATAAGTTTGTATTTATTGACTTCTTTTTTTAAATAATTTTTCACAAATATTTTATTTTTTAATATATTTAAAATTTTAAATTTTTTTAAAAATCACTAAAAACACAAAAAAGGAAAAAGGAAAAATCAAAAAATCAGTTTAAACCAATCAAGGAAAAATAACAAATTATTGTATGTATAGGGGGAAAAAAAAATTCAGATTAATAGTAAACTTTACAAACTTTAATTATTAAGATTTCAAAATTTACCATAAGTATGTAATTATTTTGGGAAAATACTGACTTATAATTTCCATATAATTTATCGTTACATTCAGTACCCTGTTGATTCTGTTTTTTTTTTTTAAAAAAACATTTTTGGCAAGTTATTTTTCCAAGAAAACTTGTTTAAAACAACCCATAATTTATTTTTAAAAATAAAAAAAAAATCAGTCGGCACACACTGCAAAAAAACACAAGAAAAATGCAGCATAGTTTTGCAGACTACAAACGACGTCGTTGCACGGCTGCCAAGTTGCCAACTATGCGGAGAGCTCTGCGCCCACGAAAACGAAATCCGCGTTAAAAAAGAGACGCGAGGCGCCATAAAAACCAAAAATTAAAGAAGAGAAGCTCCACTCCATCCAAGCTCTCTCTCTCTCTCTCAACAAACCCTAGCCCCTTATCTCACAGATATACGTACATACCCATCTATATCTATATATATGGCTTCTCTGTTTCTGCCATCGCCTTCGTCTTCTTCAACATCATCATCTTCTTCTTTGTTCTCTCGTTGCTCGTTCAACCACCGGAGCTTCCTTCTCAATGAATCTCGTCCTCGAATAAACAGCGTCGTAAGTTTTTTTCTTTTTTTTTTCCCGAATATTTCGTGACATTCGCTTGGCTGCTGAGAAAGTGAAGGAAAAAGGAGCGAGAAAATTTTTGCGCATTTATTTTATTACGCTGCTTTGATTGCATCATTGGTTCGTAATTCGTTGGTCGAAGTGGCTTGCATATGCTTAAGGAGCCAGTGCCAAACAAGGAGGCGTAGAAAACTAAAAAAATTATACTGTATTTTGTTTCTTTCATTTTCTCAGCAACCAACCATAGTTTGTTTTTGAATTTTTGTTTTTGATTTCATTTGAGCTCTAAAATGAGTTCAATCTGTTTAAATCTACGCAAGAAGCATGGGGAGAATGTTTTTATCGGAACAAATGTTTTGGTTCGGTCAAATTATGTAATAATTGTTTTGCATGTGTGGATGAGTTTATATTTTAAATCCCTACTATATTTTAAAGGAACTACAGGATAAAGTTATTTATTTATTTTTGGGTATATAAGTTGGTTAATCTTCATAAATTGTTGATATGGGTATTTTTGATATTTAGAAATGTGATCTCGGTGAACCATTGAATGGAAAGCCATGTATTCCGATACTTGTTGATGGAGCTCCACCCAAGTTCTTGGCATCCAAGCGTCTGGAGAGTGCATTTAATAGAAACAATACCCGGTTGAAAATTTTCTCTGGCACAGCAAATCCTTCTCTTTCTCAGGTAAAAAGATTTCTTCTTTTTTTTCTCCTAGTTCACTTAATATCATTTCAACATTGGGTGTTTTGGATTCCAAAATTGACACAATCATAGCTGTCTTTGCGGATATTGTGTTAAAAGGATTTGGCACTGCAGAAGATTCAAATATTACTTCTTGTGCAGTGTCTGGTCTTTTAGTCAGCTTCAGTAAGCCTTGAATCCCAGGCGCTATGAGGTTGATTACATGAAACCATTTTCACCATTCAGCTATATCGGGTACTGTAGTAAGAAATAAAGTAACCTAAAGATTTGAGTGCAATGCATGACATTTGCATTTCCCATGAACCTTACCCGAATCAATTTAAAAAGCACCAAAGATCAGAGCTGGACAGTGTTAATCCTAAATTCTATAAACCCTTATATTGAGCAAAGCATTTTATATGGAGCTTGAGACCAATGTCTTAGATGCAAGGGGGTTCCTAACTGATGTTTTTGTGAGGGAAAAAAAGTACTAAATTTAACTCCATCTAGGTACTCTTTGATTGTTAAAAATTGATGAAAAGTTTCTAACTGGGATTGTCTACTGTTTTGCTTGTTTAATTCTCTTATTTTATCTTGTTTTGTTTTGTGTGTTTCTTTGCTGCCACTTATAGATTTAGGAGTTTGGTATTTTAGGAGGAACATTGAAGTCATCCATTGGGCTTTTTCCATTTAATAATGTCAATCAAGTACTTTAATGGCACTTGGTTGCGCCTTTGAAACTGCATAAATCTTTGAAGTTCTTGTAGGATTGTTGTTGATTCTTTATAGGGACTTTGATGAAATGAAATTTTCTTTTGATCATCATTAACTTTTGATGATACTGGTTTCATATCCTTGTGTATGACATCGTCATTATCCTTATTTCAATTATTTTCATCCGTTTTAAAGTTGTGGTTGGAAGAAAAAAATGCAGAGTGTTTGGTTGTCTCTATTTCATGATGCCAATGGTTGTGATGTAGTATGAATTTGTTATTTTGAGCTGCAAATTTTCTTCAATTTTCTGAACCTCCTAATTTTTCCTTTGATTAACTTATTGTCATTTTAATGCATAGGAAATTGCTTGGTACATGGGCCTTGATCTGGGAAAAATCAAAATAAAGCGGTTTGCTGATGGTGAGGTTTATGTTCAATTGCAAGAAAGTGTTAGAGGATGTGATGTGTACTTGGTGCAGCCCACCTGCCCTCCAGCAAATGAAAATCTCATGGAGCTTTTAATAATGATAGATGCTTGTCGAAGGGCATCAGCTAAAAATATAACTGCTGTGATTCCATATTTTGGATATGCCAGAGCTGATAGAAAGGCAAGTTCAATTTAAGGTGCAGATTAGATGATTTTTATGTTATTTTTTGATAAATTAGATGATTTTTATTTTTATTTTTGTAATAGATTTGTGGTCTGAGCATAGCTGAAATGACAGATTACAAACATTGGGTATCTGGCAGACATGTATGTCATGGGTATTTTATGTTCTGATGAGCCTTGCTAGGTGATCTCCTAGTGCGAGGCATGACACTAACCATGATGAGCAATTGTTCAACCACTCTTCCCCTTCTCCCTTCCCCTCCCCCAAACCTAACCAAAAAAAAAAAGAAAAAAGACCACATATGTTTTGAGTATGCAGTCATCGTATATTTTGAGTTGGCAATCATCATATATTGTGTAGACTGCTGGGAGTGCCCATGAATTCATATTTTTCATTTATACTTTTGTATTCAGACACAAGGGCGTGAATCCATCGCTGCAAAACTTGTGGCAAACCTAATCACAGAAGCAGGTGCAGATCGTGTTCTTGCTTGTGATCTGCATTCCGGGCAGTCCATTGGTTACTTTGATATTCCAGTGGATCATGTGCACTGTCAGGTAATGAGTCCATAACTCTGCATCATTTGCTTTAATCAATTTTACATTCATTGATTATTACATTATTGTTTGTTTATTTAGTCTCTAATTATTTTTTCTTTTGCATGCACTAGCCTGTGATTCTTGACTATCTTGCTAGCAAGACGATTTGCTCTAATGATATGGTCGTGGTCTCACCTGATGTTGGAGGGGTGGCTAGAGCACGTGCTTTTGCAAAAAAATTATCTGATGCGCCTTTAGCCATTGTGGATAAAAGACGGTATGGGCACAATCTTGCTGAGGTAAGTTGCTAGATTTTACAATGATTTTTTTCTCTGTCTTGCTTTCTCTAGGATCCTTTTTTAAGGGTTTGGGTGACTTGCTTACTTATATAATTGTATTCCATTAAATAATTTTGTTTGGGATTTGTTTCAAGGTATCCTTAGATATTGTTGCTAGATAGATCATAGAGAGTCTTCCAATGCCCTCTAGAATATATATAAGTACACATTACACAGGTGCAGGCATGATATTAGATATTAGATACTAAAGGTATATCTATCTATCTATGAGATGTAATCCGTATGCAAGAAAAATATGAGTTGTCTAATTGTGAGCCATCTTAGGAGTGTTTATGTCAGCCTTCTGCAGTTCTTTACCCTGAGCAGTATGCTTGAAACTGGGGCTTTGGAGCTGGCTGATGTCAGGAACCATTGAAAGAAGCTCAATGTCCTGTTAAACTCAAACATTTTTAAGCTGGGTTTTGTACTTCAAAATGTTTTATACTAGTTAACAGGAAATTGGAATTATGTACAATCATTTGTGTTGGAAAGCATTTTATGCTGTGTAAACTGATTATTATTTTAGTACAATCACTTGCTAATGAGTTACATCATTGATGTTGGACTATTTTTTTTGTCAAATCAAAACCATAATGATCCTGTTGTAAGATAGACCATGATTTGATTGAACAGTTGTGCTTTCTCCTTTTTAAAGTGCAGGGATTTGATCGATTATTTACAGTTGTGTTGTGATATCAATGGAAAGAATTGTTGCAGCTCATTGTTTGTTATTCTTTTTCATGAAATTTTCTTAATGTCCATTATTTTAAATGCTATTGTTCAGGTGATGAATCTCATTGGTGATGTTAAAGGAAAAGTTGCAGTTATGGTGGATGATATGATTGACACTGCTGGTGAGTTAAGTCATCTAGATGTAAAAAATCCAGCTTATAGGCCATTAATTAGGAAGTGATTTCAAAAAGTGAAAATTCAAAGAAAAAGAAACTTAGTTTATCATGCTATTTTCATGGCGAGTTATTAATTTCAATTTCCAAGTGTTATCCATCATGAGCAAATATCCTACCACTATATGCTCCAAAATTTCTAGACTACATTTGCATTTAAGCCTGGTTAATACTAATTGTCCATCCTTGGTTCCCTCTCTCACGTTTTTTTATTCATATCTTATTTTATTTTATTTTTAAGAACAACCTATCTTTGGTTTAGTGTAATATGTTTGTATATATACAGCCATAAGAATATCACATATATTATGAAAACAACTTTTTGTAAGGGCATGATCGTTTGTTATCATGTCTAGTTGTTATGCATCTTGCTCTCCACTTTGCTTTAAATTTTGGGTCTCAAATATGATTATGTCCTTCGGATTGGACTTGAGCTTACAGTCTAGGCAATGTGAAGTACTTTCTTTATTTTGTTGTTTCCAATAAATAACTGAGTGGTATTTTGCTTCCTCAGGAGGTTTGAAAAAAAGCACAAAGGTGTTTTTGTTTTTAGATTGTAAATACAGTCTTCGACTTATTGTAGTTAACTAGTACATGGCTGCTGGGTTGTAGGTACTATTGCAAAAGGTGCAGCTCTGTTACATGAGGAGGGGGCCAGGGAAGTCTATGCTTGCAGCACTCATGCTGTTTTTAGGTAATGGCTTCATCTATGGTGTTTGATCTTTGCTTTGATCTCTCTAAATGCATGCCCAAAAATTTCTGTGTTTTTCCAAATTTGATCATTACACATTTTGATCAAAGTTCCGTTTCTTCATTACTTTGGAGAAAGGGGAAATTAAGAGGATGTTGGGTTGTGACTTTTGAGGTGCCATTTCCTGATTTTCATGTGAATGGGGGCAGGATGCCAGGATTTTTATTTTATTTTTATATAATTTTTCTACTTATTAAGAAGTTTCTGGTTTTAGTGAATGGTACATAGATGGGGAACTATTTATATCATCTAGGTCAATGTCTTATTAGGGATCTCTTAAGGCTGTGCTTGGATCATAGATTTGGGTAGCAATTTGGAAAGGAAAAAGAAAAAAGTATGTGAAATGTAACTATATTTCATTCACATTTCACCTATCTTTTCCCTTTCATTTTCCCTTTTTAAATCCCTACTCAAATCCGAAACCAAACACTGCCTAAGTAAACGAGTTAGGTTTCTTTTACTTTTTTTTATTACAAGGGGGTCGAAGCCAAACCTACAAACTGACACTACGAGGGAAACTCCCTCCTTGCTTGTCATTAGCTAGGGCCAACTACAGAGAAGGAGGGGCTGTCAACACAGTTTCATCCCTAACATCCATACATATAGCTGCTTTGGCTAGCACGTCTGCACAATGATTAGCTTCCCTCCAAAGAATTTAGGTTTCTTGTTTTGCATCATAATGTATACTACCAAGTCCCTAATAATTTGTCATTCCATGATCTACAACACTTTGTTGTCAATATTCATTGAAAAGAAAAGGTGACCGTTATGCAATTTGTATTTACATATGAAATACTAGTGTGTGATCTTCTTTCATGTCTTTTTCTTTACAGCCCTCCTGCAGTCGAAAGGTTGTCCAGCGGGCTGTTTCAAGAAGTCATCATTACAAACACAATACCAATGATGGAGAAGAAAAACTTCCCACAATTGACGGTTCTTTCAGTTGCCAACCTACTGGGAGAAACCATTTGGCGTGTTCATGATGATTGTTCAGTGAGTAGCATTTTTCAGTAACGTGGATTCTTGTATTGACCGATAGCATCTCCCACCTTATGTGCTAGCGGGTGGGAAGGTTCTTGTCTCCCCTCTCTCATTCCATCAGATTTGTTTCCTTATATACCCTTTCCTTTTTCTTTTCCTTTCCTTTTCCTCTCCCTCTTCGTTGACCCCTTCCCTTTCCACCCTGTCCATCCTTTGCCTTGCTAAAAAAGGTTAGAGCACCTTGCCTCCAGTTTATCAGCCTTCAAGCCAACAGAGCTGGCGTTTTCTTTTTTGGGAGAGGTTTCTCTCCTGAGCAGATGCCATGGGCTTCACTTTGATAATCTGATCTATTCATTTTTTAGGCCATTATAAAAAATGATAATCATAATTACGTGATTTCATCATAATTGACAAAATCACGTGATTATGATTATTGAATCAATCTTATTTTTTCGTGAATAATTTACTCAAAGGGGCGTCTATATAAGATGAAATGATCTAATCATCGAAATGAAATATGATCCATGTTGGGCTCATGCGCTCAAATTGAACTGGTATGTATTGGAGAGAAGCGCAACCATTCTTATTCCTTATCCTCTTTTGCTGTTTAGAGTATTGACATGGAGCTTCTTGATTTCATCAGATTAGGTATTTTGATTTCTGACTAAAAACCCATTAGTAGATTGTATTGGAAAGATCTCTTCTATGATTTCTGTAAACCATTATTGAAATGATAAATTTATGCATGTTCCTATTTTATAGTATGGCTAGGTCCTTTTTTAATTTTATCTTAATTATGTTCATCTAAATCTGAAAACAAGCAGAAAAAAATTTTAATTTTGAAAAATTATGATGTTATCTTAGAGCATCCTTCTTTTTACTGGTCAAAAAAAAAAAAACTCTATTTTTGTAAACAAAAAATATATATCAAATAATGTTTTGTTTAATAAAATAAAATTGATTTTTTTTTTTCTTTTAAGATAGGATTAGTATGTTAATATAATTAAATTACAACTGAAAGATCGCCATTGCAAGATCAACTTGAACCCTTTGCCTCTCAGTCATTACACCTTAAAGTCTATTAGACCACTGAGTCACACTCCAATGTCTTAATAAAATAAAAGCGATTTAACCAATGAATTGTTTTAAAAATGAGCGGCTAGGTTGGATATCATGTTGGCTGGATCTGTACTGGGCCTGTGTTAAAATTTCATGCCCAAACTTCTCAGCTGGGGCCGGTTCAGGCCTAATACATGCCTGACTCTCAATGGGGGGTTTGGTAAAACTTAAATCAATTTTTTTATTTTTTTTATTTTTCGTCAATAGATAGAAAAATAATTACATTATAAGAAATATTTATATTAGTAAGCATACTACTAGTCCACGGCAGTTAGAAAGTCAACAAAATTTAACAATTAATTTACAAAGCCCAACAACCATTAATAATAACATAAACTTCCATAATAAAAAGGAAATAAATTAGGCTAAATGCTCTGATTATAACTTAAATCACTTGTTCATAACTTATTTTAATTTATGAATCTACATCAGAATGTTTGGTAGCAGAAATCATTTAAATATATTGAACTTTTAGTTTATAATTTGTCCTAAATTGGACCAATATTACAATTTTAGGCCACGTCAACAAATTTAAATATTATATAAAAATAAAGAATTTTGTTAGTAATTGTTCTAATAACCTGATATGTTACATTCCCTTAATTACGACCCTCTAATTTCACTCCTAATAACATGTCTAAGATGGATGTAAAACGGTCTTATACTTTTCTCTCTCTCATCTTTAGATCCATTCTTTGACATTCGTGGAAAAGTCACGATGGTACTCCTTGTGAAGGAACTTTGCTTGAGTTGTATGAAGTGTGGAAGCGAGGCATTGATAATGCACCAGTTTTTTTTAATGCTTTTGAGTGCTTGGAGGCTGCTATAGAACAGAGCAATTTAGTGCACTCTGTGGAGGGCATGTAGCGGGTGGTGGGGGTTGCAAACCGGCAACTGGGTACATAAAAATTAATGTGGATGGTGTCTTTTTTTCCTAAAGATCAAGTAGGTGGTGTAGGCCTTGTAGTTCGAGACTCAGTTGGGCGATTCATTCGCGCCAAGGCTAAGCATTTGTCTCACATTCGTCATGTTGATGTATTTGAAGCTATTGCCATTAGAGAAGGTCTTCGAATGTTGTTGGAGTTAGGATGTCCAGCTGCGGTGATTGAAGGAGATTGTCAAACTATTATTGATATGATTAATAACAGTTGAGTGATGGCTTATCACACTGCTGTTGTGATTGAATATTAAAGTCTTGATGAGCTCGAATGGTCTTGTGTCGGTCTCGTTTGTGTAGCGAAATTGTAATCGTGTGGCACATGTGCTGGCTAGGCAAGGTGTTAACGGGATGGGTAATAAGCTTTGGGAAAGCTGCTCCCCTGTCATGGTTACTTAGGGCTATTTTGGGAAGTTGGCTAAAAGTCACTTTTTTGGGTTTGTAGCAAAAGCTAAAAGTTGGCTTTTTTGTCTTTTTTTTTCATTTGGGAAGTTGGTTTTTAGCCAACGGTGAAATTACAATTTTACCCTCATGGGTCAAAATGTGTTACATAAGTGAAGTCGTAAATATTTTACATAAATGGGGGTAGTTTGGTCATTTTACTATGATTTGACATCATAAACAAACATTAATCAAAAAAGTCAAAAGTCACTTTTTACCAACTTCCCAAATCATTTGTCTAAAAAAACCAAAAACTTAGTTAAAAGTTAAAAAGTCACTTTTTACCATCTTCCCAAATCATTTGTCTAAAAAAACCAAAAACTTAGTTAAAAGCTAAAAAGTCACTTTTTACCATCTTTCCAAAATAACCCTTAGGCCTTTTATTGAGGATAGGTTTTTGTCTCGATGATTGTTCTGGTTCTATTATAGTGGTGTTTGGGAACTTTTCTATTATAGTGGTGTTTGGAAACTTGGTTCTCAAATTTTTTTCTCATTTTTTTTATTAAAAAATAAAAATTGTGCAAAATTAAAAAAAAAATAAATACAAACAAAATATCACATCCAATCCCATAATCATTTCACTTTTTCTCTCACAAACATCACATCCAACCACAAAAAAATTCAACTATCTTCCCAAACACTAAAAATTTTTTATCCAATAATATCCTACAACTAAAAAAACCTAAATAAAAACCCACTTCCCAAACACTCCCATAGAAGTGAGTTAGTTTTTTAATTTTTTTTTTTTTTTGACTATTTTAATCTTGAGTTAAAAAATCTTATTTGAAATTTTTTTTTTGACTTTTTATGAGATAAAGAATGTAATAATTATGAATTAAATATGATATTTTTTTATTTGAATTAAAAGTTATTTTGCTTTTTTATGATTAAAATAACTCAAAACCCAACCAACCCATCTTTTCAAACAGAGGTTTGGAAGAAAAAAAAATCCATATTATTGATGGTAGAATTAGGGGAGAACAAAACTAAGCGATCAATCATTTTTCATATAAAAAAGCAAATGTTAAATAGTGGGCCTTAGTTAATATTAAGAATGTGATAATTACAAAAAAAATAATAATTTAAAGAATGAAATTAGGAATGGCAACGGCATGGGACCGGCGATTCCACTCCCCGTCCCCGATGATCGAATTTTTCCCGTCCCCGATCCCCCATGAGAAACCTATCACCGCCCTCGCCTCCGTCTCCTAACGGGGATCCCAGGCCAAAAAAAATAAAAATAAAAATCTACAACCTTCAGAATAATTATAGAACGAGTAATTAACAACAGCATTAAAAAAATCTACAACCTTCAGAATAGTTTTGAAGAGACCGTATATGTATATATATATATATATAATGTATTGTGTATGTACAACCTTCAAAAGTAACAACAGATCATCATAGATCTCATACATATCTGAGCTAAAATCTATAATATATATATATATATATAACACACAGAGAAAGAGAGAGGAATGGAGAGAGATGGAAAGCGTCGGTAGAGAAGCGGATGAGGGCAACGGAGGAGATCGGCGGTGTAGATCGGCGCTGTGAGGAGTACTGTGAGGGACTGAAATGGCGATCAGAGCACTCCATGGCAACTCTCTTCTCTCTCTCCCCCTTCTCCCCATTTTTCTCACGACGAGAAGCTCTCTCTCGTCGCGAAAAATGGCGATCAAAGCACGATTTTGACTAAAATCGGTGAGATATCAGAGATAGAGTGAGAGAGAGTAAAGGGAAGAGCGATGGCGGCGGAGACACGGGGAGCACGGAGAAACGGTGGAGATCGGCGCTGTGAAGAGTGTTTGTGAGGGACTGATGTGTGTTTGTGTGTGTTTATAACCTAAAATGAGGCCAACAAATTAAGAGAGACGCAGACACACATATACATACAGAGGGGTACAAAAGTAGTTTTATTTCGGGGGAAACGGGGCCGAGTACGGGACGGGGCCAGGTCGGGTCCGGCGCTATGAAAGCTATTTCCGTTCTTGGCCTGAAACTGGTGGGGGGTTCAATTTCAAATACCGTCCCTAATTTGTTGGTGATATTTTTCGAAAAAAAATTGCTTTTATCGTGAACAGGAGAGCGGGTCCCGTTGGGGCAAGTTCAAATTGTCACCCATAGACGGAATCTTTATATGAAAAATCTTTAAAATTTTAAAATTTTTAACTGGAAAATTAAGTAATACAAATAGGGGTTGGTGAGTAGAAATGACAACGGGTCGGGGTCGAGCCGAGGATCACCCTCTTCGTCCCCGAAGCTGCAAAACTCCCCGTCCCCGCCCTTGATCCCCGGCGGGAAACCCATCACTCCCCCCACCCCTACCCCCTAACAGGGATCAGGTTTCCTCGACCCCAAGAAATCCCCGTAACTCTCTCTCTCTTTCTCTGTTTTAGCTTTCTTTCTCAATAATAAATCATCAACAACAACATCATTTTCATTAACAACAACATTTTCATTAACATCATCCAAAAAAAAAAAAAACACAGTCAAAAGAAACAGAGTTGGATAGAGACACACACACACACACATATACACACATACAAGAGATCTGAGATATAAGAAAAAGGAAATCGGCGGTGGCGTGATCTGCTTAGATTTGCTGTGGCGGAGAGAGAAGGAGGCGGTAAGAGGCGACGGAGGAGGAGGTGGCGAGAGGCGATTCGACTGCAGAGGAGGAGACGACGAAGCCATCGCCGACTGCGAAAAATGAGACAACGACGCCGTCGTCAACCACGCCATCAGAGAATGATGAGACGGAGAGAAGAGAAAGAGTGAGAGAGAGACAAATCAGATAGCAGAGTGAGGGAGAGACATATCAGAAAGGAGAGTGAGATGAGAGAAAGAGAAAGAGTGATAGAGAGATAAATTAGAGGGCAATTAATAAAGGGGGGGTTTATATATATGAATGAATAGAGAGTATTATGGTAATTTTATTTCTGGGAGAAACGAGGTCGGGGACTAGGCCGGGCCGGGTCCGGGTCCGGGCCCGGGCTTGTGAAAGTTATCCTGTCCCCGGCTTGAAACTAATCGGGGATTCAATTTCAAATACCATCCCCGGCCTGTCGAGAGTATTTTTCAGGAAAAAAAATCACTCTTATCGAGGACGGGGGGTCGGGTCTCCGTCGGACTGGGATTAAATTACCATCCCTATTGGTGAGTGTCCTGCACTAGGAGCAGAGCTAAAATTAATGTTCTTTTAAAAAAATTTATAATATTATAAAAAATCGTTGTAATTTTTGTTAAAATAAATTTTTTATAAAGAATAAACTAAATTTTAAGGGGACGGTTGTTAATATTTTTATTTATTATTTTTTTTGTTAATATTTTTATTTTTTTTAAAATTTGAAAATGAAATTTATTTGATGTATTATATTTATTTTTAAAAAATAAAATTAATTAAAAAAATTTAAAAATTTTAATAACATAGAAAAAAGCGTTTTCACTTATTTTTAAAATAAAAAATTTATTTTATCCTCTCATTCACCACCTATTGCCACAGTTGTCTCCCGCCACCAATCACCACTAGGGCGATCAGTATGGTGATGTTCAACCAATTTTTGATATCTTTTCGATTATTTAGCGACTTCTGATAATATTTAATCATTAATTTTGACAGACACCTTCAATCATCGGCAACTATCAATCATGACATCTGTCCACCCTTTATCTCCATTAACTCATTAAATATACTCCATCCGTCCCATAATATTAGTCCCTTATTTTATTTTTTATTGTCCTAAAATATTAGTCTCTTATTTTATTTTTTATTGTCCTAAAATATTAGTCCTTCTTAAAAAATTAAGTATAAAAATAATATAAATTTTCCATTTTCCCTTTCTTTTAAATTCATAAATAATATAAAAAGTACAATTATGACATTGATATTCCCAAAAAGGTGTACTATCAAAGGGTAATTTTGACAAACCAACTTTTTAAAAGTACAATAATTGTACTACCAAAAAAATTTGAATTCCCCAAAAAGGACCATTATTTTGAGACGGAGAGAGTATTTATTTATTTTAAAAATATTTTTATACATCAAACAAAATTTTTATTTTAACTTTTTATGAAAATAAATGAAAACCCAGTTATTAACTTTTGTAAACTAAAAATTAAAAGGACAAATTACATACACATCCTCGAGATTTGGTTAAATTATAAATATTTTTTGAGATTTGAAAAATTATAAATTTTTTCATGAATGTTATATTTGCATAACAAATTAGGGAGTAATTTGTTATAAAATTTAAACCTTAAGGATAAATTATTATGAAAATACAAACCTTAAAGGATGAGATATAATTTTTAAAATCTCAAGAGAATATATAGCTAAATCTCAAAGAAGCTATTTGTAATTTGCCCAAATTAAAAACGTTAGGCCTAAGTGATAAACCAAACGAAGCCATAGCGATTAGGTTTTCCGTACCATGTTTGCCTATAAATACTTCGCAGTCTTCTTCAACCTTCACACCTCACTTCTACTGCGCCTCTGTATTCTCATATCTGTTTTTTCGACTATAGATTTATTTCTTATATATATTCAATCTCGATGTGTTTTTCCTAAATACGATTGCTGTGATGATTCGATTTCGTGTACCAGAGACAGATCTATCAAGATTTTGTCTGTGACGGCAACACAACCCTCTAAGAAGTTCTGAGCATTTTGTTTTTCTGGCTTTGAAAGAAGCTGATTATTATAGTTTATTGTCGTTGTTTATACAAAAATAGCTTAAATAAGCTCAAATCAGCTTTTAGCTTACAAGCTGAACCAAACAGCCCCTTTGTTCTATCCCTAAAACAACTTGCAAATTTGGGCTTTTTTTTTTCTTTGTCTGATTAGAATTTAATCTGTGGTTTGCGATCCTAGTTTGGAATAACTTTTTAAGTTGTTTTTTAATTTATTTTTATTTTTCAAATTTCATTCAAAATTTTTATGTTATTATCGCAAAAAAGTTTAAATTTTTATTGCGTACAAATTTGATCTTCGTTATATTTTGAAACTGTTTAAGCAGTGTTTTGAAAATGGTATGAATGATGGAGCGAGGTGACGATAGAAATTCATTGGTCTGTCAATCCACTGATTTATTGTGATGTTAATAATGAATCCCGACAGGTTCTGATCGCTCTATCAAGTAACACTTTTAATTGTACAAAGTGTTTTTTTTAAATCTATTTTTGAATGTTTTAGTTATTTTTTTGTCATTGTTTTTTGGTTTTTACGCTGTTTTTGGTTTGGTATTTTGAGATGTGAGAAGTGATTTGAAAAAAAAATGAAAAAAAGTATGAAATTTATATTTCATTTATCTAGTATTTTTATTTTCTTTTTTAAACCTCTCGACCAAACACAGAAATAGGCATAGGATGAATCTCATTAACAAATGGGTAATTTGCGTCTGAAATTACATTGATGCTAAACACCTTGGAGAACTGATGCCTTCAATTGATTTTTATTCACCTTTCTTCTCATAATATCGTGAAATGGCCCATATTTCTTTTAAAGAGCCTGACTATTTCACAGGATTTGGTTTTAGTTGGTTTTGCTTTACCAATATTCGTTATCATAGTTTTGTATAAAATGTCTAATCTGCCAATATTCTCTTTCTGGGTTATGGCTTTTGCTACAAATCATTTGGGATTGAATAAAGTGACAAGTCTTTATTCTCTTGTGATGTGAATCTTTCATCTTTATTCTATTATATTAGCTGAAATTAAATAATTTAAGGTCACATGAAACTAGAGATTCCATATGAAATACTAAATGTTTTATTAAATACTCACATGTGATTGCTACTCACTGCACATGAGTATTGGGTAGAATATTTGGTTATCTGTTTTGGGGTTCCAGCATTTTCGTATTCATGAAAGTGTAAAGTTCATATTCATCTGCTAGTCTTGACCTTACTTGATGAATAATTCAATTTTGTTTATTTAATTGATAGGTATGTGAGCAAAAAATGTTCTTGCCTAACAGGTTATTCCTTTTGTGCCCATTGCTTCGATTAGTTTTGGAATGGCCAATTGAGGAAGAGATTTTGTTCATCCACTTGTAATGTGAATTAATAAAATTATTATTTTAAAATAGTGATGTGTGTGGTATATTCTGCTGGTACATTAAAAAATGTTATTGATTTTTTTTTTATTACCCATGAATTAGTGAGTCTCATATAGTGTGAGACTTGTGGACTTAGGAGTGTCATTAGTCATTTCTTTCTGTTTTTAATCATAACTCAAAAATTTTAATTTATACAATACAATGTGTTCTCTGTTGTTTATGTACCTGTTAATTTGTCCAGTGTTTTTTATTTGTTACTAGCTGGGCGGAGGATGAATCTCATTAACAAATGGGTAATTTGTGTCTGAAGTATTACATTGATGCTAAACACCTTGGAGAACTGATGCCTTTAAGACTGATTTATGTTTCATTTGTCTTTCTATCTTAACTTTTTCTCAAAATATCTTGAAACGGCACATTATTACTTTTACAAGACTGTTGATTTCACACGACATGCTTTTAGGACATCTGTACTGGAGCTACTAAGGAGAGTTTTAGTATCAGTTGGTAAATTTTAGCTAGCAAATTGTGTTGTTGGGTGCTGCAGTGGATCAGTTAGTGTGTTTTAGTGGTGTGTGCTAGTTGTGAGTGTTAAAAAGTTTGTTAACTGCTGCTAGCGCTTTAGTTAATGCGTGGAAGTGTTTTGTGAAGTGTTTTGTTTGTCTTCTGGGTTGACCGGCCGGACATTCGGCCAAGAGACCCGGTCAACGGAAATTTTTTTTTTTTTTTTTTACATGTTGGGATTTTTTTTGACTTGAAATTTAATTTTGGGCTTGAAATTTTTGATTAAACTAAATTATTTATTTATTTTATTTATTATGTATATATATATATATATATTTAACACACATTTTAACATACGCCTTACCACATTCATTGCATCACCACTCACTCTAAAAAATTAATCAACTCTTAACACATCTTAATAAACATTTTTGGACCTTATTTTATTACTTTTTGTCATATAGCACATACTTTAACAAATAATTTTGGCTATCCCATTGTGGATGTCCTTAGTTGGGTTTGTTTTACCAATCTCATGCACACAAGATTTTCATTATCGAATTTTAGTATAAAATGTCTAATCTGCCAGTATTCTCCGTGTTATAGCTTTTTGCTACAAATCATTTGTGATTGCAACATTGTGATAGTCTTTATTCTTTTGTGATGTGGATTCTTCATCTTTGATTTGTTTCAATTGCTCTTCTATTGTGATAGGTGGAATTAAATGATTTTGTTAACATGGGTGTTTCAACTTATTGTTTTATTTGTGATGTTATGAACATTGTATGTGGGTGTATAGGGGTTGTGTGAGGTGTGCTAAATAAGTGTATTTTTTAAGTGCGTAGGAGAAGTTAGTGAAGTAGCCGTACAAGTTGGGCAGTGTAGTCAGCTGGGTAGGAGATGAGAAAAGATTTTTTCATTTTCGGGTTTTAATTGAACGGTGTTGTTCGGTCCATGAAAGCTTACTATGGGTTTCGTTTTTCTAATCGAAACCATTCAATGTGAAGAATTCGTCGAGTGCTATATGTTTCTAAAAAATTATATTAATGAGATATTGATAGCTATTTGATCGTGTTAGTTTTTTTTTGTCAACTGTTAACTATAACCTCATTTATTTTTTATACGAAATTGGTTTGATTATGTAGCTAGCGATATGTAATTTTTTACAGGCATATAGTTTGGATTATAAAAACAGGATCCATGGTGGGCTATTATGGGCCCAACTTTACCTTCAATTTAGCGAATACACATGTAATTTTTTTTTTCTTTCATTGCCTTTGCTTTGACGTTAGTACTTAGAGTGATGTGAAATTGATTTGTATTTTAATATTTTGTATATTAATTTTTTTATGTTTTTTTTGGTGAATAGTAATAATTTTTTAATTTTTTTGATAATGTTTTGATTTTTTTAAAGTTCTCAAACTAGGGCTTGGTGGTTCCAAGTTTGGCCTTTTGCAGTCATAGCATTGATTATAAATGAACCATTGATTGTATAAATAGAAGTTTGATTTATGAGTCTGATTTGTAACAATTTAAGATGTATGAGTCTGGTTTTGTTAACATTGGGTGTTTGATGTTTGTGTCTGGTTGTGTAGTCTAATTTATGAGCCTGGTTTATGGTTTGGTTGAGTCTGTTTGTAGTCTAATTTACGAGCCTGGTTTATGGTTAGGATTTGCTTTTTGTGGTGACTATGTAAATGTTATTTAAATTGTTTTGCATCATATTATTCTCATATTTTCATATGTGATGTGTCCGCAATGGTGGGATGGTTTTCTCACATCCCATGCAAGGTTATTAAAATGGTGACATGTGAAATTGTTAGGAGGTTCTTGTGAATTAGGCCTCGTTTGGGAACACAAATTTTAGCTTAAAAATTAAAAAATTACTAGGAAAGTCAAAAAATTTATAATTTATACTAAAAAGTTAAAAATTTTCTTTTCTTTCTATCTTTTATATTCTCTTTTTTTTTTTTTTAATACATCTTTTTTGAAAAAACTAAAAAATTATTCTAAATATATTAATTTTTTGTACTTTATATTTTAATTAAAAAGTCAAAAAATTATTAAAATAGCATGTTTCAAAACGAGATCTTAGATTTAGATTGTATGCTTTATTTTCAATTCAAAAGAAATTAGCATTTATCAATAATAATATATAATGCATATACTATTGTAACGTAAATTAAAAGAGACTTGGCGTAATATGTACATATTCATTCATGTATATTAGTAAGAAAAAAATTGGTTGGATTTGATGTTGTGAATTTGGAGTTGTACAATTTTACATCATTTTATGAGGCTAGGAATTTTAAATGAATTATCAAATTTTTTATCAAATATTTATATTGTTTGTGGAGTATTTGGTAGAAAATTTGGTAATTTATTTTTAGTCTCTAGCTTTTTGTATTCATAAAAGTGTAAAATACATACTCATTTGTTAGTCTTGATCCTCACTTGATAAAAAATTCAATTTTGTTTATTCACTTGATAGGTATGTGAGCAAAAATCTGTTGCCTAACAGGTTATTCCTTTTGAGTCCATTGCCAAAAATAGTTTTGGAATGACCAATTGAGAAAGAGGTTTTGTTTTCCCATTTGAATGAATAAAATGATTTTTTGTTAGTCATGGTATATTCTTTTATTGGTTACTCATGAGTTTAGTCTCATAGGTTGTGTTTGGTGGAGATTATTTTAAGGATTGGTTTGGCATATTTCAAATAATTTAAAAAGTCAAAAAGTTATTAAAAAAGTTAAAAAATTATCACTATTCATCAAAGAAAGAAATAAAAAAATTAATTTTACAAAAAAATTAATTTTATACAAAAATTATTACAACTTTGGCTGACGTTCTATAGATTTTTGTTGATTTTTTTGAAAAAATTATAAAGACGGGGTGTACAAACAATAAGGTGCTGTTTGGTCTGTGGGGGTTCATCATATTTCGTTTTAATAATTTGAATAGTTTAATTTGTAGAACTCGTTCAGTAATATATGGCTGTAAAAAATTACGTTGATCGGATATCATTAGTTACATGATCAAATTAGTTTTGTATTAAAAAAATAGATGGTGTTATACTTAACGGTTGAAAAAAAAAATTAATTCAATAAGATAGTTATTGATATCTAATTAACGTAATTTTTTATAAGCATATAGTACTGATAAATTTTATAAATTAAACAGTTTCAATTAGCAAAACGGGGCTTGTGGTGGGCTTCACGGGCCCAATAGCACCGTCCAATGCAATGCCTGTGACAAATCATTTTTTATATCAAATCATTTCGTTCAGACGATACAGGCCGTACGACCTACTCTTCATAACTTTTCCTATATACTAATTTAAGAAGTTGTTTGGGATGTCCTAAATAAGTGTATTTTTTTGACTTTTTGAATTAAAAAGTTGAGAAAAAAAAATGATTGTTTCGATTAACTTTTTGATTTTTTATGAAAAAATGTTTATTAAAAAATTATATAAATTAGTGTGTAGGAGAAGCTAGGGAAAGTAGGTAGTACGGCCCGTATCGTCTGGGTAGAGTGATTTCATATAAGAAATGGTTGTTTCCTTTTCGGACAATACATTAGACGGTGCTGTTTGGGGGGCAATCACGGGCCTTGTTTTGCTAATTGGAATCATTCAATGTATAGAACTCGTCTGATTGGATATCGATAGCTATCTAATCGGATTAGTTTTTTTTCAACAGTTAATTATAACATCATCTTTGTTTTTACAAAATTTATTTGATCATGTAGTTAACGATATTCGATTAAAGGGATTTTTTACAAGCCTACAGTATTCAATGAGTTTTACATATTGAATGGTTCAGATTATCAAAACGGGACTTGTGATGGGTCTCTATGGGCCGAACAAGACTATGTTGTTTGTACACCTCGCTTGTGCAATTTTTTCAAAAAAAATTAACAAAAATCTGTGAGACATCAAGCTGAGTTGTAATAATTTTTGTGTAAAATTAATTTTTTTATTTTTATTTTTGGTGAATAGTGATAACTTTTTAATTTTTTTTTAGTAATTTTTTGGCTTTTTGGATTAGGTAAGGTATGTCAAACCAGCCCTAAATACAATTATGATGAAAATGGAGTGAACTGTGTCTGTGTTTGTGTAGTCTGATCATTGTTGCAGATTGAGCTTCCTGTTGATGGCGGTCAAGACTCCTCTTACAGGTTGAGTTTCCCGAGTTCGATGGGAGGCAATCTCATATCCTATCACCTTGTGGAGCACCTTGTGGAGCAGAGTTTCTGCTATTACCATTTGCAAATGGCCAGGAGAATTACATTCACAACTTTATATATAGACATATTTGTGTTGAGTATATGTATGTATATCATTGTTTTTTTTATTTTGATCTGTACTGTTGTGTTGTGATTTTGTTGATATGGTTTTGGCCAGTGAGGATATCAGAAAACAAGAACACCATCTTTCGGGACTGATTGGCTTAAAATAGCCTTGTTGATATTCTGCAATTCTGAGGCCTTTATTTTCTTTCTTCTTTTTTTCAGGGCTAGGGTTTTAGAGTAGTTTTATTTGTGTATTAATATTAATATTTGTCTAAAGAAGTTGAGAGAGAGAGAGAGAGAGTTGTTTCAACAGATTAAACAAAGAGTGGAATTGTTTTTTTTTGTCGATGTATTGTTGTGTTGGGTGTGTAGTTGTGGTGCACACTCATTTATGATTCTTGGCACAACACTTGACATTGAATATCAATTTTGTGTATTTACTTGATATGTAGGTGAATAAAATGTCCTTTCCTTGCCTAATGGGATATTTCATTGGAGTCCATTGCTTAGTATGGATTTTGTTCACCAACTTGTCAGTGGGTGAATAAAATTGTTTTCTTTATAGCAAGTGCTTTGTGTGTTGGTATATAAGCATGATTTGTGTTGGGTACAATGAGAAAAAATATTGTTACATTGTTTCCAGCAATAGTCATTGATAGTTTTATAGTTGATTGCTGTTTATTGTTGCATTTGTTAATTTTTTTTTATTTGCTTATGGGTATTGTGTTATTGAATTGCTATACATGCATAGATATATTGGAGAAAAGTAAAACACTCAATTTATTGCCTTGGTGATTTTGTCTATTGCTTTGCTCTTAAGTTTGATATTAAGTCTTAAATAGGTGTGGTGTACTAATTTTAGGTTTTTGGCTACACCTTTTTGTAGCTTTTCATTGGTAGTAACATGTCACAATGCAATTTTGTTTAATTGTTGTGCCCATCATGATGAATACATGGATGTGTTGCATAATTTGAGGGAATGATTGTGTACATAAGGGTTGTAGATTTAGTTTAAAAAATAAAAGTTCACAACTAATTAGTGCACATCGAATGTTAAGTTCAGGAGAAACTATATATTGCGTCAATGTGGCACTTGAATAATTATGCCATGAAGGGATCTCCACTATCTTGTGTGGACCTGGTGGAGAAACCTTTGTGGCATTGCACCAAGTGGGATTGAATAGTGTTTGTAGGTTTAGATATGTTTGACTTTAGCTCAAGTAATTTTGGAAGGAGTGAAACCAAATATTGACTTTGGCATTGTGGATAAATTGTTGGGATCCTTGTTTGTGAGTGTTTTAGTAAGCTATTTTTTTGGCAGTATTAATTTTGATTAGATGGGAAACTATTTTTCTGTGTTTGACCATGGATTATTTTTCATTTGAGTCCATAATTTTGTGATTGTTTAATTTTTATGCAAATTACCTGTTTGTTGTAATCAATTGATTTGTATACAAAGTAGTTTGCTCAGAATTCATGTTGAGCGTGCTTGAATGAAATATTCTTCATGTATTTATTGTTTTTGAAGACCTCAACAGGAGGATGGTATGCCAAACTTTGGTCATGCAATGTGTAGCAAATTTTTTCTTTTAATTAAGCAATTGGTTTGCACTAATTGTCCTTCTACTATTGGTTTGCAAATTTAATTAAGCAATTTTTTCTTTTAATTAAGCAATTGTGATTAATTGGCTCTAGTACTTGTCTTAATTAATTGTGCATGTTCTTTAGTTACATTTATTTGACAATAATGCTACAATAGTCACATTATCTCGTTACATTTTGTTTACCATGTGATTGTCATTATTGTATTGGTTTACAATGTGACATGTCATTATTGCATTGTAACTTGACCAATGTAATGATGACACATCACATGGTAAGCAAAGTATGGTAAGACAATGTGTTCATTGTGACACTATTATTTATTTTTAATTAGATCAAGACTAGATGCATGATTTACTTTGTGGTCTCACATTGAAATTGAACATTTCTGCATGAATAGGTTTTGGTTGTAATGCTAATGGCTTGAGAATTTTTTATCTTTGTTTATGTTAGTAGAGTTCATTGTCCATTTTTAAGTCCATGGTGCACAGGGTTTTATGAATAATAAATAAGTAGTAAGTATACATCTTGACCCCCAGAATGGGGAATGGTGACTCCAGATACATACCCAGGTCTTGATTCCAGGGTAGGTAGATTTCTTTGGTCACATTGCTGGTCTTGTTTGAAGATGATATACTTGTATATTATTTCAGTTCTATTTGTTTCACCCATTTGGGAGAAGCATAGGAAAGTAGGATGAGGTTGGCTGGCAAATAGGAGATGGGATGAGGGCCTTATTGCTTGGCTTCGGTGTTGTCCAAACCTTTTTTCTCAGAAACAGGTGGCTCAGATAAACTGAGACAAAATTTTCATATACAAGGTAATTAGATAGAAGGGATTGCAGGGGTTTTAGGTTTCTTCTGAAGATCATCTTGAAGCTCTCCTGATATGTTGTTTCATGTCCTTTTTGGTACAACTTCTAATGTATGTGGTAAATGACGTTCTTAATTTCTCCCTTAATTACGTTCATAACGTATATATGAAGTGTGGAACTTGCTCCAATTTGTCCATTTCTCAAATGATCAAATAGGCTTTGATGATTAAACATTGCAGCTTATGACCAAACTCTTCTAGCCATATGGGTCTCTTTGTGTACCTGAATGCAGCAAGTGTGGTAGGTCAGGTTTTGGTATTTCTTTGAGGGACTGGTAGAGGTGGAAGAGTATGTTACCCTGGTCAAGCCTTTTATCTTTACATGCAACAAATTAAGGCTTGGCCATAACCTTCTCCTCTAGTGGCTGCTTGATGAACACTCCTGGATCCCATTCATTTTCTCAACTGCTGATCTCCATGATTGATTAATAGCTACCTAAGAAGCACGGACACTTCTAAGAAGGTGACGTATCCGTGTCGTGTCCGTGTCGGACACTGACACTCTTTGGACACGTGTCCGACACTCTTCAAAACGTGTCCTAATTTTTAAATTTTTTTAAACGGCCGAACACTCTTTGGATACTTGGAAGACACACATGTCAATCACATAAACACACGTGTCTATCGATTGGATACATGTGAAACTAATTATAAGTTTAAACAAAATAACTTAAGATACAATAATAAAACAAAAATCATATAAATTTATAAGAATTAGTATCATATTGCATTTTTTATTATCTTTGAATGATATATTAATATATATAACATATAATAAATATATAAAATTACATATTTCACGCGTGTCCCCTACGTGTCGTGTCCTTTATTTTTTGAAAATTAACGTGTCAGCGTGTCCGTGTCGTATCACGTGTCCGTGTCCATGCTTCTTAGATAGCTACAACCACAATCAACTGCTTTTCCTTTTTAAAAATGTTGGAAATGGCTAGTTGTGACTATTGTTATCGATTTACACTAATGAGTTCTGACTATTGTCGTTTTCTCAATTGTGTGTCAACTTGATTAAATTGTTGACACAAGTTAATACGTTTTTCTGTATGTGTGTTCTCATGCTTCTGTTGTTTATATATATACATTCAAATTTCTGTGCATAATGTGTTTATTAGAATTCATGTGCTGTGAAGATCTGATTTTGTATACCTGTGACTGCAACACAACCCTCTAAGAAGTTCAGTGCATTTGTGCTGCTTACTTTAATCATCTGTTTTCCTATTTCCCTTTTGGTTTCTTTAAAAGCTATAGATTTGGGATTGTTAGAATTTACCATCACCTACCACCACTACCACCTCACCTACTCCACTAAACCTAACCCACTACACCACTACCACCTCACCTACTCCACTAAACCTAACCCACTACACCACTATCACCATCCACTACACCTACATCTATATAAGGAACCATTTGTAATAGACAGAAATGTAATCTATCAATCAATCAGATATCAATCAATAATACTTCAATTTTAACATGGTATCAGAGCAGGTTTAGAATCTAATAATTTGCTTCACCGGCGGGCGGCAACCTCGTCTTGACCGCCCACCGGACCTCCACACATACCTTCCCTCCGCTGCCACAAAGTCCATAGCTGAACTCTTCTCTGCCTCACACATATTTGTTCATCAATGGCGACATCGAGCCACCATCGTCTATCAATCCTCCTCGGCCTTCTTGCTAATCGCGGCAGCCACCGCCGCCGACCTCGGCCCCGACGCCGCCTTATAAAGCGCCCCTGTGCCCAGACCCGCCACCACGCTATTCACCACATCGTCCGTATCCCTAATCGCGCCCATCCCGCTCTCCAAACTGATCTCGGTCTCCATTTTCAGTATCATCTCCGACGTGCCTCGTTTGTTGCTCCGAACCATCTGAGACGATTGTTTCTATGGCTCATCTGTTCCAGCACGAGCATCACCATGGGAGATTCCGTGGAGGAGTGGTTGAAGAAAGGAGCGAAGGTGGAAGTGAGCTTCGAAGACGAGGGTTTCAGAGGGTCCTGGTACACAGCCACTGTCCTCCGAATACACAGCAGCTATGGTGGTGGTGGCCAACCTCCTTTTCTTCACTGCTACAGGGTCTTTCACAGTTATTGCCCTCGATCCGTGGTGTTATACAGCCACAACGCCACACTTTTTTCTCTCTCTCGTGGTGCCGCAGGACGACCCACCACGGAGAGGCACAATATTTGGGTGCTGCCCCACTCTCCCTATAATTTCCATCTGCTGTTCAAAGTCCTTATTCCCCACCACTGTTGTAGACTCCTCCACGACAGCTTTTCTTTCTTTATTATCTCTTATACACAACCCACTGTTGGCTATTTTGCTTCCCATGTTTCTGTTTCAACAACTCCACTTTCTTTTTTTTAATATTTATTTTATTCTCTTTTGCAAAGCACCCGACACACCAACTGTTGTGCACAAACCCATTTTACTTTTTCTTCTTTTCTTTCTTTATTTTGTCTTTTCCTCCCTTTTACACCACTCAATACACCCACACATTACACACGGCATGTGAGCCACTTTCTTTCTTTTATTTTTTATTTTATTTATTTATTTATTTTATTTATTTATTTTTTTTTTATTAAAAAAAAAAAAAAAAAAAAACAAAACAAAAAAAAAAAAAACAGAGAAAAAAGACGAACTGCACACCAACTTATTTTATTCATGTCGGGGCTCACCCCGTTCACCATTTTACACAAAAAAAAAAAAAAAAAAACCAAACCAAACCAACACAAATCGGCACAGTGGGATTTTTCTTCTCTACTCTGCTGCAGGCCTCTTCTTTTTGCCTCCAGTCTGCTCCTCCACTGCAGCATCTGGCGGTCTTCCAAATCGGAACATCACGGTGGCCTTCCGCTTCAGTTCCTTATTTTCCGCCTTCAGCACACTTATCTCTGCTCGCGCATCCTTATACATGCGTTGGAGCAGAGCCAGTTGGGAGTTTAAATGCTGCACCTCATTTGTCCTACTCTGCAGCCGGTTTGACAAGTTTGTGACCGCCGTCATGCTTTCCACACATGCCTTCAAAGTATACTGATTGGCCTCCACATCCGACTGCACTGCCATTCTTTGCTCCACAGACCGCATCGGAAAGTTCAACGGAGCAAACTCCGGGGCGTTTGGTTGAGGTTCCAGTGCCACCGCACCCGTTATCTCTCTTGTTGACTCATTGAGGTCGGGAAAGAGAGTGAGTAGACCTCGGGATGAGGATGCCGTATTCTGGGTAGCTGAACGGGAAGAAGAGGCCATTGTTCAGATGTTTCAGAGAAGGGTTGGATACAAAGTCTTTACCGAGTGTTTCAGAATGACAATGTTCAGAGGTTTCTCTCAGTTTTTCTGTCTCAGCTTCTGCCTCAGCCTCAGCCTCCGTCTTATAGCCGAGGCAGCCACGCGCATCGCGCGCCTCTTACCACCAGCCGACAAACGGGCGCGCCAACCAAGGCACACACGTGCCTCGCCATCATGTCCGGCACATCTTTTTATGACTTGGGCTCGCCTTTTGATGGCACGCCTTTTATGGATTGGGCACGCCTTTTGATGGCACGCTTTTTGAAAAATTGGGCGCACCTTTTGAGGATGCGATTTTTTAAGGGGTCCGACAAGACTCTGTAAACTGTCCCGACATTGATTCCGGTTAGCTCCTTTATAGGTCCGCCAAGACTCTGTAAACTGTCCCGACATTGATTCCGGTTAGCTCCTTTATGGGTCCGACAAGACTCTGTAAACTGTCCCGATATTGATTCCGGTTAGCTCCTTTATAGGTCCGATAAGACTCTGTAAACTGTCCCGACATAGATTCCGGTTAGTTTCTACAAGGGTCCGACAAGACTTTGTAAACTGTCCCGACATTGATTCCGGTTAGTTTCTACAAGGGTCCAGCAAGACTCCGTAAACTGTCACAACAACTGTCTTCTACAACGGTCCGACATGACCCCATAAATTGTCTTCTACAACGGTCCGACATGACCCCATAAACTGTCTTCTACAACGGTCCGACATGACCCCATAAACTGTCTTCTACATCGGTCTGACACCACCATACAGTGTCTTCTACCACGTTATGACACCACCATACAGTGTCCTCTACAACGTTATGACACCACCATACAGTGTCTTCACCAACGGTCTGACACGACCATACAGTGTCTCCTATCCTTTTTTTATGTATTTTCTTGTTTTGTTCCTCTCTTCAAACTCAAGTTGGTTAGTTTCTATCCTCCTTGAGTTTGCGGGGGGCTGTTAGAATTTACCATCACCTACCACCACTACCACCTCACCTACTCCACTAAACCTAACCCACTACACCACTACAACCTCACCTACTCCACTAAACCTAACCCACTACACCACTATCACCATCCACTACACACCATCCACTACACGTACATCTATATAAGGAATCATTTGTAATAGACAGAAATGTAATCTATCAATCAATCAGATATCAATCAATAATACTTCAATTTTAACAGGGATCTCTCTCTCTCTCTCTCTCTCTCTCTCTCTTTTCAACTTCTTATGTTTGGAAAATTAAACCAAGTCAAATTAAACCAAGTCAAGTCTCATCAAATGGGATCGGTTACATGAACCTTTATTCTCCACACGGCTCTGTCGAAGACAATTTTGTTAGTCAAATTAAGTAGATTCATATATCTATTTATAACGTTAGCCAACGTTAATCTTGGATAACCCGATCCCCCAATACTTTCATCTACCGTCACTGCATTGCATTTTTTCACCACTGCCTCTATTAGTCTTCGTTGAATATGGCCAAACTATATCAATCGATTCTCTCTCAATGTATCTTCTATCAGTGCTATTTCTATTCATTCTCGAATACATTCATGCATAATTTTGTCTTGTCTAGTTTTGCCACACATTCACTTTAGCATCCTTATCTCAGCAACATTTATCTTATTTACATGTTGTTTCTTGGTTGCCAACACTCCTTCCCATACAACATCGTTGGTTTAATAGTTGTTTTATAAAATTTACCTTTTATTGCACAGTACTCTAGATATATTTTCTTATATTTGGAAAATTATTGTATATAATTGTTGGCAATGCCCAACTGCCCTAGAAGCTATACATTTGTGTGGGGTTTTTATTATAAGTGCACAATATGTGGGTTATGATTTGTTGAGGTAATGTCACATAGGATAAGTAATACCTGACTAGCAAACTAAGATATTGAATGTAATTGCATATACTATAGAGTACAATGTAACATGAAATTAGAAGTATTTATTATTTTAAATCATTGGATGATGTCATAGGATCTCCTTTCTAATGTAATTAATCTTCTCCTTTTATGAATGGCTAATCAAGCTTTACATAGGACATAAAAAATGTCGGTTTTGTATGTTTTTTAATCTTCCCTTTGTTGGCATTTAGGGAAAATCTTTTTGTAAGTTTTTGGCCTGTTTGTCTTATTATGATAGTTGTGTCTTATTATATGCAACTATTACTAGTCCCATTGATAAGTAATAAACTAATCCCATATAATTCATTTCTGGTAATTTTCTTGATATGCAAGTGTACATTTCTAATGGTTGGTCATCTTTTGGTCACTGGCAAAGGATGAATCTAATTAATTAATGAGTAATTTGTGTCTGAATTATTTTCATTGACGTTTTTTAATAGTGAGATACTTGTATCTTTCATTTGATTTCTGCAGGAAATATTTTGATTTTGAACAGCAATTCTTTTTGCCGTTATTATTTAGAAAGGATTTGTTGTGGTTGGCTTTGGCTTCTCAATGTCATAGTTGTGATTTTTTCAATAGCATAGTGTGCATATTGATTTCTTAATTTTCTGTTGTGATAATTGAAATTTCATAGTGAACATAAAGATTTCAAGAAGTGGTATTTTTGCTCTTATTATTATTATTATTGTACTTGGCTGCTTGGTGGGTTCTAAGTTTTGCTTCCTTCTGCTTGTATTGTAATGACAAGTTCCAACTTTTTTTTGGGGGGTTTTTTTGGAAGCAGGTGAATTGTAGTTCAAAGAAATTGTACATTGTTTAGGCAATGAGCATTGTGAGCGATACCAAAAATACTATCAAAATTTTGACTCAACACTCACGTGTAGGATCAACACTCTTGTGAGTGTTTGGTATAAATTTTGGTACAAGTTTGGGGTTTCTAGCAATTTTGTTAGGTGCTGCTATTATTTAGACAATAGTATAGCATCAATTAGTGGTTATTTAGACAAAAGGATAGTGCTATTAAAATGTATTTTGTGCAATGGTGACAACATAACCTGTAGAGCGATTTTGTTCATCCACTTTTATCATATGTCCTTAACATAAAAGTGTGTGAACAAAATTGTTCTTCATATTATGTGGTCATTGAAATGGGTGCAATGAGGGTCTTACCTTTGGCCCATGCTTGACCCGTTTAAAAAAATGTTATTTGTCTGGTTTCAGTTCAATCTCCCAAATCATTTTTTGTATAAAAGCATGGTGTGAACAATAGAAATTATGTAAAAATCAACAAGCTTATTATTATTAATCAACTGCTCCAATAGTCTAGTGGTATCAGGTGCTATTCCATTTCAAAAAATATTTAGGGATCAATTCTAATTATGCACTTCAACAACAAGCGGTGGTTAGCATTTGTTTTTTTGGTTTAGTTTTAACAGTAAGAGTTGAGTCTCATAAGTATGAAAGCAGTAGTAGTTTTTGCTTGTGTCTTTCAAGCTTAATTGTTGAAATAGAACCTTTTCTAAGTTTCTTTCATGAATTCTTTTAAAATCTTTATGTAGGAGGGAAGTGTTGTTCTTTTCATATGGTTCGGGCCAAATGACCCTGCCAACACTGAGGTAGCAAGAGCATTTATCAGAATACACTATCCTTTCAGGTAATCCTGATCCGATAGCTGTTTATTTAATATTCCAGATCCTTATGTGACTACTGTTTTTGTTATTTTGAAACTAGTGACCACTGTGGTGATAATTGACTTATTGGCAGTTCAAACAATGTAGTAGCATGTAATTCTCAAAATACAACCTTGTATGATCCCAATAAATTTAAGTATTGACTTAACCTAACTAGGGAAGCTCTAGAACAACCTAGCTACTTGGACCTGTAAAGCTAATGTCCTAGGATCTATTCTCTAGCTACTTGGACCTTTTGCGTTGCGTTTTATCATTGTAATAACAGGAATACCCATCTTCATTATGAATTTACAAACCTGCAATTTTTCCTGATCTCTCCCTGCTCTCCGGTGAGTACGTTGATGTTTCCCATCTTGATCATTGAATTCCCAAATGAAGCGAAGAACAGTTCTTGATTGTTGGCATAAGCCCAAACATGCTCTCTTATCTCCCCTTCAAGATCTTGACTGACCAACACATTATCGGATATTAAAAGACCTTGTCCTTGAATGATGTTGAGAAAGTAATGGTTGTCAAACCTAGCTGGAGTCATCGAATCAAGCGGTGCCAATGCACTGTCTCTCCCTGATTTAGGACATATAGATTGTAACGATCTTTGGAAGGTTGTGCCCCTCTTGTAATGGTATGATTGTTCTTCGGAGTTGGTCTCATAGATCCTTTGCCTGAAGCTTAAACATTTTGCCTTTCCCATTGTGTGGCTACCTGTCAACAGTTGGAGGTGTCAAAAAAAAAATCAGTGGAATTGGTTAGCTGTTCTAGACTGCTCCATATCATATGGTTTGATCTTGATCAGGTTGATCAATTACCTGATAAAGTAACCAAGTCTCCAGTGTCGAGACCCCGTTCTTGGAAATTGGCAATAAGAGTCTCCAGAGAGGAATTTGGGGCAGGTACGAATTTGTTGGCACCATCAAAGCTTGCTTTAATGGAGTCTCTCCTGCCTAAATAAACATTCCACCTGGGTCCACCTCTCTTTTTGACAAGAGAAACAGCATGTCATCTTAGAAAATACATGTAATGGCAATAAGAAAATTCGATATGGGAAACACTGCAACAAGGCTTGTGAGTGTAGCACTAGCCTTTGTTAGTCCAGCGGTTATCGCTTGCCTCTCACGTACGAGAGACTAGGGGTTGGACTCTTGTCAGAGAGGAGAGTTGGGTGGCATTGGCAATGCTTATTTAGTTTCTATCTGTAAAAAAAAAAAGAACTACCTAGTGGTTCCCTTTTCCCATCCTTTTACAAGTAGGCTAGACGTATAAATTGTATTTGAATTTTCATATGGGAAAAAAAAATTGTCTTATTTTTATGGCTTATACTTTGTTCTTGGTAACCTAGGTTTACCTACCTTACTAGAACTCTTACATTTCACCACTAGGAGTTAAAAGTTCAAGTCTTTCCTCATGAGCTTTAAATTGTAATTAAGCTCTTTCTTTTTCTTTTTTAATTAATTTTTTGAGCCAAGCTCAAGTAGCTTGTTTTTGTATAGTGCATATAGATGAGTAGTTCAAAAAATTAACAAATTTTAAAATATGTCAAATTTGGTTTGTTAATATTATATGAAGAATCAATCTCAAATTAGTTTAACTCAAATATTACATAGATTTTTAGAGTCATGCATGTAGAAGAAAATTTATGCTTAAGAGAGAGACAATATATACCGAGACAACAGCATCGCGAGCTGCAAGTGCTAAGATATCAGCACAAGAAACTGTGGAAGGACAAGCCTCTTCCAAAATGTATTTGATGTGATCGACAACCTCAAATCCTCGCAGCGAATTTATGTTAGGACCAGCCTGTTTTTCACTTATGATGCTTCCAGAGCTGTCCAGAAGAACCGATGCATCGCATCCCTGATGATCCAGAAAGCAAAACATCAAAACATGCTCGCAACCCATTTTACTTTGGTTAGTGTTGCTCTTTTCATTCTCTTTATGTTGTTGATAGTTAATACATACAAATACTATAAACCCAAAAAAAAAAAAAATATTCAGAAAAATGTCAAAATTTGAAATGTGTGACGTGAGTTGTTTTTAGGATGAATATGATCGCACATTTTGTATTTTAAAGATTTTTTTGGAACATTTTTCATATTATAAAACATTTTTTGAGAACTTTTTTTCTGAGTATGTAGCATTACTGGTTTGTGTGAATGTCCATTTGAAGATAGAGAAGAGGGGTTGACTCACCATGACAAAACAATCATGAAAATGCAAGCGAAGGAGAGAGGCAGCCATGCGAGGATCTCTGAGTACCGCAATTTCAACAGTGCGCTGGACAAGCTCTTCAAGGAGTGGACATGTTTCTTTGTAGTAATCAAGAACCAGAGGTCCACCATCACTCGAATCTCCTATCCCATTGACGAATATCAAGACTACCATCATTAACCATGTTCGCAGCAAATCCATTACTGAAACTTCAAAACAAGATATGTACTCTGTACCTACCTTGGTTACATATATATATATATATATATATGTAGCTATGGAATGTGGCACTAGTCGAATGATGTTTCTTTCAACGAAGATAAGGAGTGCTTTTTTTTTTAAAATCAATTTTTTTAATTCAAACAGTTATAATTTTTTTACACTAATTATTTTTTGAAGTCACTTTGGTTGAAGTTTATTTTTGAAACTTGAGTTATTTTATGAAGTTATGATTTCAAAACATGATTTATAGAGTTGTAGTCATGTGTACATCTGCGATTTCAATTACAAGAATTTTAGAAAATAAATTTAAAGCCGCTGTGATATGAGAATCTTGTATTATATAAAAACCTCAAACGATGCGAGTTTCTTGTACTGATTTGGATGTTTCTTTGTTATTCAAACTAACTTAATCTTGGGAGGTTATTCCCTTTTGTACTTATTAATCAAAGTAGATGCAACTAACTCAAACTAATTGTTCCCTTTATTAGGAATGTATGATGCATAATCAAGTGACATGTTTCTAAGAACCAGCTGGACCTAATGTCCTCAGCAAAGTTACTTTTTCAGAATATACATATATTATGTAAAAAAATATTTAAAATATGTATATAACAGGTATGAGTTGAGTAGATTATGTATTCATTTGGGACCAAAGGATGGAATTAGTAGTGAGATGTATTGCTCATTTATGATGTTTATGACGTTACAGTAAGGCCATATCTGAGAACTGATATAGATTGAGTAGGATTATGTACTTGTTGAGGAAATACTTGTGTGATAGTATTAGATTGAAAATGTAATGCTGATTGTTCATGTTTATGACAAGATTGTTACATCAATACCCATTGTTCATGTTTATTTTGCATTAGTTGATTGGGATTTGATATATAACATCAATTATAAGTCCTCGTGACATAGAAGGTACATTTGTTGTTTGTATACAATGGGGGTAAATTTGTCTTTAGCCACATAATTCTGCAGTTTTGGATTCTCAATGGCATCCTCCTTGGGTTCACGGTATTAGCAATTCAGTCCCAACATCTACATCTGTTATCAAACATGACTGAAAGCTTGAATGTTTATCATATATTTAAATTCTAGATATTTTTCCAAATACGTAGAATTTCTTTAATGTGATAATTGTTCTTCACTCACCAATTTGACAATAACCTAATAAATATTCCAGGTTTAATTCTCAACTAGGATTCAACGCCAATCCATTTTTACTTTATTAGGTACAACAAAATCGTTTTGACAAAGTAGTAAAGCAAAGCAGAGCTGGAACCTAATCTGTAGTATAATTAAAATCCATGGAAGATACTGAATTTGCCTTTAACAAGATTATAATTGAACTAAATTATTGGATAAATACTTTCCTAAATATATATATATATATATATTCAGTGGATAAAGACACATTCTTACCACTTGCCAAACACACTTAGAAAAAGGGTATTGATTTATTGATATGCCAAGAAGTATTGGAAATAGGTTGTCCTTTCTTGTTTATAAATTATTTAGGGGTCACAAATATTTTATCTTTAAATCTCTTTGTTCCCTTGTTCTAATACACTCCTGACCATTGAATCATGTCTCGAAATTAGAGATTAAAAAAAAAATACTAAATTATTTAGGGGGCACAAATATTTTATCCTTAAATCTTTTTGTTCCCTTGTTCTAATACACTCCTAACCATTGAATTATGTCTCAAAATTAGAGATTAAAATAAAAATACCCAATGTAGGGTTTTCCTTTCAAGTAAAATGATTATTGCTTTCTTGTTTTATTTGGCTTAGATTCCTTGTGGACAAACCAAAATGAATAAATTAACAGGATGGAGGCATATCTACTTGCAACTGAAACATCAAGAAGTTGGCAAAAGTATGATATAGCTTTCATAATAGTACAATCAGATAAAACATCCGAGTAAGACTCCAAAAAATATTGATAACCAACCAACTTATTACTGATGAAATGGGAAGAAATACAAAACAAAAGTGTCGTCAGAGTTAGTCAGTTACAAGAAACCCCCCATCAAAATAGAAGGATGAAAGAAAGAAACAAAGAAAAAGATAAATGAATTCCATTGTGTACAGACCCAAGTTTAGTTCAATCACTCACCATTGAAACCATGGACATAATAAATTCCATTTGAACTTGAGAACTTTTCAGAAATCATGTGTTCTGGTAATTGCTCTGTCTCTGATATATGTGTTTTCCCGGTTGATTCTTGAAAATGTGTGAACTTGTATACTCATTTGCAAGTCTGTTTTTGAGGGCTGAAATCCAGGATGAAAATGAAATCCACTTGCTCCATAAGCTAAAATCTCCCCCCTATAAACAATTTAACCAAAGTAAGAGAGGCATTAAGTGATAAGAAGATAGGATCATCGATCAAGAGAGAGAGAGAGAGAGAGAGAGAGAGATGTATCTAAGTTGATGAACAATGACAAATCTGATAGAGACATTCAATCCACAGCATTCTTTTTTGGGGTAGTGTGTGTTTTGTGTTTGCAATCTCTGAATTGACATTATGGTAACATTAGGCAATGCAAAAATGCTAGGGACATAGGAACCAAACACAAAATGGATCACATATATTTATGTTATTGTGTGGCCTAAAGAGTGTGGGGTCCACATTTATGTGAGCGTCTATAATCATGTGTTAGTATCCCTGCTCAGATGATTTCTTATTCATATATTATGCCACCTTAGACAACAATGCATTCAGGTTATAAAAACAAAATGAAGATCAATTACATGTATTTTTTCGTACAGTTATGTTGGATTTTCCAAGCATTGAAACCAAGAATGACAACTCTCTCCATGTGTTATGCTTGCTAGATACCTGCCATCTGCTAAAGGTCATCTTCATCTTCATCTTCATCAAGGAAAATCTTGGGATGGATTGCTGCAGTAGTGAAATTGAGAGCCCTTTGCAGCTTTCGGTGGCTAAAAACTTCAACTTCAACCAAGAAATTTGAATTAACAGGTCGATGATCTGAGAGCCTTATATCTGCTCGGCTGTAAGAAAGCTGTTTTATGCCTTTCCCAAGCCATAGTATACGATCACACCTGCATAATACCCCAAATATATGTATTAACTTGTTGCCTCACCCCTAATAGTTGCGAAAACTCTAAAATTGAGTTTATGCTATAACACAAATAAAAAATGCAAGGGAAACCCCTGCTAATCTCTTTTCCTTAATTCTAGGGTTTCTAATCTTGTTGATTCCAAGAAAGTCAAACTTAAGTCAAACTTACCATGCAGGGGATCTCTTCTTCTCCCCTTCTTTCGGGTTTTCACCAACAAATCTATCTGAGTTGATTTCATATTTGTAAGTGGGTGGGAAGGTTATTGCCCCCTCCTTCCATCCATCGAACACATGCCCGTTGCAAAGTTCTTTGCTCAGCTGCCACATCCATCATGTTTCCATTTGTCACTATCTCAATTATAAGATTAATATGTATACATTAAAGCGAGGATTAAAAATGTCTGATTAGTAGCAGATCCACATCTTAATTCGTCCGTGGTTTGATCAAAAGCAGAAGACTTTTCACAAAAATCAGGACAAATAAAAAATTTAGTGGGGTACGATTCTCACCTGGTCACTTTTCAGAAGTTCATCCCATTGTTTCGTGGCCACAAGATTTCTTACTTCTGCGTCCAACATATTGAGACGATAATTCAAATCCCCAAACCAAAATTTCTGGCTGTTTAAAGAAGCACTCCATCAGAAATTCATGTTCAACATATATTGTCAAAATACAACAACAAAAAACGAAAAATTAAATCCCTAGTTGGCTGCTCAAAGCCATCTGTTTGATAATTATTAACATGACAAAATCTATAGCATCTGAACGCGTAAAATTTTTATATTCTTAATTCAAGCAAGGTAACAAGAACAATCCCATTATAGTTAAAACCAAGCCTGCAGAAGAAAAGGCCATCTTATTTAAGTAAAAGCGTGCTTACTCGTGAGATAGAATTGTCTGTGGTTGATCAGTATTCAGAACAGGTGAGAAACGAGTACGTTTTAAGATTTCGTGCACATCTGAGTTACGCCTCTGTTCATCCCCATCCTTTTGACCAGAGGTCAAATGAGAACAGACAAAGCAAAGCCGTGTTTGAAAAAGAGACATGCTAACAGAAATAGAGCCCTGTATCAGTAAATATTTCTCAGTTTGATACCCATTAAATGTTAATGCAAATATGTTTATATTAAGTGCATATTAGCAATGAAAGTTTGGCGCATCTACAATGCAATCAGCTTCCAGTAGCCAATCTAACTGCAACACATCAAACTGCGCAAAATCATTCACCATATTAGTAATGAAAGTTTGAATTTTTTTGCTTTTTGGGTGAAGTAAACCAACTTTTTAGCTTTTTGTTTTTTTACTAATTTTAATAAATACATTGGCTTTTTAGGTTTTTAGTGTGTGGCAAATGACAAACGGATTTTTGGCTTTATCGGACTTAAAAAACCCAAATACGCTGGCTTATAAGCTAGTATCAAAGGAGGCCTTAATTTTCGCCCATGTAACCCATATTGAGTAAGAAAACAGTCATAATTATGTAGGATGTGTTTCAAAACACAAAGTAGCCATGCCAGTGTGCTTGGCAAATAGTTGTTTGGAGCAGTTTTAGCCTGAATATAAAGCCATACCTTGTTACCCATGTAGCCCATAAGCCCAACTCCAACAGGAGAGACTTTCAAATTATTTACATGACTCCTCAAACTTTTGCGCACCCAAACTGACACATATATCCCTACCATCTGCTTGCTGACGATTCGGACATACTTACGACATGACTTCACTTCATCTTTCCAAAGTTCATTTTCATGTTGCACATCAGATATTTCTAGAAAAGAATCCTTTTCCTCTTCAGAAAGTTGGTCAGAGACATCAGTGAGAGAATCAAGAGTTGTAGGTCTCTCTTCTTGATTCATCCAAAGCAATCCAAGGTTTCCAGAGCTACGATACGATCTTTTCAATTCAACACCATTGCATGCAATATTTCGAGGACTGAAAATAAGAGGATTCTCCATCCAATCAGAGCCAACTCTTGCAGAACTGCTCAATACTCTCCGTAATTTTAAACCAGAAGAGAGAACTTGAGGTGTTGTATCCAAGGATTGCTCAGGCCAGTCCAAACTACTGTCAATATCAATGCCATATATTCTCTTCAACTGGAGTTTATTCCCCATACCAACGATTCCATTCAGTTTACATGTGTCAGAGTAACTAGCATTAGTGGTGCCTATAGTCCCTTCACCCAATATCGCGAATGCTGTATCGTCAATCTCATCTACAAGTATATCAGCAGAAGAACAAGTCCTTAATACGGGAGAAGGTGGGGCAGTATAACTTTTGTGTTCGGTTTTGGGTTCCAGAGATCCGTTCAATGTTCTACGGATAATTGCTTCCCATTTTGGAATTGGCATTCTAGTCTCTGCTCCAAGTACATTCCCAGCATTTAAAGGGACTACCTCCTGGAAACTATAAAAGGTTGATATAAATCTAATGTAAATTAAAAACATCTTAAAGATTAATGTTCTCAGCAACCAAATATTTCATTGTGAATGACAGAATGATATTTATTCTGAAACTAACATCTGATAGACCGGCATTAGAAAACAGGAAAAGATTCGTATAACTAATACCACAACCTCGGTTGAACACCAGTACACTAATGAAATTAGATGACCAGTTCTTTAAAGCAAAAAGGAGTTAATCCAGGTGTCAGAGCAAATCTATCCAGATGAGATGTGTGAAACACAGGAAACAACGAATACACCAGTATGTAGTACATTTTAATACTAGTAGATGAGCAGTTTTTCAAAACGAAAAAGTATAAACCAAGAAGATTGGAGGATCATTATCTCTGAAATGCAAAAGCCACAGAAACCCTGAATATTAGTTACATGATCCTATGTATAAAGACTAAACGTCTTTTGAAAGTTTAAGCAACTATTAACTTTTGATCACAAGTCATGTTTCTTCATATAATGTGGCTATGTATAGGGACCGTTGCTATGCTTTAATTGTGTCCAGACCATTGCAAATCATCATTGTAGAAGATGAAGTAGGATCATTCTCGGTATTCCAAGAAATGACATGTATTATTGGTCAATAATGTTTATGTATTTTTACTTCCTTGATGGGTCTCTTTTTTGAGCTTAAAATTTTATCAATATGATGCACTTGACCCTAAAACATGTGTGAAAACAAAATGGAATGATCTCAATGTCTAAAAGAACCCTCACATATTTCAACTACCACACAGGAAAATAACATATGACACCGAGAAAACAAGAACCAAATAAGTTTTTCTCCGTGGCTGTTTAAATTTTGAGAATATGTACTGAAATTTTAGATCAGAGATATTTCTCATAACTGGATCTGATGCTAGATTGATATGGTCATATCTCAGTTATGTTCGATAGCTTGATATACATTGTTGAACCTATTTCCTAACAGCTTTAAGATTTTGGGAACATTGGTGACTTAATATGGTATCAGAGCTCAGTTTGGGAAAAATCTTGGATTCAAGTCTCTTAGTTTGCGTTTGGTCCCTATTTGCATTCAATCTCTGGTTGACATTCTTTCTTCTCTATATATATGTATGGATGTTTGTAGTTGGGCTCAATTCCTAACAGTTTAAGCTGTTGGGACAATTGATGACTTAATAGGTTCACCCTATGACACCCTCAAGATTCTACTGCAAACTACATCAAGTGTGTTCCAGCGCATATACAGTTCTAACAACGCATAGAGTTGTTCAGTAAATCCTGAATTGCCTTTATTTGAAGAATATAACAAACAATAGACATAAATCATTTTGAATAATATTAAAAAAAAAAATACATTGGTGACTTACACATTAAACCCCTAAATGAACTTGTTAATTTTAAAGGGACATGAAGGCAAACCATTACATAAATGTTGAGTTCACATTAAATACACGGGGAATGAAACAGAATTTGAATTTTAGTTCTAACCCAAAAATCAGTTTCCATAGAGAACCGTAGACTTGATGAATTTCCACCTGATGTCCATACACACTAACGCAAAAAATTAACTGTATATAAGTTGTATCTACTAAACCCTTTGTTGGGATTTATAGCATATCCCACCAACGCAAATGGAAGCACACTCGTGAACACACCAAAGAGAAAAGCAATCATATACAGATTTACGTGGTTCGACCCAAATTGCCAACATTCACAAGGGAGAGAGTTTCCACTATATGAATAAAATAAAGAATACATGTGACCAAAATACTCAAAACCCATATCACTACCCAAATCCCATGCTCAAGGGTATTTGAGCCCTTGCCCGCCCCGGTGCCCATGGTATTTTTTCTCTCACCCCTTACATCTCTATTCTCTCAGCGCAACCCTATAGTACACATGACTATTTATAATAGTCTATCTATGAGATTCCTAATTTCATACAATTAATTAACCAAATCTTATACCTATTAGGTTTCCTAATAGATTCCGGACTCTACTATCTTAACCTAAATACATATATAAACAAACCTATTAATTGTATAGGACCCACCTTTACTAATCCTAACAGTCTTTACCACAAAGTAGTTATTGTGTATTAAGCTAGTTAAAGGGATTGTAAGTAGATTTCTGAAATGGTTTCTCAGTTTGGAAGAATTGTTCAATATTCCTTATGCATCCATAAAATCCACTAGTATATAATGTTGTTATAAATATTCAACTGCCTTTTCTTTTATAATGTTGTTATAAATATTCAACTTCCTTTTCTTTTATTTTTTCTTCCACTACTCGTGATGAACAAATTGGTAAGGATCTCATTAACTTGAACAGATGTTTCAATATAAGTACTCACCCAAGAATGTAAATATCTGCTGGTTTTTTCATAAAAAGCCAATCATCAATCTCAAGATCGTCATATGGAAGTCTTCCAGCAACATTCCAAGTGCCTATTGTCACCCTATACAAAGACACATGCCACAATATGTAGTGAGATAAACGCAAAGCATTTGAGCTTTCTTTACCAAAAAATAGAAACCAGACGGTATTCTTTTAGAACCGAACCTCACATCCTTTGTATTAATATACTGAAGACGCAAAGTTTCTGATTTTCCTCTCCTGTGTCGTGAGGTATAGCCCTTTGAAGGTGCTCCTGGACAAAAAGATTTAAAATTTGAGACTCCTATTGTCATATGGTCATCTTTCACTTCATTGAGTTCATCAGTGAAAATTAAAATATGAATATTTGAAGCTGCTTTCTCTGTGAGTGAAACAACGAAGTTCATCAACTCTATGTGAAAACACAATTTTCATAATCAATTACAGAAAAGCAATCACAAAGATCAAACAATTGAGCAAATCTGACGACAAAAAAAAAAAAAAAATGAAACATTTCGGAAACTTTAGTTCATTTAAACTAAATGGCACCAGACCACCAAATGTTCTTAGTGATAGTATATGGTCATAAAATGCTAAAGCACAAGACTCAAGCAATAGCAAAAACAGCATTAGATGTACGTAATTTCAAGCTTGAATAGAAATAAATGGAGTGGGTATCATGTTGCAATGAAATCATTCGAAATGGGAATTATGTATTGCCTGACGTTTGAGTTACGCATGCAGATTGGTTCCCTTGTATTCTGTGGGTATGATCCTCAACCGCATGCACTCTGGCCTCTTTAATAGAGCAAGCTGCATGCAAATTGCAGAAGAGAAATTGATCAAGCACATGAAGTGCAAGAAATGAATCGCCATGGTTAGTTTGTGAAATCCATACCATCATCCTCACTCTCAGTTTCAGTGTCAACTTCATCGTCACTAAAATCATTCAGCTTGGGTTTGACATTTAGCCATTTCTTCATCACAATGGAAGGCCAAAATTGCTGCACAATAATGGAAATCCAAAAAACATTTATCAACAACCTCGTAGTGGATTTGGACTCACAAAACACACACACACATCAAACAGACATCCAAGCATACCTCAGAGCGCTTTCCTCTCCTAGTTTTCATTTTCTCGCAATAAAAAATGCGTGATGGAAGATCAGAAACACAATATCAGAAAATGGAGAGCTTGTCCTTATTTTGGAAGCACAGGAATATAAATGCTGGTGTTCTTGGAGTTTAATATACTCAATAAGATATGCATTGCAAAGCAAGCTAGTCTACACATAGGCTCGTTTGGGGCCAAATACAAAGAAGATCTGTACTAGGACCAAACAGAAAGGAGACATAAAGTAATTGTCAGGCTTAACCGACATCCACAACCTCAACTTGCAAAACAAAATACTCGGTGGTCCTTCCACGTTGGCCTATTCTCATTGAAACACCAAGGCATAATATTATAGAAAATTCAAATAAACTCAACAAAAATTCTATAAAATTAAAATGTCCCTTTCAGTTATGACAAATATATAGCACTAAATCAATTGATGGTACACTACACACAACTTTCAACAAGGTAGTGGGTAAGATAAGTGATTGACACCAACAGTCAATAAAATAATATTTAAAAAGAAAAAGAAAAACCCATGCAATTCAACTGCAAATTGCATGAATAAAACTACTATAAAAACCAAAGATTACATCCAACCAAAAGTAAATTATTCAAAAAGATTCAAAAACACCAATTGAGTACTTACAGCTGTTTATGGGACAGATCAAAATCACTGTTGAATGAGCTAATCTTTGGCTCCTCATTGCACCAAAACTCCAGATCAACACCATCCACCAATTATAGTTAGGCATGTATGTCCCCAACAAATCAATACATGAATTTGGAAACTTAGGCCACAATAATAAATAAGACACACCAAGAGTTTGATTAAGACCAGCAAGTATAAAGTAATACAATTAATTATAATTGTTTGTTTCATCACAAACAAGATTTGCAAAGACCCCACACCATAAAAACATCTTCAAATCTAGCATGAGTCGCTCGACACAAATAACCAATATGACACTATAATATTTAAACTTAGTTCATCTAGATTACAATATGGAACAGCTGTGGAGTTATTGGCAGGACGGTATATACATGCATATATGCACATATATATATATATATATAGGGTATACTTGTGTAATGATAAGCTACAACTATATAAAAGATTGGAGCTATATATGCTTGAGCAGATTCTTGAACCCATTGGAATTTGGGTTGAAAAAACTACCTAAAATAATTTTGCCAAGTTTTGGGAGAGTTTAAAACTTGACCACTGTTGAATTCAAATACACATTTTTTTTTTTTTTTGATATAGTGTTAGTGTGTAGGTAGTTAGATAACAAACAATGCAGGCACCTGGCACTTAAGTGCCCTCTCTATGACACTTGAGCTATAGCCTGTGTTGATTTCAAATTAACTTACCGCCATGCGTTTGTGCTCCTATATGATGCGTAACATTGTGTTTGGTTGGAAAATTTAAAAACGAAAAGAAAAAAGATTTGTAAAACTAAGTAAAATATAAGTATATTTTATTCATATTTCACCTATTTTTTTTCCTTCTTTTTCTAAATCTCTCAACCAAATATGAGTATATTTTATTCACATTTTACCTATCTTTTCCTTTTCCCTTCCCCTTCCCCTTTCCCTTTCCCTTTCCCTTTTCAAATCTCTCAACCAAACACAAACAACACAAATGTACATTTGATAACGAAAATGTCAAATTACTAAAATTTCTGTATACAATTTGCTTCATTAACGCCATACATGAATGAAAATATGACATTGCAACTTGAATTAAAGAGTAAAAGTTGAATGAGCATAATTAGATTTAAAATTTTGATGAAATTGAACTGATACTAACTGTAATTAACCCAAAAAAAACTTGGTTATACGCGTTCTTTACGGAGTTGATCTATCAAACACTTTAAAAAGTTTAATTATCATCATCATCATCAACAATACAGTGTTTTGCTGTCACAATCATCATCATCATCATCATCCATCATAAAAATAAAATAAAAAAAAGCTTGAAAAACAGGCACAAAGATATATATATATATATACCTACTGCGAATTCCAAAATGAACGGTCATTATCAAAATTTGAGAATTGAATATACACTATAAAATACGAATTTGCCATTTGGTTTGTTTTTTAGGAGGGCGAATTACACCAATAGTACCTTGTTTGGACCACTTATATATAAATACACATACAAGGAGAGAGAGAGAGAGAGTGAGTGACGTCCACTCACACACAGACCTTTCCCAAGAGGACGAAATTGAGGACGTATCTCTGAGCAACGATCCCCTTGATTCTTTTACTTAATTTTTTACTGTTATTGGGCCAATTTTTAGATCGAATTTTAATAACTTGAACCGTTCATATTTTAAAATTTATTCTATATATTATACTTGTAAAAAAATTAAGTTAATCGGATATCAAAAAAACAGGTGAATTAAAAATTTTATTAAATAATAAAACTGTTTATTAAATTTTTTTAATAAATGATTTTTAGTTCTTCCGATATTTGATTAATTTTATTTTTTTTTTATAAGTATGTACATGACAAAATTTAAAATATAAACAGTTTGAATCATCCAAATTAGGCCCAAAAATAAATTCAATAGTCCATCAAGTAAGGAATCAAATAAAAAAAAATCAAGGAGAGGATCCTATCTGATGCATATAGTGTTTGACCCGTACAAAATAAAGTAATAAATTATTCATAAAAAAACACAATAATCATGACATTATAGAAGATTATGTTCCAATATACTCTCTCCATCAATGTTTAGATCAAACTTTTAGTTCTCGCAAATAAATTTTCAAACAATGGAATTAGAATTAGATTAATGATTGAGGCCTCAAATTTTTTGGCTCAAATTTGATTTTTTTTTTTTTTTTTTTGGCTAGGTTGATGCTTTGCTTGTTATTATTATTATTATTTTTATTTATTTTTTTGCAATGTATTAGCCCAGGAAAAAAAAAAAAATTGCATTCGAGGCAATTTCGAGCCTCATTTTCGAGGCCTCAATCACAGCCGTTATAATTAATAAATAATAAAAATAAAAAAGAAAATAAAAATAAAAAATACAATAATATTTAAAAATTTTAATTTACCTAGATTTATAAAAATCTAATATTATAGTAAAAAGCTTGAATTCTCAATAATTTTTCACATTTTTTATAAAAAAATAAAGACAATAAAAAAAAATTAAAAAATAAATAAATAAAAATTGGTGCCCAATTCTTTTACTTCAATTTTGTAATCTTCATTGAAGAAAACAAAATCCGATCAAAATTATTATCATAGAACGGGCATAGATATTTCCACTCCAATCATCATCATCATTAATTCTTCTCCACCATGTAAATTGATAAACAAATATATAAATCTCACTAAAACCAAAACCAACAGTAGAGAAAGAGAACCACACAAGAAAAATAAAATAAATAAATTTATAGAGTGATAGGATGTTTGATGTTACCTTCAATAACTTAGACCTCACTCAGTCCAAGCCATCAACTCCTCTGTCACTGCCTAGGAAGTTTAGGAGTTAGGATAACTAATCAAATTATTCTTTAAATCAGATTTCAAAATGGATTAATTTGTCACATTAAGTGATTTATTTAAGATTTATATGGATATACATAAAAAATAGATAGCTATATTAATAAATCATAATTCAAATTTAGATGTTGTAATATTTTTTTGAGATCCATGTCTAAATTCTTATGTGAGTTAGAGACGTGATAAACATATGGGTTTTATTGATTTAAATTATGATGGTAGGAGATATTTTTAAAATAGATTTGTTTAGATAGACTTCAAATATTTTTAAATTTTAAAATTAGACATTGAGAGGAAAAATAAATATTTTAACTAAAGCAATAGAGATCAAATTTGTTAATTTTATTTGTTTGTATATTTGGTTTTTAAATTTGTTTATTATGTTTATTTTAAAAAAATAGAAATGAGAAAAATGAGTAAAGGAGATTCTAGAGAATGCCATGTAAAAAAAAAAAGTGCGTGAGAGTTTAGTATTAAGAGTTTGAAGGTCTCTCATGTTTCACATTATATTTTTATAATATTTAAAGATATATATATATATATATATATTAAAAAAAAAAAAAAAGACCTCCTCGTTTGATTAGATTGACCTCTTTCTATTGAAATTTTGAGAAAATCTTGTATGGTTATTTTTACAGGGATTTGGTCAAAGTCCTTCGTAATAAAATTTTAATATATTAATGATAAGTACAAATTTTTTTTGCTTGAAATTCCAACACATATTACTATTATCAAAATATATTTACTGACTAATTTAATATTTTAATTTTTAAAATAATATAACTTTTGATCTAGATTTTGGTCTTTAATAAAATTAGTATTTTTAGAATCATATCATCAATATCTATCAAACAAAATTCATATTAACTATGAAATTCTTAAAAAATAAAAAAGATAAAAACATACTCTCAAAAACAAAATTCATATTAACTATGAAATTTTTAAAAAATAAAAAATAAAAACATACTCTCAAAATTTACGTAAACAGTAACATATTATTCTGTCTTACAGTAATATGTTACTCTGGTTTACAGTAACATTTTACTGGTACAAAAAATAGAGTACATACTAGATGAACTAACAAAAAATACACATACATAATATTTTTAAATTTATATAAAATAAAATAAAATAAAGTGCTCCTCGTCAAAAGAGTTTTGTTATATATATATATATATATGTATCAGCGATGTTGTCCAAGAAAAAAAAAATTTACTCTATCCTTACTCAATTATGCGTCTCTTCCTTGGGGAGTTCATGAAGCAGAATAAATTGAATTGTCATTTTCACTAAACAAAAGTCCAATAGAGGAGTTTTGGTTAAATTTCCATCTTTTTTTTTCAAAAATAATCAGTGTGTTTGGTTTGAGTTTTCTGAATTAAGTTTTTTGAAAACTGACTTTTTTGGTTTTCGTGTTTTTTTATTTTTAGTGAATATTTTTAAATTTTAAACATTTTTTTTACTTTTTTAGATGCACCTTACTTAGATGTATCTAAAAAGTAAAAAAATTGTGAAAAAATATTTTAAAAAATTAATAAATACATAAAAATATAAAAAATGTACTGAATTCTTGTATTTTTTTGTATTTTTGATATTTAGTGAATTTTTAAAAGATTTTTTTTACTTTTTAGGTATATTTATGTTAGGCGTGTCTAAAAAGTAAAAAAATTACTTAAAATATTAAAAAAATTCAGTAAAAACAAAAAAAACACGGAAAATAAGAAAGTAAAATTTTCTGAAAAGTGTTTTTTGAAAAGTGGAAACAAGCAATGCAAATTTTTTTATTTTTCGTTTTTTATAGTGAATTTTTTTAATTTTTTTTAAAAATTTATGTTTTAGATATACTTAAAAAGTATAATATTTGTGAAAAAGAAATTAAAAAATTTACCAAATAAAAAATATAAAAATTTAGTACATTTTCGTATTTTATTGTATTCAATGAACTTTTTAAAGATTTTTGTAAAAAATTTATACTTTCAAAGTATATGTCAATCTGAAAAGTAAAAAATAAAATAATAATTAATATATTTTTAAAAATCACTAAAAATTATAAAAATATGAATTGAAAACTTAAAAATTATTTTTGAAAATTCCAAACCAAACAGAAATTTTTTTAATAATTATATTAGACTTCTTTAATATTTAATTCACATGAATTTAGTTTCATTTTTATCAATAATTCATTAGTTACAAGAATAGAAAAATGATAATGTCATATTTTTTTTCTTATTTATCATTGTGATTTAACATTATCTATATTAATTTCGATCACTTTAATTTTATTAGACGGGAGATCAGTGTAATTATTTTAAAATTATAAGACTAATATTTTATTGGGTGAGGCACCAATAAATTTCAAATAATGGCCTTATGAACTGTTTAATTCTTCATTTTTTCTTATGGATCCAAAGGCCTCATTTTAGTATGAACTACATAACAAAAATGCTAGAACCCCCAAAAATTCTACCAAAAGTTTTACCAAATGTCTCACATGGGTGTGTGGGTCCCACACCCATGTGAGACATTTGGTAAAACTTTTGATAGAATATTTGAGGTCTCTAACATTACTCCTACATAAAGGGCTAAATATAAGCGCTCGTGTGTTAAGTGTTAAGGGATAAATATGAATTTTCTCATAATATTGAAATTACTAAACATAACACTTTAAAAAAAGGGCGAATTATACTAACAGTTCCTGAATTTTGGAACTTGTGTCACTTTAGTTCCTGATTTTTCAATTGTGATACATTTGACTATGAATTTTGAATTTTGTTCCAAATAAGAATAATTGAAGACATCATTTACTTTGCAAATGAAAAATGCTCCATTTCAAGAGCAAAATTGTCAATTGGATAAAATATAAACTAGTTTGACAAAAATAAATGTCAAATTTTTTTTGAAATTTTAAAAATTATTTCTATCCACTAAAAATAAAATTATATAAAAATGATAATTTTTTTACATTTTTATATTTTTTTTATTTTATCAAATTAATTTTTATTATGTGTTTGGATAATAATTATGTAATGAGTGGTTGTTTTTGTTGATATTTTTGGATGGTTATTATGTAATAGATGGTTATTTTTTTTGTTAACAGATATTTTTAAATAATTATCATGTAATGAATGGTTATTAAGCTTTTAATGTGTAATTGATGTTTAACATATTAAATATTTTTAGTTTTGAATTTTTTAATTTAATGGATTGATTTAATAATGGTATCAAAGTTGTTATCATGTTTGGCTTTTGAAAAAATAGAAACTAATTTAAAGAAAATAAATATAAAAAAAATTATTTTACAAAATTATTTCTACCTTCCCAAAAGATAAAATTATATAAAAATAATGTGTTTTTAAACTTATTTTTTTACCAATTTAATTTTTAATTTCTTAGAAAAATTTTCTGAAAAAAGATTATGAAAACCAAACCAAACCAAACCAAACAAAACATAACATAACTTTATAACCAAGAAAGTGCCAGTATTATTCATTAAAAAAAAGACCATTACATTTTAAATAACATATAAGTTAATCAATACAAAATAAATTGCATGACAACTTTACCCTTAAAATAGACCATTCATAAAAAAAAAAATCTTTGATTGTCTTTATTTTGAATAAGATTCAAAATTTAGGATTAAATGTATTACAATTGAAAAATTAGTAACTAAAGTGACACAAGTTTCAAACTATAGGGATTGTTATTGTAATTTGCCCTTAAAAAAAACTATTTAGTGTACTTTTTTTCAAACTTAACACTCTAATGTAATACTCCGAAAATATAACACTTCAATGTAACACACTAAAACTTCTTTAGTATACTTTTCTCAAACGTAGTTTGGAGTGTAAATTTGGCCCGAGCATAGGCCCGGTGCTGGCCCATGTCAGGCTGCGCCGCCAGAATTCGTGTTGGTTGGCCCATGGGCAAAAGAACTATGCATAGGCCTAGACCTAGGGGTATTCGGATCTCAGGTAGGTCTAGGCCTAGACTCGAGCTTGGAATGGGTCTGAGCCGAGCCTAACCATTTTTTTAATATTTTTCAACAAAAATGACACCAGGTCTCGAGGGGCCTGGGCCTCTAATCGGGCCTTGAGTGGACCGATGGGCCAGGCTGAGAAAGGCTTTAGAACACGCGGCCCAAGCCTAGGCCTAGGGTCTCGGGCTGGGCTTAAGCCCAGGCCTAATTGGACCAGGCTCACTCGGGTCGTAAATGGGTTTCGGGCAGCACACGGACCAATTTTACACCTCTATCCTTAGTGTACTTTTCTCAAATGTAACAATGTAATATTTCACAAAATCTCCTTAGTGTACTTTTTCCAAACATAACACTCTAATGTAACACATTAAAAAATTTCTTAGTGCATTTTTCTCAAACATAATAATGTAACATTTCAAAAAAATTCCTTAATAGACTTTTTACAAACGTAGCACTCCAATCAATATAACACACAAAAACTCTTTACTGCACTTTTTCCAAACATAACACTCCAATATAACACATTAAATAACTCTTTAGTATACTTTTCTTAAATGTAACAACATAACATTTTTCTCAAATGTAACATTCCAATCAATATAACACACAAACACTTGTTAGTGTACTTTTTCTAAGTGTAGCACTCTAATGTAACAATTCAATGTAACACCAGAAAATCACATTAATAGAAATATAGATTTCCAGGCTTAACAACTAACACTTTAGCCACCAATCCCCCTAAAAAGAATTTTCTACTCCTCACATTTCCATTCCCATCCCAAAAACAAATTAGAAAATTGAAAAAATGAATTACAAAAGGGCATTCACTTAAACTCAAATGATATCAAATCAAATAAATATAACTTTTCAAAATAAAGAGATTAATTGGTTCATAAGAAAACTCTTAGGCCCCGTTTGCTTTCAGAGGTAGAATGGAAGAGATTAATAGTGAGGGGATTGTTAGTGAGGGGATTAAGTAATATTGTGTTTATTTTGATGATAATTGTTGGTCTAAGGATTGTTAAATTATTTTTATATGAAATAAATATAAAATAATAAAACAAATAAAAAAAATACAAAAACATTAAACGTTAAACATTAAACATTAATGTTTTTAAAAAAATGCCCAACATGTAAAAATAAAAAAATAAAAAAAGAATTTAAAAAATAAAAAATTTCCAAAAAAATAAAATAAAACAAATAAAACAATGATTTTTACTTAACAAAAAATACAAAAAAATTAAACATTAATGTTCCACAAAAAAAAAAAAAAAAATGCCCAACGTGTAAAAAAAAAAAAAAAAAAAAAAAGCCCGACAGACTAATTTCTAATACCAAGTTCCATATGCCTATCCTAATCCCCTCCTTAAGGGGATTCGTAGTTCAGAGAGGATTACAAATCCCCTCTCCATCTCTCAAAATAAATATAATATTAGTGGCTCCCACCTCACTATGAATCCCAATCCCCTCCCTATAACCCAAAACAAACGGGGTTTTAGAATTAAATGGTTCAACATTTCCTCATATGGGATTTATAGATAAATTTTCCTATTTTCTTTATACCTCAGGGAGGTCAACGTAATTATCCCTCCAAATTTTTTTTAAAAATAAATAGGTAAATCACACTAACCTTCCCTAAGATTTGACTCTCTTAGTGTTTTAATTCACATAATACATAATTTATTTTTCATCTATAATTCATTAGTTATATATTTTACACTTAAATGTATATTTTACTATATTTGACTTTATATTTCACAATTATCTGTGTTATTTCAAATTCTTTTAGCCTCATTGAAAGGAGATTAGTGTAATTTTATCAAAATTATAAATCTTATTATGTTTTTCTCAAAAAGTCAAGAGAGATTTGTGTAATTTACCTTTTATTTAATTAAACTCTTTAATTTTTCAAATTTGTGTTTCCTTTTGTAAGTGAAATTGCACCTTTTTTTGGGGACCAATTTACTTTTCGATTATGCTCCCTTTTAGTTTGGGTGTGTCACAATGCAAGTTGATTCAAGTCTATTGTGAAATCACTCTTCTTCTCATTTTTTTTCTTTAACTTTTTTTTTGGGGAACCAACTTATTAGTATTATGTGATTATCCTTTTCAGTTGGTGTGTTGCAATGCAACTTTTTTGGTTTCTTTTTTTTTTTTTCTCAAGAAAAAGATCTTCAATGCAAGTTGATTTAAGGTTGTTGTGAGAATTACTTTCATCCTCTTATTTTTTCATTTAGGCTCAGTTTGTTTATAATGAAATAGGTAGAAAATAAAAAGAAAAAAAATTAACTTCTATGAGTTTGTTTAGCTTGAGAGTAGTGGAAAGTATAAGAAAATTAATTTTTTTATACAACTCATATTAGCATTGTAACTAATTTTTTATTTCTTGCAAAAAAATACAAAAAAACACAAGAAAAATTGATTGTGTGAGTTATCCATAACTAAACTTTTAATTTTTTTTTTCTTACAAAATTTTTATCTTAATCAAATGCTTGAAAGAAAATATATTTTCTTTTTTATTTCTTTTCTTTCACTTCATTTTCTTTTACTTTTATTTTCTTTCTAATCAAACAGAGCCTTCAAATTTCTTTTTTTGGAGGACCAATTTCTTGTTCAAGAATTTTTCATAGTTTATGGACGATTCTTAATATTATGTAGTAGTAGTAATAATAATAACTTCCAACTATGGATTAGAATTTTGGTTTAAAATATGATAGCTTTTCGGTAAGATATGTTAAAATAAATCACCTTTATTTCATAGGATAGAATTAAGGAATGAAAGAGATAATTAATACTTGAGGTCCCCACGCCAAGAGATTATCATAGGATAATAATTAGAATAAACTCAAAATTCACCGTAATGTGGTTAAACATTTATCTAATTTTTTTTCCCAACAAGTTTTCAAGCCATGTTTAACATCCTTTTCGTTTTCGTTTATTTGTGTTATGAAAAACAAAAACAATGAAAGTTCTAAACACCCATCACTTCTATTTTTGTGAAGAAAAAAAAAAAATCAAAAGCAATTAAATGTGGGTTCTTCTAATAAAATTCCAAAAACGATTTTTCAAATATAGTATGCTAAACAAATTACGAAAACGATTCAAACAGGCAATGACTAACATAATAAACTAACAGAAAGAAATTATTAAATTTTAAATATTTGACATACCAAGAGGTGTTACAAGACTCCTTGGTGGCAATCTGAAAAATATAGGCACCATTTTACACAAGTCTTGAATTCCCCGGTACATATTCCAAAATCGTCTTCAATTGATTAACAAATCTGAATCTAGCATTTAATTGTACAAACCAAATGACAATGCATTTCAAAGGGAAGATGTCATTTTGAGAAGAAACAAACTGAGTGGGGAAGCAATGAGTAAAGCTCATGAGAATTGTGTTTTGTACACAAACTCAACAAAAGGGAAAGAGATTTGTCTTCTTAAGATACAAAGTTCACATACCAGTCAATGAAAATCAGTTTCCAGACACCGACCCAATTTCAAATTTGTGCAAAACCATGATGGCAATTACAAGATAATACAACGACGCCGCTCCTCTGCTGGTTGTGCTGCTGCTTGCGGGTACCTGTTTGACTCGGATGGATTGTATGTAAACTCTGCAGTATCAAGCCCATACTGATTTTCACATGCAAAAAAAAAAAGAAGAATAATCCATGTGTCAGTAAAACAAACAGAACACACTTCGGATGGTAACTGGTATAATACATCAGGGGTGTTCATTAGGGCCGTGCTTGGATCTAGGATTTCGGTACAGATTTGTGGAGGAAAAAGAAAAAGTGAGGGAAAAAGAATCCCTACCCAAACGATTGCGAATTAATTATCAAACTTACAACTAATATAGCAATTATGGAATTCATGGAAAGACCATAACTGCGCAGTCATGACATAATCAGGTATTGATATCCAAAAAGTTCTGTCTATCTAGAACACTTAATAAATTGGGTAAATTACATAAACCGCTCTAAGAGTTGGAAAAGCCCCACAAATTTGGCATAATTACATAGACTTCCCTAAAATTTAAATTCACATAACATTTATCTCCCTCTTCATTAGTAGTCCATTAGTCATGTGGATGAAAAAATAATGTCGGCTCTTTTACACTAAAATGTATATTTACCCTTATTTATCCTTTTGTCTACACAACACTTGCATTAGTTCCAGTCACTTTAGGCTTATTAAAAGAGAGATCGGTGTAATTACACTAAACTTGTGGGACTAATAGTATTTTTTCTAATCCTCAAAGATGGTCAATGAATAAAATTTGTAGGCCTTTGCCTGACATACCACAAAGCTCATGCTGTTGAAAAATGTCTTACAAAAGACTACCACATGAAGCACCCCAAATATTTTTTTTAACTTAATAGTATACCAAAACAGATTGCACCTTTTCTCTCATACGTGCACTCCAAGCATCGTTTCTGCCTGGGCGCTGATCAAGGGAACCAGCAACCGGGACACCCGTAGTTGGAACTGGTGGCCTGTTCATCAATGGTTGTCGGATTTGTTGTCTGGGGACACCAATATACTCATCATCGCTGTCATATTCTACTGGTCGGTTAGCAGCCCTCACAATAAGAGCTAACAAGAATAGAAGAGCCTGCAATTACATGGGTAGCCAGTAGAACTAGAGGAATTAGCAGACCAACAAACATAAACAACTCAAAATGAGCATACTTACTATTATTCTTCAATACAGTCAGATAAGTAAAATTTTAAGAAAAAGCATGTCCAATCTTATAAATTTTAGAACTTGCTAATAAATTAAGGTCATTCTAGGATTTCAGCAACTGAAACTCGCATGCAAATCCATTAATGAAATAATGTGGAGCAACATGACAAGCATGCATCATTGCATTTTTTGCCATACCAAACTAGGATTTCAGCAAATGAAGCTTATATGCAAATCCATTAATGAGAGAATCCGGAGCAACATGAAAAGGACTCTGCATCATTGCAATTTTTTCCATACGTGGCTACATGTTTACGTTTACGTGCCTTGGAAAACCCCAAAATTGGTGCTACATTTTTTACTCTCTTCTGAGGTTGGCATGTCTAACAAATTGATATTTTCAATGTCTCATAGACACTAACACTTTTTGGTTAATGCTACAAAGCATATCACAGACTGTTGGATAATAATATGAGTCCATAAAGAAAAAACAGCCATTTAAATTTCACAATATGATTTCCACTGCAGTCAAATCCAACACAAATAACCGTCTAACCAATGAGCATGAATGGCCTTTTTTAATAAGTAAAGTTCTATTTAAGTTATTTTTTCTTTTTTCGTTTTGGTAAATGACCCTAATATAAATTTCACAATTTGGCACTCGGTGTTATCAAATAGTAACCCTCTATTAAGTAAAGTTAATGCAAGACCCAAGTAGAACAACACTTCTACGGGGGAGCGATATCCATGTTAGACATGTCACAACCCACTTCTCAAACATGCCTCAAAATATGTACAATACTCCTTGAATGTTGTGTCTCGATTTGGAGAGAGAGAGAGAGAGATTTCATAATTTCGAACACTTTGAAGACACTCCCAACATGATCTGTGTGGTGAATCTCTTAATAGGAACAATGTTAGCATTTTAGGGAATCCAACTTGACAACCCAAATGTGTCTTGAAATACTTTTAAACAATACACAGCACACGCATGATCTACATAAAATATACACTGTCCCGTTTTATGTATCTTAGTTGACTATGCACAAAGTTTTAAAAAGGCACCTTTCAATGAAAAATTTACAATAATGTTCTTTGTCTTGTTTGAATATATTTTTGTCAATTGCAATTGCATTTGAACATAAATGTAAAGAAGGGAAATATGGGAAAGGGATCATTAATTTTTTTAACTTTTTCAAACTAAAGATACATAAAATAGGACTTCCAAAAAAGGAAAACAAGACAAATGAAATTGGACATAGGGAGTAATCCATCAAAAAAATAACATGGTAACTAAAAGAAAATAAGGTAAAAAAGCAAGTGAGAGTGAAGAAGGCAAATTGAATATGCTTCGGTTTCCAAATTATGCAAATTGAAGTAGAAATATTTGGATAATAATTAAATTACATACTTTTCATATAGCATATGCATAACAGTACCTAAATATATTGATACCTTACCATATCTCTATTACTTTTTCAGGATTTGCCTGTGAGTGTGCCTGTATTGTGTTTTGTCCAATGTCTATATGTCACATAGAGCAAGAAAAATCATATTCTACACTATCCAATTGCAGCAACTTGTTGAGAGTGAAAAAGGCAAATTCAACACAGTAAACAGATTGCTCAGGTATGGTTGTTTGTTTTCAGTCATTTATCTATCCATTGTATTGGCAGGAAATTCCAACAAATTCTCCATAAATATGATTTGTCATATTTCAAGCAATCAGAGATGAGAAAAGTGGAATACTTGCAAAAAAAAATGAATGCATCTGCCACTCGGACACAAGAAAAAAACAAATTAATGTCAGGTTTCAAAAGCAAAAGACATCTTCCCATGTTTACCTGGAAAATAACAATCCCAAGAGCAACCCATCTGAAAAGTTCCCAATTGTCGTCCAGAAACTCATATATCATATCAAAGTCCCCAGTTTTATCAGTTGGAATGTCCTGAAACAAATAATACACAACTAATCATACCCAAGTACCATCTTGAAACTCAAAAGGTCAGTTAGAATAACACTCACGTCTTCCCAGCTTTTGTCAAAGAAGATAAAAGCTGCACATGCCAGTTCTACCAAAATCAGCAAGATCATTAATACCGCATACTGTCTTGACTTAAGGAATCCATTCACCATCATCCACAAAGAGAACAATATGCATGCATGTTAACCCACAGCACCTAAAATTCAACAATCTAGCAGGATCCCAAATTTCATTACTAGAGTAATTTAACATAGGCATGCTTAATGAATATTAAGTATTACTAATTTACTATTGCATCATTGTCGTCATAAAAAACAATAAATAAAGAAAAAAGAAAAGGAAAATGGATAGGCATGCACCAATTCACCCACAACACAAAATTTGTCAATCTTAAAAGGTTCCTAGGTATGCTTGACAAACATGAAATGTATAAAACTGATTTTATGTTCAGGACAATAGCATCACGGTAACAGCTAAAATGAAAATAACAAGCACGCTGTCAGCTACTGAGTTGTATGATGACGGGGCAGTCATCTTGCCAGATATTAACATGACATCATCACCATCATATCAATGGCTGTGGTGTAGCCGTGTAGGTCCCCCATCACATAGAAAATATGTAATTTACTAGATGTGGAATGCACAAGTGATGAGAAATTTAGGATACACAAGTCAGGCAGCATCCATTCCGTGTTGCTGCTCCAATACAACCGAAACAAGATATTACAAAGAGAACCATGCCAACACCAATAAATAAATATATGAACCTGCAAAAACATGACCACACTGGAAATTAGTTCACATTTCAAATTTCTGTTAAATAAAAGATTGATGAGAGTACAATGTGTATGTGCATATAGACCAAAAAAGAATATAAAAATATCACAAGCATAACCTCAAACAATGTGTATCATGAATCTAGCCACAAAAATCATTAAGGTTACTCAATTCCTTAACTAGTTTATATCATGATTCTGGCCATACAAAATTCACAAAAATAATTCAAAATTCCTTAAATAATTACTGCATAATAAGAGCCTCATGTATAACCAACAAGTGTGCATCACATAAGGATGGTAAAGAAACTAAATTAAAAACCTGAAATTCCTCATCAATATCAAATTTTTGCATCACAAAGGTTCCAAAATTTTCATTTGTCTGAACCAAAGAAGGATACATTAAATCAATCCACCTTTTCATTTTTCTTTTATTTTTCTTCGAGGTTATACGAGGTTCGAGCCCCCCCCCCCCCCCCCCGCGAAAAAAAAAAAAAAAAAAAAAAAGTAGACGGAAGAATTTGCCCACATGTTGGTCCACATCACAAGCACCAAAAAAAGTGTAGTTTGCAACAATTATTCCGTACCAAAAGCTAACCATTTTTTTTTCTCTCTCTTTTTGTTTGGTACAAAGATAGACTTTGTACCGTCCCCAAGCAATGCTCTCTTCATCTTGCCTCACGTGTGCTGCTTTCCCTTTTTTCAGCTCAGCTGGCTGCTTTCGTCATTGGTAGATGTTATATCAGATTACTCACACGATCAAGTCTGCTTAGCAACCCGAAATTTGGTTTAATTTTGAGTCAACCATGAGGCACTTTATCACAGCCATGGTTGAAAAAACTAAAAAAGACAAGAGTATCATTCTGCAATCTATACTGCTCTGTTCAAAAGAAAAAGAAAAAGAAATGAGCAGCCATAGCAAGCCAAGGAAACAACTACCCAATGAAAGCACTCAACTAATTCACCTCTATCATGGTTGAGACTTGCTGTCTTGTTTCTTTTTTCTAATGAAAGCACTGAATTCGCCTTCTTCTTATACTTTTCCTTTTGCTTCTTAAATGTCTGCTATATCAAAGCTCTCTTTGTCCAAAACTCACCCCCCCCCCCCCCCCCCGCCTTCTTTTGCCCCTTTTAAACCAAAACATAGTCTCTCTCTCTCTCTCTCATTTTTATCACACATTGACTTATTTTCTTCAATTCAATCAGACATAAATTTTTTGCAATTTGGTGTTCAACATTTTGCTGGCTGGATTTCCCTCTGTAGTTGCTTTTTTTGGTTAACTGGGTTTCTAGTAATTTTCAGCAATTTGCTTTCTTCTTTAGGTTAAATCCTTCCCCATTTCTAGGGTTTCGCAGCAAGCCAGCGTTAATTTTTTTTCCTTCATTCTTTCCTTTTTTAAGTTGGATGAGTGTCATATTCAACGGGAGGCCAACAAAAGCCATAGTAAAAGAGATGTGATACAGTGACGGTAGATGAAAGTGTTAGGGAAAGGGGCAGACCAAGATTGACGTGAACGAGCGTTGCAAATAGAGATATGAATTTTCTTAATTTGACTAACCAAATGGCCGTTGATAAGAGTCAAGTAGAGAAACAGGATTCATGTAGTTGACCCCCATTTGATGGGACTTAAGGTTTGGTTTGGTTTGGTATGCGCGTTCTATACAAATTGCAGCTTGTGCTTTACTTTTTGTTCCTCTATTGCAAACTTGTGATTGTATCCATCCCTTGATGGCAAACTTGCGTTGCTATTTGATTTATTTAAATGCTCTAAGAAATCTATCCAACATATGCCATACCACCTTAGCTTGCTGTTGACAACTATGAACTACACTACACTTCTTAGAACTAGTGAAAGGACAACAACATAGCAGGATAGAAAAAATACGAGCACTATGAATTCAAGTAGAGAAAACAAACCAAAAAAAAAAGGGATGCAACACATTCAGTAGTGATAGTGGTTCTCCTATAGTCCCGGGTACAACCAGGGTAAATATCAAAAATATTATATGCCATTTCTCAACATAACACATACTAAACAACTTTTAAATCTCGTGTTTCATTTCTTAATTGATTTTTGAAAAAGCCAAAACTGATACCAACGAAATCAAATGTTTCTATCAAGATCATGTGGGTAGAGGTCACTACCCTGAAAACATAATTAATTTACTATCCAATTTTTTTTTATATTTTATTTCACCACCTTTTCTAGAGACCAGATGTAGCATAAAGAGCTCAATGCAACTATAAAGGTATCATTACCAATGGGAAAAATTAAGTTCAACTGAAATCAAATTCAGACAATGAGATATAAAACAAGTCTTCTCAACACACAAAAACAATTAGCAAAGTGGGGGGCCATACCAAGCTTTCGGGAGGCTATCCCAAAAGCTGCTTGACAGAGAAACAGCCATGAGCATCGGCCGACCAAGCTGTACCATATCTGCACTGGTGGGAGCGATATCACTAGAAGATGACTTTTCAAACATCACAAACAAGTAGACCCCATAAGCCACAATAGCCAGACCCGTAAGAGTCATCAAGAAGTTCAAAATCTTCAATAAGCATTCCCAACAACCCCTGCAAGCCATGCACGCCATTCTCTACAATTCCTTCAATTACAGCCCTTACAAAGAACCTTCTAGTTCATCAAAACTCCAACACACTGAAACAAAAAAACTAACATCAACCGAAAAATATAAATATCAAATATATAAATAATCTTGTAAGAAATTAAATTCCGAGAAATAAAAGACACTACTTGGATCTTAAGGCCGTTCTGTTTCCACAAAAAATGAAAAATAAATAAATAAATAAAAAATTTGAAGCTCACGGTGATAAAGAATACATACACAGGAATATAAAATTTCTCAGAAAGTTCAGTTTAGAACTATTTCCCATGGAAACAAACGGAGCCTAATAAAAATTCCATCACTTCAAATCGGGGAATCTGAGGTAATTCAATGAAATTCCGATTCTCTATGATCTGATCGTTACAAGGCGTGCGAATCACAGACAAAATCGAATTCCGATTGTCGAAAAAACTGAAGTTTGACGGAAAATTGAAAGTTCGAAAGGAAAACCATGAAATGATAATTAAACCCCACAATTTTTTTTTAAAAAAAAAAAAAAAGAAGACAAAAAACGAAAATCTTAGGTTGGATCATGAAGAGAAACAGAGATTGTAAATATTAGGTAGAGAAAAGAAAGAGAGAGAACTTACAGAGGTACGTGTTATGGATTCGAGTCTCAGATTGCAAGCCTCAAAGATTCGAAATCGGAGAGAGAGAGAGAGAGAGAGAGTGGGAATTGGAAGGGGCAAGAAAAAGGTCGTCTTTTTTTGTGATTTCTGTGTGCATCGTTCGCCAGCTGGGTATTGATACGGGCGCCTCAACTTTTTATTACAAAAATGCTCAGACGTTCCAAATATTTTATTAAAAATTTTATCAAATGTCTCGTATGGGTGTGGACTCACATAAGATTCACATTGTGTAAGTCTTACCCATTTGATAAAATTTTTAGTAGAATATTTGGAATCTCTAGCATTATTCTTTTTACTATGTGACCATATTTTATTTTAGGCTTTGTTTGAGACATGGGTGGATTTTTATTTATTTATTTATTTTAGATTTCGTTTGGAAATAATATATTTTAGTAATTTTTAAATTTTTTTTTACAAAAAGATTACAGAAAAGTGAAGAAAATAATGTGACAATTTATAGTGACATTTTAATTTTTGGCTAAAAACCTCATTTTGGTTAAGTTTTTTGATTTTTTTAACTTTTGTAAGAGAAAAAAATAAAATGATTATAATTTAAATATGATATTTTATTTTTTTGTGACTATTTTAACCAAAAAAAACCCCTAACCCAATATGCCAAACGAGGGCCTAGGAGGATTTGGTTAAAACCTGCCAATAAAACTTTAATGTGCTAAGAATAAATATAATTTTTTTTTATAAAAAAGTACAACTAGGATTGTAAATAAATCGAGTTGTTCACGAACAAGCTCGGTTCGGCTTGTTAAGGGCTCGACTCGTTTATTTTTATTTAAATTATATAATAAATATATTATTTATATAAGGCAGGATAAGACCATGGTGGCTTGCTATGACTAATAATTTTATTTTGTAATAATTCATTAATTTCTTTTTTGCACATTTCAACTAATTCATGATTCATTTGAATATGCTTTGCTGACTTGGGCTTGGAAGAACTAGATGTTGGGCTTCCAAGATTGACTGGAGGAAGTGAGCTTCCTTGTTTTAATGGAGCAGTTAGGTTCTGCTGAGCTTTAACTATAGCCGGTGTTGGAGCATGAATATTAACTGAAAATTCTGCTTAGACTTGTTCAATGATCCGTGGAATTTTGAAATTATCCCACAATTTAACAAAGTGTTGGCGAAAGATTATGTCATCAGAAATAGCATATTACCATTTAAATAGCCAGGAAATTTTATATTTGGAGATAAAAATGAGCAATGGAGGGAATTTTTTTTGTTGTGGGCTAAATGAGAAAACAATAGAAAAGTAGTTAACTTGTTTAATCATAATAGAGGGGAAGATATCATTAATAGCCCCATATTGTGACCACCAACGCAGAAACCAAGTGGGGAGTTCTGACTTAAATTTATGATCAAATTGGAGGAACCACGAATGACTGTTTGACTCATTTTGATACAGGAGGACCTTAAACCAAGCATCAATATAGTCATAATAACTATATTGGATTTCATGACCAGGTAAGTCTCAGAGTTGGAAAGGAGATCCCCATTCATTCAAAGACACTATATTGTGAATATATAATGAATGGTACACAATTTTACTAGTGTAAGTTCGATCATAAATATGCTTAATAACAATGGATTGATGATTGAAAATGATGTCTTTGTAATATGTGATTGACTTTTCTGGATGAAGAGGAACAAAATGTCATCCAGGAGGAAAATAGGATTTGACTAGGTCAAGAACATTATGGGTATTTTTGTGACTGGGTTCTTTGAAAAAGAGATTAGTTGTATGAGATTTAACATAATCAGAACGAGCTGATTTAATAAGGTTAGGAGGGTAAGGAGTAACAGACTAAGAAGAAGAGGCGAATGGATCAGTAGCCAATGCAGAGGTGTAACTAGGTTTAGGTATGTTACCAAGAACTTGGTAACGATTGACTAATTCAGCATGATGATATTTGGTGACTAATTCCAAAGGAGGAACTAGTTGACTAGAAGGAACAAGAGCCTTACTAGAAGGTCTCAAAGCTCTCTGAGCAGACATCTGTAATAAAATAGGTGGACTGAAATTAGCATCCACTAAGGATGTCTAATTTGCTCATAGGATAATCAACACAATTAATATAGTGAGCCAAGAGATTATGGCGACTGCAAATGGTGTGAAATCGAATAAATTGAGCACGTTTAGTAGGTTTTTTGGCTAATTTGAGGCAAACAATATGGTGAGTAGTGTGGTGAATGAGGTTTTGGTAATGGGTAATTTTAGATTTATGGTAGGAAATAAAAGGAGTTGCCACCCCTTATCCCCCCTGTAAAAATTCTGTGGTAAGGAAATCAGGAATAGAATTTTGACAACCAGGTATATATTCAATATCAACATAAAAAATACTTGAGACTTTCTCTTAAAGGGTGCAATAGGAGGTAGGCCATATTGTTCACAGAAATATCCTAGTTCATACTTAGTTCTATGTTTATCTTTAGCAGTTTTTTGGCTAAGTTTTAGATCAATACATATTTTTAATCCTTCTTTTTGGATTATGCTGATTATATCACCATAGGTTAAATTATCATATTCAATTATTCCAGTAGGTTGAGTAAGAACATCTCTAATCTTATGAGCAAAAAGGCTAGGTAGACCATTAATAAATTTTTCTTTCCAAAATGATTTAGTACAATCTTCGCGTAGCATTACTCTGGATGTAAAGACATCTTTATACCATCTGAAATTACTTAACGTGGGACAAGTAAGGTTACTAAGTTGATCATGTATTCTAGAATATATATTAGTAGGTGTGCCAATAAAATGTCTGACTATAGTATAAATTAGGGTATTGATACCATCAGGTTTATAATAGCCAATTGTTTCATCAAATATAGGTAAATCATTTTCATCTTTTTGACTTGCATGTAAAATAGATTCTCTTTGATCTTCATTGAGATATTTTTCCTATCAAGATTTTAACATACCAGTAAAACCAAAGGTTATTAATGAAACAATTTTGGGTTGAGTATAATCTGGGTAATTATTAAGATAACTATTGGCAACCATAGATAAATGGTTTAATTTTTGAAGGATTTGATCTTCGTTAAGACCATCAATATTCTATTCGTAGAGTTTTTTAGCAGAAATAAAAAATTGATTATTAAGATTAGTTTCTTCATATTGAAGATCAGGGGGAGTAGGCCTAGAGTACCAATTTTTTGTAAGAGTTGTAGGATTTACCTTAGGATAAGTAATTCGATTAAGATTAGAAGATTGAAATTGCTGAGCTAAAAGATGAATATTATTGTCAGATGTGTTGGTTTCTGATTGATGAGAAATAATATCGAGAGTGGGTTGTTAGTTTAATACAGTAAGACCTTTTTCAGTTGAGGGAGAAGCGTCTTTTTCATTTGAAGGAGAGACTAATTTAGTGAATAATTGTTCTATGATTTTAACAGTAGAACTATCTTAAGTAACCAAACTATCTCTTTTGGAGCGTTGACTAGGTAGATTAAGTAAAGGTTTTTCTAAAGGTTGTTTTGTAGAATAATGAGTATAATCATCTAAATTTGTTTCTATTTTATCTAACTGTTTTCCAATTGTTTTTAGGCATTGGTTAGTATAATTATTTTGTTCAATGACTTTCTTTAATTCAGGTTCATTACCAGCTATCTTAAAGGGAGAAGCTTTAATACTAGATCCTTGGTGTTCTATGATAATAGTTTCTAATGGAGGGTGACTAGAACTAATAAAAGTATTAGAAGAAGTTTTCCATTTAGTTTTTGTAATTGCATTGACTTTTTTGTAATAATTTTCCACATATTCAAAGAAAGGAACTTCTATATTATGTTCAGTCATGAATTTATACCATTTACGAGTAATTTTGGATTGTTGATGAGGATCATATTTAAGTTGGTAAGAGTGGCGTTTGCCTTTATTATTTAAATTTAGTATGTAATGTATCTAAGTCAGAAGCAAAAGATTTACTAATAGTTAATAATTGGGGGTTTATTGGAGGTATAATTTCAAAGTCAGTTTGTGTTGGTGAATCCTGTGAGACAGTATCTTCTTCAAGAAGATGTGTATAACTTGAGTAGACAGGTTTACTAATCTGGGAAGTTGCAGAATCATCCACTCTTTTCATTTTGCTATGTGAAGTTTGACCAATATGAATTTGACTATTTTTTCTGAATAAAGTTGTATTAAATATTTCATCTTCTGTTTCAGTGTCAGTTGGTATACTAGAAGTACTATGCCTAGAGGATTGAGTAGATCTATTAAATTTAATTCTAACTGAGCCATCAGTAAATTGTTGAATGTTTTGGATGTCTTGACTAGTGGACTGTTTTTGATTATGTTTGTAATTTTCATTGACTGTAACCCATTAGTCTGGGAGAGTAATATCTTTCCATTCAATCATTTTAGGAATATTTATATTAGTATCATTACTACTACTTTGAATTAGTAAAGTTTTGTCTTTTGGGCTTTTGTGTAAAGCTTGAACATTTAAATTAGTTTTAATACATTTGTAATAAACACGATAAATTAAAGCAATATTATGAACTTTTTCTTTCATATTTGTAAAAGAACCATTTAACCGGATATTCAAAGTTAAAGCATCTAATATTTGTGGATCTCTAAGACTAAGTGTAAAGTTAGGAAAACAATTAAAATGGACAGGTCCTCTATGAAGACCAGTTTCCATCATATCTATTAAACTATCATTATAATTAAGAAAACGAGCATCTCGTAAACATAATAAAAAAGAAGTATTTTTACCTTGTTGAGTTAATAGTTTGATTCCAACTTGAATTAATCCTAAGTGAATAAAATTATGACCAGTTTTTAAATGACGTTTAATAGTATTAGTATCAAGTAATTGACATGTTTCCCTGGGTTTTTCTAAAGCATAAACTTGTTCTAAGGTTTTGACATGGAGATTAACATGAAATGTAGACTGCATAAAAGTAGTTTTATATATTTCTTTAATTGATAATTGTGGTATATTCCAACTCATATCAATTTTATCATTTTGTATTTCTACATCTTCTTCATTAATTACTAAACCTTGATTAGGTATAGAGGGTAGTGTCATTGACCTAGAGCTGACAGAAGAGTTACTTCTAAATAATTGACTCATGTTTCCCTTTTCGTAAAATAGCTTATAGTGAGCTTAATATATTATCTAAACTTATCATGTTTTCACATACGATGTGTTCTCACATACCCGTTCCGGAAAACCGCTATGTATCCAATACTGCCTAACCAAAGGACTTACTTAGGACCTGGGACGAAAGATGGGTGGTTAATAACAACGTGGAAAGACACGGATAAAGTTTGTGACAGATTAAGAGCACTGCGAACAATTTTTAGAGGAAAGGAACAGAGTGGATTAAATAGAAACAATACTTCAATAAGCAATACTTCAACATAACGTGGCTGTGATACCAAAAGGAGACGGAAGCAAGAACAGAGGGAAGGAAATAGCACTGACTTTAAATACTGGAATAAAACACTTGAATAAAACTTAAAATCAAACTTACAATAATATATATAAATAATAATATAAATATATTTTTTATATATTAAATAATATAAATAATATTTTTTATTTAAATAATATAAATAATATTAAAAAAATTTGTCGAGCCGAGCTCGAGCTCAATAAATGAGCTTGATAAGTAAATGAGCTTGATAAGTAAATGAGCCAAGCTTGAGCTCAGCAAAGCTTGGCCTGACTCGGTTTGTTTGCAGCCCTAAATACAACATATACTAGTATTACTAAAATATTAAAATTTAAAATAATATAACTTTTGATCTAGATATATATTTTTAATAAAACTAGTATTTTTAGAATTCTCTCATCAAAATCTATCAAATAAAATCCATGTTGACTATGAAATTTAAAAAAAAAATAAAAATTATTACCGTCAAAATTGATATAAACAATAACATATTTCTCTGGTAATATTGTTCAAGAAAAAAATATATATTTTATTTTGTCTTTACTCAATTATGCGCCTCATTCTGAGAGGTTCATAAAATAAAATAAATTAGACTGTCTTTTTCACCAAACAAAAGTCTAATAAAGAAGTTTTGACTAATTTTCCTTTATTTTAAGGACTGAAGATCCTCTGTAGTGCTTTGGCTGTAGTGCTTTTTGTAATGTACCAAAACAACATCGTTTTAGTGCACACTCGCAAAAAATAAATAAATAAAGAGGGATGCATCGGCAACCCTCTCTTCTTCTCTGGCAAGCTCCATTATTGATAGCCCCCTACCCTTCCTATTCCACTTCCCCTTCCCCCCAGCTACCATCAACATCCCCTCCAATGACCTCTCCAACCTCCCTATCAACCTTCCAAATCTGTAGGTTCCATTACTGCAACTTCCAACAATGGTGGTAAGGTGAATAACAATGGTGAAAAAAAAGAAAAAAAAACTAACTAGGATATGGGATTTGGTCATTCATTACTAAATTAGAACATGACGTTGAGTTCTCTATAAAATAAATTAAACAAAAAAATACAAAAGGGATCCAGGCACTAAAGACGATGTTCACTCATTTTGGAAAGGCAAAAAAAGTTACCTTATTGGCTTATTTATATCATCTCTCTATTTTTTTACACATTTTTTCATAATAAGTCAATTAGTTAAAAAAAATCACTCCCAAAATTAGCCTAAATGACATTATAGTCCCCCAAGCCATAAGCATTGGGTTTATTTATGAGAAAATTACAAATCAATTTCAACTCTTTCAAAGCTAACTATTTGAATAATAGCACATATTTGAACTTTTCAGACTTCGTACTCAATGTTAAGAGTATAGGTTTGAATCTTCACTTGTGCTCCAATCCGTAACTTACCGCTACATAGTTAAGTGGCTCTGTTGTGTAACACCACCTAAGGATGACCTCTGAGATCTCAGCTACTTAAAATCTAACCCCAGATGTTATCCCTCTCTAGTTCGACTTTTTTTTTTAAAGAGTAAAATAATTACAAACATATGAGGTGTATTTTTTTTTTTTTAACAAAATATCTCAACAAAAGTTATACCCTATTTTTCAGTAAATAACTTATCCCCTTTATACTATCTTGTAATTTTTTTAGGTTAAATTTTTCTCAAGTGCAAATTGTTTAGGCTCGTGAGGCTTGTCATGGGTTTTATTCGATATAGCGATCCCGGTTGTCCCTTTACTGTTCTGTTGTATTCCGGACTCGGTTCCGTGAAGTTGGTAGTGGTATCTATTTTGTTGCCGTCCTTTAATTCCACTTGATTGAGTTTTAGGATGTTTTGGACAGGTTTGTTACAGGTTGGTTAGGCCTTGGTTTCAATTCCTTGTTGCCCAGTTTTTAGGCGATCCGCTCAAGCGGGTCTTCTTGCGCTCGAGCGGGGATTGCACACTTCCAGTATTTCGTGTTCCTGCAAAACTTCTGCAAATGTGATTTTTACGCTCGAGCGGGTTTGTTTACGCTCGAGCGGTAGCGCTCGAGCGGGTAGTACTTTCTGGGTATAAGTTCTGGGAGGTGGAAATCTACGCTCAAGCGGACTGGTTTTTGCGCTCGAGCGGAAGTGCTTTATTCTTGTGTCTTGGCGCTCGAGCGGGCCTTATTGCGCTCGAGCGTGTTCAGATTTTTGTTCTTGGCGCTCGAGCGTTGTGTTCTCCGCTCGAGCGGGTCATACGTATATGAGTTATCCGCTGGGTGATTTTAAATCACTTTTTGCTTTTCTTTCTCTCTCTTACTTTTTCTAAAAACCTTTTTTGAGAGCCTCTCTCTCTAGAAACTCCCTTCTCTCTAGGGTTTGATCTAATTAGAGTGTCCTTCTTCTCTTCGGCCTTTGTAAAGGTTGTGTTGATCATCGAGGGCGTCGTTTTGATCCGAAAATCTTGGCCTTTGGAGCACTTTGGTTTTGGTTTCTTCTCCATCCGAGCTCTAACTTCGAGGTAGGGATATCCTACTCCTCTTTATGAGCCTTGTCTTTAAATTTTTTGCATTTTGATATGTTGGGGGTTGTTGGGTAATTTTGAGAGAGTTTGGGCCTTTGTATAATTTTACAAAAGTTGGGGTTTTTATTTATATAAAACCTAAATGCATGTTTGGCATGGAAAAGTGAAATTAATGTTGAAACATTAATGAAAGTGGAACCTAAGGGTTGTAATGTTAATTATGGAAAATGCCCTAATTACATTAATTGATTAATTTGTATAATTAATTGTTGGAAATGAGGGATTGATTTGAAAATGTGGAAATTGGAAAGGGAAGGGGTTAAAGGGTGTAGTTGGATCATTTATCACTCACCTGGTTGAAATGTTGATTATATATCTATTGTTACATTTATTTTCTGTATAGAAATAACTGCTTTGGGCTATCGGTGGAGGATAGTCTTGATTGTTGTAGACAATGTATGATGATTAGGCAAACTGGAACTAATCACTGGAATGTGTCATTGAGTATGACGGTTGAAAGAATACATTAAATTTATGTGTTGTGTGATGATGTGTATAATTATTGTTTATATGCATTGTGTTGTGTTGGAGGAGATAGGGGATGTACTCCACGGTTTAGGGGAAGATAGGGGATGGACTCCATAGATAGAGCTCATATGCTTATCTATTAATGTGTTGACAGAGCTCATATGCTTGTCTTTGGAAGTGTGATAGTGCTCTTATGCATATCTATGGAAGTGATGATATAGCTTATATGCTTATCTGTTGGTGTGTGATATAGCTAGTATGCTTATCTATTATGAAATGGGAAAGTGCTTAATAAGAGTTATTGCCTCATATGAGTTGTTTGGCCAGGTTCTGAGCCATGGTTGTAAATTGAGAATTGAACAGAATTGGAAAGTGGATTGTAACATGGACTTGTATGTCATGAAACTGTCAAGTGTGTTAAGGGACAATATCAGTGTTGGCCACCTATCAACTGCTAATCTTTTAGTCATTGTTCATATTTGGTTTAGTGTATGTCTACTGGGCTGTGGCTCACCCTATATGGGAATATCATTTTCAGGTACAGGTAGCATGCCACCTCCTTGGGAGGCTAGAGGCGAGCGGACTTTTGTTGTTTTATTTCTTTGATATATTACATGTATATTCAAGCCAAGGGCTTAATGTGTAAATGAGTTAGCACTCTTTTGTTGTAACCAAGTGTTAACTTGGAAAGCTGTAAGCCTTTAGGACATTTGCTTTTGTTATTAACATGTAATACTTTTGGTAATGGAACTCTGATGAATAGAAGAAAGTGGAACTTTTATATATCAGTGCATGTCTATATTGATGGGTTAATGTTATTATTTTGAGGGCGTTACATTCGAATTGTTCATTTTATAAAATCTTATATTATGAAAAAAATAAATAAATTAAGGTCAACCTAATAATTATAATATTTCTATTTTATCACTTTTATTTTTAAAAAATATATGACAAGTGTGCTTTTTTAAATAGACTATTCTTTTTTTGTAAATAAATATAATAAAATAAAATGATTATGATTATTAGATCGCCTTAATTTTTTTCATTAATGACATACACGATGATCCTACAAAACAAGACTTGTGATCCACAAGCCTAAACAATTCTTTTTAAACTCATATTTGAATTTTTTTTAAAAAAATCTACCTTATTTAGAAAAGGAAATATTAATTAATGCCATATTTGTTTATCATTTTATTTCAACTTTTGTGTATTGGTGTAATAACATTCATGTATATATGTGAGATCTACAATATTTTTAAACAAAATAATAATAATAATAAAATGTGAGACTTACAGATCTGGAAGCACAACAAGCACTGCTTATCACGACCCAAACCCGCCCCCTATAGGTTTAGTATCGTAACTGGTCAGTAATCCTAGAATTACTGAAGGCCTCTAAAACAGAATCAAAATATATGGGGCTAGCGGAAACAAAGTATATACAACAAGTAGTCCAATGAGCAACAATTCTAAATGAAATAATAAAGATGCACATAACGTTAATTTACCCACCTTGTATTACTCACATAACACCTTGTACAAAAACATCATTCATGTACATACATAAATATAACAAAAACCCGGCAATAGGATCATAAACTTTATAACGTTCTTTTCGACCTAGCCTCAACTTGAAGGCACCAAAAACTCAGTAGGGCTTCAATCGGTGGCTCAACTAAAGGACCTTCTAGGCTTGATCTCCAGGACGCTCACCTATACATATATGTATACAAACGGTGAGTTATAGCTCAATGAATAACATTAATGTAAAGAGGTTAGTGAACGAATTCCAAATATATCATATTCATCAAACAGATCATAACAGAGTCAATCCTTATATTCGAACATAATAATGGTATATCCAATAGAACATATCATATTGTCATCCAACTAGAGTAATTGGTTCCGGATACGGATTAAACACATTACCACTTTGACAAGTGGCTAACAAGATCTCGTAATCACACATATGTCATGGACCCGCATTAACATGCTGTCCTCCATGACTTGGGACTTTCTATGCATGCCATACTAGATTTCAAATAAGACATTCATTCATGTTAACAAAATCACATTTTAGAAATCCTAACTTATCTAATAACATTTCAAATACAATTCATATGAACATATCTTTACAATGACGTTACTCACAGTGGGCTTCCAGAAATAATTGGTCGTCCCTGAGTCTTGACCTACAACACAAATGTACATAGCACAAAACATATTTCATCATTACACATTCTTATGGCCATTACGGGTTAGCTTTCTTTACATTGGTTTCTTATTCAGTCTATTTCTCATAACTTGTACACGTGGACCAAATTCTCATATTTGTCTCATATTTTTAATTCAATTACTTATGTCATTTCTTAGATTATTATTCCTTAATGACTCATAATTCATGTCTAAATATGCTTAGGAAAGGATGGGAATGAAAATACGAACACATAATGTCTTTCTAAAATATGCTGAAAATGGCTTGATCGCTCGAGCGCACCTTTGGTCGCTCGAACGGACTACTCTATCTGCAAAAGTATTGGATGGCCATATTTTACGCTCGAGCCACAACTCCTTCGCTCAAGCGGTCCAACAACACAAAAAGGGTTTGCTCGAGCCACCAAGTGGTCGCTCGAGCGGTCTGTAATAGACTGTAAAACTACTGGATGCTCGCTATGTTCTCTCAAGCGGTAATTCTGTCGCTCGAGTAATCTACAAATTTTCTAGGTTTTCAAAACAGAGTTTTGAGCTTTCAAATACAAATTCAAAGGCAAAACTCATGCATGGCTTGTTCAAAACTTAGAACCATGTCAGAAAATCATATACATGCTATGTCTTAATCATTTGCTCAAGAATCTCATGAATTAAATCAAAATTGAGCTCAAAACTCTTACATGTAAAGCTTCACAAACTCTTTTCTCAAAACTCATGAATTACCAAATTTGAGCTCCTAAGCCCCATACATGTACAAAATTCTTTTCCAAAACATGAAATTAAACTTCAAAACATGATGAATCACACAAGCATGTACTAAATAATTCCTAATAACAACTTAAATGCTCAAAACTAAACTCAACATGGTAAGACTCTTCATATTAATGCATGCATGTAGAAATCTCTTCCAATTTCCCTTTTCTTAACTTTCAAACCATGAGATTGTACTTCAAAACGACTCAATTCTTGAATGCATATATACAATAATTCCAAAACTTAACTTAAACAATATATTTATGATCAACACTAAAGAATCATTTCAAAACTATACATGCATGTTAAGCTACTTCCTCTTCGTGGCATTCTTTAACTCAAAACATGCAATTAATCTCTATAGTTCATGAATTCAACTCTAAATCATATAATCTCCAAGGATTAAAGGCTAGATTCTCACCAAAAGTCTTAACTTAGCTAGATTCTTGCACTTATTAAAGAACTCTAGCAAAATCTTTAATCTCTACAATTTCTCTTTCTAAAAGTGAACTCAATCTCTCTCTAGAACACAATCGCAGATTTTAGCACTAAGGAACGAAAGAAATGAGCTCAAGAATAAGTTTATATCAACCTTATATAGTTATGATGACTTATTATAATAATTAGAACATTTGGCCAATCAAACACAACTTAATTAATTAAACTGAATCAATTTTTAATTAAACTTGCCAAACTGTTTTAAATATTCCAAATAACATATTGATGTAACCAATTTCGATTTCGGATGTCAATAAGGCTTTCAATTTTTAGATCAATGCAGAACTCTAGACAAATATTTTTACAAGTAACAAATAGAAAGTCAAATAACAAACAAAATATACAATTAGCACATAATTTCATTCTAAACACTTAGTTAGCATTCTTAGTTATGAATTAGCAGTTAATTATGAATCGAGGTTGTTACACTGTTGTACTATCCTATGGGCTCATTTCGGGGTCCGTTGAACGGTTCGAATCATCAAAACGGACCCCGAAATGAGCCTAAAAACACAGCAGACATCCCAAATTCGAAACTTACTAGGTTATATAAGGAGAGATGCTATGTGATTAAGATCTATGTGAAGCAGTCTCACACTTCTCTCTATTTTATCTTTAACATTTATAATTTTATATTATTAAAAATAAAATTAAGAGATGAATCATTTTTCTTATATGAGATGGTGACATATTATTACACCATTTAAAAAATTGTTAAATCCGTAATTAGGATAACTACGAGGTGACCGTGAGCACTAGTGACTAGAGCACCCTTTTTTATTATTATTATTTAGGTTGGCTGATTAGAGCACTTTAAGAAGAAAGATGTGCATGTAGTAAATTTTTTTAACCGAGTAATAATTTTTTTTATGCTAATAATAAAGTATTTGTTAAAATACTAATACCTTTGTCAAACTATTAAGCCATTTTTTTAGTAGCTAAGAAGTTTAATTTTTTGTTTTATCCTACAATAAAATATGTGCTTTTTGCATTTTTTTATTTCTTAGCGCAAAATAACAAGTTGATTATATAAGCTTTTTGCAAACAAGGGATGAATATTCGTAAAATCTTAACTCTGATCCCATTCTATTAATTTGACATTGCCAATGCTATGAATAAAAAAACATAAATTATATAGACCACCCACAAATACTCCACTCCCACGACTCAATGCATACGTGTCAGAAAGATACACTATAAGAAAACACACTTTTGGCGACTAAATTTTTAATCATCAAAAGTCCTTTTTTAGTCGCCAAAAATTGAATTTTCACTTTCCCCGACTAAATATTTTCATCACCAATTTTGTCGCGAATACACGGTCGCTAATACCTTTGGCGACTAAAAAAGTTTTAGTCGGCAATATACATGTCTTCAGCGACCAAAAAATTTGTCGCCAATAGTCAATTCTATTTTTGGAAATTATACATTTAGCGACTAAAGTTTTGTCGCCAATAGTGAAATTTTTTTTATTTATTTATACATTTGCCGACTATTTTTTTCGTCGCCAATAGTCAATCTTTTGGCGACCACAGAGTTTAGTCGCCAAAAGCATATTTGAAAAAAAAAAAAAATTACCTTTTGTGCTTGAGACCACCCACGGTTTGAACTTGAGACCTCCAAGTTCCAAAGCTTTACAACACACTCCCCCCCATGCCACTAAACCATCACATGAATGTAATTGCAACATATATTATTTATATATTACTTTGACCGGTATTAATACAAAACTATATATATAAATATAATTATATATATTCAATATAATTTATGTAAAAAATAATTTATTTAGTAAAAAAAAATTTAGATCACTTTTGGTGACTTAATCCATTATTTAGTCACCAATTCTATAATTTTGGGCTACTAATTAATTTTCCGTCGCTAAAGAAATATGTTCTGCCTAAAAACTACCCCTTTTGGCCACTAAACCTGTTTGTAGTCGCCAAAAACGTCCCCTTTTGGCTATTAAAATGAATTTTAGTTGCCAATTGACAGTTTTTAGCTACTAATTTTATTTTAGTAGCCAAAAAGCTTGACTTTTAGCGACCAAACTGTTTTTAGTCGGCAAAACACACAGAATCGGCGACTAAGCTATTTTTTAGTCTCCAAAAGCTATACTTTTGGCTACTAAATGTTTTTAGTCGCCAAAAACCTTAACCTTTGGCTACTAAAATTTTTTTAGTCACTAAAACCCCTATATTCGGCGACTAAACAGACTTTTAGTCGCTAAAACCCTTATATTTGGCGACTAAAGTCTTTTAGTCGGCAAAAGTGACCAATTTTGGCGACTAATTCCATTTTAGTCGCCAATTCTACTACTTTCAGCGACGAAAAATTCAGTTTTAGTTGCCAAATCTGCTTTTTGTTGTAGTGATAGTAAAAAAAACAAAAAAACAAAAATACACATAACCAATCACAATCATTTAGGGACATAGGAGTCTCCCAAAATGGTCCCAAGTATTTTCCATAAAAAAGGATGACAACGTCATTTCTAATCCTTTCCATAAAATTTGACATAAATAGATAGCTTTTTATATCAAAAATAATATTTTTATTCATAGGCCCAACTTAAAACATGTGTGTATTTATAGTAGAGAGTGTAATGATTTTGTGTTAGAATTATGGTTTTATAGGCTTATTTTGGATTAATTTTGAGCCCAAATTTGAGTGGATCCGAAACGTGTTTTGGGGTGGATCCAAAGAGGTGACGTGTTTCTTGCTGCATAATAAGTCACCCGGTGAAGATGGTTTGTCAAAATCATTTATGAATGAATGGGTAGTTGACGTCATTTTCGGGTTCGTGGAATGGACAATTAAAGAAGTAAATGTGGGTTTCTTGAAATAGGTTGTCCCACATTGAAAACTTAAGAGAACTTATGTGTGTATATAAGTTCTAGATAGCAACACTTGGGTTGGGCCCTAAGGGGCACCCCAAATTTGTAAAAGAGAAGAATTATGGACAATGTAAACCTTAGCCCAAAATGCCATGCGCACCGCCGTCGTCCAGTTGAGGTCAGGCCGGTTCTAACTTTAATTTTTTGAACAAAATTTATTTGAATTGTTTCCAAAATTCTTGCAGGAAATTAATTCAAAATTTGAATTCAAATTTTCTATCCATAATTGTGCCTCTTCCAGTCCGAAATTCTTTTTCTTGCCTTCCTTTGTCCTCTCTTGCATTGATATTCCTCGTTTGGCAAGTGGCTTTTTTAGCCAAAAAGTAAAAAAGTCACTAAAAAAATTAAAAAGCCAACAACCCATATAAAAAAGTCAAAGATTCCATCTTCTCTCTATTTTATGCACTACTTTTTGTAAAAAATCAAAAAGTCATCCCAAACATACTAGTTTTTTACATCACATTTTAGCTAAAAAGCCAAAAAGTTACTAAAAAAATCTGTTTTCAAACGAGGCCAAAGAAAATTTTTGAGAGTGTAGAACACAGGTTCTAATTTGTCGGTACAAATTGTTTGGAGTGCTACTACAATTTGTGAAGATCATTGTATCTTGGGAGATAGACGTCATTTATCCGTAAGCATCGAAGTGGGGCGAATCTACCTTAAGAATAGAATGTCACACACTCGACTTGATCTTTTTGCACTTTTACATTTCGATAAAATAAATTTTGTAAGTAATTTATTTTTATTTGTTTAATTTGTTTCAAGTTATTTGTTTTACACAGAAGATTGTCCCAACATGTTGTCTTTAATTTTTCAAACAAAATATTTATGTATCCTTGTATTGTAGCTGGAGTCCGTTTATATTAGATATCGATTAAATATAAATGATTAAATCAACAAATTAAGGGCCAATATCTCATTTTATCATGACCCAATCTCCCTGATGAAAGATCTCAAGACCCAATTTTGTTAATTTGACTATTATGGTTCAAATGATGTGGTTTATTTAGACCACCGAATAATTTTTCTTTTTAATTGTATATTTAACTTGAGCACTGTTACTTTGTACATAATATAAGTACATGTTAGGTGTGTAATACACATTATGCTAATGTAAAAAGTCGATGTAATGGTTAGAACTCGACTTATTAAATTTGAGGGTAATTATTCTCTACAAATATTATCAAATGGTAAATTTATGCTCTATTTACTAATTCCAAACTCCATCCAATAAAAAAAAAAAATTGGATAAACTTTTAAATTTGTTCACCACAACTCTATACATATGCACAACTTCTTTACACAAGAAGTAGCATGTCATGAACCAATCAGATTAGTTTGATTAGTCAGAATTTTGTACCTTACTGGAAAGTTAATGATTGGATTTTCACTTTAATGCGGGTCTTACGGGTTGTTTGGAATGATCTAAATAAGTGTACTTTTTGATTTTTTATGAAATATGAGTTCGGTTTGAAGTGATGTGGTAGAGAGGTGATGTGACTTAAATAGGATAGTGATTTTTTAACTTTTTGACTTATTTAGTTTATGCCAAACAAAGCCTTAGTCTCTGTTGATTTATTAAAACTTTTCTTTCATATTTTGAAAAGATGAGAGGTTTACTTGTATTAATTATATATGTTGTATTTAATATTTATTATTAAAATTACAATTCAGTAGATTTTATTATAATATTGCCTATGAATCAAATAAAAAATAATTGTTATGATCTATATTTAAAATTAATCTGAATCACATGTAGGTTTTCTTAAATAAAAAAAATTCAATTTATAATGTTATTAGTTTATTCAAATTTTTTGTAAGGTGACTTGGGCATGTGGACGACAGACAGACCAACCATTTCGTGCTTTCATTATGCACGTGACATAGCATTGGAGGGTAGTTTAGTCATTTAAAAAAATTAGTGATGGTTAATGTGGGTGTTGATTTTTTGACCACACAACCAAACGGGGAACTCAGCCGGAGAGCATTGGCAAAATAGATTAAGCTCAACAGTCTGTAACAAGAAGATGAGAATCCGGCGGTGGTTCGCCACCTGGGGACTTTCCAACAATCAAGTTAGTAATCAGTATCTCTCAAAGATAGAAAATTGTGCTTAAACTCATAAGAAAAAGCTTATTACTCTTAGTATCTTATACATACTTGAGATCCACAGGGGTGCCCTTCTTTATAGCCAGTACTAACCTAATCCATTTAAAAGCCTAGTTTTAGTGGACTCAGACTCAATGCTTATCTTGGACTTTCAATTGGATAGGGATAAACTCTTTAAGAGCTTTATCTTTATCCAAACCGAGGTCCTCCCCTACTCTAGGATTCTTGTCCCTTATCTGTTCATCTCGGATTCCGACATCTCTGCAGATAACCTAGGCCTAGCCGAGATCACCCCGGTGTTAGGACCAGGCCACGTGGCACCTTGGCTGACACTCCAGTGCTACCTTGGCCACGTGCTGTCATTTAAAAAATATGTCCCCACAACTGCCCCTAGGTTCTATTACCTCGGTATCATGAGGTGATGGACCCTACATCGCTCACTCATAGTTCATGTCGGCTAAAATTCATTCTTTTCTTCGACCGAGATTATGACTTGTCAGTTTCAAGTATCCAAGACTCAACTGCCCATCTTTATCAATGACTAAGAACCAAGTTCTTTAAAATTCCTTAACTGAGATCGTTCCTTTAGCCAAGGTTTTTGCTTCGTTAAATCAAGAACTCCAAGAGTTTTATCTGCGCATGAGCTGTCATGCACAGTCTTTCTCAATCGTTTCTGCCACTCGTCTTTTCCTTATTAGTTTGTACCTGACACGCGCTATCAGATCATGTTGCTTCTGCACTCACCGCCTGACAAGCACGTTGTCCAATGCATTTTAATTATGTTTTGCCGTCTTTTCGCGTTTTAACAAAAACTCTTTCTCTCTCTTTCTGTCTTTTCACTTCGTATTCTTGCACTCTCTCTCAAAGTTTTCTCTATCGATGAAATTTCCCTCAAACCTCTATTACCGTCTTTTCCAGCTTTCTGCGATCATCTAATTTCCGCTTTCGGTAAGCTTTTCACCATCGGGCTCTAGACAATACCATCGTTGGACTCCGGTGAACTTCTTTCTAGCCTTTATTTGGTAAGTTCATGATTTCCTTTCTTGTAATCTCTGTCCTTCATTTTTTATTTGTCACGTATCTGTTACCTATTTACATGTTGTTCGTTGCCATTGCAAATCAGTTTTTGTTTTTGAATCTTCACTGTATTTTGAATCTCGTGTTTGTCTGTGATTCGTGTTGTTTAATATACCCTTGTATCTATTCACACTGTTTATGATTCTCGCACACACGTACGTAGTGTTCATAGATTTGAAGAGCTTTAGCAATTTTGCCACTATTCTTGGCTTTTGCACCTCCGCACACACCTACTCAGTGTCTCTTGAAAAATGTTGCTTTCTTGATTTTGAATCGTGTTCTTTTCTGTTTTTCTTTGACTTGTTTTCAGATTCTTGCCTTTGATTATTGTTTCCGTATAGACTTAGGTTTGGGATTTGATAGAAATCACATTCTTTAGAAAAATTGAAACAAATTCCCTTTAGATCTTTAAAAACCCTCGCCCCAGTTCCAGCTTAAGTTTTAGCCGAGGTTCCCAATCCCGACCATTTTCTTCTCTTTGACATTCATCCCAAAACACTCTAAGCCGAGATAATGGGTATGTTTAGGTGGAGGGTAGATTTTCCAGAAAAACTTGAGCACTTTAGGAGAGAGTTTTCTATCCCGGCTGATGTCTAGCTTAGGTTAGCTGTGGAGGAGGACTCGATTATGCCAGATGGGGATTCCATGCCCTTTCCAGTGGTTGCCTTTATCGAATGTGGACTTCGGTTTCCCTTTAATACTCTTTTTCATGAAATCCTCCATTATTACAAACTTAACCCATGCAACTTGCCATAAACTCATATAGGGTCATCAATGGCATAATTGAACTACTACATCGAGAAAAAGCTAGGATTACTTTAGCCGACATCCAATTCTGCTATACCATCTGTGGCCTTAAGTCTGAAAAATGCTACATATACTGCCTCAAGCCAGGTCCACTGCCTACAAATTAATAGCCAACCTCCCAGAGTCTAACAAGAGTACTGGAGATGATTACTTCATCGTCTCAGGCAACTGGGAATTCGCACCCGACGACGACTTTTATCTCTATCCTCTGTGCCGATCAATGTTTAAAGAGGGTGATGGTAAGAGCAGAGTTACCTTTTTAATCATATTTCGGCTAGAAATTGTCAGTATATATCTGTTTTTTGCAATGTTCTTCTCACTTCTTTTTGTAGCTCTTCCTCAGCCAGCAAAGGATTTTTGGTAGACCTTCTTCCCCAACCCCGATCTAAAAAGGCTTTTAGGTTTGGATATTAATAAGCGTGTAGACACCCATTTTTGACGGCTCTTACGACTTGGACGTCCTCGCATGCACACCCGATGATGAGTTTATATGCTTGCCAAGTGCTCAAAGTCCTCAGCGGAATGCCACAACTTTGCGTCTATCAAACTCTGCACCCTTGTTCCCTCATTTTTGGACCAAACCCTGGTTCTTCAAGCTTGCATCTTTTGGTGGCCTGCCGGCCACTTTTAGAGGCTGCTGGCCATCACTTTTGGGCTGTCCGCCACTGATGTGGCTTGTCGGCCACCAGTGTATTTTGCAGATATTTTATGCCAGTTGTGCAAGTTGTTTGCATAGATGCATGCATTTATGCCCACGTATAGGGTTGGATCTCCTTGAGGGAATTTCATATTTTCTATATATAGGAGGCCCCTTTCCATTGTTTGAAGGTTAGAAAATTTTGAGATAAAAAATTTTCCTCTCTCTCTACCAAGTCTCTACACTTTTGCCTATAAATCTTCAATCTTTGCCTATACATCCTTAACCAAATCTTCTCATCTTTGAGCTGAGGTATTCTTGAGCTTGGTTTAAGCTCTAGAGGGTGTGTTTACTTGGTTTTGTTGCTTGGAATAGCTTCTTCTCTTCAAGAGGTATAAGACTTTGCTTGTAGCTTTGTTTTATTTATTTTTTTCCTACTGTTTTTCCATTGTTTTGGGCTGTCAAAACTCTGTGTTTTTTGGGTTGAAGCTTGGGTTTAAGGCCATTAAAGGTTGAGGGGTTGATAGCCCTTCTTTATACCTTGTTTTGGGTGACTTTGTCCTTGTGTTTCCCACATTTTTACTATCTTTTTTCAAGCTTTTAAACACTCATTTTTAGAGCTTTTTTAGTAGCCAAAATCATGTTTTGAAGTTCAAATTTGGAGGGGTTAGCCTCCTTCCTTGTGTCTTGCTTACTAGCCTAGTTGGTGCCATGTTTTAGCATTTTAATCTAGTTATTTTTAGCTTCATTCCAGCATGTTTTAGGACATATTTTAGCACTATTTTGGGCTGTTAGTTGCATTTGAGCTTTGTTTTGCATGCTTGTAGTATAATAGTCCTCATAAGTTTGGTGTTCTAGGCCTTAGACACCATCTTGTTTGAGTTAATAGTATTTATTTATGCTTTTCTCACTCATTTTCAGCACTTAATCATCTTTGCAACCTCCCTCCTTTCTTGGCTTTTGTTTTTCTTTGAAAGTGGTTTCAAGTCACTTGTTTGCCCAAGTATCAAATTGTGGTTTCATACTTAATGGTTTAATCCCTTTGGGGGTTCATTACCAACGGTATGATACTTCTTTCATGCTTAAAGCAACTTGTGTTTTGAACCTTCTTTCCATTAGAGGACTTTAATTTGCCGTTGGACTTAATTGAATTAAAGAATGGAAAGTTAACTAAAATTGAGTAACTAAAACTTGGAATTAAAAGTGAGAAAGATAATAATTTGGTTGTGTTCAATCGGACGTTAATTGAACACATGGATGCTTGAACCATTTCATACTTGCTAGTGATGAAATGATTCAAGCCTCCAAGGTCAACTTTTTTTCTTGATCATTCATGAAATGGAGGAGGTTTGTGTCTTGTTTTGCATTTATTGAACTTGCACACTTGGTTTTACAAGCCATCATGCAATAAAATTGCATCCATTGATGGTTTGTGAACCGAACATGTTACTCCTTTGGTTTGTTCATGAAAAGGAGGTGTGAGTTGTGCAAACAAACCCTGGAAATACCTTGTATATGCTCTATTGTAGCAAGATGAATCTGTGCAGCAGTGGCCGGCAAACTATTTTCCATGGCCGGTATGTGGCTGGCAGACCACCTTTGATGGCCGGCCGGCCATCACTGGTGGCCGACAGTCTTTACTAGTGGCCGGCTGACCACTGATGCAAAATTTGGCAGTATGTTGGTAAGGTGGAGCAGAGTTGTTCTGGAAGTGGGCAGCAGTATGGGTGTTCAATTGTGCAAATAGAGGCATTCAGAAGCAAAACAGTGGCGTTTTCGGGTGAAAACCGTGCATGCGTATGAACATCTCTCATTTCCTGAGGCGAAGTAGTTAATTGTTTAGTTTAATTATTAATTGCACTTGTGTTGTAATTATTTAATTAGTTAGTTAACTAGTTATACAACGTCGTATTGTAATTATTAGTTAGTTTACTAGAATAGTTAGTTAATTTATTTGTTGTTGTAATAATTAGCTTAATTTGCATTAGCTTAGCTTTAGTTAGTTAATTAGCTAGTTTATTCATTCGGACTCTCCTTCGTGAGAGCGCAATGTAATAATGTGCATGTCTTCCAACCTCACATCTTTCTCCCTTATATTTACTAGCTTATAATGGTTAGTTTAGGGACATCACGTTTCAATTAACATTCTCCATGTTTGCATCCATTCGTATTGCATGCACCGAGGCTAGGTTCATCATTCTAACTGCATTGTTGTTTCAATACTTCTTTGAATACGTACTTAGACCACATGTTATCAAATCGATTCATATGACATGCTAGTAGTCGAGCCTATTTAATTGCATATCGCATGTGTTGCATTAGTCGTATTGCATGTTAGGAATCATGGATTTTTTCTAACTCTTTTGTTTATTTTGACTTGGAGTACTAAGTGAACCTTTACTCGCTTTAGCATAATTGCATGAGTGTGAATGCCATTTTTTGCCATGTTCAACATGCTTGCCATGAGGCTAAATGCTTAATTGATAAAACTGCTTGAATGTCTGTGGATGAAGGCTTATTGCTTGAATTGGAATAATTTGAGCAATATTCATATGCAATCACTTTTTCAAGTGATACATGTTTCGAAACAATTTTGCAAAACAAACATGACTTGAAGTGTTCCAATTCTTGCAATTTTAGTCTATACTTGCGAGTGCGCATCACATAGTAATGCTAGCATAATAAACCGGAACAATAACATATAATGTTGATAAAAAATCATATCATGATTAGTAGAGGCCGATCTTTGATCAGGTGAGCGGGGGTGCACAAAAGTATTCATGACTTTCCCTTCTCTTACCTAAGTTCCCGAGATGAGACAATCTTGGTGATGACGGACACATGACCTTTAGCACGAGTCATGGGTTTCCTAAATTTTTCAAAATATTTAGGTGGCGACTCTATATCTGGCAAAGCCGTCCATTTTTTTGGCAATTTGATTCAAAATTGATTTTCTAAAAGATTTGCCAGATTTGGACTCTTTGGTGTTTATGAATTTCAATTGCACTTGTGAGATTAGATTCAGAATTGTGGGAGTTCGAACTGTAAGACTTTTTCGCCTTCCGAAAGAGGGCGTGGAAAAGTCGAGTTACAGTTTCTGGTGACTCTGCTGGGGACTTAGAGAACTTGACTCGAAGTTCATGATGTGAAATTTTATCTGCACTTATATGTTTCTTTGCATTTACATTTGTATTGGTGCTCTTAAGTCATTGTGTTTGCCATCTGCTATTCCTGGACGGTTTGCAAGAGGCTTGCCTGAAAAGCTTGCCAAAAAGGTTGATCGGTCATGGGCTCTGCCATGATGGAACACAACACTTGGATCTAGACTACCTCTATACCGTTTGATCCTCCTTTCACTTCTCGGTGTTAGGTGCGAAAGGTATATTAGGTAGTCTTGCTAAGGCACCCTTTTGACCATTCGGCTAGTTGCATATTGAAAGCCATAAAGACTGTTCCAAACTAGGATAGGATGCTTACCCGAATGCAAGATTGCGTGAAAACTGCTTTGTTTGAATAGTGAACCCTAGTTCCTGACGAAACTAGGACAGAGTAACCTTACCCCCTCGTAGGGGTGTTTTGACTCTCACTTAACTGGTATGTGCTTTACAGTGAAATTGTACAGGAATGTGCATATCAGTTGCAAGTTGGTATCTATCTCGGGGCAAAATTCAGTGTGTAGTATAATCACTCAGCTGTGATCATATCTGTTCTAGTAAAATCGAGCTAAGGTGTTGTCTATTTTCTCTTTTGCAAAGTAGTCCTGGAACCATAGCTTCAGAAGCCTCTGATATCCCCCGAGTACTCTGGACTCGTATCGATAAACTTTGTAAGGTCGAGGACCTAGTTCAGAGGCAGCCAGTATTTGCTTCACTTTCGCCGGTGGCGAGATGAATGAGGGCCAGATAAGGTTCACCAGTTCCATTGTTCCGACATTCATCACTTAGATTACCTTCGTTCAGCTTATTCTGGGCATTTACCTCTATCATGGCTCAGCCTTCGACAAATTTGGAGGGATTATTACTCCATGTGCAGCAAATAGTTGACTCCCTCCAACATGACGCGACTTGTCAGGCTGAGGTTATAACTAGGCTACAATAACAACAATCGTAGCCAGTAGTGACCTCTGCATCACTTGTTCTCACCGTAGCTATCCCTGTGTTCGGTACCACAACTAATGCTGCCACTGCTCAGGATCCACAAACTGAGGGTGTTTCGGTTCTACTAGTCCAAGCATAACCTATCCTGGCACAAACTTCTAGAGCCCCGATGTATCAAACCAAGGCACCGTTCGAATTAGAGGTTGATCCAACCGCGCTCAAAGTCAACAAGCAGGAAAAGCTGTTCAAAAAGGCACAAGGGATCAGCTTTATTCCAGACATAGAGGATGGGCACACTGAATCGACAGCTACCTTATTGGAGTAGTTCAAGATGCCGTATATTGACCGTTTTGATGGCTCTAGAGATCCAATGGTGCAGTTTGCGTCTGTTTTCTGATATCCTACGACCAATGGGTTTGACCCAAGTATAGAAGTTGTCACTATTCAGCCAAACCATGTCTGGAATTGCTGTCATCTGGTATGCTAAATTGAAGGACTCTGTGAAACAGAGCTGGCAGGAGTTGCCCGAATCCTTCGTTGCCTAATATTCTTATGACACGCAGATCGAGGCCACAACCCGTGATCTTGAGGCAAAGTGTCAAGAATTAAAGGAGGGCTTTCTAGAGTTTGTTATTCGATGGAGGGCAAAGGCAGCTATGATGGCAAGTAGGCCTCCAGAGAAAGGGCAAGTCCGTATCATTGTTAGAAATCTGTATGAAAGGCTATTACAGAAAATGATAGTCCTCCCGCTATTCAACTTTAAGGACCTCCATGAAATTGGAGTTTAAATCGAGGATGCCATCAGGCAAGGGATCATTATGGAAGGTAATGAACCTATGAGGAGGAATGTTGTTCACAGCTCCAATGGTAGCATAGTTGTGAAATGCTCAAAAGCAAACACAGTCACCACTCCCATCAATGGCCAAAAAGCCACCACTTCAACTCAACCCCAAGCTCGAAATTTCCATCCTCTTTACATGAGTCTCTCTCAAGCCTTGAAAATGCTGCTAGAAAAAAGGATACCTAGAGCTCTTAAAACCCCAACCCCTCCCAAATCCTCTTCCACCAATATGACCCCACTAAATACTATGCTTATCATCAGCAGTACGGTCATGATAAAAACCGTTGCATCCGCCTCCGTTATAAGATTTAGGATCTTATTGACGAAGAGATCATAGCTCCACCAAAAGGATCTCAGGCTACCACTAACCCATCCTCTTCACACCTTAACTTAATCCATACATTGCCTTCTATCTACAACCCCAACATATACATCACCCCGGCTCATTTACCCAAGCCCGAGGTGTTCATTCCAAAAAACACGGACTTGTGTGAGATGGATGCACTTGAACCCCAATCATCTCAAATCCATGAACCCATTACTTTTAAGTTAATGAGCATGATTGAAGATCTTCAGAAAACAGTGGTAGATTTAGCCTTTGGGATTTTGGCTCCATCATTGACCACATCACATGCCAGAAATTTCATGCCAAAAGGCTCTCCAATCTTGGGGCGACACTGCAATTGAAAATGGCCAACCTGAAGCTATCTCAAGTCTGGGTGATGACATGTCAACAACAAATGGGCCTCGCTTTGATATAGCTACCCAATCCCTTGGCCAAGCAGAGGCAATGGGCAAGAACAAGGCTGGGGCAAGTATTGATCCTTATGAACAGCTTTAGTGGGCTATTAAGGCGTTCAAGGGTAAAGGCCTGAACAAACAGCAAGTTCTTGCAATTGTTGCAAAAACTGTAGATGACACTTTTGTCACTCAGGTTGGGAGCATTTCCAATCAAAGGGCAAGTTAGGAAAAAGGGATTCATACCAGAAACACCCCTTTTAGCTCCAATCCTACACTCGGAAGAGATCATCAAACCCAGTTAACACTTGCCAATCCCTCCGTCAATCCCTCAAGGACTGGTAACCGCACATTCAATCCCCTTTACATGACCTTGTCCAAAACTCTCCAAATCCTCATAGGACAAGGCCATTTCAAATCCCTTACCTCTCAGCCTCTCCCTGATCCTCTTCCATCCCGGTATAATGCTGTCAAGTACTGTGCCTTTTATCAACAAACCGGCCATGACAATGGTGGTTGTTTTTGTCTTGGCCATAAAGTTCAAGATCTGATTGACAATAAGGTCATCACTCCACCGGGTCCTACAAAGTCTATCGGTATTGGATCAATGAACTGGGGGGATAATGTGACTATGTGATCGGGGATAAACCACCTGCTGATGGCGCTCATTTTACTCCAGATGTGGTGGATGGCACACACTTTTTAGCACTTTGAAAATGCTGTTTATTTTACTTTTGGACTTGGGTGTTGAGTTAGTCTTGTTGTTTTAAGTCAGTCTTGTTATGTTAAAGTCATGTGATTTCGGGCGTGTTAACTCGGACATCACATCACTGTTTTGTTTTGTTTATTTTTTTCACTCTTTGAGTTTGTTTTTACCATTGAGCCAGTTGTGCCAGAAGATCTGAATGAAATGACAGTACTTTTTCACTTACTTCTACTGTGCCTTTAAATCGTTACATTGACCAAAATTTTTTTCAAAACCGTTTCTGAAACTGTGGTAAAAACAAAGAGAAAGGAATTGCTCGGGATTTGTAAAAAATTGATTGATTGAGAAGAAGAGAGGTGTGCTACATGTTTGTTAATGTGAGTACTGAGAAGGATCCTAGCTTTATCCAGATTGGTTCTACATTGTCTTCAGAAGAGCACGAGCGACTAGTCGCTTTATTAAAAGATTTCAAAAAATGCTTTGCATGGTCCTACGAAGACATGCCTGGAATTGATCATGAGATTGTACAACATAGGATCACTATTGGCCTTTAGACTCGACCCTTGATGCAGAATGCTCAAATAATCAACCACAATGTGAGGCTTGCATGGCCGGATTCGTAGAAGCCCTTGAACTAAGGGCAATAAGGTCAGATGTGATCAAAGGAAGCTTGCATAGTTGGACTAGAAGCAGCCCTTGAACTAGGGGCAAAAAGGTCAGAGGTGCTCGAAGATTCCAAACTGGGTCATTTCTTAAACCAATGAAGACTGGCAAGAAAGCCAAATCCTAGAATTTGAAAGAAGAAAATTTATTACTGAAAGGACAATCGAGTTCCTATCCACAACATTAGGGGGCAAATTCAGACCTGATTGGATGGGCTCATCACCATCAGTGAACAACAACCATTCTCTTGGATTCAGATGGCTTAGAGATCCTACGACTGATCAACGTGGACAAGTTAAACTTTTCTGTCCTTGAGAGGCTCGCTGAATCGAAAACCCGAAAGGGCAACCCAGGCAAAAGTTAGAGCAAGACAAAAAAAAGAAAAAAGAACAAAAATGCAAAAATGGAAACAAAGAACAAAAAAGAAAAGAAAAGAAGAAGAAAGAAAAATGAAAAGGAAAAATAAAGCTCGCAAGGTTGAAAACCCAGAAGCGCGGCTTTGGCAAAAGTTAGAGCGTAAAAGGAGAGTGTTAATACCCGAGTACACCTTAACCCCTCGGAACTACGTGCAGCTTGATTCCCATCTTTGGGATACGTAGGCAATTTTATCCTGAAGCTCAACCCCAACAATTTTTCAAACCTCCTTGTCTCATCCATGTTGATTGGCTTACCCTTGTTCAACACGGCTATCCTATTCATGTGCAAATTGGCTCATCTTTGTGCTCATCTCCGTTCAAAATCGATCGTCTATTCCGTTAGAAGGATTCAGCTGCAAGACAATTCAAGTTCAGAACTAGGGTTGTGCATCTCAAGAGTTAATTCCTTGTTGGTCAGGTAATGGCCATTTGCAAATAGTTTTGAGGATTTTTAGTGAAGTTGACTAATTCTCTTGAAAATTGTTTTATTTTTCCAAAATTGGACCATTTCTTGGACCCAAAAAGGAAAATTTTTAGTGCTTATAGCCTGACTTACGTGATTTCAAAGCAAAAAGTCGAACAAGCATGTTAATCTAACTCATATGTTGGTCAAAATTGTTTTAGCAGAAAGCCAAAAACAAAAACAAAAACAAAAACGGTCAAAATGATGAATAAGGGGCGCAGTCGAGTCAGGTTTTTTGTCTTTTCCCCATTATCAATACACTCGCCAGAAAAGGACACAACTGAAGCTAGCAGTAGAGGCCAAAAAACTCTCTTATCCTCTCTCGAGCAGTGAGGTATCGAATGAAGTGCGAAGCACGAATGTTGGATACGATCCCCCTCATAAGGTCCACAACTTCCAGCTTATCCATTTGCCACATCTGGGAAGGGATAAAAAAAATAAAAGAGATTAAAGAATAGAGAGATGTGCAATGAGAGAAAAAGTAAGGAAATGGCTTTTCAGAGAAAATAGAGATTGAGTGCCAAAGTGACGTGAGAATCATAAATAAGAAAGGGTAGGAAACAATACCTGAAGAAGCATGCTCCCCATGAACCGAGAGGTCTCTCGTTATTGGAACAGATCCGAGTGTTGTATTTGTTGTTTTTGTTTGTCTCGATTCTTGTTTTGAGTCGTTTTGAGTGTAAATAGATGTGTTTAGATTGTTTTACTTTGCTTTTCCTTTGTTGAGTCATTTTGACTGTGGTCAGTAATAGGCTCAATACCCGGTTAAGAATTCATTCTTGGTTTCAATTTCAAAAATAAATCGTTTTGTGCTCAGAGTGTTGTGTCATTCCCAACATGATGTATAAAACAGAATTTCTTTCTTTCAGAAACTGCAGGGTCCAACCTCGATCAAAAGAGAGAGCAATAGAACAAGGACCTATCTAAAGCTACATAGGTTTTGGACCTCAAAGCAAGAGAAAAGAGAGAAAATTGGAGCAATTGAGTTTGTTTCAATTTCAGAAAAATTCCGAGATTGCATTCTAGATGCACCTTCTTAGGCCTTGTCTTTTCTCCAGAGTATGAGTGTACCATTACCTTTACCTCAAGCTCAAGCTCAAGCTTGCTTCAAGCTAGAATGGCAATCAAAGTGCTATCCCCGAAAACCATTCCCCATCAGAGGTATCTTAGTTGTGTTTGCAATGAGTTCCTAGGAGACCAACTGTGACGGTGGAAACTCGAGTTCGAATGGCGATGCCTAGAACACAAAGGTTTGGAATTTCCGAGACTAAAGTTTGGTTTAAATACCCAGGGGTGTATCCCCGGCTTGAAATCTGTATAGAAGCCCCATAGATTGAGATAGCATGTGTGCACCTCAATTCTGGATATTGAACCAACCTAGTCTGTCACCCTGTTAGAGAATATAGAAAGTTATAAATATGATCAAGAAGAAAAGTGGCATCCGTGGCTTCTACACGCAGAGGTTGCCCCTTGTTAGCACTTGAGGGCTTTGAACTGTGATTTGAAGGTAAGAGTTCGAAGAACACAGGATGGAGATCCCTGTCAAAGTAGAGCGGTTCATCGCCACTCACCTCATGAGGTACTTTCTAAAGTGCCATTTTTTTTGTTTACTGTATTTCCTGTACATCTATCGCACAATCTCATCATACTCTTTGCATCCATCGTATCTGTAGACGTCCCCGAACGTCCCGGAAGGGAAATCCCGTGGTGTTCATTGGGCTCACTACAGTTCAGGACTCAATGTCACGGTCCTATATCTAATCTCGTAGACTGCAATGCAAGACCGATGAAATCATCAAAGAGTCCAAATCCGGCAAATTATTTTTGAAAACAAATTTTTTTGAAAGAAGTGTCAAACATGGACTGCTTTGCCAGATACAGAGCCGCCACCTAAATATTTTATTTTGAGAAATTTAGGAAACCTTGACTCGTTGCCTAAGGCCACGTGTCCGTCATCACCAAAGTTGCCTCGGCTCGGGAACTTGGGTACGATTGGGGAAGGTCACTTCGTGAGCACCCCTGCTCGCCCGATCAAAGATCGGCCTCTACTAACCATGATATCTAGTTTGGAAAACATTATGCGTTCTTATTCCGGTTATTAGCCTAGATTTACTATATGATGCGCACAGCATACAAGTATAGACTAGGTCGCCTGAATTGGAACAACACATCTCATGTTTGTTTTGAAAATGGTTTGCTACTCGCAAGTAGGCTTAAAATGCAAATTTTGTCACCCTCAGGTGAGTTTAGAAAACAAGATGATTTGCCACTATCTTGTGAGCTTAAAACTCGCATTTAATGAATTGTTTCAATTCGGATAACCCAACCTTCACCCACAGGCATTTAGACAGGTATATCATATAAGCACATAGCCTTATGGTAAGCATGCTATCATAGCAGTCACTCACACACATACAAGGATGCTAAAGCATAAAACTTACCGAGTACTCCAAGCCAAAACAGAAGCTATGTTAGAAATCCATGCATGATCCTAACTATACAGAAATGTCTAATGCAACACATGCAAAAATGCAACTAAAATAGGCTCGGCTATTCTAAAGATGGCGTATGAAATACTACAACTAACAAGTATTCAACTCGGAATTGAAATACAATGTAGTTAGTATGGTGCGCCGAGCCCGGTGCATGCAAGACAGATGAATGAATGCAAACATGCTATCATATTGTATGCTATTTGAAACATGCCCTAATCTAACCATCATAAGCTGGTAAATAAAAGAGAGGAAGACGTGGGGTTGGAAGACATACATCACACGCACGCACACTTATTACAATTGTGCCCTCGCTCGGAGGGTCCGAAAGAATAATACAGTCTGAATAAATAGTTACAGTCTGGAATGAATAATTAAATATTACAAAACCCTAATTAATTAACAAATTAACTAGGAAAACGATAAACTAGCATGTAAGCTTGTGGACTGCCTCAGCTCTGTTCCGAATGGTGGAATGATGCATGCTTAAATTGCCTGGCGCGGAAATCCATTGCGATGCCCGGATTCGCCTCTGTCTGCAATTGTTTTCGGAATATTGCGCAACGCTCCAGAAGGCCGCTGACTTCTGATTTACTGCAACAGAGAGCAACAAAGAGGCATGGCAAAGTATTTCACACACATATACATGACAACTTTTCAGGGAGTGTAGTCCTCGATCCTTGTGCCACCAATCACGCATATCGATGCATGATGGCCGAGGAGTCGAATTGCACGGCTCAATATGACATGAATGCACATGAAAATACAACAAGACCTAAACTCCATCATGGATAATCCGGAGTGTCGGCGACAGGGAATTGAGACACGTTCCGTCACTCGGAGTACGAAACGTCTCTCGTTTCCCGTGCTTGGGCTAACTCCTATCCCAAACACAATGCAAATGAGATGGCATACATAATGCGACTAACATACAACCTAGCATATGCAATGCTATGAAATGGCATACACAATGCTCAATGTAACATGGCATAAACAATGCTCTAACATGCAACCTAGCGTACGCAATGCTATGAAACGAAACGGCATACACAATGCATGATGGACTTACACCAACATGAGTGGACCTCAGCCACACTCACATCAGTGGCCATTAGATGAAAATGAGATGACCAAAATGCGTGCACACATGCACGCAAATCGAGGACCAAACCTAAGGCATTAAATGCCACTCTACCAAAACATGGCAAGGATGAAGCATGGCATTCAAACATGTAAATTTTCAGCACTGAAACATAATGCTAAATGGTCTTGAATCATGCAAACATGGCACCCGATGCATGGAGTAAGCCCCGAAACTCAAAACTAGGCACATGTATTGACTTGTAGCTATACAAAGCATGCATCATTTGACCATGAAGCACAAAGACAGAGCCAAGGCCGTCCCAAAACATGAACATTTCTAGTTCAAAGCATGACCAAAAGATGCTAGCATGATGGACTAAAATAGCGTGCAACTTTGACTAGCAAACATGGTTTACATGGCATGCATATGAAGCATATGAAATCTCATCAAACCAGCAAAAATCAGAAAATAAAACATGCCAAAATATGTCCAAATAATCACTGAAATGCAGCCAACATGTGCAAAAATGAGGGGCTTCTTTAGAAGGGCATACAAGGGGTAATTAAGCACATGCATCAAGGACACTTAGCATGGCACAACCAACTCTAGAAATCAAATATAAAAGCCCTAAAACTCACCAAATTGACCCTGAAATTGGTCTAGGGAACATGCAAAGAAAGGCCTCTTTGAAGGGCCTTGAATGGGATTGGTCTACACATGCAACATAGACCTAAAATATGGTGAAATGGGCCTCAGACAGAGCCAAGACAGACCTCAAAACCCTCATAATGAGGCCTGGAAAGTGACTTTGATGCATGCAAAATGGGGTCCCTTTGGGAGGCCCAAAAGATCCCCAAACAAAATAAGGAGAGAGAGGGTCACCCCCTTCTAATTTTGGCCCTCAAAAATGCATCAAAGCCATTGAAAATCCACTAGATTTCAGTGGCTAAGAGGCCAAACCAGGGCCAATGCAAGTGCTCTAATGCATGGCCCTAATCATGAAGGAATGAAGCATGCATAGGGGAAGATGACCCCAAACAGAGAATAGACCTTAATCAAACATAAAGATGATATCAAAAAAATATTTTTTTTTAGTTTAGGTCGAGGTCTAAAATGGCTCACAAATAAGGCTAATGTATCATGCAAAAATAGCCCTAAAAGAGAGATTGAACAAACAGGGTAGAAAAAGGCCTCAAACAAAAAATATCCCTTCAACAAAGTTGAAGAGGGGCTCAAAAAAAGATAATTTACAGTTTATGGAAAATCTCGAATATGCTCACAAGTAAGGCTAAAATATGATGCAAAAATAGCCCTAAAAGAGAGATAAAGGGAAAGGGGCAGTAGATGGCCTCAAACAGTAAAGATCCCTTCAATGAAGTTGAAGAGAGGCTCAAAAAAAGATATTTCATAGTTTGGCTCAAAGCCCAGAAATGCTCAAAAATAGGGCTAATATATCATGCAAAATAAGCCCCAAAAGAGGGATAAAGCACAAAGAGGGAGTAGATGACTTGAAGCAGAGAAAAGTCCTTAATCAAACATGAAGATGATCTCAAAATAAGACTTTTTTCAGTTTAGGCCGAAGCCCAAAAATGTAAGTAAAAGGGGCTAAGATATAGAACAAAATAGTATAAAAATGGAGAGAATAGGAGCTTACCCTTGTAGCCCAACTTTCCAGCAGCCTTTGGTCCAAGGAAATGAGCTTTAAACCTCTGCAAATGACTTCCAAGGGGCTGGAATGGATGATGGTGGTGTGGTGCTATGGGTTGTAGTGTAAATGGACCAAGGAAGTTAGGGTTTTGGAGCTTGGAATAGTAGCAATGGAGGTGGGAGGTGATGAGCCTTAAGCAAAAGTGTCTCACTAGCCAAGATGAAGAGGAGGGCCTCTCTTATAGAGAAGAGAGGCCAAAGCTTCCCTTGGAAGCTTGAAAGATCCTCCATACACGTGTATGGAGGATGCACCAAATGATCTCCAGCTGGCACAGCTGGATTACACTCAAAGAGAGGAAAAACAATAAGTAGGCTGGCCAGTTCAAGTGGCCGGCCGGCCACTCCCCCTGGTCAGCCGACTAGGGGTCAAAAGGTTCAAGAACAATTGCTGGTCGGCCTACCCAGAAAGGTGGCCTCCCAGGTGAGTAGAACACAGCCCCGTGGAGAAAAACCAAAAAATGTGACCCAAGAGAGAGAAAAGCTAGCTTTTTAACAAGGTTCAAAAGGGTCAAGAAGAATTACTGGTCGGCCTACCCATATTGGTGGCCTCCCAGATGAGTAGATCACTATGGTGGTATGAAAAGCCAGAAAATGTGGCTCAAAAGTGAGAAAAACTAGCTTTCTGTCAGAAAAACCGGCTTTTGGAGAGAGAAAATGAGAAAACTGGCTTTTCAAGGGAATAGGTGGCCGGCCGCCATCCTACCACTTCCCTAACAGTGAAAATAAGGTCCCTACCAAAAATGGACCAAAACGGATGCAAAACGAAGGTTCGGGGGCCAAAACGCGCGGCTCGGGGCCCTGAAAACAGGTTGTTAGGCACTGAAAGTGGCGTATGAGCACGAAGGTGGTCTCCCGGGCCACAGTGTCCCTCTAAAGGGAGGAAATAAGGTGTGTGCCAAAAACCGGAGCAAACGGAGGTAGTTAAGCGGTCTCGAACCGAGGCACACGGCCGACGGCTCCGAAAATTAGAAACCGGGCTGCAAATGGGAAAATGGCCTACGACCACGAAACGTAGCCTACGGCCACTGAGAGATGGTCTACGAGACCTCTCCCTCCCTTTGGGAAGAGAAAACAGAGAAAATAGAACTTGGTTCGCAAACCGAGGCAAAGCACAAAAGAGCCTCGAAGTCCGGAGGCAAGGCTCTTAGTCGAGACTCTTAAACCTTAGGTCGAGCACAATATGCAACATCACCGAGCGCTCAACTGGTGACGTCTAAGTCTTAAGGTCGGTCCAAAATGGGGTGTCTACAGTTGCCCCTCTTTGACAGAACTCGGAAGTCATACGTGACGGGAGTGAATGTCAAAGCCCAGAGACGACCCATTTTTGACGAGGCCAAAGACTTAGATAAACATACAAGATAACAAAGATGTGCCCGCAGGCATGCCTGCAGGCAGGGGCAAAATGCAAAATGATGTGCACAAAGCTGGATATAACTCATGATCATGCAAAGCAGCAAGCTATAATGAAGCAAATATACGCAATAAATGCAGCAGTTTTAAGCAAGAATACAAAGCAAACTACATTACATGTAGAAAGGATATAAGAAGATTATGCAATATTAGCGAGCATGTGCGATAGATACACAAAAGTGAACGAGGTGTGATAGATACACAGAGTGAGTAAGCATGTGCGATAGACATACAAAGCGAGTGTAATGATAGATACACTAAAGTGAACATGTGATGGATACACAGAGCGTGCGTGTGATGGATACACAAAGCGAATGTGTGTGATGGATACACGAAGTGAACGTGTGATAGATACACAAAGTGAGCATGTGTGATAGATACACGAAGTGAACGTGTGACAGATACACAAAGTGTGATAGATGCACTGAGTGAACAAGTATGATAGATATACTGAAGGTGAACACAAAGTGTGATAGATGCACTGAGTGAACAAGTGTGATAGATACACTAAAGGTGAACACAAAGTGTGATAGATGCACTTAGTGAACAGAGTATGATTGATATACTAAACGTGAACACGAAGTGTGATAGATGCACTAAGTGAACAGAGTATGATTGATATACTAAATGTGAACACGAAGTGTGATAGATACACCAAGTGAACAGAGTATAATTGATATACTAAATGTGAACACGAAGTGTGATAGATGCACTAAGTGAACAGAGTATGATTGATATACTAAATGTGAACACGGAGTGTGATAGATGCACCAAGTGAACAGAGTATGATTGATATACTAAATGTGAACACGAAGTGTGATAGATGCACTAAGTGAACAGAGTATGATTGATATACTAAATGTGAACACGAAGTGTGATAGATGCACTAAGTGAACAGGTGTGATGGATACACAAAAGGTAATGAAATGTGATGGATACACTAAAGTAAATGAAGTGAATATGTGCATGATAGATACACAAAATGAGGATGTGTGTGATAGATACAGGAAACGAGAATGTGTGTGATAGATACAGAAAATGAAAGAAGTGTGATTGATACACTAAGTGAAGAGAGTGTGATTGATACACTAAATAAATGAAGTGTGATTGATACACTAAGCGAACGAAGAAAGTGTGATAGATACACTAAGGGTGAATAAGGTGTGATTGATACACTAAAGAAATGAAGTGTGATTGATACACTAATTGAATGAAGTGTGATTGATACACTAAATAAAGGATCTCAAACGAAACTTCTTTGAATGAACCGTACATACAATATCGTGCATGAATGAGAAAGAAACTTGGTAGGTACAATACAATACAATGCATGATGTTTAAGGAACGCAATAAACAAGCGTAGCGGCGCTTTAAAAAGCACCTCATGGGGTGAGTGGCAATGAACCACTCTACTGTGACGGGGATCTCCCCTCGTGCTCTTCAAACACTTACTTTCAACTCATAGTACAAAGGCTCTGAAATACTGACAAGGGTTTTTTACGTAGAACACTTTGGATGCTGCCTTTCTTCTTGATCATATTCACAACTTTCCCTATTCTCCAACGGGGTGACAGACTAGGTTGGTTCAGTATCCAGAATTGAGGTGCATACACGCTATCTCAACCTATGGGGCTTCCACACAGATTTCAAGCTGAGGACACGCCTCTGGGTATTTAAACCAGACTTTTGTCTCAGAAATCCCGAACCTTTGCGTTCTAGGCAACAGCTATTCGAACTCTAGTTTCCACCGTCGCAGTTGGTCTCCTAGGAACTCATTGCAAACACGGCCAAGATGTCCCTGGCAGGGAATGGTACTCGAGGAGAGCACTTTTGATCGCCATTCTAGCTTGAAGCAGACTTGATCTTGAGCTTGAGGTAGAGGCACACTCATACTTCGGAGCATTGGCAAGACCTGAAGAGGTACACACGGAATACAATCTCGGAACTTACTGAAGTTAAAACAAACTCAGATGCTCGACATTTCCTCTTTTCTTTGCTTTGTAGTCCGAAACCCATGTAGCTTCAGATAGGTCCTGGTTTTACTGTTCTCACGTGACCTGGGTTGAACCCTGCGGTTTTTGAAAGAACAAAATCTTGTTTTGCACAAATACGGAGAACGGCACGGCACTCTGAGCACAAAACGATTTTTTTGAAAGTGAGAGGAGTTCTCAATTGGGTATCAAGCCTACAACTGACCACAGTCAAAACGACTCAACAACGAAAAACAAAAGGTAAACAACCTAAACACAAACACAGATACTTGAAATGACTCAAAACAAGAATCGAAACAAACAAAAAAACAAGAGACACGACACACAGACGTGTTACAAAGATGAGAGACCTCTCAGTTCGCGAGGAGCTAGTTTTTTCGGGTATTGCTTCCCACCCTTACTCATTTGTGATTCTCACATCACTATGGCACTCAATCTCTATTTTTCTGAAAAAGGCCTTTTCTTACTTTTTCTGTCATCACATATCTCTCTATTCTTCAATCTCTCATTTTTCATCCCTCCCCTGGGTGGTTGATGGATGAACAGGAAGTTACGGGCTCATGCCCCTAGCATTCTGCTAGATCCTCTTTCTTCTGCTCACAACAGTGAGTTTCTCCAACAGACGGGTTGTGCTACAACAGGATGTGTAGAAAATCTGCAGCTAACATCAGTTGATGATGCTCTGTCGGGGAGTTTGGACGTGGTTAGACCTGTCCAGATGAGGGAGTGGGATATCTTGATCCATTCCAGTTCGTGCTTCGCACTTGGCTTGATACCTCGTTGCTTGGAGGATGTGAGAGCTTTCTGCCCTTTTGTGGTCAGCTTCAGTGGTCCCCCTTTCTGGCAGGTAGAATGCCCTTTCTGGTAGATAGAGTGCCCTTTCCAGCAACTGTGTTGACAATGGGGAAAAGACAGAACACCTGACTTAACTGTGCCCCTAGTTCATCATTTTGACCATTTTTTGTTTTTGGCTTTCTGTTAAAACAATTTTGACCAACATGAGAGTTAGATTAACATGCTTGTTCAATTTTCTGATTTAAAATCATGCAAGTCAGGCTATGAGTTCTGAAAATTTTCCTTTTTTGGGTCCAAGAAGTGGTCTAGTTTTGAAAAATGAAATACTTTTCAAGAAAATTAGTCAACCTCAGTAAAAATTCTCAAAAACTATTTTTGCAAACGGCCACTGCTCAACGAGCACGGAACCTACTCTTGAGATGCACGACCTCGGACTCATAAACAATGGAAAATTGCCCCTTGTCTGAAGGACATTACATGGCAATGGAAAGTTGCCCCTTGTTTGAATATCACTACGGCACACTGTATGGGAATGGAAAGTTGCCCCTTGTTTGGATAGCATCGCAGCGCATTGTAATCAGTCCTTAGAGTGACGATCACAACCGAACTCTCGGACACAGAGAAGGTAAAGATGATCAAAACCAAAACATGGACACAATCGAATTTGAAGTGTTTTATGGCTGGACTTTGGGATGAAGTTGCCTACGAATCCCAAGGATGGGAATCAAGCCTTATGTAGTTCGGGGTTAAGGTACACTCGTGTATTTAACCTCTCCTTTTGCGCTCTAACTTTTGCCAAGGTCGCCCTTCCGGGTTTTCAACTTTGCGAGCTTTGTTCTTCTTCTCTTTTCATTTTCTTTTCTTCAATCTTTTCAAGATTTTCTTCATTTTTTGCATTTTTCTTTTTTTTTTCTTTTTCTTTTTGTTCTTTTTGTTCTTTTTCTTGCTCTAACTTTTGCCTGGGTCGCCCTTCCGGGTTTTCGGCCCAGCGAGCCTCTCAAGGGTAAAAGTGTAGCTTTGTCCATGTCAGATGGTTTTGAGATCCTGAAGCCATCTGAATCCAGGAGAATGGCTACTGTTTGCTGACGATGCAGGAGTCCATCCAATGAAGGGTGAATTTGCCCCTAGTGTTGTGGGTAGGAACTCAGTTATCCTTCAGCAATACTTTCTTCTTTCTTCCCTTCTGGGATTTGGCATTCTTGCCAGTCTTCATTGATTTGCAAGATGATCCATCTTCGGCTCTTCGAGCGCATTTGACATTTTTCTGCCCCTAGGTCGAGGGCTGCTTCGAATTTGGTCACACAGGCCTTACATTGCGGTTGACCGTTGAACATTCTGAGTTAAGGTTCAAGGTTTGAAAGCAAAGGGGGGTCGAATCTCGAGGCTGAGAGCGATCCTAAGCTGCACAATCTCAAGAGCGATTCCACACAGGTCTTCGCAGGACTGCGCAACACATTTTTTTTTGAAATCTTTTAAGAACGCGACTAATCGCTCGTGCGAAAGACAATGTAGAACCAATCTAGATCAAGCCAGGATCCTTCTCAGTACTCACATTAACAAACAAGATCTCATTCATTAAGGGCTTAGCACGCCTCTCTTTCTCTCAATTGATCAAATTTTTGCAAAACCCGAGGAATTCCTTCCTCTTTGTTTTCACCGCAGTGTTTAGAAAAAGTTTTGAAAAGCTTAGGTCAATATAATGATTTCAAGGCATAGAAGAGCAGGTGAAGAGAACTGTCGTTTCATTCAAGTTTCTGGCACAACCGGCACAAGGCAGAAGCAAGCACAAAAACATGCAAAACCACTGCTGTTTCATTCAAATCTTCTGGTGTTATTGGCTCCCCGGTAGAAACAGACTCACAAGGAAGCAAAAAGACAGACACAAAACAAAATAATGATATCCGAGGTAACACCCCCGGAATCACCCGACTTTTGTACAACAGGATTGACTCGATACAACAAGACAGACCCTTAATCAAAAAGATTGACTCAAAACAAAGAGATAGACTCAAAACAAAACCACAGAACTGACTCAACACCCAAGTCAGAAGCTACAAAAACCAGCATTCGCAAATGCTCAAAACAGTGCGTGCCACATGCCACATCTGGAGTAAACTGAGTGCCGCCCACAGGTGGTTCATCCCCTGATCACATATCCGCACTATCCCCCAAGTTCATTGATCCAGTGACGATAGACCTTGCTGAGCTGGTACGGCGATGACCTTGTTGTCAAACAGATCCTGTACATCATGGCACAGACGAAAGCAACTGTCAGTGTCATGACCGGTTTGTTGATGGTAGGCGCAGTACTTAGTCTGGTCATGCTTTGGAGGGAGAGGATCAGGTAGAGGCCATTGTTCCAATGGTTTCAGATATCCCTTTCGGAGTAAGCCCTTTAGAGCCATTGACAAAGGCATATAAAGTGGGGTAAAAACCCTCTTGACTCAAGGCGGATATTTGGTTTTTTGTGAGCTACTTCCGGACGCACCGGTGAATGGGGTAGCTGTTTTTGATGCAGATGTGGTAACCATGCCCACTTCAGAAGATCTTGCAGCTGCATCACCACTGGTGGTCGCATTTGAACTGCGGGAAAATGCCCTCCTAGGCTGCTCTTTCTCCTGGTCAAGAAGGCCCTGCTTCATAGCGTCCTCGATCTGTACTCCCATCTCATGTAAGTCTGAAAAGGTGGGGAAGGGGAGAACGATCATTTTCTGCATAAGCTTGGGCTGGAGATTGCGCACAATCATCCGAATTTGATCTTTGTTAGTGGGCCTAAGGGTCATCATCGAGGCCTTGGCCCTCCAACGGGCTACGAAATCAGAAAACTCTTCTTAGGCACTTGCCTTGTTGTCTCAAGATCACGGGTTGTGACCTCGATTTGCGTGTTATAGGAGTACTGCGCAACGAAGGCCGCGGCCATCTCATCCCAGTTTCGTTTGACATCGTCTTCTAATTTTGCATACCAGATAGCGGCCACACCCGACAGGGTCCGGCCGAACAATGAAAGCTTCTGCGGTCTGGTGAGGCCCATCGGCCGTAGTATATCTGAGAACAACCGGAGATGCACCAGGGGATCCCCAGATCCGTCAAAGCGGTCGATATGTGGCATTTTAAAGCGGTTTGGCAACGTCACGACCGCATCGGTATATCCATCCTCAATGTCCGGGATGGACTTGACGCCCTGAGATTTTTTGAACAGCTTTTCAAGCTTGCTCACCTTCAATGCTGTGGGGTCCATCTCAGACTCAAAGGGAGAATCTGACAGGTTGGTGGGTGTTTTGGATAATTGGGGTAGGATTGGGGGCGGAGCCGGTCTTGTTAGAATGTTCGCATCTCCCTGGACATTTGGTGCCTCCTTGGGTGCTGGAACTCCTGGTGGGGGAAGGGCTTAGTGCGAAGCAGATGCTCCATTTTACTGTTGCAGCCTGGTGATTAGCTCAGCCTGTTGGGCCATGATCGCAGCCTGCTGTTTGGCAAATTTCGTTTGCCAGACAGCGTCTTGCTGTATGAGTTTCATACTTTCTTGGAGTTGACGCATCATTTCCTCCATCCCTGCCATGTTCTGCTATTCCGGCTGACTGACTGGTATATCTATCTCTGTGATAAAAACTGAGGCCTCAGCCTGACTATTCACTGGTGGGGTGGATAAGGGCCACTGATCTGGTAACTGCTGAATTGGTGATCTGTGCCTGACTGGCTCTTTTTACCCTGCCTCTAGCAAAGGAACACTGATTGCCCTTGAATTGAATCTCTGACCCAACAAAGTCTATCAACACTAGTCCGATGAATCTGGGGGATCTCAGAGCCTTTTGAAGCTATGGTTCCAAGACTACCTTGCAAAAGAGAAAACATGCAGCATCTCAGCCTGATTTCACCAAAACAGATATGAGCAGCCGAATAACTATGCTCTCTACTGAATTCTGCCCAAAATTCTACTTGTAAACTTATACCTTCAGGTAAAATTGATTCTCCAAATACTGATCTTGGTGTCCACAGGCCTGATACTCAAACTTGCAAACTGATACATGTATTCCCTGTAGAGATGCACTCCAAAAGCACATAGCAAGCAAAGAGAGCCAAAACACCCCAATGTTGGGGGTAGGGTTTCCCTGTCCTATTTTGTCAGGAGCTAGGGTTTCACTACGCACGCAGCGGTTTCAAACAACCTATCATCGGGTAAGCAACCTGTCCTAGTTTGGAATGGTCACTATGGATTCCGAATATGCACTAGGTCGAATGGTCAAAAGGGTGCCCCGGTAAAACCGGGATTTGTGTTCCCATACTGGCAGAGCCCGCAACCGGTCAGCCTTATGGCATGCTTTGACAAAGCAAGCCTCCGGCAAAACCATTCAGGAATAGCAGATGGCAAACACGGTGTCCTAGGCGCACCAATGCACATGCAATGCAAAGAAACACATAAGTGTAATCAAAACAAGATATCATGAGTTCGAGTCAAGTTCTCTAAATCCCCAGCGGAGTCGCCAGAAACTGTAGACGTCCCCGAACGTCCCGGGAGGGAAATCCCGTGGTGTTCATTGGGCTCATTACAGTTCAGGACTCAATGTCACGGTCCTGTATCTAATCTCGTAGAGTGCAATGCAAGACCGATGAAATCATCAAAGAGTCCAAATCCTGCAAATCGTTTTTGAAAATAGATTTTTTTGAAAGAAGTGCCAGACATGGACTGCTTTGCCAGATACAGAGTCGCCACCTAAATATTTTATTTTGAACAATTTAGGAAACCCTGACTCGTTGCCTAAGGCCACATGTCCGTCATCACCAAAGTTGCCTCGGCTCGGGAACTTAGGTACGATTGGGGAAGGTCACTTCGTGAGCACCCCCGCTCGCCCGATCAAAGATCGGCCTCTACTAACCATGATATCTAGTTTGGAAAACATTATGCGTTCTTATTCCGGTTATTAGCCTAGATTTACTATGTGATGCGCACAGCATACAAGTATAGACTGGGCCGCCTGAATTGGAACAACACATCTCATGTTTGTTTTGAAAATGGTTTGCTACTCGCAAGTAGGCTTAAAATGCAGATTTTGTCACCCTCAGGTGGGCTTAGAAAACAAGATGATTTGCCACTATCTAGTGGGCTTAAAACTCGCATTTAATGAATTGTTTCAATTCGGATAACCCAACCTTCACCCACAGGCATTCAGGCAGGTATATCATATAAGAACATAGCCTCATGGTAAGCATGCTATCATGGCAGTCACTCACACACATGTAAGGATGCTAAAGCATAAAACTTACCGAGTACTCTAAGCCAAAACAGAAGCTATGTTAGAAATCCATGCATGATCCTAACTATACAGAAATGTCTAATGCAACACATGCAAAAATGCAACTAAGATAGGCTCGGCTATTCTAAAGATGGCGTATGAAATACTACAACTAACAAGTATTCAACTCGGAATTGAAATACAATGTAGTTAGTATGGTGCGCCGAGCCCGGTGCATGCAAGACAGATGAATGAATGCAAACATGCTATCATACTGTATGCTATTTGAAACATGCCCTAATCTAACCATCATAAGCTGGTAAATAAAAGAGAGGAAGACGTGGGGTTGGAAGACATACATCACACGCATGCACACTTATTACAATTGTGCCCTCGCTCGGAGGGTCCGAAAGAATAATACAGTCCGAATAAATAGTTACAGTCTGGAATGAATAATTAAATATTACAAAACCCTAATTAATTAACAAATTAACTAGGAAAGCGATAAACTAGCATGTAAGCCTGTGGACTGCCTCAGCTCTGTTCCGAATGGTGGAATGATGCATGCTTGAATTGCCTGGTGCGGAAATCCATTGCGATGCCTCGATTCGCCTCTGTCTGCAATTGTTTTCGGAATATTGCGCAACGCTCCAGAAGGCCGCTGACTTCTGATTTACTGCAACAGAGAGCAACAAAGGGGCATGGCAAAGTATTTCACACATATATGCATGACTACTCTTCAGGGAGTGTAGTCCTCGATCCTCGTGCCACCAATTACGCATATCGATGCATGATGGCCGAGGAGTCGAATTGCACGGCTCAATATGAAATGAATGCACATGAAAATACAACAAGACCTAAAGTCCATCATGGGTAATCCGGAGTGTCGGCGATAGGGAATTGAGACACGTTCCGTCACTCGGAGTACGAAACGTCTCTCGTTTCCCGTGCTTAGGCTAACTCCTATCCCAAACACAATGCAAATGAGATGGCATACATAATGCGACTAACATACAACCTAGCATACGCAATGCTATGAAATGGCATACACAATGCTCAATGTAACATGGCATACACAATGCTCTAACATGCAACCTAGCATACGCAATGTTATGAAACGAAATGGCATACACAATGCATGTTGGACTTACACCAACATGAGTGGACCTCAGCCACACTCACATCAGTGGCCATTAGATGAAAATGAGATGACCGAAATGCGTGCACACATGCACGCAAATCGAGGACCGAACCTAAGGCATTAAATGCCACTCTACCAAAACATGGCAAGGATGAAGCATGGCATTCAAACATGTAAATTTTCAGCACTAAAACATAATGCTAAATGGTCCCGAATCATGCAAACATGGCACTCGATGCATGGAGTAAGCCCCGAAACTCAAAACTAGGCACATGTATTAACTTGTAGCTATACAAAGCATGCATCATTTGACCATGAAGCACAAAGACAGAGCTAAGGCAGTCCCAAAACATGAACATTTCTAGTTCAAAGCATGACCAAAAGATGCTAGCATGATGGACTAAAATAGCGTGCAACTTTGACTAGCAAACATGGTTTACATGGCATGCATATGAAGCATATGAAATCTCACCAAACCAACAAAAATCAGTGAATAAAACATGCCAAAATATGTCCAAATAATCACTGAAATGTAGCCAACATGTGCAAAAATGAGGGGCTTCTTTAGAAGGGCATACAAGGGGTAATTAAGCACATGCATCAAGGACACTTAGCATGGCACAACCAACTCTGGAAATCAAATATGAAATCCCTAAAACTCACCAAGTTGACCCTGAAATTGGTCTAGGGAACATGCAAAGAAAGGCCTCTTTGAAGGGCCTTGAATGGGATTGGTCTACACATGCAACATAGACATAAAATATGGCGAAATGGGCCTCGGACGGAGCCAAGGCAGACCTCAAAACCCTCATAATGAGGCCTGGAAAGTGACTTTGATGCATGCAAAATGGGATCCCTTTGGGAGGCCCAAAAGATCCCCAAACAAAATAAGGAGAGAGGGGGTCACCCCCCTCTAATTTTGGCCCAGTGACTAAGAGGCCAAACCATGGCCAATGCAAGTGCTCTAATGCATGGCCCTAATCATGAAGGAATGAAGCATGCATAGGGGAAGATGACCCCAAACAGAGAATAGACCTTAATCAAACATAAAGATGATATCAAAACAAGATTTTTTTCAGTTTAGGTCGAGGTCTAAAATGGCTCACAAATAAGGCTAATGTATCATGCAAAAATAGTCCTAAAAGAGAGATTGAACAAACAGGAAAGAAAAAGGCCTCAAATAGCAAAGATCCCTTTAACAAAGTTGAAGAAGGGCTCAAAACAAGATACTTTACAGTTTATGAAAAATCTCGAATATGCTCACAAGTAAGGCTAAAATATGATGCAAAAATAGCCCTAAAAGAGAGATAAAGGGAAAGGGGCAGTAGATGGCCTCAAATAGTAAAGATCCCTTCAACAAAGTTGAAGAGGGGCATAAAACAAGATATTTCATAGTTTGGCCCGAAGCCCAAAAATGCTCAAAAATAGGGCTACTATATCATGCAAAATAAGCTCCAAAAGAGGGATAAAGCACAAAGGGGGAGTAGAAGACTTGAAACAGAGAAAAGTCCTTAATCAAGCATGAAGATGAGCTCAAAATAAGACTTCTTTTAGTTCAGGACGAAGCCCAAAAATGTAAGAAAAAGGGGCTAAGATATAGAACAAAATAGTGCAAAAAAGGGAGAATAGGAGCTTACCCTTGTAGCCCAACTTTCCAGCAGCCTTTGGTCCAAGGAAATGAGCTTTCAATCTCTGCAAATGACTTCTAAGGGGCTGGAATGGATGATGGTGGTGTGGTGGTATGGGTTGTAGTGTAAATGGACCAACGAAGTTAGGGTTTTGGAGTTTGAAATAGTAGCAATGGAGGTGGGAGGTGATGAGCCTTAAGCAAAAGTGTCTCACCAGCCAAGATGAAGAGGAGGGCCTCTCTTATAGAGAAGAGAGACCAATGCTTCCCTTGGAAGCTTGAAAGATCCTTCATACATGTGTATGGAGGATGCACCAAATGATCTCCAACTGGCACAGCTGGATTACACTCAAAGAGAGGAAAAGTAATAAGCAGGCCGGCCAGTTCAAGTGGTCGGCCGGCCACTCCCCCTGGTTAGCCGACCAGGGGTCAAAAGGTTCAAGAACAATTGCTGGTTGGCCTACCCAGAAAGGTGGCCTCCCAGATGAGTAGAACACAACCCTGTGGAGAAAAATCAGAAAATGTGACCCAAGAGAGAGAAAAACTAGTTTTTTAACAAGGTTCAAAAGGGCCAAGAAGAATTACTGGTCAGCCTACCCATATTGGTGGCCTCCCAGATGAGTAGATCACCATGGTGGTATGAAAAGCCAGAAAATGTGGCTCAAAAGTGGGAAAAACTAGTTTTCTGTCAGAAAAATCGACTTTTGGAGAGAGAAAATGAGAAAATTGGCTTGTCAGGGGAATAGGTGGCCGGCCACCATCCTACCACTTCCCTAACAGTGAAAATAAGGTCCCTACCAAAAATGGACCAAAACGGATGCAAAACGAAGGTTTGGGGGCCAAAACGCGCGGCTCGAGGCCCCGAAAACAGGTTGTTAGGCACCGAAAGTGGCGTATGACTACGAAGGTGGTCTCCCGAGCCACAGTGTCCCTCTAAAGGGAGGAAATAAGGTGTGTGCCAAAAATCGGAGCAAACGGAGGTAGTTAAGCAGTCCCGAACCGAGGCACACGGCCGACGGCTCCGAAAATCAAAAACCGGGCTCCAAATGCGAAAAATGGCCTACGACAACGAAACGTAGCCTACGGCCACTGAGAGATGGTCTACGAGACCTCTCCCTCCCTTCGGGAAGAGAAAATAGAACCTGGTTCGCAAACCAAGGCAAACCACAAAAGAGCCTCGAAGTCCGGAGGCAAGGCTCCCAGCCGAGACTTTGAAACCTTAGGTCGAGCACAATATGCAAAATCACCAAGCGCTCAACTGGTGACGTCTAAGTCTTAAGGTCGGTCAAAAATTAGGTGTCTACAGTTGCCCCTCTTTGACAGAACTCGGAAGTCATTCGTGACAGGAGTGAATGTCAAAGCCCAGAGACGACCCATTTTTAACGAGGCCAAAGACTTAGATAAACATACAAGATAACAAAGATGTGCCCGCAGGCAGGGGCAAAATGCAAAATGATGTGCACAAAGCCGGATATAACTCATGATCATGCAAAGCAGCAAGCTGTAATGAAGCAAATATACGCAATAAATGCAACAGTTTTAAGCAAGAATACAAAGCAAACTACATTACATGCAGAAAGGATATAAGAAGATTATGCAATCTTAGCGAGCATGTGCGATAGATACACAAAAGTGGACGAGGTGTGATAGATACACAGAGTGAGTAAGCATGTGCGATAGACGTACAAAGCGTGTGTAATGATAGATACACTAAAGTGAACATGTGATGGATACATAGAGCGTGCGTGTGATGGATACACAATGCGAATGTGTGTGATGGATACACGAAGTGAACGTGTGACAGATACACAAAGTGTGATAGATGCACTGAGTGAACAAGTATGATAGATATACTAAAGGTGAACACAAAGTGTGATAGATGCACTGAGTAAACAAGTGTGATAGATACACTAAAGGTGAACACAAAGTGTGATAGATGCACTTAGTGAACAGAGTATGATTGATATACTAAACGTGAACACGAAGTGTGATAGATGCACTAAGTGAACAGAGCATGATTGATATACTAAATGTGAACACGAAGTGTGATAGATGCACCAAGTGAACAGAGTGTGATTGATATACTAAATGTGAACACGAAGTGTGATAGATGCACTAAGTGAACAGAGTATGATTGATATACTAAATGTGAACATGAAGTGTGATAGATGCACCAAGTGAACAGAGTATGATTGATATACTAAATGTGAACACGAAGTGTGATAGATGCACTAAGTGAATAGAGTATGATTGATATACTAAATGTGAACACGAAGTGTGATAGATGCACCAAGTGAACAGAGTATGATTGATATACTAAATGTGAACACGAAGTGTGATAGATGCACTAAGTGAACAGAGTATGATTGATATACTAAATGTGAACACGAAGTGTGATAGATGCACTAAGTGAACAGGTGTGATGGATACACAAAAGGTAATGAAATGTGATGGATACACTAAAGTAAATGAAGTGAATATGTGCATGATAGATACACAAATTGAGGATGTGTGTGATAGATACAGAAAACGAGAATGTGTGTGATAGATACAGAAAATGAAAGAAGTGTGATTGATACACTAAGTGAAAAGAGTGTGATTGATACACTAAGCGAACGAAGAAAGTGTGATAGATACACTAAGGGTGAATGAGGTGTGACTGATACACTAAAGAAATGAAGTGTGATTGATACACTAACTGAATGAAGTGTGATTGATACACTAAATAAAGGATCTCAAACGGAACTTCTTTGAATGAACCGTACATACAATATCGTGCGTGAATGAGAAAGAAACTTGGTAGGTACAATACAATACAATGCATGATGTTTAAGGAACGCAATAAACAAGCGTAGCGGCGCTTTAAAAAGCACCTCATGGGGTGAGTGGCGATGAACCACTCTACTGTGACGGGGATCTCCCCTCGTGCTCTTCAAACACTTACCTTCAACTCACAGTACAAAGGCTCTGAAATACTGACAAGGGTTCTTTTCGTAGAACACTTTGGATGTTGCCTTTCTTCTTGATCATATTCACAACTTTCCCTATTCTCCAACGGGGTGACAGATAGGTTGGTTCAGTATCCAGAATTGAGGTGCATACACGCTATCTCAACCTATGGGGCTTCCACACAGATTTCAAGCCGAGGACACGCCTCTGGGTATTTAAACCAGACTTTTGTCTCGGAAATCCCGAACCTTTGCGTTCTAGGCAACAACCATTCGAACTCTAGTTTCCACCGTCGCAGTTGGTCTCCTAGGAACTCATTGCAAACACGGCCAAGATGTCCCTAGCAGGGAATGATACTCGGGGAGAGCACTTTTGATCGCCATTCTGGCTTGAAGCAGACTTGATCTTGAGCTTGAGGTAGAGGCACACTCATACTTCGGAGCATTGGCAAGACCTGAAGAGGTACACACGGAATGCAATATCGGAACTTACTGAAGTTAAAACAAACTCAGATGCTCGACATTTCCTCTTTTCTTTGCTTTGTAGTTTGAAACCCATGTAGCTTCAGATAGGTCCTGGTTTTACTGTTCTCACGTGACCTGGGTTGAACCCTGCGGTTTTTGAAAGAACAAAATCTTGTTTTGCACAAATGCGGAGAACGGCACGGCACTCTGAGCACAAAACGATTTTTTTGAAAGTGAGAGGAGTTCTCAATTGGGTATCAAGCCTACAACTGACCACAGTCAAAACGACTCAACAACGAAAAACAAAAGGTAAACAACCTAAACACTAACACAGATACTTGAAACGACTCAAAACAAGAATCGAAACAAACAAAAAAACAAGAGACACGACACACAGACGTGTTATAAAGATGAGAGACCTCTCAGTTCGTGAGGAGCTAGTTTCTCCGGGTATTGCCTCCCACCCTTTCTCATTTGTGATTCTCACATCACTCTGGCACTCAATCTCTATTTTTCTGAAAAAGCCCTTTTCTTACTTTTTCTGTCATCGCACTATTCTTCAATCTCTCATTTTTCATCCCTCCCCTGGGTGGTTGATGGATGAACAGGAAGTTACGGGCTCATGCCCCTAGCATTCTGCTAGATCCTCTTTCTTCTGCTCACAACAGTGAGTTTCTCCCACAGACGGGTTGTGCTACAACAGGATGTGTAGAAAATCTGCAGCTAACATCGGTTGATGATGCTCTGTCGGGGAGTTTGGACGTGGTTAGACCTGTCCAGATGAGGGAGTAGGATATCTTGATCCATTCCAGTTCGTGCTTCGCACTTGGCTTGATACCTCGTTGCTTGGAGGATGTGAGAGCTTTCAGCCCTTTTGTGGTCAGCTTCAGTGGTTCCCCTTTCTGGCAGGTAGAATGCCCTTTCTGGCAGATAGAGTGCCCTTTCCAGCAAGTGTGTTGACAATGGGGAAAAGACAGAACACCTGACTCAACTATGTCCCTAGTTCATCATTTTGACCATTTTTTGTTTTTGACTTTCTGTTAAAACAATTTTGACCAACATGAGAGTTAGATTAACATGCTTGTTCAATTTTCTGATTTAAAATCATGCAAGTCAGGCTATGAGTTCTGAAAATTTTCCTTTTTTGGGTCCAAGAAGTGGTCTAGTTTTGAAAAATGAAATACTTTTCAAGAAAATTAGTCAACCTCAGTAAAAATTCTCAAAAACTATTTTTGCAAACGACCACTGCTCAACGAGCACGGAACCAACTCTTGAGATGCACGACCTTGGACCCATAAACAATGGAAAATTGCCCCTTGTCTGAAGGACATTACATGGCAACGGAAAGTTGCCCCTTGTTTGGATAGCATCGCAGCGCATTGTAATCAGTCCTTAGAGTGACGATCACAACCGAACTCTCGGACACAGAGAAGGCAAAGATGATCAAAACCAATACATGGACACAATTGAATTTGAAGTGTTTTATGGCTGGACTTCGGGATGAAGTTGCCTACGTATCCCAAGGATGGGAATCAAGCCTTACGTAGTTCGGGGTTACGGTACACTCGTGTATTTAACCTCTCCTTTTGCGCTCCAACTTTTGCCAAGGTAACCCTTCCAGGTTTTCAACCTTGCGAGCTTTGTTCTTCTTCTCTTTTCATTTTCTTTTCTTTAATCTTTTCAAGATTTTCTTCATTTTTTGCATTTTTCTTTTTTTTTTCTTTTTCTTTTTGTTCTTTTTCTTCTCTTTCTTGCTCTAACTTTTGCTTGGGTCGCCCTTCCGGGTTTTCGGCCCAGCGAGCCTCTCAAGGGTAAAAGTGTAGCTTTGTCCATGCCAGATGGTTTTGAGATCCTAAAGCCATCTGAATCCAGGAGAATGGCTACTGTTTGCTGACGATGCAGGAGTCCATCCAATGAAGGGTGAATTTGCCTCTAGTGTTGTGGGTAGGAACTCAGTTATCCTTCCGCAATACTTTCTTCTTTCTTCACTTCTGGGATTTGGCATTCTTGCCAGTCTTCATTGATTTGCAAGATGATCCATCTTCGGCTCTTCGAGCACATTTGACATTTTTCTGCCCCTAGGTCGAGGGCTGCTTCGAATTTGGTCACACAGGCCTCACATTGCGGTTGACCGTTGAACATTCTGAGTTAAGGTTCAAGGTTTGAAAGCAAAGGGGGGTCGAATCTCGAGGCTGAGAGCGATCCTAAGCTGCACAATCTCAAGAGCGATTCCACACAGGTCTTCGCAGGACTGCGCAACACATTTTTTTTTGAAATCTTTTAAGAACGCGACTAATCGCTCGTGCGGAAGACAATGTAGAACCAATCTAGATCAAGCTAGGATCCTTCTCAGTACTCACATTAACAAACATGATCTCATTCATTAAGGGCTTAGCACGCCTCTCTTTCTCTCAATTGATCAAATTTTTGCAAAACCCGAGGAATTCCTTCCTCTTTGTTTTCACCGCAGTGTTTAGAAAAAGTTTTGAAAAGCTTAGGTCAATACAATGATTTCAAGGCATAGAAGTGCAGGTGAAGAGAACTGTCGTTTCATTCAAGTTTCTAGCACAACCGGCACAAGGCAGAAGCAAGCACAAAAACATGCAAAACCACTGCTGTTTCATTCAAATCTTCTGGTGTTATTGGCTCCCCGGCAGAAACAGACTCACAAGGAAGCAAAAAGACAGACACAAAACAAAATAATGATATCCGAGGTAACACCCCCGGAATCACCCGACTTTTGTACAACAGGACTGACTCGATACAACAAGACAGACCCTTAATCAAAAAGATTGACTCAAAACAAAGAGACAGACTCAAAACAAAACCACAGAACTGACTCAACACCCAAGTCAGAAGCTACAAAAACCAGCATTCGCAAATGCTCAAAATAGTGCATGCCACACGCCACATCTGGAGTAAACTGAGTGCCGCCCACAGGTGGTTCATCCCCTGATCACATATTCGCACTATCCCCCAAGTTCACTGATCCAGTGGCGATAGACCTTGCTGAGCTGGTACGGCGATGACCTTGTTGTCAAACAGATCCTGTACATCATGGCGCAGACAAAAGCAACTGTCAGTGTCATGACCGGTTTGTTGATGGTAGGCGCAGTACTTAGTCTGGTCATGCTTTGGAGGGAGAGGATCGGGTAGAGGCCGTTGTTCCAATGGTTTCAGATATCCCTTTCGGAGTAAGCCCTCTAGAGCCATTGACAAAGGCATATAAAGTGGGGTAAGCCTGTGGACTGCCTCAGCTCTGTTCCGAATGGTGGAATGATGCATGCTTGAATTGCCTGGCGCGGAAATCCGTTGCGATGCCCCGATTCGCTTCTGTCTGCAATTGTTTTCGGAATATTACGCAACGCTCCAGAAGGCCGCTGACTTCTGATTTACTGCAACAGAGAGCAACAAAGGGGCATGACAAAGTATTTCACACATATATGCATGACTACTCTTCAGGGAGTGTAGTCCTCGATCCTCATGCCACCAATCACGCATATCGATGCATGATGGTCGAGGAGTCAAATTGCACGACTCAATATGAAATGAATGCACATGAAAATACAACAAGACCTAAACTCCATCATGGGTAATCCGGAGTGTCGGCGACAGGGAATTGAGACACGTTCCGTCACTAGGAGTACGAAACGTATCTCGTTTCCCGTGCTTGGGCTAACTCCTATCCCAAACACAATTCAAATGAGATGGTATACATAATGCGACTAACATACAACCTAGCATACGCAATGCTCAATGTAACATGGCATACACAATGCTCAATGTAACATGACATACACAATGCTCTAACATGCAACCTAGCATACGCAATGCTATGAAACGAAACGACATACACAATGCATGATAGACTTACACCAACATGAGTGGACCTCAGCTACACTCACATCAGTGGCCATTAGATGAAAATGAGATGACCGAAATGCGTGCACACATGCACGCAAACCGAGGACCTAACCTAAGGCATTAAATGCCACTCTACCAAAACATGGCAAGGATGAAGCATGGCATTCAAACATGTAAATTTTCAGCACTGAAACATAATGCTAAATTGTCCCGAATCATGCAAACATGGCACCCGATGCATGGAGTAAGCCCCGAAACTCAAAACTAGGCACATGTATTGACTTGTAGCTATACAAAGCATGCATCATTTGACCATGAAGCACAAAGACAGAGCTAAGGCAGTCCCAAAACATGAACATTTCTAGTTCAAAGCATGACCAAAAGATGCTAGCATGATGGACTAAAATAGCGTGCAACTTTGACTAGCAAACATGGTTTACATGGCATGCATATGAAGCATATGAAATCTCACCAAACCAACAAAAATCAGTGAATAAAACATGCCAAAATATGTCCAAATAATCACTGAAATGTAGCCAACATGTGCAAAAATGAGGGGCTTCTTTAGAAGGGCATACAAGGGGTAATTAAGCACATGCATCAAGGACACTTAGCATGGCACAACCAACTCTGGAAATCAAATATGAAATCCCTAAAACTCACCAAGTTGACCCTGAAATTGGTCTAGGGAACATGCAAAGAAAGGCCTCTTTGAAGGGCCTTGAATGGGATTGGTCTACACATGCAACATAGACATAAAATATGGCGAAATGGGCCTCGGACGGAGCCAAGGCAGACCTCAAAACCCTCATAATGAGGCCTGGAAAGTGACTTTGATGCATGCAAAATGGGGTCCCTTTGGGAGGCCCAAAAGATCCCCAAACAAAATAAGGAGAAAGGGGGTCACCCCCCTCTAATTTTGGCCCTTAAAAATGCATCAAAGCCACTGAAAATCCACTGGATTTCAGTGGCTAAGAGGCCAAACCATGGCCAATGCAAGTGCTCTAATGCATGGCCTTAATCATGAAGGAATGAAGCATGCATAGGGGAAGATGACCCCAAATAGAGAATAGACCTTAATCAAACATAAAGATGATTTCAAAAAAAGATTTTTTTCAGTTTAGGTCGAGGTCTAAAATGGCTCACAAATAAGGCCAATGTATCATGCAAAAATAGCCCTAAAAGAGAGATTGAACAAACAGGGTAGAAAAAGGACTCAAAAAACAAAGATCCCTTCAACAAAGTTGAAGAGAGGCTAAAAAAAAGTTACTTTACAGTTTATGGAAAATCTCGAATATGCTCACAAGTAAGGCTAAAATATGATACAAAAATAGCCCTAAAAGAGAGATAAAGGGAAAGGGGCAGTAGATGGCCTCAAACAGTAAAGATCCCTCAACAAAGTTGAAGAGAGGCTCAAAAAAAGATATTTCACAGTTTGGCTCGAAGCCTAGAAATGCTCAAAAATAGGGCTAATATATCATGCAAAATAAGCCCCAAAAGAGGGATAAAGCACAAAGGGGGAGTAGAAGACTTCAAATAGAGAAAAGTCCTGAATCAAACATGAAGATGAGCTCAAAATAAGACTTTTTTTAGTTCAGGATGAAGCCCAAAAATGTAATAAAAAGGGGCTAAGATATAGAACAAAATAGTGCAAAAATGGGGGAGAATAGGAGCTTACCCTTGTAGCCCAACTTTCTAGCAGCCTTTGGTCCAAGGAAATGAGCTTTCAACCTCTGCAAATGACTTACAAGGGGCTGGAATGGATGATGGTGGTGTGGTGCTATGGGTTGTAGTGTAAATGGACCAAGGAAGTTAGGGTTTTGGAGTTTGGAATAGTAGTAATGGAGGTGGGAGGTGATGAGCCTTAAGCAAAAGTGTCTCACAAGCCAAGATGAAGAGGAGTGTCTCTCTTATAGAGAAGAGAGGCCAAAGATTCCCTTGGAAGCTTGAGAGATCCTCCATACACGTGTGTGGAGGATGCACCAAATGATCTCCAGCTCGCACAGCTGGATTACACTCAAAGAGAGGAAAAGCAATAAGCAGGCCAGCCAGTTCAAGTGGTCGGCCGGCCACTCCCCCAGGTCAGCCGACCAGGGGTCAAAAGGTTCAAGAACAATTGCTGGTCGGCCTACCCAGAAAGGTGGCCTCCCAGATGAGTAGAACACAGCCTTGTGGGGAAAAACCAGAAAATGTGACCTAGGAGAGAAAAGCTAGCTTTTTAACAAGGTTCAAAAGGGTCAAGAAGAATTACTGGTCGGCCTACCCATATTGGTGGCCTCCCAGATGAGTAGATCACCATGGTGGTATGAAAAGCCAGAAAATGTGGCTCAAAAGTGGGAAAAACCAGCTTTCTGTCAGAAAAACCGGCTTTTGGAGAGAGAAAATGAGAAAACTGGCTTTTCAGAGAAATAGGTGGCCGGCCACAATCCTACCACTTCCCTAATAGTGAAAATAAGGTCCCTACCAAAAATGGACCAAAACGGATAGAAAACGAAGGTTCGGGGGCTAAAACGCGCGGCTCAGGGCCCCGAAAATAGGTTGTTAGGCACCGAAAGTGGCGTATGACCACGAAGGTGGTCTCCCGGGCCACAGTGTCCCTCTAAAGGGAGGAAATAAGGTGTGTGCCAAAAATCGGAGCAAACGGAGGTAGTTAAGCAGTCCCGAACCGAGGCACACGGCTGACGACTTCGAAAACCGGAAACCGGGCTCCAAATGGGAAAAATGACCTACGACCACGAAACGTAGCCTACGGCCACAGAGAGATGGTCTACGAGACCTCTCTCTCCCTTCGGGAAGAGAAAATAGAGAAAACAGAACCTGGTTCGCAAACCGAGACAAAGCACAAAAGAGCCTCGAAGTCCGGAGGCAAGGCTCTCAGCCGAGACTCTGAAACCTCAGGTCGCGCACAATATGCAACATCACCGAGCGCTCAACTGGTGACGTCTAAGTCTTAAGATCGGTAAAAAATGGGGTGTCTACAGTATCATTTTAGGACCTCTTCTCACGATTTCAGCATGGTTTGAGTGTTCTTTTTCTCACACGATTTCAGCGTGTTTGGAATTTATCTCAGGATGCGTGGAACGCGCCCCTGAGTGGTTTTCTTAGGACCTCTTCCCACGATTTTAGTGTGGTTTGAGTGTTCTTTTCCTCACACGATTTTAACGTGTTTGGAATTTATCTCAAGACGTGTGGAACGTGCCCCTGAGTGGTTTTCTTAGGACCTCTTCTCATGATTTCAGCGTGGTTTGAGTGTTCCTTTCCCTACACAATTTCAGCGTGTTTGGAATTTATCTCAGGACGTGTGGAATGCGACCCTGGGCGGTTTTCTCAGGACCCCTTCTCACGATTTCAGTGTGGTTTGAGTGTCCCCTTCCTCACACGATTTCAGCGTGTTTACAATTTGTTTTTCCTCCTCTCACGATTCCAGCGTGGTTGGAGTATGTCACCCATATTCATTTGCTACATTATCCATTACATCATACCATTTTATCACCTGCATCCTTTCCATGTTAAGCTTAGATTGGCATATGCCCATACATTTCCCTCGTTAAAGCATATGGTTTTTTTATGCGTTTGTACCCATGCTGCGTTGAGGCCAGTATTGAGGGTGTCAACATTTTTTTTGTGTTAGACGTGGTCTGTTTTGTATTTATGCCTTTTCTAGGCAAGATGTGGTTCGGCCTGCGCCTTATTCATTTCATCTATTGCATCCATTGCATTGTACTTTGTCTTGTTGCATTCAACATTTAAGATCATTATCTTTCCTCAGTAGATTATTCCTCACTTATATCATATCACCTAATTACTTGTACTCTTTCTCTTTCTACGAAAAACATAATTTCGCATGTACTCACACACTTTTCACGTTAAAACATGGTTCTGTCATGTGTAAGCATCCATGCTGCGTTGAGGCCAGTATTGAGGATGTAGGCACTTAGCCTGTGTTAAGGGTTGTCTGGTTGTGCCCACTTCTTTTCTATATAAAATGTAGTTTGATTTGCATCTCCATCTATTTATGATATTTGTACGGTTTTGCACTGCTTGAGATTTGATTATTTCATTACATTGTATATCTTTACATTGTTTTGTTGCATTGTGTTAACTTTGTTGTACTCTTTCTTGAAAGGTCTTCTTCCTCCATAATTGTTTTTCTTGAAGTGCTTTTTGAGATTTCTACTAAACATGGCATGGCTTTCATCCTCACTGGAGTTTTCATGTTCTTCTTCATTTGATGAGGCTTTGAATGCAATTCCACTTTTCTTTTTGTTTTCAACATCCTCATGTCCTTTCATGGTGATCTCATGAGTCATAAGGGAACCCATAAGCTCATCCAATCCAAGTGTGGAGAGATTTTTCGCTTTCTATAATGGCCGTGACCTTTGCTTCCCAATTCTTTGGTAAACACCTAAGAATTTTTCTTACCAACTCACTGTTAGTATAAATTTTGCTAAGAGATTTTAAAGAGTTTACAATTTCAGTAAATCTAGTAAACATTCTTGAAATAGATTCATCAGAGTTCATTTTAAACAATTCATAACTATGAACAAGCATATCAATACGAGATTCCTTCACTTGGTTTGTACCTTCATACGTTATCTCAAGTTTGTCCCAAATTTCTTTTACTGAATCACAACTTGAAATTCTATTATACTCCTTAGAGTCTAATCCACAAACAAGGGTGAGTTTAGCTTTAGTATTGGTTTGCAATAATTTATGATCTCTTTCATCACATTCATCTTCAGTTTTAGGTACACTAATATTGTCTACTAATTTGTTCGGAATTTTTGGACCTTTGGTGACAATAATCTACATGGCATAATCAGTGGCTTGTAGGTATAGGGTCATCTTATCCTTCCAATGACTATAGTTGTTTCCGTCAAACAATGGTGGCCTATTTATGGCTTGTCCTTTAGCTAAGGTTGCCATGGATCGAAACTCCTAGATGGTTAAATCTAAAATAAGAGTCTAGGCTTTGATACCAATTGTTATCCAAAAGACAACCTAAGAAGGGGGTGAATTAGGTTTTTACAATTAAAATTAATAATATCCTAATAAAAATTATGAGTAGCACAATAGATAAATATAATTAATGAAATAAAAATAATTAAAATAAGTGTCTTAATAACTATGTCAGTCAATGATTTTAGCACAGTAAAAATGTGAAATACAGGTATGGCAATTTAAAATAAAATAAAGAGATAAGGGAGAGAGAGGCAAACAAATTTATAGTGGTTCGACTTCAACTCGGCCTACGTCCACTCCTCAAGCATCACTTGATATTTTCCACTATCTTCTAGCTTGACAGGGGTGCTAGCAACCTCTTTACAGATGGAGCAATCTTCCACGGACTTTACACAGACTTCACAAGCTCAAACCCTTGCAAATCTTAGGTGATTCACAATCACTCTCAAGATTTCAAGAACACAATGTTTGCAATACTTTTACAAGATGAAATGGTATTTTTTCTTTCAAAGAAAGCTTACAATAAATATCTCTCAAAGATAAATATATAAAATGAAGTTTTGATTTTTCTGTAAATCTCTCACAGGAAAGATGGGCTTAAAGCTATAAGGCTCAGTGTATAATTTCTGAGAATAGATATGAGTGATTATAGATCAAAGAATATTTTCAAGTTTTTTGAACTTGTTTACATTAGAGGCTTTGGTATATATAATGAAAATTATAGCCGTTTATAACTGTTGTAGTCATTTGAATTTATAACCGTTGTACTTCTATCATTACCAATTTGAATATCTTCCACTCCATCATTACAAATTTGAATATCTTCCACTTGAACCTTTTGGCCTTTTGAACCTTTATAGCCGTTTATAGCTGTTGCACTTCCATCATTATTAATTTGAATATCTTCCACTTGAACTTTTTGAACCTTTTGGCCTGCTGCTGTGCTAGGCTGTTTAAACCTTTGTTTTGGGATGCTTGAACTCCTGATTTAATCAAATATTAAATACATTCTAATAACATTTAGGATAAAGGTTTATGTGATAAATAATGGGACAAAATAAATTTTGATTCTATTTTTCTTTTTCAAATAAATTAAAATAAAATCATCAAAATAAATTTTGGATTCTATTTTTCTCTTTCAAATAAATTAAAGCATAATTAAATAAATCATCAAAATAAATAAGTCTAATAATTGGTTATTTGATTAAATCAGGAGTTCAAACAACCCAAAACAAAGGTTCAAATAGCCTAGCACAACAGCAGGCCAAAAGGTTCAAAAGGTTTAAGTGGAAGATATTCAAATTAGTAATGATGGAAGTACAACGACTATAAAGGTTCAAAAGGCCAAAAGGTTCAAAAGGTTCAAAAGGAAGATATTCAAATTTGTAATGATGGAGTGGAAGATATTCAAATTGGAAATGATGGAAATACAACAGCTATAAACGGCTATAAATTCAAATGGCTACAACGGCTATAAACGGCTATAAATTCAAATGAATACAACGGCTATAAACGACTATAATTTTCATTATATATACCAAAGCCTCTAATGTAAATAAGTTTCAAAAAACCTGAAAATATTCTTTGATTTATAATCACTCACATCTATTCTCAGAAATTATACACTGAGCTTTATAGCTTTAAGCCCATCCTTCCTGTGAGAGATTTACAGAAAAATCAAAGCTTCATTTTATATATTTATCTTTGAGAGATATTTATTATAAGCTTTCTTTGAAAGCAAAAATACCATTTCATTTTGTAAAAGTGTTGCAAACACTGTGTTCTTGAAATCTTGAGAGTGATTGTGAATCACCTAAAATTTGCAAGGGTTTGGGCTTGTGAAGTCTGTGTAAAATCTGTGGAGGATTGCTCCATTTGTAAAGAGGTTGCTAGCACCCCTGTGAAGCTAGAAGATAGTGGAAAATCTCAAGTGAAGCTTGAGGAGTAGACGTAGGCCGAGTTGAAGCCGAACCACTATAAATTTGTTTGCCTCTCTCTCCCTTATCTCTTTATTTTATTTTAAATTGCCATAGATGTATTTCACATTTTTATTGTGCTAAAATCATTAACTGACATAGTTGTTAAGACACTTGTTTTAATTATTTTTATTTCATTAATTATATTTATTTATTGTGCTAGTCATAATTTTTATCAGGGTATTATTAATTTTAATTGTAAAACCCTAATTCATCCCCCCTCTTAGGTTGTCTTTTAGGTAACACATTGCACATCATTTGCATTATGTTCTTGAACTACGCTGGTTTAATTACTTGCAACAGGATATGTAGGCAACCCTCGGATTCAACCAATTGCATCTGCATTTTGTTTGTTTGCCTAAGTCTTAGCGCCTTGTCAAAATGGGTCGTCTTCGCGTTTTGACATTCACTCACGTCATTTCATGACTCCGAGTTCTGTCAAATAGGGGTAACTGTAGACACCCTATTTTTTACGGCCCTTATAACTTGGAGGTCCTCACATGCACACCCGATGATGAGTTTATATGCTCGCCAAGTGCTCGAAGTCCTCAGCGAAATGCCACAACTTTAAGCCTTTCAAACCCTGCACCCTTATTCCCTCATTTTTGGACCAAGCCCTAGTTCTTTATGCCTGCAGCTTTTGGTGGCTTGTCGGCCACTTCTAGAGGCTGCCGTACATCACTTTTGGGCTACTGGCCATTGATGTGGCTTGCCGGCCACCAGTGTATTTTGCAGATATTTTATGCCAGTTATGCCAGCTGTTTGCACAGATTCATGCATCTATCCCCATGTCTAGGGCTGGATCTCCTTGAGGAAATTTCATGTTTTTTATATATAGGAGGCCCCTCTCTATTGTTTGAAGGTTAGAAAATTTTGAGATCAAAAATTTTCCTTTCTCTACAATTCTATCTCTCTACCAAACCTCTACACTTTTGCCTACAAATCTTCAACCTTTGCCTGTACACCCTTGACCAAATCTTCTCATCTTTGAGCTGAGGTATTCTTGAGCTTGGTTTGAGCTCTAGAGGATGTGCTTACTTGGTTTTGTTACTTGGAATAGCTTCTTCTCTTCAAGAGGTATAAGACTTTGCTTGTAGCTTTGTTTTATTTATTTATTTTTCCTTCTGTTTTTTCATTGTTTTGGGCTGTCAAAACTCTGTGTTTTTTGGGCTGAAGCTTGGGTTTAAAGCCATTAAAGGTTAAGGGGTTGATAACCCTTCTTTATACCTTGTTTTCGATGCCTTTGCCCTTGTGTTTCCCACCATTTTACTATATTTTTCCAAGCTTTTAAACACTGATTTTTAGAAATTTTTCAGTAGCCAAAATCATGTTTTGAAGTTCAAATTTAGAGGGGTTAGCTTCCTTCCTTGTTCTTGCTTACAAGCCTAGTTGGTGCCATGTTTTAGCATTTTAATCTAGCTATTTTTAGCTTCATTCCAGCATGTTTTAGGACATATTTTAGCACTGTTTTGGGCTGTTGGTTGCATTTGAGCTTTGTTTTGCATGCTTGTAGTGTAATAGTCCTCATAAGTTTGGTGTTCTAGGCCTTAGACACCATCTTGTTTGAGTTGATAGTATTTATTTATACTTTTCTCACTCATTTTCAGCACTTAATCATCTTTGCAACCTCCCTCCTTTCTTGGCTTTTGTTTTTCTTTGAAAGTGGTTTCAAGTCATTTGTTTGCCCAAGTATCAAATTGTGGTTTCATACTTAATGGTTTAATCCCTTTGGGGGTTCATTACCAACGGTGTGATACTTCTTTCATGCTTAAAGCAACTTGTGTCTTGAACCCTCTTTCCATTAGAGGACTTTAATTCACTGTTGGACTTAATTGAATTAAAGAATGGAAATGTAACTAAAATTGAGTAACTAAAACTTGGAATTAAAAGTGAGAAAGATAATAATTTGGTTGTGTTCAATCGGACGTTAATTGAACACATGGAAGCTTGAACCATTTCATACTTGCTAGTGATGAAATGATTCAAGCCTCCAAGGTCAACTTTTTCTCTTGATCATTCATGAAATGGAGGAGGTTTGTGTCTTGTTTTGAATTTATTGAACTTGCACACTTGGTTTTACAAGCCATCATGCAATGAAATTGCATCCGTTGATGGTTTGTGAACCGAACATGTTACTCCTTTGATTTGTTCATGAAAAGGAGGGGTGAGTTGTGCAAACAAACCTTGGAAATACCCTGTATATGCTCTATTTGTCTTCTATTGTAGCAAGATAAATCTGTGCAGTAGTGGCCAGCAGGCCACTTTGCATGGCCGACAGGTGGCCAGCAAACCACCTTTGATGGCCTGCAATCTTTACTAGTGGCCAGCCGTCCACTGATGCAAAATTTGGCAGTATGTTGGTAAGGTGGAGCAGAGTTGTTCTGGAAGTGGGGAGCAGTGTTGGTGTTCAAATGTGCAAACAGAGGCATTCAGAAGCAAAACAGGGGCATTTTCGAGTGGAAACTGAGTATGCGCATGAACATCTCTCATTTCCCGAGGCGGAGTAGTTAATTGTTTAGTTTAATTATTAATTGCACTTGTGTTGTAATTATTTAATTAGTTAGTTAACTAGTTATTCAATGTCGTATTGTAATCATTAGTTAGTTAACTAGAATAGCTAGTTAATTTATTTGTTGTTGTAATAATTAGTTAAATTAGTTTAGTTAGTTATTCATTCTGGTTTGTAATAATTAGCTTAATTAGCATTAGCTTAGCTTTAGTTAGTTAATTAGCTAGTTTATTCATTCGGACTCTCCTTCGTGAGAGCGCAATGTAATAATGTGTATGTCTTCCAACCCTACGCCTTTCTCCATTTTATTTACTAGCTTATGATGGTTAGTTTAGGGACATCACATTAGCATTCTCCATGTTTGCATCCATTTGTATTACATGCACCGAGACTCGGTTCATCATTCTAACTGCATTATTGTTTCAATCCTTCTTTGAATACGTGCTTAGACCGCATATTGTTGTACACACCCCACTTTTGATTGCCCACATGACTCGGAAGCTCAGTTTGGTGCACTCAATGATGAAAGTTGAATTGTGAATTCGCAGCGATTCAGAATCAATCAGGCTCCCGAAATAACCTCAAATCTTCAACATTTACTTTGTTTGAACCTGTGAGCTTTATTTTTGGACCTTTTTCCTCTATGAGCTGAGTTTGAGCCAAAAAACAGGGGAGGCCATCAAAGTCCAACCGTGCATTGGTGATAGTTTTTGAGCTTATTTGAGGTGTTGGAGTTGAGTTGGAAGGGTTACCAAAAAGGTTTCTACACCTTTATTTCATAAACTAAACTCTTCTCCTTTTCACCCTCTTCCCTTGGTATTCATATTGATTTTCAGAGTTTTGAAAGGCTAAAATATGTAGTTTTGAGGTCCAAAAAGTGGAGGCTTGCTTGCTAGCTTTAATTTTCTCATATTTTGCTCCTTTCTTTGGCTTTTGTAGTGTAATTTCAGCACTGTTTTTACCCTTTTACGGGTTGTTTTAGGGTTGCCATGGCCTTTAAAATTGTTCCATGCTTTGGTTAGTTCATGTGTAGTCTCATAAATTGCATGCATGGCTTATATTGTATTGTTCTAAGCTTTTTTTTTGCTCTATTTCCATGTTGAGAGTCTCACTCTAAATAATCAATCAACTATCTATCATTTGTATTTGAGAATGATTTCAACCGATCGAGGTTGCTCGAAACATGTAAGAATGGCCTACACTTAATGGCTTAATCTCTTAGGAGATTCGTTGTCAACGGTGTAACCTTTTTCTCATGTTTTAGAGAGGCCTCTCGTTTGACGTTATTTCTTGTTTAGAGGACTTGAACATCACCATGGACAAATGGACTAATGAATGGATAGGCCTAATAAAATTGGTTTAAAATTTCGTTCAACACACTCGTAGACACCCTATTTTTGATCGTCCTCAAGACTTGGATGTTCTTGTAGGTACATCCAGTGACAAGTTTGATTGCTCATCGAGCGCTCGAACTTCGCAGCGGAACGCCATAGGTTTGACCTTTCCAAACCCTGCATCAATTCTATCTCATTTTTGGACCATGTTTTGGTCCTTCCAGCATTTTATTCTTGATCCATTGTCGGCCATGGATTTTGTCCTGCCGGACATTGATGTGCCCTGCCGGCCATCACTGATGGCAGGCCGGCCACCAGTGTATCAGTAGATATTTTCTGATATTTTGTGCTAACTGTTTGCGCAGATTAGAGCATCTACTTGCACGTGGATGGTTGGATCTTTTTGAGAGGATTTTGTATCTTCTATATATAGAAGTCTTCCTCTTGCATGCTCAAGGTTGGAAATTTGGAAGACAAAAAAATTCTCTCTCTCTCTCTCTAGAATCCTCTCTCTCTAAATATTTTGCCTTTAAGCTTGAATTCTCTACACTCTTGCTTGGAAGCTCTTGATCAAACTTGATCACCATTGTGTTGAGGTTTCTTGAGGCCCTATTTGAGCTCTAGAAGAGGATTTTTGCTTGGTTTAACTTGCCTTTGTTGCCTAAATAGCATCTTGTCTTCAAAGAGGTAGAATACTTGTATTTTAAGCATAATTTAAATACTTGTTTGGCCACTTTTGCATGCTATTTTGAGGCTGGTTTTAACCTCTGAAATCTCTACTTTTATGGTTTAAAATGGTGATTTGAGGTTTGTTTTGGAGTTAGGGGTGGTCCACCCCTTTTTGTAGCTTGTTTGCTAAGTTGTTGTGCCATTTTTCAAAGCTTTGAAAACAACTTTTTTGGCCTTTTAATCACTGAATTCCAAGGGAATTGGAATTCAGTGGTAAAAACTTGGTTTTGAGGTCCAAAATAGGAGGGGGTGGCCTCCCTCCTTGTGTCTTGTTTGCAAGTTTAGATAGCCTAACATGTGAGCATGTTTTTATTCCTTTTTTGTGACTTGATCTCAGCATGTTTTAGCTACTAATTTGGCATGATTTAACTCTATTTTGGACTGTCTTGGTCATATGAGCCTTGTCTTGCATGGTTGTAGTGCAAATGCCTTTACTAGCTCATTGTTTTAGGCTCTAAACATGTTTTGCTTGGGATGATTGCATGTTATAGCATCATTTTACATGTGATTTCAGTGTATATAGCTCTGTCACACTCTCACTTATTCCACTCTTTCATTGCTTTTGAGAGTTGTGTTTTGAGTCTTGTTTGTAAGCTAACATGTGAGCATGTTTTCCTAGCCCTTCATGCTTCAATCTCATCATGTTTTAGCCACTGTTTTGGCATGTTTTAGCTCTGTCTAGAGTTAGTTTGGTCAGTTGAGCTTGGTATTGCATGCCTCTAGTGTAGTGCTCTTCACTTGTTTAGTGTTTTTGGCTTTTGAACATGCTGTGCATGTGTTGCTTGCATGATTTAGTATCATTTTTCATGCTATTTCAGCACTGAAATATCTGCAACCTCCCTCATTTTTTCACTTTTCCATTTGTTTTGAGGGTTGGTTAATCTTAGGGTTGTGTTTAAGCTTGAGATAGAGCTTGTGCTCAATGGTTTTAATCATCTTTTGAGGGTTTCTACTAACCAAAGACATAATCTCTCTCATGTTTTAAATCACCTTTTGGTTGACCCCTCTCTCATTAGAGGACAATGACCTTGGATTTAACCGGTTAAAGAATGGCTTGGTAATGTAAAATGAGTAAATGAAACATGACAAGTAAAACATGAACAAGATAAGCATGTTGTGTTTGCATTGCATGTGTTCAATCGGACGTTATATTGAACACAAGGTAGATCGGAGCATTTCATACTTAAAGTGATGAAATGAGCCAATCTCTTTCGTCTCCATTGCCTTTGATCATTCATGACAAGGTAGTGGTCTAGAGTCTTATTTTTGTGCATTTATTGAAAGTGTACAACTTGGATCTTTGGACATCATGCACTGAAAATGCTTGATTGGTGGTTTTAGATCCAAGAATGCCACTCCTTTGATGTTTTGATATGATAAGGAGGGGGCACAGTACAAACATATCCTTAGAAAACCCTTCATTTTCCTCTGTTTGTGCCCTGTTGCAGTGTGGTGATTTAGCACACTAGTGGTCGGCAGTGTCACACTAATGGCCGGTAGTGGCTCACCATTGGCCGGCAAGGCACACTTTTGGCCGGCAGATGGTCGGCAGCAAGCATTCATGGCTGACAGGCCACTGGTGCAGTCCTCAGCATTGAATTGGTAAGGTGGAGCAGAAAGTTCTTGGAGTAAGCTCAACCCTGTAAACAGAGCCTCTCAAGAGCAAACCGGTGGGCTTTTTGGGGCAAAAACCGAGTGCATGCATCTTCTACTTTCCAAAGCAGAGCTGAGGCAGTGTAGTTTAGTGCTTTGCATGTTTGGTTAGCATGAATTTGTGATTTAATTAACTAGTTGTTAATTAGTTAAGTGTTGTAATAATTAAGTAGCTTAGCTTAGCTATTTCTTTATTTTGTTTTGTAATAATTAGTCTAATTAGTTTAATTAGATTAGCTTAATTAGCTTAGATTAGCTTAGCTTATGCATTCAGACCCTCCTTCGAGAGGGTGCAATGTTGTAATAAGTGTGCGTGCGTGTGTGTATGTCTTCCAACCCCATGTCTTTCTCCCTTATATTTATCCACTTTTGATGGTTAGATTAGGGACATTTTCAATTAGCATACCTTATGCTCGCATGCGTGCATCATTCATTTGTCTTACATGCACCGAGGCTCGGCGCATCATTCAAACTGCATCGTATTTCAATATCTTATTTGAATACGTGTTTCAAAGCATGTTATCAAATTGTTGCATTCATATGCCATCTTAGATAGTCGAGCCTATTTAGTTGCATTATTGCATGTGTTGCATTAGGTATCTTGTATAGTTAGGATCATGCATATTTCTAACTAGCTTTTGTTTTGTCTTGGAGTACTTGGTAAGTTTTATGCTTTAGCATACTTGCATGGGTGTGAGTGGTGCCATGTTTCACATGCTTGCCATGAGGCTATTTGCTTAGATGCTAAACTGCATGAATGTCTGTGGATGAAGGCTTTGTTGCTTGAATTGGAACAATTCAATGTATGTAAGTTTTAAGTCCACTTTGCGAAGTGGCAAATCACGTTTTAAGCCCACTTGAGGTGGCAAATCCGCACTTTTAAGCCCACTTGAGGGTGGCAATTCAAACCTTTTTTCGCAAAACAAACATGAGTTGAGTTGTTCTAATTCTTGCGATTTTAGTCTATACTTGCTTGTGTGCGTCACATAGTAAAGTTAGCTAATAATCGAAATAAGAACACATAATATTTATAAAAGAACATATCATGATTATTAGACGCCGATCCTTTGATCGGGCGAGCAGGGGTGCTCATTTCAGGACCTTCCCCTCTCGTACCCAAGTTCCCGAGTCGAGGCAACTTTGGTGATGACGGACACGTGGCCTTTGGCACGAGTTTGGGTTTCCTAAATTTTCCAAAAATAAAATATTTAGGTGGCGACTCTGTAATTTGGCAAAGCAGTCCAGTTTTGGCATTATTGGATTTAAAATATGATTTTCCAAAATGATTTGCCGGATTGGACTTTTTGGTGTTTATCAGTCCCACATTGCACTTTGTGAGATTAGATTCAGAACCGTGACAAGAGTTCGAACTGTAGGACTAATTCGAGCCTCTCTGAAAAGGGACGCGAAGAAAGTCGAGTCTACAACACTTAAAGAAAATGGCTTGAAAAGCTTGAACTTGGCCGGACGTTATGCCAAGCTTCTTGTGTCAAGAGCCATCATGCATCAATCCATGGTGTTTTGATGTCCTTGAAGCATCTCAACTTCCCTTTTTGAGTTCATTTCATGATAAAAAGGGAGGGGTGGTCATTTGCATTACATTTATTGATTTTGTCCAAGATCATGTCCTAAAGCATCAAGCAATCAATTGCTCATTGATGTCTCTAGGAATGATTCCATTCTTCTTTTGAGGCTTTCCCATGACAGAGAGGGAAGGAAGGACAAACAGAGCTTGAAAATGCTCTATCTGCACTGATTTCACCTTAGAGCACAAAAACAGAGCTTTGCACCAAATCAATGCACGACCGGCCCTCTGTAGGCCCGATCGGTTGTCAGTAATGCAGGGCTGGCCCTCGATGTTTGGCCAGCAGTGCAGTTTTACAGAAACAGAGGCAGTGGCTGAAGGTGAAACAGAGGCAGTCTGGGGCAGATAGAGTAGCTTTCGGGCGATGCGCATGCAACCTCCATCTATCTTTCTTGGAGCTCACATCAAATGCGTTGTCATTTAATTGTTTCATTAGTATAATGCATTGTGTTGTAATATTCTAATTAGTTGTAGCTAATTATTTGGAATTGTAATATTTAATTAGCTTAGACAGTTAATTATTTAATTGCTTTGGTTAGCTTAGAATAGCTAGTTAATTCAAGTGTTGTAATTAATTAGTCAGTATAACTAGTTATTCGACTCCAGTTTGCAATAATTGATTAGCTTAGAATAGTTAGTTAATTCATTTCAAGTTTTGTATTAGTTAGCTTAAATAGCATAGCTTAGCTAGTGTCATTCGGACCCTCCTTCGTGAGGGTATAATATTGTAATAAGTGTGCGTGCGTGTGTGTTTGCCTTCCAATCCCACGTCTTTCTCGATTTTATTTAATCGCTTTCGATGGTTAGATTAGAGACATATTTCAGTTAGCATATCGCATGTTTGCATCCATTCATTTGTCTTGCATGCACCGAGGCTCGGCGTATTATTCAAACAACATCGTTATTTCGATATCTTATTTGAATACGTGTTTATCGCATTTTGTTCAAATCGATCCATATGCCATATTAGTAGCCGAGCCTATTTAATTGCATTAATGCATGTGTTGCATTAGGCATCTTGTATAGTTAGGATCACACATCTTTCTAACTAGCTTTTTTTTGGCTTGGAGTACTCGGTAAGCTTTTGTGCTTTAGCATACTTGCACGAGTGTGGTTGCCATATTGCCATGTTTCGCATGCTTGCCATGAGGCTATGTGCTTACTTGCTAAACTGCATGAATGCCTGTGGATGAAGGCTTGTTGTTTGAATTGAAACAATTCAATGATTGTGCATTTTAAGCCCACTTTGTTAAGTGGCAAATTAGTGTTTGAAGCCCACTATGTTTGGTGGCAAATCCGCAATCTTTAGCCCACTTGAGGGTGGCAAATTCAAACCATTTTCGCAAACAAACATGAAGTTGAATTGTTCCAAGTTTTGCGACTAGTCTATACTTGCTTGTGCACGTCACATAGTAAAGTTAGTCTAATAACCGGAATAAGAACGCATAATGTTTATAAAAACTCATATCATGATTAGTAGAGGCTGATCTTTGATCGGGAGAGCGAGGGTGCTCATTTCAGGACCTTTCCCTCTCGTACCTAAGTTCCTGAGCCGAGGCAACTTTGGTGATGATGGACACGTGGCCTTTGGCACGAGTCAGGATTTCTTAAATTTTCCAAAACTAAAATATTTAGGTGGCGACTTTGTAATCTGGCAAAGCAATCCAATTTTGGCATTATTTGATTTAAAAATGATTTTCCAAAAAGGTTTGCTGGATTTGGACTTTTTGGTGATTATCAGTTTCACATTGCACTTGTGAGACTAGATTCAGAACCGCGGGAGTCCGAATTGTGAAGCCTTCTTTTCAAACCCTTTCCAAAAGGTAGGATGCGGAAAAAGGCGAGTCCACAGTTTCTGGAGACTCTGCTGGGGATTTAGAGAACTTGACTCGAACTCATGAGATGTTGTTTTATCTACACTTATGTGTTTCTTTGCATTTGCATTTGTATTGGTGTGTCTAAGTCACAGTGTTTGCCATCTGCTATTCCTGAGTGGTTTGCCAGAGGCTTGCTTGGAAAAGCTTGCCATAAGGTTGACCGGTTGCGGGCTCTCCTACGGTGGGAACACAAGCTTTGGATTTGGACTACCGTTGTACCATTTGATCCTCCTTTCACTTCTCGGTGTTAGGTGTGAGAGGTATATTAGGTAGTCTTGCTGAGATACCTTTTTTTGACCAATCGACCTAGTTGTATGTTGGAAACCATAGAGACTATTCCAAACTAGGACAGGTTGCTCACCTGAATGCAGGTTTGTTTGAAACCGCTTGTTTGCATAATGAATCCCTAGTTCCTAACGAAATTAGGACAGGGTAACCTTACCCTATCATAGGGGTGTTTTGGCTCACACTTGCTTGATATGTACTTTTAAAAGTGAAACTCTGTAGGAATGTATGTATCAGTTGCAAGTTTGAGTATCAGTTTTGGGGCAGAAATTTGGGGCAGAAATCAGTGTTCGAGTGCAGTTATCCAGCTTATGATTTCAACTGTGTGTTGTTTCTATCTGAGCCGAGGTGTTGTGCGTTTCTGATTTTTGTTTCTTTTTGCTTTATATTTCTTTTTGCAGGGTAGTTTTTCACAATTGCTTCAGACGAGTCTGTTAACCCCTAAGCACTCTGAACTCGAGTAAGGTGACTTTACCGATCCGGGGATCTTGTAAGCGGACAGCTAGTGTTTGCTTTACTACCTTCGGTTACAAGACGGAGGAGAGTCAGGCATAATTCATCGGTTCGACAGTTACCGTCATTTAGCGAAGCTTAGTTTTTTGCTTCCACTTCAGTAAGAGAGTATTCACCTATTCAAATGTCTCAGTATCAAGCCGGAATGGAAGAAATGCTCCACCACCTCCAACAGACAATCGAAAACATGCAACTAGATGCTACCCGGCAAGTTGAGACTGCAGCCCGCCAAGCCAAGGTTGTAGCCCACCATGCGGAGGTAATAGAAAGGCTTCGACAACAGCAACCATAACCTGCAGTGGCCTCAGCATCACATGCACCCCCAGTAGGAATTCTGGCACCTGGGGTCACAATCAATGTGCAGGAAAATGCGGGCATTCAGGCAAATCCTATTCCACCTCAGACTTCCAAGGCATCGGTTTACCCGACAGAGGCGCCGTTTGAATTTGAGGTCGACCCTACTGCGCTGAAAGTAAGCAAGCTTGAGAAGCTCTTCAAACGAGCTCAAGGTGCGAATTGGATCCCGAATATTGAGGATGGCTATACGGATTCAGCAGTGACGTTGCCAGTTAGGTTTAAAATGCCGCACATAGACCGCTTTAATGGCCCGGGTGATCCCATGGTCCACTTGCGACTATTCTCAGACATTTTACGGCCGATGGGCCTGTCTAGAGTACAAAAGTTATCCCTCTTCGGCTGGACCCTGTCAGGTATCGCGGCCATTTGGTATGCTAAACTTGAAGACTTTGTAAAGAGGAGCTGGGATAGGAATGGCAACGAGGCGGGGCGGGGCGGGGTCGAGGATCACACTCCCCGTCCCCGATCCCCTATGGTAAAATTTTCCCGTCCCCGGCCCCAATCTCTGACGGGGAACTTGTCACAGTCCCCATCCCCGCCCTCTAACGAGGATTGGGTTTTCCTGACCCCGAAAATCCCCCGGCCCAAATTTGTTTCAACATCATCAACAACTTTCAACATTAACAAAATCATCAATAAGAAGTGACAAAATTAGCATCAACAATAAAATCATCATCAACACTGTCACTGTGTGCATCAATTACCCAAAAAAAAAAAAAGACAAACAGAGACACACATCTACATGTATACATACATATCAACACAAATCTGAGTGTGCATCTTCAATCAACACAAATCTGTGATTTGTGTGTCATCAAACAGATCTGAGATCGACGATGGTGACTCTGACAAATGAGGGAGGAGATTGGCGGCGATGGACGACGGAGCTGGACGACGATGACTGCGACGAACAACAGCGGAGGACGGAGGTTCGAGGCGACAGAGGCGGTGGCACTGAGGGCGAGGAGAGGTGCGAGACTGAGAGAGGGAGAGAGAGGGAGAGAGATGAGAGACTATGAGAGAAGACATATCAGAGGCGGTGGGGAAAAGAGAGAGAGAGAGAGTAGAGTATAGGGAAGAGAGAAAGTGTGTAGTTATGAATGAAATGAAAGAGATAGACACATAAAGACTGTATAGAAAGTATATTATATATATATATATATGTTGCGTCGGGGACAAATGGACCGGGGTCAGGCTGGGGTCGGGGCCGGGGCTTAGGCACTCATCACCGTCCCTAGCCCGAAATTGAACGGGGATTAATTTTTAAATACCATCCCCATCCCGTCGGGAGTATTTTTCGGGAAAAACCATTCAAATCGGGATCGGGGGATCGGGTCCCCATCAGGCCAGTTTCAAATTGCCATCCCTAAGCTGGGAAGAGATGACTGAGGCCTTATTGCTCATTACTTCTACAACACACAGATCAAGGTCACAACTCGTGATCTCGAAGCAACTCACCAGGAGCGGAAGGGAGGCTTCTCGGATTTTGTAACCCAGTGGAGGGCTAAGGCCTCCATGATGACCATCCGACTGGCTGAGAAGGACCAGATCCGAATGGTGGTCTGTAACCTGCAATCGAGACTGCTACGGAAAATGATAGTCTTACCTTTGTCAACATTTGTTGACCTCCATGAAATAGGGGTGCAAATAGAGTATACAATGAAGTAGGGTCTGATAGACCACGAGAAAGAGCAGCCCAAAAGGACTTTCAGACGCAGTTCCAATGCGACTACCGGCAGTAGTGCAGCTGCAAGGCCTTCAGATGTGGGCGTGGTCACCACCACACCGAAAACTGCCAACCCCTTTGCCAGCACAGCGAATATAGCCCCGCAAACTTCCAGCCATCAGGCCCAAGGCCAGAGGGTTTTCACCCCACTCTACATGTCTCTATTTGCGGTCCTGAAAGTCCTAATCAGAAAAGGGCATCTAAAGTCATTAGAACAACGCCCATTGCCCAATCATCTCCCTTCTAAACATAACCCGGCTAAGTACTATGCCTTCTACCAACAACATGGTCATGATACCGACCAGTGCTTTAGACTTCGTCATAAGATTCAGGATCTCATTGATGACAAAGTGATAGCGCCTCCCGAGAAGCCTAATGTCACTACAAATTCTCTTCTACCAAACAACCAAGCCCCTCCACCCCGGTAAATAAACCTTATCCAAACATTGGCCATCCCTTACGACCCTAGTATATACATCACCTCCTCCCACTTACCTAAGGCTGCGCTGTTCATGAGCACAGACTTGTGCATGATGAATGCGTCTATATCCTGACCCAAACCTGAGGTGGTGACCGTGGTAGATGAAGGTAGGATAACCTTGGTGGAAGATGTGAATGTTAGTTCAGCGCCTGAGGGCTTCGTGGACTCATCTGAGAAAGAATACAACCCATACCGTTACATTGTGCCAATCAAACAGGCCAAGCCAGAGGTGAAGTTACTAACAGGGATGGAAGTCAACGTAGTTTGGGAGGATGGACAAAGTTAGGGATTGGATGACTTAGCCAATCTAGAGGAGGACATCAGCAATTTGCAGTTCTACGATGAACAAGATTTGGGAAATGTACAGATTGATTGGTTTGATTTAAACGGGTCAGTAGATAACTCGGGGTGGCTCAGTGATGAACCTGATGTGGATGAGGGATTTCAACCAAAGCTAGAACAGCCAGAAGCAGGAATAGTTACAAGGGCCGAAACAGCTGAGAATAAGGGGAAGTTGCCAGAGAGCATCGGTATTAAGAATTTTTCTTAGGAATTGAGTAGTGTTAGTATAGCTAATATAGAGCAAGAGGTCGCACTGGAGTGGTTTGAACAAGAAAGAGCTGAGAATAGTCAGAAAGCTGGAAAAGCCAAAGGCCCTGCGGAAATGACTGTGATATGGATATGGGAATACTTACAACGGAATCAGACAAGTGCCTGTTGGTTGCCGGAGGAATATGGTGGGAAGATGATGATCTGCATCTTGCTTACGTTGATGAAGATTGGGGACAGAATCTACCAGACGATACTTGGTATTCTGAGGAAGTGGATCACATGGCTAGGAGCGGGCGGTACTTCCAGCCCCCACACCTGGACCAACCATAAGCATTCGGAAAGGATAAGGAAGTTGAAAAACAGAGAGAGAAACTGTTAGAAGAAGAGCTGTACTGAAGCAGCTAAAGAAGATCCAGGCAGACATATCTATCTGGTGGTTGCTCATGGCTTCGCAAGTACACAGGCAAGCCATCCTATTAGCAATGGATAAGGCCAAGCTGTCTATTGACACAACTCCCGAACAACTAGTGGGACTTGTCTTCCCAAGAGGTGCTTCGCCGACTTTGACCTTCACGGATAAGGAATTGCCGCCTGAGGGCTCTGAGCATAACAAACCGCTATACATCTCAATTGAATGTAGAGAGAAATGGGTGCCCGTTGTCTTGGTTGACACTGGGTCTACGATTAATGTTTGTCCGTCGCGCACGGCCTATGCTATTGGCTTGAAGTCGACAGATTTTGTACCAACGACCCAGGTGATCTGGGCTTACAACAACACAAGCAAAGAGGTGATGTGGATGGTTCAGATCAGAACACAGGTTGGCCCGGCACAACAGGACATTGAGTTTCACGTCCTGGATGTTCCGGCTACCTTTAACTTGCTCTTGGGCAACCCTGGCTGCACTAAGTAAAAGCTGTTTCTTCTACCTTGCATCAAATGCTGAGGTATCCTCTTGGAAAGGGGGTAGCCATTGTTTTTGGGAATTCTTTTATACATCCTCCGTCGGAGGTCACTACACTGGTACTGGAGATTGTGCACAACGACGAGGATGTTTTCTTGTCGGGTTTTACCTTGGCTGAGGCCCGGGTGGTGCAAAACATCTTAGCTATTGATGAAGGGTTATATGTCAGTGCTTAATCAGTCTACCTCATGAACAAGCTACAACATATGCCTGGGATGGGATTAGAAAAGAGCGGCCGAAAGGGCGCTACTGCATTGGCCGAAGTGTCACATAACCCTTACGCCTTTGGCTTGGGCTATACGCCCACCAAAGAGGACTGGGTTTGGAAAGGAAAGGAAATGGCAGAAAAAGCCAAAGCTAAGCAAAGTGGGAAGCAATATGAGCTTCTACATAGACCAATTCAGGGAACTCTGAACGGCTGCTTTGTTCGGGAGGGGGAAGACTTCCCATTTTGCGGCTTTCTTGAGCCATGGTTGAACTCTGAGAAATGACGTCTGCCCGACTTTGAGATTTTCTTCGACCTACAACTACCAGAGGATGAAGCTTCAGAGAAATAGACTAAATTAACTGCTAACGCTGAACAGAGTATAGGGGATGAGTCTAACAGTAATGAGCTTGAGGTAGGAGCAGCACTAGCGTGTCTCATTTCGGATCCTCAAATCAAACCAGAGAGCTTGGGAGATGACTTCGCCATTTCCATGATCGGAGATCAATCAGGTGTGGACCCTTCCGGTGGCATTCTGGATGCATCTAACGCAACCTCTCTCATTTGGTAGCTAGAGGAGGGCTTTTTGTCCAATAGTTCTGAATCAGGTAGTGAGTCGGGATGCAATTCCACAAAGTCTGTGGAGTCAGAATCAGATTCCAGTTATTTTGAGTTAGAGTCCGGTATTCCTGGGGTTGATGATTGGGACGCCGTAGTTTTGTCCAGGTCATTTTTTCCTTTTCTTTTGAGTCAGTTGTAACCGAGGAATTGGATGAGCTGGAGGCTTTGAATGAGAATGATACCATTATTGTTTCCGAGTACTTCTCTGTGCCATGTATTGCATTGATCATGACTTTCAAAATTTTAATAAAAACTACGAGGAAGGAATTCCTCTGGTTTTGAAACATTTGATTGATTGAGAGGAAGAGAGGTTTGTAAAGCCCCTTGTTGATGAAATCATGGCAATTAATGTGGGTACTGAGAAGGATCCGCGTTTGGTCCAGATCGGGTCCACGTTGTCTTCAGAGGAACGCAAGCGCTTAGTCACTTTATTAAAAAATTTCAAAGATGTTTTCACGTGGTCCTACGAAGACCTACCTAGAATCGATCATGAGATTGTACAGCATCGGATCCCTCTTGACCCCGAGGCCCGACCCGTCAAGTAGAAGCTTCCGACAATACGCCCGGATTGGCCTTTGAAAATTAAGGAGGAGGTCACCAAGCAGATAGACGCAGGATTCTTTCTAGTATCTAAGTATCCGACTTGGTTGGCCAACATTGTTCCGGTGCCGAAGAAAGATGGCAAAATTCGAGTGTGTGTGGATTTCAGAGATCTGAACAAAGCTAGTCCGAATGACGACTTTCCTCTACCGCACATCGATGAATTGGTGGACTTCACTGCAGGCCATGCATTGCTCTCCTTCATGGATGGGTTTTCCTAGTATAACCAGATTTTGATGGCACCCGAGGACAGGGAGAAGACTGTCTTCACCATGCCGTGGGGAACCCACTGCTACAGCGGGATGCCGTTCGATCTGAAAAATGCTGGGGTTACTTATCAACGGGCTATAACCACTATCTTGCATGATATGATCCACAAAGAGGTTGAGGTGTACGTGGATGACATGATTGTCATGTCCAAGGAAAGAGAGGGCCACTACACCGCCTTGAAGAAATTCTTCCAACGGACCAGAGAATATCAGTTAAGGCTGAACCCACAAAAATGCACTTTTGGTGTTACAGCAGGGGAAATGCTGGGTTTCTTGATCACACAAAGGGGCATTGAGGTTGATCCTTCCAAAATCAAGGTCATCCTAGAAATGCCACCACCAAGGACTGAAAAGGAGGTGCGAGACTTTCTAGGTAAAGTACAATTTACAAGACGGTTTATTGCAAAACTAACCTTGACTTGTGAACCACTATTTGGTCTCCTGAAGAAAGGAAAGAAATTCCAATGGGATGACCGATGCTAGTTTGCTTTTGAGCAGATCAAGCATACCTCTAGAACCCACCCGTGTTGTCATCACCGAAGCCGAGGAAACCGTTGATTTTGTATCTGTCAGTAATGGACACGACAATGGGCTGCATGCTTGCACATAAATCTGAAGATAGAGTGGAAAAGCCATCTATTACTTGAGCAAGAAGATGTTGGAATATGAGACCCGTTACACCCCGTTGGAGAAAGCTTGCTTAACCTTGGTATGGGCTACTAGGAAGTTGAGGCACTACCTGTTAGCTCACTCTGTAATTCTGGTTTCGAGATTAGATCCTATCAAATATCTCTTCGAGAAACTAGCATTTACGGGTAGGCTAGCTCATTGGCTACTTCTTCTCTCCGAATTTGATTTAAAATATGTGACCCGCAAGTCAGTCAAGGGGAGAGTGGTAGTTGAGTTCCTCGCAGATCACCCAGTGGAATATGGTGAAACAGTAGAATATCTATTCCCAGATGAGGCTATTCTGCAGGTCGAGGAAGAGATTTGGACCATGTACTTTGACGGAGCATCTAATCAGTACGGTTATGGGATAGGGGTGTTGCTGATAGCACCTGACAATTCCCATATACCTTTAGCCTTTAAACTCTAGTTCAAGGTATCCAACAACGAAGCAGAATACGAAGCGTGTATCGCTGGTTTGGAAGCTTCCCTAGAACTACGGGCAAAAAAATTGAACGTCATTGGGGACTCGAACCTGGTTGTGTCTCAAGTAAAAGAAGACTGGAAGGTTAAGGAAGAAAGGATGAAAATCTATCACCAAACCCTAGATGTTCTGATTCCTAGGTTTGAGAAGCTAACCTTCACGCATCTGTTAAGGGAGAACAACAGGTTAGCTGATGCCTTATCAACTCCATCTTCTATGATAGACATCCTTTTGGGAGTCCGGATGCGTCTGATCATTATTGAACAGAGGTATGTGCTGGCTTATGAGTTGATTGCCACCATAAATGAAGTACAAGATCAGAACCCCTGGTATTATGATATCTGGAACTTCTTGGAAAATGAGGCTAATCCACCAAGGGCAAATGCCAAAGATAAGAGGGCAATACGGCGAATGGCCGTTCAGTTTATCATCTCTGGGGGTAAGTTGTACAAACGAGGCCATCTGGGAATGCACAAGCTGTGTGTTGATGCAAAAGAGTCGAAGTGCCTAATAAAGGCCATCCATGGAGGGGAGTGCGGATCGCACATGAGCGGAGTAATGCTGGCCTGGAAGATTCTCAGACAGGGCTACTATTGGCCAACCAAGGAGGATGATTGTATTGGTTTTGTTCGGCGATGCCACAAATTCCAAATTCATGCAAATCGCATGAATATCCCACCGTCGAAGCCATACAACATGACTTCACCATGGCGTTTTTCAGTCTGGGGAATTGATGTTATTGGGGCAGTTACACCGAAAGACTCGAATAGGCATGAGTACATCCTAGTGGCAATAGACTATTTTATAAAGTGGGTCGAGGCCCAATCCTATGCAGTGCTGAAAGCGTCGCATGTAGCCAAGTTCATCAAGAATAACATTATTTGTCGTTATGGGGTCCCGAATGAGATCATTTCAGACAATGGCTCCCATTTTAAGGGAGAAGTGATCGACTTGTTAGAGAAATACAAAGTGGCTGTTCATAAGTCATCCACATATTGGCCGCAAACCAACAGAGCTGTTGAGGCTGCCAACAAAAAGATCAAACACATTCTACAGAAGATGATGGAAACCTACAGGGACTGGCCAAACAAGTTGCCATTTGCTCTCTGGGGCTACAGGACTTCAATTTGAACATCTACTAGGGCAACTCCGTATTCTCTGGTTTATGGGATGGAAGCTATTCTGCCGATCGAAATAGAAGTTTCGTCGCTGTGGGTTATGGCTGAGTACCAGATAGCAGAAGCGGATTGGCAGGAGAGCAGGTTCGAGGAACTGATGTTGTTCGACGAGAGAAGGCTGAAAGCACTGTGCCACATCCAAGGTTATCAATGTAGAATTGCTAGGGCTTTTAACAAGAAAGTTAAGTCCAGGAATTTGAAAGAAGGGGATTTGGTGCTCAAAGACAGCCGAGCTCCCATCTATGACCCTAGGGGCAAGTTCAGACCCAGTTGGACTGGCCCTTACATTATCAAATCAATTTGGTCGGATGGAGCTGTCATTCTTATGGACTTAGATGGCCTCGAATTCTCCCAATCAATCAACATGGACAAGTTGAAGAAATACTATCCTTGAGTGGCTCGCTAGGCTGAAAACCCAAAAGGGCGACCTAGGCAAAAGTTAGAGCACAAAAAATTTGAAAAAAGAAAAACTGAGCTCGCAAGGTTGAAAACCCAGAAAGGGCGGCCTTGGAAAAAGTTAGAGTGCAAAAGGAGAGTGTTAATACCCGAGTGAACCTGAACCGAACTATGTAAGGCCTGATTCCCATCTTCGGGATACGTAGGCAACTTCATTCTGAAGTCCGGCCGTAAACACCTCCAAATCAACTGTGTCCATGTGTTTGATTAAGGCATCTTTGTCCACTCATTATTTGAAAGATCGGTTGTGATCCTTACCCTGAAAGAAGAGCTGATTACAGTGTTGAGCAGTGTTGTTCAGACGAGAGGTCATTTTCCATTGCGGTGCAATGCTATTCAGACAAGGGGCAATTTTTCATTTTCCAAGTTCGGGGTTGTATATCTTAAGGACAGATTCCATATGTGTCAAGTTGTGATCCATATCGAAAACGATTTTGAAAAGTTTTAATAAAAGTTGATTTTGTTCAAATTAATCTTTTTACAACTTAGACCATTTTTTGGACCAAAAGGAAAATTTTCAGTGCCCACAACTTCCAATTTCATTGATTTCAATACAAAGTTCTCTAACTCTTGATACAAATCAAAGTTGCTTTTTATTACATTCAAAAGGAAAACTTGAAAGTACAGATCAAAGCAATAAACTTGGGGCATAGATGAGTCAGGTGTTCCTGCGTCTCCTCACTGAGCTTGTAGAAGCTTCAGATGCTAAAGTGGGCTCAGTGTGCGCCTCATCTTCAAGCCAAGCTATGCATTCGCTAGATAAGGCGTAGTTGAAATTGGGAGCGGGAGCTAGAAGTTCTCTTGTCCTCCATGTAGTGGGATATCGAGCTAGTTGTGAACCTCGGATTAGAAATGAAGCCGGGTACTCTACTCATTCTTCTGGGCAAATCTGGTCCTGTCCAAACTGACGTCTGAATCAGAATGGAAAGTAGAATACGCAACGTGTCAAGCCAACCAGTTGAATGTCGGGTTGCCGAGACATGCTGTAACTCATCTCAGGTAGATCAAACCAAGGACAACGCCAAACAATGTCAGCAACGAGCTTGTTGCACATCTAATGGCACCATCGCCCCTCGTTCGGGAAATCAACTAGTCGTTGGCGAAAGAAATAGCCTCGTGCTGAATATGTAGGGCAAGAGTCCACTACCTTCAACCTGTCTATGAGCCATATCTGGGAAGGGAGGAAAAATAAGAGAGATTAAAGAATAGAGAGGTGTATGTGGAGAGAAAAGCAAGAAAGGGCTTTGAGAGAAAAACTAGAGCATGAGAGCCGAGTGATGTGAGGAAAATATATAAGATAGGGTGGGAAACATTACCTGCAAAAGTAGTGGACTTCCTGCGAGTTTGGATATCTCCCGCCGATGGAAGGCATCCAAGCCCATCAAAGTCTTGGCCAATGCTAAGCCAATACAGCTCTTGCCCTCTTTCAAGCCTTGGGCCACTTCGATCAAACGAATGCTAGACCCTCCGAAACCCGAGGCAAGCAGAAAGTGTGCCAACATACACAAACAAAGGGTGTGTTGCCGAAAACCCCGCCAAAGGAGATCTCCTCGGTCACCGACATCAGAAAATCGATGAATCAAACTAGGGTTGTCTAGTTCCCCATTGTGAACTAAAGATCGAGCCTCATGCAGGGTAAGCCTGTACATCTGTCCTAAAGCTTGGGTGTGATCGAAACGGAGTTGGGATAAGATTTCCTTGTCACACCGGCATTCCATCAAAGCTCGAAATTCTTCAATTGTCGGGCATAGCTCTTGTCTCCCGAAGCTAAAGACATGTGTAATCGGGTTCCAACATCTAGCCACGACATAGAGGAACAGGAAGCAAAGAGAAGTTCGGCTCAAAGAGAAAAGGGTGTTGAGGTCGAAACCACCGAAATTCACTTTTTTCGAGCCATCTAGGGCAGCTATCCATTCTCGAAGTCTGTTGGCAGATAATATCTCCATTTTGAGAGCAAACTATCAAGAACTTATGTTTTTGGCAGAAAGGTAGTATGGGAGTCTTATTTATAGAGTTTGGGAAGCAGCTGGGCATGACACCTGGACAGCACTGACCGACATTTCACTGATGGCCGGCCGTGCATTAGTGATAGCCCACCGTTCATCATTGCAGCCCGATCGGGTCTTGTTAAGAACTCAGATCAGGGCAGTTGCAGCTAAAGCCAATCATTGTTTGAAGGGTCTTCAATTGTAATTTTGAGTTTTTTTTATTTGCACTAAGTATTTGTTAGTCATTCGAGTTGTTTTTGTTTTGTTTTTCTATTATCAAGTTGTATTTTATGTTTTGGTTATTTGAGTCATTTTCCAATTCCTGAACCAATTCAAGTGCGATGCATTCACAGTTTTGAACGTTGCAAAAGCAAAGGTAATGCAGTGTATCATTCAACAAAGGAGATCATTCAAACACAACTTGCTTTTCATAACTGTTGGGTCTAACTCCAATCATTGTTTTATACAACCAAACTAAAGGAAAGCTTTTGAAAAATAAAAGACAATCTAAAACTAGTTTTATAAACTACCTAACAAAACGAAAACAAAAGCAAAGTAAAACAAAATCATCATCGCAATTAATAGCCCATCCTCGCTCTCTTCCTCCATGGCTGTGGAGGAGGTACATCGCTGTCATCACTGGAGCTACTCGACTGTGGGTCCATCTCCTCTCCCTCATCCTCTGGGGTCGTAGATCCATCAAAAGACTCCTCAAAAGACAAGCGCTACCGCACTTGGCCTCTTCCCCTATCAATGCCTCATCGACCTCTCGCTGGTCCTATCTCCGTCGACTGGCTGTGGAAGGTCCTGCAGGCACTGCTGGCGGCGGCTCAAGCTAAAAAGAATACCTGATATCAAATAGGCTGACTTGGAATGTACAACATGGTAATGACAGTATGCTACATACATAATGTACCTCTATCCCGTGGGTGACTAAGGCAGTCTGCCTCTTCCGTACCATGAAGAGTAGTCGGTCAATCGTCCGAAGGAGCTCGTCGTCATAAGCTCGAGGAATTTGCAAAAGAAAGAAAATTGAGAAAGGCAGATAGAAGTAACTGAACAGTAAATAGTAATGGTTGAGAATAAGCTAAAGTGCAACATGGACTAGCATAAAAAGAAAGTGTACTTGCTCGATGCCAGGGGCAAATACAAGTCTGCGGTCTCTCTCTTCAATGGGCTCGAGCGGGATCTACTCAATCACTCCATTTGGACGCATGTACATAATCTTGGTAGGAAGCATAGACAGTCCGGGAATGGGAGCAGCGGCAGGCCCACCTCCAGCAGGCGCGTCACCAGCTCCAACAACAAGGGCAGCAGCAACCGCTGGTATAGCGCGAGCTACGCCTGGAGTAAGAGGAGCCATCACACAAGTGTGCAAGAAAGTCATGAAATCGCCAGGCTTATGGTGGAAATCACCGTCCTCACCTATCATCAGAAGGTCCAGGTCGGAACCATCCTGTAAATCATCTATAAACCTCATGCCAGCAGGAGGGGGATATGGAACATCAGGGTCAGCCACACCCCGAGTTTGGCGGATGAATCTCTCCCCAAGGTAGTATGCTCGGCCAAAAGGGCCCTCAAATAAGATCCTTAGCGTGGAAGCATGCCAGGCAGCGATATAGGTTATCCTCGACTCGTGGGGGAATGCCTGCCCAAGGGTGCCAGTCGATCTGAGAAAATCAGTGTAATGTCAAAATGGCAGTGCAGTGTGTTGAGAAAATCAGTGTAGTGTCAGAATGGCAGTACAGTGTCAGTGTGAGAATGAGTATAGTGTCAGACTCAGTGCAATATGGTGAGAGAATGTCAGTGTAGTGTCAAAGTCAGTGCAATGTGAGAATGGCAATGTGGTACAATGTGACAGTATAACAGTATAAGAATGACCATGTAATGTGAGAAATGGTGCCATACCTGATCCGCTGTGATAGTGTCGAAGAAACAGCGAAAATATGGAAAGTTGCAATCCACAAGGTGGCGGCGCTCGAATCGTGAGTTGTAGTACCGAGAGCGTGGTACGGATAACTCGATTGGCCTCACTGGAACTGGAGCTAATGAAGTAAAGTAGGTGTAGACACAAAGCTGCAAATCAAAGAAAGATAGATGCCATGAGAAAATAGATCAAATGAATGAGAAATGCAATAGTGAATAAGATATAAAGTGCATCAGAAAGGTAAATGTAAGATGTACCTCCCAAACCCTCCTGTAGCCGCCAAATGAATCCGCCTTGCAGTGGGAAACGGAGCTCATATAACAGTACAAGGTGGCTAAACCTACGCCGCCCCAATCATAATCCACTATCTGTGGAAGATGTACCAGCACCCCGAGGATGTACAATCCTACGGTATTCTCCTTGTTTGCGAACAAGGTAGTACCGAGGAGATATGTCAGAAAGCCACGAGTGTACTGAGCAACCTCATCTGCAGTAGCCAGCTGTGTACTAGAGAAATGGCCATAAAACCAGCTGTAGCGCACCATTCCATGGCTAGTGGTGTCTGGAATCGCTCCGAGCAGCTGGAGCTGTGCATCTCTCCACTTAGTCATATCTGGATCAAAAGGGACGGGGCCGCAGACCCCAACCCGCAGACCGATCAACATTGAGAAATCATACGGGGTCAGTGTCATCTCCCCGGTAGAAAAGAAGTGAAATGAGCTGGTGGTGTCCCACCATTTCTCTACCAGGGCCCTGTAAAGTAAAGACTCAGCCCTCATCTCTATGAGTCCGGAACAAAAGGGGCCGAAGCCGGAAGCATCCACCAAAGCCCGGACCTCTGTAGGAAGTCGCTCGTACCAGCGCCGGGGACTGGAGATAGAGCCGTAGCCGCCTACTCTCCTGGCGATCACCTATCAAATGAAAGTTTTATCAGTGTATGTGCAGCATGGGTAAGTGATTTGTTCATCAAGTTCAACATTTCAACATTTGTGTAAAGTAAGATACAAAGCAAAATGGGGGAGGAGTTGTGTATTGTAGAAGCATCAGCAGAGAGATGCTCCATGGGCTCTCGCAATAGGGTATCCTCGTCTAGCCCAGGAATGAAACCCTCGAATCTTAGGATACCGCTAGGAGGTGCCACGTGTGTGCGTGGTCGGTATGTGGCCGCATCAAAAGGCCTCTCAGCAAGAGGGAGTAATGCAGCGGCTTCCTCCGCCTCCATGTCTGCACCGAGGGCGGTGCCAACATCTATGGCAGGTTCTGGAATGAGGACTTCGTCACTGGCTATGGAAAGTTGAAGAAAAGAGAAGGGGGTGAGTGAAAATGTGTGAAATCCTAATTTTTAAACCCTAAGAGAGGGAGAAAATAGAGAAATTGTAGAAAATTAAAAGGGAACGAGAAAGTTTGGAAAAAGTGAGAAAGTGAGGGAAAAAAACAAGAGGAAACTAAAACTTCAACCAAAACGATTTTTAATCGGTTCAAAAGTTAGGGAATCAAGAGGGTTTTCAAGAAATTTTTTGCAAGAATTGTTGGGTAATTCTAGGGGAGTGGAAATCTAGAGAGAGAGGGGCTTTAGAGAGGGAGTGGGATGTTTTTCGACCTAGGGTTTGGTTCAAATGAGGTTTGTTTTGTGTTATAAGTAGCCACAGGTTCAGCTTTTACTGAACTGCCCTTTGCCGCTGTCGAAGGCCAGTCGGCTTTGCCGAAGCCCGGCCATGCATCATCGAGGCCTAGTCGGCCTTTGGTGATTTCAATTTTGCTTTTGCTGCTTTTCTTTAGGTCTGGCAATTTGTTTTGTTTGTATGTATTGTTGGTCGCTATTATTTTAATTCTGTGTCATAATTGTAGGTTTTAATTTGGATTTTTTTTTTAATTTTCGATTTATTTTGAGTTTTGTAAAAAGAGAAAAAGAATAAAGATAAAGAAGAAAAAGAAGAAGAAAAGAAAAAGAAAGAGAAAGGAAAAGAGAGTTAGAATGGAAAAAGAAAAGGAGGAAAATTTGGAGCATCATGCGTTTCAACCTCAACAAATGCCGAGCCTGCATTCCAGATGTACCTACTCGAGCCACGCCATCTTAACCCTAACATTGTCAAAGTGGCAATTAAAATAGCAGGTTTTACCCCTTGTCGGTATGAACAAGATGTATCCTTTTGAGTTGAACATGTTGTAAGGTCTTCCGAGAGGTAAGATGGAGGCATTGGAGTACGTATGTGATTCCCTTCCTCCCCTTAAATTTTGCATAAAAATTGCTCCTGTCTCATGCATAGAACATGCTTATTGCTTTCACTCTTGAATCAAGCATTTGCTCTCGAATTATGCATAGAATATGCACTTCTTTACATTTGCATGGAACATGCACTTCTCCATTAGAGCATGGAACATGTTTCCAACTATAATGCATAGAACATACTGTCATCGCATTTGCATAGAACATGCATTTTGTACTATTGCCTTGAATATGCATTCCAATGTTGCATAGAACATGCTCCGGTTCTCGTTGCATAGAATATGCTTCCGTTTTGTTTCTCGTATGTTTTGCATAAAACATGACTCTAACATTTTGGTCTCAGTTATTTGTCTTGCATAGAACGTATATCCACATCATATTGTACCTGTTAAGTTTCTTTCTTATGCAGGCGCGATATTGTATGTACGGTTCATTCGAAGCCGGTGCGACCAGAAGATATTGTATGTGCGATTCATTTAGAGGAATTCCAGGTGAGATCATTCCTGTCCCTCAAACACCTTGCTTTGGTTAAAAGCATTCGGGTGTGCCCCCGTGTTTACACCACTCTCTTCGGTTAGAGACATTTGGACGCGTCCCGGTGTTCTCATTGGCTTTTCTCCTCTCGCATGCGACACGTTAGGACGCTTTCGGTTAGAGACATTTGGGTGCGTCTCGGTGTTCTCATTGGCTTTTCTCCTCTCGCGTGCAATGCGTTAGGACGCTTTCGGTTATAGACATTTGGGCGTGTCCCGGTGTTCTCATTGCCTTTTCTCTTTTCGCATGCGACGCGTTAGGATGCTTTCGGTTAGAGACATTTGGGCGCATCCCGGTGTTCTTGTTGCCTTTTCTTCTCTCGCGTGCGATGCGTTAGGACACTTTGGTTTAGAAACATTTGGGTGTGTCCTGGTGTTCACACCATTCCTCTTTTCCTTCCGCGTGCAACGCGTTGGAATCTTGTTTGACGCCTCTGGTGCGTCTGTGATTTGTGTTGTTCTTTGTCTTTCCTGCGTGAGGCGTAGTTAAGTTTGCATAATTTTCTTACATCATTTCTGCATGAAATGTGGTTTGGCTTGTGATTCTCACGCGTGGCGTTTTTACTTACTTCTGTTTATGTTTGAGATTGTTGTACCTTACCTCGGTTTGCTTGAATGTCGTATTTCTTTGCATAACATTTGCATCAAGATGTTTCATTGTAGCCTCATTACATGATCATAAGTTATGTTTTTGCATCATGCATATCATTTGTATCTGGCCCCAGAACTGCGCTAGTTTGATTCCTTGCAAAGGGATACGTAGGCAGCCTGCGGGCGTAACCATTTTTTTAGTTTACGTCTTGCTTTCTTGTCTAAGTCTTGCGGCCTTGTCAAAATGGGCCGTCTTCGGGCTTTGACATTCACTCTCGTCATTTCATGACTTCCAAGTTCTGTCAAAGAGGGGCAACTGTAGACACCCTACTTTTGACTGCCCGCAAGACTCAGACGCTCGGTTCGGTGCACTTAATGATGAAAGTTGAATTGTGAATTTGCAACAATTCAGAATCAATCAGGCTCCCGAAATAACCTATAATCTTCAACATTTACTTTGTTTGAACCTGTGAGCTTTATTTTTTGACCTTTTCCCTCCATGAGCTGAGTTTGAGCCAAAAAACAGGAGAGGCCATCAAAGCCCGGCTGTGCATTGGTGATGGCCGGCCGGCCATCGATGGCAATAACCACTGTTTTGGGCGGGAGGCTGCCAACTATCCATTTTTGAAGATATTTGTCACCTTTTCAGCTCAAATTCTATAAAACCGAGGCTCTGGATTGTTTTGAGGGTTGAAAAAATATAAAGAAAAGAGATATACACCCTTGAGAGCCTTGACTTCTCCTTCTTCCATTGCAAGGCATCCTTTGAGCTAACCTAGTTTTCTTACACCATCACTACACACCATACACAGCCTTGTTTGATCATCCTAAGGCCTTGGTTGATCTTGAGGAAGTGTAATTCAAGCTTGAGAGTGCATTGAATTTGAGTTTGAAACTCTAAAAGCAAACTAGCTTCTAGAAAGGTATGAGCTTGCTTTCTCTTTTCTTGCTTACATTTTTGTTCTCTACACCATCATTCTTATTGTTTTGGTTGTTTTTGAGCTCATTTGAGGTGTTGGAGTTGAGTTGGAAGGGTTACTGGATGGGTTACCAAAAGGGTAGAAAGTGCTTGCTCTTTCTACATCTTTATTTCATAACCTAAACTCTTCTCCTTCTCACCATCTTCCCTTGGCATTCATGTTGATTTTTAGAGTTTTGAAAGGCTAAAATATGTGGTTTTGAGTTCCAAAAAGTGGAGGGGTTAGCCACCCCTCCTTACGCTTGCTTGCTAGCTTTAATTCTCTCATATTTTGCTCATTTCTTTGGCTTTTGTAGTGTAATTTCAGCACTGTTTTTATCCTTTTAGGGGTTATTTTAGGGTTTCCATGGCCTTTAAAATTGTTCTATGCTTTGGTTAGTTCATGTGTAGTCTCATAAATTGCATGCATGGCTTATATTGTATTGCTCTAAGCTTTTTTTTGCTCTATTTCCATGTTGAGAGTCTCACTCTAAATAATCAATCAACTATCTATCATTTATATTTGAGATTGATTTCAACCGATCGAGGTTGCTCGAAACATGTAAGAATGACCTACACTTAATGGCTTAATCTCTTAGGAGATTTGTTGTCAACAGTGTAGCCCTTTTCTCATGTTTTAGATAGGCCTCTCGTTTGATGTTATTTCTTGTTTAGAGGACTTGAGCATCGCCATGGACAAATGGACTAATGAATGGATAGGTCTAATAAAATTGGTTTAAAATTTCGTTCAACACACTTAAAGAAAATGGCTTGAAAAGCTTGAACTTGGCCTGGCGTTATGCCAAGCTTCTTGTGTCAAGAGCCATCATGCATCAATCCATGGTGTTTTGATGTCCTTGAAGCATCTCAACTTCCCTTTTTGAGTTCATTTCATGACAAAAAGGAAGGGGTGGTCATTTGCATTACATTTATTGATTTTGTCCAAGATCATGTCCTAAAGCGTCAAGCAATCAATTGCTCATTGATGTCTTTAGGAATGATTCCATTATTCTCTTGAGGCTTTCCCATGACAGAGAGGGAAAGAAGGACAAATAAATCTTGAAAATGCTCTATCTGCACTGATTTCACTTAAGAGCACAAAAACAGAGCTTTGCACCAAATCAATGCACAACCGGCCCTCTGTAGGCCCAGCCGATTGTCAGTAATGCACGGCCGGCCCTTGGTGTTTGGCCAGCAGTACAGTTTTGCAGAAACAAAGGCAGTGGCTGAAGGTGAAACAGAGGCAGTCTGGGGCAAACAGAGTAGCTTTCGGGCGATGCGCATGCAACCTCCATCCATCTTCCTTGGTGCTCACATCAAATGTGTTGTCATTTAATTGTTTCATTAGTATAATGCATTGTGTTATAACATTCTAATTAGTTGTATCTAATTATTTGGAATTGTAATATTTAATTAGCTTAGACAGTTAATTATTTAATTGCTTTGGTTAGCTTAGAATAGCTAGTTAATTCAAGTGTTGTAATTAATTAGCCAGTGTAACTAGTTATTCGATTTCGGTTTGTAATAATTGATTAGCTTAGAATAGTTAGTTAATTCATTTCAAGTTTTGTATTAGTTAGCTTAAATGGCATAGCTTAGCTAGTTTCATTTGGACCCTCCTTCATGAGGGCATAATGTTGTAATAAATGTGCGTGCGTGTGTGTATGCCTTCCAACCCCACGTCTTTCTCCCTTCTATTTAATCGCTTTTTATGGTTAGATTGGTGACACGTTTCAATTAGCATATCGCATGTTTGCATCCATTTGTTTGTCTTGCATGCACCGAGGCTTAGCGCATTATTCAAACTGCATCGTTATTTCGATATCTTATTTGAATAAGTGTTTATCACATGTTGTTCAAATCGATCCATATGCTATATTAGTAGCCGAGCCTATTTAATTGCATTAATGCATGTGTTGCATTAGGCATCTTGTATAGTTAGGATCATGCATCTTTTTAACTAGTTTTTGTTTTGGCTTGGAGTACTTGGTAAGCTTTTGCGCTTTAGCATACTTGCACGAGTGTAATTGCCATATTGCCATGTTTCACAAGCTTGCCATGAGGCTATGTGCTTACTTGCTAAACTGCATGAATGCCTGTGGATGAAGGCTTGTTGTTTGAATTGGAACAATTCAATGATTGTACATTTTAAGCCCACTTTGTTAAGTGGCAAATTAGTATTTTAAGCCCACTATGTTTGGTGGCAAATCCGCAATCTTTAAGCCCACTTGAGGGTGGCAAATTCAAACTATTTTCGTAAACAAACATGAAGTTGAATTGTTCCAAGTTTTGCGACTAGTCTATACTTGCTTGTGCGCGTCACATAGTAAAGTTAGCCTAATAACCAGAATAAGAACGCATAATGTTTATAAAAACTCATATCATGATTAGTAGAGGCTGATCTTTGATTGAGCGAGCGAGGGTGCTCATTTCAGGACCTTTCTTTCTCGTATCTAAGTTCCTGAGCCGAGGCAACTTTGGTGATGACGGACACGTGGCCTTTGGCACGAGTCAGGGTTTCCTAAATTTCTCCAAAAATAAAATATTTAGGTAGCAACTTTGTAATCTGGCAAAGCAGTCCAATTTTGAGATTATTTGATTTAAAAATGATTTTCCAAAAAGGTTTGTCAGATTTGGACTCTTTGGAGATTATCAGTTTCACATTGCACTTGTGAGACTAGATTCAGAACCGCGGGAGTCCGAACTGTGAGGCCTTATTTTCAAACCCTTTCCGAAAGGCGGGGCATGGAAAAAGGCGAGTCCACAGTTGTCAAATTGATTCATATGAGATACTAGTAGCTGAGCCTATTTAATTGCATATCGCATGTGTTGCATTAGTCATATTGCATAGTTAGGAATCATGCATTTTTTCTAACTCTTTTGCTTATTTTGGCTTGGAGTACTAGGTGAGCCTTTACTCGCTTTTGCATAATTGCATGAGTGTGATTGCCTTTTTTTGCCATGCCCAGCATTTTTGCCATGAGGCTAAATGCTTAATTGATAAAACTGCTTGAATGCTTGTGGATGAAGGCTTGTTGCTTGAATTAGAATAATTTGAGCAATGTTCATATGCGATCACTTTTTCAAGTGATACATGTTTCGAAACAATTTTTCAAAACAAACATGACTCGAAGTGTTCCAATTCTTGCAATTTTAGTCTATACTTGCGAGCTCGCATCACATAGTAATGCTAGCATAATAAACCGAAACAAGAGCATATAATGTTGATAATCATATCATGATTGGTAGAGGCCGATCTTTGATCAGGCGAGCGGGAGTGCTCAAAAGTATTCATGACCTTCCCATCTTGTACCTAAGTTCCCGAGCCGAGACAATCTTGGTGATGACAGACACGTGGCCTTTGGCACGAGTCATGGGTTTCCTAAATTTTTCAAAATATTTAGGTGGCGACTTTGTATTTGGCAAAGCAGTCTATTTTTTTGGCAATTTGATTCAAAATCGATTTTCCAAAAGATTTGCTAGATTCGAACTCTTTGGTGTTTATCAATTTCACATTGCACTTGTGAGATTAGATTTAGAACCATGGGAGTCTAAACTGTAGGATTTCTTCGCTTTCCGAAAGGGGGTGCGAAAAAGTCGATCTACAAAGCACAAAGCCCCTTTGCGGCTTAATTATATCCCGACCTACAAGTCCACGTTACCCAACATCGAAGTAGGACTCCCCCATCAGCAACAACTCCCACAGTTGCTTCATCGTCAAGGCCAAATCAGGCCTCTTCATCAGACCTAGTAGAGAAACCCTCCACTTCTACTCCAACTCAACTAATCCCACCATCTCAGCGCCGACGCCGACGTCGTGCTCTACCAAACGTACCAGCAGGCCGAACTCGTAGCCGCAAATGACAAGATTCTGAGGCATCAGCCTGCAATCCGACCAATCCTCCCATCGCCCTTTTCGCCATTCACTTCGGCACCAAAGTTACACTTGCTACCACTGTCGACAAAATAGGCTGCAAACCAGCCGTCATCGAGGACCTTCTAGTCGATATTCCTAGGGTAGTGATTGTTCAGTCCTCCTTTTCTCCCTCTCAACCCAAGCCAAAGCCTAAGAGAGTCAAGAAGGCTAAGGCCAAGGCTACAGTGACTCAGATTGATTCTGAGGACACTGTACCGATCTCAAAACTGGCTGAGTCTGAAAAGAATACTCCTGCTGCTGACAAGAGGCCAGTCGAGGCCCTATCGCCCGACGCCCCTCCTGCAAAGAAGCTGAGGTCTGACCATCCAGAAGGTAGCAATAGCTTTTCCCGTAGCATGATCTGGGCACCCGAGGTAATGGTAGGGGACAAACCTTTGACAGCTGGTGACAGTGCGATCTAGGACGTGGAAGTCGGCACCGCCTTGTTAACGGCAGTGCTCTTACCAGAAGATTTGAATCAAATGGCCAACCTCCATGAGTCTGAGAACTTCGGCCTGATAATGCAGCACTCAGTCTTGGTAAGCCAACTTATTTACTCTTTTATAGTCTTTCAACACTTAGTCAATTTTTTCATAATCTGTTTCAATCCTCACAGGCCATCCAACACGCGCATTCATACACGGTCAAGACAGAGATGACAAGGAAGGAGTTGGCAAAGAAAACTCAAGAAGCTGCCAAACTCTTGTCCTCGCTCAATCATGCCAAAGCCAATAATAGAGCTCTGTTGGATCAAGCCAAGGCTTCCAGGGTTGCTCAGAACCAAGCCGAAGAGAAAGTAAAAACGGCCGAGGCTGAAGCTGAAGCCGCCAAAGCAGATCTTGAGGCTGCCAAAGCTAAGGCAGCTGAGTTAGAGGCCAAGCTCCAAGGACCCTTGACTCAAAAGATGTCGAGGTCAAGGCGGCAGATGAAAAGGCTTTCGAAGAAGGGCAGTCCATCGTCCGTGATCAATACAAAGGGCAAGTTAACCTGGCTTGCAACTGAGCTTATTACCTCGGCTAGACGGCGGTGCTCAAAAAGATGTCTGTCCCAATGGACTTCCCACTCCGTGATACTCACTAGCTTTAAGTGCCTTTCCCTCTGGCTCCACAAGAATCCGATGACGATGCTAAGGAAGATGACGCTGAGGAGAGGCTGGAAATAAAGACGAGGCTGTTGTTGGGGTCAAGTCCCCTACTCTGAATGAGCAAGTCCTTGACTTGACTCAAGATGAGGAGGACGAGGTCTCCAAGAGTGCCTCTCCCAAGAGAGCCGTGTCAAAAGCCAGGGTACAGACAGTCGAGAAGAACCTCAACCAAACTCTTCTCGAGATCAATGTCGAGATCGAGGCGGAGAGGACTGCCGAGAAGCTTTCCCAGCTGTCTGCCGAGGTCGATACACAGCCAATCATCGAAGCAGAGCGGTCCACTTAGAATCTTTTCTCTTTTTGTACTTTGTACTTTTTCCTTTGTAGTCATTGTAGCCTTTTGGACAATGTTTTAGCTTCAGTTTGGTCGATGTGCCTTTTTTGTGCCCGAACAAGTTGTCTTTTTGCCAGGCTGAAGTGCCTTTTTGTTTGTGAACAAGTTCCAATTTCTGAGTGCAAGTCTTATATTTCCTTCTAAGTGTTGAATGCTTTGCTTACAGCTTTCCTTCTATGCATTGTATGCTTTCATACTTAAAATATTTTTGCATATCTTCAAAGTATACCTTAACTATATTGATAACTTTGGGGTAGAGTACCTCGGATATAAACCTTGGCTGTTTGTCTTGGCCAACAATTTGAAAACCTCGGCTAACTTGTAAGAATATTTTGAAATATTTTTACAAGTGTTGTTTCTCTAGACTTATTTAGTCAAGCGTTGCTCCTTTATTTCCACTTACTGTCTTCTATCAAGACTTCGCCCTTCCAACCTTGATAAGCTGGTTGGTCATCTCGGGTAATATGTATCTCAAATACATCTTTCATAATTACCTTAGCTAACTCCAACTTGTAAATTTCTTAGAAATTTCAACAAGTATTAAGCCCATTTTAACTTGTAAAGTCTTCTAAAAAATTTCAACAAGTCCCAAGCTCTTATTCTTTTAAGCTTATTCATCATTCTCTAGCTCCCCGCCCCCTAGTAAGAACCTAAGTTCTACTTAAGTTCACATTATGCGTTTATAGCCTTTCGCCGAAGCGAGATTCGAACAAAGACTAGCCAAGGTGTCCAACCTTGGTTTCTCTATTAATCCGATTAAAACACACTTAGTTCCATTCGGAGTTTAACTCTGCCGACATGGCAAACCTAGATTAATTCAACTTAGTTCAACTCTATTATATGCAAGTATAACTCAACTCTGCCATATAATAGGTCTAAGTCACTTGTCATGCTTCATTCAGAAACATTGCCAACTTAGTTCAACTCTATTATATGCAAGAATAATTTAACTCTGCCATATATTAAGTCTAAGTTATTCGTTATGTTTCATTCAGAAACATCGCCAACTTAGTTTAACTCTATTATATGCAAGTGTAATTCAACTCTGCCATATAATAAGTCTAAGTTATTCATCATGTTTCATTCAGAAACATCGCCAACTTAGTTCAACTCTATTATATACAAGTATAATTCAACTCTGCCATATAATAAGTCTAAATTATTTGTCATGCTTCATTCAGAACATCGCCATAGGATTGGTCAGTCTTATTACACAAATTTTAGATTCATAAAAATCAAACTAAAATTTTATTATTACTTCGGCTAATGACATAAACTTCAAAAAACAAAAATCTAATGATAGAAAAACTTTAGGTTGCAAGTGTTCTAGTGTCTTGGCAACTCTTTGCCATCACTGTCCTTAAGCCGATATGCCCCATTGCCGGTGACAGAGATAATTCTATAAGGCCCCTCCCAATTTGGGCCTAGCTTGCCCTCCCTAGGATCCTTTTTGTTGCCGACTACTTTCCTCAACACAAGGTCCCCAGCTTTGAACTCTCTTGGGTTGACCTTCTTGTTGTAAGCCCTGGTAAGTTGTTGCTGGTATGCCCCCAGCCAAATTGCTGCTCTTTTTATTTTTTTCTCCAGTAGGTCTAGATCTTTGAGCTAGGATTGCCTCATTAGTCCCATTTTCTACTCCTTGGGTTCTAATCCCAAGGATGTCGACTTCCAGTGGGATAACTGCTTCAATGCCGTAAGCCATGGTAAATGAAGACTGCCCAGTCCATCTTCTCGGTGTAGTCCGATATTCCCAGAGTACATTGGGCAACTCTTCTACCAATTTTTCCTTTGCTATTTTCAGCCTCTTTTTGATCCTATCCAAGATAGTCTTATTGGATGCTTCTGCTTGACCAATGCTTTGAGGAAAACTTGGAGTAGAGTAGTAGTTCTTGATTTTGTACTTTGCACAAAAGCTTTTGATTAACTTACTGTCAAACTGTGTGCCATTGTTTGCTATTATTGCCATTGGGATCCCAAACCTGGTGATGATGTTCTTCCATATGAAGTTCTTCACATCAATATCTCAAATCTTCACAAGGGGTTCAGTTTCAACCCACTTTGTGAAGTAATCAGTTGCTACCAGCAAAAACTTCCTTTGCCCAGTTGCTTGGGGCAGTTGTCCAACAAGGTCTATGCCCCACAGGGCAAATGGCCAAGGGTTGGATACTGGGTTCAAATCTGTTGCTGGTTGATGCATCAAAGTTGCAAACCTTGGACACTTGCCGCACTTTCTGATGTAGGCTTTAGCATTCTTCTGCATGTAGGGCCACTAGTACCCCTGAGTAATGACCTTATGAGCAAGTGATCTACCCCTAGCATGGCTTCCACATACTCCTTCATGTATTTCATACAAGAAGTTTTCAACTTGGAAGGGATGCACACACCTCAAAAGGGGACTAGTGAAGGATCTTTTGTAGAGGTGGCCATCTGTTGTTAGGCTGAACGTAGCAGATTTCAACCTGGTTTTATGTGCATCTCTTCGGTCATCTAGTAGCTTACTATTCCTTAGGAATATCACTATTGCATCCATCCAACTTGGTCTCATCTCCACACACATTGCTTCGTACTTTGTGATTAGTGGTTCCACACTTGGGCTTGACAAATAATCAACCATTATTATCCTTGCCTCTCCTGACTTCATTGCACTAGCCAGGTTAGCCAAGGTATCGGCGTGGCTGTTATCATCTCGGCTAACCAGTTGTAGCCGACAATCCTGGAACAATGATAACAGTTTAACAACTTCCTTGACATAGGCTATCATTCTGTTATCTTGGGCTGCGTACTCGCCTGTTGCCTGATTCACAATAAGTTGGGAGTCACAAAAGACTACCACCTCTTCAGCTTCCATTACTGCAGCTAACTTCAACCCTGCAATTAGTGCCTCATATTCTGCTTTATTGTTTGAGGCCTTGAACGCCAAACGAATAGACTGCTATAACATTCGCCCATTTAGTGATACGAACATTACTGCTGCCCCCGCTCCTTGACGGTTTGAACTTCTATCAAAAAACAAGCGGAAGGAGTCATCGATGTAGATGTCACAGGGCTTTGGTTTCTCTACTTTCTTATGCTCTGCTGTTGTGTTGGGTTTCTTCTTGTTCCCTTGGACACTTTAAGTCGTAGCTTACCAAAGCCCGACGTGGGACGACACCAGGTGTGAACTCGGCCACAAAGTCAGCTAGAACCTAGACTTTAATTATCGTTTTGGGCCTAAACTCTAAGTCATATTGGCCCAACACTACTGCCCATCTAGCTACCCTGCCTGTCAGATCTCCCTACTGTAATATGGACTTCAAAGGATGCTTAGTCAGTATCACGATCTTGTGGGCTTGGAAGTAGTGATTCAGTTTCTTTGAAGCCATTACCAGGGCTAGTGTCAATTTTTCCAGGGGTAAGTACCTGGTCTCTACACTCGCTAGGGTTTTACTCACATAGTATATTGCCCTTTGTTCTCCCTTTTCTTCTCTGATCACCATGGCACTCACCGCGTGCTTTGAAACTGCCACGTATAAGAACAGTTCCTTCCCAGGTACTGGATTTGAAAGAACTAGAGCTGTTGTCAGGTAGTTTTTCAAGTCGGCCAAGGCGACTTCACACTCTTCTGTCCACAAAAAATCTGTGACCCTCTTTAACAGACTAAAAAATGGTTTGCACTTATCCGAACTTCTGCTTATAAACCTGTTTAGGGCTGCGGCCCTTCCAGTCAACATCTGTATTAGTTTTGCTGACATCGGGCTCTTCAAGTCAAGGATGGCCTTGATTTGATCCGGGTTTGCTTCGATGCCCCTTCTAGTAACCAAGTATCTCAGGAACTTACCTGACCCGACTCCAAATGCGCATTTTGAAGCATTGAGTCGAAGCCGATATGTCCTCAAGATGTCAAGAACTGCCTTTAAGTCGGCCAGGTGATTCTCAGGTTTTTTGGTCTTCACGACTATGTCATCAAAGTATGCTTCCACTGTTTTTCTAATCAGATGTATGAATATCTTGGTCATCAACCTCTGGTAGGTTGCTCCTGTATTTTTCAACGTGAAAGGCATCACTTTGTAGCAATACAGCCCTTTTGGGGTGATAAATGTAGTCTTTTTTTCATTGGGGGGATATATTGCTATCTGGTGGTATCCCCTATAAGTATCCAGGAAGCTCATCCTTCCATACCCAGAAGTGGCATCCACTAACTAGTCAATTTTAGGGAGTGAAAAACTGTCCTTGGAGCAAGTCGTATTCAAGCTGGTGAAATCAACATAAACCCTTCACTTTCCATTCTTCTTTTTCACCACCATAGTGTTGGACAGCCAAATAGGGTAGTTCACTTTGCAAATGGCCTTAGTTTCCAGCAATTTGTCCACTTTCTCCTCAACTGCCTCAACATGCATCAACGTTGGCCTCCTCGCTCGTTGGATGATAGGTTTAGCCGAACTGTCTACATTGAGCATATGACATGTGACCTCGGGGTCAATGCCTGGCATCTCGTATGGTGTCTAGGCAAATATTTTTATGTTGGCCCATAAGAAAGCTTCTACCTCTCTTTCTTCCTCCTCGTCCAAGCCTGAGCCGAGAAGGAAGATGTGCTTTACATCCCCTTATTGGACCAAAATTTTCTTCAAGGCTTCCTCGCTTTTGTCGGCCGGTTCTTTGCCGACGTCATCTAGGACCTCCATGTCCTCATCTTCAATTTCTACTATTTCTGCCTCTCACACATTGCAGGTGGATTTCATTGTTGCCATGGAGCAATTTTTTGCTTGTACCTGATCTCCTCTGACCTCCTCAATTCCATGCTCCATTAGGAACCGCAATAACTGGTGCAATGTTGAGGGAATAGCCCTCATTGCGTGCAACCATGGCCTCCCCAAGATAACATTGTAAAAGGGGGAGGTGTTAATTACTGTGAACTCTGTGCTTACCTTCTTGGTGTCTGCCTGCACCTTCAAATTTATTACTCCCAGAGGCCATGTTGGCATTCCATTGAACCTGACCATTAGGCTGTCGAACTACTCCAAATCATATCGATGAAGGCCGAGCTCCTTGTAACATCTGACATACATGATGTCACAAGAGCTACCTTGGTCAATCAGAATGTGCCTTACCTAGAATTCTCTAATTTTGAGGGTTATTACCAGAGCATCGTTGTGTGGATGCTACACCATGTCTAGGTCTGCTTCAGTAAAGGACACCATTGGTCCCTGGCACTTGTCTGTCCTAAGCCTTTTTTGCTGGACCTAATATACATGTTGTAAGTGTTTCACCCTCTGAGTCTCCCCACGTACCTTGTTCTCATTGACCCTCGAGTGAATCACATTGATCACCTGAGGTCTATCTGTTTGTTGTGGTTGTGGTGGAGGTGGTGTTGCCAGTGCCAGGGGCAGTCTCGCCTGTTCTTCTCTTGTTATAGCCTCATTTACTAGGTCCTTCAAGTGACCATGTCTGACTAGGTCTTTTAAATGCATCTTCAGGGCTCTGCACCCCTAAATTAGATGCCCATCCTCATTGTGGTAGGCATAATGCCTCCCAAGGCTTCTCCTCATAAAATTCACCAAGAATCTTCTCTGGCGCTCTATAATATGCCTGGTTCCTAATCCTTTTTAGAACTTTATAAACCGGGATCCAGAACACAGTGGTAACTGCATGTGCAGCCTTCAACCCTATTTCTTGCTTGTTAAATCCAGTATTACCTCGGCTTCGCTTTGGCAAGCTGTTTCTTTTCTCCTACTTTGGTGCCTTCGTTCCCTGTGTATCTTCTTCTGCTGCTCTGGCATATTTCTCGATCCTTGCCATGAGCTCCTCCATACTTTTTGGTAGAGTCTTCGCTAGTGACTTCTGAAGCGTGCAATCATCCTCCAGGCCATTCTTAAAAGATACGACCGCCAACTCCTAGTTGCTTCTTCGTATTCGGTTGAACACCTCATAATACCTTTTGGCATAAGCCCTAAGGCTCGCACTTTCTTCAATTTTTAAAGCCATCAGGGAGTCTACCCTTAATGGTTGTAACTTGTTTGTGACAAACTGTCACGACCTAAACCCGCCCCTGTAGGTTTAGCATCGTAACCGGCTAGTAATCTGTGATTATCGAAGGCCTGATTAACAGTAATGACAGTAATGCATTATAAAGGGGCTGACGTAAGCCAATCAGTAATAGTTTGCATCGTCCAATGAGCTGTGAAAACCTGAATGGAAAAAACTTTTATGGACATAACCACATTCATAGCCATATATACATACATGCCAAAAACACATATACAAAGTAGCATACAAGTTAGGGACCTAATCCCTTCACCATAACTGTACAATCAGAAGTCTTAGACATTCATTACATTAACAGAGACAAAAAAGGGTGAATCTGAAACACCCCAAAATAGCCTTGACTCGTGCAGGTTCGGAACCTCGATATGAGGCACGATGGTTGGCTTGACAAAACATAAGTCTAAGTCGGCGCCTCTAGCTCTGGTTCGATGCTTGGCCACCTACATATATATAAACTGTGAGCTAAAGCCCAGTGAATAACAAATGTGTAAAGGGGTTAAGAATGAATGTTCTTTCTGTAATTAAAACAGTCATTTGCATCAGTAGATCAGTTATTCAATCAGTGTCTCATATTTCATGTCATGTCAGTCATTTAGAAATCATAGCAGTCATACGTGGTATACCCAATAGCAGAACAGTACAGTAGGTCTTAATAGACCGAATAGTTAGTTGATGGCCATCAGAACAGTAACAATAGTAGTTCCAAACATTGGAACTGACAGAGATCTTTGTAACAGTAGCAGTAACAGTAACAGTCAGTTGCTATGGATGCCATGAGTACAGTTAATAAAATAGGTCAAACATTCATTCAGTAAACAGTATCATTTCAAAAAATAGTACAACTAATCATTCAGAAAATAATTATAATTTAACATAGCTTTACAACATTGTTACTCACAGATTACAGGGCTATAAGCAGGCTAAACAGCTTCCTTTGGTGCCAAACCTACACAGTTACAGAATGAACACACACTAAATTACACACCCGAAATTAATAACTTAGCCTTTTGCTTGTTTTGGTGTGGTTCTAAATCATTATCCTCATTATGATGCCTTAAACATGGCCTAGGAATGCCTAGGATGGAATGAGGATGCAAAAATGTACTTAAAAATATTTTTCAAAACTTGCTGAAAACAAGGGTCTCGCTCGAGCGTGGATTCCTTCGCTTGAGCGGACATGCAGAATGTGCTTGGTCGCTTGAGCGTAGACTCTTTCTTTCGAGCGATCTGTAAAAATGTGAAAAATACTGGTTGCTGAAAATCCCAGCTCGATGCTCGCTCGAGCGTGAGACATAGTTCTTTGCTCGAGCACAAGTCTTGTCGCTCGAGCGTGCTTCTGCACACGCAAAAATTTTGAGAGCTTGCAATTACGCTTGAGCCAGCATTTCGTTGCTCGAGCGAAAGTCTGAAAAAAAGGAGGTTGCTCGAGCATGAAATCCCTTGCTCGAGCAAGGAAGCCAAATTCTAGGTTTTCCAGATTTGCTCCCAAAGCTCAAACCATGGATTTAATATGCCAAAACTTATCCTTTTGGGCCAATTCTCTAGAAAATACTTAGAAACTCATAATGCAACATGTTTTGAAGATCATTTCATAAAATTAAAGCCCAAAAGTGTGTCAATTGTACCAAATTTCAACTAAGACTTTATGATTGATTCAAAGACATGACATGCATGAGTTCTCAAGAACTCCAAACTCCAAAGTATGATCAAATACAAGATTCAACTAAAAACATGGTGAATTTCTAAGGTACAACCATAATATGAACATGCATGTGGAAATTTTTATGAAAACAAATCTCAAAATTCAATGATAAGGACATGCATGGATTGACTTAGTTTCCTCAAATTCTTGCTCAATCCTCCCATTAATTCACCTATTTAATTTGTGTTCAAGGACTAGATGGCTCGATTTCAAGGTTAAAAGGTTGGGCTCTTACTAAGGCTACTCAGTCAAGCTTCACTTAAGCAAAAATTCTTGAGCAATGAACAATTCTTCAAGCTTCCCTTTTCAATTCTTCTAACTTTTAAGCAAAACTCATGTTGAATTCAATTTTCTCCTACTCTCCTCTCACTCACATTTTTGCAAGAAAATGGAGGCTAATGGTGTGCCAAACATATGTGAAATCAAACAAATGGCCTTGTAGAGGCCGACAAATGGCAAATGTGCAAATAACTCAAACTAAAGTAATTTAACATGATTTATTCTAATCTAATTGTTCTAAATCAAATTTCAATTTGACCTACCATAAAATCATATAATTTCTAATTAGCATATAACACAAGTCAATTTCTGAATCGGTCGTCGATAAGGCTTTCAATTCGCAACTCGAAATTAAAACGTGAACAGATCGTTCTATATCAAACAGATAGAGATGCAATTAAAATAACACACTCACATAATCAATTTGGGATTTCATCTTAATCATTTACTTAGCATGCTTAATCATGAATTAATGCTAAACATCGATCAGGGTTGTCACACAAACCTGGCCACGAACATCTCGGCCAGGCCTTTCCAACTCTTCACAGTTCCTTTTGACAACTTGTGAAACCAATCCGATGCGATTTCCCCAAAGGACGAGGGCAACACCTTGCACAACAACGGTTCGTTCCCAGTATATAAGGCCATTGAATTTAGGTATAAGCCAATCTGAAAGTGCGGATCTTACTTACCGTCATATATCTGGAACCTCGGCATATGGAACGTTTTTGGGGCCTCAAACCTATCCAACTCTACTGAGAACAGCAATCTCGGCTTGACGGGTGATATGACCTCGGCATTCTGTCGCTTCCCCTAGAGGTAGTCCCTCAAATCCTCCTTAGTCCAACTGGGAGCTCAGTTGTCAACGGACTTTAGTCTCTTGGGTGCGCTACTCCCGGTGTCGGTATGCGTCATCTTAGACTTCTCTTCATTCACCGTGTTAAAACAAAGTTCCTTTCCCTAAACGTAGCGATGTTCTTTGACATAAGTTCCCTTGGTACGAGGCGTCTTTTGAGACTCTTTTCTCATTGATCCTACTCACCCGACATCCCGTGAAGGCCGATATGAACGTTCCTTCACCTTGTCATGCTGAGGGACTGCTGGGATTGCTTTCTGCCCCCCCTTTTTGGGGCGTTGTTCTTCGACGCTGGAATCGGCGTATCCCTCAATGGAAACGGTGGTTGCATGACATTGTTTTGCATCATGAAGTTGACAACCGATTACAGGTCTGCCAACTTGTTTTCCATTCCCTTCATCTCGCCATCCCTCTTCAGGCATCTATATTTCCATACCTGGAGGACACTTTCATTGTAATGCTCATCTCAGCCTGATTTCTTCGGTGCATCTGCCTCTTGGCCAACGTCCTTTTTCCCGGGATTCTAATCTCGTGTTCCTTCGTTATGGTTTTCTTCCTCTATGTTTGGGTCGACATGCTTACCACTCCCACTAGGGATGTCGTCCCCAATCTTTTCTTGATGCCCGTCATTAGCCATCTATTCTCCTTACTTTTCCACAGACGGCGCCAAATTGTAGGTGTTGATTTTTTGACCACACAACCAAATGGGGAACTCAGCTGGAGAGCACCGACAGAATAGATTAAGCCCAACAACTTGTAACAAGAAGATGAGAATTCGATGGTGGTTTGTCCACCCGGGGACACTCCGACGATCAAGTCAATTATCAGTATCTCTCAAAGATAGCAAATTGTGCTTAAACTCACAAGAAAAAGCTTATTGCTCTTAGTATCTTACACATACCTAACTGCCATTCTTTTATAGCTAGCACTGACCTAATCTTTTTAGAAGCCTAGCTTTAGTGGACTCAAGTTCAATGCTCATCTTGGACTCTCAACTGGATAGGAATAGACTCCCTAAGAGCTTTATCTTTATCCAGACTGAGATCCTCCCTTGTTCTAGGACTCTTGTCCCTTATCTGTTCATCTCGAATTCCGACATCTCCGCGGACAACCTTGGCCTAGCCGAGATCACCTCGGCATCAGGACTAGGCCACGTGGCACCTCAGTTGACACTCTGGCGTCACCTTGGCCACGTGCTGTCATTTAAAAAATATGTCCCCACAGTTAGTGAACGGTGCCTCTATTTATACACTACCTTTCATCTCAAGGCACACCATTAATTGATTTAATTTTTATTATAATATTAACCTTATGTAAAATAACCATAAAGGACAAAGGGCTATGATACACACCTTTTGTAAAATTACCATAAAGGACAATAATGAATACAATACACACCAAGTATCTCAATTGTTACTTACGTATCTTCTCTCTCAAGAATCCAAAAATCCTGAGACAAAAACCAAAAACCCTTAAAAAAAAACAACCAAAAATATACGTAGTGGGTGGAATATGCAAAGGGTCATCCATTTCTGAAAATAAAACAGAAAGCAATGAAAGATAAGTCTGTTCGGAAGTACAGAGCCGGACTATTCAATTTTGTTCGACACTCAAATTTCGAATATATTGAAATTGTTCAACATACTAAGTCTGAATAGTTTACTTAAGTTTGACACTAAAATGTCGAACATATTGAATTTGTTCGACATAAACACTCCGAAAAAAGGTTGATGTTCGACAAACTAGTGTCGAACGGTTCGCAAAATCAAAATTTCATATACAATACCACTAGTTCGCAAAATTAAACATTTGTATACAATACTCATGGCAATGGAAAAACGTACATATGACCCTCAAATCTAAGTAAAATGAGAATTCTCACCTACTGTATCTCCAATAGGGAGTTGTTTCCACAGGCATCTTTGATAAAACAGAGAATGGAGGAGAATGGGTCTTCACCACTAGCGTCTTTGATGAAACAAAGAATGGAAGGGGAGATGGAAGATTGTGGGTGGGGTATATGAGTGAGTAAGGGTGAAGATGGAAGATATGGGTGGGGTGTGTGAGTAAGGGCAAAGATGGAAGATTGTGGTGTGTATTGATCAAATTTTGTATTTATCAAATTACTAAAGGTGTGACTTGAGTAGTGGTATGCCTTGAGATAAAAGGTGGTGTGTAAATAGAGGCACCCAGTTAGTGAAACGTGTTTCTTTATGTACACCATTTTTGTTTTTTGGTTTTTATTTTTTTAATTTTTTATACATAGTTACTAGTTAGACATATTTTTTTTGGAAAATGTTTAAAAAATAATTGTAGATTCACGAAAATTCTAAAATTTTAATTAATTATATTTTTAAAAATTATTATTGTTTTTTAATTGTATTTTAACACACACGTGAGGGTTGGTTATTGAAGGAAGAAAAAAAAAATTATGGCCAATCAGACCCCATTGGGGGTCTGAAACATTATGCTTATTAAAAACTCAATTTTTAAGAAGTTCAATCCGTTGATATCTCTAAAAGTTAAAAGATAACTTTTTATTAAACTTTACCCAACACATATACAATAGAAAAATATTTATTTCAAGTATTAATCAATTACCAAAAAATAAAAATAATTTTGCAAAATTAATTTGTATAAAAAATAATTTACGTTCAAACATACTAATTCAACCTAAATAAATGTGAATAGCATCAATTAACACGCGTATAATCTTCATCTCATTACTTATACACTAACAGGCCATAAAGCCTTATACAGTGATTATTTAATAATAAAATAAGTCATAGAGGATAGAGGAGATGGCAGGTGTGGGGGCATATTTTGTGAATGATAACACGTGGCCGAGGTGACATCGACGTGTCAGCTATAGTGCCACGTGGCTCAGTCATGCGCGAGATGATCTCAGCTAGGTCGAGGTTATATTTGGAGATATCGGAATCCAAGATGAGCGGATAAGGGACAAGAGACCTAGAATGGGGGAAGACCTCAGTCTAGATATAGATGAAGCTCTTAAGGAGTTTATCTCTATCTAACTGGGAGTCCAAGATGAGTATTGAGCCAAAGTCCATTGAAGCTAACATGGAAAAGGAAAACCCTAATGAAGGACCACGAGATTAGAATCCCAAGGAGAAGGACATCGGCCAAGAGGGAGAACTACCAAAGAAAGCAGGCCGAGACGAGTACTACAACGAAAGCGACCTCCAGGTATCGAAAGATAGATGCCACAAGTTAGCAGACCTACAATCGGTTGTCAACTTCATAATGCAGAATAACATCATGCAACCACCGTTTTCATTGAAGGACACACCGATTTTAGTGGCCAAGAACGAGGCCCAGAAAGGGAGGCAGAGAGCAGTCCCAGCGCACCAAAACGGCTGAAATCCGTTGACAGCTAAGCTCTTGGTTGGACCAAGGAGGATTTAAGGGACTACCTTCAAAGGAAGCAGCAGAATGCCGAGGTTATATCTTCGGTCAAGCTGAGAGCATCATTCTTAGTTGAGTTGGATAAGTTCGAGGCCCAAAAAGGTTCCATATGCCGAGGTTCCAGATATACGATGGTAAGTCCAATCCAAACTTTTAGGTCAACTTATATTTGAATTTAGTGGCACTGTATACCGAGAACGAACCGTTGCTCTACAAGGTGTTCCCCTCACCCTTTGAGGAAATTACATCAAATTGGTTTCACAAGTTGCCGAAAGGAACTGTGAAGAGTTGAAAAGGCCTGGCCGAGATGTTTGTGGCTAGGTTTGTTACAAACAAATTACAGCCGTTGAAGGTAAACTCCCTAATGGCTCTAAATATTGGCAAGGGTGAAAGCCTCAGGGCTTATGCCAAAAGGTATTACGAGGTATTCAACCGAATACCAGGATGTAACCAGAAGTTAGTAGTCGTGTCTTTTAAGAATGGCCTGGAGGCTGACTGCATGATGCGAACGTCACTGGCAAAGACTCTGCCAAAGAGTATGGAGGAACTCATGGCAAGGATCGAGAAATGTGCCAGAGCTGAGGAGGATACACCGGGAGCAAAGGCACCGAAGTAGGAATAAAGAAACAGCTCGCCGAAGCGAGGCCGAGGTAATATTGGATTTAATAGATAAGAAACAGGACTAAGGGCTGCACAGGCAGTTACCACTGTGTTTCGGATCCCGGTTTATAAAGTTCTAGAGAGAATCAGGAACCAGCTGTATTACAGAGCACTGGAGAGGATCCCTGGCGAATTTATAGGAAGAAGCCTGAGAAAACACTGTGCTTACCACAATGAAGACGGATACCTGACATAGGGTTGTAGAGCCCTAAAAATGTATTTGGAAGATTTAGTAAGACAAGGTCACTTAAGGGATCTAGTAAATGAGGACAGAACGAGGGAAGAACAGGCAAGGCTGTCCTAGGCACCTACAGCACCACCTTCATCAGCACTGCAACTGCAAGTAGAAGGACCTAGATTGATCAATGTGATTCACTCAATGGTCAATGAGAACGAGGTACGTGGGGAGACTCAGAGGGTGAAACACTTACAACATATATATCAGGTCCAACAAAAGAGGCCTAGGATAGACAAGTACCATGGTGCAGCATCCACACAACGATGCTCTAGTAGTAACCCTCAAAATTGGAGAATGCCAGGTAAGACGCATTTTGATTGACCAAGGCAGCTCTTATGACATCATGTATGTCAGATGTTACAAGGAGCTCGGCCTTCACCGATATGATTCGGAGCAGTCCAACAGCCCGATGGTCGAGTTCAATGGAATGCTGACATGGCCCCTGGGAACAATAAACTTGGAGGTGCAGGCAGGCACCAAGAAGGTAAGCACAGAGTTTACAGTAATTGACACCCCCTCCCCTTACAATGTTATCTTAGGGAGGCCATGATTGCACGCAATGAGGGTTGTTCCCTCAACATTGCACTAGTTGCTACAATTCTTAACAGAGATCAAGTGTAGGAAAATAATTGCTCCATGGTAGCAATAAAATCCAACTACAACATGCGAGAGCCAGAAACAGTAGAAATTAAGGACGAGGACATGGGATAACGTCGGCAAAGAGCCGGTCGACAAAAGCGAGGAAGCTTAGAAGAAAATCCTAGTCCAGCAAAGGAATGAAGGACACTTCTTCCTTCTTAGATCAAGCTTAGCCGAGGAGAAGGAAAGGGAGTTAGAGTCATTCTTGCGAGTAAACATGGAGGTGTTTGCCTGGACGCCATACGAGATGCCTGACATTGATGCCGAGGTCACTTGCCATAGACTAAATGTAAACAGGTCAGAAAAACCTATCATACAGTGAGCAAGGAGGCCGGCGTTGGTTCATGTAGAGGCAATAGAGGAGGAAGTGGACAAATTATTAGAAGCTAGATCCATTTGAGAGGTAAACTACCCAACTTGGTTGTCAAATACAGTTGTTGTAAAAAAGAAGAATGAAAAGTGGAGGGTCTACGTGGACTACACCAGCCTAAATAAGGCTTGCCCCAAAGGCAGTTTCCCACTCTCCAAGATCGATCAATTAGTGGATGCCACTTCAGAGTATGGAAGGATGAGCTTCTTAGACGCTCAGATAGCAATGTATTCCCCCAACGAGGAAAAGACTGCATTTATCACCCCAAAAGGACTGTATTGCTACAGAGTGATGCCTTTCGGGTTACAAAATATAGGAGCAACCTACCAGAGGTTGGTAACCAATATGTTTAGACATCTGATTGGTAAAACAGTGGAAATGTACATAGATGACATGGTCGTGAAAACCAAAGAACCTAAGAATCACCTGGCTGACTTAAAGTAGTTTTTGATATCCTTAGAACATATTGGCTCTGACTCAATGCTTCGAAATGCGCATTTAGAGTTGGGTTTGGTAAGTTCCTGGGATACTTGGTTACCAGAAGAGGCATTAAGGCAAGCCCCGATCAAATCAAGGCTATCTTGGACTTAAAAAGCCCAACGTCGGCAAAACAAGTGCAGATGTTAGCAAGAAGGGTCGTAGCCCTGAATAGGTTTATAAGCAGAAGTTCAGATAAATGTAACCATTTTTCAATTTATTGAAGAAGGCCACAGATTTTTTGTGGACAGAGGAGTGTGAAGTCGCCTTGGCCAACTTGAAGAAATACCTAACCACAGCTCCAGTTCTGTCAAGTCCAGTACCTGGAGAGGAGCTATTTTTATACTTGGCCGTTTCAAAGCACGCAATAAGTGCAGTGATAATCAGAGAAGAGAAAAGAGAACAAAGGACAGTGTACTATGTGAGTAAAACCTTAGCAAGTGCAGAGACCAGGTACTTACCCCTGGAAAAGTTAACACTAGCCTTGGTGATAGATTCAAAAAAACTGAATCATTACTTCCAAGCCCACAAGATTGTGGTGTTGACTGAGCATCCCTTGAAGTCCCTACTGTAACAAGGAGATTTGATAGGCAGGGTAGCTAGATGGGCAGTAGTGTTGGGCCAATATGACTTAGAGTTTAGGCCCAGAACGACAATCAAAGGCCAGGTTCTGGCTGACTTTGTGGCCGAGTTCACACCCGGTGTTATCCCACATCAGGCTCCGGAAAGCCGCGACTTAGGGTGTCCAAGGGAACAAGAGGAGACCTATCAATCAAATCCCCTAGCAAATCATCTGGAAAAACGTCTGGGAATTCTCTGACTATAGAAATACTATCCACATCAGCTTTAGTATCAGTAGGTATAGTCAATATGCAACATAGATACCCTTTACATCCCTTTTTAATTAGTTTAAATGCTTTCATGGATGAAATCAGATATGGGGGAGGAATTAATCCAACTCTGCTAAACACAAATTCAGGTAATCCAGGTGGACGGAAAACAACTTGTTTCGTTACACAGTCTATGGTAGCATGATATTTTGTTAACCAGTCCATTCCCAAAATTACATCAAAATGGTCAATGTTCAATGGCAATAAGTCAATATATAAATGTGCATCTCCCACAACAATCTCACATGCGGGATACATATACGCACAATTCATAGATCCCCCAACGGGTGAAGATACAGCTAACAAATAGTTCATGGATTCCAGTGGTCTATTTAATTTCTGTGAAAAAGCATGCGAGACATATGAATGCGTAGACCCCGAATCAATCAGAATATATGCATTTTGGGTACAGATTGAGAGTGTACCTGACACAACTGTCTCGATATTCTGTACATCTCCTGGCAAGAGTGCAAACATCCGGCCTTGCCTTAAAGGCTCCTTTCCAGTAGCTTTGGGGTTTGGTTTCTGTGGAGCGGTTGATGCTGCGGCGTTAGCTGCAGCTTTACCAATGCCTTGAGAAGTGGAAGGGCAATTTTTGGCCATGTGGCCCACCTTGCCACACCTGTAACAAGCACCAGAAATTTTATAGCAAACTCCCTTATGCCTCTTCCCACATTTAGAGCAGGGTGGTATGGAACCACTTCCCTGACTAGAACTATTCGTTGACCTAGTATTCTGCTTTTTATTCGATGAGCTATTCCGACCTTTCTTAAACTTGAAGCCCGTCTCTTACCGCGCCACTCAGACGCTGGTGTTTCAGTCTATTTCAATGCCTCAATATTCGACTCAGCTATTATTGCTCAGTTGAGAACATCCACATATTTAAGCAATTTCAGGACATTAATTCGATCAAGTATCTCAACATTGAGTCTGCCTTCAAACTTCCTGGCCTTTTTGTAATCAGTATCCACCATGTGTGGTGCATATCTGGCGAGTTCAGTGAATTTAGATTCATATTCTGCTACCGACATGGTGCCCTGTTTCAACTGTTCAAACTCAGTCACTTTGCGGTCTCAGACACACTGGGGAAAGTATTTTTCGAAAGACTCCTTAAACTGAGCCCAAGTCATGACAGTATTTGTATCATGGACAAGCATCCACCACCGTCTAGCTTCTTCTTATAAAGTGAAGGTAGCCAGTAACACCTTGTGCGCCTCCAAACACGGAAATACTTCAAATAATTTCTCAGTTTCAAGAACCCATGCTTCGGCCTTTAATGGTTCAAGGCCTCCTTGGAAGGATGGTGGTTTCATTTTGCTGAACTTCTGTGTCAGAGCAATGATATCATCATTAACATTCTGTTCGGGTTGTACTGGAGGAGGTGGGGGTTATTGGTTCTGTTGTTGTCTTAAAGCTTCAGTCAACAGTTTAACTGTTCTTTCTAATCTTGTCATTCTGGCATCAGATGATTCTGTTTCATCGGCATTCCTTGCATTGTCCATTTCACTATATGCAATACAGTAATCATAAACATAGTAATTGCTTACTTAAGCATATTAGCACATTAGCACATATACTCATGTCATGGCCACACACATTTTTTCAATGTTCATGCAATGCCCTAATCACTTTTCTAGGACATCCTATAGCTCATTTGGACACGTGTGAGCGGTATAACTCGTGCTTTAGTATCGCTCTGATACCACTCTATCATGACCCAAACCTGCCCCTATGGGTTTAACATCGCAACCGGCCAGTAATCCGTGATTACCAAAGGCCTGCTTAATAGTAATGGCAGTAATACAGAGTAAAAGGGCTGGCGAAAGCCAAGACAGTAAATAAAAGGTATCTAATGAGCTGTAATAGTTTGAATACAAAAAGACTTTTATGAACAAGTCACATTCGTAACCAAAACACATTTATATATCGGATATACATATATACAAGTTAGGGATTCAATCCCTATGCCATAACTGTACAGTAGGAGTCTATAACATCTATTACAAAACAGAGACAGAAGGGTGAATCCGAACACCCCAAAACAGCCATAGCTTGAACGGACTTGGAACCTCAAGGTGAGGCACGGTGGTTGGCTTGACAAAACAAGAGCTAATCCGACACTCCTAGCTCCAGTCCGGTGTTTGGACATTTACATATATATAAACAGTGAGTTAAAGCCCAGTGAATAACAGTTATGTAAAGAGGTTAAGAATGAATGTCCTTTCAGTAATTAAACAGTCATATCAGTCACTTAGAAACCATAGCAGTCATATGTGGTGCACCCCATATCAAAATAGTACAGTAGGTCTTAACAGACCGAACAGTCAGTCGATGGCCATCATAACAGTAACAGTAGTGGTTCCAAACATGGGAACCGACAGAGATCTCTGTGTCAGTAGCAGTAACAGTAAATTGCTATGGATGCCACGAATACAGTTTACAAACAGGACAAACATTCATTCATTAAACAATAACGTTTCAGTAAACAGAACAGTTGATCATTCCGAAAATAATCATAATTGAACATATCTTTACAACATTGTTACTCACAAAGCACTGGGCTATAAGCAGCTAGTGGGCGTCCTCGGGTGCCAACCCTACACAGTTACAGAACGAACACACACTAAGTTACACACTCGGGAATCAACAACTTAGTCCCTATCTTGACTCGGTGTGGTTCTACATCAATATCCTCATTAAGATGCCTTAAACATGGCTTAGGAATGCCTAGGATGGAAAGAGAATGCAAGGATGCACTTTAAAACACTTTTCAAAATTTGCTAAAACAGGGGTCCACGCTCAAGCATGGCTTTCTATGCTTGAGCGGACATGCAGACAAAGGAGCTCCGCTCGAGCGTGACTTCCTACGCTCGAGCGTACTACAAACTTCATGAAAAGTACTGGATGCATGTAATTCACGCTCGACGGACGCTCGACCCCCACTCGAGCGTAAGACTCAGATCCTCGCTCGAGCGTGAATTATCTCGCTCGAGCGGACTGCAAAACATATGAACTTCTGGGCATATGCATTTCACGCTCGAGCGTGACTTCCTATGCTCGAGTGGAAGTGCATGTACTCAAACTGTATGCTCGAGTGTGAAGTCCTTCGCTCGAGCGTGGATCCAAAATGTGGAATTTCCAGATTGATCTCCAAACTCAAAACTCAACTTCTAAAGCTACAAACTCAATTCTTTTAGGCTAATTTTTTGGAAAACATTTGAAGACTCATAGTACAACGTGTTTCAAAGATCAATTTATGAAATCAAGCCCAAAAGTAAGCCAATTGAACACCAAATCAAATGTAACACGAAGAACAATGCAAAAATCATACATGCATGAGTTTCCATGAACTCCAATGTTTCAAAACATGATCCAAAGCAAGCTTTAGCTCAAGAACATGGTGAATTCATGGACCTCTACTAAAAATATGCACATGCATGTAAGGATTTCATGCAAAACAACTTCAATTTTCAAGAACATGTACATGCATGCATAAATTACTACTCAATTCAACTCTTAAATTAATTCTTGACATTAATCTCCAAATTTCCATGAATCATGCAAGAAATAACTTAATTACATAAACCAAAGGATGAATTCTCTACCTTAGGTCTTGAATTCAAGGTATACAAGCTCAATTTTGCAAAATCCCTCCAATTCCTTCTAACTCTCCAAATTAATCTCTTGTTGAAACCAATTCTCCTATCTCACTCTCTCTCACGGTTTGCTTCAGAAAAAGGGTGAAGAATGGTGTGTCAAGTGTGTAAGTAATGGGGATTAAACAATAGTTCTTGAGGGAGTCCACTTAAGGGCAAAAATGTAATAACTCAAACTAATGAAATTTACCCTTATTTGATCTAATTTAATCATTCCAAATTGAATTTTAATTAAACCTATCATAAAATACATAAATTCTAATTAGCATAAAACACTAATGAATTCTGGAATCGGTCGCCGATAAGACCTTCAATTCACAATTCAAAGTTAAAACATGAACAGATCATTTGATGACTAACAGATAGAAATACAAATACAAACAATACACTCATGTAATCAATTCAGAATTTCGTTCTTATCAGTTACTTATCATGCTCAGTCACAATTTAACATTAATCAGAGGTGAGGGTTGTCACAAAAATCCCACAGCATAGCAGAAGAAAGAATAAAAACCCAAGCCCTACGATATCTACATCGGTGACTCATTCTGCCTGTTTGTTGATGGGAGTTCAAACCGTCAAAGAGCGGGGGCAGGAGTGGTTTTAGTATCGCCAGGTGGGCAAATGTTGGAACAGTCTATCCGTTTGGGGTTCAAAGCCTCAACAATGAAATAAAATATGAGGCACTAATTGCAAGGTTAAAGTTAGCAGCAGCAATGGAAGCCGACGAGGTGGTAGTCTTCTGTGACTCCCAACTTATTGTGAACCAAGCAACATGCGAGTATGCAGCTCAAGATAAAAGAATGATAGCCTATGTTAAAGAAGTTGTTAGACTGCTAGCCTTATTTTAGGATTGCCGACTACAGCAGGTTAGCCAAGATAACAACAGCCATGCCGATGCCTTAGCTAACCTGGCTAGTGCAATGAAATCAAGAGAGGCAAGAGCAATAATGGTTGATTATTTGTCAGGCCCAAGTGTGGAACCACTAATCACAGAGTATGACGCAATGTGTATGGAGATGGGTCCAAGTTGAATGGATGCAATAGTGATGTTTCTTAGAGACGACAAGTTACCGGATGATCGCAAAGAGGGACACAAGACCAAACTGAAGTCGGCAAGGTTTAGCCTAACAGCAGAAGGACATCTCTATAGAAGGTTTTTTACTGTCCCCCTTTTGAGGTGTTGTAAACACCCCATTTTTGACCGTCCTCAAGACTTGGACGTCACCGCTTGAACACCCTGTGATCATCCTTGTTTGTGTTCATCTCAAGTTCCCGGAGGTCTCGGATGCGCGCCTTGCCTCAGGATCCCTCGACTCGACTGTTTTGTGTTTGATTTTGCATCAAACACTTGTGTTTTGCCTTGGAGGGGCAGAGAATGGCTTGTGGGCCATCCCCACACTCCACTGGCCATGGCTTGAGGCCACCGGCTGTGTTTTGCTTCCACCAGCCAAATGTTTGGCCAGCCGGCACTATAGATGGCCAGCCGGCTATCTTTTTTTGGTCAATTGCATTTTTGGCCGCCCGACTACTGTGCATCTGCTTTTGCAAATATTTTTGTGCAGCTGGCATACACTTTCACCCCCTCCATACACGTGTATGGAGGGATTGCCCTCTTGTTAGCTTCCTTTGGAAGCTTTACAAGGCCATTTGTCTACAAAAGAGAGGCCTCTTCTCTCTTGTACAAGGGTTAGACAATTTAGACAATATTTTCAGAGGGTTTTGAGTTTTAGGGTTAGGGTTCATATATCCTCCATCTCTATATCTCTCTCTCTTTTGTGTATTGTGTGTGTTTTGTCTTAGTTTTGCACACAAACACCCACCAACACACCTTTTCTTGGAGCTGAGCCCCTTGAGGGTTGTTTTTGGAGTTGTGGAGCTGGTTTGAGCTTGAAGAATCAGCTGGTTCACCATTGGTGAAGAGGGTCTACAAGGGTAAGAAACTTGTCCCTTTATTCCCCATTTTTGCATTGCATTTTTACCTACCTTGCATCTGTTTTTGAGCTTTGTGTATAACATATAAAAGTTCTGATTTTTAGTGCTCTAAATAGTCTGTTAAGGGTGCTTTAAGCTTTGGGATTGTTTGACCCCTCTTAAGGCTTGTTTGGCCCTTGTTTTGTGCCATTTCGGTTGAGCTCTGGGACCATTGTGTTTGGACCTCCTCACCACTAAAATCTTGAGGGATTTCAGAGGTGAGGATGGTGCCTTGAGGTCCTAGGAAGGAGAGGGCCACCCCCTCTCCTTGTTGTCCTTGAAAAGGGCCATTTTTGCCTCTTTAGTGAGTATCTAGTCTAAGTGTATGTTGGCCATGCCTTAGCCGATTTTCATGCTTATTATGTCATAATATGCATCTGTTTTTAGTTGGTTTTGGTACACCATGCTTGCTTAGCATACATGCCTTGTAATGCCATATTGTAGCCTTAACATGCATTTAGGTTTTAACCCTTGTTCAAGCATGCTTTTGGCCTAGCTTTGTGAAGCTTTCATACTTGTTTTGCCATGTTTAAGGTCTATTTTTGGTTGTTTTGGTCAACCATAACATGTATTGCATAGCTCCTTTGCATTGTTAGCTTGTAGGCTTTAAGTATGTGAAGTGTTGAGCATGCATCGTTTGATTTATTTCAGTGGTTTGGCACCACTTATAGCATCATTTCAATCCTCTTAGCATGCTTGTATGCTTGCATTTAATGCTCCTTCGATGCTTTAAGAGGTTGTGTTGTATGCTCCATGTTTGGTCATTGTGTATGCTTCCATGTGTAAGTCATTTAGATGCCATCTAAATGGTCTTTTGGCTTTGTTTTAGCATGCTAAAACTCTGGTTTTGGTCACTTAATTCATGCCATGTGTGGTTGCATTAAGTGTAGTTCAATCCCCCTTGGGCTTGCCTTGAATCTTGGACCATTGTCGCATGCCATGCTTACCTTGTTTGCTTGTTTTGGCACCATCATTAACATGATTTTCAGAGCTTACATTGCATGCCATATGCCCATGTTGTTCCTCTTTTAAGTGTGCTTAAAATTTGTCTCTATGTGCCTAAGTGTTGGACCTTACATGCATGCCTATTTGTATGTGGTTTGGCTCCCATTCTTGAGCATGTTAGCCATTGTTTTGGGCCTAGTTGAGAGCTACCTAATTCAGTTTAAGTCCATCTTTTGCATACTATTCAAATGTTGTTGCATTAATCCACGTTTGCATGTTTTGGTTACATGTGTTGCATGCTTGAAATCACTTGCATTCGGCATACATTCCCTTGGTCAAGTTGCTAGCATGTTCGCATGTCTTGCACACTTGCATGATTAGATCACATCTCGCATGCTTCATTAGCTTGCATAATTGTGACATGCTTATTTGCATTGTTTGCTTAGGTTGCGTACCTAGTGTACATTGCATGTTTGCATGCTCCCCTCCATACCATATAGCATACTAGTTTGCATGCCTAGGTTGCATTCCATCTAGCATGCATGCCTTGTCCCTTGATCTAGTGATAGGGATTGGGTCCTTGTTTGTGTGTGTGCATTGCATTTGAAATCAAAATGCATACTTGGTCCCTTGGGCCATCATGCATGGAAATGCGTGATTGGTGGCCCGAGAATCGAGGCCCATCCTCCTTTGAGTCATAAATATGATAAGGAGTGTGGTTGGTGCATACATTGCTTGAGAATTCCATGCCATACACTGCTTGCCCTCTGCTGCTGTCAACTGCAAGTTTCAGCAGGAGGATTTGGCCGGCCGGCAGTGTTGAGTGTTGACCGGCAAATAATTTTGGCCGAGAGCACAATATTTAGCCGATAACCTCATTCCAATGGCCGGTGGCCTTTTGATCTGGCCGGTGGCACCCCACTGCACTTAGAATGAAGTTCAGAGCAGTTCTGGAGACTTTCATAAATTTCAGAGGGGTGAGGCAGTGTAAACGGAGGCAACAGTGCTATGGCAGCGAGTTTCCGAGCGAGACGAGTCAAGCATGCATCATCCACGCATCCCGAGACGGGGCTGTGGCCACCTTTCTATATTTAATTTGTTAATTAATTAGAAATTCTGTAATAATTAATTTAGTATTATTTATTCGGACTGTAATATTTATTCGGACCCTCCGAGCGAGGGCAATTGTGTAATAAGTGTGCGTGAGTGTGTGTATGTCTCCCAACCCCACGTCTTTCTTCTCTTTTATTTACTAGCTTTCGATGGTTAGCCTAGGGCATGTTTCAATTAGCATACAGTATGATAGCATGCGTGCATCATTCATTAGTCTTGCATGCACCAGGCTCGGTACATCATACTAACTGCATAAGTATTTCAAATCTAACTTGAATACATGCTACTTGTGCATTTTCACATATCATTTATAGACTAGCCAAGCCTACTCTAGTGACATTCTATATGCGTTGCATTAGCCACTTAACACGGACTTGGATCATGCATTGATTGCTAACATGTTTTTGTTTTGGCTCGGAGTACTAGGTAAGCATTTATGCTTTAGCATACCGCATGCGTGTGAGTGTTGCCATAATAGCATGATTACCATGAGGCTAGATGCTTATATGATATAAACTACTTGAATGCCTGTGGGTGAAGGTTGGATTGTTTGAGTTGGAACAACTCGTTGAAATCCGTGCTTTAGCCTACTTGCGAGTAGCAAAATTTTAAACCTTTTTTTTTTCTTCAAACAAACGGATATGCAATGCTTCGTTCCAATTCAGGCGATTTGGTCTATACTTGTTTGCTGTGCGCATAACGTAGTAATTCTAGGCTAATAACCGGAATAAGAACACATAACATTTTCAAAATCGAATATCATGGTTAGTATAGGCCAATCTTTGGATCGGGCGAGAGGGGGTGCTCATAGCTGACCTTCCCCAATCATACCCAAGCTCCCAAGCCGAGGCAACTTTGGTGATGACGGACACGTGGCCTTTGGCACCAAGTCAGGGTTTCTTAAATTCCCCCATAAAAAATATTTAGGTGGCGACTCTATTTCTGGCAAAGCAGTCCATGTTTGGCACTTCTTTCAAAAATTTGTTTCTCAAAACGATTTACCGGATTTGGACTATTTGGTTCAAATTAAGAACCGTGACAATTTGAGAGTCCTGAACTGTAGTGAACCCCAAAATGAACAGAACCGGGGGGGGGGGGGGGGGATTCCTTTCCAGGGCGTTCGGGGACTTCTACAGGTGTGTGCACCCCTCCCAGGTTGAAGACTTCTTGTATGAAATACAGGATGGGATATGTGGCAGCCATGCTGGGGGCAAATCACTCGCTCATAGGGCCATTACCCAGGGGTACTGGTGGCCCTATATGTAGAAGGATGCTAAAGCCTACGTCGGAAAGTGCAAGAAGTGTCAGAAGTTTGCACCTTTGATACATTAACCAGCAGCAAATGTGTCCAGCCTATGGCCATTTGCCTAGTTGGGCATGGATCTTGTTGGACAACTGCCCCAAGCAACTGGGCAAAGGAAGTTTCTACTAGTAGCAACTGATTACTTCACAAAGTGGGTGGAAGCTGAACCCTTTGCGAAGATTCGAGATATCGATGTGAAGAACTTCATATGGAAAAACATCATCACTAGGTTTGGGATCCTGAGGGCAATAATAGCAGACAATGGTACACAGTTTGACAGTAAGCTAATCAAAAGCTTTTGTGCAAAGTACAAGATCAAGAACTACTACTCTACTTTGAGTTTTCCCCAAAGTAATAGTCAAGCAGGAGGATCCAATAAGACTATCTTGGATGGAATCAAAAAGAGGTTAGAAGCAACAAAGGGAAAGTGGGTGGAAGAGTTGCCTAATGTATTCTGGGCATATCGGACTATGCCGAGAAGATCAACTGGGAAGTCTCCATTTGCCATGGGCTTATGGCACTAAAGCGGTTATCCTACTGGAAGTCAGCATTCCAGGGATCAGAACCTAGGGAGTGGAAAATGGTACTAATGAGGCATTTCTAGCCCGAGATCTAGACCTACTGGAGGAGAAAAGAGAGAGAGTAACAATTCGGCTGGGGACATACTAGCAACAACTTGCTAGGGCTTACAACAAGAAGGTACCCCTAGGAAAGTTCAAAGTTAGGGACCTTGTGCTGAGGAAAGTAGTCAGCAACAAGAAGGATCCTACAGAGGGCAAGTTAGGCCCAAATTGGGAGAGGCCTTATAGAATCATCTCGGCCGCCAGCAATGGGGCATATCGGCTTGAAGACATTGATGGCAAAGAGTTGCCAAGACCCTGGAACACTTGTAACCTAAAGTTTTTCTATCAATAGATTTTTGTTTTTCAAAGTTTATGTCATTAGCCGAAGTAATAATAAAATTTTAGTTTAATTTTTATGAATATGAAATTTGTGTGATAGGACTGACCAGTCCTATGGCGATGTTTCTGAATGAAGCATGACAAATAACTTAGACTTATTATATGGCAGAGTTGAATTATACTTGCATATAACAGAGCTTAACTAAGTTGGCGATGTTTCTGAATGAAACATGACGAATAACTTAAACTTATTCTATGGCAGAGTTGAATTATACTTGCATATAATAGAGTTGAACTAAGTTGGCGATGTTTCTAAATGAAACATGACGAATAACTTAGACTTATTATATGACAGAGTTGAATTATACTTGCATATAATAGAGTTAAACTAAGTTGGCGATGTTTTCGAATGAAACATGACGAATAAACTTTGTCATATGATAGAGTCGAATTGTACTTGCATATGATAGAGTTAAACTAAGATTTGCCATGTCGGTAGACTTAAACTCCGAATGGAACTAAGTGTGCTTTAATCGGATTAACAGAGACACCTAGGTTAAACACCTCGACTAGTCTCTGTTCGAATCTGACTTTAGCGAAAGGATATAAGTGCTTAATGTGAACTTAAGTAGAACTTAGGTTCATATTAGGGGGCAAAGAGCTAGAGAATGATAAAAATTTATGAGCTTGGGAAGACTTATTGAAATTTTTTAAGAATTTACAAGCTACAATTGGCTTAAACACTTGTTGAAAGTTCAGGAAAATTTACAAGTTGAAGTTAGCCGAGGCAATATTGAAAGAAGTATCCGAGATACATGCTGGCCGAGATGACGAACCAGGTTGTGAGAACTTGGAAAGGGTGAAGTCTTAATAAAAGACAGCATATGGAGGTAAACAAGTAATGCTTGACTGAATAACACTTGTAAAAATATTTTTATGTTTTTAAGTGTTATCCGAGGTATTTTAATTGTTGGCCGAGGTAAACAATCAAGGTTTATATTCGAGGTATTATACCCCAGAGTTATTATACAGTTAAGGTATACTTTGAAGAAATGCAAAAATATTCAAAGTATAGAAGCAGTAAACATGCATAGAAGAAAAGAAGACATACATTCAACACTTGGAAGAAAGACTTGCATTCAGAAGATGAAACTTGTTCACATACAAAAGAAGGCACATTGACCAAATTGAAACTTACAATTGTTTAGACAAAAAGTACAACTAAAAGAAGAAAGGTTCAAATGAAAAGAAAAATTAAGTGTTGGAGACATAGGCACTAGTTTCAAATTGCTCAACCTCAGCTATTGGAGTTGTATCGGCCTTGGTTGGCAAAGTGTCTTCCTTCTCAGCCGCTATCTCGGCATCAATTTCCAGCAAGGTCTAGTCCAAGCTCTTCTCGGCCGCCTGGACCTCGGCCTCAGAAGTTGTTTGTTTGGGAGAGGGTGCCTTGGAAACCAAGTCCTCTTCCTTATCATGAATCAAGTCTATGCTTTGATCATTCAGAGTTGGGGACTTGACCCCAGTAACAGTTTCCTCCTTATCAACATCATCAGCCTCGGAGTCCTCATCCTCAGCCTCATTCTCTAAATCCTTGGGAACAGGAGTGAAGGGCAATTTGAGTTCGTTGGTATCACGGAGAGGGGAGTCCGCAGGAACTGACAATTTATCTAAAGCCGCAGTCCAGCCAAAGAGAAAGCCTTGATTACAGGCTTGGGTAACCTGGGCTTTGTATGCGTCACAAACGGCAGCCTGCCCCTCTGAGAAAGCCTTCTTATCAATAGTTTTGATTTCGGCCTCTTTAGTGGCCAAGGCATTTCGGAGCTCTACTTGGGCTTCGGCAGTTTTTGTTTCGGCCTCCTTTGCCTCGGCTTTGAGAACCGCGACCACAGCCTCCGTCGCCTTTACTTTCTCCTCGGCCTAGTCTTGGGCTCACTTGGCTACCTTAGCCTGATCCAACAGAACTTTCATCTTGGCCTCGGCGTTATTTAAGGAAGTGAGGAAGCTAGTAGCCTCCTTGGTCTTGTGGACCAACTCCTTCTTTAAATCCTCAGCTTTCACCGGAAAGGAATAAGCGTACTAGATCGCCTAAGAAGAAAATGAATGAACAAGTTAGTAGAATTTTGAAGTATAAAAAGACTTGAAGTAAACAACCAAGAGTTTCAAGTGTTGAGAACTTACCAGAATGGAGTGTTGCATCATCAAAGCAAAGTTTTCATACCCTGAAATCTTAGCCATATGATTTAGGTCAGTTGGGAGAAGAACTGCAGTGGAAAGAGCGATGCCGACCTCAATATTATCAATGGCACTGTCACCAGCCTTGATTGGTTGATCCCCAATCGTAATGGCAGGAGCCCAAGAATCGTCGGCTTTAAAGGCACTTGGGCTCGTGGCCGGCTGGGACTCTGACTTCTTCAATCGCGAGGTGTTGGTTGGCTCATCCTCGGCAGGCCTCTTCTCGGTGTTAGAGGCACTCTTTTCAACCTTGGCCAATTTTGAGATTGACACAGTATCATCGGTATCAACTTAGGTAACTGGGGCCTTTGCCTTAGCCCTTTTTACCCTCTTTCGTTTTTGCTTGGGCTGGGATTCTGATGGGAAAGATTGAACTATCACCACCCCTAGAAGGTTGGCCAAGAGGTCCTCCATAACAGCCATGTTGTGGCCCATTTCCTCAACAGTTGCAACAACAATGATTTTTGTGCCAAAATGAATTACTGGCAAAGCAATTAGTAGGTTTGCTGGGTCAAACGCTGATTCTTAAAAATCTTGTCATCTGCGACTTTGGGTTCTGCTGGCAGGGATGTTTGGTAGAGCTCGGCGTCGGCGTCGGCATTATGATATCGGGATGAGTTGGGGGGCAAAGGTTGATGGCAGTGTAGACGTGCCCGAATGTCCCGGGAAAATTCCGTTTTGTTCATTTGGGCTTACTACTACAGTTCGGACTCAAATGTCACGGTTCTGAATCTGATCTCGCAAAGTACAATGCAAGACCGATAAATCACCAAAGAGTCCAAATCCGGCAAATCGTTTTGGAAAACTGATTTTTATAAAGAAGTGCCAAACATGGACTGCTTTGCTAGATATAGAATCACCACCTAAATATTTTATTGGGGCAATTTAGGAAACCCTGACTCGTGCCTAAGGCCACGTATCCGTCATCACCAAAGTTGCCTCGGCTCGGGAACTTGGGTACGAGAGGGGAAGGTCATGCAATGAGCACCCCTGCTCGCCCGATCAAAGATCAGCCTGTACTAAGCATGATATCTTGTTTTTGAAAACACATGTGTTCTTATTCTGGTTATTAAACCTAGAATTACTATGTGATGTGCACAGCATACAAGTATAGACTAGATTGCCTAAGTTGGAACAAAACATTGCATATTTGTTTGTTTAAAAACGGTTTGAAGTTTGCTACTCGTAAGTAGGCTAAATCGCGGATTTCAATGAATTATTCCAATTCAAGTAACCCAACCTTCACCCACAGGCATTCAGGCAGTTATAGCAAACAAGCAATTAGCCTCATGGCAAGCATGCTATCATGACAACACTGGCACTCATGCAAGATGCTAAAGCATAAACACTCACAGTGTACTTCGAGCCAAAACAGAGAACTAGTTAGAAATCATGTATGACCCTAGTTCATGTTAAGATGGCTAATGCAACGCATGCGAAAATGCATCTAAAATAGGCTGGGCTATTCTAAGATGGCATATGAAATGCAACAATTCGATACATATATTCAACTTGGAATTGAAATACAATGCAGTTAGTATGATGCACCGAGCCCAATGTATGCAATACGAATGAATGATGCACGCATACAAGAATAAAGATGCTAATTGAAAAATGCCCTACACTAACCATCAAAAGCGGGTAAGTAAAAGGGAGAAAGACGTAGGGTTGGAAGACATACACACACACGCACCCTTATTACAACATATGCCCTCTCGACGGAGGGTTCGAATGAATAATACAGACCAACTAATTAACTAACTAACAAGCTAATTAATTATTACATAACCGAACGAATAACTAGTTACAACTAATTATTACAAAACTTAATTAATTAACAAATTAACTAATTAAATTACAAAACCAAATGCTAATTAGCAAGTAAGGAAAACAGTAAACAATGATGTTCCAGCTCTGGTTGGGGGAGAAGAGGATGCATGCTCGGTTGCCGCCCCGAAAAGCTCTCCAGTTGCTCTTTAGAGGCTCTGTCTGCAGGGTGTCCTCAAGGAATTCCTGCTGAGACTTACCAAAACCAGTCTGGGGAACACACCAGTGGCCTGCCGGCCATGGGGAGCCACTGCCGACCCCCCTACCGACCAAGAGTGGGCACTGCCGGCCAAGAATGAAGGATTGCCGGACATTTGCAAGGCATTGCCGGCCACTGGAGTGCTGTGACACCAAGCTGCAGCAGAGCACAAAATAGAGAAAATGGAGGGTCTCCCAAGGGTATGTATGCACTATGCCACTCCATATCACCTCAAAACATCAAGGGAGAGGCATAGTCGGATCCAAGACCATCAATCATGCATCCCGATGCATGATGGCCAAAGATCCAACTTGTGCAAATTCAATGTAAAATGAATGCACAAAAACACATAAATGCCTAGAACTCTATCATGGATAATCAAGAGTGTCGACGACTGAGAATTGAGACACATTTCATCACTTGAAGTATGAAACATCCCTCGTTTCTTGTGCTCAGATTTAAGACTTAATCCAAACAACAATGCAATACAAGCATGGCATACACAATGCGACTCAAGCATGCAAACATGTAATTCAATATGAACAACCTAACAAGGCTAATGGCATGCACAATGCTAATGCATGCAACAACTAAGTATACACAATGCAAATGATGGCATGCTCAATGCAATGTAACCTAAGCATACACAATGCGAAGTATAAGGCATAAATAGTGCGATGTAATGCAAGCATGTAAACAACATGTAATCAACCATGCTCAATAGACTTAAACCAAAATGGACAGACCTCAAATATGCCCAAATCAGTGGCCAAAAATGTTGGAATAAGGGCACAAAAGCAAGGTATGCATGCACAATGCATTAGCCCAAGAATAAAAGCATAAAGACACAACTCTCAAACATGAGCAAAGAGTGATAATCATGATAAGATGGCAATGAGGTAAACTCTGAAATATCATGTAAATGGATGCCAAACCCACTAAACAATGTAAGCATAGCATGCTAGGATGTTCGAAGAACGAAACTAGCAAAGGGACTCAAGCCAAGGCCACATGAATCAAACCCCAAAGGGCAAAGGACAACCAAAACAGTCCTAGATCATGCCAAAATGAATCTAAAACATGCATAGACCAAGGCAAAAATAAGTCAAAATGGAAAGCATTGAGCATGGTGTAAGTAAGGCCAACAAGGGGGATTACACTACACCTATTACAACCAAACATGGCATGACTTAACCAACAGAAAATAGAGTTATGGCATGATAAAACAAGCCCAAAAACCCACTGAGATGGTGTAGCAACCCTCACCTTACTCTTGTCATACTTGCATACGATGATGCATGATTTTGTCTTGTTATGTTGTTTTGAAAGTTTTGCCTTGCCTTGTTTTGTTTAAGTGTTGCTTGCGTGTTTTTGTTCTTTGCTCGGTGTTTAGCCGAGGTCATCTTGAGCTTAGTTCACCTTTGAACCTTTGTGCCTAGAACGGTTTTGAAACCCTTCGGTTGATCCCACCTTCACCTCGGGCTTGTTGCCGAGATGTTTTGCACTTAGTGGTCCTCGTCCTTGGGCAGGTATGGCCTAGACCGAGGTGTGGCACACCCCGGCCAAGGTGTGGCACAGCTTAGTCAGCTGTCGTCCTCCCTAGCCGATGTCTTTGTTACCCTGTTGCCGAAGCTTTGACTTGAGCCGATGTCATTACTTGCCGATGTGCCTTACCCCAGCTTGCTGCGTACGCTTTGTCATAGACTTGTCTTATCAATCAATCACCTTTTTGAGTTGAACCAACCCGATAGCGCCACGTGTCCGAGCTGATTATTAAGACAGCCGGCAGACCTTGAAACAAATCATTTTGTCTCAAATCTTTGCCTTTAGAGAGAGAAGCTCTAGAGAGAAGGAGGAGGAGTTCTTGAGTGAGAATAGATCTTCCAAGCTTGATCTTCGAGGTTTGAACCGTTAGATTCAAATTTTGGGGTTAGAATCTTGATCTACTTTGATTGTTGTTATTGATCATCTAGCTGCATTGCATGATCGAATCTGTTTTGCATGTCATGCATCGATTTGAAGTTGGTTTTGGGAGAGAAAAAAAGGTATTCATGTATTCTTGAAGAAAAGTCTCGTTTTGATCCGAAAGTTTGGAACCAAAACCATGTTTTTGTGTTTATTCTTGCGTGACCTTCTTGTATGGGTACCCAGGTCCCTGTTTTGAACTCTTGGCATGAAATCTCTGATTTTGTAACAAGTTATGATCTTGCATTCATCTTCTTCATGATCATGTTCATCATGTCCTTCATGTTCTTTAAAGGGAAACCCAGGCTTTCCCGACTTTGCTTTTGAATAAGGCCATCGGGACCACACCTCGGCAAGGAAGTGTAGGACCTCGGCAAGGACCTGGTTAGTACCTAGTGGGTTTCCATGAGACGGGAGCAGTGTTTAAACTCCCAGCATGTTTTGCTTTGTTACTGACTTGGATCTGGCAAGAATGCCGAGATCATTCGCATGCATGAAAAGCTTGTTTTGAGAATGCGATTGCCGTGTGATTGTAGGACCTTGATCTTTGCTTTGAGCCTGCACCTGAAGAACTAGGTGAGCGGTATTTCTAATAAAGCTATGTTATACTGTTTTGAGAAAATCTTGCTTTGCTTTGTTTTGACGAAAGTATTTGTTAAGCATGAATGAATAGCCCTGTTTTGATGTATCAAGTATAAGCTTTGTTTTGATGTCATTCTTGAAAAGTCCTTATACTGGAGGACTCTAAACTTTCGCAGTACCAAGTGTAAAAGTCCCTTGTGCTGGAGGACTCTAAACTTTCGCAGCACTAAGTATAAAAGGATACGGTCCTTTCTTGGAAAGATTTCGCAGTACCATGTATAAGAGGATACGGCCCTCTCTTGGAAAGACCATCGTGTTAAAACAGGCTACGGGCCTAAGTAACACAAGACCATCGTGTTAAAAGGAGCTACGGGCTTAAGTAACACAAGTCCCTTGTGCTGGAGGACTATAAACTTTCGCAGCACCTTAACTAATCGATTACGGATCGTGCAGTCCTTGTTTTGCCACTGACGGTTTTACCGCGTGGACTTCTTTGTTCGGAAAGCTTAATTTGTGTTTTGCCGATGTCAGTAAGCATCCCTTGAGACTTGTAAGACTTGATAGATGAATACGGTTCATCCCTTGTTTTTGGTAAAGCTTTGATGTATTTTGCTCTGGAAGAATCTCGGCTAATATTCATATGGTTTTAGCATGTTTCGTTTTGAAAGACTTCGGCTATATTCATGCAAAACCTTTATTATTAGTACCATTCACTGAGTATCCAAGCTCACCCCTCTCTATATATATGTAAGTGATGAGCAGGACGTCGGCGACGCCTAGATGTGTTTTTTTGAAAGCTTGTTTTGGATCCATGATTTTTGTCGGCCTTGTTTTGTATTCGCGTCGGCGATGTTATTTTATTTATGTCGGCAATTCTTGAAAATTATGCTTCTTGGCTTGTAATCACTGTATTTTGTATATGTCGGCTCGAGAAGCCTTTTGATCAAGATGTAATACGTATTTTACTTTATTGTATTCAAGTTGTTAAGATGTATGCCATATCATTGGACTTATGCACAGCTCTTATGGACTACTCGTGTTTTGATTTATTGCTTCCGCATTTGTGAGCCCCTATATCCATACTCTGATTGTGCTAAACTTTTGAAAGTTGGCCTTCGGTAATTACGAAATTACTGGCCATCACGGCACCAAACTACTAGGGGCGGTTTGGGGTCGTGACAGATGGCATCCTAAGGACCTAAGCATAGAGGCATGTACAATGACCCATTCATGAGGCATAAAACACCAACTCTTCAAGGCATTGAAAGCATGACAAAGGCAAATGTTTGACCATGAAACATGCACTGAAATAACATTTCAAATGATGCCAAAGCATGCAAACATCACAAGTATAGCATGATAGAGGCCTCAAAGCTCAAGAGTAGTCAAAGCATTTACACTATAGCTATACAAAACATGAGTGATATGACCATGGCAGCCCAAAACAGTCCTACAACAGCCCAAAATATGAATAAAATCATGCTGGAGCATAGCCAAAATATGCTAGAATGGTGAGTCAAAACATCATGCACATAAAGCTAGTAAGCAAGATTTGTTCTACAAGTACATGAGCCACTCAAGAGACTACCAAACCAACTTTGGACAGAGTCATGACATGTCAAATGATGATAAAAAAACATGCTGAAATGGACTCAAACCCAGCTATAATGACATGCCACTTCATGAAGCATACAGAGCTAGTTTAAGAGATTTACACTACAAGTGTATTAACCATGCATAGAGTGACACAACCAAGTAAAAACAGTGGCATGTCATGCTAAAATAAACCCAAGTACAAGCTAAGATATGGCCAACATAAACTTACCAAAGGTGCTCACACAAGAGGCATTCAAAGCAAGTAAAAAAGACACAAAGGAGAGGGGATGACCCTCTCCTATTTAGGACACCAAAACCACCTTCCCATCATTGAAATCCAAAGAATTTCAGTGGTAGAAAGGTCATGCAAAGGCTTCAACAAGAGCCTAAAGGGATGGCTCAAAACAAGGCCTAACAAGGCCGTAAACCACCCCCAACGAAAAAGTGACCTTAAACAAAGGTCTAAAGCATGCAAAAACAGAACTTTTTTCAGTTGAAAGCAAGGCCTAAAACAATATGCAAGGATGGCCAAAGTGAGGTACAAATAAATGCTAAAAAGGGAAATATACTCACCCTTGAATTTTAACTTCGAAAATAGCAACCTCAGAGGCTAGAAACCAAGTTTTAGAGCTTAAGTAACCCTCCCAAGAACCTTAGCTCAAAGATAGTGGTGTATCACTATGTGTTGTAGTGCAAAAGTGCAAGAAAAATGGACTTTAGAGCATAAACAAACACAATAGAGAGAGAGAGAGAGAGAGAGGGAGAGAGAGAGTGAGAAATATAGAGAGAGAGAGATACAACTTCTCCAAAAATGGCTCAACCTCTGGTAGGGAGGGAGAGCCTCTCCTTATATAGAAGAAAAATAATGCAAAGCTTGTTAAACAAGCTTGGAAAGGGGCTCATCCCTCCATACACGTGTATGGAGGAAAGATGAGTGAAAACCAGCTGGCTGAAAATATATGGCGTGAAACCTGCTGAGACAAGGGTTCTGTCGACCATCAATGATGGCCGGCAGTGGCTCATTGATCGCCGGCAGTAGCATAGGATGGCCGGCAGTGCACCAAGAGAATTATGCTGGAAGGACCAACACATGGTCCAAAAATGGGGCAGAAAGGATACAAGGTTTGGAAAACTCAAACCTGTGATGTTCCGCCGCGAAAGTCGAGCACTCGACGAGCAATCGAACTTGTGGCTGGATGTACCTGCAAACACAACCAAGTCTTGAGGACGGTCAAAAATAGGGTGTCTATAGGCAGCACAACAGGATCCTAAGAGGAAACCTGATCAACTCTAAGAGAAGAAACGACTGGTGAGGTTGAGGCAGACGGTGGAGTTTGACTTCTACGAGGGACGTCAGGCCAAGCCAACTTGTACGTGGGTATGTAATTCAACAACAGAGGGGCCTTGCATTTCTGCACAGGAAGATCTAAGAGCTTCTTTAGATCTCGGCTGGAGACGAATGATTGCCGAAATCCTTTGGCTGTCTGAAGAAGAGCTGCAAAAAACAAATAGCAAACATTAGTAGAGATGAGTGAGTTGGCAAGCTTTAACCAAAATGAAGTTACAGTCGGATGACTCATTCTTGCCATCACCCTCTTTAAAAATTGTTCGGCTCGGAGGATAGAGATAAAGATCGTCATCCGGTGCAAACTCCCAGTTACCTGAGACGATGAAGTAATCATCTACAGCACCCTTGTTGGAGTCTGGGAGGTCGGCTATTAGTTTGAAGGCAGTGGATATGGGCTTAAGGTAGTATATGCAGCCTTTTTTAGACTTAAGGCCACACATGGTAAAGCAGAATTAGATGTCAGCTAAAGTGATCCTATCTTTTTCTCGGTGTGCTAGTTCAATTATGCCATTGATAACCCTATATGAGTTTATGGCCAGTTGCATTGGGTTGAGCTTGTAATAATGAAGGATTTCTCGAAAAATAGTGTCTAGAGGGAACCGAAGTCCACACTCTATGAAAGCAACTACTAGGAAGGGCATGGATTCCCCATCAGGCATAATGTAGTCCTTTTTCCCATCTAATCTGAGTTGAACATCGACTGGGACGGAGAACTTTCGATAGAAATACTCTATTTTTTCTGGGGTATCCACTCTCCAACTGAACATACCCATAATGTCGGCTAGTGAAGATTGGTGTGAAATTTCGGGAAAGAATATTTGGTATGGTTTAAAGACCTCGGCTTAATCCTAATCAGGCACTGGTACAGGGGTCCTTGAAATCTAACAGGATTTTTGTTTCGATTTTCCTAAAGAACAAAGTTCTAAAGCAAATCCCAAACCTAGGAACTACAGGCATAGGAATTGAAGACAAAAATCTGGAAATACAATAAGAAAAACAGAAAAAAGAGCATGATTCAGAAATCAAGAAAGCGACCAAGATTCAAGAATAAGGAAAGTCATCAATTTGCAAAACACTAAGTAAAGTGTGTGTAAGGCAATGTGTAAAGACAAGAAGCAATACACACACATTTGAATTTGGGAACAAGTTATGATGCCATTCACAAAAGTCAAAACATGGAGATAGAGACAGAATAGCAACAAATAATATGCCCAAATGGAAGATTTGAAACAAGATAGAAAATGAGAGACTGAAACTACAAAAACCGTAATCATGGACTTACCGAAAAAGGCTAGAGAGAAGTTTGCGGAGTCAAACGATGATATTGACTAGCACCCAACGGTAAGGCTCTCGCCAGAAGCAGTACTCAGGTGATTGCAAAAAGCTCGAAAGGACGACAATGGTGGTTTGAAGGAAATTTAGTAGACAAAGAAAACTTTGGGGGAGAGTGCGAGAATGCAAGAATGAAAAATGAAGAGACAGAGAGAGAGTAAGAGTTTTTGTTAAAAGTTTGAAAAGGAAGCAAACCATAATGAAATGCCTTGGATGACGTGTTTATCAGGCGGTGTGCGCAGATGTGACATGACTTGATGGCGCGTATCAGGTATGAATCAATAAGAGAAGGACACGTGGCGGAAACGGTTGAGAAAACCGTGCGCGGCAGCTCATGCGCAGACAAAACTCTTGGAGTTCTTGATTTAATGAGGCAACAACCTCGGCTTGAGGAACGATCTCAGTTAGAGAGCTTGGTTCTTGGTTCTTGGTTCTTGGTCATAAAAAAAGTTGGACAGTAGAATCCTGGAAACGCGGAGCCGAAGAAGTAATGATCACGACCATAGTAGGAAAGAGTGAACTTTAACCGACAAGACAATGTAGGTTCCATCACCTCAGATTGTCGAGGTAATGGAACCTTGGGGGCAGTTGTGGAGGCATATTTTATGAATGACAGCACGTGGCCGAGGTGACGCCGATGTGTCAGCCAAAGTGCCACGTGGCTCGGTCGTATGCGAGATGATCTTGGCTAGGCCGAGGTTATATTTGGAGATATCGGAATCCGAGATGAGCGGATAAGGGACCAGAGTCCTAGAATGGGGGAGGACCTCAGTCTAGATATAGATAAAGCTCTTAGGGAGTTTATCTTTATCTAACTGGGAGTCCAAGATGAGAATTGAGCCAAAGTCCATTGAAGCTAGGCTTCTACAGGGATCAAGTTAGTGCTAGCTATAAAAGTAAGGCGCCCTCGTGGGTCTAAGGTATACTTTTTATGCTCTGTCTAGTGAGTTAAGCACTATTGGCTATCTTTGAGAGATAATTACGGACTTCATTGTCAGAGTGCCCTCGGGTGGACGAACCACCGCCGAATTTTTATCTTTCTGTAACAGGTTGTTCGGGCTTAATCTGTAACGCCCCAACCCTTCATATGTCATCGATATTCTCCACTTTGGGCCACACCTGCACAGATTTGTTCTTTCTAGTGGGTCACCCATCCTAGAACTACTCCAGCCTAAGCACGCTTAACTAGGGAGTTCTACTAGGGATTTCACCACCCGAGAAAAGGCCTCAATGCTATATAAGGGTCCAGGTTTTTACTTTTATAGCCCAGGAACTCCCCCTCCATTCTCAATGTGGGACACTAAGTCCTTATAATCCACCCGCCTTAGGGCTACACGTCCTCGTGCAGTAGCCTACCAACTAGCAAGCCCGCCCACATTCACCGAGAGACACCAAGGGCCCACACTCGGTACTCTGGAGAGTTGGCTCTGATACCATTTGTAACATCCTAACCCTTCATATGTCATCGATATTGTCCACTTTGGGCCACACCCGCATGGATTTGTTCTTCCCAATGGGTCACCCATCCCAGAACTACTCCAGCCTAAGCACGCTTAAATGAGGAGTTCTACTAGGGATTTCACCACCCGAGAAAAGGCCTCGATGCTATATAAGGGTCCAGGTTTTTACTTTTATAGCCCAGAAACTCCCCCTCCATTCCCAATGTGGAATACTAAGACCTTACATAATCTATTCTGCCAGTGCTCTCCTGCTAAGTTTCCTTGTTTGGTTGTGTGGCCAAAAATCAACACCCACAGTAGGGATGGCAACAACCGGTAGGATATGGGTTGGGGACCTTATCTCAACCACCTCCATTGTCGTTGCTTGGTCATACCCCCAACTTGACTCTCATGGAACTCTCCCCCATCCCCACTCCTACCACTACCTCCACCTCTATCCAAACTCACAAATATAATCCACCCTGATCCTACCCGATCCACAACAAAATAAGAAATTTAATAATAATATTATATTTTAATAATTAAAATTAAAAAATGCTATTTATAATTAAAAAAATATTATATATAACATAATAAAAACTCAATAGATATTATATATATTCTATAAAAATTTAACAATATATTATAGGAAAAATTAGTCTAACATCCCTCTCTAACTTTTACTAGTGGGAGAGGTCCACAATATATTTTTTTGTAGTGTAAGGTCCTCAAGTCCATCATCGGGAATTACAAATATCAAATTTCTTCTAAACCTACTCTCTTTCTCTTTTCTCATCATCATTCTCTCTCTTTCTCAGTATAGCAAAGCAAAGCAAGATCAAAGCAACAATGGCTCTATGGATGAACAAAGGTTTAGAACCTCCGATCGAAAGTGAGATAACCAACCTTTTGTGATTTCGTTGTCCGTTGTTCTAGTGAAGTTGATTTTGAGTTGTTCTTCATTCTTTGTTTGTTGATTTTGATTTGATTTGTGTATGAATTCCGATTTCGCATTAGGTTTTTCGATTCCGATTTGTGGTTCGCATTAGGTTTTTTATTTTAATTTGTGGTTTAGAGATCGTGCTTTTGTAATTTTGTTGAGATTTTTGTTTTTGAAACATTATTTGAGTTGATTTCTTATAGTTGATTTCGAGTTAATTTTGCAACAGACATGTTCGTTGTTTATTGATTTCGAGTTGATTTGGTCTGAGAAAATCACATGAGGGAGTGTGTGATTTGGTTAGAGAAAATCAACAAATTTCTCTGACCATCACACAGAGAAATTTAGCCCAATCTTTTAAAATGTTCACTGTAAAGGTAGAGAAATCCTATGACAGGGAAAATTAACATGTCAAAGCAAATTATTTATATCAATTTTACGTTGATTTGCAGCAGAGGTGTTCGTTGTTTATTGATTTTGAGTTGATTTGGCCAGAGAAAATTACAAGTGGGAGTGCGTAATTTGGCCAGAGAAAGTTAATATGACAAGAGGAAGAAAATCAAATTTCTTTGGTCATCACACAAAAATTTATCCCAATATTTCAAAATGTTCATTGTAAAGGTAGAAAAATCCCATGACAAAGCAAATCAACGTATGTAATGAACCAAAAAACAAAAAATTAAAATAGCCAGTGCATAATTTAATTGAGCAAATTTTCGAATTTGATTGCTGTGTAAATTCTGTGCGAAAACAGTTCAGTTTTGTATTTTTTTTAAATAGTTCTCGATCTTAGAAAATTACGAAATTTTTATATGTTTTGATCGAAAAATGTTAGTTGTTAGTTGTTAGATTAGCACCTATGGTTGAAATTCTCTCCACCCTTGGCAAAGCACCTAAGTGCTTGCACTCTTTTAATTCAACTCCCCTAAGGGGAATTGAACCCATGATCTCCTTGGGACTAAGCCCTAAGGAAGGTATGGTGGCCAACTAGGCTATGAAATTTTTATATGTTGTTCACATGCGAGTCTCGCACGTTGGGTAAAAATTTCAGAATTTATTGATGAGTATTTATTTTATGAAAATTCATGGACTGATTGATGTTTAGTTTAATTTATAGCAAAATTTTGTTATTTAATTTTGAATGTTTGGATCATGATTTGGATAAATTTGTTGGGTCTATTTTGGTATATAATTGGACCATGTTTGGCTTATGGGTGGGACCCATGACTTAGAGTTAATTTAATTTGATTTTTTTTAGTGACTCATGTTTAACTGTTTGGTCCTTTTTAATTATGTGATTAGTAGTAACCACATTGGGAGTTGTTATTATTTATTAAATAGGAGTTATAATAAATATTTAATAGTTGATTTTATGGTGTGTACCATGTGGTGAAAAATTATATATTTTATAAATAATGAAAATGTGTATATTTGAGCAAAATATTATATTTTGTAGTATACAAAAATGATATATTTTGTGGTGAGAAAAATTATATCATTTTATAATTTATATTATAAAATTTTGAGGTATTATTACAAAAATTATATTTTTGGGAAAACTAAACTTTGGGAAGCAGACCCACGTGGGTTGCCTCCCCACTTTTTCCTTCCATCTTTTCATTTCCTTTCTTTATTCAATTCTTTTGGATGGGAACAGAGAGCTCCGCCCCTCTCTCTCTCTCTCTCTCCCTCTCCCTCTCCCTCTCTCTTTTCTTTTCCATTGTTGGTTTAAGCTTAGAGTGGGAGTCTTTAGAGTGAGATTTTGCAAAAGTGTTGTAAATGAAAGTCAGAAAGCTCGTCGTGATCTTCGCAATGGTAGTCTCGAATTTATGATCGGGCAAGATTTGCCTTCCAGATCTACTATTCTTCATTATTTGAGGTAGCGACTTTCTTCATATTTTTACATTAAAGCTATGCTATGGTTATTTTGAGAGAGTATGTCATTTTAAGAGGTATTGCATATATATACATATATATAAAATTTTCAGATCTTTGTTTAGTAATTTTTGGAAGAAAAATTATGATGAAATGTTAAAAATATTGGCATTTTGAGATTGATTTTGGGAAAATCATTTTGTGTTGTTAATTTTGTAAAAAATAAATTCGAAAATAAAATTTAAAGGTTGTATGATTGTATTTACATCATACTATGATTAGATGATTTATTTTGAGAAAAATAAAGTTGAATTTTTTTTTTTTATCTTTGATTTGGAATTTATTTTTGAGAAAAATAAATTAATGTTGAGGAATATGTAGTAAATGCTTAAATAGGAATTATAGAGTTGCTTTGGAATTAAAAAATCTAAAAGTGTTATATTCATGATATTTTATAAAAGATGATATGTTGATGATTAAGTTGTGTTCATTTTTATGAAAATAAAAATGAAAAATGTGAAATGTGGACTTTCAAACTCATAACCTTGAAAATGTTACTATCGGGCATATTTCATAATTTTTGATGTAAATATCATGTTGGTTAAATAATTTTAGAAAAAGTTGTGAAATTGTTATTGGTAGAGAATTTAGTAAAAATATTACCTCTTTAAATAGCTTGGCATGAAAAATGGTTATGTTGAAATATAGTTATATATATATTTTTGCAAGATCTAGATGATTTTCGAAATCATCATTTGATTGTTTTGAAAATTGATTGTTGATTCAAGAAGATGAGAGATTTTTTTGAAAGTGGGTTTCCTTTCTTGTTCCTTTTAAAATAGAAATTGAGGGTTTTGAACATTGAGGGTTTTGAACTATGAGGATTGAAGAAAGATGTTTTTGGTGACTTTCTTTCAATAAATGAAGATGAGTGGTTTTGGTGAAAAAACCTAGAAATTGGTGTTTTTAAGAAAGATGTTGACAATCTTTGAAGATGTTGTTATATTTATTTTGTGTGCCAAAATAAATGATGTTTGAAAATTTGTTTATTTATTTACATATAAATGATGGTTTTCATGGAATATGAGAATTGTTGAAGTTTTGAAAATTATTGTTAAAAATGTTGATATAGTCTTGAAATGACTAAATGGTTGAGATTACTCTAAGTGTGGAAATTTTGTTGTCCCATGGATGAATTGGAATAAAAGTATTTATATTCATCTTGAGAAATTATATTGAAATGAGAAATTTGATCATAATGGGAATATTGTGTAGAAGTATTGAAAGTGGAAGAAATATTGCATTGTATTATTAATCATTGCATTGGCATATCAATTCATTTGATAATGATGAGCTTTGAAATTTGATTTGAAAACTTTGCATTGAGAAAGAAATGTTGGGAAACAAGTTTTCATGAAATGATTTTGGGGTAAATACGGTGGTAAGTCTTGAAAGGTGGTGTAGATGATAGGTGTCGAGTCTTCCAGTTAATACTAGCAAAAATGACAAATTGGTAGTACTTGTATAGTCTACTTGCAGACACCAGCCTAGGAATTACCTGAGTCGTATTTACCTTCTTGGAATTTTATTGAAATTGTTGGATTAATGTGTTTACAAAATGGCATTGTGCGTAAGATTTTCAAAAGATGAGAAAAATATTTTGAGCATGACATGGCATATGCATTCATCTCATAAGACTGCATAAAATGGATTTGATGAATTGTTTAATTATTTGATTCAATTGATAATGAGATAATTGAATGAATTGAAAAGGATGTCCTGTTACTATTGAAACATGTTTATTTATTTAAGTTAACTTGTTGTGGTTAATTAAATAAATTGGATTTAAGAGATTATGTAATAAAATCATATGGTTTTGACATGATATGATTTCACATATATGTATGAGCATTTTGGTACCCGCATATCTTCTAATGATTTAATATGAGATTGCTTGGTGAGCTAGTGGTTGCTCACCCCTTGCCTGTACATGTAAACAAGGAATGTTTTTCGGATTTGAAGATCAAACAATGGGTTTTACCATTTCATAAGTGTAATGTAGTGCTGGATTGTACTATTTCATTTGTTGTTTGGTTGAGTGCTATTTTTTTTTTATAAAGAGTAGTGCCCTCTCTTTTATTGTAAACCTCAGGGCATTTCTTTTATTTGTATGTAAATGCCATTGTTGTATAACAAGATGAAATATGTATATTTAATTATTCATCATTTCATCCAAGGATGAAATATTATTTATAAATGGACTTAATTAATGAATATCGGTAATGTTATCCGAGTAATAAAATATGAGGTGTGCCAGCATGCCAGAGAAAATTACACACACACAACTTGAAGAAGAAACTCAAATAGGGAGTAGTAAGTAAATTTCAAAGAAGATTAATAGGAACAGAGGAATTTCAGAGAAATTTCATATCTCAAAGGGATTTTTTAATGTCAGAGAAATTGCAGAAAAAATCAAAATGCTAGAGAAATTTTATTTTTATAAATTTCTATAGCTATCGCACACAAATCTGGGAGTCTAATTTGGTCAAATAAATTTCAAATATCAAAGAAAATTTCGTACGCGCACACACACACACACAACTGCCAAAGTTATGTCATATATATTTTAGAGAATAAAAACCCAAGCCCAAAGCCCAAGAAATTAAGATACAACCCAAAGCATTTTTATCCGGCCAAGGCAAAGTTCCAAATAAAAGGCCCAAGTCCTTAGAAAATCCAGTTGCAAAGAAAACAAAGTCATGTGATAAGATATTTAAACAAGATCGCTTTTTGAAAAGAGATTCGTGATACGAAGGAAAACCTTTGGATCAATAGAAATCAACGATAGAGATCAAAACTGACAGAAGAAAGGAAATGAGATCAACCGACTCTAACAAACTAAGCATCTAATAAGAAAAATCCAACGATCAAAAATGTGAACCCATATCCGAACCAAATTTAGGGCATCCAAAATACAGTAGCTCCGACAATAGCAGATCAAGACAACTGGACCACTTGCCGACCAACGCCTGAAGGCATAAAACACCATTGGATCGAGACAACTATCCAACGGCCAAGATACCAGGTGTCCACACTATAAAAGGGAAAAAGAAAATCATTTAAAGGCAGGTACAAAAAAGAGATTTTCTTTCAAAAAACAACAAACAATATGTTTGAAAGGTATTCTAACTTGATCGTCAGAGGGTCCTCCCGACCAACCATGGTCGAGAAAGATCACTGACGTCATAGCATTTGTCTTTTCCATACAGTAAAGGAAGGAGTAGCTCATCTCGATTTCCCTGTGGAGAATAAATTTCACCCTTCCATAATTGGCGCCGTCTGTGGAAAACTCGAGAAAATATGAGTGTCTATCCCGCTCTAGACAAAATACCAACAGACCCCCAAAAATTTTCAATCGAAAATATGGCTAGTCGAAATTTCAGCCACGATCCCAATAATACACCTGAAAATTCAATGCCAATAGCTCAACCAGATCCCGAAACCCAACAAGGCCGACTTCTTGAACAATTAATGGCAGAAGTGAAAGCACTCAAAGAAGAACTACGCGCGACTCGAAGAAGGCCCGTCGAGCAAGTCAAAATTGCCGATTGACAGAAACGCCCAAATCACCATCGGGCCACAAGCCAAAATGTCAGCAGCAACCCCGATTGAACGTAGAAAAAGCGTCAGGTCACCCGAAGGAATTCTTCGAATAACCCAAAGAATGACCTGAGAAACTGGCTCAATGGTCGAACTAAGGGCCATTTAAAACCCGTCAGACGAAAACTCTTCATAGATGGTTTAGCATCCCCTTTTTCCCAAGCAATAAATGGTTCAGATCTGCCAAAAAGGTTCACCCCGCCAAAAGTCAACTTGTATGATGGCAAAGGGGATCCGACTAGCCACATCCAATATTACACACAGGTCATGACATTGTGGAGCAACAATGGCCCGATCATGTGTTGAATGTTTTCCTAAAGTTTAGGAGAGATAGCATTACACTAGTACTACAAATTGAAAGCCCGATCCATCAATGATTGGGCACAGCTGCAGCAAGCATTCGTCTGCCGCTTTATCACCAATAGCCGGCTGCCGAAAGAGGTTGATGTGCTTCTCATAATGAAGAAAGAAGATACGGAGAGGCTACGGGAGTATTCTAGTAGATATTGGGTAACTTATAACGAGATCGATAACTGCAATGAATAACTGGCGGTAGCCTCTTTAAAGTTAGGGTTACTACTCGAGAGCAAGCTCTGGACAGTCTCTAACGAAAAAGCCACCGACCGATGTGGAAAGTCTAATGAGACGAGTAAAACAATATTGTAAGAATGAAGACGACATCAGAGGCGTCGAAGAACCGAAACCTCTTTGGACCCTAACTAGGGCTCCAAGAAAAGATAAGAAGAAATCTCTGAACAATAAAAGAAAGGAGTCTAACGCAATCGCCGACCAGCCAAAAATCCGAAAGGAGGCCTTCCGAGTAGTTATCACCACCTTCACTGAACTGATATATCGTTTAATGTCAAAAATCCAGAATGAACCTTACTTTTCTTGGCTATCCCAGATGCTTGGTGATCCATCACTTCGCAATCGAAGATTGCGTTGTTCTTATCATAAGGATCATGGACACCTCACAGAGGATTACAAAGCGTTAAAGCAATTTCTGGAGGAATTAGTGCACAACGGGCACCTATGATCTTATGTTGACTCATCCACAGATCGAAAGGAGAATATTAAGGACAAAGTTGGGGAAACACAACCCACGACAACTATCAATATGATCTATTTGGTTCCAACAAAAAGGCGCATAAGTCGGGAAGTAACACTAACACTCCGAAGAGAAATTATGTCCCTATCAGGGGTGGCTGCAAAGAGGGTTCATTCATCCACAAGGATTTCTTTCTTTAATAAAGATCTAGCATGGGTCCATCATAGGGGTGGTCGTGGATCGGATTTGTGTGATTTGCGGTTTGGTTTTGACCTTCCCGCATCTATCCAGTTTGGGGAAAAGTCAACCCGCAACCGCACACAGTGCAGTTTACAGTTTGTGTAGATAAGGTTCGCGGATGTGTAGGCGGTTTATGGTTCAAACTTTTTTCTTTAAAAATTTATTTTTGAGTTTTTTTTCCCCAATTTATAAATATTTATTTTGGGCTGTTTTCTCCCAATTTTCTAAATTCAAATTCCATGCATGATGGTTTTGTTCAATGACAGAAGCAAATGTTAGGCCAAGCAGTATTTATAATGTAGATCAAACAAAAAGAAGGCCGGGATTGGGATTTCAGGTATGGTTCTCTCAATGAAACATTCAAAATGAATGAATGGACAATTTTATAGTGGATGCTAAAAATTCCTACAGTACAGAAACTTAATCCATAAATTTTTAGTTGTAAATAAATACTAACACATTACATCTAGATAATAAGTCACAAAGGTTTTTCAAAATGTCTAAAATGTATGAGAGACACATTTCATTTGGATGGCTCAGATGAATCCTAAGTGTATATCAATGGTTTAGATCAATGGGTGGTTCCCGCCAACACATTTCATTTCATTTGCATGTGCCCCCCTCAGTATATACCCCCTGTCTCCCACATACCCTCTGTCTACCATCTGTCTTCCCATGCCCTCTATCTACCTTCCCTCTCTATCTCCCTCTCTGTCTACCGTTTGTCTCCCCATTCCTACTCTGCACTGACTCTCCCCTCAGTATCTACCTTCCCTCTCTATCTCCCTCTCTGTCTACCGTCTGTCTCCCCATTGCTGAATTCCTTGCTCTGTTTTTGTGTTTTTGGGTTTATCTTATTGTATTGGGTTTGGATTTTGAGTTATACGGGTGATATTGAGCCAACTGATATATACGGGTGATATGGTTTGAGTTATACGGTTTGGATTTTGTATTGGATGTATGCAGATTTGGATTACACGGGTGATATACATTTTATTATGGTGTCTTCTGGGTGTGTGCAGATTTGAATGATATATATATTGAGTTATTTGAATGATACACCATGCAACAGATTTGGATGATATAGATATATGGAAAAGAAATTCTGCAAATCAGACAAATGATATATCTATTTAGTTATAGGGATTATATCAAACAAATCTATAGTTATTAAATTCAAATTCTGCACAGACCAATCTATAGATATATGGAAAAGTATTTTTAACTGCTGGGTTCAATAGAGTTATTGAAAGCATGACTTTAACCAATTCAGTATTATTATTTAGTGTTGAAAACATGACTTTAATTGATGGGTTCAAGAGAATTGATTCGGGTAATTGAAAACATGACTTTAGGATTCTCTCATTGATTCAGGTAATTGTTCTTCTTCTTGAATTTTTTTTTCCTCTCTCAGCTTTTGCCTTCATCAGAGCTTCTGTGGATCACTCTGACCACTCTCACCGTTGTTCACTCTAGCTGCGACATCACTTTGGCTGCTCGGCTATTCACTTTGGCTGCTCGACATCCTACTCGGTTGCTCAGTTAGTTTATTATTTTGGTTCCTATTTTTTTCTTTTGTTATTGCTTTATTAACGTTTGGCTGCTTGACATCACTTTTTTTCCTCTCTCAGCTTTTGTTATTTCTTTTGTTATTGCTTTGCTTTGGTAATGCTTTGGTTCTTATACGGGTGATATTGAGCCAACTGATATATACGGGTGAATTTTTTTCTTTTGTTATTGCTTTGCTATTGAGTAAAACTGAAGAAGAATTAAAAATTAAAGAGTAGTTGCAAAGGCTATGTTTTTTATTACCAAAATCACTTAACTCTGTTTTTTATCACCAAAATCAGAAAAAAAAAAAAAAAAAAAAAAAAAAAAAAAAAAAAAAAAATCTGTGTTTACTGTCACTATATTATCACCAAAAAATTCTGTTTTTATCACCAATTTTGAATTTTTTTATCACCAAAAAATTCTGTGTTTACTGTCACTAAATCAGAAAAAATTACTTGACTCTGTGTTTACGGTCAACTGTTTAAATTAGTGTTGAGAGACAAAAATTCTGCTCAATGTGTTTACTATCAACTGTTTATCACCAAAATTAGAAATTTTTTATCACCAAAAAAACATTAAGCAGAAATTAGTTTGGTGTTCAAAAAAAAAAAGGTTATACACATTAGTTTTGTGTTTACACGTTAAGTATTGTCAATTTTTTTACAGATACTGATGTGCTTTAGTACGTAGAAAATACGCTAGAAAATTGGCATAGAAAATTGGCGTAGAAAAGCATTGAAACAGAATCACAAATTCTGTATAAACAAACGGTGAAGATACTTTACCAAAACTCAAAACCCAACAACATCAGAAGTATCCCCTTTTCTAACCCATACCAAGTTTGAATCTCTCGGCTTCTGCCCGCTTTTGTAGTTCCAGTGACCGCCATGCATGTTCCTGGCATATCTTTCATTGCCTCCTTTCCCATCACTCAGTGAAACATCATTCAATTTCCCCGAATTTTGGTTGATCAATCCACCAGAATTTTGCCCCCTTTCTTTTTTTTTGTCTTCTTTTTTTTTTTTTTTTTGTTTTGTTTTTTTTTTTTTTGTTGTTGTTGTTGTTGTTGTTGTTGCTATTCTGCTCTGTCAACAGTGGTTGTATGCTCATATCATTTTCTGCATTCTATTTTCTACTTCCCTTCCCCTAACAATCTCATTTATGGTGATTACCACTATTCCTTATACTTGCATAAGTATTCTGCAGTGAGTTTTCTTATAAACAGAGTCTTAAGAAAATGTTTGTTGTAGTTTGGATCATAAACTCATTTTATTGATGTTTCAGACTGGGTTTGTCATCACCTATTTAACCTGGGATTTTATTTATGATGAGCATGTGATATCCTCATTGCTTGGTTTTATTTAGTTTTTTGTCATAACTCATATATATATGAGTTGTGATCTGTATCTGTGAAAAAAATTCAAAGAATAAGAATTCTTGATTCTCATTTTCTTCAAAAGCACTGTAAGTATTAAATTTAGAATTTAATATTGCTACGTTCTAACATATATACTATATTGTTGCTTTTATGGAACATCAAACTATAGACATAATAATAATAATAATAATAATAATAATAATAATAATAATAATAATAATAATAATAATAATCAACTAAGAAAATATTAGGTGTATTACATAAAAAGATTCTGTATAAATTCAGTTTTAAAAAATTCTATATAAATTGTGCATAAATTCAGTTTTAAAAAATTTGGTTTGTTTGTTTACTTAATTTGTGTGCGTGTGTGTGTTTAAAAAAAAAACGGTGTTCCTATTTTTGTGTTTATGTGTTTATAATTTATTATGTTTTCGTATAATTTATTATGTGTTCGTATTTTGGTTTGTTTGTTTGTTTGCACTATCACAAATGTTCGCAATTTTTTAGACTTAATAAGCTTTTGTTTGTTTGTTTGTGTAGAAATTCAATATTTAAAATTTAAATTTTTCTATGTTTGTTATTTAAAATGAAATTCAGTACTCTTAAAAAAATAATATAAAATGAGTGTCTTGGATTTTTTTGTCCTATCAACTTTAATTGTTTAGACTTAGACTTAGACTTAAATAGTTTGGAATTTTGCCTGTTTCACTTTTTCAAGTCCTCTGTCAACTGAATATGCTCCATTTTAGTAGTCATCTTTGGCATGTAATTGATCATATATATGTATATGGCAAGTTGTTGATTTTGCTAACATAAGAGGCTTTTTTCCCATAATTTTAGCTTGCTAGATTTGTATCAAGGTTCTACCTCAAGGTTGAGGCCTCACCCGCTGGTCATGTAATGAAATCTCAATGGATAAGCATTCTATTTCACATTTAATTCACTACACTTTCACAAATCATGCCTCTCTTTTTAGATAGCACACCACCAAGTTCCACATGAATTGGATTCTGAATTTCAGACATCACCGGGCAAGATGTATAGATCAATTTCCATCACACGTGGACATGTGCATGAACACTTCAAAAATGCCACAAATATACCAAAGATTCCATGTGATAGTTATCCCCACGTAGAAAAGAGAACTGACGCCATTATTAAATGTGCAGTTGGACTTTGACAGATTAATACTGTGAATGATTCCATTTTTCCTACAAAATTATTAAAATTATAAGTTTCTTTTTTCATATTATGAAAGTCTTAATATATGTATAAAATAATACCTATTTGTATCAATAGATGCATGTTAAACAAATTATGTGTGTGTGGTTCAAAGTAACATTCGAATAAATGAAATATCTTCAAGGAATGAAACTCTTTAACCGATCAATTTCATTAGTACCAATCCCATTAGGCATAAGCTAAGTCATAATCAAGAGACAAAAGCAATTGCCTGATGACTCCATTATGTTTTCCCTTTCTATGATCACACACCACCTCCATATGGTATTTTTATATTTTGGACCCAAAACTACCAGTTCTTTAATATAAATTTAGCTCATGATAGTACCCAATGCTAAAATGGAGGGGGGAAAAAAACATCCACTCAAAACCATCCTAGGTCTCATAGCTAGCTATATTCAAGGAGATGCTTGAAATACGAGTAGCCAAAATTGGAAATAATAAGCCTTCTTGATCAGCTTTATATGTTCAGTGCACGTAGAATTGGAACAACAAAGGACTCCAAATAACCAATTAGAACCTGTTGTGTGCTCATTGTAATAGTGTTGACTAAAATTTGTGACAATTTACACATAAATCTTTGTAATCTGTGTGCTGAGTCTGAAGAAGCTCATTGGTACTTAGTAGGTCTTATTTTATATTTTTTAAATATGAAATCTTTCTCTCACATATAGTAATTTTAGGGAGTAAAATTGATTATACAAATAAGAAAATTGCAAAGATCTTTAGTGCTCCTCTCTCTATTTGATTTTATACATAGATCTTTGCAATCTGTGTGCTGAGTCTTAAGAAGCTCATGGATATTTGGTAGGTCTTATTTTAATTTTTTTTAATATGAAATCTCTCTCTCACATATAGTAATTTTGGGGAGTAAAATTGATTATACAAATAAGAAAATTGGCTAAATCTTTAGTGCTCCTCTCTCTATTTGATTTTTTTTTTTTTTTAATCAGCTGTTGTTCATAGAAAATTGGCTAAACCATTAAAGGTATCCTACTTCTTTAATAGGTTACTTGGCTTCCATTGGGAATTAAATTGTTCAATTTTCTTTTAGTTTACGATTTTTTTAAAAAAATTTAATATTATCATTTGTAAATGTTTTGCAATAATAGATAGATATATAATACTTGATCTTAAAATGTAATTTATCCAGTTTAATGTAATTTATCATCTGAATGAAAATGTAATTTATCCAATTTAATCTTAACATTATGTTTCTTAAATGGATTTAATTTTTTAAAAGGTTTTGGATTTGAATAAATACTTGATGGCTTTCATTTTTTAAATGGGTTTTAATTTGTTTATATTTTTTGAATAGTATTTAGTTCTTCTATGTTATGTGCTTTTGGATGATTTTCATTTCAAATAGCTTGGGGAGTTGGTCTAACCAATTTGTTATGTTTAATGGGTTTTATTTTTTAAACGTGTTTTAATTTGTTTACATTTTCTTGACAGTGTTTAGTTCTTCTATGTTGTGTGCTTTTGGATGATTTTCATTTCAAATAGCTTCGGGGAGTTGGTCTAATCAATTTGTTATGTTTACACTTGAAATTGGAATTACTCTACAAATTTTTCTGCATTTCAGGCCCTTAATACACTTGACAGTATCAAATGGAGAGTAAATAAAAGGGTTCTTGGTTGTAAACATAAATTTCAGAACATAAACCTTACACTTTGGATCATTTACCATGTGTATTATCAAGAAATCAAGAAAAAATGACATACCTGAATCCATCGATGAACGGTTAAACGGAAGCGTCTGATTGTCAATAAAACCTTTGATATTGACTATGTTATTGCCTTCTAATCCTTTCCCCTTTGGTGCCTTATGTTTCTCCTTGAGAGGATTTAGAAAAACAAACAGTGTTCTTATTTTTTTCACCTTTTGGAAAGGAATAGGGACCATAACCTTTTAAAGGTTGTAATTGGTTTTCATAACTGAAAGGTAATGAAAACCAATAAATTAACCATTATTGGTTTCATAACTGAAAGGTAATAAAAACCAATAAATTAACCATTATTAGTTTCATAACTGAAAGGTAATAAAAACCAATAAATTAACCATTATTATTATTGGTTTTAAAACTGAAAGGTAATGAAAACCAACTTTAACCAATATGTTTTAATTTCTATTTCTGCCCCTCATAGAAATAGAAATTATACAACTAGTATCTACACATTAGGTCCATAACACATATACCCTTAAGCCTATTAACTAAATTGAATCACTTAAATTGTAGGCTTCTTATAAATGATAACACCACATTTAATTATGTGGTCCCATTGAGACATTATCTAACAATCTCCCACTGGACCACATATGTATCCTGAAAAATGTGCTTAACTTTAGTGAGCTCAGAAATTTGTTATCATAACTTGAGGGTATCCAAACAATCTTGTCCATTAACTATATTAATATAGGATCAAAGCGGTCTTCGTTACATCAATCGTAACTCGACCCACCAATGGTCACGTATACTAATACAGCTAAATGACATAGATCAATCATGGATGCGTAGCATGGAAATTACATGTGATGTGATCCATACATGCCTATTTCCAACTGGTCCTACTTAACTTTATTGAGATCAATACTTCACAATACGTAACAGAGCGTAAAAACTGAATACTTCATTTCTGCAGAAATTAATCTAATTACATAGATAAAACTCAAGGCTGACATAAAGCAGTAATAAAAATACAAACTCCCACTAAACCAGAATGTTCTCAAATAGAACAACACCCATCTGAGCAATGTGCTCATGAAAGACCTTGGGTGGTAGTCCCTTCGTAAGTGGATCCGTTATCATAGAGTTTGTCCCAATGTGCTCTATGGAAATCTGTCCACTCTGTACTCTTTCTTTTACAACTAGGAACTTGATATCAATATGCTTTGATTTTGTCGAGCTCCTGTTGTTTTTGGAATATAAAACTGCAGACTTATTGTCACAATATATCTTAAGCGGTCTTTCAGTGCCTTCCAAAATACGCAACCCAGTGACAAAATTCCGCAGCCATATCCCTTGGTTTGATGCCTCATAACATGCTACAAATTCTGCAGCCATGGTGGATGAAGCTATGAGCGTCTACTTTGCAGACCTCCAAGAAATTGCTCCGCCAGCTAACAGATAAATATAGCCTGATGTGGATTTCCTACTGTCTTGGCATCCAGCAAAATCGGAGTCGGAATATCCAATGACCTCTAACTTATCCGATCTCCTATATGTGAGCATATATTCCTTTGTTCTCTGTAAATATCGCATAACACGCTTGACTGCTTTCCAATGATCCATGCCAGGATTACTTAAATATCTGCCTAACATGCCAACTATAAACGCAATATCCGGACGCGTACATACTTGAGCATACATTAGACTCCCTACAGCCGAGGCATAAGGAATCTTCTGCATTTCTTGAATTTCAAGACTGTTCTTCGGGCATTGGCTGAGACTAAACTTGTCTCCCTTAGCAACCGGGGTTTCACCTGATTTACAATTTTGCATGCCAAATCTAATGAGTATTTTTTCGATATAGCTCCTTTGTGATAATCCCAAAATACCCCGAGAACGATCTCGGAGTATTTCGATTCCTAATACAAAGGAAGCATCACCAAGATCTTTCATTTCAAAATTCTTAGATAGAAATCTCTTGGTGTCATGCAATAAGTTTATATCGTTTGTGGCAAGCAATATGTCGTCAACATATAAAACCAAAAATATGTGTTTACTCCCACTGAACTTGTGATACACACATTCATCAACAACGTTAGTTTCAAAACCATACGAAGTGAGAACTTGATGAAATTTGAAGTACCACTGACGAGAAGCTTGTTTGAGTCCATAGATGGATTTAGTCAATTTGCAAACCATATTCTTTGGGTCTCCTGACACAAAGTTTTCTGGCTGCACCATATAAATTGTTTCTTTAATGTCACCATTAAGAAAAGCTGTTTTGACATCCATCTGATGCAACTCAAGATCAAAATATGCAACAAGCGCCATAATTGTCCTAAAAGAATCTTTCGAAGAAACTGGAGAGAAAGTTTCTTTAAAGTCAATTCCTTCTTTTTGAGTAAAGCCTTTGGCTACAAGACGTGCCTTATACCTCTCCACATTACCATTTGAATCCCTTTTGGTTTTAAATATCCATTTACAACCTACGGGCTTCGCACCAACTGGTAATGAGACAAGTTCCCAAACTTTATTGTCTTGCAAGACTTATATTCTTCATTCATGGCTTCTATCCACTTATGAGAGTTGGAACTTTCCATGGCTTGACGAAAGTTGATTGGATCATCTTTCAACATTCCATTTTCTACCTCATGTTCCTGGAGATATACAATATAATCATCTGAAAATGCAAATCTCCTTTCTCTGGTGGATCGCCTTAATGGCACAGATTCTTGAGGTTCAGGTTGTAGAGTTTGTTCCTCAGGAACAATTACCTCATCTTGAATGGGGGTTTGAACTATATTATCTTGAACAACATTGTCTGGTTGAGGATTCGAAATTACTTCTCGAGCAATGACAGGTATAGGAACCTGTGATTGGTCAAAAGTAGTAGTAGGAAGTGGGATTACTCCTGTTTCCTCCTCAATGACAATATCTCTAACTGGATTTCTCCCCCCAAACTCAACATCCTCAAAAAATGTTGCAATTCCCGTCTCAAATATTGACCTATTTGTGGGATCATAAAACTTGTAACCCCGTGATCGTTCGGCATAGCCAATAAAGTAGCTGCTAATGGTTTTAGAGTCCAATTTTCGTTCATGAGGTTTATAAGGCCTCGCCTCAGCAGGACACCCCCACACATGCAAATGTTTTAGACTAGGCTTTCGCCAAACCCAAAGCTCATAAGGTGTTTTTGCAGCTGCTTTAGTTGGCACCCGATTTAATATATAAGTTGCTGTCTTTAGAGCCTCACCCCAGAGGGACTCTGGTAAAGTAGAATGACTGATCATACTTCTTACCATATCCTTAAGAGTCCGGTTTCGTCTCTCAGATACACCATTCATGCTAGGTGATCCTGGCATGGTGTATTGTGGGACGATTCCACATTCCTCCAGGTATTTTGCAAACGGTCCTGGACGTTGTTCACCTGATCCATCATATCTGCCATAGTATTCACCACCACGGTCAGACCTGACACTTTTAATCCGTTTGTTGAGTTGTGACTCAACTTCGGCCTTAAATTTTTTGAATACGTCCAAAGACTGTGATTTCTCATGGATAAGAAATAGATACCCATATCTGGAATAGTCGTCTATGAATGTGATAAAATAATGTTGACCATTCCAAGACGCCATAGGGAATGGGCCACAAATGTCCGTATGAATTAATTCTAAGACATCTGTAGTCCTATGGGCACCATATTTCTTTATTTTGGTCTGTTTTCCCTTGATACACTCAACACAGACATCAAAATCTGAAAAATCAAGAGAGTCCAAAATTCCATCAGACACAAGGCGCTCAACTCTAGATTTAGAGATGTGACCTAGGCATTTGTGCCATAATGAGGCTGAATTTTCCTTAGTTAATTTACGCTTTGTACCTCGTGATTCCACGTGCAAGGTTGCATTATAAGATGCAATAGTTTCGAGCAAATATAGATTATCAAACACATTAAGTAAACCAGTACCAACAACATTGGAATTAATAGACATACTAAACTTCATATTTCCAAAAGAACAATAATATCCCAATTTGTCCAATACAGAAACAGAAATTAAATTCTGTCTAAAGGACGGTACAACAAAAGTGTCTAATAAATCCAAATAATAACCAGTTTTCAGTAATAATCTAAAGTGCGCTATTGCCTGCACTTCTATCGACTTGCCATCACCCACAAAGATGTATCTTTCAGCATCAGTTGGCTTTCGGTAGTTCAGGCAACCCTGCATAGAAACACATATGTGAGTAGTAGCACCAGAATCTACCCACCAAGTGTTTCTTGGTACTGAAGCTAAATTTATTTCAGAACAGACCAAAACATGAAATGTACCTTTCTTTACACGCCAGGCGACGTATTTGGCACAATCCTTCTTTCTGTGTCCGGGCTTGCCACAAAAGAAACAACCATCCTGCACTTTCTGTTTCTTTGGTTCCGGACCCTGAGGAATAGCAACTTCCTTTCTTGCTTCAATCTCTCTTCCTCTTGCACACAAAATGAAATGAGCTCATTGAGAGTCCATTTCTCCTTCTGGCAGTTATAACTTACCTTAAATTGGTTAAATTGTGCAGGAAGAGAGATGAGAACTAAATGCACGAGCAAATCATCAGATAAGTCGAGCTTTAGTGCCTTAAGTTTTGAAGCCAGATGAGACATTTTCATGATGTACTCGCGAACATTACCCTTGCCTTTATACTTTATTGAAATCAAGCTTGCTAAAAGTGTGCTTGTTTCAGCCTTATCGTTTTTAGCAAAACGCTTTTGAATTTCTAAAAAAAATTCACCGACAATGGTAACATCCTCTGTTATTGCACCCCGAAAAACTTCTAGAATCCCACGCATCATGATCATAAGACTTAGCCTGTTAGAACGATCCCACTTTTCAAAGTACACAGTTTCCTCAGGAGTACTTTGTGTAGTGAGAGCATTCGGTTTTGGCATCCTTAATACCAAGTCTATGTCCATGCAGCCGAGAACAATCAATATGTTCTCTTTCCAGTCCTTAAAGTTTGTTCCATTTAACATTGGAATATTGTTCATGTTGGCAGAGATTGAAGTAGTCGACATTAAAGCTGAATCGAAAAGAAAATAAAAGGAATAAACAATTATGCCCACATTAAGTTACCAAACATATAATCTCTAAATAAATTAATTTAATAACATCTCAAGATACCTAGCACAACATTAATACCAAGCCTTTGGGCAGTGATATTAACTGTAAGTGGTATTCTTGTTGTAATGATCAAACATTGACAATAAGTTATGTCAAATAACAAATCTATCTTTTGATGGATTTATTATTCACATTAGGTTTCCTTGACAATTGGCACATGTTTATCACCACAAAATGTGTGTGTAATTCTGCCAAGTCTTAATCATGTCTTTGGACCGATAAATACCCGCATGAGATACACAGACATGAATTTCAAAACATTCCATATAAAACAATCTAGACAAGAGAGATCACTTTTGTGACATCTTGTTTGAATTGACTTATATTTAGAACATTAGAAAATTAAATTTCCGTAGACGTTGTATGAAATTACATTAAATTTAAAGATTTCTAAATTTGTGACCCCGTATATGTTATATAATCTGCAGTAATCCCAATTATATACATATATATATAAATACATGATGTTCACCATTTGAAAAATGAACCGCCCATCCGAATTATGTTCTATTTCCAGAAAACAAAACAGAATTTGCAGCAGAGGGAAAAACAGAAATACAAAAAACAGAATCTGATTCCAAGAAACTAAATAGGATGAATAAAAGCATATCTATTCTGATAATACACATGATATAACTGCTCTGATACCACTTGTAAACATAAATTTCAGAACATAAACCTTACACTTTGGATCATTTACCATGTGTATTATCAAGAAATCAAGACAAAATGACATACCTGAATCCATCGATGAACGGTTAAACGGAAGCGTCTGATTGTCAATAAAACCTTTGATATTGACTATGTTATTGCCTTCTAATCCTTTCCCCTTTGGTGCCTTATGTTTCTCCTTGAGAGGATTTAGAAAAACAAACAGTGTTCTTATTTTTTTCACCTTTTGGAAAGGAATAGGGACCATAACCTTTTAAAGGTTGTAATTGGTTTTCATAACTGAAAGGTAATGAAAACCAATAAATTAACCATTATTGGTTTCATAATTGAAAGGTAATAAAAACCAATAAATTAACCATTATTAGTTTCATAACTGAAAGGTAATAAAAACCAATAAATTAACCATTATTATTATTGGTTTTAAAACTGAAAGGTAATGAAAACCAACTTTAACCAATATGTTTTAATTTCTATTTCTGCCCCTCATAGAAATAGAAATTATACAACTAGTATCTACACATTAGGTCCATAACACATATACCCTTAAGCCTATTGTAGACACCCCATTTTTGACCGTCCTCAAGACTTGGACGTCACCGTTTGAACACTCGGTGATTATCCATGTTTGTGTTCGTTTGGAGTTCCCGGAAGCCTCGGCTCGCGCGCCTTGTCTCAGGATCTCCGAACTCGACCGTTTAGTGTCTGGTTTTGCACCAAACACTTGCATCTTGCCCTTGAGAGGCAAGGTGGGGCTTGTAGACCATCCCCACCCATCACCGGCAGTGGCTAGATGCCACCGGCTGGTTTTTGCTGCCACCAGCAATATAGTTTGCCGGTCGGCACTATTTGTTGCCGGTCAGCACTATTTTGTGCCGGTCGGCACTTTGTTTGGCCAAGATGGCATTTTTTGCCGGCCGATTGCTGTTCATCTGCTTTTGCAGATATTTTTGGACAGCTGTATAACTTTTGCTCCCCTCCATACACGTGTATGGAGGGATCTCCCTCTTGCAAAGCTTGTTTGATAAGCTTTACAAGAGGCATATAGAGAGAGCTCTCAAAAAAAAAGAGGGGAGGCTTTAGACATTTTTGAGAGAGAAAAGACAGAGGAGAGCTCTGGTTTTCTAGGGTTAGGGTTAGATACACTTACCTATCTCTCTTTCCCTCTCATTTTGCACACTAGGTGTTTTGTGTCTCATTATTGCACACAAACACCTAGTGTTTCACCTTCCTCTAGGAGCTGAGGTTCTAAAGAGTGTGTTTTGAAGTTTTTGTCTTGGATTCAAGCTCAAGGAGGCCATTGGAGCATCTTTGTTGAAGAAGGCATCAAGGGTGAGAAACTAGTCCTTTTTTTCCCCTTTTTTTGCATTGATTTTCTACTAGTCTTAGAGCTGTTTTTGTGATTATTGTATAACATAAAAAAGTTCTATTTTTAAGCCCTCTTTATTGTTTATTAAGAGTGTTTTGTTGTTTGAGGGTTGTTGACCACCCTTAGGCCTCAAAAGGCCTCATTTTGAGCCATTTTGTGCTAGCTCCGGGATTTTGGTGTTGAGGTCTCTTCACCACTGAAATCTTGAGGGATTTCAGTGGTGAAGATGATGCTTTGAAGTCCCAAGAAGGAGAGGGCCACCCCCTCTCCTTGTTGTCCTTGAAAAGGGCATATTTTGGCCTCTTAAGGAAGCCTATGCTTGAGTGTGTGTTGAGCATGTTTGGTTTGTTTTTCATGCTTATATATCCATGATATAACATGATTTCAAGTTGGTTTTGGAACCTTATGCATGTTTAGCATAGTTGCCATGTAATGCCTTATTTGTGCCTTAACATGTTCTAGGTTGTTAGCCTTTGTTGGAGCATGTTTTAGGCTTGCATTTGTGAAGATTATGTGCTTATTTTGCCATGTTTTAGCTCTGTCCATAGTCGTTTGGGTTGATCTTTGCATGCATTATATAGCTCCTTTGTATTTGGGCTTGTTGGCCTTGAGTATGTGCATGTGTAGCATGCCATCTTTGCATTGTTTTGATGATTTGGAATCATCTTGCATGCTATTTCAGTCCCATTTCCATGCTTGTTTGATTGCCTTGCATGTCTCTTTAATGCTTTGGAAGCATGTGTTGCGATGCTCCATGTTTTGGCCATGGTGTATGCCTTTGTATTTGGGCCATTTAGATGCCATCTAAGTAGTCCTCTGGCCTTGTTTTAACATGCTAAAAATCTGTTTTTAGTTGTTTAATGCATGCCATGTTTGGTCATGATAAGTGTAGTTCAATGCATTATTGATTTGCCTTGAACACTTGGACTACTCTTTGCATGTTTTGGCTTGATTTATAACTTGATTTGGCATCATTTTATAACATAATTTTAGGGCTCATGTTGCATGCTAATTAGTCCATGATCCCTCCTTTCAAGTGTGCTTGAATGTTGTTTGATTCATGCTTAAGTGTTGGTCCTTATGTGCATGTGTGTGTGCATGCCATTTAGCCCTCACCTTTTAGCACAATGGCTACTGTTTTAGGCCTATTTTAGAGCTGCCTAATTCATGTATAAGTCCATCTTGCCATCCATTTGCATTGCCCTATGTATGCTTGCATGATTGCATAAGTGCATTGCCATGTCATGTTGCATTCCTAGCTTGTATGCCTAGGTTGCATTGCATTTCGCATGCATGCCTTGTTCCTTGAATTGGTGATAGGAATAGGGCCTAGTTTGTTTGATTGGTTTGCATGCATTTGAAATCAAAGTTGCATACTCGGTTCTTTGGGCCATCATGCATGGAAATGCGTGATTGGTGGTCCGAAAACCGAGGCACATGTCCCTTTGAGTCATCACAATGATAAGGGACATGGTTGATGCATACATGCCTTGAAATATGCTGCCATGCCTTGTTTTGCCCTTTGTTGCTGTGAGTTGCAGGTTCTGCAGGAATACTCTGCCGACCGGCAGTGTAATGTGCCGACCGGCACAATTTTCTCTGCCGACAGACCCTATTTTGTGCCGATGGCCATACTACGCTGCCGGTGGAAGTTTCATTCAGCCGGTGATGATCCCCTCTGTCCAAGGATGTAGTCCTGAGGCTTTGACAGCCTCCAGAGGAGGAAAGGAAGGAAAACAGAGGCAGCTTGCGCATGGTGGCGCGTTTCCCGAGACGCTTTCCTGCTTTAATTAATTTAATTTAATTTGTTAATTAAATTAGTTAATTTGTAATATTAATTAGCTTGCGTAGTTAGTTAATTTGTAATATTTATTCGGTCCCTCCGAGCGAGGGCAAATCTGTAATAAGTGTGTGTGGGTGTGTGAATGTCTTCCAATCCCCACTTCTTTCTTCCCTTTTACTTACCTGCTTTGATGGTTAGTATTAGGGCACGTCTAATTTAGCATACCTTATGCTATGCATATGTGCATCCATGCATTTGTATTGCATGCATTAGGCTCGGTACATCACGCTAATTGCATCAATACTTCAAATTCCAAACTGAATACGTGATAATTGTGCATTTTCACATGACATGTTTAGGATAGCCGAGCCTATTCTAGCAACATTTTGTATGCGATGCATTAGGCACTTCACATGGACTTGGATCATGCATGTTTGCTAACAAGTTCTTTGTTTTGGCATGGAGTACTATGTAAGTATTTCCGCTTTAGCATATCGCATGAGTGTGAATGTTGCCATAACAGCGTGCTTAACATGTGGCTAGATGCTTATGTGCTAAACTGTTTTGAATGCCTGTGGGTGAAGGCCGGATTGATTGAGTTGGAAAAACTCGTTGAAATCCGTATTTTAGCCTACTTGCGAGTAGCAAATTCCAAAGCATTTTCAAACCGAACGGATATACAATGTTTATTTCCAAATTAGGCAATCTAGTCTATACTTGTTTGTTGCGCGCATAACATAGTAATTCTAGGCTAATAAATGGAATAAGAACACGTAAAATTTTCAAATACGGATATCACGGTTAGTAGAGGCCGGTCTTCGGACCGGGCGAAAGGGGGTGCTCATAGCTGACCTTCCCCGATCGTACCCAAGCTCCCGAGCCGAGACAACTCCGGTGATGACGGACATGTGGCCTTCGGCACCGAGTCAGGGTTTCCTAAATTCCCCCATTTTAAAATATTTAGGTGGCGACTCTGTATCTGGCAAAGCAGTCCATGTTTGGCACTACTTTTTCAAAAATCTGTTTCTCAAAACGATTTGCCAGATTTGGACTCTTTGGTTCAGATTAAGAACCGTGACACAAATCGAGTTCGAACTGTAGCGCGAGGCCCACGCGGGCGCTGTTACACCTATTAACTAAATTGAATCACTTAAATTGTAGGCTTCTTATAAATGATAACACCACATTTAATTATGTGGTCCCATTGAGACATTATCTAACATTGGTATCATAGACAGAATACGGGCTAGCATTTTGATAGCAATTTGGTAGAATATCACATATTTCTGCTTCTTTTCTTTTTTTCATTACCAAGATGAGTTGAGTGCTTACATTATACTAATGTGCTTTAGTATGTAGAGCACTTACTGATGTGCTTTAGTATATAGATTTAATATACAATAACTTTAGTTTCTATTAGTGTTTACAATTTTTTTTACTTGCTCTTATATTTTGATTTGCAATATTGGTGAACATTATAAATCTTATATATTTATTTCTTAATTTGCATTAACCTCTTGTAACGCCCTCAAAATAAACCCATAATTCATACATTCATGATATAAGAAATTGACACTATATTCAAGAGAATAAAGTGTACATCTATTTATCAGAGTATTTATCACAAAAGTATTACATGTTGACAACAAAAGTAAATGCCCTACGGGCTTACAACTTTCCAAGCCAACACTTGGTTACAAAAGAAAGAGTACTAACTCATACACATTAAGCCCTCGGCTTGAATTTACATGTAATATACAAAAAGGTAACCAACAAAAAGGGATCTTCAGTCTCTAAGCCTCCCGAGCTATGTCCTTGGATGTGTCATATCACCTGAACCTGAAAATGATGTCCCATATAGGGTGAGTCAATGCCCAATAGAGATATACTAAACCAAGTATGAGAAATAACTAAAACAATAGCATTTGATGTATGGTTGATACTTATAAATTAACTTACAACACTTTTCAATTCAACATCAAGTACATCCATTTTTCATTTCAGTTTCCTTCACTTATACAGTTTCGATTCATGATTATGGCTCAGAACCTGGCCAAACAATTCAATGAGAGTATAACACATATTAAAACACTTCCATACTTCACAATTCACATGAGAATATAACTCATATTAAAACACTTCCATACTTCAACACGTCTATATTTCAAGTGATACACAGATTTACTGTATCAATAGAGTCCATCCCCTATCTCCTTCCAAACAGATTTGAGAGTCTATCCCCTATCTCCTCTCAAACCATAGAGTACATCCTCTATCTCCTCCCAAAAAATATACACAATGTATTCAAACACTTATCATATACAATGATCAATCAATACACACATTTGCTGTATTATTCCAACCATCATATTTAATGACATATTCAATGTGATTAGTTTCAGTTTTCCCTAATCATCATACAATGTCTACAACAATCAAGGTTATCCTCCACCGATAGCCCAAAGCAGTTATCTCTAAATAGATAATAAATTTATCGAACAAATAAATAATCAACAATTTCATAAGTGGGTGATAAATTAATCCAACCACACCATTCAATTACAATTCCATCCAATTTCATGATTTCCAACCCAATTTCACATTTTCCCAAATTAATTATTCTAATTAATTATTCAACATAATTAGGGCATTTTTCCCTTTTTCCATTATCAACCCTAAGGTTCAATTTCATCAATTTAACAACAATAATCCCATTTTCCAAGGTCTCACATACACATGGAGTTTAACATTTGAAAACTCCCTTTTATAAATTACACATCAAACCCTAACTTTTCCCGAAATTACCCAACAACACCATCTAATCAAAATGACTAAAATTTATGTCAAAACTCATAGAATGGAGTAGGTTATCCCTACCTTAATTTTCGGAGCTCAAGGGAGAAGAAGGAGAAAACTCGAAGGTGCTCCAAGCCCAAAGATTTTCGGATCAAAATGTAGCCCACACCAAGCTCCACACTTTTTACAAAAGGGACTAGGGTAGAAGATCACCAAAACTAGATGAAACCCTAGAGAGAGGATGAAGTCTAGAGTGAGAAGCTCTCAAGTTTGGGTTTTGAAAAGCTAGAGAGAGAGAGTAGGTCAAAAAATGATCCATAAATGGCTTTTCTCGGATTGATATATCACACAGTCCGCTCGAGCGTGGAATGCCCCGCTCGAGCATGGAACGCCCCGCTCGAGCGTCAGATACATACTCATGCTCGAGTGTCAAAAGTGCCGCTCGAGCGCTGGATGCACACACCCAGAAGTTCTATAGACGAAGGTCCCCGCTCAAGCGTAAAAGTGGATGCTCGAGCGTCCGACAACCTGCAGGGAAAAAATACTGAGGGTTGAATAATCACGCTCGAGCGTCAAAATGCCCGCTCGAGCGGAGGAACAAAAGTAAAAGGGACTGCTCGAGCGTCAAAAGCCCCGCTCGAGCATGAAGGCCAAAATCTGGGCATCAACTCTTAGTTTCCAAACACAACCAACCTGTTTCAAACCTGCCCAGCACAACCCAAGACTCAAATACAAAGAGTAGAGGATGAGAACGAGAATAAGACAACAACACATCCACGGAACCGAGTCCGGAATACAATTAAACAATGAAGGGAAAACTGGGATCACTATAGAAGAGTTGTTATTTTATTTGAGTTTTGTAAAGCATGTAATACAAGCAAAAATGTTACAAGTTCTTTAAGAAAAAAAAATTTAAATATATTTTTATAACTGCATTTTAATCTTAAAATTATTTACATCGTTCCTTCTGTCAATTTTGATTAAACATTGAGCAGAATTATTGTGAACCAAATTTTTCTCAGAACTATTAAACATTGAGGAAATGTGTCTCTCATCACCAAATTTCTGTCAATTTTTAATCAGAATTATTGTCAATTTTTTTAATCAAAAAAAACATTAAGCAGAAATTGATTTGGTGTTCAAAAAAAAATAAAATAAAAGGTTACACACATTGTGTTTACTGTCAACTGTGTATAATAATTGGTCTGTCAATTATTGTCAATTATTTGAACTATTAAGCGGAAATTATTTGAACTAAATTTCATCAAAGAATTAAAAAAAACATTATGTGAACCAAATTTCTATCAATTTTGATTAAACATTAAGCAGAATTATTGTGAACCAAATTTCTCTCAAAACTATTAAACATTGAGGAAATGTCTCTCATCACCAAATTTCTATCAATTTTTAATCAAAATTATTGCCAATTTTTTTAATCAAAAAAAAACATTAAGCAGAAATTATTTTTTCATCAAAGAATTACTGTCAAGTATTTGAACTATTAAGCAGAAATTTGGTTCTTACACATAAGGTTGGTCTCTAAATTATTTGGCTATTATACACAGGAAAAACATAATAGATCCAAAATTTTCACTAAATCAAGGATGAACTAAAATTTCACCAAATCTCCAATAATAATACTTTTAATCTTTTTTGATAAAATTTTAAAATAGAGTATGGATAGGAGATGGTTTTCTTTCATAAAAAATGGTATGGATAGGAGATGGTTTTTAGGATAAGTTTGGAATTTTTTTGAAAAGATTTGAAGATGCGAAGAGAGTAAGGATTGGAGTATTCATATCAAATCAAGCTTTTAATCAAATTTTCACTCAAATTTGATGAACAGAGAGGGAGAGAGAGAGAGAGAGAGAGAGAGAAAGTTAAGTAATTTACTAATCATAACCATCATGGTTTGGTTGTCCGGACTCCTTATTGTTGTTGTTAGAACTTAAAGCTTGGATTAGGATTGGTTGTCCTGACTCTGGTGGGTAAATTGAAGTGTAAAACATTTGGTTGATTACGTCACTATTCATAAAATTGGTCTGTCTTAAATTTTTAAAATTTGGTCAAGATTTGTTTAAATTTGGTCAATTTTGTTGCATTATTAGAAAGAAGTCAAGTACTCTCTCTCATACCCTAACCCAAGGACCTTCACAATTATTTATTTTTTGGTTCTTCTTGGAGGCTTGAGTGCTAGATATAGTAGTAGTGGGTAGTTTTGTAGATTAACTTGATATTGAAAATCATGTGTGCACTGCTACTTGCATTGTGCCCTTAGTGAGGCATAGTCGAGTTGCTTCATCGTAGTTATGTGATGATATCTTTTGATGTAATGTGGGCTTCTATTCTCCCTTTTATTTATTTATTCTTTCCAAAATAAAAACCTAGGCTTAGGCGCCCATAGGATTGTTTGACAAAAAGGCATTATTCATTTCTATTCAACTTACTAAACCATCAAGCGCATCACTAATCACTGGAATGCTCAGTTGAAGAACTCTACATGCTCAATTTTGTTTTTCAAAAATAGATGCAATCAACCATTATTTAGCCACCCTTTTAATGAAAGAACATTTCATTTAGTAGGTCACACATGTATGCAAGATATAGAGAGAGACATCACTACGATATACCTTTACACAAATTATTTGTTGTGTGATTCTAAAAAGAAAGGGATTGTTTTTTTTTTATATAATTTTTTTTTTTTTGAATATTTAGAGTTCCTAATTAAAAGAAAAATTTGAAAGACTTGGCATTTTAACATTTATGTGTAATATGGCAAGAGAGCTTATGTTTTTTTTTTTTTTTTTTTTTTGTACAGATGATAAATATTTTTATCAATTTTTTTTGAATATTTTTTTATAAATATTTTTATAATCTGTTCAGTACAGATGATAAATATTTTTCATAATTTTTTTTTTAATATCTAGAGTTCCTAATTAAAAGAAAAATTTCAGAGACTTGGCATTTTAACATTTATGTGTAATATGGAAAGAGAGTTTATGTTTTTTTTTTCTTTTTTTGGCACCTTTTTAAAGGAGTATAGTATTCTAGTTGTATTTCAAAAAATTCTGGTGAATGTATATATGTGTATATTACTTTAGTTGTCTTCATGAAAAAAAAATGTATTAAACTTGCAAGTATTTAACTTAACCCAAGTATTTAACATAATCCGTTTTGCTTTGAATTTTAACATTTATGTTGTATTTCAAAAAATTCTGGTCAATGTATATATGTGTGTATTACTTTAGTTGTCTTCATAAAAAAAAAATGTATTAAACTTACAAGTATTTAACTTAACGCAAGTATTTAACATAATCCGTTTTATTTTGAATCAAATTCACCAAGTATTTAACTTAACCCACAAAAATGTATTTAACATTTTGTTATAAAAAAAAAATTTTAAAAAAATGTACCATTCAAATGTAGTATATTTGTTGTGTGATTCTAAAAAGAAATAGACTGTTTTTTTTTTCTTTTTTTTTTTTCTTGAATATCTAAAGTTCCTAATGAAAAGAAAAATTTGAAAGACTTGGCATTTTAACATTTATGTGTAATATGGCAAGAGAGTTTATGATTTTTTTTTTTTTTTGGCACCTTTTTAAGGGAGTATAGTATTGTATGTTGTATTTCAAAAAATTATGGTCAATGTATATATGTGTGTATTACTTTAGTTGTCTTCATAAAAAAAAAATGTATTAAACTTGCAAGTATTTAACTTAACTCAAGTATTTAACATAATCCGTTTTACTTTGAATCAAATTCACCAAGTATTTAACTTAACCCACAAAAATGTATTTAACATTTTGTTATAAAAAATTAAAAAAAAAATTGTACCATTCAAATGTAGTATATTTGTTGTGTGATTCTAAAAAGAAAGGGACTGTCTTTTTTAATTTTTTTTTTTAATATATCTAGAGTCTCTAATTAAAAGAAAATTTTGAAAGACTTGGCATTTTAACATTTATGTGTAATATGGCAAGAGAGTTTATGATTTTTTTTTTTTTTTTTGGGCACCTTTTTAAGGGAGTATAGTATTGTATGTTGTATTTCAAAAAATTCTGGTCATATGTGTGTATTACTTTAGTTGTCTTTATGAAGAAAAAAAATGTATTTAACATTTTGTTTTAAAAAAAAAAATTGTACCATTCAAATATAGTATATTTGTTGTGTGATTCTAAAAAGAAATGAACTGTTTTTTTCATTTAATTTTTTTTGAAAGACTTGGCATTTTAACATTTATGTGTAACATGGCAAGAGAGTTTATGTTCCTATTTTTTTTTCTTCCACCTTTTTAAGGGAGTATAATATTCTATTTTGCATTTCAAAAATTCTGGTCAATGCATATGTGTGTATTACTTTAGTTGCTTGGAGAAATAATTATTCATTATTGCTTATAAAATGGCTTTCTTATTTGGTGAAATTTTTTTTTTTTTTGGCATAAATTTATGTTTGGACTTTCCAAGTCATAAATGGTGAACTTCAAAATATTTATGATTATAATGGGTTTTGATTTTGGTTTTAATTTCATCTCTATAAAATTAAAGTTAGTTAAGAAAGAGAAAAGTTCAAATTTGGACAATTATTGTGCCCCAGTTTTAATTTATCATTTTAATGTGATTGTTAAAAAACATCTATTCTAAATGCTGGGTTGACTCAGAAAATGTGAGTTTGATTATGGGTTTCTCAAAGAATGTAGAGAGAGAGAGAGAGGTTATTTGGGACTTGGTTTGTGGTTAGTGCTCTGTGTTGTACAAAAGATAAATATTTTTCATATAATTTTTTTTGAATATCTACAGTTCCTAATTGAAAGAAAAATTTTAGAGACTTGGCATTTTAACATTTATGTGTAATATGACAAGAGAGTTTGTTTTTTTTTTTTTTTTGCAGCTTTTTAAAGGAGTATAGTATTCTATGTTGTCTTTCAAGTATTTAACTTAACCCAAGTATTTAACATAATCCGTTTTGCTTTGAATCAAATTCACCAAGTATTTAACTTAACCCACAAAAATGTATTTAACATTTTATTATAAAAAAAATAAAAAACTGTACCATTCAAATGTAGTATATTTGTTGTGTGATTCTAAAAATAAAGGGATTGTTTTGTTCGTTTATTTATTTATTTATTTTGAATATCCAGAGTTCCTAATTAAAAGGAAAATTTGGAGGACTTAGCATTTTAACATTTATGTGTAATATGGCAAGAGAGTTTATGTTCCTTTTTTTTTTTTTTTTTGGCACCTTTTTAAGGGAGTATAATATTCTATGTTATATTTCAAAAATTCTGGTCAATGCATATGTGTGTATTACTTTAGTTGTTTGATGAAATAATTATTCATTATAGCTTATAAAGTGGCTTTCTTATGTGGTGAAATTTTTTTTTTCGCAGAAATTTATTTTGGACTTTCCAAGTCATAAATGGTGAACTTCAAAATATTTATGATTATAATGGGTTTTAATTTCATCTCTATAAAATTGAAGTCGGTAAAGAAAGAGGAAAGTTCAAATTTGGACAATTATTGTACTCCAGTTTTAATTTATCATTTTAATGTGATTGTTAAAAAACATCTATTCTAAACGCTGGGTTGACTCAAAAAATGTAAGTTTGAATATGGGTTTCTCAAAGAATGTGTAACGCCCTCAAAACAAACCCATAAATCATACAATCTTGACATGCTTAGACATAAGAGAGTAAAGCATAATTTCATTAATCAGAGTATTCATTACAAAAGTATTACATGTTGACATCAAAAGTAAATGCCCTACGGGCTTACAACTTTCCAAGCCAACACTTGGTTACAAAAGAAGAGTACTAACTCTAAACACGAAATAAGCCCTTGGCTTGATTTACATGTAATATACAATTAATCACAAAAAGAGAAGCCTTCAACTTCTACAACCTCCCAAGCTAAGACCTTGGAGGCGGCATATCACCTGCACCTGAAAATAATGTCCCATATAGGGTGAGCCAACGCCCAGTAGAGATATGCTAAACATAGTATGAGCAATAACTAAAACATGAGCATTCGATAAATGTTAACACTAATTAACCAACTTTCAGCACAATCCAATTCCATGACAAATATGCTTCATTTTACTTTCCTTTACTTAACCAATTTTCAATTCATAAACATGGCTCAGAACCTGGAAAAACAATTAAATGAGATTACAACTCATAACAACAATACTTCCATTTCAGATGAGATAACAACTCATATCAAAACACTTCCATACTTCGCAATAGATACACATATTTGCTGTATCAATATCATATTAAAACATTTCCATACTTTACAATAGATACATATTTTTGTGCTGTATCAATGGAGTTCATCCCCTATCTCCTCCCAAATAATATCCGGTTTAGGAGTCCATCCCCTATCTCCTCCCAAACTGTGGAGTACATCCCCTATCTCCTCCCACACAATACAATGTAAATAAACAATTCTCATATACATCATCAATCAATACACATATTTGATGTATTATTCCAATCGTCATATTCAATGACAACAATCGATTGGTTTTAATTCACTTAATCATCATGCAGTGTCTACAACAATCAAGAATATCCTCCACCGATAGCCCAAAGCAATTATTTCTAAACAGATAATAAATGCATCAATAGATAAATTATCAACATTTTCAAAAGTGAGCGATTAATAAATCCAACTCCACCATTCGGTCTCATCTTAAGCCAATTTCATCATTTCCATCCCAATTTCATTATCTCATAATAAATGTCATTAATTTCACAAATGACCCAATTAATCCCAACTAAGGTATTTTTCCCTTTTTCTCAATATTGACCCAAAGGTCCAAATATCATCAATAGACCTCAATAATTTCATTTTAAGTCCCAAATACACATACATAGTTCAATGGAACAAAAACCCCTCTTTATAGATTTTAAGGTTTGAAACCCTAACTCCAAAACTTTCCCAAATACAACATTAAATCGAAATGACTACAAGCTTATGTCAAAGATTATAAAGATGAGTAGTAATCCCTACCCCAAGAGATGAGACCAAATGGAAAAGATGAAGAATTTCGAAGTGCTCCAAACTCCAAGATTTTCGGATGGAAATGTAGCCCAAGCCAAGCTCTACACTTTTTACAAAGACAATAAGGTAAAAGATCACTCAAACTAGATCAAACCCTAGAGAGAAGTAGAAATCTAGAGAGAGGAGCTCTCTAATGGAGGTTTTGAAAAGTTAGAGAGAGAAAAGGTCAAAGAAAAGTGATCCAAAAAGTCACTTTTCGGATTGATATAAAAGTCGCCCCGCTCGAGCATGGAACTTCCCGCTCGAGCGTCAGACACAGACTCACGCTCGAGCGTGAAAACTGCTGCTCAAGCGTCGATTGCACATTCCAAAAGTTTTGCAGACCATGGTCCCTGCTCAAGCGTCAGAATCCCCGCTCGAGCGAAGGAACAAAATCAAAGCAGCCCGCTCGAGCGTCAAAAGCCCCGCTTGAGCGTCCGATGACCTACAGAGAAAAATACTGGGAGATGAAAAATCACGCTCGAGTGTCAAAACGCCCGCTCGAGCGGAGAAGCAACAACAAAAGGCCCGCTCGAGCGTCAAAAGTCCCTCTCGAGCGTGAAGGCCAAAATCTGGGCATCAACCTTTGGTTTCAAAACACAACCAACCTGTTTCCAACCTGCCCAACACAACCCAAGACTCAAACACCAAGAGTAAAGGACGGAAATGACGATACGACAACAACACATCCACGGAACTAATTCCGGAATACAATAAACAAGGTAGGGATAACCGGGATCGCTATAGAATGTATAGAGAGAGAGAGAGAGAGAGGTTATTTGGGACTTGGTTTGTGATTAGTGTTTTGTATTGTACAAATTAGTCTGATAGGGAAGAAACTGTTTGTTTGGAGCTATTTAAAAGGAAATTAAAGGTGATTTATTTAGTTGATCTTCCTGCAACAAAAAAATTAAACTCACACTCAAAAAAAATTATTTAACATTTTATTTGCTGTGTAATATATTTATTTAGTTGTACCATTCAAATGTAATATATTTGTTGTGTGATTTTGGTTTTAATTTCATCTCTATAAAATTGAAGTCAGTTAACAAAGAGAAAAGTTCAAATTTAGACAATTATATTGTGCTCCAGTTTTAATTTATCATTTTAATGTGATTGTTAAAAAACATTTATTTTAAATGTTGGGTTGACTCTGAAAATGTGAGTTTGATTATGGGTTTCGCAAAGAATGTAGAGAGAGAGAGAGAGGGAAGGGGAAGGGACTGTTTGTTTGGAACTATTTAAAAAGAAAGTAAGGGTGATTTATTTAGTTGATCTTCTTGCAACAAAAAATTAAACTGACACTAAAAAAAAAATTAACATTTTATTTGTTGTGTAATATATTTATTTAGTTGTACCATTCAAATGTAATATTTATTTGCTGTGTGATTCTAATGTACAGATGATAAATATTTTTCATTTAATTTTTTTTGTGAATATCTAGAGTTCCTAATTAAAAGAAAAATTTGAAAGACTTGGCATTTTAACATTTATGTGTAATATGGCAAGAGAGTTTATGTTTTTTTTTTTTTTTTTTTTTTTTGCACCTTTTTTTTTATGTACATTTTTCAAAAGTTTCTTTTTCAAAAATTTATTCAATTCTTTTTATTGAATATGAAATGTTTTTCTGAAGCGTGTTAAAGTAAGTATTTGTACAACATGCTAATGCTTTTGTATGAAAATTAATTTGAATTTTTAATATGTTTGTCTATTTGTATGATAAAAATATGTTGTATCTACAACATAGCATAATAAAAATATAATAGAAGAAAATGAAAAAGGAAAATAAGAAGAAAGAACAAACATGTGATGAAAAGGAAACTACATAATATAATTTTTTTTAATTTTTATTTTTCTTATAAGAAGTTCTTAAGGAAAGGAGAAAAAGACAAAAATGCCTTTTAATATAACAAAAACAACAAGAAGAGTGAAAAGGACAGTACAAGACATTACACGCTAATATTCACATTTTACGTACCCAATGATTTAATATTTACCTTTTCAACGTACATTTTGTAAAGAGATGGGTAGTGTCTTTAAACCAATAAGTGCGTGTATAGTGAATTTGCAATTTTGTGTTCTTAATGTGTTTTCAAATTATTTTTCCCTCCCTTTTTAAATTTCATCAATACATGCATTGGTTCTTATATGACTAACAACTTAACTGAGTGAAGACGAAAAGTTAGTTAAAAGGAAGAAAAAATACATGATGAAAGGGAAGCAAGTTAGTTAATCTTCACATATTATGCACCTTATTATATAATTTTCTCATTTTAGGCACACAATGATAATGTGTTCTCAAAAGCTGCATTGGCCCAACATGCATGGCGAGAACGTAAAAAAAATCAAAAGCCATGTTCTGCATACCAATTGGGACAACGCCTGCAACGAGAACGAGAAAGAGAAAGATCGAAAGAATGTATTAACCCAAGACAATCTTCTTTAACACCAAATTCGTAAAAGAAAAAGAATTTTTTACCCAAGACAATCTTGAATTTTTTACTCTTACTATTACCACTTTATTATATAGATTTTAATTTGTTCACAATCTATTTCTGTAGGCCTCCCCCTACAACTCCATCTAGAAATGTTGGTGTGGTCATCCGTGATGAGCACGACCTTAATGTTATCCGTGTTCGTGCGGTAAGTACAAAATCAAGTCAAACATTGTATGTATTTTATTTATATAAGATTATATAAGATTTTTTTAATCTTTTGAATATTTTATTTATATTTGTTAGGCAAAAGAAAAAGAAAAGATCAACCCAATGTCTAAAGGAAAAGAAAAGATGGCTCCTTCCGGCAAGAGAATGACAAATGCATGTCAAGTGGTATATATTCTTTTATAAAAATATGATGCAAAACTAATCAAAATTTTGAATAGTTAAAAGATATGAGTCTGTTAAATGAATTTATTGTTTTATGTTATTTTTGTAGAATGATTGTAATATGTTTTTCTGTAACTTGCTATTATTTGTATGTGTTTTTCAAATTTATTTATTTTTATTTTGCATGGATACATGTGCATTTATAATGTACCATCCATAAGTTGCTACTTATATAAAGAGAATAGGAAAAAAGAAACGAAGGAATAAAGAAAAAATATATAAAGAAAGGAGAAACTAAATAAGATAGGTTTTTAATTCTTATTTAATAAATAAAATAGAAAACAAAGAAAGGGAAAGGGAAAGGGAAAGGGAAGAAATAAGAAAGAAAGAAATAAAGATAACACTATTAAATGCATAAAACAAATAAAATAGAAAGCAAAATTAAGATAGTTTCATTTTAAGCACAAAATATTCACATAATTTGCTTCAATGATAAAATATTTTCATTTTAGGCACAAAATGATAATGTAATATCAAAAGCTGCATTGGCCCAACGAGCACGGCGATAGCGTGAAAAAATTGAAAAGCCATACTTTGAATTTCAATGCTTGCAACGAGAACAAGAGGGATTAGAAGAATGTGTTCAACTAAGACAACGTTCTTTAACACCAATTCGTCGCGATCGCACTTGCTTGGAGTGAAAAACAATAATTGAAGATTCTCATTCGGCACAAAAACGAACAATGGTTACCCATCATTCTACATGTTCGTTTTCTACACCAAGCACATCTTTAGTTCTACCAAGGAATCGGTAAACTACTGTGTCTAATCTTGAAATACATACTTTTACTCATACCATTTTGTTTTACATAATTTTATTTATACACAAATATTCGTAGGTTTACTCCTATAAATCGATTTCTTCAACAAGCTCTTTGTACTAATGATGAATTAGAAGATCTGCCTACGAGTATATCAATCGACGCCCGGGCACACAAAGATTCTTGCCGCCATTATCTTGACAAGATGGATGTATTATGTCCTTATTGTTCAGCCTTACATTGGATGGATGAAAAATTAACAAAATCATCTATAAAGCGTCCCTTATTTGGAACTTGCTGTTTGGAAGGAAAGATTAGGCTACCTTTACTTATTACACCCCCTCCACCACTTCAGGCATTGTATGATGGGAATAATGATCAATCAAAATCCTTTCGAAGTTATACTCGAGTGTACAATGCAGCCAATGCTTTTATGAGTCTTGGTGCTACATTGGATCCTAGAGTACTCAGTGGAAGAGGCCCTACATCATTCACAATTCATGGGGAATTGCGACATCGAACAGGATCACTACAACCACAACCGAGGCAGGATGCAAGTTATGCTCAGTTGTATATCTATGACCCTTATTCAACTTTAGAAATTCGTAATCGTAGAAATCCTAACTTGAGAAGGGATGTTCTCAAAGCTATTCAAGATAGTTTGTTGAAAGTCAATGCATTTGTAGATAAATATTGCCAGGTTCATGCCATTTTACATCAATTAGACTCGGCAGGACACAATCTACCTGCTCATCTTCATTACAATTCAACAACTGATCGACGTCGGTATAACCTACCAACTACAGATGAGATTGCCATTGTAATACCAGGTGATGGAACAGACGTAAATGGAATGAGAGATATTATCTTACATTTTCGAGGAAATAATGAGTTGATGCAAATTAATGAATGTCACCCAGCATACTTGTCATTACATTATGTTCTATTATTTTCATATGGTGAGCTTGGATGGGAACCTGAGTTGAAATTGTGGAATGTTCAGTATGATCGACCTTTAACTGATCGACATACTCAAATGAATTTTTATAGTTATCGTTTGTTTGAACGACCCACAGAGTATTCAACAATTTTGAGAGGTGGGAAACTATTTCAAGAGTTTTTGGTAGATGCTTGGGCTGCAACTGGGCAAAATCGATTGACATACTATAAGCTTAATCAAGGGAAACTTTGGGCTGAGCTTTACTAAGAGTTGTCAGATATGGATCCAGATTATGTACAACCTGGACAAATTGGTCAAAGGTTTGTTTTGCCATCTTCATTTACTGGTAGTCCTAAACATATGTTTGGAATCTTTCAAGATTTAATGGCTATCACACGATACAACCAACACCCAGATATTTTTCTTACCATGACTGCAAATCCCAATTGGCCAGAAATTACTTCAGCATTATTACCATATCAAAAACCTATTGATCGTCTTGATTTAATTGCCCGTGTTTTTTAGTTGAAGAGAAAACATTTGATGAAGGAGATAAAAACAAATAAAGTGTTTGGAAATAAAGTTACACATGTTTTTATAATTGAATTTAAAAAACGAGGACTCCCTCATATGTATGCACTTTTATTTCTCAAGGGTCCAAACAAAATTCGGACATGTGCTCAAGTAGACAAATTGGTCTGTGCAGAATTTCCAGACTCAAAAGATGATCCTATGCTTTTTGAAACTATCAAATGTTGTATGGTACATGGACCATGTGGTGCTCGAAATCCGCAAGCACCATGTATGGAAAATGGTAGATGCACTAAGAGATACCCTCGAGCTTTCACAGAAACAACAACTATAGATCGAGATGGATACCCTATCTATCATCGTCGCAATAATGGTCAAGTACATACTGTAAGGGGGCAAGAAGTTGATAACAGGGAAGTCGTACCATACAATGCATATCTTTCAAAACTTTTCAACTGTCATATAAATGTGGAAGTTTATGCCCGAATGAGATGGGTCAAGTATATACATAAGTACATTTATAAGGGTTATGATCGTACAACGATGGTGTTAGGAATGATAAATGAGATTCAACAATATCTCGATGCAAGGTATATTGGACCTCCAGAAGCTGCTTGGCGAATATTTGGTCATCCTTTGCATGCAGAGATGCCAACAGTTGTACAATTAGCACTTCATTTACCTGGAATGCATCGTGTTGTTTTTAATCCAGAAGAGTCATTACAAACAATTCAATCTAGAGCTGGTCAACAAATGTCAACTCTTACTGGCTTCTTTGCATATTGTGCTGCCAGTGAAGATGAATGTCCATTCGCTTATCAAGAATTTTGCACAACATTTTGTTTGGCTCAAGTCAGAAAAGAGATGGAAATCAAGAGAAAGGGGATATGCAATTGGTAGAATGTACTTTGCAAGCCCTAATTGTGGTGAAAGATTTTATCTACGTTTGTTACTAACCGTTGTCAAAGGACCAAAGTCATTTCAGTCTTTACGCACGATCGATAATGTTGTACATGATACATTTAAATTAGCATGTGTTGCAAGGGGGCTTTTAGAAGATGATAAAGAATGGATACAATGCTTGAAAGAGGCTGCAATTATAAAAACTGGATATCAGTTGCGGAGATTCTTTAGTATTATTCTCACCTAGTGCTCTCCACTAAATCCATGTGCATTATGGAATCAATTTTCAATGCATATATGTAATGATCTTGCACATAAGATTTGTACATTGTTTGTCATTTCTAAACCAACTAAGGCTCAAATTGAAGATTATGGTTTCTATCTTTTGAATCAAATGCTTCATGAATCAGGCAAAAGTTTAATTGACTTCCCACCCATGCCACTACCTACTGCAAATTGGAGTGTAGTAGTTGGTAATCGATTAATATTTGAACATCAACAACTGCAGAGTGAGGCACAACATGCAGATCCACAAATTACTATTGATTATCTTAATAATGGACAACGGAATGCTTATAATACAATCACTTCTTCAATTTTTCAAAATAAAGGAACTGTTTTCTTTCTGAATGGGGGTGCTGGAATGGGGAAAACATTTTTGTACAATATGATTGCATTAAAATGTCGCAGCCTTGGGCATATCGTTGTTACTATGGCTTCGTCTGGAATTGCATAATTGTTACTGGTCGGAGGTCGCACTGCACATTCAACATTTTCCATCCCATTAGATGCCTTGGAAAATTCACTTTGTGGGTTTAGCAAACAATCATTACAAGCTGAGTTATTTAGAGAAACAAAACTCATAATTTGGGATGAAGTTCCTATGCAACATAGACATTGTGTTGAAGCGGTTGATCGTACATTGAGGGATATTTGTGATAGTGAAAAGCCATTTGGGGGTATTACAGTTGTTCTTAGTGGAGACTTTCGACAAATCTTACCAGTTATACCTAAAGGAGTTCGTGAGCAAATTGTGAATGCATCATTAAGACACTCTGTTCTATGGAAGCATGTATATATCTTGACTTTGGATTTGAATATGCACTTGAATCATAAAGGCCATGAAAATGCTAATTTTGCAAATTTCTTGATAAAGGTAACATTACTTTAACCTATATTATATATATTATTTTAAATTCATAAATTGTGTTTACACTTACTTTTTTATTGATTTCACTTTTGTTTAGATTGGGACCAATCCTCAAGAAATCGTTAACCTTCCATCAACAATACACAAATGTCAAGATTTGAATGAATTACTCTCTACAGTTTATCCACAATTGAATATGATAGAGACGTCAACCCCAAGATTTTTAACTGAACGCACAATTCTGTCTGCGCGTAACGATGATGTCAGTGACATTAATACTACCGCGTTGAATATCTTTCCAGGGAGATTATATACTTATCTTGCAGTGGATAAAATGTCTGAAGATAATGAAATTGATCCTACCATTACAAATAGATATCCTAATGAATATTTAAATTCATTGGATCCTCCTGGGTTGCTAACTTTTAAGTTAGAATTGAAAGTAGGTTGTCCTATAATATTGTTGAGAAACATTGCACCGAAAAATGGACTATGTAATGGTACAAGATTGATGGTTACTAAGTGCGGCACTCGCATAATTGAAGCTCAAATTTTAACTGGAGAAAAGTTTGGCAATTTGGCATTCATACCAAGGATATCTTTAACACCATCTTCTTCAGAAATGCCTTTCCAAATGACAAGACGTCAATTTCCAGTCCGATTGGCATATGCCTTGACCATTAATCAATCTCAAGAACAATCTGTGAAATTTGTTGGGGTTGATTTACATATACCAGTGTTTAGCCATGGGCAATTATATGTGGCATTGTCTAGATGTACATCCTTTGATCGTATAAGTATTCTCCTCCCTAAAGATAGTTTGGATTCTACTACAAATATTGTTTATCCTGAAGTGTTGCTGTAGTATTCTATGCAGATTGAATGACGTTTTATTAGAAGGTAACCGTGTAGATTTATTTCTGTTGATTATATAACTTTTTATAAAATTTCAATTTAATAATAATTTGAAATTTGGACTTTTGTAGGATTAGACCGAAAAATCTATGGAGCTTAAAAGGAGAAATACGACTAGCTTGCTTCGATAGGGATGTAATAAGGTAATTTCAATCTCAAAGTATTTTGACATGTATATTTCCAACAAATGTACTAATCTATATTTTTTTTGTTTCCACAAATTACCAGATTGTTGTGCATATTCCTCATTGGGGATACATAAAAGTTGATACAAAGACTTTTTGGAAAGTAATGAGGAGGAAGTTTGGGCAAACACATATTTGAAGACATGTTATTGACACATCTTTTGTAAAGCATACATATTTTTGGTGTATGACAATGTAATTTTTGGTGTATGACATGTTAGTGACACATCTTTTGTAAAGCATACATCTTTTGTAAAGCTTTAACCCACTTTTTGTAAAGTTTTAACCTACTCTTTTGGTGTATGACAATATAACTTTATTTCTATTTTTTGTTCAGTGTTTACACTTTTTTTTACTGCCTTTTATATTTTGATATGCAATATAACTTTAAATCTTATATGTTTGTTTCTTAATTTGCATTAAGATTAGGGGGAGTTGTTATTTTATTTGAGTTTTGTAAAGCGTGTAATACAAGCAAAATTGTTATAAGTTCTTTAAGAAGAAAAATATTTCAATATATTTTTTCAGTATCTTTATCAAAAAATGACACAAACTTTATAAATTTCAACATAATACTTATAAATTATAACTATATTTTAATCTTAAAATTATTTACATCGTGCCTTTAGGCACAGGCATACGCTAGTTTTTTAATATTACACAAAATTTACATGATTCATAAAACTGTTTACCTGATTCATTGACAAGCCTAAAGCCTCATTCTTTTCCAAGATAACTTATATATATATGTATATATATACTTCCAAAAAAAAAAAACTTATGTATATATATCCAAGAGAAAATGAAAAAAAAAAAAAAAGAAAAAAGAAAATACTGCATCTCTTTATCAATTATGATTCTCAATATTTTGCTGATTCATGTTTCAAATAAGCGCTTATGAAAATTGTTTCCTAATGCATTAGGGTTTAATTTGTTTGGTCAAAACAAAAATATGTAGGATAGATCATAGGTGAACAGTCTAGGTTTAAAATATATATATATATATATTCTAACTGCGGGCGGGTTATGACGGGTGCGGTTCAAACCCACAACCCACTCGCAACCCAAAAACTTGCTATATTCAAAACCGCACCCTACCCTATTGTATTTGCAAAATCACCCATACGTGTATGGCGGGTTATGCGGGTCGGATAACCCTATGCCCAGCCCTAGTCCATCATCCCCATAATGATGCGCTAGTAGTAACACTACAAATTGGATTATTCGTTGTCAGGAGGATATTGATCGACCAAGGCAATTCAGCCGAAGTTATGTACTACGGACTCTTCAAAAAATTGGATTGTCCCAAGAGGCCTTGCTCAATATGGAGTCCCCACTCTATGGCTTCAAATCGAGTCCAATATTTTCTTTAGGACGAATCTTTCTGCCAGTCAAGGCTGGAGAAACAATCCACCAAGTTGAATTCAGGTGGTTAATGTGCCATCTCCTTATAACGCCATAATAGGTAGAACTTGGCTCCACCAAATGGAAGCCATCCCATCCACCTTCCACCAGGGTCTACGCTTCTCAGAAGCTAACGACGTCAAGAACATCCGAGGGGACCAGACAATGGCAAAGAGATGTATGGCAATATATTCAACTCGGCCACCAATAGTTCAGACAAATAACTCAGAAGAGGAAGTTAAACCCGAGATTAAAGCTAAGAGTGACGAAGAACTCAAAAAAATACCAATCAATCCTAAAGAAGAAGACAGGTTCTTACTCGTAAGTAAAAACCTCGCCCCATAAGAGAAAAGTAAGCTAATGGATTTCCTACTCCACTACCGAGATATATTCGCCCGGACACCTTATGAGATGGAAGGCATCGACCCAAGGGTGACAAGCCACAAATTACACGTGAGTTCGAACTCATGACCAGTGATACAGAAGAATACAAGGTCCACATCACAACATGTCGACGCCGTCAAAGAGGAAGTAACTAAATTACTTGAGGCAAATGCCATTCGGGAAGTTCAATATCCGGAGTGTTTATCCAATACTGTAGTCGTCAAGAAAAAGAATGATAAATGGAGGGTGTGTGTGGATTTCACCGATCTAAACAAAGCATGCTCGATGATAGCTTTCCTCTGCTAAAAAATGACCAACTCATGGATACAACCTCAAGACATGGAAAAATGAGTTTTTTGGATGCATATCGGAGATACCATCAGATTGCGATACATCCAGTTGATCAAGAAAAAACCTCATTCATCACACATGTTGAGTTATTTTGTTATAAGGTAATGCCTTTCCATCTTAAGAATGCCAAAGTAACATATCAACTGTTGGTCACGAAGATGTTCTACAATCAAATCTGATGGAACCTTGAAGTATAGATTGATGACATGGTGATCAAGTTAAAAGAGGCCAGGCACCATCTCGATGTCCTCCGTGAAACCTTTGATGTGCTTTGTAGATACAAGATGAAGCTTAATGCGAAAAAATGTGCCTTCAAGGTTGGATCAAGAAAGTTCCTAGGGTATATCGTCACTAATCGAGGAATAGAAGCCAATCCCGATCAAACCCAGGCATTGATCAACCTAACCCCACCTTCAACTGTTAAAGGAATCCAAATGCTCACTGGGATGGCAGTATCCCTCAATAGGTTCATCAGCAGATCCTTCGATTGGTGCCGATCGTTTTTCCAACTGACCAGAAAAAAGAACCGATTTGAATGGACCTCAGAATGCGACCATGCTCTGCAAGAACTAAAAGGTTACCTAGCCAAACCACCTCTACTCACTAGCCCCGATGATGGGAAAAGGTTGTACTTATACCTAGCAGTTCAGTGCTCGTAAAAAAATCTTTAGATGGACAGATACCAGTCTTTAACGTGAGCAAAACATTACTCGACATAGAGACTAGATATCTGCCCCTTAAAAAGTTGCTCCTAGCGTTGGTCATTTCATCTCGCAAATTGTGCCATTACTTCTTGGCCTCATCCTATCATCGTTTACTCAGCTTTTCCACTTAAGCGAGTCCTGCACCAATCTGACTCTTCGAGTCGAATTTCCAAATGGGTTGTCAAGCTTGAACAATATGATATTCAATTATGATCGAGGACTTCAATAAAAGTGTAGGTTTTAGCTGATTTCCTAACCGAATTTTCACCAAAGCCAAACACCATGGAGGGCGAAACAAGAATCACACCCTCCACCAACACCGCATGGATATTACGTTGCGACAACGCCAGAAACGCTAAAGGTGCAGAGATTGAATTCATACTAATCACACTACATCAAAAAACAAATGAAATCTCAACTCGCTTGGGTTTTTTAGCTACCAATAATGAATGCGAATATGAAGCCCTCATTAACGACCTCACAACAGCAAAAATGTTGGGTGCCAAATCTATAAGTGTTCAGTCCGATTCACCATTGGTCATTAAACAGATGAATGAAGAATACACTACTCAGGATGAACGAATGATAAAGTATCTTCCAGTAGCAAAAGTGGCGGCCGAGCAATTTTTTTTTTTTTTTGAGATTCAACAGATCGAACAAGACCAGAATAGCCATGTCGATGCACTGGCTACTTTGGCCACGACAATTGCACAAACAGAACGACGCATGATCGAGGTGGGGGCCATTTCCACCTCTAGCATTACCAAGGAAACTGTGTGCACTATCTATTCTGATGAAAGTTGAATGACTTCTCTCGTCTGGTATTTGTTTAATGGTACTGTGCCCCTCAACAACAAGGAAGCCCATCGGATCAGACTACAAGCTACATGTTTTTGGCTAAACGATTCAAAGCAACTGTTTAAGAAGTCCTATTCAGGCCCCTATCTCAAATGCCTTCATCTCGATGAGGTCACAAGTGTATTAGATGAGATACACGCCGATTCATGCGGGGCTCATGTAGGGGGAGATCATTGGCTCATCGAGCCCTTACACAAGGATATTGGTGGCCCCAAATAGAACGTGACGCGTAACAAATCGTACAGAAATGTTCAGCATGCCAATATTTTTCACCAATCATCCGGTAACCCTCTGAAGAACTCAATCCCGTTTCAAGTCGTTGGCCAATTACACAGTGGGGATTTGACCTCGATGGGCCATTGCCTCGCTGTAAACACCCTATTTTTTACCGTCTTCAAAACTTGGACACTCGATGATCATCCATGCTCGTGTTCGTTTTGAGTTTTCGAAGGTCTCGGTTGCGCATCTTGCCTTAGGATCTCTCAATTTGTCTATTTTATGCTTGGTTGTAGACCAAGGACTTGTGGTTTTGCTTCTGAGGGAAGAGGGTGGCTTGTTTATCACCCCCTCAACCCACCGGCCAAGGCTTGAAGCCATCGAACTTGTTTTCTTGCCATCGGCCAAAAGTGTTAGCCGATCGGCACTTTTTTTGGTCGGCCGACCCTTATGTTGGTCGATCGGCCAATTTTGGTGGCCGAACCCTGTTCATCTGCTTTATGCCGATATTTCATGCTAGCTAGCACAGCTGGCATCTACAATTCACCCCCTCCATACACGTGTATGGAGGGATTTGTCCCTTGTTTTAGCTTGCTTAGGAAGCTTTGAAATTGAATTCCTATAAGAAGGGAGCCTCACCTCCCTTTTCAGAGGTTCTAAAGATTAGGGTTAGAAGAGTTGTATCTATTTGTCTCTATATCTCCCTCTCTTTACATTTGTGTGTGTATTTGTGCTCTAAAGTGTAGTATTGTCTTACTTTTGTACACAAACACACACTAGAACACCATCCTCTTGTTGCTGAGGCACTAGGGAGTTGATTTTAGAGTTTTTGGGGTGGTTTAGGCTTGAAAAAGTTGCTGGAGCCTTGTTCTTGAAAGTGTTCTTCAAGGGTGAGCATTCTTGCTTTTAATACCCCATTCTTGCTTAAGGTTTTAGCCTATCTTGCTTATTGTTTTAAGCTTAACTCTTAACTAATAAAAGTTCTGATTTTACTTGGTTTAGACCTTTGTTTCAGGTCACTTTTTGGTTTGGGGTTGTTTACCCCCCTCCAAGGCCTTGTTAGGCCTTGTTTTAGGCCATCCCTTTAGGCCCTTGTTCTTAGCTTTGCATGACCTTTCTACCACTGAAATCCAGAGGATTTTCAGTGGTGGAAAGGTGGTTTTGAGGTCTTAAATAGGAGAGGGTCATCCCCTCTCCTTGTTGTCTTGAATGCTTGCATAAATGGCTTATGTAGGTAGCATGTGTGCTTAGCTTGTTTTAGCTTCATTTCAGTATGTATTAGGCTTTGTTTTGCTATAATACACCTCTGTTTTGAGTTGGTTTGATGGCCTCTTACATGCTTCATGTACTTGCCTTGCAATCCTCTTATTTGCCTTAACATGCATCATGCTTTGACATTTCTTTCTAACATGATTTTGGCTCAACTCCACGAAGCTTTTAGTCTTGTTATAGCATACTAGAGCCCTGATTTGAGTTGTTTTAACCATGTATGCCATGCTTTGAGTAGCCACCATGCATTTTAGCTTGTTAGCTTTGAGAGTCCAAGTCACTAGCATGCTTTACTTGGGCCATTTTAGTGATTTGGCATCACTTTTTATGGTATTTCAGTCCATGCTTCATGTTCATATACTTGCATTTTCCATCCTTCTAAAGCTTTGAAGAGTTGGTGTTTTATGCCTCATGAATGGACCATTGTGTATGTCTCCATGCTTAGGTCTGTGGGATGCCATCTAAGTGGGTTTTTGGGCTTATTTTGATATGCCATAACTCTGTTTTCCATTGTTTAAATCATGCCATGATTGGTATTGTTAGGTGTAGTGTAACACCCCATTGTAGCCTTGTTTGCCTCATGCCTTTTGGAGTTGTATTCTAGTTTGTGTTGGCTAGGTTTAAGCTTGGTTTTGGTCTCATCTTGACCTGCCTTGGGACTGTTTTGGGTCCCCTTGGCCCTTTGGAGCTTGCCTTACATGGTTTGAGTCTCTTGGCTAGCATCAAGCTTTGAGCCTTCTTGCATGCTTTGTTTGTGTTATGTTTGTGATTTGGCATCATTCCTAATATCATTACAGAGCTTATGGTGCTGTCATATATCCATGTTTGCTACTCTTTAAGTGTGCTTAAGAGTTGTCCTCTTTATGCCTTAATGCTTGGGCCAATTGGTATGCACGATTGTCTTTCATTTTCATGCTCTTCTTACCATCATTTTAGCACTTACGGCCACTGATTTTGGGCATGGCTGAGGTCTGTCCATCTTCAGCATAAGTCCATTGGGTATGTGGTTTGCATGTTGTTGCGTGCTTATTGCATTGTATGTTTGCATGCTTAGATTGCATTGCATTGTGCATGTTTAGCATATTACATGTTTGCATGTTTAGAGCGCATGTCTATTGCATATTAGTTGCATTGCATGACATTAATGCATACTTGCTGCATACTTGGGTTGTTTGCATGTTTGCTTGCATACTCATATTGCATTGAGTTTGTTTGCATGCCATTAGTCTTGTTGCATTGTATAAATGTCCCCATGTTGCATTGTACTTGGCATACTTGCATTGCATTGTGTTTAGTTTGGGGTGTCGAACCAAACACGAGGACCGAGGGACGTTCGTACTTGAAGTGACGAAACATGACTCAATCCTCGGTCATCGACACTCTTGATCCAACATGATAGAGTTCTAGGCATTCATGTGTTTTTGTGCATTCATTCGATATTGAATCGCACATTTGGCTCCTTTGGCCATCATGCATCGACATGCGTGATTGATGGCCCGAGGGTCGAGCACTACACTCCCTTGAGCTCATGACATGATAGGGAGGGTGTTGGTGCAGACATTGTCTTGCAAATGGATTGCCATGCTCTATTTGTCCTCTGCTGCAGCAAAACAGCATTCTACAGGAAGATATGGCCGGCCGGCCATCTTCAGTGCCGATCGACTAAACATTGTTGGCCGATATCCTCACAAATGGTCGATGACCAATTCCACATGGCCGATGTTCCTATATTTTGGCCGGTGACATCCCACAGTGCTCAGGGAGTGGTTCTGAAGCATCCTCGGGACTTGTGTGGTTTTCAGAGGTGTAAAACAGTGCAAACAGAGGCAACAGGTGGCATGGCAATGGGTTTCCGAGCGAGACAATCGAGCATGCATCATTCAATCATTCTGAGGCGGAGCTGCGGCGGCCTCTTTAGTTTCATAGCTTAGTTAATTTGTTTAAATTAGTTAAGGGTTTTGTAATATTTAATTAGCTAGGGTAGTTGATTAATTATTCGGTTTGTATTATTTATTCGGACCCTCCATCAAGAGGGCGAATTTTGTAATAAGTGTGCGTGAGTGTGTGAATGTCTTCCAACCCCACGTCTTTCTCCCTTTTACTTACCTACTTTCAATGGTTAGTTTTAGGTAATGTTTCAATTAGCATCCTTATGCTCGCATGTTTGCATCATTCACCTGTATTGCATGCACCGGGCTCGGCACATCATACTAACAGCATTGTATTTCAATTCTAATTTGAATACATGTATCAAGTATTGCATCTCACATGACATCTTAGAATAGCCGAGCCTATTTCTAGTTTCATTTTTGCATGCGATGCATTAGCCATTTTTAACATAAACTAGGATCATGCATGATTTCTCACTAGTTTCTTGTTTTGGCTCGGAGTACACTGTGCGTGTTTATGCTTTAGCATCTTGCATGAGTGTGAGTTTTGCCATGTTAGCATAATTGCCATGAGGCTAATTGCTTATGTGATATAACTGCCTGAATGCCTGTGGGTGAAGGTTGGATTACTTGAATTGGGACAATTCATTGAAATCTGCATTTTAGCCTACTCACGAGTAGCAAACTTCAAACCATTTTCAAACAAATTAAAATGCAATGCTTTGTTCCAAATTAGGCGATCTAGTCTATACTTGTGTGTTGTGCGCATCACATAGTAATTCTAGCTAATAACCGGAATAAGAACGCATGTGTTTTTAAAAACAAGATATCATACTTAGTACAGGCTGATCTTTGATCAGGCGAGTGTGGCTGCTCATTAAATGGCCTTCCCCAATCGTACCCAAATTCCCGAGCTGAGGCAACTTTGGTGATGACGGACACGTGGCCTTAGACATGAGTCAGGGTTTCCTAAATTTCCCCAAAATAAAATATTTAGGTGGCGACTCTGTATCTGGCGAAGCAGTCCATGTTTGGCACTTCTTTACAAAAAATCAGTTTTCCAAAACGAGTTGCCGGATTTGGACTCTTTGGTGATTTATCAAGCTCACATTGCACATTGTGAGATCATATTAAGAACCGTGACATTTGAGTCCAAACTGTAGTAGCAAAGCCCAAGGGCGCGTCTACAGTTTCTGGCAACTCTGCTGGGGACTTAGAGAGCTTGACTCGAACTCATGATATCTTGTTTTGATTACACTTATTTGTTTCTTTGCATTGCATTTGCGTTGGTGCGCCTAGGATACCGTGTTTGCCGTATGCTATTCCTGAACAGTTTACCGGAGGCATGCTTTGAGAAGCGTGCCATAAGGCTGACCGGTTGCAGGCTCTGCCACGACGGGAACACAAACCTCGATTTTCACCGAGGCACCCTTTTGGCCATTCGACCTAGTGCATATCGGAATCCATAGTGACTATTCCAAACTAGAACAGGTTGCTTACCCGATTGTAGGTTGTTTGAAAACCGCTGTGTGCGTAGTGAAACCCTAACTCCTGACAATAGGACAGGGAAACCCTATCCCAACATAGGGGTGTTTTGGCTCTCACTTGCTTGTTATGTGCTTTTAGAGTTAGCCTCTATAGGGTATGCACGTATCAGTCTGCAAGTTTGGGTATCAGGCCTGCGAGCATCAGCATAAGTACTTTGAGAATCAGTTATATCTGTGGGTATCAGATTCAAATTTGGGGGCAGTGATTTGGGAACAGTGATCAGTGGTTGAGAACAGTCCATTCAGCTTATGTTTGCCAACTGTATGTTGTCTTTATTTAAGCTGTTATGCTGTCTGTTTTTCTGTTCATTATTTCCTTATTATTGCTTTATTTATCTTTTTGCAAGGTAGTTTAGCACCATTGATTCCGACCAGGCAGATATCCCCCGAGCACTCTGGGTTAGAGGTCGTAGACTTAATCGATCTAGGGATCTGATAGACGGACAAGCAGTGTTCCTTTCTTTACCCCCGGTTACCAGACGGAGGTCAAGAGGACGCAGTGTATCGGTATAGCGGTCGTCAGATCAGTCGTCTACCCCATCAGTGGACAGTCAGGCTGAGGTTTTAATTTCTACTGTAGGGACAAATATACTGGTTATGCAGATAGATCAGCATGATATGGCAGATATAGAGGAGATGATGTGTCAGCTCCAGGAAAGTATGAGGACCATGCAGCAGGACGCTGCCCGTCAAGAAAAATTTGCCAAACAACAGGCCGAGGTCATGGCTCAACAGGCAGAGTTAATCGCCAGGTTACAGCAGCAAACCGGAGCATCTGCTTCACACCAAGCCCTTCCCCACCAAGAGTTCCAATACCCGGGGAGACACCAAATGTCCAGGAAGACACGGACGTTCCGATAGGGCTGACTCCGCCCCCAATCCTTCCCCAGCTATCCAAAACACGTACCAACCTATCGGATTCTCCCTTTGAGTTTGAGGTGGACCCCACAGCGTTGAAAGTGAGCAAGCTTGAAAAGCTCTTTAAGAAATCTCAAGGTGTGAAGTCCATTCCAGATATTGAAGATGGGTACACCGACTCAGCCGTGACGCTGCCAGATCGGTTTAAAATACAGCATATCGACTGCTTTGATGGGTCTGGGGATCCTATGGTGCATTTACGGTTGTCTTCAGACATACTAAGGCCGATGGGCCTCTCTAGATTGCAGAAACTTTCTCTGTTTAGCCGGACCCTGTCAAGTGTAGCAGCTATTTGGTATGCAAAACTGGAAGACTCATTTAAGAGGAACTGGGATGAGATGGCTGAGGCTTTCATAGCTCAATACTCCTATAATACACAGATCGAGGTCACAAGCCGTGATCTTAAGACAACTAGGCAAAAGCCGAAGGAGAGCTTCTCTGATTTTGTGACCCAGTGGAGGGCCCAGGCCTCGATGATGACCATCAGGTCTGTTGACAAAGATCAGATTCGGATGGTTGTGCGCAACCTCCAGCCCAAGCTTATGCAGAAGATGATCGTTCTCCCCCTCCCCACCTTTGCAGATTTACATGAGATAGGGGTGCAGATCGAGGACGCTATGAAGCAGGGCCTCATTGATCATGAGAGAGAACAGCCCAAGAGGGCATTCAACCGTAGTACGAATGTAGGCACAAGCAGTGCTGCAGCTGCCAGAGCTTCAGATATGAGTATGGTCACCACCACCACCACCCCAAGAACCCTTTCAGCTACACCATTCACCGATACGTCCGGAAGTAGCTCACAAACAACCAAGTTTCCACCCAAAGGCCAAAGAACCTTTACCCCACTATACATGTCTCCGTTCAAGGCTTTTGGGGTTTTGATTAGGAAAGGGCACCTGAAGCCCCTAGAGCTACGACCCTTACCAAGTAATCTCCCACCAACCCATAACCTGGCAAAGTACTGCACCTTTTACCAACAGCATGGTCATGACACCGACCGATGCTTTCGATTACGTCATGAGATCCAGGAACTCATTGACAATAGGGTGATCGTGCCTCCGGAGAAACCAAATGTCACAACCAACCCTCTCCCACCACATAACCAAGCTCCACCTCCCAAACGCATCAATTTGATCCAAACAAGGGTTGTGTCATACGACCCTAGTATATATATCAACCCTTCTCACCTATCCAAGCCGAAGGTGTTCATTCCTGACAGCACTGACTTGTGCGTGTTGGACATCTCCCGAACCCAACCTAAAACGGTGGCGGTAGCTGTCGAAGATAGATGTGGGTCGACTGCGGAGGCAGATGAGAATGCAAATACAGAGTCTGAGAGGTCTGCAAGCTTCATGTACAACCCGAGCGGTTACATTACATCAGCAGGCCAGGCTAGGCCGAATGTGGAATTGCCAGTGGAGGTAGAGATTTGTGTAGTGCGGGAAGATAGACTTAATCAAGGGCTGGATGACCTAGCAGAACTAGAAGAGGACATTGCTAACCTTCAGTTTTTCAACGAGCAAGATCCGGGAGACGTGACAATCAACTGGTTTGATTTGAATGGGGCAGCGGAGTCTACTGGGTGGCTTGACGACCAGTCGGATGTTGTTAAACAACCTCAGCTAGAATAGGGTCCGTCAGGGACGGGGACATCAATTGTGGCCGGAAGGGCCAAGAATCTAGATGCATCGCCGGAGAGCGCCGGTGTTAAGAATTTTGCTCGGGATCTAAGCAATTTGAATATAGAAGATGTTGAATAGTAAGCTGCGTTGAAGCAGTCTGAGCGGGAAAGGATCGAGGATTCTGAGAGAGTCAGGAAAGCCAAGGCCCCTGTGGAAACAGAACGTGTTGTGTGCACAAGAACAGAGCATGCTGAGGGCACAGGAACGGAAGGTGCTGTGGGCACAGGAATAGTTGTAACAGAGCTAGACAGGTGTCTATCGGCTGCCGATGGCATGTGGTGGGAAGATGATGATCAATGTCTTGCCCACACAGATGAAGACTGGGGGAGTAACCAGCCGGATGATACTTGGTATATTGGTGAAGTAGACCATATGACTAGAAGCGGACGGTATTTCAAACCCCCGCACTTAGACCAACCAGAAGCATCCGAAAAGGACAGGGAGGCAGACAAGCAGAAAGAAAAGCTACTCGAAGAAGAGGCTGTGCTGAAACAGCTTAAGTAGATACAGGCAGACATCTCCATCTAGAGACTGCTTATGGCTTCAAGAGTTCATAGACAAGTTGTCCTGTCTGTAATGGACAAGGCCAAACTCTTAATAGACACCACGCCTGAGTAGCTGGTAAGATTGGTTTTTCCGGGAGGAGCTTCCTCGACGTTGACCTTTTCTGACAAGGAACTGCCGCCTGAGGGCGCAAATCACAACAAACCTCTCTACATCTCTGTGGAATGCAGAGACAAGTGGGTACCGGTGGTTCTTGTCGATACAGGATCCGCTATTAATGTGTGTCCGTCGAGGACGGCATATGCAATTGGGTTGAAGCCTGCGGACTTTGTGCCAACTGCCCAGGTGATAAGGGCCTATGATAATACTAGCAAAGAAGTGATGGGGACCGTGAAGATTCAAACTCAGGTTGGTCTAGGACATCACGAGATTGACTTTCATGTCTTGGATGTTCCCGCGACCTTTAATCTACTCCTAGGGCGGCCGTGGCTACACCAGGTGAAGGCGGTCTCTTCAACCCTACATCAAATGTTGAAGTACCCCTACGGGAAAGGGGTGGCCATTGTTTTTGGAAATTCATCAATCCATCCGCCGCCAGAAGTGTCTACACCGGTTTTGAAAATCGAGCATGGCACGGAGGATGTGTTCCTATTAGGATTTACCCTAGCTGAGGCCCAGGTCGTACAGAACATTTTGGCTAGTGCACAGTCAGTGTACCTCATGAACAAGCTCCAGCATATCCCTGCGATGGGATTAGGAAAGAGTGGCCGGAAAGGCATTGCAGTGTCAGCCGAAGTGCCGCACAACCCGCATACCTTTGGCTTGAATTATCTGCCCACCAAAGAGGACTGGGTGAGGAGAGGCAAAGAAATAGCTGGGAGAGCTAGAGCCAAGCAGACCGGGAGGCATTTTGAGTTGGTGCATCGGCCTATCCAGGGCACCCTGAACGGACGCTTCGTCCGGGAGGGGGAAGACTTTCCATTCTGCGGCTTCCCAGAGCCATGGCTGAATCCCGAGAAGAGACACCTGCCAGGTTTTCAGATCTTCTTCGACTTACAGTTGTCCAGGGATGATGTTGCCAAAGAGCAGGCAGACCCATCAGCTGAGGTTGAGCAGTGTAAGGAAGTAGATTCCGAGAGCACTAAAATTGAAATGGGAGTAGCACTGGCCTGTCTACTATCAGATCCTCCGATCGTACATGAGTGCTTGGGGGATGACCTCTCAGTGTCCATGATTGGGAATGAAGTGGCTGCAAGCCCATCTGTAAACATTTTGGATGCGTCCATCGCACCCTCCCTCGTCTAGCAGTACGAGGAGGGATTCTTATCGAGCAGCATCGGGTCAGGTAGTGAGCCGGAATCTAATTCTACCGAGTCTATAGGGTTGAAATCAGGTTCCAACTCGTCTCAGTCTGAGTCCGGTATTCCTCGGGGTGATAACCCGGATGCCACAGTCCTGTCTAGGTCGTCTTTTTGTTTTTCCTTTGAGTCATTTGTAACAGAGGAATCAGGCGACTTGGAAGTGATTAATGAGAATGGAATTGCTGTGGCCTTTGAGTATTTTTCTATGCCTTTGATTTATTGCATTAATTTAGACTTTCAAAACTTCGATAAAAACGACGAGGAAGAAATTCCTCCGGTTTTGAAACATTTTCTAGATCAAGAGCAGGAGAGATTTGTTAAACCCTTGGTTAATGAAATCACCCAAATTAACGTTGGTACTGAGAACGACCCGCGGCTGGTCCAGATCGGGTCCACGTTGTCTTCAGAGGAGCGCGAGCGCTTAGTCGCTTTATTAAAAGATTTCAAAGATGTTTTCGCGTGGTCCTACGAAGACATGCCTGGAATCGATCCTGAGATTGTACAGCACCGGATCCCTCTTGATCCCGAGGCCCGACTTGTTAAGTAGAAGCTCAGAAGGATCCGCCCAGACTGGGCTATCAAGATCAAAGAAGAGGTCACAAAGCAAATTGACGCAGGGTTCCTGCTGGTATCTAAATACCCAACTTGGTTGGCCAACATCGTTCTAGTGCCGAAGAAAGACGACAAAATTCAAGTGTGTGTGGACTTCAGGGATTTGAACAAAGCCAGTCCGAAGGACGACTTTTCTCTGCCGCATATCGACGAATTAGTGGACTTCACTACTGGGCACGCGTTGCTTTCATTCATGGATGGCTTTTCAGGCTACAATCAGATTGTGATGGCACCCGAAGATCGGGAGAAGACTGCTTTTACCACCCCGTGGGGGACCTACTGTTACAGAGTGATACTGTTTGGGCTGAAGAATGCTAGAGCTACATATCAACGGGCTGCGACCACAATATTGCACGACACGATCCACAAGGAGGTTGAGGTGTACGTGGATGACATGATTGTCAAGTCCAAAGAAAGAGAGGGCCACTACACCGTATTGCAAAAATTCTCTCAACAGATCAGAGAATTTTGGTTGCGGCTGAATCCTCAGAAATGTACGTTTGGCATTACAGCAGGGAAAATGCTGGGGTTCTTGATTACACAGAGAGGTATCGAAGTCGACCCTTTCAAAATCAAAGCCATCTTAGAAATGCCACCACCAAGGACTGAAAAGGAGGTGCGAGGCTTTCTGGGTAAAGTGCAATTCATAAGACGGTTTATTGCAAAATTAACCTTGACTTGTGAACCACTCTTTGGTCTCCTAAAGAAAGGAACGAAGTTCCAATGGGACGGCCAACACCAAGCTGCTTTTGAACAGATCAAGCAATACTTACAGAACCCACCCGTGTTGTAACTGCCTGAGCCGGGGAAACCGTTGATTTTGTACCTTTCAGTGACTGAACCTACAATGGGTTGCATGCTTGCACAGGAGTCTGAGGAAAAAGTGGAGAGAGCTATCTACTACCTGAGCAAGAAGATGCTGGATTACGAGACCCGTTACACTCCGCTGGAAAAAACTTACTTAGCCTTGGTATGGGCTACCAGGAAGCTGCGGCACTACCTGTTAGCTCACTCTGTAATGTTGGTTTCAAGATTAGATCCCATCAAATATCTCTTCGAGAAACCGGCACTTACGGGTAGGCTAGCTCGTTGGTTGCTTCTGCTTTCCGAATTCGATCTGAAGTATGTGACGCGCAAGTCAGTGAAGGGGAGAGCGGTAGTGGAGTTCCTAGCCAATCACCCAGTTGAAGGGGATGAAACAGTTGAGTACCTGTTCCCAGACGAGGCCATTCTGCATGTCGAAGAAGAGTTTTGGACGATGTACTTTGACGGAGCATCAAACTAATATGGGTATGGGATAGGGGTGTTGCTGATAACACCCGACAATTCCCGTATTCGTCTAGCATTCAAACTCCGGTTCAAAGTCTCGAACAATGAGGCAGAGTATGAAGCGTGTATTGCTGGACTAGAAGTAACTCTGGAACTAGGGACAAAACGGTTGGACGTCATCGGGGACTTGAACCTTGTTGTATCTCAAGCAAAAGGAGATTGGAAAGTCAAAGAAGAAAAGATGAGAATATACCACCAGACCTTGGACTTGCGGATTCCTCGGTTTGAGAAGTTGAACTTCACTCATCTACTAAGAGAGAACAACAGGTTCGCAGATTCACTAGCAACTCTATCTTCTATGATAGACATCCCTTTCGGAGTCCGGATGCATCTGATCATCATCGAACAGAAATTCGCGCCGACTTACGAGCTGATTGCTGCCATAGATGAGGTACAAGATGAGAATCCTTGGTATTACGATGCTTGGAACTTCTTGGAAAAGAGACGTATCCACCAGGGGCAAATGCCAAGGACAAAAGGGCAATTAGAAGAATGGCTGCTCAGTTCATCGTTTGCGGGGGAAAACTGTATAAGAGAGATCATCTCGGGATGCATAAGCTGTGTGTTGATGCTGAAGAGTCGAAGCGCCTAATGGAGGCCATCCATGGAGGAGAGTGTGGAGTGCACATGAACGGGGTGATGCTAGCCCGAAAGATCCTCAGACAGGGTTACTTCTAGTCCACCATGGAGGAGGAGTGTATTGGCTTTGTCCAGCGATGCCACAAATGCCAGATCCATGCAAACTGCATGAATATTCTGCCGTCGAAGTTGTACAACATGACTTCGCCATGGCCATTTTCCATCTAGGGGATTGATGTGATCGGGGCTATCACTCCAAAGGGATCCAATGGGCATGAGTTCATTCTGGTCGCGATAGACTATTTCACAAAGTGGGTTGAGGCCCAATCTTATGCAGTGTCTAAGGTATCGCATGTTGCGAAATTCATCAGAAACAACATCATCTATCGTTACGGAGTCCCAAACGAGATCATTTCAGATAATGATTTCTACTTCAAAAAGGAAGTGATCGACTTGTTGGAGAAGTACAACGTGGCTTTTCATAAGTCATCTACATATCGGCCACAGACCAACGAGGTAGTTGAGGCTGCCAACAAGAACATCAAACGTATTTTACAGAAGATGGTGGAAACCTACCGGGACTGGCCGGATAAGCAGCCATTTACTCTGTGGGGCTACCGGACTTCAATTCGAACTTCCATTGGGACGACTCCGTATTCCTTGGTCTATGGGATGAAGGTCGTTCTGCCTATCGAAATTGAGGTTCCGTCATTACGAGTACTAGCTGAGTGTCAGATTGCAGAGGCAGATTGGCAGCAGAGCAGATTCGAGGAACTCATGCTCTTTGATGAGAGAAGGCTGAAAGCACTGTACCATGTTCATGGTTATCAATGACGAATTGCCAGGGCTTTCAACAAGAAGGTTAAGTCTAGGAATTTGAAAGAAGGAAATTTGGTGCTCAAAGACAACCGAGCTCCCATCCACGACCCTAGGGGCAAGTTCAGACCGAATTGGACTGGTCCTTACATCATCAAGTCCATCTGGTCGGTGGAGCTGTCGTTCTGATGGACCTAGATGGCTTAGAGTTCTCCCAACCGATCAACATGGACAAGTTGAAGAAATATTTTTCCTGAGAGGCTCGCTAGGCCGAAAACCCGAAAGGGCGACCTAGGCAAAAGTTAGAGCACAGAAAATTTGAAATTATAAAAACTGAGCTCGCAAGGTTGAAAACCCGCAAAGGGCGACCTTGGCAAAAGTTAGAGCGTAAAAGGTGAGGGTTAATACACAAGTGAACCTGAGCCGAACTACGTAAGGCTTGATTCCCATGTTTGGGATACGTAGGCAACTTCGTCCTGAAGTCCAGCCATAAACACTTCCCCGATCAACTTTGTCCATTTGATCATCTCGATCATCTTTGTCTATTCAGCATTCAAGAGCTCGGTTATGATCTCTGGTACAGTGCTATTCAGACTAGGGGCAACTTTCCAGTTGCTGGAGTCCGGGGTTGTACATCTCAGTGACAGATCTCAGGCGTGTCCAGTTCTGATCCATATCGAAAATGGTTTTGAAAAGTTTCAATAAAAGCTGATTTTGCTCAAATTAATCGTTTTACAACTTAGACCTTTTTTGGACCAAACGAAAAATTTTCAGTACCCACAACCTTCAATTTTATTGATTTCAATATAGAGTCCTCCTGCTCTTAAATACAAAATTGAAGTTGCTTTTCATTACATTCATAAAGAAAACTTGAAAGTTCTTATTAAAAGAAAATAAATCCGGGGCATAGTCAGGTGTTCCTGCGTCCCCTCCCAGAGCTGGTCGAAGCCTCTGATGCCAAGCTTGACCCGATCTGTGCCTCTTCATTAAGCCAATCTAAGCACTCATCAAAGAGGATGCAACTAAAAGTAGGAGCAGGGGCCAAAAGCTCTCTCGTCCTCCATGCTGCAGCATACCGAGCTAGCAGCACACCTCGGACCAAAAATGTAGCAGGGTACTCTATCTCCTCCTTCGGGCAAATCTGATCATGTCCGAACTGGCGTCAGAACCGGAACGAAAAATAGAAGACACAGTGTGTCATGCCAATCAACTGGATCCTGGGCTAACGGGTCATGCTATAGCTCATTGCCGGTAAATTGAGCCAAGGGTAGTGCCAAGCAATGCGATCCGCGGACAAATTGCACATCCAGCTATACCACCATCCTTCGTCTGGAGCATCGACTAGATGTCGTCGGGAGAAATAGCTGCGAGCTGAATATGCCGGACATGAGTCCACAACTCTCAACTTGTCCATCAACCACACCTAGGGAGGGATGAAAAATGAGAAAATAAAGAATAGAGAGATATACGTTGAGAGAAAAAGTGAGCAGGAGGTTTTGAGAGAAAAAATCGAGCCTGAGGGTCGAGTGATGTGAGATACATATGTGAGATGGGGTGGAAAACGTTACTTGTAATAGTAGTAGACTCCCCGCAAACCTAGCCGTCTCCTGGGGATGAAAAGCGTCTAAGCCCATTAATGTTTCGGCCAATGTCATGGCAATGCAGCTTTTGCCCTCTCTCAAGCCCTCGGTGACTTCGATCAAACGAGTGCTAAACCCAATAGAGCTTGGGACAAGCAAGAAATGGGACAGCATGCACAAGCAAAGCGCATGTCGTCGATAACCCTGCCAATGATGGTCACCGCGGTCACCAGCATCAGAAAACTGACAAACCAAGCTCGGAGTGTCCAACTCTCCATCATGAATCAATGACCGAGCGTCATGCACAAAAAGGCCGCACATCCGTCCTAAGGCTTGGACCTGGCCGAACCGAAACTGAGGCAAGATTTCCTCGTCGCGCTCGGATTCCATTAAAGCTTGGAAATCCTCAAAAGTGGGACACATCTCTTGACCGCCAAAATTAAACACGTCTGTTACCGGATTCCAAAACCTTGCCGCAGCATGGAGGAACGGAAAATGCAGCGGGGTGCGGCCCAGCGTGAATAGTGCATTTATGCCAAAACCCCAGAAATTCAGCCTTTCCGAGCCGTCCAAGTTGGCAATCCAAGTTGTGAGATTTGGGGCAAAAAACTCTTCCATTTGGCGCAAATCAATGTTGAAATGAGGAAAACTACGAAGCTGTGACTTTTATAAAAGATAAGGTGTTGAGTGGAAGACAGGTGTCAATATTCTGGAGGTGCTTGTCATTTTTGGCAGATCGGCCAAAAATAATGCCGACCGACCATCTTTTTTGGCCGATCGGCTAAAAATTTTGGCGGATGGCCATTTCTTGTGGCCAGTGGCCTTTCCCTTTGGCCGATGGCCTTCCTACTTATTCCCTGAGCTGTTTATGTATTGAACATGCTGAGAATTTGTGATTGGCACCACTTCCAATGCCTTTTGGTGATGATTTTTCAAAGTCACGCCTGCGTTACTTCAATTTGTTTATCGAGTTGTTGTACATTTGCTTATCGAGTTGTATTTCACATTCTTTAAGTCTTTGCTTTGCTTATCGAGTTGTATTTACACTTGGTTAGCTTATCTAGTTCTTTGTTTTGATTATCGAGTTGTTTTTGTCGTTAGTCGGTTCACTACCTGATTATTACGATGCAAGTGCTTAATTTTCAAACAAAAGTTCAATCTCATTTACATTATTATGTAATGCGATGCGATGCATAGAGTGTACAAATGCAACACTTTTTGAGCAAAATAGTTGTTTCATTTCTATTATGTCTTTTGCAAAAGTACATAATTTTGAGGAAAGTAAAACCTGCCTGAGGCAGTGCAATGTGCTCAAACTACCAGTAAAAAGAAAAGTAAAGCAAAAAAATAAACAAAAAGGAGAAAAACAACAAAATGTCTGAACAGAGCAAAGAAAAAAAAAGCAGCAGAATGTCGGGATCAATATCGATGGCCTCAAGAGCAGGAGTCGGTCCTGGTCCTCTTCCTGGACGAGGGTCCAAGGTCACCACCGCCATCTCCATAATCAGAATCTAAGCTGTCTCCGGCCTCGGGGACGACGCCGCCTCCTCGTCAGAATCATCTGAGGAGGGCTCTCGTGAACTGCTCTCAGCATGAGCGTGCCTATGTCTGCCCCGGCTATGGAATGTCATCCCCCGCTTGGCTCCCCCTCCTTCTCGAGCAGGAACAGATGGCCCAGCTAGAGCACCTCCCGCGGCCGGAATTTGGAATGCGGCCTGAAAAGGACAAATGGCAAATGCATCAGTCATGCTACGCACAACAGTGTATGAATGCTGTGAGCAATGTATCAATACAGAATATAGTGTATGAGTATAGTGTATGAATGTCGTGAGCAACACTGTGAGCAGTATGTGGGGTACAGTGTATCAGTGCTGTGAGTGATGTGTATCAAGTACCATGTTGATAGTGTGATGCATCAAATTATGTATGAAACAGACTATGCAGAGTTTGAGACTGCGGTTGAAAGAACTTACCGGGATGCCATAGATGGTCAACAGGTCGATGCTCCGCTGCAACATCCCTATCACAGAGGCAGTCAGCTCCAGAGACTGGCGAGTGTACTCGACGGAAGCCTGCAAAAGGGTTAAAAGCATCAGTATTCTATGGAATATCAAGAGAAAGGAAATGAAATGGCTGTACAGAATGCAAAGTGTGGTAGTACATACCGGGGTCGAGCCATAGACTCCGACAAGCTCATGATCAGCCAGAGGAGGAGCGATGGGTATCTGGTAAATGTCCACACCCTGTCCTCGGCATGTCATCGTCATAGGCAGCTCTGGCCATCCAGCTCCCTGCCCTCTCCAGGACCCACTCCTGCCTCAGGCCGGAGGTGCCCTCGGTGTCCCTGCTCCTACTGCTGGCGCCGCTGGCCTCGCTCTCTCAACTCGACGAGCACCGGTCAGAGGCCGCATGAGATAAGCCTGGATGTACTCGACGTAATCGCCCTCGTCTCTAAAGCGCTCATAGCTCTAGCCAATCGGGTAGTCTCTCATCTCCTCTAAGGTGTACCTCTCAATGTGCCTCATGTGGGTAGGAGGAGGTGCTGGAACTATCTGCTCGGGCACACCCAAGGTCTGTCGCAAGAAGCACTCCCCAAAGTACCAAGCGCGGCAAACCAGTCCCTCTAACAAGACCCTGAACTGGACAGTCTCTCGAGCACCGGCATACCGCTCTAAAACTGGGTCAGGCAACGGGGCCCAAGACTGCCAGGTGATCTGCAAATAATACACAGTTTGTTATCTACTGTTATTGAGAGTACAATATAAAGCGAAGCTTAAATAAACTGTAATGTTTGACATACCTCGACTGCGGTGATGGTATCAAAGTAGCAGCGGAAGAACATGAAGGAATTCCGTGGCGTCCGCTCACATCTCACATCGAAGCGGTGGGAAAACGGAACCATGGGGGGGATCTCCTCATCCAGCACTGGGGTGAGCCTAGGAAAGTAGGCATACACTCACAACTACAGAATGTAATAGAGCAGGTATGAATATGCTTATCAGATAAAGTAGTATACAGATAAAGCAGAGTGCAGTATGTGCAGTATGTGCAGTATATGTAGTGTATTGTGCAGTGTGTGCAGTGTACAACCAGTGTAAAGCAGATTGCGTGCGTGCAGTGTGTGTGATGTACAGATAATGAAAAACAGAATTGAAAAGACAGAAAAGGGAACATGTACCTCCCAGTCTCGCCAGTAGCCTCCAAGCAACTGCCCGTTGCGGCGGGAGGATGAGCTCATATATCTGTAAAGGGTGGCCAAGCCCGCGCCACCCCAGTCATAGTCACGGATCCACATCACATCCACAAGTGCACTCAGTAAGTAAAGGGCAATAGTGTTCGCCCGGTCGGCGAAGAGCGTGGTCCCTAGCAGGAACATGATGAAGCCACAAGCATCCTCCTCCCGAGTAGTAGGCGCCTGGATCCGGAAGTGATCCTCGAACCATGAGTACCTTACAAACCCTGACCAGGCAAGAGGTGGCTGAGTGCCAAGCAAGTATAGCTGAGCGGCGTCCCACTCATCCATATATGTATCAAAGGGGATCGGATCACCCCCTACTCCGATGCCTGTGAGCATGGAGAAGTCAAAGAGAGTCATCGTCATCTGCCCGGTGGCAGAAAGGTGGAAGGAGTCGGTGATGTCTCACCACCTCTCCACTGAAGCAACAAGAAGGGGCCTACTCGCAGTGAGGCACAAGAGTCCCATGCAGAAGGTCCCAAAGCCGGCCTAGTTGACAATATGGCGAACCACATCGGGTAGCTCCATATACCATCCTTGAGCGACGATATTCCCATATCCCCGGAAGGCATGGGAATCTCCCTGTGTTCAAAGACAAACAGATGCGAAGCAGTGTCAGATGTATAGTGTTTGAATGCCTTCAGAATTGGGAAAAATGCAGTTTGGGTGCATATGTTCGAGTTTACACAGATATTGGGTGGGTTATGCATACGATGTAACAGTTTGTTTGGGTTATTCAGCTAAAAATGCAGTGCGTGTGCATGTGTTTGAGTGTGCTCAGAATTGATGAAAATGCAGTGCGGGTGCATGTGTTCAGATTTAAACAAATATCGGGTGTGGGTGTGCTCACATTGAACTACAACATGTGATGTATCAGTGTGTCTGAGTTAAGCAGTTAATGAATAGAATCAACTATCGCAATTATATGTTCTACATTGCAGAAAATGAAAAATAGGAAGAGTGTACCTCAGAAGCACCGTAGGACAGATGTGACTCTGGCTCACATAACAAAAGCTCCAGTGGTGCGCCCCACGTATAGCTCCTAAAGTGGCGGATGCCATCAGGAGGCAACAAGTGTATCACCGGCCTGTAAGTCGCCGGATCGAACGGCCGGATGCGAAGAGGTAGGAGCTCGACCCCGGGGTCCACATCTATCTCCGAGGGAGTCCCACCACGTGGAATGCCATCTGCCATCTCAAAAGGAGCGTGAAAATGGCCGAGAATGTGAAAAACGAGCAAGAATGCGAAAGGTCAACCCAAAAGTCAGCCCCGAGAGGATGAAAAATGGGAGAAAAGGTCAGAGTGTGGAAAAGGTACGAAAACCAAGTAAACTCGGGGGGAAACAAACCCCAAGTAGTGGAAACCAAAAAAGAAACATCGAAAACCGAGTTTTATTCAGTTTAAAGTGTGCGAAACGGGAAGGATTTCGTGAATCGAACAATGGAACAGGCTCAAAAACAAGAGAAAAATGAAGATTGAATGCGGGAAAATCACCTAGAGAGAAAGAGGAAGGATTTTCGAGCTTAGAGAAGTGAAAATATGGGGTTTGGAACCCCATATTTAAAGACCCGTGGCCAAAAGACAAAATTGCCCCGAAACTGTAATTTTTGGCCGATCGGCTAAATATTTGGCCGATGAGATCATTTTGTGGCCGATGGATGGCCGATGGCCTCCCCTTGTGGTCAATGAACCTCTCACACCCTTGGTTGGGTCAATTATGTGGTTTGGGACCTTCATCTCTCAAGATAGTGCAAGAAAGTACACTTTTGAAGCTTAACCGGTCTTTGTGTTGACCTCGAACCGTGTCTTCCATGTACGGCATTTGATGCGCTCGAGGTGTATCCTTTTCGTATCCTTTTGTATATTGCAAAATTCAAGAACTGCTTTTGAGCATGTTATGTTATAATGTTTTGTCTTGTTTATGATGATCGTGCATCACTTGCATTGTTATGCACTGTTCATATGCGTTGTAGCGCACACCATCACTTACATTGTTATGTACTGTTCATATGCATTGTCACGCACACCATTCTTGCACTGTTATGCACTGTTCATATGCGTTGTCACGCACACCATTCTTGCATTGTTATGCACTGTTCATATGCGTTGTCACGCACACCATTCTTGCATTGTTATGCACTGATCACTTGCATTGTTATGCATTGTTCATATGCGTTGTAGTGCACACTATCACTTACATTGTTATGCACTGTTCATATGCGTTGTCATGCACACCATTCTTGCATTGTTATGCACTGTTCATATGTGTTGTAGTGCACACCATCACTTACATTGTTATGTACTATTCATATGCGTTGTAGCGCACACCATCACTTGCGTTGTTATGCGCTTTTCACTTACATCGTTATGAACTTTTCACCCGCGTTGCTACGCGTCTTTCAACTTGCATTGCTATACGTATTGGAATTGTACCTTGATGTGACTTTGGATACGTGTTGTTACTATATTGTACCTGTCAAGTTTCTTTCTTATGCAGGGCACGATATTGTATGTACGGTTCATTTGAGGCTAGTGCAACCAGACGGCACTGTATGTGCAGTTTATTCAGAGGAATTCCAGGTAAGACCCTTCCTGTCCTTTGAGTTCATTTTGTTTCAGTTAGAAACACTCCAACGCGCTCGATGTGATTTGTTGAGTGTTTTGCCTCCCTTCTCTTGCGTGTGATACGCTGAGAATTGCCTTCTTTCTCTTACGTGTGATACTTTGAGAATTGTCTTCCTTCTCTTGCGTGTGATACACTGAGAATTGCCTCCCTTATCTTGCGTGTGATACGTTGAGAATTGTTTCCCTTCTCTTGCGTATGATACACTGAGAATTGTCTTCTTTCTCTTACGTGTGATGCGCTGAGAATTGCCTCCCTTCTCTTGCGTGTGATACGCTGAGAATTGCCTTCCTTCTCTTGCATGTGATACATTGAGAATTGCTTCCCTTCTCTTGCGTGTGATACGCTGAGAATTGCCTCCCTTCTCTTGCGTGTGATACGTTGAGAATTGCCTTCCTTCTCTTGCGTGTGATACGCTGAGAATTGCTTTCCTTCTCTTGCGTGTGATACACTGAGAATTGCTTTCCTTCTCATGCATGTGATACGCTGAGAATTGCTTCCCTTCTCTCGCGTGTGATACGCTGAGAATTGTCTTCCTTCTCTTGCGTGTGATACACTGAGAATTGTCTTCCTTCTCTTGCGTGTGATACGCTGAGAATTGCTTCCTTTCTCTTGCGTGTGATACGCTGAGAATTGCCTTCCTTCTTTTGCGTGTGATGCGCTGAGAATTGCCTTCCTTCTTTTGCGTGTGATACGCTGAGAATTGCTTTCCTTCTCTTGCGTGTGATACGCTGAGAATTGCTTCCCTTCTCTTGCATGTGATACGTTGAGAATTGCCTTCTTTCTCTTGCGTGTGATATGTTGAGAATTGCCTTCCTTCTCTTGCATGTGATACGCTGAGAATTGCTTTCCTTCTCTTGCGTGTGATATGCTGAGAATTGCTTCCCGTCTCTTGCGTGTGATACGTTGAGAATTGCTTCCCTTCTCTTGCGTGTGATACGCTGAGAATTGCTCTTTCTTTCTCTTGCGTGAGATACGCTGAGAATTGTTACTCATTCCCTCTCTTGCATGTGATACGTTGGGAGGTGTTGTGTTTGAGGCTCCGGGATTCGTCGGTAGTCGCTTTTAGACTTCTTCGCGTGAGAGGCAGCGAGAATTGCATCATTTTCTTACATCCTTTCTGCATGTAATGTTGTTAGATTTGTGTTCGCCTGCTTAAAACTGTTGCATGTTTTGCTTCGTTACAGTTTTGTTTGCATGATATAAGTTATGTTCGGCATCGTGCATTGTCATTTGCATCTTGCCCCCACCTGCGGGCACATATCTTTGTTATCTTGTATGCTTGTCTGAGTCTTTGGCCTTGTCAAAAATAGGTCGTCCCTGGGCTTTGACATTCACTCCCGTCATCTTATGACTTTCAAGTTCTGTCAAAGAGGGGCAACTGTAGACACCCCATTTTTTACCGTCATCGTTTGAACACTCGGTGATCATCCATGCTCGTGTTCGTTTTGAGTTCCCGAAGGTCTCGGCTGCGCGCCTTGCCTTAGGATCTCTCAACTTGTCTGTTTTGTGCTTGGTTGTGGACCAAGGACTTGTGGTTTTGCTTCTGAGGGAAGAGGGTGGCTTGTTTGCCATCCCCTCAACCCACCGGCCAAGGCTTGAAGCCATCGGCCTTGTTTTCTTGCCATCGGCCAAAAGTGTTGGCCGGTTGGCACTTTTTTTGGTCGGCCGGCCCATATGTTGGTCGATCGGCCATTTTTTGTGGCCGAACCCTGTTCATCTGCTTTATGCAGATATTTTATGCCAGCTGGCACAGCTAGCATCCACAATTCACCCCCTCCATACACGTGTATGGAGGGATTTGTCCCTTGTTTTAGCTTTCTTAGGAAGCTTTGAAATTGAATTCCTATAAGAGGTGAGCCTCCCTTCCCTTTCCAGAGGTTCTGAAGATTAGGGTTAGAAGAGTTGTATCTATTTGTCTCTATATCTCCCTCTCTTTACATTTGTGTGTGTATTTGTGCTCTAAAGTGTAGTATTGTCTTACTTTTGTACACAACCACACACTAGAACACCATCCTCTTGTTGCTGAGGCACTAGGGAGTTGATTTCAGAGTTTTTAGGGTGGTTTAGGCTTGAAAAAGTTGCTGGAGCCTTGTTCTTGAAAGTGTTCTTCAAGGGTGAGCATTCTTGCTTTTAATACCCCATTCTTGCTTAAGGTTTTAGCCTATCTTGCTTATTGTTTTAAACTTAACTCTTAACTAATAAAAGTTCTGATTTTACTTGCTTTAGACCTTTGTTTCAGGTCACTTTTTGGTTTGGGGTTGTTTACCCCCCTCCAAGGCCTTGTTAGGCCTTGTTTTAGGCCATCCCTTTTGGCCCTTGTTCTTAGCTTTGCATGACCTTTCTACCACTGAAATCCAGAGGATTTTCAGTGGTGGAAAGGTGGTTTTGAGGTCTTAAATAGGAGAGGGTCATCCCTCTCCTTGTTGTCTTGAATGCTTGCATAAATGGCTTATATAGGTAGCATGTGTGCTTAGCCTGTTTTAGCTTTATTTCAGCATGTATTAGGCTTTGTTTTGCCATAATACACCTCTGTTTTGAGTTGGTTTGATGGCCTCTTACATGCTTCATGTACTTGCCTTGCAATCCTCTTATTTACCTTAACATACATTGTAACAACCCTCACCACTGTTTACTGATAACACTACTGATTAGTGCTAATCTATGATTAAGCATGTTAGTTGACTGACTGACTGAATTATTAAACTGATTGATTGATTGTGCTAGTTTGAATGCAATTATATTTGTTAACTGTTAAATTATCTGTTCATGTTTTATGCTTTAAACTACAAATTGAAGGCCTTAACGGCGACCGAATCTAAAATTGATTGATGTTTTGTGCTAATTAAGATTTATATGATTTTATGGTATATTTAATATGTATGTGATTTGGTGTGATTAAATTAGATTAAATATTGATAAATTACATAAGTTGGCTTTATTTACTAAAATGCCATCTAGTGGGCCACTTCACCAATATTGTTGAAAGCTTAGTCTTGCATCTCATTCTTGTTCATCCTTGAGAGACCAAACCGAGAGAAAGAGTGAGAGAGGAGAAACTTAGCTTCATTTGAGAATTGGCTTGGAAACTAGAAGAATTGAAGGCTAATTGTGCAATTTGAGCTTGTATATCTTGCATTCTAGACCTAAGGTAAAACATTTACCTTCTTGTTTGTGAATTTAAGTTAATTCTTGCATGGCTCGTGGTAATTTAGTCATCTAAGTCTAGAATTGGTTTACAATGTTGAATTGAGAGCTAGATCATGCATGCATGCATATATTTTGAAGTTTAAAGTTGTTTTCATGGAAATTCCTCACATGCATGTCCATATCTTGAGTATAGTCCATGAATTCATCTTGTTATAGAAAGAATTGGCTCATTTGTTCATGTTTGAAAGCTTGAAGTTGATTAAATTCATGCATGTTATGTTTTACATCATGTTCATGGAATTTGTTTGAATTTGTGTTCAATTGATCTACCTTTGGGCCTTGATTTTACAAATTGAGTTTTGAATCATGTTACAACATGAGTTTTAAAGTGTTTTCTAGAAAATTGGCCCAGGAGGATCGAATTTGATGCATTAAAACTTGATTTTGAGCTTGAGGTTCAAATCTGGAAATTCCAGATTTTGGACTCTCGCTCGAGTGGAAAATTCGTGTATCCAGCACTTTTGTTGTGTTTACAGTCCGCTCGAGCGGGGTTTTGCACGCTCGAGCGAGGACTTGTGTCACACGCTCGAGCGGGTGTCGAGCGCCCATCGAGCGGGATTTTCACACATCCAGTACTTTTGCAGTACGCTCGAGCGGGAAAGTTTACGCTCGAGCAGAGCCTTTTGTTTGCATGTACGCTCAAGCGGGGAAACCCACGCTCGAGCGGGACCTCTGTTTTCTGAAAATTCTGAAAATGTCTTTAAAGTGCATCTTTGCATCCTCATTCCATTCTAGGCATCCTTAGGCCTAGTTTAAGACATCTTAATGAGGATATTGATGTAGAACCACACCGGGGCAAATTAGGGATTAAGTTATTATTTCCCAACTGTGTAGCTTAGTGTGTGTTCACTCTGTAACTATGTAGGGTTGGCATCCGAGGACGCGTACTAGCTTATCTGTAGCCTAGAACTCTGTGAGTAACAATGTTGTAAAGATATGTTCAATTGAGATTATTTTCTAAACAAATGACTGTACTGCTTTATGAAATGACGCTGTTTACTGAATGAATGTTTGTCCTATTTGTGAACTGTATTCGTGGCATCCATAGCAATATATTGTTATTGAATTGTTACTGCTACTGTTACAGAGATCTCTGTCGGTTTCCACGTTTGGAACCATTACTAATGGCCATCATTGACTGCTCGATCTGTTAAGACCTACTGTACTGTTTTGCTATTGGGTATACCACATATGACTATTATAGTTTCTGAATTACTGTGTGGCATGATTTATGAGCCACAAACTGAATGACTGATGTACTGTTTAATTGACTGTTTTCAATACTGAAAGAACATTCATTCTTAACCTCTTTATGCATAAGTTATTCATTGGGCTTTAGCTCACTGCTCATATATATATGTAGGTGTTCAGGCACCGGACCGTTGCTAGGGGCGTCAAGCTTAACTCCTGTTTTGTCAAGCCAACCTTTGTGCCTCACTTTGAGGTTCTAGAACTATTCAAGCTGAGGCTGCTTGGGGTGTTTTAGTTTTCCCCCTCTTTGTTAGTGTTCTGTATAAACTGAATAATGTTGTATTGTACTGTTCTAATAGGGATTAAGTCCCTGTCCTAAATGTTTGTATATATTGTACATACTGTTTTGGTACTGATTGTACATGTATATTGAAAAGTCTTTTTGCATACAGACTGTCACAGCTCATTGGACATCTTTTAATTACTGTTTTGGCTTCCGCCAGCCCCTGTACTCTGTAATTCTGTTTGACTGTTAAGCAAGCCTTCGATAATCTCGGATTACTGGCCAGTTATGGTGCTAAACCCATAGGGACGGGTTTGGGTCGTGACAGAGTGGTATCAGAGCGATACTAAACCACAAGTTATACCGCACACATGTGCCCAAATGAGCTATAGGATGTCCTAGAAAAGTAAAAAGGGCATTGCATGAACATTGATAAGTGTGTGTGGCCAAGACATGAATATCTGTGCTAATATGCTAATGTGCTTAAGTATGCAACTGCCTATGTTTATAATTGCCATAATTGTCTATAGTGAAATGGATAACGCAAGAACTACTGATGAATCTGAATCATCTGAGGCCAGAATGACAAGGCTAGAAAGAACAGTGGAAATGTTGACTGAGGCCTTAAGGTTGCAACAACAGAACCAAAAGCCCCCACCTCCTCCAGTACAGCCAGAGCCACCTGTTAATGATGATATAATAGCTCTGACACAGAAATTTAGCAAGATGAAATGCCATCCTTTCAAGGAGGCCTTCAACCCTTAAAGACCGAAGCGTGGGTGCTTGAAATAGAAAAGTTATTTGAAGTCTTTCCGTGTTCTGAAGCACACAAAGTCCTATTGGCTACCTTCACCTTACAAGAAGAGGCCAGAAGATGGTGGATGCTAATCCGTGACACCGACACCGTTATGACTTGGGCCCAGTTTAAGGGAGCCTTCTTTGAGAAATACTTCCCACAGTGTGTCAGGGACAGAAAGGTGACTGAATTTGAACAACTGAAACAAGGTACCATGTCTGTGGCAGAGTATGAGTCAAAGTTTACTAAACTCGCCAGATATGCACCGCACATGGTTGACACTGACTACAAGAAGGCCAGGAAGTTTGAAGGCGGCCTTAATGTAGAAATCCTTGATAGGATCAATGTTCTGAAACTACTGAAATATGTAGATGTTCTTGACAGAGCAATAATGGCTGATTCAAACATCGAGGCATTGAAACAGACTGACAAACCATCGACCGAGTGGCGTGGTAAAAGACGGGGCTTTAAATTCAAGAAGGGCAGAAACAATTCATCGAATAAGAAGCAGAATACGGGGTCAACAACCAGTTCCAGTCAGGGAAGTGGTTCCATACCGCCCTATTCTGAATGTGGTAAGAAACACAAAGGGGTTTGTTATAAACTTTTAGGTGCTTGTTACAGGTGTGGCAAGGTGGGCCACATGGTCAAAGATTGCCCTTCCACTCCTCAGGGCAATAGTAAAGCTGCACCAAGCGCCGCAGCATCAACTGCTCCACCAAAACCCAACCCTAAAGCGACTGGAAAAGAGCCTATGAGGCAAGGCCGAGTGTTCGCACTCGTACCGAGAGATGTTCAAAATACTGAGATCGTTGTGTCAGGTATACTCTCAATTTGTGCTCAAAATGCATATGTTTTGATTGATTCGGGGTCTACACATTCATATGTATCGCACGCTTTTTTACAAAAATTGAATAGACCATTGGAACCCATGAACTATCTGTTAGCTGTATCTTCACCTGTTGGGAGATCCATGACTTGTGCTTATATGTACCCTGCATGTGAAATTATTGTTGGGGATGTCCATCTGTATATTGATTTATTGCCTCTGAATATTGATCACTTTGATGTGATATTGGGAATAGACTGGTTAACAAAATACCACGCTACCATAGATTGTGTAACAAAACAAGTTATTTTCCGTGCACCCGGACTGCCTAAATTTGGGTTTAACGGAGTAAGAGTAGTACCTCCCCCATACCTGATTTCATCCATGAAAGCTTTTAAATTGACTAAGAAGGGGATGTAAAGGGTATTTGTGTTCTGTATTGACTGTACCCACTAATGATAAAACTGAAGTGAACAGTATTCCTATAGTCAGAGAATTCTCAGATGCTTTTCCAGATGATCTGCCAGGGGATTTGATTGATAGGGAGATTGAGTTCACCATTGATGTGATTCCGGGTACACAGCCTGTATCTAAAGCTCCGTACAGAATGGCACCTACCGAATTGAAAGAGTTGAAAGTCCAACTGCAGAAACTGTTAGATAAGAAGTTCATCAGGCCCAGTACTTCACCATGGGGCGCGCCAGTCTTATTTGTGAAAAAGAAAGACGGCTCACTGAGACTTTGCATTGATTATCGCGAACTGAACAAGGTAACCGTGAAAAATAAATATCCATGGCCTCGCATTGATGATTTATTTGATCAGTTACAGGGTGCCCAAGTGTTCTCCAAAATTGACCTTAGATCTGGATACCACCAGTTGAAAGTCAAGATAGGGGACGTTGAAAAGACTGCATTTCGAACGAGGTATGGACATTATGAATTCTTAGTTATGCCTTTCGGAGTTATCAATGCGCCTGCTGCATTTATGGACCTTATGAACCGAATTTTTAAACCGTTCCTCGATGACTTTATTGTTGTATTCATAGATGACATTTTAATTTACTCCCAAAGCATAGAGGAACATGAACATCATTTGAGAATTGCCCTACAGACCCTAAGAGAACAGAAACTTTATGTTAAACTGACTAAATGTGAATTTTGGCTTGACAATGTTATGTTTTTGGGGCATGTAATCAATAAAGATAGAATTTCAGTTGATCCACAGAAAATTGAAGCAGTAGTGAACTGGCCTAGACCGACAAATGTCACCGAAGTCTGGAGTTTTCTAGGCATAGCCGGGTATTACAGAAGGTTTGTCGAAGATTTCTCCAAAATTGCCCTACCACTAACACAACTGACTCAGAAAGGGATATCATTTGACTGGACCGATCAGAGGGAATCAGTTTTCCAAGAGTTGAAAACTCGACTGGTGACCGCACCAATTCTCACCTTACCCTCAGGTACGGATGGTTATACTATATTTAGTGATGCTTCTCATAAGGGTTTGGGGTGTGTTTTAATGCAGAATGGGAAAGTAATTGAGTATGCTTCCCGACAACTGAGACCGCATGAAAAGAACTACCCGACCCATGACTTAGAACTTGCCGCAGTAGTGTTTGCACTAAAAATCTGGCACTATCTTTATGGGGCGACATGTGAAGTGTCTACCGATCACAAGAGTTTGAAGTACTTCTTCACACAGAAAGAACTGAACATGAGGCAGCGGAGATGGTTAGTACTGATAAAAGACTATGACCTGCAAATTTTGTACCATCCAGGAAAAGTTAACACCGTTGCTGACGCACTGAGTCGGTAATCAATTAGAAATTTGGCCTGTTTACTCACCGGGCAGAAAGAATTGCTATGTGACCTTGAGAGACTTGAAATTGAGATTGTTTTGCGCGAACAAGGTGGAACCTTAGCTGCTATTTCTGCTCAACCAGCACTGATTGAAGAGATTAAAGAGAAACAGCAACAAGATGACTTCTTGAAGAAGATCATCGAAGAACGGGAATCTAAACCGAGGCCGAACTTCAAATTTGAGAATAATGTGTTGAAATTTCAAGGAAGATTGTGTGTACCAAATGATCCTGAACTAAAAAGAAGAATTCTACAAGAGGGCCACAATTCAAAATTGTCTATCCATCCAGGAAATACGAAAATGTATCAAGACTTGAAATTGAATTTCTGGTAGCCGAGAATGAAGATAGAGATTGCTGATTTTGTATCAAAATGTCTTTATTGCCAACAAGTTAAAGCCGAACATCAACGACCCGCAGGTTTACTGCAACCCTTACCAATACCGGAATGGAAATGGGAACATATCACTATGGATTTTATTGTCGGTTTACCTCGCTGCAGTAAAGGCATGGATTCAATTTGGGTTATTGTTAATAGATTGACTAAATCTGCTCATTTATTACCTGTCAAAACAATTTATAATGCGGACAAATTGGCTATACTCTACATTGATGAAATTGTTAGATTGCATGGAGTGCCTGTGTCCATTGTTTCTGATAGGGACTCGAAGTTTACATCGAGATTTTGGCAAAGCCTGCAAACTGCATTGGGTACTGAATTGAAACTGAGTAGTGCCTACCATCCTCAGACAGATGGTCAGTCAGAGAGGACCATCCAGACTCTGGAGGATTTACTGCGGATGTGTGTTCTAGATTTCCAAGAAAATTGGGAAAGTCATCTACCCTTAGCTGAATTTGCCTACAACAATAGCTTCCATTCAAGTATTGGTATGGCGCCTTTCGAGGCTTTATATGGCAGGAAATGTCGATCTCCAATTTGCTAGGCAGAAGTTGGAGATGGGCCTTTGCTTGGGCCCGAGATTGTACAGGAAACCACCAAAAAAATGAAATTAAGTCAACAGAGACTGAAAACCGCACAGAGCCGACAGAAAAGTTATGCGGATGTCTGAAGGCGAGACAGAGAGTACGAAGTAGGTGATCATGTTTTTGTGAAAGTGACACCGATGAAAGGGCAGACCCGTTTTGGGGTTAAAGGCAAGTTAGCGCCGAGATATGTCAGACCGTATGAGATCATTGAGAAAATCAATCCGGTGGCGTATCAAGTAGCGCTTCCTCCTGAAAATGGAGCATATGCATAATGTGTTCCATATTTCAATGTTGAGGGATTACCTTCGGGGTCCCTTCCATGTGATTGAGCCTACCCGTGTAGTGCTAAGTGATGACTACACCTAAGAAGAACGGCTTATTCAGATTGTAAACAGAATGATCAAAAAGTTGAGGAATAAAGAGATTCCGCTAGTGAAAGTTGACTGGCAAAACCATGGTGGCGTGTATGCCACTTAGGAAAGGGAAGATGATATGGTCAAGAGATATCCTGAATTGTTCCCACTGAATCCTGTTTTCTTCCAGAACGAAGGTAATTCGAGTTTGGAGGACCAAACTCTTTATAAAGAGGGAAGACTTTAACAACCCTCACCACTGTTTACTGATAACACTACTGATTAGTGCTAATCTATGATTAAGCATGTTAATTGACTGACTGAATGAATTATTAAACTGATTTATTGATTGTGCTAGTTTGAATGCAATTCTATCTGTTGACTATTAAATTATCTGTTCACGTTTTATGCTTTAAACTGCAAATTGAAGGCCTTATCGGTGACCGATTCTAAAATTGATTGATGTTTTGTGCTAATTAAGATTTATATGATTTTATGGTATATTTAATTGGAATGTGATTTGGTGTGATTAAATTAGATTAAATATTGATAAATTACATAAGTTGGCTTTATTTACTAAAATGCCATCTAGTGGGCCACTTCACCAATATTGTTGAAAGCTTAGTCTTGCATCTCATTCTTGTTCATCCTTGAGAGACCAAACCGAGAGAAAGAGTGAGAGAGGAGAAACTTAGCTTCATTTGAGAATTAGCTTGGAAACTAGAAGAATTGAAGGCTAATTGTGCAATTTGAGCTTGTATATCTTGCATTCTAGACCTAAGGTAGAACATTTACCTTCTTGTTTGTGAATTTAAGTTAATTCTTGCATGGCTCATGGTAATTTAGTCATCTAAGTCTAGAATTGGTTTACAATGTTGAATTGAGAGCTAGATCATGCATGCATGTATATATTTTGAAGTTTAAAGTTGTTTTCAAGGAAATTCCTGACATGCATGTCCATATCTTGAGTATAGTCCATGAATTCATCATGTTATAGAAAGAATTAGCTCATTTGTTCATGTTTTGAAAGCTTGAAGTTGATTAAATTCATGCATGTTATGTTTTACATCATGTTCATGGAATTTGTTTGAATTTGTGTTCAATTGATCTACCTTTGGGCCTTGATTTTACAAATTGAGCTTTGAATCATGTTATAATATGAGTTTTAAAGTGTTTTCCAGAAAATTGGCCCAGGAGGATCGAATTTAATGCATTAAAACTTGATTTTAAGCTTGAGGTTCAAATCTAGAAATTCCAGATTTTGGACTCCCGCTCGAGCGGGGTAAGTGGCGCTCGAGCGGGGTAAGTGGCGCTCGAGCGGGAAATTCGTGTATCTAGCACTTTTGTTGTGTTTACAGTCCGCTCAAGCGAGGTTTTGCACGCTCGAGCGAGGACTTGTGTCACACGCTCGAGCGGGTGTCGAGCGCCCATCGAGCGTGATTTTCACACATCCAGTACTTTTGTAGTACGCTCGAGTGAGAAAATTTACGCTCCAGCGGAGCCTTTTGTTTGCATATACGCTCGAGCGGGGAAACCCACGCTCGAGCGAAACCTCTACTTTCTGAAAATATTTTTAAAGTGCATCTTTGCATCCTCATTCCATTCTAGGCATTCTTAGGCCTAGTTTAAGACATCTTAATGAGGATATTGATGTAGAACCACACCAAGGCAAATTAGGGATTAAGTTATTATTTCCCAACTTTGTAGCTTAGTGTGTGTTCACTCTGTAACTGTGTAGGGTTGGCATCCAAGGACACGTACTAGCTTATCTGTAGCCTAGAACTCTGTGAGTAACTATGTTGTAAAGATTAGGGATGGCAATTTAAACCCGACCCGACGGGGACCCGACCCCCCGACCCCGATTTGAGTGGTTTTTTCCCGAAAAATATCCCCAACGGGGAGGGGATGGTATTCAAAAATTAATCCCCGATCAGTTTTGGGCCGGGGACGGGGATAAGTGTCTCAGCCCCGTACCCAGTCCAGCCCCGACCCCAGCCCTGTCCCCGTTCCCCGGCCTCGTTTCCTCGATATAAAATTACTATTCTACCCCTATATATATATATATATCAAACCCTAAAACACATAACCTCTCATCTCACTGTGAGTCACACCGCCCCTCTCTCTCTCTCTCTCCCCGCCAAGCTCCCTCGTCTCCTTGCCGATCTCCCTCCTCCTCTCTCTCTCCCCGTCAATCTCCCTCCTCTACCCGCAGATCTCTCGCCGATCTCCCTCTTCCTCTTCCTCAATTCGACCAACGAACTAGACCCTCCCTCCTCTCCAAACACTATCGCAACCACAGCCCTAAAAGGCTGGCCACGGCGGCTCTATTCGGGCTCCCCGCCGATCTCCCTCCTCCTCTCTCTCTCTCCCCGCCGATGTCATGCTTGTGTTTGTTCTTGACCCCTTTCTCTCTCTCTCTCTATGAATGTTTCTGATTTTTTATTTTTTATTTTTTATTTTTTACATCTAATTTCCCATCTATGCAATTTGTTGGGTTTTGGATCTGTATTAATTTTTCCGATCTGTGCGATCTGTGAATGTTGTTGTTGATGATGAAAATCTATGTTTCAGATCTGTGAATGTTTCAGATCTATGTATGGGTGCGATTTGTGTGAATGTTTCCGATCTATGTTGAATTTTTTTTTTTTTTTTGTCCGGGGAATCTTCGGGGTCGGGGATCCCCGATCCCCGTTAGGGGGCAGGGGCGGGGGTTGTAATAGGCTCCCCGTCGGGGATCGGGGCCGAGGCCGGGGAAATTTTGACCATTGGGGATCAGGGACGGGGAGTGTGATCCCCGGCCCTGCCCCACCCCACCCCGTTGCCATTCCTAGTAAAGATATGTTCAATTGAGATTATTTTCTAAACAAATGACTGTACTGGTTTATGAAATGACGCTGTTTACTGAATGAATGTTTGTCCTATTTGTGAACTGTATTCGTGGCATCCAAAGCAATATATTGTTATTGAATTGTTACTGCTACTATTACAGAGATCTCTGTCGGTTTCCACGTTTGGAACCATTACTGATGACCATCATTGACTGCTTGATCTGTTAAGACCTACTGTACTGTTTTGCTATTGGGTGTACCACATATGACTATTATAGTTTCTGAATTACTGTGTGGCATGATTTATGAGCCACAAACTGAATGACTGATGTACTGTTTAATTGACTATTTTCAATACTGAAAGAACATTCATTCTTAACCTCTTTACGCATAAGTTATTCACTGGGCTTTAGCTCACTGCTCATATATATATGTAGGTGTTCAGGCACCGGACCGTTGCTAGGGGCGTCAAGCTTAACTCCTGTTTTGTCAAGCCAACCTTTGTGCCTCACTTTGAGGTTCCAGAACTATTCAAGCTGAGGCTGCTTGGGGTGTTTTAGTTTTCCCCCTCTTTGTTTATGTTCTGTATAGACTGAATAATGTTGTATTTTACTGTTCTAATAGGGATTAAGTCCCTGGCCTGAATGTTTGTATATATTGTACATACTGTTTTGGTACTGATTGTACATGTGTATTGAAAAGTCTTCTTGCATACTGACTGTCATAGCTCATTGGACATCTTTTAATTACTGTTTTGGCTTCCGCCAGCCCCTGTACTCTGTAATTCTGTTTGACTGTTAAACAGGCCTTCGGTAATCTCGGATTACTGGGCGGTTACGGTGCTAAACCTATAAGGATGGGTTTGGGTCGTGACATGCATCATGCTTTGACATGTCTTTCTAGCCTGATTTTGGCTAAACTCCATAAAGCTTTTAGCCTTGTTATAGCATGCTAGAGCCCTTATTTGAGTTGTTTTAACCATGTATGCCATGCTTTGTATAGCCACCATGCATTTTAACTTGTTAGCTTTGAGAGTCCAAGTCACTAGCATGCTTTACTTGGGCCATTTCAATGATTTGGCATCACTTTTTATGCTATTTCAGTCCATGCTTCATGCTCATATACTTGCATTTGCCATCCTTTCAAAGCTTTGAAGAGTTGGTGTTTTATGCCTCATGAATGGACCATTGTGTATGTCTCCATGCTTAGGTCTGTGGGATGCCATCTAAGTACGTTTTTGGGCTTCTTTTGATATGCCATAACTCTGTTTTCCATTGTTTAAATCATGCCATGTTTGGTATTGTTAGGTGTAGTGTAACACCCCATTGTAGCCTTGTTTGCCTCATGTCTTTTGGAGTTGTATTCTAGCTTGTGTTGGCTAGGTTTAAGCTTGGTTTTGGTCTCATCTTGACCTGCCTTGGGACTATTTTGGGTCCCCGTGGCTCTTTGGAGCTTGCCTTACATGGTCATGGTTTGAGTCTCTTAGCTAGCTTCAAGCTTTAAGCCTTCTTGCATGCTTTGTTTGTGTTATATGTGTGATTTGGCATCATTCCTAACATCATTACAGAGCTTATGGTGCTGTCATATAGCCATGTTTGCTACTCTTTAAGTGTGCTTAAGAGTTGTCCTCTTTATGCCTTAATGCTTGGGCCAATTGGTATGCATGATTATCTTGCATCTTCATGCTCTTCTTACCATCATTTTAGCACTTTCGGCCACTGATTTTGGGCATGGTTGAGGTCTGTCCATCTTCGGCATAAGTCCATTGGGTATGTGATTTGCATGTTGTTGCGTGCTTATTGCATTGTATGTTTGCATGCTTAGATTACATTGCATTGTGCATGTTTAGCATATTACATGTTTGCATGTTTAGGGCGCATGTCTATTACATATTAGTTGCATTGCATGACATTAATGCATACTTGGGTTGTTTGCATGTTTGCTTGCATACTCATATTGCATTGAGTTTCTTTGCATGCCGTTAGTCTTGTTGCATTGTATAAATGTCCCCATGTTACATTGTACTTGGCATACGTGCATTGCATTGTGTTTGGTTTGGGGTGTTGAACCAAACACGAGAACCGAGGGACGTTTGCACTTGAAGTGACAAAACGTACCTCAATCCTTGGTCGCCGACACTCTTGATCCAACATGATAGAGTTCTAGGCATTCATGTGTTTTTGTGCATTCATTCCATATTGAATCGCACACTTGGCTCCTTTGGCCATCATGCATCGACATGCGTGATTGATGGCCCGAGGGTCGAGCATTACACTCCCTTGAGCTCATGACATGATAGGGAGGGTGTTGGTGCAGACATTGTCTTGCAAATGCATTGCCATGCTCTGTTTGTCCTCTGCTACAGCAAAACAGCATTCTGCAGGAAGATATGGCCGGCCGGCCATCTTCAGTGTCGATCGACTAAACATTGTTGGCCGATATCCTCACAAATGGTCAATGACCAATTCCATATGGCCGATGTTCCTATATTTTGGCCGGTGACATCCCACAGTGCTCAGGGAGTGGTTCTGAAGCATCCTTGGGACTTGTGCGGTTTTCAGAGGTGTAAAACAGTGCAAACAGAGGCAACAAGTGGCATGGCAACGGGTTTCCGAGCGAGGCGATCGAGCATGCATCATTCAATCATTCCGAGGCGGAGCTGTGGCGGCCTCTTTAGTTTCATAGCTTAGTTAATTTGTTTAAATTAGTTAAGGGTTTTGTAATATTTAATTAGCTAGGGTAGTTGATTAATTATTCGATTTGTATTATTTATTCGAACCCTTCGTCGAGAGGGTGAATTTTGTAATAAGTGTGCGTGAGTGTGTGAATGTCTTCCAACCCCACGTCTTTCTCCCTTTTACTTACCTGCTTTCAATGGTTAGTTTTAGGTAATGTTTCAATTAGCATCCTTATGCTCGCATGTTTGCATCATTCACCTGTATTGCATACACTAGGCTCAGCACATTATACTAACTGCATTGTATTTCAATTCCAATTTGAATACATGTATCAAGTATTACATCTCACATGACATCTTAGAATAACCGAGCCTATTTCTAGTTTCATTTTTGCATGCGATGCATTAGCCATTTTTAACATGAACTAGGATCATGCATGATTTCTAACTAGTTTCTTGTTTTGGCTCGGAGTACACTGCAAGTGTTTGTGCTTTAGCATCTTGCATGAGTATGAGTTTTGCCATGTTAGCATAATTGCCATGAGGCTAATTGCTTATGTGATATAACTGCCTAAATGCCTGTGGGTGAAGGTTGGATTACTTGAATTGGGACAATTCATTGAAATTCGCATATTAGCCTACTCGCGAGTAGCAAACTTCAAACCATTTTCAAACAAATTAAAATGCAATGCTTTGTTCCAAATTAGGCGATCTAGTCTATACTTGTGTGTTGTGCGCATCACATAGTAATTCTAGCTAATAATCGAAACAAGAACGCATGTGTTTTCAAAAACAAGATATCATGCTTAGTACAGGCCGGTCTTTGATCGAGCGAGCGGGGCTGCTCATTAAATGACCTTCCCCAATCGTACCCAAGTTCCCGAGCCGAGGCAACTTTGGTGATGATGGACACATGGCCTTAGGCATGAGTCAGAGTTTCCTAAATTCTCCCAAAATAAAATATTTAGGCGACGACTCTATATCTGGCAAAGCAGTACACGTTTGGCACTTCTTTACAAAAAATCAGTTTTCCAAAATGATTTGCCGGATTTAAACTCTTTGGTGATTTATCAATCTCACATTGCACATTATGAGTTCAGATTAAGAACCGTGACATTTGAGTCTAAACTGTAGTAGCAAAGCCCAAGGGCGCGTCTACACTCGCGCTCTAGAAATTCTGAAGTGGTTGATCGTAGCAACAGATTATTTTATAAAGTGGATTAAGACTGAACCATTGGGCACTATCCGGGATGTTGATATCAATAATTTTTATGGTGAAACATCATCACAAGGTTCGAGATACCAAGAGCACTTATATTCGATAATGGCACACAGTTCGACTGTCAAGTGCACAAAGAACTATGTGTCCGATATGGAATCAAGGCTTATTATTCCAGCCCAGGTTATCCACAAAGTAATGGGCAAGCCGAAGCTTCGAACAAAACCATTCTAAGTAGCATCAAGAAACGGTTAGAGGCATCCAAAGGGAGATGGGCCGAAGAGCTCCCAGCAGTATTCTGGTCATACCGAACAACGCCCCGACATCTAACCAGCAAGACACCATTCTCCCTAGCCTTCGGGGTGGAAGCCGTCATCCCATTAGAGATCGACTTCCCGACAGGAAAGTCTTATTTAGTGGAAAGTGGAATGAATATCGCCAAAGAAAGATGTGAGAAGGCAATGCTGCGCTTGGTAGCATACCAGCAAGACATAGATCGGGCCTCTAATAAGCGAGTAAAACACTGACGGTGTGGTCGGCGAATTAGTTCTGAAAAAAGTCCTCCCCAATGAACAAAATCTGCAGATGGAAAACTTGGGCCAAATTGGGAAGGACCATACCAGATCACTAATTTGGTAGGGAAAGGAGCATACGAGGTGGCCAATCAACGCGGGAATGTTCTCCCGACGCCTTGGAATGCAATGCATCTAAGGAAGCATCATCATTAAACCTTGCAACTATAATGTAATAACGCTCAACTATGAAGCATAATGAATAAACACAAGGTTGCGTCATAAAATCTTCATTTTATTAAACCAGGCCTCTTATATTACGTTCTCAATTTCATAAAAGTAAGGAACCGACAAAATTACAAGATCGTGGAACTTATTCCAACAATATTCGAGGAATACATATTCCTTCTCCAATTTATCCTCTATCCTATCCAACTGAGGTTTTTCCAGCTGTTGGGCCCTTATTCAAAAAAAGAGTTGTTCGGCCCTTATTTCAAACTCTGTTTGTTTCAGAGCCATCTCCATTTCATCCATATCCACATAGTCCCAAAGACCAAGTCCTTATTCTTGAAATCTACACAGTCTTCAAGAAGATTCTCTACTTCATATTGAGTATGGATGTAAGTAGCAGAAATCTCGTCCAAAGCTTGACAGATGGTCATGTTATTCTTGTGCCAGTGAAGCAAAATTGGGAGTAAGTCCAGAAAGGTGTAAAGTTCCGCCTGAGCAATTGGATTGAGAACATGGCTTCGCAAAACAATATCACAAGCCCATTGAAGATTCTTCAAGGAAATATCGTCATGAATAACTTCAAAGCATAAATAGGAAAAGGCCACAAAAAGGGTTTGGGCCTTATACCGTTGGTAATCCGAAAAGGGAACAGGGGCTTGGTTCCGAAGAGGGAACAGGGGCTTGGTAGACGGGAAAATGTTGTCTTTCAAAAAGTGGGAGTTTTAATTCCTCAATCCAGTTCGAATTCGGAGGCAGAGCAGGTGCAGCAAGGTCTAGACCAAAAGATAGAGGATAATTTGGTTCATTTACAAAATTACGAAAGTCAAATGAGGAGAGCTTTGCCTTTTTGGCCAAACGCAGTGGGTTGATTCCCAAACCCTCAGTTGAATTCGGGACCTTCCATACTATTTTGGTCGGCAGGGTCGAAGTATACCACACCGAAAGAAGATTGTCTTCCAAATAACGAATTCGATTAACCAGTACGTAAGGGTATACCACTAAGCTTCGACGAGATGGATAAACCAAGGTCGAATCATCAAACTCCACAAATCTGTGGTGAATTCACTCCATTGTTTGGGAATGGCATGGTTCTGGCCAAGAATCCCAGCCAGTGACAGCAGGAGCTGGGATTGTTTTATCCCACGTCGACATTTCAGAAGAAAAAGAAGAACCTCCAAGATCCATACAAGCAAATTGTTATTCAAAGCAAGGTTTGAATTCTGTCATGACTTCCACAACTTGTATAAATGGAGGAAAGAAAATACGGCTACTTAATGCAGGGGTATTATTTCAAGGCTGACTATCTATTTTCCCAGCCCCTTCGTGTGTGCAAAGGAAAAGGAGGACGAAAAGGCCAGGAATTCAACCCTTCGTCTTCCCAGGTAGTATAACCAAAAGTTCAACAAACGCAAAGGCGAGAATGATATTACGCATACCCTTCATATGTCAAAAGTACTTTGCAACATATATGAATGTATAGGTTAAAAAAAGAAACAAAACAAAACAAAAACAAAAACAAAACAAAAGAAAAACAACACAAGATAGATACAAAATGGCTCCCGAACAACATCTTTACAAATTATCCAGCTCAAAAGGAATAAGAACCTCGGGATTCACTAAAGGAGCTTGGGAATATAGCTCGGATGACTCTACAACCTCCATTCGTTTCATTTCCTATCTCTAGCCTTTTCAGAAAAAGCAGTTTTTCGGTTTGTTCATCTAATCGGCCTGTATCATCATACTCGTTAACATTATAAAAAGAAACCAAAATCAAACATATACCATAATAAGCTTACCATTACTATCCTTTTACCCAAAATTTTCTGTTTCGATTGTTCTTCCAGATGTCGAATGTCCTCTGGAATATGCATACCTCGTGCCATCGCAAGGGCAACCCCAGCAGCAGAAAATACAGAGTCAAGAGTATTTAAGGATCGAATCCCGATCATTGGTTAGAAAATATATTCAATCGGGCCCTCCACAATGTTCTCCGCATGCTCTTCGCTTGCCTAAACACATTGACGACTTGATGACGATCCTGTCCCTTCGGGCCGATGATCAACCGCTTTGCGTAAACTACGATCACCGGCATCCTGACTGGCCCTCCGAGCCGCCTCAGATTGCCTGGTCACCTGATGCTGAGTAGACATAGCAGGCGTCGAAGACTTAGACGAACCAGTCGATAACAGAATCACCTCAAATAGACGACTTCCTCGGCCTGCTTCCCCTAATAATAATGTAGACGACAATCCTACCTCTTGAACTCCGACAAGGGCCTTAGGAACAAGATCAGACACGGGGGGGCAAGGTTACTCGTGGTAGAAATTGATCAATCAACACCTCGGCCGATTGTGAGGCAGCAGCAAAACACCTCCAAACTACTTGCAATGCGTGCAAATTTACATCCCAGGACTCGTTTTACCGATGTGTATTTATAACGCGAATGATCTATAAAAACAAGAGTTAAAAAAAACAAACAAATGAATGACAACTATACAAGTCATAGAAATTATCGCAGCTTACCAGCACCCAACATTCAGGGTACAGTTGCAGCACCTTCAACAAAAAGAGGGGAGGCAAACTCCCAACTCCTAGAAACCATAACCACATCTTCTGATTCTACGTCAACGGTCTCTGGGAGCACCCGAACAAGTGATCTATCTCGATCATGGTGCTTTGATGCAAAATAGAACGCCCCCAAAGGAGCTTGATACAGACTATAGCAATATTGCAACTCTCTCAAACCTAAATCCAAACCCAACATATTGTTCAGCGCAAGAATTGCATTTATAATCTTAAAAGCGTTTGTTGTCAACAAAAAGGGTAGGACTTCGTAATGGGAGGGAATCTCACGAAGTCGGGGGTGGAGGGGAAACCAAACTCCACCATCTACTATCGAGGATACTAACCATGGAACCTTCTCGTCATTGGGGAATAAGAAAATATCATCCAGACGTGGCGGTTCTAGATTCACACTAATAGATATATCGCAAGTAGATCGAAAAGGGGATATACCATTAGAACTACTAAGTAGATACGCATACTTCCCCATCTCAATACAAACCCCTAGTAAAACAAACACAATATAAAAAGAATAAACAGACACTTACAATTTGAATGATGATTTGAACAGCAGAAGTAGGGGATAGGTGTCACCACCAGAAAAGTCTTCGATTGATATAACGGTGGAGGCACAGAATCCCGACTATCAATGTTAATGATTTAAGCAAAATAAGAGTAATTGGCGCTGCCTTCCAACGCGACTCTCGCCTCCTTTAGATAAATGTGCCATCACATTTAATGTGAAATACTGATGAACATGTCAAACTGTCGACACATGTCCATGTGACGTCAGCGTATTAGGAACCTAAAAGTGAAAACCCTAAAAACCCTAAGCCTAGCCATCTTCGGCAAAAATATTATGCCGATCTCTTGCTTTGCGCTAGGAACGGGTCCATGAGGATCCTCTCTTAAAACCTATCCAAAGGATAGTACTTCGGCCAGAAGATATACCGATCTCTTGCTTTGCGCAAGGAACGAGTCCATGAGGATCCTCTTTCAACACCTATCTGAGAGATAGTACTTCGGCCATAAGATATGCCAATCACTTGCTTTGCGCAAGGAACAAGTTCATGGCAGTTCTCTTTTAAGATTTATCCAACGAATAGTATAAACAGCTAAAACAAATTCACCGATCTCTTAGAGTCTGCTCAAAGAATAAGACTTTGGCATGAATTTAAATTTAAATGCATATAACTCAAGTAACGTGATCATTTCACCAAACACAGATCTATTAACTCATAAGGGAAAAAAATTGATGCATCATCTCTTAAAAAAAAAATGTTTCTTCTAGCCTTGTCCTAAGCACTACCAGTCTCTACTCCCTCAGCAATATTCTGATTGACGGTTTTGGCGCGGGGGTAAGGAACATTTTTTCTCAGCTCAAAGTCTATTGGAACATGCACGGCCTCCAGCGCCGATATCCAGCCATCCTCAAATAACATGTTCTCAATCTTGGCAAACTGCACCTCGTATACAGCGATGGCCTCATTGCATCCCTCCTCTTTTGCTGCCTTTACCGCATTAGCCAGATTCTCCTTCGACACAGCAAGTGCTTCAAAAAGTTATTCCTTCTCCATCTTCAAAGTATTGATCGCTTGTTCCGTAGATATCAACTTCAAGTTCATAGCTTGAAGCTTTGCATCGAACTACATGACTTTGCCCTCTGCACTTGCAACTCGTAGCTCAAGCTCTTTAGTCTTCTCAACCAGAAGGTCATTCGACGACCTCAACTTATCTACCGCCCTAACCAATTTGTTATGGCGCACCATGGCCTCATACGTGGAGAACAAACCCTACATGCAACCATTCAATTCAAACAAATTACCAACCAACCAACCAAATATAGGCGCACAATTAAGCAATAAAAAAGAGACACAACCACTTACTATCAAAGAAGATGCAGAGCTTATGAGAAAACAATAATATCAAACTATTCGGCAAGGCGCACAGCGTTAACTGGTAAAATTGAACTACAAACAATCACAAAAGCAACTTCAGTGCTAACCATAGCTAAATCTACATTTGTCAACTATCGATCCTTAAGGGTAGGCACCAAAATGATTAGAGAAATAATGACTACTAGTTCAGAAGCAGAGGCTGTAGATGATACCACGGCAACCACAGCAAGATCAATACGGCTCTTCTTCTGAACTTCGATCGATTGGTCGGATAGTCGCTTGCCCAATCTTTGGAAAGAAGGAATAGGGCCATCAGAGACCACTACAGGATTAGAAGAATCACTTACTATGACAATCGGCGAATACTGGAGCCAATCGGCAACTGCAGGGTCAAAAGAAGTTTGCGAAGCAGATGTCGCCACCGCAGCTCTTTCGCGCTTGTAGACACCCCATTTTTGACCGACCTTAAGACTCAGACGTCACCAATTGAGCGCTTGGTGATGTTGCATAATGTGCTTGTTCAGAAGTTTCAGAGTCACGGCCGTGAGCCCTGCCTCCGGACTTCCGAACCCTCTTTTGTACTTTGCCTCGGTTTGCGAACCAAGCTCGGTTTTCTTTGTTTCTTTTCCTGAGGGAAGGGAGAGGTCCCATAGACCATCTCTCAATGTCCGTAGGCTACATTTGGTGGCCGTAGGCCATTTTTCCCATTTCGGAGTCCGGTTTCTGGTTTTCAGAGCCGTCAGGCCGTGTGCCTCGGTTCGGGACCGCTTAACCATCTCCTATTGCTCCGATTTTTGGCATACTTCCTTTGTGCTCCCTTTTGAGGGACACTGGGGGCTGAGAAACCCACTTCGTGGCCGAACGCCACTTTCGGTGCTTAACAGCCCATTTTCGGGACCCCGAACTGCGCGTTTTGGCCCCCGAACATTCGTTTTGCAACGGTTTCCGTTCATTTTTGGCAGGTACCTCTGTTTTATCACCAGGGAGGTCACTGAAGGGTGGGAGGCCAGCAATTGTTGCAGCAACCAGTTATACATCCTCCGACGCCCTCTGGCGCCCGTTTTTCGCACTTCCGGGCTAATGTTGAACACCTTGGGCCCATTTTCTCGAACTTTGAACCACATATTTGTGATGTACACACATAGGAGGACCCTAAAAGTTGGTGGCCGGCCAGTAATTCCACTTGACCCTTTTGACCCCCTCCTTCCGGGCTAATGTTGAACACCTTGGACCCATTTTCTTGAACTTTGAACCACATATTTGTGATGTACACACATAGGAGGACCCTAAAAGTTGGTGGCCGGCCAGTAATTCCACCTGACCCTTTTGAACCCGTCTTTCCGAGCTAATGTTGAACCCCTTGGACCCACTTTCTTGGACTTTTAACCACAGGATTGTGTTGTACACACATAGGAGGACACCATCAATTGGTGGCCGGCCAGAAAATCTGCTTGACCCTTTTGACCCCTAGCTGGCCGGCTAGGGGGCGTGGCCGGCCGGCCACCTGCAGCAAAAGTACCTGGCCGCCCGAGATCCTTGCACTGTGCACTTTACAGCTGTGGAGCTTTATCCCCCAGAAAAGATCTTTATCCGGGGGATATTTTGAGGGGGAAAGTTGCTCTCCTTTTCCCCCACCTTTACACCCCCTTCTTGGCCTTTATAACAAGCAAGCTATATCACATGTTGGGGTTAGAAAACTTCACCTTCAAGCTTCCATACACAACTCCATCTCTATACCTCTCATTTCCTTGAAAATCTCTAAGTCCCTAAGCACCATTTCTTCTACACCACCAAACTCTACCATCACCACTTCATTTCCAGCAACAAGGAAGGCTTCTCAAAGGCTAAAGGAGCTGCAAATTGGTCCAAGAAGCAACAAAAGCCTTAGTCTTCAAGGGTGAGTAACATTTCTCCTCTTTGACCCCTTTTCTTGATCCATTTGTAAGCCCCACATGCTTTATGTTTCAAGCTCCGGCCCTAACTGAAAGTGGCCCTCTTTTGAGCTCATCTTCACCTTTCATTAAGGGCTCAACCCTGTTTGAGCCCTCCATGATGCACTTGCTTCATTGATCCTCTTATATGTCATAATCTTGCATGCTACTTTTTTGCCCATGAGTAATCTGTTTTTGAGCATGATGCAATCTGTGAATGTGCTTATTTTGGGCCCTTCTTCAACATTGTTGAAGGGCCCTTCACCATTTGGTGCCTCCATGTGTCACTTGTAGTTATATCCCTTATTTGGCCCCATTTTTGCATAAATTGGCAGCCCCCTTTGATTCTGTTTTTGGACCTTGGTCCGAACTGAAAGTGGCCTTGTTTTGGCCTATACTTCATGTTTCATTAACATTTTTTTTCTGTTTGGTGATTATTTTGTATACTTCATGTTATAGCACCTTTTGAGCCTCAATCTTGTGCCTTTTTTTAGCATGTTTGTATATTGATTTGAGTTTGCCATATACTGTAAATATTCATGTTTTTGGTCCCTCTTCAATGTTGTAGAAGGAAATTTTTCAGTTTGGGTTTTGCTTATATCACTTGCTTCATTACCCTTCTCTTGGCCCCTATTCTTGCATGCCATTTTTGCCATACCTATGCTTGCTGTTTGGCCATGTTTATAACTGTGAAAGTGCCTTTTTTGGGACTTTCTAGCTTCTGTATTTGCATTGCATGTCCATATTGTGCATGTTTGGCATAGCTATAGGCCATTTCGGGTGCCTAAATTCGCATTTCGGGACTATTTCATGCATTTCATGTCATTTCGCCTCATTTCGGGACTGTTTTCCTCCATATTTTAGTGCTGAAATTCCATTAGAATGATTGCTATCCATTTCATGTCATTTGCATCGCATTCTGCCATCACCTCGGTTTGCGTGCCCGTGTGCACGCATTTCGAGGCACTTCATTTTTATCCGCCGGCATCCTATGTGAGTGTGGCTGAGGCTCACTCATGTTGGTATAAGCCCATATCATGTTTCCTTGTCATTGCATCGCATTCTGCCATCGCCTCGGTTTGCGTGCTCGTGTGCACGCATTTCGAGGCACTTCATTTTTATCCGCGCGGCATCCTATGTGAGTGTGGCTGAGGCTCACTCATGTTGGTATAAGCCCATATCATGTTTCCTTGTCATTGCATCACATTCTGTCATCGCCTCGGTTTGCGTGCCCGTGTGCACGCATTTCGAGACACTTCATTTTTATCCGCCGGCATCCTATGTGAGTGTGGCTGAGGCTCACTCATGTTGGTATAAGCCCATATCATGTTTTCATGTCATTGCATCGCATTCTGCCATCGCCTCGGTTTGCGTGCCCGTGTGCACGCATTTCGAGGCACTTCATTTTTATCCGCCAGCATCCTATGTGAGTGTGGCTGAGGCTCACTCATGTTGGTATAAGCCCATATCATGTTTTCGTGTCATTAGATTGCATTCTACCATTGCCTCGGTTTGCGTGCCCGTGTGCACGCACTTCGAGGCATCTCATTTTCATAGCATAGTGCATACCAGGTTGTATCTTAGATCACATTCTGCCATTTTCTCGGTTTGCGTGCCTGTGTGTACGCATTTCGAGGCATGTCATTCCATAGCATTGTGTATGTTAGGATTGTATCTTAGTTGCATTTCATGCATATCATGCATATTGCATCGTGTCCGGAATAGAAGTTAGCCCGGGCACGGGAAACGAGGTACATTTCGTACTCCGAGTGACGGAATGTGTCTCAATTTCCCAGTCACCGACACTCCGGATTATCCATGAAGGAGTTAGGTTTTAGCTATAGTTTCATGTGCATTCATCCTATATTGAGTTGTGCATTTCGACTCCTCGGCCATCATGGCTCGGTATGCGTGATTGGTGGCATGAGGATCGAGACATGCATATATCTATGCAAATACATTGCTATGCCCCTTTCCTGCTCTCTGTTGCAGCAAAACGAAGAATCAATAACTTTTTTTGGGGCTTGGCACGCATTTCAAGAACAGGTGTAAACAGAGGCTAATCGGGGCATTCCGGTGGATTTCCGCGCAAGACAATCCGGACATGCATCATCCATCAGAAGCAAGGCAGTCCCTGGCTTGCATGCCAGTTTTATCTATTTTCTTAGTTAATTTTTTTAATTAATTAGGATTTTGTAATATTTTGGACTGTAATATTCTTTTATTCGGGACTGTAATATTTGGACTGTATATTTATTCGGACCCTCTGCGCGAGGGCACAACTGTAATAAGTGTGCATGAGTGTGATGTATGTCTTCCAACCCCGCGTCTTTCTCCCTTTTATTTATCCGCTTATGATGGTTAGATTAGAGCATATTTCAATTAGCATACAGTATGACAGCATGTTTGCATTCATTCATCTGTATTGCATGCACCGGGCTCGGCGCATCATACTAACTGCATTGTACTTTCAATTTCAAAGTTGAATACATGATGGTTGTAACATTTCATATGCCATCATAGATAAGCCGAGCCTGCTATAATTGCATTTTGCATGTGTTGCATTAGGCATTTCTGTATAGTTAGGATCATACATGATTTCTAATGAATTCCTGTTTTGGCTTGGAGTACTCGGTAAGCTTTATGCTTTAGCATCCTTGCATGCGTGTGAGTGACTGCCATGAATAGCATGCTTACCATGAGGCTATGTGCTTATCTGATATAACTGCCTGAATGCCTGTGGGTGAAGGTTGGGTTATCTGAATTGGAATAAATCATCAAATGTTTTAAAGCCTACCTGCGGCTAGCAAACCATTTTCAAAAACAAACATGAAATGTTTCGTCCCAATTCAGGCGACCCGGTCTATATTTATATGCTGTGCGCATCACATAGTAACCTAGGCTAATAAACCGGAATAAGAACATACAATGTTTTCAAAAATTGATATCATGGTTAGTAGAGGCCGGTCTAGGACCGGGCGAGCGGGGGTGCTCACGAAGTGACCTTCCCCAATCGTACCCAAGTTCCCGAGCCGAGGCAACTTTGGTGATGACGGACACGTGGCCTTTTGGCACCGAGTCAGGGTTTCCTAAATTTCTCAAAATAAAATATTTAGGTGGCGACTCTGTATTTGGCAAAGCAGTCCATGTTTGGCACTTCTTTTCTAAAAATCAGTTTTCTCAAAACGATTTGCCGGATTTGGACTCTTTGGTTCAGACTTAGAACCGTGACTGCGAAAGTCGAGTCCGAGCTGTAGCGAGGTCCCCCGCGGGCTTGTTACAGCCCTTTCACCCTTCCTGGCCATGGCAATCTCCAAAAAATTATTTGGTGGCATGGTGTCGAATATGGTGGCCTCCGAACTACATGATTCTTCTTGAGATCCTTCTTCAAGAGCAACTTTTTTAACGTTCTCTCACAAATGAGAAAGGATAAAAAAGTCAAAACCACTGTCAGCACTGAGATTTATGCCATCAGTGGCTATTATTGTTCCATAATGAGGAACATATGCAAGCAAGACATGAGCAGCCCGACCTTGCCCTTGTTGTTCTGGTGGCCCTCTGTATGACCAAACTCGCCGCAAAAGGGAGAGGTTTACTTGATCTTCCCACTCACTGGAATCAGTAAAGACTTCGGGAGCAGTGGCAAATGAACACAATTATTAGTAAGATCAGATGGCAAGGCAGATACAAAGACAAAGCAAATAAAGGTGACTTATAACCTGGATGGTCAGTGATCTTAGGGACAGGTCGGATCCGATCAACTTCAGGTGGAAATTCCCAATTTCCCTCTATTATAACAAACACATCATTCACACCTTTACCAAAATCAAGAAGCATTTGAACAAGTTGGCGCTTCACCAACCTGGGTTTGAAATGAAACTTTGTTCTTTCTTTGGTGATGGGAACAAAATTATAACAGTACCTAATCTCAGACAGACCTAAGTTGATTCCAAGAATATTGTTTAGAGCCACTACTCCCATCACTATCCTAAAGAAATTAGGGGACAGTTGGAAAGGAGGTACCCTATAAAAGTGAAGCACCTCTCGAAGGAGGAGATGCAAAAGAAACCTAACTCCTCCCTTGACTATATCTATCAAGGGGAGAGGGATTCATTTCTTAGAACCCTCTAACAAACTATCATCAAAGGTGGAAAAGCGAACAATGACATCCTCAGGGATATTATACAAAGCCCTGAATTTAGCAATGCTCTCTTCGGATTCAAAAAAGGACCTCAATCGATTCATTTTACTCAAACAAAAGCTAATAACAAAAATGGGAAATCACAAGAAGAAAGGGGATGAACTTACAAATAACTTCTGCTGAAGGATGAGGAAATGAATATAAGAGTGGAGGACGTGATGTGATGGGAGACGAAAGAAAAATGGGCCAAAACCTTCGATTAAATACATCAGACGAAACGGCACATTGAAGGGAGAAATGACAGGCGTCATTATTTAAATAAGGTATTTAATGGACACGTGTCACAGATGGCGCTATTTTCCCAAGAACCCACGAAAGTCGGCTATGGCACCTTCAACAATCCTTTTTTTAAAAAAAAAACGCCTAATGGGGCCCAATTGTGAAGGATAAAAACCCAAGCCCAAATCCCAAGAAAATTAAGATACTGCCCAAAGCATTTTTACCCGGCCAAGGCAAAGTTCCAAATAAAATACCCAAGTTCTTAGAAAATCCAGTTGCAAAGAAAACAAAGTCACGTGATAAGATATTTAAACAAGATCGCTTTCTGAAAAGAGATCCGTGATACGAAGGAAAACATTTGGATCAAATAGAAATCAACGATAGAGATCAAAACTGACAAAAGAAAGGATACAAGATCAATCGACTCTGACAAAGTGAGCATCCAATAAGAAAAATCCAAAGATCAAAAATGTGAACCCATATCCGAACTAAATCTAGGCCATCCAAAATACAGCAGCTCCGATAATAGCAGATCAAGACCACTGGACCACTTGCCCAACCAACGCCTGAAGGCATAAAAACCAATTGGATCAGGACAGCTATCCAACAGTCAAGATACCAGGTGTCCACACTATAAAAGGGAAGAAGAAAATCGTTTAAAGGTTGGTACAACAAAGAGATTTTCTTTCAAAAAAACAACAAACAATATGTTTAAAGGGTATTCTAACTTGATCGCCAGAGGGTCTGCCCGACCAACCATGGTCGGAAGAGATCATTGATGTCTTAGCATTTGTCTTTTCCACAGAGCAAAGGAAGGAGCAACTCATCTTGATTTCCCTGTGGAAAATAAATTTCACCTTCCATACACACACACACACACACACACATATATATATATATTCATATGAGTTTGTTAGTATACTCAATTTGACTACTCCAGTGGATAAACTCATATTCAGGTATAAATTTGGGTAAAAACATTTTCAATCCTCAATATCTTTTTGTGTATGTATTTTGTCAAAGATTGCCTGAAATTTCTCTGTGAAAACACACAGGCTGTGTTTGGTACAACTTTTGAATCATGATTCTACCTTTTAGCTTGAGTGCAGCATTTGTTTACAGTTTTCAAAACACATTTTCACACCTGCGTTTGAAAATTCGTGTACCCAGATGTTCCCTTGGACGTCTCCCCGGACGTCCAGCCAGTTGACCGGAACAGTGTTCTTGAATTTTTTTTTTTTTTTTTTTTTTTACACTTGTTATTTTTATATTTTAAATAAAAAAATATTTTAATTTTTTTTTATGAGTTTTAAATATAATTTTAGATTGTGTGTTTGATTATGAGTTGTAAGTTTTTGAATCAAAAATAATGTCACATCACTCAATTCAAAATCCCTTTTCAAAACTAATGACCAAACAAATTTGCTACACTCAAATCATAATTTTCAAAACTCATAAACTCAAAATACGACTCATATTCTCAAATCATATTTAGAAAACTCTACCAAATACAACCACAATTTTCTCTAGTTTGGTTAAAATACAGAGAAAATTATGAGCAAACTAGAAAAAATTAGTCGAATACACAAAGAAAATTGTGAGCAAATCACAGAGAAATTGAGTAAATCAGAGAAAATTCAACCCTAGAGAAATTTCAAAACACTAAAAATCAAAGAAATTGAGCAAACCAAAGAAATTTTGATCCAAAGAATTTTCAAAACACATATGGATCGAAATTTCTCTGGAAAAATGTTGAGGAACTCCAACCACTATAAAAATATTACATGTTCTTTATGTTATAAAATCTTAATATTAGGGACTTTAAAAAAAAATTCCATTATTATATACATATTACATATATGTGATATTATTTATTTATTATATTTGCTAGTCGGGTAGGGTTTGAATAAAAAAAAGGGGGACTTACTAGCTGGTCCCATGCAAACAAGTCCTGCCTTATTTCAGTTTCTAATTTTACCCCTGAATATCACAAAACACGCGTGAAGCAAACAACATATCACGAGGTCTCCCCTGTGCGCGTGAAACACAAGCTCCTTCTCAATTGTTCAGATTTGGAAACTATTCTAAGGTAATTTGGAAACCACTCTGAGGCGATTTGCGATTTGGAAACCAAAAAAAAATGAAGAAATTTTCCCTGAATCTCCCATCGTTTCCAAAGAAATCACCTCTGTTTTGATCTATATTCTGATTCCAAACAGATCCCGAGCAAATCCTCCACCGTTTCGATCTATATTCCCTGTTTGATTCATCTTCAACAAACATGCGAATCAAACGTGAGTCGTATTCATCTTCCATTCTTCTTTTATATCTATAATTAAGTGATATTCAACTTCATAATAATCACATCTTCATGTTCATTTGCTATACAATAACATATTTGCTTATTTTGCCCAATTCAGTGAGAAAATTTGCTATAAGAATGATAGATTTGCTTAATTTTCTTAATTGAGTCATAAAATTTGTTATAATAATGGATTTGCTTCCCTTCTTTTATAACTGTAATTGAGTTATAAAATTCGATTTGAACCTATTTTCAATGTGTATCATACAGTATTAATTTATGATTGATATTCAACTTCATAATAATCACATCTCCAAGTTCATTTGCTATGTAATGATGGATTTGCTTACGTTTGCTAATTCAGTGATAAAATTTGATATACGATAACAGATTTGCTTACTTAGCCCAATTCAGTGAGAAAAATTGCTATAAGAATGATAGGTTTGCTTAATTTTCCTAATTGAGTGATAAAATTTGTTATAATGATGGATTTGCTTCTCTTCTTATTTCATAACTCTGGATTTGCTCCCCTTCTTCTTTCATAACTATAATTGAGTAATAAAATTCGACTTGAAACTATTTTCAATGTGTATCATACAGTATTAATATATGAGTGATATTCAACTTCATAATAATCACATCTTCATGTTCATTTGCTATACAATGATCGATTTGCTTACTATTGCTAATTCAGTGATAAAATTTGATATATAATAACAGATTTGCTTACTTTTCCCAATTCAGTGATAAAATTTGCTACAACAGTAATAGATTTGCTTAATTTTCCTAATTCAATGATAAAATTTGTTATAATGATAGATTTGCCTCCCTTCTTCTCTCTTAACTATAATTGAGTGATACAATTTGACTTGAAGCTATTTTGAATCTGTACCATATAGTATTAATTTATGAGTGATATTCAATGTCATAATAATCATATCTTTACGTTCATTTGCTATACAATGATGCATTTTCATACTTTTGCTAATTCAGTGATAAAATTTGCTATACAATTGTTTTCATCTACTTCATGATACTTCATGTACTTTTGCAATTTGGAATCTAAACTTTGCTATGCAGTTAAATATTTGCTTAATTTGCATAATAGAGTGATACATTCTTCTTAGTTTGCCTAGTTCAATGATAAAATTCTTTTTAATTTTCAATGTTCATGCTCAATGTTTTTGTACAGATGTTGCCAGTCATTGTAAAAGATCACGTCATTGGAAAAATTTTGCAAACTTACAAAATGGATGGAACCACATTTGAAATTGTTGGGAAGAAGCTGAAATTGAAAAGAAATGACTTCAAATTAATTTTTGGGATTGCATGTGGATAGAAGAAGATGAATCTTGCATATGGAAGAAAAAATGAGGTAGCTATGGTGCAAAGAAGGAAAATAACCGAGAGCAGAATGACAAGTGCTTCAATCCAAAAGTTGATAACGAAACTTTTGAGAAGCAACAACAATGAAGATGTAGAAGATGTCATTAGGCTTATGTGCCTTCTGGTTTGTTTGCTTTTGTTGTATCCGGGTACTGGGACAACAATTGGTTGGGGGTTCATGAAATACCTCGAGAATATTGACGAAATGAAGTCTTATGATTGGTGTGGCGCAACAAAACAACATCTTACAAGATCAATAGCACGCAACATCAACCAAATTGATAGTGTGTGCGGATGTGTGATCATCTTATTGGTAAGTAAATACCTCACTTACAACTTATAAACTATAATATTTACATTTACTAAATACTAATTTATAACATTTTTTTTGTCCTCAATAGTATTGGATATGTGAGCATGCAAAGATCATCAAACCAAATGACAAGAACCCAATCCCAAGATTTGCAAGATGGAACATTACACATCTGGGAGAACAATTGGCAAAGTCATCCTTGCATGATCTGAAACATATTGAGGTATCCATTGATGTCCTTTGTTTTGTTTAAACAAATATTACATTTTGTTATGCAGTGATAAATTTTAGCAAGACTGATAAATTCTTCTTAATCTTCATGGTGTCACATTTGTGGTATAAAAATTATTTAGGCATTTCATCCGTGCTAGGAAATTATTCAATAAACAAGTTTTATCAGTGTATAACCTTTATTTCTTTAATTGAATGAAGAATTTTGCTATGCAGCAATAAATTTTGATATGGACTGATAACTTTTTGCTCACAGTTATAAATTTTCTTAGTAAGCTTCATTGAGTGATAAATTTTGCTTAATGTTGCTAATTCACTGATAAAACTTGTTATCATGAAAAAAATCACTAGTCTTATTATACATGTGAATCACTGAATGATAAATTATTACTTAACTTTGCGTCATATCATTCTTTTTAATAATTTCCATTCATGTAGGAGAGCAATTTGAAAGACACAATTGAAGAATAGAACATATACAAACAATTGCAACCACAAACAAATGATGAGCATGAAAATGAAGAATGTAACTTTGAGGAACAAGAGGAGACTGAATTATCTGAAAAGGAAGAAGAACCAATTATTAGAAAGATATTCAGTCTCAGTCCAGGAAGAAATTCACCGAATCCCAAGCATCAAGCAGGTGCTCGAAAAAAAAGAAAATCAACAACATTGCAATCAAAAAAGAATGCAAGAAGGAAACCAAACTTTCAGCATGAAAGTGAAGAAGGTCCAGATCATGCGCAAAGAAATGAGCTTTCTTTTGACAACCTAGAAAATGATGAAGAAGAAACAATGATCAAACAGAAAGTTGGTCCAACAACTTCCCCGGGATTCAAGCATCAAACACCGGCTCAAAAGAGGAAAGCAAAAAAGAAACTTGCCTATGAAACAATATCTACCATGTCAAAATTAATGAACATACCTTTCAGAAACTAGAAAAGAATGTCCTGATAATCCAAAGGCTGGAAATGGAGAAGGCAAGAATCCAAGCAGAAAATGATGAGCTTAAGGACCAAGTCATGAAGCTCAGTAAACAAATGGAAGAACAGAGCAAGAAAGGAAAGACACAAATGAAAGTGAAAGATGTGGAAATAGCGCTACTTAATGAGAGAATTGCAATGTTGGTTGAATCAAATCTCCACCTGGACAGTCAAGAAGAACAAATCGCGGTTGAAGTTGAAGCCATCACTCCCAAAACATCGCCTCTTGTGGGCTCAATGATAAAAAGGGTGAAAAATAGAGAAACAAGAAAAAAGCACAAAGATCCAAATTTTTGGTACATAACGAAAAGACAACCAAAACAGAACAAGACAGTTGATGAAGTAGAACCAATGGTTGAAAAAAATGCAAAGACCAGCAAAGAAGAGAAGACACAACATCAACACCCAACAAAACAAATTGACACTTCCTATCCAGTGTTTCAAAAATTGCCAAAGAAATCAAGGATGAAACTCACTAGTCTTTGGGCAACAAAAACCAGCAAGTAAGAACATGATTTGGTCCTAAAATTTCCAAATTTGGAATCTAAATTTTAGTATATAGTCATGCATTTACCAATGTATAACCTTTGTTTACTTCATTCATTGATAAATTTTGATATACAGTGATACAATTTGCTACATAGTAATAAATTTTACTTAATTTGTTTGGTAGAGTGATATATTTTGCTAATCTTCATGGTGTCTCATCTATGGTATCAAATTATTTAGGCATTTGAGTTTATGTTCTGTACTTCATTTCATTGTTCGCATTTGATACATCAAGTAAAATTTGATGCTCAATTCGTTCCCCTAACCTTTGTTTCGTTAATTGAGCAACAAATTTTTCTATACAGTGATAAATTTTGTTTTCACATTTGCAGTTATCCAATCTTACAAGGAAAGGAAGTAGGCAGCTATTTGTACATGGATGATATTGACAAAATAGTCAAATGCGAAGAACTTTCTGGAAATGTAAAATCAAATCCCTATTTGTGCATATATCAATTGTAATACCAAATAATAATTCTCTCATTAACCTTGTTTGCTTTTGTTTTTAAAACAGGCAATAAATGCATACAAGGAAATCTTAATGACAGAAGAGCAATCGAAACCAAAGTTCAGCCTCAGCTCGCAAGCAGGAACAACATATATATTTACTACATCATGCCATGTAAATTACATATATATATATATATATATATTTCATTACCATAACATCCATTCCCCTTGTCTACATCAAGTGCATAAGTTCCCATTCATCCAGTCTTATAGTGATAAAATTACCATTAACGAATTACATTGTAATCAAAACTAATATATTTACAAAACACAGTATTTGTTCACCACAAAGGATGAGGCAGAAACAAATCAATTGTTGAACAAACTGATGTTAGAAGCTGTCAAGGAAAGATATCATCTTTTCCCAATTTTTAATGAAAAGCATTAGACGTTATTGGTACTCGATACTGAAAATGGCTCATGGAAGTTTTACAATTCAATGACACCAAGCACAGAAACAGATAACTACTTAAATGAGGCAAACAAAGTGGTAAAACACCAATTAATTATCATATCATCCATTCCCCTTGTCTATATCAAATTTTATTATGCGTTTATTTGTCAAACACCAATTAATTATTAATATATTTTGCAGAGAAAGGTTATTGAAAAATACCTTCAACATCACAATCCCAAACTCATTGAAGGTAACAAGTTTCATGAAGAAACAGAAATTGCAATGAATTGTCCCCAACAAGTTGATCATTTGTAAGTTTCTGAAAACAAAAACACATTCCATTGATAAAATTATCATTGATGACTACTAACTTTGTTTTTCCAATGTCATCGTAGACTTGATTGTGGTGTCATAGTTTGTTACCTCATGAGAGAATATGTCTGTAACAAAGACATCTTTCCCAACTTAACAAATGAGCAGTGCCAGCAAATCAGCGCAGATATCATAAATGCTTTGTTGACTAACCAACAGACAGACACCCAGCAAATCATTGATGAGGCAATAGAAGCGGTGCTTGAAGACAAGGAGTTTTGGGACACAATACACAATGACAGCAATGCTTGAATAATTTCAAACAAAGATTATAATCACTTTGGTTCTTACTTTATTTCAATGAATATTACAATGCTTAGTTGTTACAATGTCAAATTTGCTTCAATGAAACATTCAGTCTTTTTTAACCATATTGTTACCAGATCTGGCTTTTGATATAGGTCTTGTTTTTTGCAAATTTCATTCAAAAAATTAATTATGATATGATTATTTATGTCAAATTTAAAGCTTAATAACAGGTTTGGAGTCACTATACTGATAAATTTATTTTTTTATAGTGTTTTGTTTTCACTGATAAATTTATCCCTGTTTCAACAAATTTATCACTGTAAACACTGATAAATCTTTCACTGTTTAAACAAAAAAACCAGCACCTCTCTCAGTTCAAAATTGATTATAATTTGATTATTTGTGTCAAATTTAAAGGTTAATAACAAGTTTGGAGTCACTATACTGATAAATTTATTTTCTTATAGTGTTTTGTTTACACTGATAAATTTATCATTGTTCAAACTAAAAAACCAGCACGTCTCTCTCTCTCTCTCTCTCTCTCTCTCTCTCTCTCTCTCTCTCTCTCTCTCTCTTTTCTCCAAACTCAATTAAACAAAGCATTATAAATAAATAAAAAAATTACCTAAATTGAAAATTAAAACACAAACCCTATTACATTATTTTGATTATTTTAGTTCTTCATTCGCTTCAATGAAACATTTAGTCTTTTTTATCCATATTGTTAACATATTTGGCTTTTGATATCAGTCTGGTTTTATGCAAATTTCATTCAAAAAATTAATTATAAACTGATTATTTCTGTCAAATTTAAACGTTAATAACAGGTTTGGAATCACTATACTGATAAATTTATTACTGTGAACACTGACAAATTTATCACTGTGAACACTGACAAATTTATTACTGTTCAAACAAAAAAACCAGCACCTTTCTCTCTCTCTCTCATTCTTTTTTCCAAACTCAATTAAACAAAGCACTATAAAAAAATTAAAAATTTACCTAAAATGAAAATTAAAACACATACACTATTACATTGTTTTGATCATTGTAAAATTTTTAAAAATAAGATATAAGTATAGTTAGAATAAATTTGTAAAAAAAAAAAAAATTATATTTGTAGTTACTTACACATGAGCTCAAGAATGTTGAAAAATCATATTATAATTTTACAATGCAAAATATTAATATTTAAGAATTAGGTGTTATTAAAATGCTCAAGAATGCTTAAGAGTGTTCTCATGTTTATAAAATGCTCAAGAACGTTCTCATGTATTATATTTCATCTGAACATGAGAACATTGAAGCATTTCCTAGACTGAAATTTTGAACAATTTAAACTGAAAATGAATTGCAAAACTCAAAACATCTTGCTATTGTAGCAAGATATTTACCACTGATAAAAAAAAAAGAAAAACACTACTATTGTAAAATCTCTCTCTCTCTCTCTCTATATATATATATATATCATTCTTTTTTTCTCAATTCAAGTAAACAAAACACTATAAAAAAAATAAAAAATTTACCTAAATTAAAAATTAAAACATAAACAGTATTACATTGTTTTGATCATTTTGGTTCTTAATTTGCTACAATGAAACATTCAATGTTTTGTACTTAATTACATTCAATGTTTAGAATGCATTTGTTAAAAAAAAAAAAAATTATTCAATGTTTATAAACATTCAATGTTTTGTACTTAATTACATTCAATGTTTAGAATACATTTGTAAAAAAAAAATTAAAAAAAATTATTTGTACTTAACTACACATGAGCTCAAGAATGTTGAAAGATCCTACTATAATTTTACAATGCAAAATACTAATATTTAAGAATCAAGTTTTATTAATTTTAAGTTGATAGCTAATTTAATTTTTTTTTAATTTTTTTTTAATAAGTATTACAAGTATTTTATTTTCAATACCAAATATAATATGTTTATATTTCATATGAATATAAATATCAGAAAGCTGAAGCATTTTCTAAACTGAAATGTTGAACAATTTAAATTGAAAATAAATTGCAAAACTCGAAATATCTTCCTATTGTACCAAGATATTTGCCATTGATAAATTTATCACCGATAAAAAAAAAAAAAAAAAAAAAGTACTATTCAAACACAATATATTTGCCAGACAGGGGAAACAAAAGCGTGATTCGCGCGATTGAACACCTGTTTTTCTCATTCTCCACCATCGGCGAATCCCTTCCACTCTCAGTCAAAACAACGACCACAACCCAGGCGATTCGAACACCAAATCAACCGATTCGAACAAAAAATTCGAGGAAACATGCCTGTAAAGCGTAAGCAACTGAAACCCTTATTTCTCTCCCTAGTCAAACACATTTTCAAAAACCCTAGATATGGTTCAATTACAACTTGCAAATTTCAACAATATTAGGGCATTTTCAAAAAATAAAACTTGTGAATATGTAAAATGTTCATTGATCAAGTAATAAGGGTGTTGGTTTTCAAGTTCAAAATTAGGTTCATTTTAAAAAAAAAAATTAAAATTTTTGATACAAAAAAAATCAGTTAACAAAAACGGAGGGAGTCGGCTCAAGAGACTAAAGTAGGCAGTGGGTTCAACATATTAAAATGAGTTGTTCACATATATAATAGTAATTACAACGGTGCACACACTACATGTGTGTAATTTTTTATACATTAAATTTTGTGTGACTTTTGTTTAATATTTGATTGATAATAACTTGCATCCTTCTTTTGATATATTTTATTTTATTTTTTATTTGGTTATTTCACTATGTCCAATTTCTCAAAAATTCCAATTTTTTTACACCTTATGGACTAATTTTTTGTCTGATTTTTGTTTAATATTTGATCGATTATAAACTACACCTCTCTTTTGGTAACTCAATGATCTTTACCAAACTTAAATATACAAATCATGTTGTTGATGTAACCTACAAATAGAACCTTGCAATACTTTTATCTTATAATAGAAGTGCATCAAATCAAGGCATCTACCCTGATAAACCTTTTTTCTGTTGTACAACTCAAACCAATTTATAGATTTGATAATTAAACCATACTATAGGGTGTGGTTCTGTAACTGTTTGTCCCCATAAGAGAGTAACTGACATCAAGTAACTGACATCAAGTAAAATTTGATTAGTTTTTTTTTAAAATTATGTAAATGCCACATGGCAAAAGTTTCAACAAACCAATATAGGGGCTGACATAATATAATAGTATAGATAGTATAGATAATAGTAACAATAGATACATAAATAAATATACAACTAATAAGTTTATTAAACAAACTCATAAGTTTGGTTCACATACCAAACCAAATGATAAGTTTATCACTCACACATCCATCTCCATTTCTATATAGGGATACATTTGCAAAAATTTGATGTACGCAAAAGATGATTGACACAATAGTCAATAGACTCACCAACTTAAACAAAATTTGATCTCTTTTGGGGAAGAATTTGCCTCAGGGATAAATTAGGATAATTTTCATAATTCTTCTTATTCTTATTTGATTGTTTGAATTATTGTTTGCTAACTAACAAAATTAATCCAAAGGAATTATGAATATATTCAAGTTTTATCAGTATTTCTTTGCTTAATTAAATGATAATTTTGTCGTATATCCATAAATTTTACATGGTTTGCCTAATTCATTGATATACCTCTTTCATATAGATGTTGCGAGTTCTCGTGAGAGATTATCTAGGCCAGAAACAAGATCTTACACTGCAAAAAGACAAAAGCGAGAAAAGCAAGACAACAATGAGACAAAAAAACAAGAAGATAACAAAGAGGAAACCACAAGAACAGCAACAACAACCAAACAACAAGAAAGGGTGAAAAGACAGACACATCAGAAACAAGCACCTGCAGATGAAGCTTAAAAACAAGCACAAGCAAAAGAAAGAATAAGGGAACAGCAAGAATCCATTAAAGGTAAAAAAAACAATAGCAACTTATATAGATGTCACACATGAATTGGTGCAATGAATTCCTTTCCAACTATTGCCACATGCATCTAACCCAACCCAATTGAGTGGTCTGTTTTGCTGATCATTATTAGAACTCTTCACTGTATAAGCTTTGTTTGCTTAATTACATAATAAATTTTGTCATAATTCTTCTTATTCTTCTTTGATTGTTTGAATTATTTTGTTTGCTAGCTAACAAAATCAATACAAAGGAATTTTGAATATATTCAAGTTTTATGAGTGTTTCTTTGTTTAATTAAATGATAAATTTGGTTGTATATCCATAAATTTTGCATGGTTTGCCTACTTCATTAATATCCTTCTTTTATATAGATATTGTGAGCTCTCTCATGACATTATCTATGCCAGAAAGAAGATCTTTACCAGCAAAAACCCAAAAGCAAGAAGAGAAACAAAACAAAAAAAAAAAACAACAAGGCAACAAAAAAGAAACTGCAAGAACAGCAACAACAACCAAACAACAAGAAAGGGAGAAAAGATAGAGACATCAAAAACAAGAACCTGCAGATGAAGCTCAAAAACAAGCAAAAGCAAAAGAAAGAATAAGGAAACAGCAACAATCCATTGAAGGTAATAAACAATAGCAACTTATATACATGTCACACATGAATTGGTGCAATGAATTCCTTCCCAACTGTTGCCACATGCATCTGACCCAACTCAATTGAGTGGTCTGTTTTGCTGATCATTATTAGAACTCTTCACTGTATAAGCTTTGTTTGCTTAATTACATAATAAATTTTGTCATAATTCTTCTTATTCTTCTTTCATTGATTGAATTATTTTGTTTGCTAGCTAACAAAATCAACACAGAGAAATTATGAATATATTCAAGTTTTATCAGTGTTTCTTTGCTTAATTAAATGATAAATTTGGTTGTATATCCATAAATTTAGCATGGTTTGCCTACTTCATTAATATCCTTCTTTTATATAGATGTTGTGAGCTCTCTCATGACATTATCTATGCCAGAGGGAAGATCTTTACCAGCAAAAACCCAAAAGCAAGAAGAGAAAGACAAGAAAGAGACAAAAAAATAACAAGACAAAAAAAAGGAAACAGCAACAAGAGAAACAACCAACAAACAAGAAGAAAGGAAGAAAAGACAGAGACAACAGAAGGATGAACCTGTAAATGAAGCTCAAAAACAAGGATAACAAAAAGAAAGAACAACCAAACACCAACAACAGAAAAGAGCAGAAACAACAACCAAGCCCCAACAAAACAAACAAGAACCAAACCAACACAAACCAAAAGGCAAGAAGAAAATAGGGGGAAGAAAAACAAGAAGTGATCAAATTCATGACCGTGAAGCAAAATATGTGTACCGCTCAAACATGCTATCCCTCATCAGATTCTTCAATACCACGAAACTTGAAAAGGAGCATTTCCAAATATTAAAAAAACTCACTCCTTCCTTCCAATAAAATATGATGATGTGGTTGCAAAAATCTTGCAAACATGCCAAATGGATAGAACCACATTTCAAATTTGAGGAAAGAAGCCGAAGTTGAAAGGAAATGATTTCAAGTTAATTTTTGGGATTGCATGTGGACAAAAGAAGATGCATCTTGTATATGGAAGAAAAGATGACATAGATTTGGTAAAAAGAAGGAAAATAAGAGAGAATAGAATGACAAGTGCTTCAATCCAAAAGTTGATAACCAAACTTTTGAGAAGCAAGAAGAAGCAAGACAGAGAAGATGTTGTGAGGCTTGTGTGCCTCTTGATTTGTTTGCTCTTGTTATATCCTGGTACTGGCACTACAATTGGTTGGGGGTTCATGAAATATCTTGAGGATATTGACAAAATGAAGTCTTATGATTGGTGCGACGCAGCAAAGCAACAGCTCACAAAATCAATAGAAAGAAACATCAACCAAATTGATAAAGTGTCTGGATGTGTGATGGTCCTGTTGGTAAGTAAATATCTCACTTATAACTTATGAACTAAAATATTTACGTTTACTAAATACTTGTTTATAACAATTTTTTTGTCTTCAATAGTATTGGATATGCGAACACACCAGTACCATCAAACCCAATGCCAAAAATGCAATCCCAAGATTTGCTAAATGGAACATCACATGTTTGGGACAGCAATTGGCAAGTTCATCCTTGCAAGAGCTAAAAGATATTGTGGTATGCAATGCTAACCTTTGTTTTGTTTAAACAAATGATAGATTTTCTTATGCAGTGATAAATTTATTTAATTTGCCTAATTAAGTGACAAATTTCCCTTAGTATATCTAATTGAGTAATAAATTCTTTATCCAGTGAATGTTTTTCTATTTGTCTACTGTGCATGAGTTTTGTTTAATATTTACTTTATTTGTGTTACTTTATATTCGGCTAGAATTGATTAGGTTTCTGTATTGATAAATTTATCCGTAAAAATAAATTGAATTAGACATTTTGTCTTATATTTACTTTATTAGCTTACTTTTGCTAAGTCAGTGATAAAATTTCATATAGAATGACAGGTTTGCTAACTATGCCTAGTTCAGTGATAAAATTTGCTATAACAATCATAAATTTACTATGCCTAGTTGAGTGATAAAATTTGCTATGAGAAATTTATCTCTGAAATTTGCATCATATCATTCATTTTTTTAATTTTCATCTATATAGGAGAACAATTTGAAACACACAGATGAAGAGAAAAAAATATACCAAGATGGAGTTCCAATATCACCCAATTTGGTTAACCAATCAATAAAACTTAAATTTTGACACTCAAACATCCACAGGTTTCCCTAAATCAAATACTCCAAGATGGAGTTCCACACACCATTCTCCATACTTCTAGAATTTCACCATACTCAAGTACACGTTGCACTAGTACTATTCCCAACAATCCTATCACTCTTGTGCCGATATGGCAACACCAATTCCAATCACACTAAACAATCATTACCTATACAACACCCATTACAAAAATTATAACTCGCATTCCTCCTCAAGAACCACTCCTAGCCTTTAACTATCAAGTTTCCTTCATGCTCATGAACTCTATATATAAGCCTTAATCAGGTCACTTAACACTTAAATACCACAACCCCCTTTTCTCACTTGCTTCATTAAGGAACACAATTCTTATATTCCCTTTTTAAGCCTTTCAGAATATTCTGCATATCTCAAACCAACCTCATACCATCCTAAGATTTCACCTCATCTCAACTATACTCCTTTACAGCTCTCATTATCTCAATAACATCTAACATCAACAGACCGAACTCTAACCCTTCGCTAAGACACTTACTCTTCCTACCAAAACAAAACCAACCCAACATATAATCACACAACGCATAAACAAATTTTAAGTAACAAACCACATAATTGAGTCAAGTCTACAAGGACAACCACTTCTTCCGGAACTTCCAAGGAACTCCCACTGGAAACTACGTTGATCAGACGCGTTTCCAAAGAGATCTCAAAGCATGGCCACAAGCACTATCCAAGGAGCTCAACCCACGCTCACACAATGCAACACATAATGTCCTACACCTCCTATTTCCTACATGCAAACATCCTCACCAAGCGAAGCCAACCCATTGTGGTAAAAACCAATTCCCACGAGCTCCAGGTTTTCAAACCCGGTTAGCTCTGATACCAAGTTGTCACGCCCCAAATTTTAACTACTCGAAATCATTACCAAAGCCTTTAATTTAGGTCCTTTTTTTTTTCATATATATATATATATACACACAACTATCTATTACACTTGAGTAATAGAAACATAATAATACATATTCTTTCTCTCAATGAATACAATGATAACAATGATACATGCCAATCTCTTACTGAGAAGCTACAAATAATTAAATACAAATATCAAAATACAACAATTACTTTCTTCACATCCACAACGAAATTATACACAGACTTATGGACTTCGTAAATCTTCAACTACAGAATTCACACTTCCTTCCTGTAAAAAGATAAAAACAACAAGGGTGAGCACTAATGCCCAGTAGGAATCTCATAGTTCTAAATCAATACCCAACACACAGATAGAAATGATCATGCATGCAGAGTGATACCATATAGTAGGTGACATTTTGTAATTTCAAAATATCATACGTGGGGTATCTTTTCTCAAAATTTATTTGAACAGTTTAAGGGGAACCTTTAACCATCAAAACCATCCTATTTATTAGAAAACCAAAAATCCTTTTTGGAAACAAAATGTTTAAGGAACCACATCATTTTATACTTATTAACCCATTCCAAAAATTTTCTTATTAAATATCCATCTTAACATTTTTCCTTTTATTCTCATTCTCCTCTTTTACTAGTTAAATTTATTACAACTCCATAACCTCAAATTCATGTTCCCCTAATACTCAAAACAACCCTCATACACTCCATTCTCACCTGCCGATCTTTTATTGCTATAACTCTCTATTAACATAGAAATCCAATAACACTTACATCACATCCACATTTGCATTACCAACTATAATTTGATATATCACTAGGATAATAAATTCTTTTAATTCAATTTCTTAATTAATCATAAAGCAAAACTCTTAAGTTTTCTTTATAGATACAAATAACCCGGTGAGTTCTTGATCACCAATCCCTTATCCAGCTACCATTTCATTATCCATTCGTTTCAAATAATTCCGATAAGCATTTCCATTCCATACCAATTCACACATCAAATGGTAATTTCACAAGTTCATCACAAGTCACATATATCATCATTGACCTCAATACACGTCACAACACACTCCACCTTTTGCCGGCTTGATACGGCGGGATAGCGGGCACCCCAATTCATAGCACATTCCACCTTTTGCCGACTATTATACGGCGGGAAGTAAACTCCCAAAAATTATTTTCTCAAAAACCATGTCTTTTCCGAAAATCGTTTTCAATCTTTTAAAAACCATCCCCCACATTTGTCGGCTATCATACGGCAAGACGTGGGCACCCAAAACATTTTCGAAAACCATCCGTTTTTCCACTTTTGCCGGCTACAATACGGAAGGACTATGTGGACACCCAAAAACATTTTTCTACTTTCGCCAGCTACAATACGGCAAGACTATGTGGACACCCAAAATCATTTTCTCACATTCATCCAACGATAAGCCTAGACAAGGCAATTGGGCACCTTGAATTTAAACCACCCCCACATTTACCGGCTATTATACGGACGATTGTGGGCACCGAGAAAAACTATTTTTCAATTTTTAAAAACAATCCCCCACTTTTACCGACTATGATACGGACGGTCGTTGGCACCGAAAAACCATTTTTCAACTCCCCGCGCGAGTACCAACACAACACCACCCAACACAACTCAACCTAAACTCAACACAACCCAACACAATACAACACAATTCAAACTCAACACAACCCAACACAACACAATTCAAACTCAACATAACCCAACACAACACAATTTAACACACTCACCATGATTCAACACAATTCAACATAGTCAACTCACTTCAACATAATCAACACAATTCTACATAACTTAACACAATTCAACATAATCAACACAATTCAACATAATTTAAGGTAAACTCTTAAACTTTCACTTCATCATTTCACCCCAAGGCTCATGTCATCCATATCATTAATAAATCATTTTCCTCAATCTTCATTTCACTTTATAATATGATCTACAATGTCCATAATAAGGGTTCATTTGATAATTTTTAACATAATCTTAAAACACTTCCAAAGTTCAAATTAAACTTGTATATATATAATTCAATACCTCAATTTCATGATTTTACTTTCAATTTGGGCAAAATCATTAATTATCATCATGAATCAATTTAGGGTTTTTAAGCGAAATTAAACCTTTTCACAAAACACATTTTATTCCAACCCTTCTATTATTTTTACACCCAAACTCATGACCAAAGATAATAACCCAACAAATGATCCCAACTCTCTTCAAACCCCAACCCCCAATCTCGTGATTCATCACAATATGCATAAAAATATAAACTTTTGTGTTTAGATAAAGAAAATACCACAAATCTATCCATAGACGAAGATATTGAAAGAGAACTAGAAACCCCTACTTCTTGAAGCCAAGAGATGACAACCCAAAAATCAATGGCGACGAAGCCATGAACCAATCGGACCAAAAAGAAGCTTTTGATGAGATCTACACTTTTTCTCAAAGGACCATGGTGGAACAATGACTCTAGGTGAGTAGATCTAGAGATCTTAGTGCCAAAAGCTTGTGTTTAGAGAGAGAGAGGAGAGCTCACGGTTTGAGAGAGAGGAAAGAAGAGAAAAAGTGAAATCAAACATGTTTGGAGCCTATTTATAGTGGTAAAAAAGTGGCCCTAAAGTCAATAAAATAATGGGCCCAAAACCCCTCAAAAGTATGGCCCAAACCAGCCCAAAAATCTAAAAAAAAACACGCAGGGGTCGACCCTTTCGGGCAAAGGTGTCAACCCTCAAGGAAGAAAAGCAATATGTGCAACAAGCAAGGTGTCGACCCTTTGACCGGAAGGGTCGACCCTATTTTCCAGCAACCAACAACACAGATTTTGCAATATACAAGGGTCGACCCTTCCCAGACTAGTGTCAACCCTTGTGGACAGCAACAAGAGGCAAGTGTCGACACCACCAAGGCTGGTGTCGACCCTATTTTCCAGCGGCACTTCCAGAACATGACAACATGCAAGGGTCGACACTTGGGAAGGCTAGTGTCGACCCCAAGGCAAAATTTCTAAGTTTCCAAGGAACTTTTGACCAGAACAAACGCGAACAACCAAACCCAACAAGATTAAATCGGATTACACTCCTCCAAAACCAACATTCGATAACTCCAAAGACTCCCAAAATGAAAATAAGGGAATTAAATGCACTCTCCAAAGGATTTAAAGGATGTGGGTGTTAAAATTGTTTCAACTGACTTTCTAATACAACAATTATACAAATGTATATGTTGCAAAGAGAGGTTATTGAAAAATACATAAAGGATGAGAACTCAACTCTCATTCACCCTGATAAATTTCAACAGAATAACAAAACACTGTTATTACAAAAAAAAAGCAACAAAACCAAATTATAATATTTTGTTTTCAAAATGTTTTTGCAAGCTTGATTGCGGAATCTTGTTTGCTACATCATCAGGCAATATGTTTCCAATAACAACATAATGCCTACTTTTTCCAAGAAAGAATGCAATCATATGTTAACTATCTTCTTAACTGACCAACAAGTTCCTCAACGACAAATAACTGATTAAAACATTGATGACTTGCCTCTGCAATAACCAACAGATCTGGAATAGAAGAAAACAAAAGGAAACACTGATTTATTTGGTTGTTAGAATGTAAATACTTCATACATTTTGCTTGTTAGCTTGTTACAGTGTTACCTGTATTTTGATGATTTTGGTTCTTACTTTCCTCCAATGAATATTACAATGCTTCGTTGTTACAATGTCAAAGTTATGGACAGTGCTTTGTTGTTATAATGTCAAAGTTATGGACAATGCTTGCTTGTTACAATCTCGCTTCAATGAAACATTCGGTCTTTTTTAGCCATATCATTACCAGACCTAGTTTCTCATATCAGTCTTGTTATCCAAATTTCATTCAAAAAATTGATTCTAATCTGAGTATTTGTGTTGAATTTAAAGGGTAATAACAGGTTTGGAGTCACTATACTTATAAATTTATTTTTTATAGTGTTTTGTTTACCCTAATAAATTTATCACTGTTTCAACAAATTTATCACTGTGAACACTGATAAATTTACCAATTTTCAAACAAAAAGACCAGCGACTCTCTCTCTCTCTCTCTCTCTCTCTCTCTCTCTCTCACATTCTTTTTCCCCAATTCAAGTAAACAAAACACTATAAAAAATAATAAAAAATTTACCTAATTGAAAATTAAAACACAAGCACTATTACATTGTCCAAATTGAAAATTAAAATACTGTTACAATTTGTAGATATTCCCAACTTTGAGAATAAATGTAAGAACATGCCATCCTTGGTGATTTCTGAATAATCAAAACCATTTGATACTTCAGTTAAACAACTCAAACATCCAAAGCTAGCGTCTAAGTGACCACAAAACAGTATGCAGACTGAGAACTTGTTGCTAAACCAAATAAACATGGTAGTTGATCTAAAAATTTTTGCTTTTTAAAGCAGTTAACACAGCAGATATGCAATTTGTATTCTAGAGATTTGATCTACACCTTTGTATTGTGGAAATTTTTTCTGGGAAAACTAGATAACTCCAGACAATGATAAATTTATCACTGTAGAAAATAACATTTGTTTGGATATAACAGTGATAAATTTATCAACCACTGACATAAATGTAATAAACCATCAACTCTTCCCACACAATAAGTGATAAATTTATCATTTTTCAAAATAACAAAATTCAAGAACCACATTAATGGTAAATTTATCATTCTTACAAAAAAAATAATCCATCAACTTGTCCAAACCAACCAGTGATAAATTTATTACTTTATAAAACACCAAAAACAGCAACTACATTTAACCCAAATCAAATAATATAAATCTATGAAACTTAATCCTGTAAAAATATCAGCAAAAAATATAATTTCTGATCAACAAATTCCTCAATCATTCAATGCAAGTACCAGAATGATACATCTTTCCAAAAATACTCAATCATTCAATGCAAGTAACACCTCTCAACTCTCAAACAAAGTAATTCAATTAAAATCAATACAACTAAAGCAAAGCTTCTTTACATGTCTTCCGATTATGAGTTCCCATCTTTTCACACCTACTGCATCCAATTCTCTTGATTTCGCCCTTAGAAGGTATTCTCTCCATTCTTGGACGTCCAGCTGGTCTCTTACAAAGAGGAGGTAAAACAATGTCATCATCAACAACTACATTTGGCTTCCACATACTAGGAACTAGATAGATAGAATGTGAATAAGAATCACAATAACTACTAACACGATAGTAATCATCAAGAAAGTAATTCAGATCCTTCCCACTCATCTTTATAGCACAAAAACCATATTTGCAAGGAAAATAATCAATTTCCCACAATCGACAAGAACAACAACGTTTCCCAATATCAACCATAACTGAATGATCCAATTGGATTTCATAAATGTCATCGCTACATTTCTTAACTATCCATGCTTTTGTATCATTAAAAGCTTCTTCCAACTTTTTCTCTGCAAAAAGACAAACAAAACGATTCCACTTATTCCCAACTTCTCTCCTTGAAAATTGCACCATTAGTTTCACCCGTATAGCATCAACAAGACTAGTTGAAAACAAATGACGTTCATCCCTAATCCATGAATTAAAAGATTCCGCAGCATTTGTGCACATTTCACCGTACCTCTTGCCTTGAAAATAAGCGTTACACCAACACTCATTAGGCAAATCCTCAAGAAACTTCTCAACACTACGACCACAACGACCCTTAAATTCTTCAAATAGCTCATTAAACAACTCAATAGTAGGAGTATATGCACATCTACTAAAAAAAGTAAGCAAATACTCTTTAGATTCACGACTCTTCACTGACAAATAAGTCTTCAAGATTGTCTTCAAATGCATTAGACAAAAAGAATGAGAAGAAAATGGAAAGACCTCAGCTAAAGCTTTCAGCAAACCTCCATGTCGATCAGTAACAAACGCAATATCCCTCTCCGGAGTCAAAATACGTAATAACTTTGACAAGAACCAATGCCAACTGTCATAACTTTTACTATCAACAGTAGCAAAACATAATGGATATAAACCTACAAACAAAATATATATACACGTTATCAGTAACAAATAAAAAAATTACAAAAAGAAAATCAAAACACAAAGTATATAACATATAGCACCAGCCATAGATAAATTTATCACTGTATAAATATAAAAATTTAACAAAAGTATACAACATAAATTTATCACTAATAGATTGACCATACTCAATAATCAGCACTCTCCAGTAACAAAAATGATAAAATTATCACTGTTTCAATAATAATAACACATAGACACAAAATATACCTTGGTTACCATCTTTTGCCGTAGCAGCCAATAAATAACCTTTGTGTCTTCCTTTCAAGAAAGTTCCATTAAGCATCAACACAGGCTTACAATACTTGAAACCATGAATACATGCCCCAAAAGCGAAAAACAAGCATTTGAAATGTCTTCCTTTACTATCAATATCAAATTCCATAACAAAAACACTCCCCGGATTGCAAGCATTAACGGCATCAACATACCAACGAAGATTGTCAAATGATGATGAATAGTCACCAAAAACAAGACCCCTTGCTTTTCAACACCCATCCAAGCTCGCCGATAAGAAACTTTTGTTCCATAATAGTCCTTGAAATCACAAACCACCTCACTAACCGATGTCAAAGCCTTATTACGAATATCACTTGAAATTAGCCCACCAATCATACTTGAAGTCATCCTAGCATGTTTAATTGTACGAAAAGAAAATCCATAAGTATGAACATCATCAAATTGTTTAATAACAAAAGCTTTACTATAATTTTCCACTCTAGCATGCACGCTCCATAAACATCCCAAATCAGCCCTTCTCTTACAATGAACAGTGACACGATCCTTATCATTCTTAACAAAATCAAAATTAAAACCGGAATGAATAGAATACTTTGACAACGCTTCTCGAAATTCAACAACTCCTTGAGCAAACCTTTGTCCCACTCCTTTCATATAATTAACCCACCCATCGGAGAGTAAAGGTCTCCGTTGATTTGAATAAAATGAAGGCAAAAAATCAGCTTCACAAACAACACTACTACTACTACTACTAGCTTCACCATCACAAATCATATAACTTTCACCCAAAGAACAACCCTTTACAAAAACATCAATACGATGAATATCACAAGAAAGTGTCAGTCCAACCATAACCTCCAAATCCTTTTCACTTTGTAGACCACAAGAAAAATGTCCAGGCATTGAATATGATATTATAGCGATCCCGGTTGTCCCTTTACTGTTCTGTTGTATTCTGGACTCGGTTTCATGATGTTGGTAGTGGTACACCTTGTTGTCATCCTTTAATTCCACTTGATTGAGTTTTAGGATGTATTGGGCAGAGTTGCTACAGGTTGGTTAGGCTTTGGTTTCAATTCTTTGTTGCCCAGATTTTAGGAGGTCTGCTCGAGCGGGTCTTCTTGCGCTCGAGCGGATATTGCACACTCCCAAATTTTTGTGTCCCTGCAAAACTTCTGCAGGTGTGATTTTTACGCTCGAGCGGGTTTCTTTACGCTCGAGCGGTGGCGCTCGAGCGGGTACTTTGGCGCTCGAGCGGGTAGTACCTTTTTGGTGTAAGTTCTAGAAGGGGGAAATCTACGCTCGAGCGGACTGGTTTTCGCGCTCGAGCGGATGTGCTTTATTCTTGTGTCTTGGCGCTCGAGCGGGCCTTATTGCGCTCGTGCGTGTCTAGATTTTTGTTCTTGACGCTCAAGCGTTGTGTTCTCCGCTCGAGCGGGAACGTCGTATATCAGTTGACAGCTGGGCATTTTAAAATCACTTTCTACATTCACACTCTCTCTCTTACTTTTCCAAAACGCCATTTGAGAGCTTCTCTCTCTAGAACCTTGCCTTCTCTCTAGGTATTGATCTAGTTAGAGTTGTTTCCTCACCTTTGGCCTTTACAAAAAAGTTGTTGATCGTCAAGGGCTATCTTTTGATCCGAGAAACTTGTGATTTGGAGCAACTTCGTTTTATCATCTTCTTCGTTGGGTGTCAACTTTTGAGGTAGGGATTCCTACTCATTCTTATGGTCTTTGACCTAGATTTTTGGTTGTTTTGATAAAGTGTTAAAGTTGGAAAAATTTTGGGGCTTACGGTTTCAAAATGTGTTAAAGAGGGTTTTGTGATTTTGGGCTCATAATATGTAATTTGGGTTTCAAAATGGCGTTATTGTTGTTGGTTGTTAAAATATAGACCATTGGGTCAATATTGAGAAATGGGGTAGAAAACCCTAATTGGTTGTATAAATTAATTGGTATGATTAATTTGAGAAAATGGTGGTTATATGAAATTGAGTTGGAAATAATGAAATTGCCTCATTATATGGTTGAATAGTGGAGTTGGATTTGTTAATCGCTCACTTTTGAAAACATTGATATTTTATCTGTTGGAGCTTTTATTATCTGTTTAGAAATAATTGCTTGGGCTACCGGTGGAGGGTAGTTTTGATTGTTGTAGACAATGCATGATGATTGGGCAAACTAAAACTAATCAATTGGATATGTCATAGAGTATGACGGTTGATAGAATACATTAACGTTATGTATTGATTGATTGTGTATATGACCTTTGTGTATATATGCTGTGTGTGCGGGAGGAGATAGGGGATGTACTCCACGGTTTAGGGGAAGATAGGGGATGGACCTCTAAATCGGATGTTGTTTGGGAGGAGATAGGGGATGAACTCCACTGATACAGCTCATATGCTTGTCAGATAATGTATTGATATAGCTCATATGCTTATCTTTGGAAGTGTTGATACAGCTCGTATGCTTATCATTGGAAGTGTTGATATAGCTAATATGCATATCTGTTGAAATGTGGATACAGCTTGTATGCTTATCTGTTGAGATGTTGATACAACTAATATGTTTATCTATTGAAAATGGGAAATGTCTAATATGAGTCACTGTCTCATAGAAATGGTTGGCCAGGTTCTGAGCCGTTGATGTAAATTATGAAATTGAAATGAAATATGAACATGGTGGTCATGAAATGGAAATGGGTTATGAATTGATTTATGAAAATTGAACATTTATCAATTGCTAATGTCTTAGTCATTGCTCATACCGTGTTTAGCATATCTCTACTGGACGTTGGCTCACCCTTTATGGGACATTATTTTCAGGTACAGGTAGTATGCCACCTCCAAGGACTTAGCTTGGATGATGATGAGAGTTGAAGACTCTTTTTTTGTTTATTTTGATGTATTACATGTAAATTCAAGCCAAGGGCTTAATATGTATTGAGTTAGTACTCTTTCTTTTTGTAACCAAGTGTTAACTTAGAAAGCTGTAAGCCCATAGGGCATTTGCTTTTGTTGTTAACATGTAATACAGTTGTAAGGATTACTCTGATGAATAGAAATAGTTGGTTTCTTTTATAACGATGCATGTCTAACGTGATGGGTTTTATGTATTTTTTTGAGGGCGTTACAACTTGGTATCAGAGCGTACTGGGTTCGAATACTTTGGGTACGTGGGAAATGATTAGGATCACAATGGGTTTGTCTCGCTTGATAGAGACCTAGATGTAGTGTCATATGCTATGTGCTTAATTGATAACATGCTTATGTGACTATGTGGGTATGGAATTTAGTTTCTAGGATGTTGATTGGATCCTTGGGTTTCTGGGAGTCTTGTTGGAAAGGCACTTGATCAATGCTGTTTCTAACCGGGACTCTAGTAACGCATTGGGACTATCATTATCCGGAAATGAAATTCGTAAGTGCTTATGTGTTTATGTGCTTACGTAGAGTGAATTACAGTTGTCCATGCATTAGGACGCGAGTGTTATAGCTTCGGCACATTTGTGAATGTGCTAATAGTCTTGGTTACCTTTATTAGGATGTCAGGACGAAGACGTGGTAGGCGTGGCAAGCATGGTAGGCAGGAGGTACCTTTACCAGATGACGTTCTGGCAATGCATGAGGGAGTTGGTCAGGCCAACGTGGCCGAGCCAGCGAGTCAGCAGGCTATGGGCGCCTTGGCCCGAGAGATAGCGGGAGCTTTGGGTATTCTCAGAGCTGAGAATCAGGTTGTGGAGGCAGGGCCTTCTTTCTTGAAGAGGGAATTCTTCCGGTCTAACCCGGACGAGTTTGTTGGGGATCCGAAGGAGCCACTTAAGGCTGACGAGTGGTTAGAACAGATGGAGAAGACGTTCGAGATGCTTGGCATCGAGGACGGGGCTTTAAAGGTGACCTTGGCATCCTTCCAGCTGAAGAGAGATGTGGGTCAATGGTGGAAGTACGAGAAGGGCAGTGTTGGTGGTGCATGGGAGGCATTTGTGAATGCTTTCTAGGAAAAGTTTTTATCTGCAGCTGCTAGGGAGAAGCTGAGAGAGCAGTTTTGCCAGCTTAGACAGCAGGGCTTGTCAGTGGCCGAGTTTGAGGCTACTTTTACTAGTCTGTCCAGGTTTGCACCTGAACTAGTGGCGTCTGAGGAACGCCGTTGTTTTGAGTTTGAGCGGAAGTTGAGGTGTGGACTCAAGTTGAGGGTTGGAGGGTCCTTTATCCGAGAGTACAGACATTTGGTTGATGCTGCTGCTCATATGGAGATTATGATGCAGGAGGAAGACGAGGGGCAGAAAGGCTCCAAGAGGAGCCAAGACGGTCAGGGTGACAGTAGGAGACAGAGGGGTTCTAACCCTCATCAGTCTCAGGGTGGTTTGGCTAGATCAACCTTTCCAGTGTCGAGTACGGGCTCTGGGAGAGGTAGTCAGGGAGGCTTGACTTGTTTTGCGTGTGGCCAGCTGGGTCACAAGTCTTAGGTTTGCCCGCAGAAGGGAGGGGGTCAGCGAGCTGCTTCTTCTTCAGCTAGACCTCAGGGCCAGAGTCAGGGCAGGGGCCAGCCTTTGTCTTGCTATCAGTGTGGTCAGCCTGGGCACCTGAAGAGGTTTTGCCCACAGTTGAGTTCTACTTCAGGAGCGTCTGGTTCTAGGCAGACGCAGGGTTATCAGCCAGCTCAATCTGTGCGGGCCTCGAGGGCCAATCCGGGAGCTTCGTCATCCCAGTCAGTGCAGCAGTCTTTTGCTCCTCGAGGTGAGCAGGTAGATCAGGGGCCTACAGGGCGTGTGTATGCTGTTACCGCGTAGGACCTATTACCGGCTCCATCAGTAGTGAGAGGTACCTTTTTGTTTTGCAACTCGGTCGCTAATGTATTAATTGATACGGGTGCATCTCATTCTTTTGTATCTGCTACATTTGCATCTGTTTTGGAATTAGAGTTGGCACAGTTAGCATCTCCTATATGTGTGGTATCGCCTATTGGTGGTGAGTTGATCTTGAAACAAGGTGTTAGAGGTTGTGATATAGAGGTCGCCGACCATAGGCTTCCTTTTCCTTTTGTTGTCATGCCCATGAAGGGTTTTGATGTTATTTTGGGTATGGACTGGCTATCGTCATACCCGGCTGTTATTGATTGCTACCGCCAGAGGGTCACTGTTTGTACCATGAGCGGGGAGTGTTTCAATTTCTTGGGGGATCGGGTTGGTAGTGTGTTTCCACCGTTGTATGATCCGCGAGGGCGGAGTGAGCTTAGTGGTCTACTTGCTAGCTTTTTGAGTGGTGAGTGTGATGAGACCCAGATTGTATTGCCGAGGGTGGTTTGTGAGTATTCGGATATTTTTTTCGAGGATCTTGTTAGTTTGCCACCTCACCGAGAGATAGAGTTCTCTATTGATTTAGTGCCCAACACAGCGCCGATTTCTATGGCACCTTATCGTTTTGCCCCAGCCGAGTTAAGTGAGTTGAAGGTTCAGCTCCAGGAATTGCTAGATAAGGGTTTTGTTCGCCCTAGTGTTTCACCGTGGGGAGCACCGGCCCTCTTTGATTAAAAGAAAGATGGTGCCTTGAGATTGTGTATAGACTACCGGAAGTTGAATCGGGCTACGATCAAGAATAAGTACCCTATGCCCCGTATTGATGATCTGTTTGACCAGTTGAAGGGTTCCCGTTGTTTCTCTAAGATAGACTTGAGATCGGGTTACCACCAGTTGAGGGTCAGGAAGGAGGATATTCCGAAAACGGCATTCCGTACGCGGTATGGCCATTATGAGTTTCTGGTGATGCCGTTTGGGCTCACCAATGCACCGGCAGTCTTTATGGACTTGATGAACCGGATCTTTCGGGAATTCTTGGATCGATTTGTAATCGTTTTTGTGGACGACATTCTTATCTATTCGCCTTCTGAGGAAGAGCACGAGGAACACTTGAGAGTGGTGCTTGAGTTGCTTAGAGCCCATAGGCTGTATGCCAAGTTTGGGAAGTGTGAGTTCTGGCTAGGAGAGGTTAAATTCTTAGGCCATGTGGTATCCAGGGAAGGGGTGTCTGTTGATACATCCAAGGTTGAGGCAGTGCAAGATTGGGCACAGCCTAAGAGTGTGTTTGAGATCCGCGGTTTTCTGGGATTAGCTAGGTATTACCGTCGGTTTGTGAAAGATTTCTCCAAGCTAGCTTCGCCGTTGACTAGGATGACACAAAAAAGGGTCAAGTTTGTGTGGAGTGAGACTTACGAAAAGTCGTTCCAAGAGTTGAAGGTTAGATTGACCACCGCTCCGGTTTTGATTATTCTGAAGAGAGGGTTGGGTTATGCGGTTTACTGTGATGCCTCACGAGAGGGTTTGGGTTGTGTTTTGATGCAAGAGGGGAAAGTGGTAGCTTATGGCTCACGTCAGTTGAAAATACACGAGAAGAATTACCCTACACACGACCTAGAGTTAATAGCAGTGATCTTTGCCTTGAAGATTTGGAGGCATTACCTTTATGGTGAGAGGTTCGAGGTGTTCTCGGACCATAAGAGTTTGAAGTATCTGTTTACACAGAGAGATTTGAATTTGAGGCAAAGGAGATGGATGGAGTTCATTGAGGACTATGATTTTGAGTTGCACTATCACCCAGGAAAGGCCAATGTGGTGGCCGATGCCCTTAGTAGGAAATCCATTAGTGATATAGCTTGTATAACCATCCGGGAATGGGAGATGTTGGGTGCACTTGGCGAGTTTGATTTGCTTCTGGGCGAATCTGTTGAGGCTGCGGCCTTGTTTTCTGTCGTTGCACAGCCTACACTTGTGACCCGAGTATTAGAGGCACAGAGAGGTGACCTTGAGGTAGAGTCCTTCCGAGAGAAGATCTCCAATGGAAAAGTTAAGAAGGGTTTGACATGTATCACGACCTGAGTGTGAGATACCGAGACCGTTTGTTTGTGCCGGAGTCTTGCCGAGAGGAAGTACTCCGAGAGTTCCATCATTCACGTCTTGCGGTGCATCCAGGAGGCACTAAGATGTATCGGGATTTGGGTCGCCAGTTTTGGTGGCGGGGTATGAAGAGAGATGTGGCTGTTTTCGTATCAAAGTGCCTTACTTGCCAGCAAGTGAAGGCCGAGCATCAGAGGCCAGCGGGTTTGTTGCAACCCTTGCCTATTGCCGAGTGGAAGTGGGAGCATGTCACTATGGACTTCGTTGTAGGTCTTCCGAGGACTCAACGGGGTAGTGATGCCATTTGGGTGGTTGTAGACCGGTTGACTAAGTCGGCGCACTTCATTCCTATGCGCGTGAGAGATTCGGTGGATCATCTCGCTGACTTGTATATTTGGGACATAGTGAGATTACACGGGGTCCCAGTGACGATCGTCTCAGATAGAAACCCTCGTTTTACGGCTAGGTTGTGGCAGAGTTTGTAGAGTGCCTTGGGCACTAGGTTGACCTTTAGTACGGCTTATCACCCTCAGACTGACGGGCAGTCCGAGCGTATTATTCAGATCCTTGAGGATATGCTTCGAGGTTGTGTCCTTGACTTTAGTGGGACGTAGGAGAGGCACTTGCCTTTGGTGGAGTTTGCCTACAACAACAGTTTTCAATCTAGCATCGGTATGGCACCGTTTGAGGCCTTGTATGGCCGACCGTGTAGGTCTCCAGTGTGTTGGGCCGAGGTGGGTGATGCACTTTTGTTGGGTCTGGAGTTAGTTAGGGAGACGACGGAGAAAGTTGAGCTTATCCGTAGGAGGCTTGTTACAGCCCAGAGTCGCCAAAAGAGTTATGCCGACCGTAGGAGGAGGCCTTTGGCGTTTGAAGTAGGTGATCATGTCTTCTTGAAAATATCACCTAGGCGAGGTTTGATGAGGTTCGGGAAGAGTGGGAAGTTATCCCCTCGGTTTATTGGTCCCTTTGAGATCCTTGAGAGGATTGGCGAGGTTGCTTATCATTTAGCTTTACCGCCGCAGTTGTCCGGAGTGCATGACGTGTTTCATGTGAGTATGCTTCGGAAATATGAGCCGAATCCATCCCATGTGTTAGATTGGACCGACTTGGAGGTAGATGAGGATGCCTCGTATGAGGAGAGGCCGGTTCGGGTCTTGGATAGACGGGATCAAGTCCTGCGTGGCAAGACCATTCCTTTGGTGAAGGTTTTGTGGAAACATCACGGAGTGGAGGAAGCCACTTGGGAACGTGAGTTGGAAGTTCACGAGAAATATCCGGACTTGTTTGTTGATGTGTAACCGTGTATTGGTAATTTTGTAATATCGTTGAACTTTAAGAACATTGCATGTGTCTTAAGTTGTAAAACATTGTGAATGTTTTGGTTAATGGAAGTTTGTTTTAACATTGCGTATGTTAAGTATATTGTGGAAATGCAAGCATGATGATAATGTTGCATGTATTATGGAATTGTGGAAAATGAGTTGAAATTGGTAAATTTCAAAAGAATGCATGTTGATAATGCAGGTTGTTATGAATAATGTGTTATGCCTCTTGAAAAGAGATGGGATTGACCGGTAATGGGTCGGGTTGTTTAATACTATGTTGTAATATTGTTGAGAACTGAGAAAATCTTATTTTTGAAAAACTTGTATTTAATTTCGGGGACGAAATTCTTTAAGGGGGGGAGGTTATAGCGATCCCGGTTGTCCCTTTACTGTTCTGTTGTATTCCGGACTCGGTTCCGTGATGTTGGTAGTGGTACACCTTGTTGTCATCCTTTAATTCCACTTGATTGAGTTTTAGGATGTATTGGGCAGAGTTGCTACAGGTTGGTTAAGCTTTGGTTTCAATTCTTTGTTGCCCAGATTTTAGGAGGTCTGCTCGAGCGGGTCTTCTTGCGCTCGAGCGGATATTGCACACTCCCAGATTTTTGTGTCCCTGAAAAATTTCTACAGGTGTGATTTTTACGCTCGAGCGGGTTTCTTTACGCTCGAGCGGTGGCGCTCGAGCGGGTACTCTGGCGCTCGAGCGGGTAGTACCTTTTTGGTGTAAGTTCTGGGAGGGGGAAATCTACGCTCGAGCGGACTGGTTTTCGCGCTCGAGCGGATGTGCTTTATTCTTGTGTCTTGGCGCTCGAGCGGGCCTTATTGCGCTCGAGCGTGTCCAGATTTTTGTTCTTGACGCTCAAGCGTTGTGTTCTCCGCTCGAGCGGGAACGTCGTATATCAGTTGACAACTAGGCATTTTAAAATCACTTTTTACATTCACACTCTCTCTCTTACTTTTCCAAAACGCCATTTGAGAGCTTCTCTCTCTAGAACCTTGCCTTCTATCTAGGTATTGATCTAGTTAGAGTTGTTTCCTCACCTTTGGCCTTTACAAAAAAGTTGTTGATCGTCGAGGGCTATCTTTTGATCCGAGAAACTTGTGATTTGGAGCAATTTCGTTTTTATCATCTTCTTCGTTGGGTGTCAACTTTTGAGGTAGGGATTCCTACTCATTCTTATGGTCTTTGACCTAGATTTTTGGTTGTTTTGATAAAGTGTTGAAGTTGGGAAAATTTTGGGACTTACGGTTTCAAAATGTGTTAAAGAGGGTTTTGTGATTTTGGGCTCATAATATGTAATTTGGGTTTCAAAACGGCGTTATTGTTGTTGGTTGTTAAAATATAGACCATTGGGTCAACATTGAGAAATGGGGTAGAAAACCCTAATTGGTTGTATAAATTAATTGGTATGATTAATTTGAGAAAATGGTGGTTATATGGAATTAAGTTGGAAATAATGAAATTGCCTCATTATATGGTTGAATAGTGGAGTTAGATTTGTTAATCGCTCACTTTTGAAAACATTGATATTTTATCTGTTGGAGCTTTTATTATCTGTTTAGAAATAATTGCTTGGGCTACCGGTGGAGGGTAGTTTTGATTGTTGTAGACAATGCATGATGATTAGGCAAACTAAAACTAATCAATTGGATATGTCATAGAGTATAACAGTTGATAGAATACATTAACGTTATGTATTGATTGATTGTGTATATGACCTTTGTGTATATACGTTGTGTGTGTGGGAGGAGATAGGGGATGTACTCCACGGTTTAGGGGAAGATAAGGGATGGACCTCTAAACCGGATGTTGTTTGGGAGGAGATAGGGGATGGACTCCACTGATACAGCTCATATGCTTGTCAGATAATGTATTGATATAGCTCATATTCTTATCTTTGGAAGTGTTGATACAGCTCGTATGCTTATCATTGGAAGTGTTGATATAGCTAATATGCATATCTGTTGAAATGTGGATACAGCTTGTATGCTTATCTGTTGAGATTTTGATACAACTAATATGTTTATCTATTGAAAATGGGAAATGTCTAATATGAGTCACTGTCTCATAGAAATGGTTGGCCAGGTTCTGAGCCGTTGATGTAAATTGTGAAATTGAAATGAAATATGAACATGGTAGTCATGAAATGGAAATGGGTTATGAATTGATTTATGGAAATTGAACATTTATCAATTGCTAATGTCTTAGTCATTACTCATACCGTGTTTAGCATATCTCTACTGGGCGTTGGCTCACCTTTTATGGGACATTATTTTCAGGTACAAGTAGTATGCCACCTCCAAGGACTTAGCTTGGATGATAATGAGAGTTAAAGACTCTTTTTTTGTTTATTTTGATGTATTACATGTAAATTCAAGCCAAGGACTTAATATGTGTTGAGTTAGTACTCTTTCTTTTTGTAACCAAGTGTTAACTTGGAAAACTGTAAGCCCATAGGGCATTTGCTTTTGTTGTTAACATATAATACAGTTGTAAGGATTACTCTGATGAATAGAAATAGTTGGTTTATTTTATATCGATGCATGTCTAACGTGATGGGTTTTATGTATTTTTTTTAGGGCATTACAAATATATTCATAGAACTACCAACTAACTCACTCCACTTTGCACACAATTTATATACTAAATCCTTGAAATTAAATCCATCATTATACTTGATAACCAATGTCACACCTCTAAACTTGCACATAAGAAACAAACAATTCTCCATCACTATAAATCCTGCAACAAACAACAATTACATTTCAGCAAACAACTCAAACACCCTAAAACAAAATCAAATACAGTGATAAAATTATCAACCAACTCAATCACATCCAAAAACCAACACTAATAACTTTAACAGTTAGCACCACCAAAGACCAAGAACAGTGAATAAGGCTTACACTTATTAGACATGGTAACTCGATTTGAATCTTACCATTACATTATGCAACCTTTTCATCTCCTATTCTCATACTCACTCATAAATTTATCACTGTTGAAAAAGTTAATCCAACATCACCCCCAAAATACACAGTGATAAAATTATCACTGTATAAAATAACAAACCAACACCTGTGTTCAATCAACACAATTTCGTAACCAAAAAAAATAAAAATCTAAAATTCAATCAACAAATACATATCTCAAAACTTTCAATATCATGATCAAAACACAAATTCAATCGCAACAGAAACAACAGAGTAACAACAATATCACCACAAAATCAAAATCACCAACTCAAACTAAAAAGAACCAAAACATTGAAATTGAAATCAAAATCAAAATCAAACATACCAATCGACCTAACTCCACAACACCGCAAATCAGAAAATGTAACTAAACACCAAACGCGAAATCGCAAATAGGAAGAATCACCAAGCACGCAATCACAAATCACAAATCGCGAAGATACACCAAGCGCGAAATCAGAAATCACGAAGCTCCACAATAATACAGTAGCAAATCATGAAGTTCCACAGAAATCCAAATCACAAACACAATATTTTGATGGAAAATCCAAACAGAAACGCACCAGAACATAGGAGGGGTAAAACGGTACCAAAGAAAAAGGCTCAGGACCTGTTGGTACACAAGATGAAAAGTCAGGACTAAGAAGGGAATAAGTGAAAAACTCAGGACCGGCCAGTAAAAAATCTTTAAAAAAATACTCTCCCTGCCCCTAACCCAAAGCCAATCGGGTTTTTCAAAAAATAATTCGAATCCAATCCTACCCTACAACCACCTCTAAATCTATCCTATTAGGATCGAGGGAGTAGGAGACCTGATGAATCGAGCCATTTTGCTATCCCTAGGGGATAGGATCTACAATCACAAACGATAAAATAACTATAATATTTGAATTTGGATTATTTGGTGCAACTTAAATCAATTGTTTATAATTTATTTTAATTGGAGAATCTCAGTTAGGTGGTGTGATACAATTTTTGTTTATAGTTTATTTACAATAAATAATTTAAATTAATTAATTACCTAAAAATTGATAACGAAATATTTTTAATTTTTAATAAATTGTACCAAAGACTGATTATGTATGGATGCTTCTTTTTTTTTTTTTTATTCCCACAACCTAAACCACTCCCCACTTTTGTCTTTTTATATTTTTATTTTTTAATCTCTTCTAAAATTATGGGGTCTTTTGGGAAGTTAGTAAAAAATCAGCTTCTAATTTTTTACCAATTTTAAGTCACATCACCTCTCACATAACTTACTCATAAAAAGATAAAATAAGTTTTAAAAAGTTAAAAATCTAAGGTAGTGTTTGGTAGAGTTTTGTAAATGTGATTTGAAAGTATGAGCTGTATTTTGAGTTTGTGTGTTGTGAAATTATGATTTGAGTGTAAAAAATTTGTTTGGTAAAGAGTTTTGATTTAAGTGAGAAATTGTTGATGTGACATTTGATATGTGATACAAAAATTTACAACTCATAACTAAATATACAACTCAAAATTATTTTAAAACACATAAAAAAATTTAAAATTTCATAAAATGTTTTTTTCGATTATATAAAAAAAAATACTATTCCACTCAACCGGTCAGACGTCCCATCAGGCAAAATTTTGAAAAAAAAAAAATTTTGAAAAGCACGGCTGCGCAAAAAACTCTGCAGAGTTTTAGAAACGTGTTTTGAAAACACGTTCCAAACACCATTCTGAAATCACTATGTAAAATCATATTTTAAAAATACAAACAAACCTAGCCTAAATTTTTTACCAGTTTTTCAAAATCCATCTAACTTATATTTACATTGAAAATTTGCGGGACTAGTTATCTTCAGACACGTGTCCGTACAAAACATGCATGGAAGTCAAAAGGAACGGCTGAGATTTAATATTAAAAAAAAATGTATAAGGTCGGCCAGATAGTGACTATCATAGTGTTTTTATTTGAAAATTGTCAACACTTCCATTGCTAAACTTTTTCCTTTTGCGATGCCTATTTGTTGTTTTGCATATGATGTTAGTTTTAACTGGTACATGACCCCAAAAAAAAAAAAACAACATAATATTGCTAGATGTGATATAAATCTGATATATTTATAATTATATATTTACATTTTTTTAGATGAATGAAGATAATGAAATAAATTTTAAAATTATTTGACACTTCTATGCGGTTGTTTTGAAAAGTTGGTTAAAATTTAATTTTTTTGATTTTTTAAAAAAATATATAAAAAAAATAGAAAGCTAATGTAACTTAAAATGGGTTAAAAATTAAAAAAGTATCTTTTAACCTTCTATCCAAAAGAGACCTTATAGATATTGGTAGAAAAAAAACAAACAAAAAAACAAAAATTTTGAATTGTGTGTTTTATGAAAAGACTATGACAAGTGATTTTTTTAGTTAAAAAGTCAAAAAATTACTCACAAAACCTAAAAATTCATACCAAAAAGTCAAAGATTCTTTTTTCTCTTTACTTTTTGCACATTTTTTCGTAAAAAATTAAAAAGTCATTCCAAACATACTAGTTTTTTTTACATCACATTTTAGCTAAAAAACTAAAAAATTACTAAAAAAACTTGTTCCCAACGAGGCCTAAGGAGTGGTTTAAAATGTTTTAAATAAGTATACTTTTTGATTTTTTATAAAAAAAAATTAAGTAGAAAAGTAAAAAAAAATTATTAGAAAAATAGAGAAAAGATATTGACAGATGTTAATTGATGTGACCTAGTAAGTGTTTGTATGTAAAAAAAGTACATTTTTTTAGTTTTTCTCAAATACCTACTAAAATTCAAATGTATAGTTGTATTTGTTTATTTTTTTGTCGACATAAAAAATGTGTAGTTGTATGTGAAAAAAATAACTAAAAAATAATAAACTCATCTCTATAAAATTTAGACCCACAATTTCACATTACGAGATGGCATATAATCATTAGGCCAAATCTGATTATTCACCTTTCAAACAGTGATAAGTAAAAGGTACGTGGACAAAGTGTTTTTCCAAAAAAGGGATAGTGTGAATTTCGAACATAAATAATAATAATATTCTCAAATTATAAATAGCTCTTGATACTAGAAAAAAGTTTTAATAAATTAAATAAAATAAAAATAAAAATAAATCATTAAAAAATAAGTTATACATACGAATAATTCATATTTTTTCATACAGCTAAAAAAATTATTTTTAAACATATTGACTTTTTTTTATTAAACCTCAAAGGAGGCCAATTATGAGCTTTTAAACATACTAATTTTTTATACTCATTTTATGCATTGGGAACTCTTGTTTTTTATGAAATTCTTGTACAATGTGTATAGAAATAATTTTTTGAATTTGTTTTAGGAAGTAAGTTAAAAGTTAGCGTTTTTATTTTTTTGACTTTAAAAAAAAATATGTGAAAAAATAGAAAAATGATGTGATCCATTAAGGTTCGTTTAGAATGTAGGTTGCCTTTTTGATTTTTTAATTATTTTAGCCTGAGGTTAAAAAATCTTGTTTAAAATAGACTTTTTAACATTTTTAACTTTTATGAGAGAAAAAATAAAATAATTATGATTTAAATATGACATTTTATCTTATTAAATTAAAAAAATTATTTTATTTTTTTATGATTATTTTGACCAAAAAACTCCCGATTAGCTTATGTTAAACGGGAGCTAAAAGTCAAATTTTTAATTTTTTTTTTTTTGTCAAAAGAAACCAAAATACATCCAAAAATGGTCCTTGAATGGCACATAGACAAGAGGGGTAGTTGTAAATGGCGGGAAATTTGTATTTGGGAGAGAGGAAGAGAGAGAGAGAGAGTAGGTTCCAACGGGCATTCGAAGACATGAGCTACCTGTCACAGAAGGTTGGGTTAAAGAAGAAGAAGATGTTGATTTCAATCCAATTTCATACTCAATTATTAAATACCTCTCACCATGTTATGACAAACTTGCCACTCAAAAACTTTTTTAAATTTTTAGTACAACACTAATTATTACTAAATAAAATCAAGCATTCATGAAAACGTAGTACAACCACTCCTTTAGGAGAAATGTGATATATTGGAAAATTTTAATATACACCTTTTTAAAAGAGTATAATATATATATTTTTAATTATGTTTTAGTTTGGAATATTGGGTAGGGTTGAGCAGTGGATATATCGATTCGTTCAAACTGATCAAACCGAATCAAACCGATTCGTCGCATTTTAAACAGATGCGTGATGGCGAGTGGATGGTTGCGGATTGATTTTTTTTCAATCTGCCTAGTTTTGGACGGATGGTGGATTTGAAGTTTCTTTGACCGCAATCGAACCGCCAAACCGCGAGCACCCTCAGTAATTTGTAAGACTTTGTATTTTTAATTTGTTTAGATATTCTGTTTATGTTTTCAATTGAAAAAAAGTTTAAATATTCTGTTGAATATATTCTGTTGAAAAAGAGTTTGCAATTTGAATATATTTTTTTAATTGAAAAAATTAAATGTATTATTTGTCCATATTTTTTTATTTTTAAATCTAACTCTAAAAATAATAAATAAAAAAGATGATATAAGCTAGTTAGTTTTTGTTTTCGAAAACAGATATAGATGTAACAATACAGAGGCATACAATTTCTACTACTACCTGTTCATAGTTTTGGTGGTTTGAATTGTTTTTATATTTTAAGAATCACAGATTGTAATACTTTATGTAGATGAGGCATATTGTAATTGTAATATGCAAATGAAGCATGCAGTTATTGTAATATTTTAAATTTTCAAACTTTCTTTCTTTGGATGAGGCATGCAGTCATTGACTATAATACTTTTTTTTTTTTTTTAAGGAAGTGCACAAGTTGAATTATGTTGAAAATTTATAAAATTTTAAACTGCCAAACCGATTTGCATCCGTCCGTCAATCCGCCAATCCACTTAATCCACATCTACCGAATTGACGAACGGATGCGGATTGATTTTCTTCAATCCACCAATCTGGCAAACAAATTACAGATTAGAGGTTTCGTGACCACAACCAACCCGCGCCACCCCTAATATTGGGTCAAGAGGTTAAAAGAGTAAAATGGTTATAAAAAAATATAATAGATTAAAAAGTCAATAAGATAAAAATGTCATATCCAAATCATAATCATTTTACTTTTTTTCTCACAAAAATTAAAAAAGTCAAAAAATTTAATCCAAATAAAGCTTTTTAACTCAAGCCAAAATAGTCAAAAAACCAACTCACTTCCCAAACGAAGCCTATGTCATTTTTTTCTTTAGTTATAATCATTTTTATTTTTTTAGTTATGCCTCATGTTATGTTTAGTTATGACACTTTTTTTTTTTTTAAAATTATGACTCAAAAAATTAAAGTTATACAATTTTATTTATTTTTTTAGTTATAAAGTACATATGATACATACCATTTTGAAGGATGTTCACTATAGTATTTCCCACGTATAACATAAAATTATTCGCAAACTACAATTTAATAAAAGTCTTTCATTTTGTTTCATAATTTAATAAATGACATGGATCCCTCCTGTTCATGATTTAGACTAGAGGGTGTTGTTCAGGCTTGTGTGATTTGATGATTCAAATTATTTATTTTGTTGAGCCCTTCGTGAATATCATCTATAAAAAAAATTAAATTAAATTAATCCAATAATCATAATTATTTAATTTATTATGCTTATCTAAAAAAATATGGACGTCAAGTGTCTCTTTAAAAATATGCTATTTATTTTTTAATGATAAACACAATAAATTAAATAGATGACAAATCTCAGATCAAGCTAGTTTCGTGTGTGGATAATATACATGAATAATCTTACAAAAAAAAATATTTAAATTATTAAAACGAAACCTGTGATCCATGAGGCCAAAAGACACTTTTCTATCCAGGTCATGGACGTGAGGGGACCAAAGTCCTTTAATAAACAACCAATCAATTTCAAATCCCTTTTTTGTGTTTATTTTAATTTATTTATTTATTTATTTATTTTAGAATTAAGAAAAAATTAACACAATTGGAAAGTTGCTGAAAGGATTTTGTTTTCGTAAGTGAAAAAGTTTAGTGACTTTGTAACTTTTTTAACATAAGATAAGCAATCTTGTTCTTCATCAATACAAAGAAAAGGGTTATAATAATTCATCATTTTTAATTAGGGTAATACAAAATAATTTATATATAAAGTTTGTATGGTATAACGTTTCTCATTTCATTTATATCCATTAATTATAAATTAACAGTATGTTATCATGGGTTATAATTTTTAAAAAATGCAATTCTCAATCATCATCACATCATTCTGTATAATTATTCTAATTTTGTACAGTAACACTTTACTTTTAATTACTCTCTTGGAGTTCACCAGACCAACATTACAAGTTTTTTTTCTCTGCGGCCCAGAAATATAACTTTCATTTGGTCATGAGCCCGACACAAGTCTAGTTAGTGTGGGCTGGGACATTACTTTAGTGTGGGACGTGGGCCAATTTTATTTTATTTTTCTCCCCCATTTTCATTGTTTTTTATGTTTTGTATTTTATGTAAAGTTGTTGGACAAATTATCTGGAAGTCCTATTTAAAAGAAAATAAATTTATTTAGTTCTATAACTTTTTGAATACTCTCAAAAGTTCACTATCGATTTTTCTTCTTCATTCTTCATGTGCATTTGCCTTCTCTCCCGCTTTCTCTTCTTGATTTCTGATGACCGACGACCATTCCTTACTTCTTCTCTCTCTCTTTTTAATATATAGTCACCGACGACCACCATTGTTTGGGGTTCACTGGCAACCATCGATCATTGACTCCTAACTTCACCATCACCAACGATAAAAGAGACGAGTTTCCGGCGAAGAAAATAAAAAGATCTACTTAGATCTACATCAAACCTGAGCAGATTTACATGAGATCCGACTAGATCTAAACCAAAAATAATTGTCGAATTACAATATTCTCTCTATATTTGTTTATTTCCTTCAATTTCTCAATTTTTCTACATTTTCTCTACGACACACTTTCTCTTTTCCTGTTTTAATAGAGAAAATTTTCAAATTCTAAACAAGTTGTTTTTAAGTTTTTAGTTACAGGCCGGCAAAGAAAATAAAAAGATCCTACTTAGATCTACATCAAATCTGAGTAGATTTACATGAGATCCGACTAGATCTAAACCAAAAATAGTTGTCGGATTACAATATTCTCTCTATATCTATTTATTTCCTTTAATTTCTCAATTTTTCTACATTTTCTCTACTACACACTTCTCTTTTCCTGTTTTAATAGAGAAAGTTCTTAAATTCTGAAAAAATTGTTTTTAAGTTTTTAGTTACAAGCGATGAAAATTGTAAAATTTTACAACTTCAGTTTTTTTTGTATTGAAATAAATCATGTTTTAAAACTGTAAAATTTTATAATTTTATAACATTCTTTAGAACTGTAAAATTTTACAATTTCATAACGTGTTTTCCACTTTGATTAATAAGGATAAATACTTAATAGAATCATACTTTGAAATTATAACATTTTACAATTTTAAAGCTTATTTTTCAGTTTGATCAATATTGGAGATTATTTGTTTAAACCCTACAAAAATTGAAAAATAACATATACTTTTTCCAATTGTTATTTGTTGTTATTATTTTTATTTTTTTTTTTTTTTTTGCTTTCAGTTTATCAATATTTAGCACATTTTGCTATGTTTTTCACTATAATTTTCCTATTTATTATTATTATTATTTTTTATTTCTAACAATATTCTGGACATTCCGATCAGTCTCAAGATCAACGATCATTTTGGACATTCTAGTGACTTCCAATGATGTTCAAAACACTCCACGATACTCCGGCAAACTTCCAGTACTCCGATGACTTTTCGGTGATGTTGAATATTCCGAAAAGTCTCCGATAACTACCTGACAGAAGTCTAACAGTGGTGGAATATAACAACGTTTTTAAAGTTTAAAAAAAAAATAAAAAATGAAAACAATTAAAAATATATATGACTAATTGGTACAAATATTTTATTTTGGAACTAGATAAATTTTAAACTTTATATATGGAACTTACTGATAAGCGACCCAAGTTTTTTTTTTTTTTTTTTTTTTGAACTCCTATCTTATGAAAAGTTTGAAAACACCATTTTTTCGTGATAGTTTCAATACATGTGAAATTTATTTTCGAAAATTCAAAAACAACAATTAGAATTTCCAAAGACAATTTTTGAAAATAGTTTTATCAAATAAGTTACTAGAAAATCAAAAAATAAAAAATGCAAGCACAACCAAACAAATTAATATCGATAATCAAATAAAAACATTCTGATATCCAAATCTATCTACCTATATATATATATATATATATATGTATGTATTCTATTATATAATATGAACAGCCAAATTCGCGTGAACATTGTCCCACCTTTCACCATTCTCAAACTGCCCTTATACGACAATCTCTATGTAATTATTTTAAATTTTAATTTCGAATTTTAAATTTTGATAATTTCTTCAATATTCTTTTTTTTTAAATGAACAACTTATATAAACAGCAGTATTTTTCACGAATGGAATTAATGGGAAGAAAAAAAAAAAAAAAAAAAGAGGGGAAAGCTAATTAACATCATAATTATTTAACATCAATTTAAACATCCTTTACCCTAATTATTCATACACCTACAAATATTTCTTCTTCAATTCCCTCAAAAATCACGCATCCAAAATCACTATCGAGAATTTCAAATTTTACATAAATATGCTCTAAATCAACAATAACATATAGAAATTAACTTTAATATGAAATTAACTTACCTATGCCATCTCCGAGGACAGGACTCTTTGAACCCCCTCCGCCACAAAGCACTTCAATTTTACCATTTTGTCATAAATCAGTCGTACACTTCCATACCCGAAAACCGCCACGGTTCACTGATCATTAGATGTGCTGTTTCCTGCACTGCCAACCCAATATTGTTTGACGGCGACAAGTATCTTTTCAGGCACCAAAGGGCCGTCCTCATGGTCCATCATCTTGGCTTCCCATCTCATGCCACCAACAATTTTCTTCACCTTGTTGAGGACATCAACTTTATCGCGGAATATGACTGCCCCTTCAGGCCGCAAAATACGATCCATCTCCAAAAGGATGTCTTCAAGTTTACACCTGTTTATACATATGAGACTCATCATTGATCACACCTTAAAAGTAGTGTGAAACTTTAATGCTGGTAAATCAATTAATTTTTCCATCACACTATTTTTTATATAAAAATAGTAATAATTAGTCCGAACCAGGGATCCAGATAAACGGGATTAATCAAAGAAAAGAATGATTTGTAATGCTGAAACTAAATACAGGAAATTTAGATTTGTTTTCAAATATTCATTTTGCAATGTTTTCAATTTTGCATTGGACTTTTCTAAGAATAGTGGACGAAAATTTGATAAAGAGATTTAAATCTAAGCACAAACTTCAGGAATGTGAACAATACACTTTGCTGCTAAAAAATTGAGATTAATTATTTTTAGATAGGATTAGTTTTCAAATATTCATTTTGCAATGTTTTCAATTTTGTTACTTTATGTTTCTAAGACAAAATTTTTATAAAGACTGAACTAGTTCTCACAGTATAGACTGCTTTTCCAAGGGGACTTTTGTTTGGTCGAGTTTTCAAACCTGCTTTGTGAAAAAATTTCAAAAATAAAATTGGTGAAAAAATGAAAGGAAAAAAAAAAAAGTACTCATTATTTTCACATATTTTTATCTTTTTTGGGGCAGAAACAATTTTTGAAAATTCCAAAATATATTTTTTGATGTTTAATTTTGTCGAACTAGTTTCTAATTTTTCAAAAAAAAAAAAAAAATCAGAAAACTCAACCAAACAAGGACACACAAGAATATGTAAAAAATCGGGGGCACCAGAAATTTCTGAAACTGTACTAGGTGATAAATTAGGCTATTTTGTAAAGCTATTAGCAAACTTAAAAGAAGCAAAACCTAATATGCTAATTGATGTCATTCAATCAGAGGATGAAGAGACCTACTTGTTCTCATACAAGCTGAATACACCATTAGCATGAATGAGATCGTAACTCCTTGGATAAGTAGAGAAACCTTCACACCTGAAAGAATAAAACAAAATAAATTTTACTGGATTTCCATGAAATCAAAATTTCATTTTCATCATTCTTTATAATTACTAGAGAGAGCGAGAAATAGTAACATGATAGGGGATTTTTACTCTTTTTTAAGGTTTTGATTATTTGTCCTCATCAATGAAATCTCAAAAAGCTGCCTAATCCTCAAGACTGGGTTGAAGTTTAATTCAGAACACATCCACAAATTAACCCATCCATAGCAATATTGCAAACAAATCAAACGCTACCAAAATTTCAAGACAGTCCGAAAAGTAATTTATGTGAGTTTCTGATAAGGATAACATGAGAATTTGATGGGACATACCAGTCATGATATATGCCAATTAGACCCCTCTCATAAATAACACCTAGAGTATTCTGAGCAATGGTAGGCACAACATTCATAACCCATGATTTTGGTGATTCTAGTGCTGCTGCGAAACCTCCAAGGCCTGCATTCATATCCATTATGTTCCTATATCTTGTAGTGCCTATTAAACTATTGATCCTTTTATAAGCATTTACGTGCTTTTTCCAATTTTTATTGTCTTCGTCGTAAGTTTCAACTGTGACCCCTGGAACAGATCCCTTAGCTATTCGAGGAGGGACTGCAAATAGCCTAGCTGGAAACTTCTTCAATTCTCCTCCTGCTACTTCATTTGCACTGGTAACCTCAGGGAAGGGAGTTATGCATGCCTCCATTTGCTTGTTCCTACAATTCACACAGAACTAGAATTTATAATGCAAATAATATAAATAAATAAATATTACAATTTAAAAAAAAATGAAAGAGAAAATAAGAAACAATGAGGACACAGATGTTTACTGAACAACTTGAGTGAATCATAAACTTAAGTTACTTACATTGAGGATTACTAATCAAAAAATTCATAATGTTGTAATAAGTTCCATCTATTGTTGTCAGGAGGCATAACAACAATCTTGGAATGACATGTATCATGATTCACACATCAGAAATTTGTTAAAACCCAATTGCTTCTAAAACAAGCCTACCAGTATTTAACTGATATAGGTCAGAAAAGCTAATAAAATTACCAGTATTTGCTGTTAATAACTAAATGAACAGAGAAATCAATATCTGAAGACCTTTTTATTATCTCCAATAAGTTTTTGGAATTTCACATATTAGCCTTTTTTTTGAGCATCAACAAAATTTTATTAAAAAAGAAAAATGAAAGAGGACAAGACGTCATACAAAGGAAAAAGAACGAAACGAAAGCACAAAAATTTCACTTGTTAGTCGCTCTCGTCGCTTAGATCAGATTCAAAATAAGGAATCATGAACAATGAAAAGAGACAAAATGGACTATTAAATGGAATTAGATATTAGAAAGGAAAGTTTCCGTCAGATGATGTACTGAAAATCTGACAGTATTCCATGATGTAGGCCGTGATGAGGGAGGACTCTCTTGTGAATACTTTAGGATTCTGAATTCACCATATATCAAGAAACATTTGTGAACGATATCTATTGGATGATCTTTTGAGCCAGGATGCAGTGCAACTTCATTATGTTGGCACTAAGACGTGCTCCTAGTGGTGTAAAATCTATTTATCATACAGATTGTCGAAGCTGAAGCTTAGAAGTAGAATCAAGTTAATACATGAAGTTGTCTTAAATGAAGTTGCAATAACAAGAAAACATGATGAACAATAGACCTCTGATGTTCTTCAAGCAACTTACTGTACCTTTATCAAAGGACCCATATCACAGGAATAAAGCATAAAAAGAGTGCCTTTAACAAAATTGTGATCTGTTGTGACTCACCAGACATCATCAGCGTCCTTCAATTTACAAATATTGGCAGACTGACTTTGGCAGGATTTGGCATTCACTTTTTTCCTCCAGATGGCAATATCTCCTTTCTCATACTTTTTCTCCCAGCAAAGAAGTTCAGCCAGCTCTTCAATCTTGCTTTGCTCTGCCTTCACATCTTCCTTAGACCGTTTCCATGTCTTGTAGTAGGTCTTCCAATTAATAGGAGGGCCAGATAAGATCCAGTATCCACCAGGTCTAAGTACTCGATCAATTTCCATTAGGTACATCCCCTCTGCATATTACAGATAGTGGGTAAAGTTCATCAATTTCAGATAAATACACAAAGTTGATTCGAGATTATATTGTCAATAAATTTCAGAACTAAACAGCTTGGAGTCAAAATGAAATTTAGAAAATTCAGTCAAAAAGGAAAATATCAATCTCTGTCCTTTCTCTGTTGAATCCTGTCATCATGTTCACAGCTAACTCTAGAGAAATTTTGCAACCTTTAACCCCACCTTCAAAAATATGTAAAATAAAATTTATTCAGACAATCTCAGAAGTAAATTTCTTGCCTTAATAAACAGATGTAAAGTTGTCGTATCCTAATTTTTTCAGGTAGACAATTTATAAATTTAAATAATTACTAGACAAAAATAAACAAGCAGATACATCACCACATCCAATAGTTGCTTGTGATGGACTGGAATTAATTGCTTCCAAGTGAGCCATAGTATCAATAGTACATGATACATGATATGATCATGTGTATGAACTCCGGTGTAAGATATAGAGTGTATTCGCTCAAGTGATTCAAGAGAATGATCATCAATTAGTTTGATGTTTAATCTGTGATGTAAACCCTGGACCCCATATGTTGGACATGAAGTCTATGTCTTTGGTCTTAAAATTGTCAGGAGAATAATCATCAATTAATTCCTTTTATTTCCGATCACTGATTAATGTTGTGTATATAATTTTTAAAAGTACCATGATCGTCATGTTGTTCCCAAAAAAAAAGAAGTTATGATCATCATACCTTTCCCCTAATCTTTTTATGTAAATATGAAGTGCCCTAACCAACAAAATAATACGTTTTGACCATGTAAACAAATTTAAATGACTTGACAACTTTGGCACTTGCTATTTGTAGAACGTACCATTTGATGTCCATGGTATTAAACACCGAGAACATTGAGCCATATCAAATGCATTAGATGGGTACGGAAGACGGATTGTTCCAAGAACACCAATAACAGCAGGCACACCCCGCTCCAATGCAAATTGGACTTGTGCTTCATGATTGTCTTTTGGTGCAAATGACATAGCCAACACATTTCTCTTCAGCAAATAAGCACCCCAGCTTGCAACCTATGTAATAATTGAGGTCTAATAAGAAGCCACACACTGGCAGTAAAAACAAAAGGCGAGTATAAAGAAATTACAACTACCCCATAATTGTGCACTATTTATACCGGACTACCCAAAACAAAACAAAGAGTTACAACATTTGCAGTAATTGCACACTATCTATGCAGGACTACCCACAACAAAACAAACAATTACAACATTTGTAGTAATTGCAGAGATGCAATTGAGAAAAAGGATTTAGTCCAAAACTTTTACCATGAACCGTAAAAAATACATATTGAACAATGAAAGAGGAAAAAAAACAAGCAACATAAATTATTAAATGAATAAACGTTTAATCCATAATCAATGAAGAAACAATGTTAATTTTAGAAATTTTAAAATATATTGATATAATATTACGTTCAGTTTTGTACATGAGAACCCACCACGACTATTGAAAGGCTAAGTCCATTTAGAGTTAGTCAGTTAATAGAAAGTCCCATTATTACTTAAAGAGGTAGGGGGTAGTTGAAGGCCTAGACCAAAGAGGCTGCCTAGGAGACAGCCCAGGATGATCCCTGCTTAAGTGGGCTTCTCCCAGGCGAGTTGTGTGACTCCAGGGGTTCAAGAGTCTGCCTGTGACAATGATGGATCAAATGCAAATAATGATACTCGATGAAGAAAAGGATAAGAATAAGCAAAGGAAACAACATACTCCACAACCCGTATCCAATGCTGTTCTGATAGAGCCATCTGCAATTGGAATCACTGATGCAAGTTCATCAATATATGCATCTGCGCCTTGAGGGAACATTGTTCCTCCACCTGGAAATTTGAACACATTACCCTGGAACTCTACCCAGTTCTGGACAGCCTTCTCAACAGTCAAGCTTTTATAAGGAACATTGGCATAATAGACATAGTCTCGGCTTTTTGGCCAGGAAAATGGAGTCACATATCCTCTGGGTGCTGGAATAAGACAATGCAACTTTTCCTCTTTTGGTGGACAATGCCTTTCTCTGTATATCATATTTTCCCTTGGGAAGCTCATAGCCCGGTCCTGTTCCTGGCAAGGAGTATAATCAGTGTATTGTAAATCACATGGCTTAAACACTTTGGATTTTGGCTCCATAGAGTCAATTATCGGAACATCATTGTGATGAGTTTCAAAGTTCAGTGTGGGAAAGACATCACAATCTGTTTGCTTGGTTATTTGTTCGGCTATCTTGTCTCCCCTTCCAATACCAGTTATAAATCCCTTTGTAGCACCACTTCTCTGCCATGCTCCCAGTACATAAAAGAAACAACACAGACCAAGAACAATCAATATAGACACTGGACCTCGAGCTCTGTTGCCTGACGAGTTATGCTTAGAGCCCATAATATGCCAGGGATAGCAACCTGAAAGCTCACTGTAATGTGAAAGAAGTTTAAGAAAAATTACTTGCCATGTATAATTAAAGGTTGATAAGATAAAACTGAATATGAAACAAACATTGTTGGAGTAAATACAGTGGTTTACGGTGCATTGTAGTTATCAGAGAATGCTGAAAAAAAACATAGATCATTGTTGAACTTGAACCGAGAAAACCAATTCAATACAAGGGGTAAGACCGTAAGATACACTAACATACAATAAATCCACAAACCTAGATCAACTTTATCTCAACCGACAGAAGAACTAATTAAAAATTGTCTATAAACTTCTACAGATGCTCTCACTTAGCCAAAGAATTAGCTCGCAATCATAAGAGATTTTTGTGGTTACAGGAAAGAGGGAGAAAATAATAACTCTACATGCTAGAAACAATTATGTAGTTCATTATGTGCAGAAAGCTTCCCTTTCTTTCTCTTTTATATCTTTTGTTGTTTCTATGATGTATGTAGTTCCACTAAGCTAGCCATATAAATATGCTTCCATGATTCTAGCTAATGTCTAGTCAGTCAATAGGCACGAGGCTTGAAATTATAAGAGAATTTTGTGTACGTGCTCCAGGATTGGGAGGAACAGAGTGGGTTAGGGAGGGGTGATAAAGAATAGAATACTGGTGTCATGTAAAGATATCCCTCAATCCTACCCAACACATGAGTCAGGTACTGCAAGGTGTAAAACATCAATTTTGATGATGAAGGCCTGACATCATGTTGAAGGTTTTTACAATCAAACCTTTCCATATTTTTCACAACAAAAAAAGGTTAGTCAAAAAGAATTGTGCACAATTCAACCAAAAATAGTTTAGAATTGGTGCCTTGCAATCCCATAATCAGCATCAGCATAAAGGAATTGCACAAAACTGGAACAAAAAGCTTAAATGAGTTTTGGACACTTCTTATTCCAAAGATTAGAACAACAAACTGAATAGCAACCAAGTCCAAAAATGAGATTATGCATATGAACTTTCTCTATGGCAATATGATTGTGCCCCTCCGCCTTCAATCTTCAAAAAAAGGCCAACTGCTACATAGAGTCATCAATAAACTAATGAACCATGAAAGTGCCACCAAAATCAGTGTTTCCAAGTTTTGTCTAGTTATTTAACACCACAAAAGGGCATTGGGGGCACAAATCACAAATGACTCACCCCGATAACAAGTTTCCTAAGTAAACAAAGGGTCCTTGCTTAAAAGCTCATGCTTCAAACACGAGAAAGAAAATTCGAGTTTGAGGGCAACCACTTTGTGCAAATAATGTCAAAGGTTAGGGCCTTGTTTGGTTTCTCTCTTGAGACATTTTTTGAGAAAAAATTTCAAAAATTTGTTTGGTTGAAAATTTTTGGAAAAAAAAATCCAAAATCACTTCTCTCTATTATACATCAATAAATCATTTTTTCTCTCTCGTCTGTCCTTTTCTTACCTCCTACACATTAATCAATCACTTTTTCTCTCACACCCATCTATTGAACTTAAAAAAAAATTAAATTAAATTAAAATAAATCATTCAAAACTCCAAAACTATTTTCAAAACATACCACCAAACAAATTTTCAAATTTTGTAAACTTTACTAGAAAATTATTTTTCAAAATTGTTTCGCAATATACACAATGGCCTAGATCTATATGTATTCCACCCCTCTAAACACCCTCGATTAATGGAACAACCAATGTTTATTAAATAAAATATATAAATTAAACCCAAACTTTTTAACAATAAAATGCAACAAATTTGTCCCAAATCATTGTAAAGGCACTCATATTTCAAAACTTTCATGGTTACCCCAACTTTTAAGGCCAAAACAACTTTAGATGATGAGAGTGATTGAACCAAAGGCACAAAATGAAATCATATCACGATTGATTTGACTCAAGAAACAAAGAGAAGATCATACTCGCCGCCTCTAAACCCAAAATTCAATTTGAAACATATTTGCATCTCCATCAAATCTATCGTTCTCGATGTGAAATTCTCCAGATTTCAAAAATTCAAGTAAAATACAGAAAAATAAAAAATCACAAGTAAAACTTGACAACCAAAAAGAAAATCAAGTGATTGCTTTGTTCATAACGAAATCAAAAACATATTATACATCATATAATTCATAAATAGACAGGTTAAATTGTATGTATATATGCAGATCTTAAAAGCAAAGAAAGAAAAAATCAAATAGAGATGAACTGAAGTGAATCATCGATCATCAACTAATAGTGATTTGAGCAGAACAATAAGTAAAACTAGAAACGAAGAAGATAATGATTGAACCAAAAAGTGGAAATCAACTGAATCGATTCATTACCTGATAGTGAGAGCTCGTAATAGATCGATCCGAAGCTAAAAGGGTTTTAATCAATTCACAGACTCCACACTCTGCTATAAATGATGACTAGCAGAGAATGAATGCGTGAAGTCTTGAGAGAGAGAGAGAGAGAGAGAGAGAGATTTTTTTGTTGGATTCAAATGTCTCCACCATATATGTCCACCTTGTGTATACCTTGGGTAAATAATAATCAATGGGTATGTACCACTTTGTGAGAATAATTAGGAATAGATAAATATATAAATATAGTACATAATTTAAAGTCAAATTTATGAAAAATTAAAATATTATTTGTGATGTGAAATGTTAAATATATTAATGCCCTTTCAGTGTTAGGAATCATCTGTGATAAATAATGATAAGGCATATAAATTTTTATTTAAATTTATAAATATTTTTTTTTTCTCATTCAACTTCTCTATTCAAATCTTGTGATAGAGAATTCTAAAATTATTTTTTTAAAATAATTATAAATATATTTAATAATAAAAATAAAAGGAGTAATATAATAAATTAATATATTTTAAATTGACTTTAAAGTACTAGTTACATATTCTATTAAAAATTAGAATTTTAAAATAAATTATTATTGTGAGATGAAAGGAGTAATATTTTTATATAATAATTACAACCACTAGTAACTGCTGAATAACTTTTTTTCTTTTGAATTGATAAAAAAAAATTACTTTATCTAATTGTTTCCTTAATTACCAAACAATTAAATAATAATAATATCATAAATTTGCATGTGGTAAGTGTCGGTCGGTGGCCGTTAAAACGTTAGTTGAATTTTGTTTGGCAGTAAATTCGGAGGATCGGACGGTCGGCGATGCCGCCGATGTCGGGGAGTGAGGAAAGGAGAGACAACGTTGGACTCTTGTTCTTTTTGGGGTTATCTGCCAAAAAGTGGGGACTGATTGAATACGTTCGGGTGTACAGTACGACGTTGTGTACCAGTTGAGCGCGTGATTGATTGAAAGTCATCATGTTAAAATACCAAACACGCACATGTGAGAGAGTTCATGGCTACGTTGGTTTAATTTTAAAATTATGATTGAAATGTGAAATTGTATTTTAAATTTTGAGTTTTTGAATAATGATTTAAAAAGAAAAAATTTATTTAGTTATGAGTTTTAAAAATAATTTTAAGATAATTTGTATTTTTTTAATTGATTGATATATATATAGAATGTGAGAGAATGTGATAAGAGAGATAAGAGAGAAAAGTGATTAATTGATTGATTAATAATAATAAATAAATAAATAAAAGAATATAGAGGAGTTTGTTGGACAATCTTCACTGTATTTAAAAAGATTAAATTATGTTGTGTACATAACAACAACAAGAATAAAAGAAATAGAGAAAATGAGAGAATTTGTTTGATTACAAAAATCAAACTTGAAATAAAAAAATAAATAAATAAAACTACAGATTTTATTTTGTTACAAAAACAAAATTAAAATCTGATTAAAAACAAATAAAGACAGAATAAAATTAAACAACTTACTTGGTTAATTTATTTGAATAACTTTTCTGATCAAGTCCAGTGTTTAACACTGTGTCCTTAAGACTGATTCATCCTCTCCACGGTGCTTTCAGAATTCGGACGTCTATCTCCCAGAATGAAATGATCTACCACAAACAATAGCAGCACTACTAATTGTTTGCCTTACGAACACACTAAGTGTTTACACTCTTTCTTTCAGAAATAAAATGCAGCAAGATGAAGAATATAAATAGCAGAAGTGAAATACGAAATTTCTGAATGGAAAACATCAAATGAGGGTGGTCCTATTTATAGATGTGAAGGTGGCTCTTGGTTTTGAATTGAACAGGTATGTGGCTCTTGGTTTTGAATTGAACAGGTATGATACCTGTTGGTTTTGAATTCAAACAGATAGCAAAACGGGAAGGGCTCTGTTTGGATGAGCAATAAATCCAAATCAGTTTAATTCTGTTTGAAAACGGGAAGGGCTCTGTTTGGATGAGCAATAAATCCAAATCAGTTTAATTCTGTTTGAAAACGGGAAGGGCCCTATTTGGATGAACAAAAAATCCAAACTAATTTAATTTGAATTTTGGATTTTATTTTAATAAAAAATTAAATTAAATTCAAATGTTTTTGGCCTAAAAAGATTAGAAGCCCAACCCAACCACACACCACGCACCCGCGCCCAAGCCCAGGCCAGCCCGCCCGACCGACCGGACGGACGGCGACGGCGGCGCACGCGCGCGTGTGTGGTGATTTTTGGGTCCAATGGGTCTAGCCCATTTTGCCCATAACCTCTCCCTCTAAAACACTTGGGTACCCCTTGGGGCACACCCCAAGTATCTCACCCTAAGCCTTATAAACCCTTTCAAAACTTCCCACCAAATCAATGTGGGACAAGCCAATTTACAACCTTAAGGAATTTCCACCAAAACTCCATTTCCATGGAGCACACTTTGGCTTCAATTTCTCATTCATTCGGTAATGGTTTTGATCAACCAAATATACCACGTGAATCACAACGCGGCATAGAACGCGTTACCACTTTGACCCGAGTAAATCGACACTCGGGGCCCACCTAAAAAATAGACCAAACTTGAGGAAAAATTCTGGTTTTACCCAGAATTTTTTCCACCATTTCCAACAATCCCCCACATGAATGGAATTTGATGACAACGGAAATGCAACAATATGCAGACTTAACGAAAGAGTATAAGTCGAAAATATCTTGCATCAGGATAGGTAGTTTTCGGCCTTGAACCTTCCCTAATGATAACCTATCGGACTTACTGGCTAACCAATGGACGCGATGCCTTGAATTGTTCAGCCGTTTGTGTAAGCCAAGACAATAGATTTCACACAAAATATCTTCTAACACATCATGGTTCTCACTATTGTGTTCATTTTGGCCTTGAACGCACCTGGTTTTCATAAGTGTTTCTAAAGAATTTAGCCTCTTCATTTTCATAGAACCGGTCCCAGTTCAACACTCATATAGGTGATTCTTATTGTGAGTATCTTCTTATACTCATCTTGATTTTATGTCTTAATCAAGATATAAGTAATCATTAAAAGCAAAGCTTATCCTTATACCCCTGCAGACAACATATGTTGCAGATATCACTCTCACCATAGGAATGGGTAGGAATTTTAATCCCTTAGTGATTTCTGGCGAGCCATACATAACTTAGTTGTCCCTTTGAACTTAGTTCTTGGGATCTCCAGTCATATAAGTAGGGTTACCATTATGACGACTCTTATGTAATAGGCTTTAATCTCATCCCCTTCGATGAACTATACACTAGCTCTTTTGTCAAACCTTTTGTTAACGGATCCGCAATATTCTCTTTAGATTTTATATAATCTATTGAGATTATTCCGTTTGACAATAATTGCCTTACGGTATTATGTCGACGACGTATATGTCGTGACTTACCATTATACATGTGATTCTGTGCCCTACCTATTGCAGATTGACTATCACAATGAATGCAAATAGCTGGCACAAGTTTTAGCCACATTGGAATGTCTTCTAAGAAGTGACGAAGCCATTCTGCTTCTTCACCTGCTTTGTCTAAAGCAATGAACTCGGGATTCCATTGTGGATCGTGCGATGCAAGTTTGTTTCGTGGACTTCCAAGAAACAGCAGCGCCTCCTAGAGTAAAGACATATCCACTAGTGGATTTTGAATCTTTAATATCCGATATCCAATTGGCATCACAATAACCTTCGAGTACTGCTGGATATCGAGTAAAGTTCAAACCATGATCACGAGTAAATCTTAGATATCTAAGAACTCGAATGATTGCTTTCTAATGGTCTTCTCCAGGGTTACTAGTGTACCTACTCAATTTACTAATAGCATAAGCTATATCAGGACGAGTACAATTCATTAGGTACATTAGGCTTCCAATGATTTGGAAGTATTTTAACTGAGACACTGCATCACCTTTATTTTTCGATAAATAAAGACTGATGTCTACAGGTGTTCTAGCTAAATTCAAATCATCCTTGATAAATTTATCAAGAATTTTCTCAATATAATAAGATTGAGATAATGCATATCCGTCAGATGTTTTAGTAATTTTCATTCCTAATATAACATCTGCGACCCCCATATCTTTCATATCAAATCTTTTGTTAAGCATCTGCTTAGTTGATTTGATCATGTTTTGACTGCTTCCAATGATAAGCATGTCATCCACATAAAGACAAACTATGACATATCCTTGGTCAGTGTTTTTAACATAGACGCATTTGTCACATTCGTTTATCTTAAACCCATTAGTAAGCATTGCATGATCAAATTTTTCATGCCATTGCTTAGGTGCTTGTTTTAATCCATAAAGGGATTTTACAAGTCGACAAACTTTCTTTTCTTGCCCTGATACTACAAACCCTTCGGGTTGTTCCATATAGATCTCTTCATTTAGATCACCGTTTAAGAAAGTTGTCTTAACATCCATTTGATGTATTTCTAAATTAAACAACGCTGCTATAGAAATAAGCATGCGAATGGATGTTATTCTTGTCACAGGGGAATATGTGTCAAAATAGTCCAGACCTTCCTTTTGTCTGTAACCTTTAACAACAAGTCTTGCTTTATACTTATCAATTGAACCATCTGCTTTCATTTTTCTCTTGAATATCCATTTATATCCAAGAGGTTTAGAACCTGGTGGAAGATCCACCAATTCCCAAGTATGATTTTGTATAATGGATTCAATTTCATTATTAACAGCCTCTTTCCACAAAGGTGCTTCAAGACCTGTCATTGCTGCATTAAAGCTTTGAGGTTCATTTTCTAACAAGTATGTCAGAAAATCTGGACCAAAGGATTTTGATGTTCTCGCTCTCTTACTTCATCTAGGTTCATCATTAGTTAAATCCTGTTGGTCAAGACTATTATTAGTCTCTTGTGTTTGATTGTCATTAGTCTCTTGACTTTGTGTACAATCATAAGTTCTTTTCTGTGAACTTAATTCCTGTCCTTTTTTGTAAGGAAAGACATGTTCAAAAAACACAGCATTCCTTGACTCTATAATAGTGTTCACATTTATATCAGGTATTTCTGATTTATAAGTCAGAAACCGATATGCACTACTATTCTGAGCATAACCAATAAACACACAATCTACTGGTTTTGGTCCAATCTTAGTCTTTTTAGGAACAGGTACTTCTACTTTTGCCAAACACCCCCACACTTTTAAGTATTTGTAGGAAGGTGGTCGACCTTTCCACAATTCATAAGGAATGCTTTTGGTTTTCTTGTGAGGTATTCTATTAAGAACATAATTAGCAGACAATATTGCTTCCCCCCACAAGTTCTGTGGTAAACCTGAACTTAGTAACATGGCATTCATCATTTCTTTTAGGGTTCTATTCTTCCTTTCAGCAATTCCATTTTGCTGTGGAGAATAAGGGGCTGTAGTTTGGTGAATAATACCATGTTGTGCACAAAATTCATTTAATGGTGCATCATATTCACCACCCCTATCATTTCTAACCATTTTAATGGTTTTACCAAGTTGATTTTCAACTTCTGTTTTGTAGAGTTTAAACATTTCTAAGGCTTCATCTTTACTTCTAAGTAAATAAACATAACAATATCTTGTGCAATCATCGATAAATGTTATGAAATACTTTTTGCCTCCTCTAGTTTGAATAAATTTTAAATCACATACATCAGTATGAATTAATTCTAGAGGTTCGGTTTTTCTTTCAACCGATTTAAATGGAGCCTTAGTTAGTTTCGCTTCTACACAAATTTCACATTTATGATTAGGATTAATTTCAAACTTTGGTATATAATCTAAACCAATTAATCTACGCAAAGCATCAAAATTCACATGTCCTAATCTACCATGCCATAAATTTGACTCAAGAATATAAACAAAAGATGTGTTATTCTTATTCATAGCAACTTTCGGTACAACTCTCATTACATTCAACTTAAAGAGACCATCACTCATGTATCCCTTACCAACATGCATACCACTCTTTGTTAATACAAATTTATCAGACTCAAATACAAGCCTAAAACCATTTTTACTTAACAAAGACCCAGAAACTAAATTCTTCCGGATGTCAGGTACATGCAGTACGTTGTTGAGGGTCAGTTCTTTCCCTGATGTCATCTTCAAGATCACTTTCCCTTGTCCAGCCACAGTAGAAGTAGAAGAATTTCCCATGAAAAGTTGTTCACCATTTGCTGCCTCATTGTAAGTAGTGAACATCTTCTTGTCCGCACATATGTGACGAGTTGCTCCAGTGTCAACCCACCACTCTTTGGGATTTCAAACCAAGTTAGCCTCAGACACCACAGCAGAGAGGTTGATGTCATTCACTCTGTCAGAGATGTAATCCAATTCTGTTACATTGGCCTGATTGGTGGTCTTCTTACTTGTACTTCCATGATTCTTCTTAGGGCGACGGCAGTCAGAAGCTCGATGTCCAGTTTTGCCACAGTTATAGCATTTTTCTTTGAACTTCTTGCTACTATCGTCTTGTTTAGGACCATCTCCAGTAAACTTTCTCTTTTTGTTATGTGGTTTATGAACTTGTTCAACCACATTTGCCTTGGACTCAATGGGATTTTTCCCATTCCTCTTTTCAGCCTTTCGGTTATCTTCTTCAATTCTTAATCTTACAATCAATTCATCCATAGTCATCTCTTTGCGTTTATGTTTTAAATAATTTTTGAAATCTTTCCAAGCCGGTGGTAACTTTTCCACTAAAGCAGCGACTTGGAATGACTCGCTAAGAGACATACCTTCTGAATGAATATCATGCAAAATTATTTGAAAACTTTGAACTTGAGATATTACCGTTTGGTAGTCTACCATAACAAAGTCCAGAAATTTACCGACGACAAATTTCTTCGTGCCGGCATCTTCTGTCTTGTATTTCTTCTCCAAAGAATCCCACAATTCTTTTGCTGTTTTCAGAGGACTGTATACATTATACAGCATATTGTCAAGGCCATTTAGGATGTAGTTTCTGCACAGGAAATCTGAATGTTTCCAAGCATCTACAGTGGCAACAACTTGCCGTTCACTTTCACCCTCTTTAAGTGCTGGAGCCTCTTCATGGAGAAACCGGGCCAAATTAAGAGTTGTAAGATAGAACAGCATCTTCTGCTGCCATCTCTTAAACTCGGTACCGTTAAATTTTTCCCGTTTTTCTCCATGATTGATTGGTACATGAACATGGTTCTGGATAGGGACCGATGTAGGTGTAACAATAGGAGTACCACTGCCAGATGCAGTTTCAGTTGTAGTAGCCATAATCTCTGATTACAAAAATCAGAAAATATTAAAACACAAATTAATTTTCTAGTTACTAAAACCAGAAAATAATTATAATAACAAAATAAATTTATTTTCCTTGTTACTAAAACTAGAAAAATAAAATATAACAAGAATTTTCTGTAATACCAAATAATATTCTGAATTGTTAATGACACCAGTATCGTACTACTAGTTGTTGTCAAAGAAAAGAGACAGTATATTACTACTATCTGTCAAATAGCATAAATCACTATTTGTTTTTCCAACCAGAATATTAATTTGAAAACACAGAAAATTAAATACAATGAAGATACCCAAAAAGGAATCTGTCTTAAGATTGTTGGACAATCTTCACTGTATTTAAAAAGATTAAATTCTGTTGTGTACATAACAACAACATGAATAAAAGAAATAGAGAAAATGAGAGAATTTGTTTGATTATAAAAATCAAACTCGAAATAAAAAATAAATAAATAAAACTACAGATTTTATTTTGTTACAAAAACAAAATTAAAATCTGATTAAAAACAAATAAAGACAGAATAAAATTAAACAACTTACTTGGTTAATTTATTTGAATAACTTTTCTGATCAAGTCCAGTATTTAACACTGTGTCCTTAAGACTGATTCGTTCTCTCCACGGTGCTTTCAGAATTCGGACGTCTATCTCCCAGGATGAAATGATCTACCACAAACAATAGCAGCACTACTAATTGTTTGCCTTACGAACACACTAAGTGTTTACACTCTTTTTTTCGGAAATAAAATGCAGCAAGATGAAGAATATAAATAGCAGAAGTGAAATACGAAATTTCTGAATGGAAAACATCAAATGAGGGTGGTCCTATTTATAGATGTGAAGGTGACTCTTGGTTTTGAATTAAACAGGTATGTGGCTCTTGGTTTTGAATTGAACAGGTATGATACCTGTTGGTTTTGAATTCAAACAGATAGCAAAACGGGAAGGGCTCTGTTTGGATGAGCAATAAATCCAAATTAGTTTAATTCTGTTTGAAAACGGGAAGAGCCCTGTTTGGATGAACAAAAAATCCAAACCAATTTAATTTGAATTCTGGATTTTATTTTAATAAAAAATTAAATTAAATTCAAATGCCGTGTTTGGATGAACAAAAAATCCAAACCAATTTAATTTAAATTCTGGATTTTATTTTAATAAAAAATAAAAAGCCCAGGCTCAGCCCGCTTGACCGGACGGCGGCGCACGTGTGGTGATTTTTGGGTCCAATGGGTCTAGCCCATTTTGCCCATAACCTCTCATTCTAAAACACTTGGGTACCCCTTGGGGCACACCCCAAGTATCTCACCCTAAGCCTTATAAACCCTTTCAAAACTTCCCACCAAATCAATGTGGGACAAGCCAATTTACAACCTTAAGGAATTTCCACCAAAACTCCATTTCCATGGAGCACACTTTGGCTTCAATTTCCCATTCATTCGGTAATGGTTTTGATCAACCAAATATACCACGTGAATCACAACGCGGCATAGAACGCGTTACCACTTTGACCCGAGTAAATCGACACTCGGGGCCTACCTAAAAAATAGACCAAACTTGAGGAAAAATTCTGGTTTTACCCAGAATTTTTTCCACCATTTCCAACAGAGTTTTGAAGATAATTTTGAATTGTATTTTACAAATATGTTTAGTTAATATATTTCATCCAAATCATGATTCAAAATAGAGTTAAATTTGGAAAATTATTTAATAATTTCGGAATACCTCGTGGCTATACTCCAAGCCAATTACCAATTACTTAGCCTCTATGTTGTTCCTCCATTCGCAACATAAAACGTGGGTCCTTACCTCTCTCTATCAATCAAAATTTTATGGAGTACCACGTATTCATACTCTAATAATACTAAATTTTCACTCGTTAAATTTTAAAAAATAAACCAAACGCTATCCAACTTTTTAACATCAAAATGTTTACTAATCAAAAATGAAATTATAAACAGGGAAAAAAATTATAAAAATATGTAGAGTATAAATTATTCTGTGATAGGATATCCCTCTATGTTTGTGTAAAAAAAAAATTCTGATAGCATTTAGTAGAGTTTTTTAAATATAATTTGAGAATACAATTGTACTTTGAGTTTGTGAGTTTTGAAATTATGATTTGAATGTGAAAAATTTGTTTAGTGAATGAGTCTTGAATTGAGTGAAATTTTTTTGATGCGACATGATATCTGATACAAAAACTTACAACTTATAACCAAACACACAATTCAAAAATCTATTAAAAGCTCATAAAAAATTTTAAAAAATTTTAAAAATATTATTTTATTAAAAATATAAAATAGAAAAACAAGTGCCAATTGTTTTAAAAAAAAAATTGCCATGTTCCAATTAACCAGCTGGACGACCGGTCAAGCCAAATTTCAAAAAAAAAAAATCCCCGCCAATCACAAAGTTTTCTGTAAAATTTGCTTTTGTTGTGAAAATATAATTTAAAGATGTATTCAAACATGATATTAAAATGTGATGGTGAAATTATAATTTAAAAATCTATCCAAACACATACTCCATTTCACTGTAAGGTAATTCTACCATCAAGAATTTAGTACAAATTAAAATACCTACCACGCACATGTGAGAGTCCAACTTTTAATGTCGAAATGTTCACTAATCAAAAATAAAATTACGAATAAAGAAAAAAAAATTATAAAAGAAATGTGGAGTATAAATTATTCTGTGATGGGTATCCCTTTATGTTTGTGTAAAAAAAGTTCTATTTCACTGAGAGGTAATTCTCCCATCAAAAATTTAGTAAAAATAAAATTCAATTAATGTATCAAATCTATATCAAATCAAATTTTGAATCAAATCTTTTATTAATTTTTTTTGTTATTTATTGTTTCACTTAAATTTGTTAATCAAAAAATATTATTGAAGATTTTTTTTGCCACCTGAATTGATTAAAAGAGTTCTCTAAGATATGTTAGATGTTTTTTAAAAATTTTGATGAGTGAACTATATCAAATTAAGCTTTTGATCTAAATAGTTGAACAAATTTGATGAGGAAAAAAAAGTAAGAGTGAAAGATCTCAAATACTTAGAGGAAAATTATTTGGTGTTGTTTGAACAAGTTTAACTGTGTCATTTTTATTGGTTAAAATAATAAGACACAATGGGTCTTGTTTGGTTTGGTTTGGTTTGGTTTTGGGAGATAAATTTTTAAAAAAAAATTTGGAGAAAGATTTTAGAATTTTTTTTGGTTGTTTGGTTGTATATTTTGAAAATAGTTTTGGAGTATAGAAGTTTGGGATGATTTGATATTTTGTTGTAATTATATAGATGTGTATGAGAGCAAAAGTGATTGAAAAAGAGAGAGAATAGAAAAAAAGTGATTGGTTGATGTGTATGAGGTAGAAAGTGATTTTAGAAAAAAAAAATTTCAAACCGTTTGGGAAGGGATTTTGTGGGTTTTTTTTGGCTATTTTAGCCACAAAAGACAAAATAGGTTATTTTAGCCACAGCAAACAAAACATCACATTCAACCCATAATCATTACACTCTTCTCTCACAAAAAAAATCAAAAAAGCCAAAAAGCCCTTTTTAGCCCAGGCTAAAATAACCAAAAAAGTCAACCCAGTTCCCAAACCAACCCTAAACCAAACAAAATTTTAGAAATTTTTTCAAAATTTGTTTCTCAAAACCAAACCAAATGAATATTATTCATGTAAAAAATTAAATTAATCGGATATTCATAATCCCATGATTAGGTCCTAATTGTTTTTAAAAATTTATGAAAGTTATGTTAACCGTTAATTTTTATAGAAACAAATATGCTTTGGTTATAGGGCTATTGATATCTAATCAATTTAATTTTTTATATGGATGATATACTCGACAAATCCTACAATATGAACATTTTAAATTATCAAAAAACACTTTAAACAATTTAAGCATAACAGTAATTGTTGTACCTCAAGCAATTTTTCCTCCGAAAATAACATGGCAAATATCATGGGATAAATGGCGTGAAATATTATTCAAAAAACAGTCAAATATCTTTTCTAATGAGGTTATTTTGAAAAAGGGACCAACTTCCGTGCAATTATTGGAGGTGCGGTGTTGTTTAACATTGTGAAATTCATATTTCATTTTGATAATTTAAATAATTTATTTTGTTTACTTGTATATATAAATTATTTATTTAAAAAAAATTTAATCAAGTAATTATAATCTCATATTTTAATGACATGTGTATAAAAAAAATTGAAATAGACAAATAAGAAATTATTTAATTTCAATAATATTTTGTGTTTATTAAAAGATATCAATATAATTATGTTAAATTAATGGGAATAATTTACTCAAAATACTCATTAAAAAAGTGGATACACTTTTCGAGAAATGACAGTGATTCTTCTTAAAAAAGCATAATCTTATAAAAGCTTTAAAATGAAAATTTAGTTTTAATAAAGAATGGAAAGTAAATTTTTTTTAAATAAAAGAGCATGCATTGTGAAAGTATCACATGGAGATGTTTGTTAACTTTTGAACAAGGTGTCAACCTAAGGAATATTTTTTAACCACAACCATAATGAAATATTATATCTAATCATATCATCCTATTAACTAGTTATCCCTAATTAAGCTGTAATCAAAAGTACAAACTATATATATATATATTTATTTTTTGAGGACTAAAAGTACAAACTATTAGTTGGAGAAATTTTACAAATTTAATTCATTGAAACTCTCCCTCCACGAATACAGATTATTTAATTCATAATTATAAAAATAACATTAACATATCATTATTTATCTTAAATCATATCTGAAAAAAATTATATATACATATCATTTTCCTTTTTGAAATAAATAATTTTTGTAAAACTCTCACATCATGACAAAACAATGAATTTTTTAGAGAAAATCTTGATCCCTTTTTCAAGGTTTGGCTCATCTCCAGTATAGACTTGTATGTCTATCATAAACCCCACTCCAATTATTCAATCTGTTCAGCTAAACCCCCCCCCCCCCCCCCCCCCCCCAAAAAAAGTTATAAATACAATCAAATTGATCTGATAATATCCGCACAATTTAATTATATTTATTTTATAAAAAGTTGACTATATTTTATTAAAAAAATTAATAAAATCATATAATTATAATTATAAAATCATTTTTTTTTTTAACTGCTACTCTACACATAAGCTTAATACATAAATATATTCGATTATCAAAAAGAACCAAGATAGCCCGCACACAATTCCTTTTAAAAGACGATTAAGCCTTGTTTAACAATAGATTAACTTAGCCATATAAAAAAATTAGATTGTGTTCGGTACAGCTCTGGAATTAATTTGAACATGGCGTTTGTTTATGAATTTCAAAACTTAATTTCATGCTCATTTTTTAAACACGCGGTCGAAAGCGAAAAATGTAGACTAATCGGTCGTCCCACAAGACACCCCACCAATCGTCTGGCAGGTTAATCGGAATAGTATTTTTTTTTTTTTTACAGTTGACATATGTTAATTTTTATGTATCCGAAAAAAATATTTTCCAAATTTTTAAAAAAAATTGTGTTTTAATAGAATTTTGAGTTGTATGTTTAGTTATAAATTGTAAATTTTTGTATCAAATATCATATGTCACATCAAAAATTCTCCACTCAATTCAAAACTCTTTTTAAAACTCTTTTACCAAACAAATTTTTCACACTCAAATTATAATTCCAAAACTCATAAACTTAAAATACAACTCATACTCTCAAATCATAGTTAAAAATCTCTATCAAACGTAATTTTAGATTTTTTTTTTCATTCTCTATACTTTTTATAGGTTTTTCTATAAATAAAAAATAAACCAAAAAATCATTTACAAATACTTTTCAATTTTTTTCAAATTATATTTTAATCAAAAAAAATTACTAAAAAATTCACTTTTCAAACCACCTTGGGAAGTCATTTTTCTTTTATTTCAGTAGTGGCTGATGAGCTGGCTCACAGATACATGTAGCAAATGGCAAACATGGTACGGTTATACATACGCAGTGGGGAAATATCCAGACTATATAATGTAGACATGGGTCGTCCCATTGCAATAAATTCTTGGTGGTGGGTCTCTTTACTGTAATAGCTACAGACAGTGCCAACCATAAAGCTTGAATGGTAACCACCTCGATATCTATCTCTGGTCTCATTTGACATATGAATTTTTTAGTCAAAAAATTAAGGGCAAATTACATATACCCTTCGAGATTTAATAAAATTATAAATATTATCTAAAATTTGAAAAATTACAGATACTCCCTGAAAGTACTATTTGCATAATAAATTAAGGGGCAAATTATTATGAAAATATAAACCGCAAGGGGCAAATTGTTATGAAAATATAAACCTCAAGGGGTAATTTGTTGTGAAAATATAAACTTTAGGGGGGTATCTGTAATTTTCGAAACTTCAGGAGGTATCTGTAATTTAGCTAAATCTCGAGGGAGGTATAGGTAATTTGCCCAAAAATTAATAAAAAAATCAAAAAGTCAACAACTTATATTAAAAAGTTAAAGATTCTATTTTTTCTCTACTTTTTGCACATCTTTTCGTAAAAAGTTAAAAAATTATCTAAAACATAATTTTTTTTACATCATATTTTAACTAAAAAATTAAAAAATTATTAAAAATGTCTATTCTCAAACGAGGCCACCATCATCATAAATATATCGTGAAATTTTTAAAAAATATTATTATTTTATTGATCCATCAGCAAATCAACCCTGGTTAGATCAATTTTTTCATAAACTCCCTAATCCATGGAATGAGTTATGTATTAAAATATATCTTGATTTTCTCAAAAAAATGGGGAAGGAAGAATATGATAATCTTGGTTTTCGCATTAATTATGTTCTAAGGCTGATAACAGATCGATGTCTAGAAGCAAAGGCAAAAAAACAAATAAAAAATCAAATTTCTAACTCACCGTATGGTCAAAAATGTTGTGATGAAATTTTAAAAGAAAATTAGAAAATTGGTTGTAATACATTTCCTAAAAGAAAAGGATTTTCCAAAAAACGTAGAAAATATAAATGGAAACCTTGGAAAAAGAACAAAACTTTTTCAAAAAATAAAAAGTATATTTGAAAAAAAAAACCAACAAGTGTTTCAAAAAAGAAAACTTGTAAATGTTACATTTGTAACGAAGAAGGTCACTATGCACCCGAATGCCCAAAAAGGGAAAAAAGTGCAAAGAAAATGATCAAAGTCCTTGAAGAACAAGATTTTGGAATAATATATGGAAAAGAAATTTCTGATGAAGAAGAAATCTTATATGAAATTTCTAGTGATGAAGAAAGTTCAGATAAAGAACTAATCTTCATGATGACTACTAAGAGTCGAGAAATATCTCAAGAAGCAAATAGTATATCTCAAGAAGAATTACAGGCAATTCGACTTGGAGATGTAATCGGAGAAGAAAAAACTTTTACCGACGAAGAATTAGCAAAATTTAAAAAAATGTAAGAAGTTGTTGTTCCAGAAATTTACAAACTTTCAAAATTTAACTTCTTTTCAGCAAGAGTGTTTGAACAATACAGTGGTAACACTCAAGCAAAATGATCAGAAGAAGGAAATATTGATATTCCTTTTTTTGATAAGAAAAATGTTGCAAGATGGAAAAAGAAATATCCTGAAATTCAATATATTCATATTGGATTAATTCAAGTAACCATAACAACCTTATTTCGCCAAGGGATAAATACTCCTATTTTGGCAGTAATTTTTGACAAAAGATTTTCAGACCCAATGAAAGCAATCATTGGAGGAATTCAGTCTAATTTGGCTAATGGAGTAGTTTAGTTTAATGTTAGACCAAATTTCTTTATTTCCATAAAAGATCCTAATCTTGAAGATACAGTCAGAATAAGAATTAAAACACAAGGATTAGGAATGAAATCAAATTCTCATGATTTGGCTATTCGTTGGAAAACAATTCATGAATTAACCAAATTTCTTGAAACAAAAACAAGATCAAACGATAATAAAATCGTTGAAATCTTTGAACTAAGACCATTTGACACGGTAATACAAACTCGTCTAATGAATTGGAACGATTTAGAAGTCCCTCGACAATGGTTAATCCAAAACCTAGTGGGACAAGGAAAATCTTCTAAAACAAAAAAACCTGCACAATTACAAATGCAGGCATGAGAAAAAAATTTATACATTGAAAATACAGTTCCAAAAATTAAAAGATCAACTTCTGTATTTGAAAAAGATTTTCCTAACAAATCGTTTTCAAAGTTAAGCATTGAAGAATCAAGTAATAATTCTAATCGAGAATCTATTACTTCAAATAATGTTCAGATTCCTATTTTTCCAGGAACAAGAAAACTTGAACATATTAAGTCCGCATATATGTATCATTTTCAAACAAAAAATGATGATATTATTTTTTCTCCTAGCCAAGGAAAAAGAAGATATACATATGTATTGGGAACATTTAATTTTGCAGGTTACAAACCCTATAGCCTCAGTGTTCTCATAGACACAGGAGTTACAGTTAACTCATGTAAATGGAATGCCATACTAAAGGAAAAATGGACATTAATGAAACATCCAATTTTGGTTACTGGAATAGATGGCAACCATACTTCTATACAATTCAATGCTAAAAATATAGCTATTTGGTTAAATGATAGCAAATTCATTATACCAAAAATTTTATGTTTTCCGTGCATGGAGATTTCCTTCTTGGCAATAATTTTATATATAAATACCTTCCAATGCAAATACAGGAAAAAGCTATTTCATTACGCATAAACAATGTCTTAATTCATATTCCCTTATTAGAACAACATAAATACATTTGTGATAAAGAGTTTGCGCCCGTGCCGCGTGGTGATTTAACTCCCATCATCAAAACTATTGATGAATCACATTGGATTTATAAAATTTTAGAAGAAAATTTTAGTGAACATCCATTAAAACTATGGCAACGTAGTCCACGTTATTGTAGTTTAAAATTGAAAGACCCTAATGTTATCATTAGAGTAAGACCAATGATCTATACTAGACAAGATATAGATGAATTTGATATTCAACTCCAGGAGCTTTTAGATAATAAGTTAATTAAAGAAACTAAAAGCTCTCACTCTAGCCCAGCTTTTATGGTAAGAAACCATACTGAAATTAAAAGAGGAAAAGCCCGAATGGTAGTCAACTATAAACGGCTAAATGAAAATTTAGAATTTGATGGATATTTTATTCCACGAAAAGATGTTTTGATTAACTTAACCAAATGATCAAAAATCTTTAGCAAATTTGATTGTAAAAGTGAATTTTGGCAAATTCAATTGACTGAAAAGTCAAAAAAATTGACAGCCTTCAGTACACCTAGAGGACATTACCACTGGAATATTATGCCCTTTGGATTAAATATAGCACCACAAGTATTTCAACGGTGGATGGACACAATTTTTAAAGATCTTAAAGATTGTTGTGTAGTTTATATTGATGATATACTTATCTTCTCTAAAACCAAGGAAGAGCATAAAAAAACATTTAAAATTACTTTGTGAAAAATTTCAAAAACATGGAATTATTTTGTCTCCAAAAAAGATTGAACTAAAAAAAGAATCAATTGAATTTTTTGGAATAATTTTAGACCAGAAAGGTTTAAAATTACAGGAACATATTTTGTTCAAAGTACGAGATTTTCCTGATACTCTTGAAAATATAACACAATTACAGAGTTTATTAGGCATTTTAAATTATGGACGAAATTTTATCAAAAATCTTTCAAAAATAGAAATTCCATGGTTAACCAAATTAAGAAAAAATGTTATTTTTTAATGGATAGCAGAAGATGTTTTAATTAAACAAATTAAAGAAAATGTTAAAACTTTACCAGATGTTTATCTTCCTAAAACAGGTGATAAATTAATTTTAGAAACAGATGCCTCAAAAGCATGTTGGGGATGTATTCTTAAAGCAATACCAAGTAATTTATGGTATGATAAAGAGATACCTTTATCAGAAAATGAGATTAGACCAAGAAAAAATTCAATACCCATAAAATTGGGATAAAAGAAAAAGAAAAATGATGCAGACCACTAATTAGTGGTTGCACTAGGGATGTGGCAATGGGTCCCACCTACTGCCACATGTGTTTTGTGTCTTAGTTTTTTTTTTTTTTTTTTTTTAACTTATCACATTATTAGCGGTAATATTAATGGTGATGCTTTAGTGACCTGTATCATTGTCGGAAGAAAAAAGACTCGTTTTTTGGGTGGATAAGACAACTCTTTCTGTTAGCAAAGAAAGATTAATATCTCGTCTAGACAGCTAATTAGCATTTGCACAAGCAGGACTTGAAGTATAGATCTAGGATTTTAAACCTGGATGCTTCCAAGATTCCAACCAGCAATTGCAATAACACGCTAACCCAAGTGTAAAAAGTAACTTTTTTTGGCTACTAAGCCGTAACAAAAGAGTGCTAAGAAAACACATCACGGTCCCTCAAGGCAGAATCAACTTAGGCTTGGTTTGGGAAGTGGGTTGGTTTTTTAACTTTTTGACTTTTTTGGCTATTTTAACCTGGGCTAAAAAGCTTGGTTTGGAAAGGGCTTTTTGACTTTTTGGCTTTTTTGATTTTTTTTGTGAGAGAAGAATGTAATGATTATGGGTTGGATGTGATGTTTTGTTTGTTATGGCTAAAATAGCCTATTTTGTTTTTTGTGGCTAAAATAGCCAAAAAAGCCTGAAAACTAACTTGCCAAACAGAGGCTTAAAGGTATATATATTTGTATTAAAGGTGGGATTCATTCCACCAATGTAATTGAGAAGGTAATTTATATATAAATTGGGTCGAGTTAGGTAATGAGATATTCTGTGGACCACAGTAAGAAGGGCTGAGTAAGAAGGGCCTTGTAATTAGTCCGGTCCAGAAGAGCCTTGGTGGTTAGCTCGGTCACCACGGTTGGCACGATGACAGTTAGCTCGGTCATACTATACTGGGCCGAAGTATGTTGAGTTTTTCTCAGAACCTTGCTGTTGGTTAGCTCGGTGTGATCAGTCTGGTCTCAGACAACACAGTTGGAATATGTCAAACCGAAGTATATGCAGTGAAAGGAAGAACCGAGCTAGTGGGAGCTCGGTCTAGTCTGTGGCTTTAGCATGGCCATGTTATCTCGGTCGTATTGACATCCAACCGTGGTAGAACCATCTCACTTGGTTTAAGCAGTGAGGGGGGTGTTGAAGGATAAGCATTATCTTTCAGGAAGGTGATTCCTAGGAGGACTCTACATGGAGGAGTAAGAGTCCTACTTGGATTGTGCCACGCAGAACCTATAAAAGCTCACAACATCATCTATGGAGAGGTAACACACAACTTTGATTCTTGAATACGCAGAGCTTTTGTCTATTTTGCTGACTTAGGCATCGGAGAGGTATCCGACACACATCCACCGGCTAGCTCACGTTTGTGTTTTCAAGGAGTAAAGCGACGACGTTTGGAGGAGCACGGATTTGATCAATAAGATTATACGAGAAGATTATTTCTTACTCGTACAATTGGCGTCGTCTGTGGGAATCACAGAAAGAACAAAACCTCTTGATCAAAGTTTTCCTCGCTAGATTAGACGCAATGGCGCACAATGAAGATTTGCCGCAGTCCGCCATTGACGGACAAACCCCAGAGGGAGGTGGGAGGCGCGAAGGTTTGCCTTCCATCCCTCCCATGGCAGATCTGGAGCCCCAGCGACAGAATCCCCAGAGAGATGCAAGAGGAAGGCGGGGTAATAGCTCCCGTTGCTCATCAAGTTCTGATAGACAGAGGCGGAGGATCGACCCTCAAGTTTTGGAGGATCGGGGAAAGGAGCATAATGAGTTAATCAGGAAGATGGCGGCGGACATGGAATTGATGAAACGCCAGATAAAAGGGAAGGGGGTGGCGACAGGAGTGGAGCGCAAAAGCAATAGGCCTCCTCGCCACTCAGAAGATCGTGGTAGGCATACCACGCCATTGCAAGTAAAGAGTAAGAGCCTCAGAACAGGCGATACTCAATCAAGGACTTCCAGAACTCGTTACTCCAGGTCTAACAGAACGAGATCATTGAGGTCTTACACCGAGAGAAACACCTATCGGCCCTCACATACGCACCAGACATCATCCAGGCAAACGGAGTTGCCTAGATCGTCCGACTTACGAACTGTGCTTAAAGAAAGGGCACGACGGAAGGAGGATGCCAGGGCACGCGATCCACACAGAGTTTCAGTCCTTCAGCGGTTGGCTCCTCGGACGCATGGAAGTGTCGAGGTAGGAATGCCAATACCGCACCTTGCCTACGAACCAACAGATAAAGCATTGGCAAGGCTACATAGCTCACCATTCGTTCCGACAATTGAGAACGCACCACTACCTTCAAGCTTCATCCAGCCTAAGTTTACAACGTACGAGAGGAAGACAGACCCTTACATGCACCTAAGCCACTTTCGTCAGGTCATGGCAGTATACCGGCGGAACGAGGCTTTGATGTGCATCCTATTCCCATCCAGCCTTGGCGACCTAGGTTTAACCTGGTTCGAAAGGCTACCAGAAGGCAGCATAGCCTCCTGGGCGCAGTTAACAGAGGCGTTCGTGACAAGGTTCAAAACGAACACTAAGACGCCAGTAGAGATCGATCAGCTACTCTCCATTGACATGGGCGACAATGAGACGTTGAGATCCTACAATAGTCGTTATTGGGAGACCTTTAACCAAATAGGAGATTGCCCCACAAATCTCACCATCGCGCAGTACAAAAGAGGTCTTCCAGTCGGAAACAGGTTGAGGGACTCAATCACCATGACGCCACCCCTCACAATAGAAGCCTTAATGAAGAGGGTACACCAGCACATTCGGGTGGAGGAGGATAGCGCCCGTGCTAAAACAAAGTCTGGTACAGCCGCAATACCAGATAAAAAGACTTTGGCAAAATTCAACGCGGTAGAACGTCCAAGCAAGAACGGGCGAGGCAGGCGAGACAACGGAGAAGACCAGGATAAAAGATGGTTGAGAGTCCACACTACCATTACCACGGTATTCAAAAAACCGATCTATCGAATTCTCAGTGAGATACGCGATGAACCTTTCGTCAGATGGCCAGCTAAGCTAGGAGAAGCGCAAAAGGACTACGACGAAAGATCTCGGTGCACCTTCCATAAGGAAAAGGGGCACCGCACTAAAAATTGCACGCCGTTGAGGCAACATCTGGAGGAGTTAGTAGCAGCTGGGCATCTGGACAAGTACATCGAGGGAGGGACGCAGCCAGCCTCCCAAAACCACGATCGCCTAGACGGAACGCCGATCGACGCCTCACCTCAAAGCGTGATAAACGTAATACATGGGGTATTCGAACCTGAGCGAGTATGTGAGCTCAGGGGAATGATAAAGAAGGTTAAGCAGTTAAGGGAGGAATTAAGTGCGCAGCCCACCACTAAAAAAAGGAAAACAGAGGCCACGAACGTCATGTCTTTTTTAGACAGAGACTTGGCAAGGATATATTGCCCTCACAATGATGCACTGGTCGTCACTCTCCACATCAAGGATTACGACGTCAAGCGAATTTTGATTGACCAAGGGAGCTCATGTGAGATAATGTACTACGAAACTTTCAAACAATTGAAACTGGAGGACAAAGACTTGGCACCTGCCGTATCTCCCCTGATCGGATTCAACTCAATGCCAGAGTTGTCAGTTGGCAAGATTATCCTCCCAGTCAGAGCAGGAAGCATGATGAAACAAGTGAAATTCTGGGTATTGAAAGTCCCTTCCACTTACAACATAATCTTGGGGAGGACATGGCTGCACGCCATGCGATCGGTAGCGTCAACCTACCATCAAGTAATGCGGTTCCCCAACGAAGCTGGAGTAATTGAAAAGGTCTATGGAGACCAAATTATATCTAAACAATGCTTCGTCACAGTAAATGGCAGCTGAGCTGCCAAAGGGTTCGTTCAGATGGTGGAAGAACCTGAGAGCAATGAATTATTTGCTGATGTTGGCAAAGCCGGTGAACAGAAGGCAGTGGAAGACTTGGTACAGGTAAGAATAGATGAAAAAGACCCGAAAAAGTTCTTTTTGCTTGGCTCATCTATGTCCAGCGCCGAGAGAATAAAGGTCATGGAACTGCAAGACCAATCATACAGCGCACTCGCAGATCAGCACTCCATCACGCCGAGATAGTGGCGAAAGAAATGGGAAACCTTCTAGAAGCAGGAGCTATCAGAGAAGTGCACTATCCCAAGTGGATATCCAACACAGTAGTGTTGCCAAAGAAGAATGGAAAATGGCGTGTCTGTGTGGACTACAAAACAGTCAATAAGGCATGTCCAAAGGACAACTTTCCTCTACCACGGACAGACCAACTGGTAGATCTGACGGCAGGACACAACCGTCTTAGCTTTCTTGATGCGTACAGAGGTTACCATCAGATCGCTATGTATGAGCCAGACCAGGAGGTCACATCATTTACGACACCAAGAGGACTGTATTGTTACAAGGTCATACCCTTTGGCCTTAAGAACGCAGGGGCAACATTCCAACGGATGATAACCAAGATGTTTGAGCCATTGTTGGGCAGAACAATGGAGGCTTACATCGATGACATGGTGGTCAAGAGCAAGGATGAGAATAACCATCTCAGGGACCTAGGTGAGATGTTTCAGATCCTCAAGAAGCACAAGTTGCACTTTAATGCATCTAAGTGTGCGTTCGGCGTAGGATCAGGCAAATTCCTAGGCTTCCTGGTGACCAACCGAGGTATAGAAGCAAACCCCTCTTAAATCAAAGCAATTCAGGAACTAGAGAGACCCAACTCAGTAAAAGAAGTACAATATCTCACCGGTATGGCAGCCGTGCTAAAACAGTTCATAAACCGGTCGTCAGACAGATGTCGACCATTTTTTCAAGCATTAAAGGCCAAGTTTGAGTGGGATGAAGAATGCGACCACGCCCTAGAAAGTTTGAAAGAATACATGTCTTCTCCACCGCTGCTAGTGACCCCAATACCTAGAGAAGAACTATTTTGTATCTGGCAGTCTCACAGCACGCAATTAGCGCAGTGTTGGTCCGAGCAAAAGGAATTCAACATCTGCCCATCTTTTATGTCAGCAAGACATTACTGGGAGCAGAAACCAGGTACTTACCATTGAAAAAACTGGCATTAGCCTTGATGATGGCCTCAAGGAAGTTGTCGCACTACTTTCACGCGCACACCATAATCGTCCTCACAGCTTTTCCATTAAAAGCCTTGTTTGAGAGGGCGAACTTTTCTGGGGCGAATCTTGAAGTGGGCAGTAGAGTTGGGACAGTTTGACGTCAAGTTTCAACCCAGAACTGCGATAAAAGCCCAAGCTTTGGCAGACTTTGTCGCAGAATTCACCCCAGGAAGTCATCACGTCTGCCCAGTTGACTTAACGGGTACATCCGAAATAGGGATGGAAAGTGGCGCCGAAATAGTGCAACCCCTAATACAGGACACCCAGCCATATCCCAGGACAGACCAGTGTGAACAAAAGGAGGGAGAAACAAACCATGCTGCACCAAACAACGACTCATCAACAAATAAAGACTTGGTACAATCAGATAACAAGGGTCAAATAGTAAGTGTGGACTTTAAAGAAAACACCAGCAACACTCAGGACCCCAAGGCATCATCCGATCCCTCTACCTGCTGGAAGCTATTCGTAGGAGAGATGTGGAAACTCTTTGTGGATGGAGCATCCAACAGGCACGAAGCAGGACTCGGCATAGTCCTCATCTCACCAGATGGCCTAGTAGTGGAACAAGCAGTCAACCTTGGCTTCCCAGCATCAAACAACGAAGCGGAGTATGAAGCGCTTCTGGCAGGACTAAAATCAGCACTCTACATAAAGGCCACCGAACTAATGGTTTACAGTGGCTCACAGCTGATGGTAAACCAAATTTCAGGCGACTACGAGCAAAGAATGAAAGGATAGCTAAGTATCAAGAGTTAGTCAGAAAAGAGATCATGAAGTTTAAAGTAGTGCGGATAAAGCAGATTGGCAGAGAAGAAAACAGCAGAGCGGATGAACTAGCAGATTTTGCTTCAATGGCAGATACATCCATCCCACATCCACTACTGATCGACTTCTTACCCAGACCAAGCATTGAAGAACCTGAAGTAGAAGAAGCATGTTGCGCCGAACTAGGCCCTTCATGGATGGATCCCATTATAACGTTCCTAAAAGACGGCACTTTGCCCGAAGAGAATAAGAAAGCCAACAAGATTAGAGCCAAGTCACAACGATTTTGGCTCTCCTCATCAATGGCCTTGTACAAGAAATCCTTCACAGGACCTTACTTGAAGTGCGTCCATCCCAGCAAGGTCGAAGCATTCCTGTTCGAGATTCACGAAGGCGTATGCGGAAGCCACCAAGGGGGGAGATCATTGGCTTACAGAGCAATTTCGCAGGGATACTGGTGGCCTTACATGCAAGCAGATTCGGAGAAGTATGTCAAGAAGTGCGAGAAATGTCAGAAATTCGCACACCAAATTTATCAGCCAGCTAGAGAGCTTCTACCTTTAACTAGCCCATGGCCCTTCGCAATGTGGGGCTTGGACATAGTAGGACCACTTCCAACAGCACCCGGCAACAGAAAGCTTTTCCTTGTAGCAATAGACTACTTCACAAAATAGGTGGAAGCAGAAGCGCTAGCATCAATAAAGGAGAAAGATATAAAGAAGTTCGTCTGACAGAATATCATCGCTCGGTTTAGCATACTCAAGGCGTTGATATCAAACAATGGCACCCAGTTCGACGGCAAAATTTTTAGAGGCTTTTGTGAGAAGTACAAGATAAAATTCTACAACTCTACACCGGCATACCCCCAAGCAAATGGCCAGGCATAAGCATCACACAAGTTTGTCTTGGACGGATTGAAGAAAAGGTTAGAGAAAGCAAAAGGAAAATGAGCTGAGGAGCTTTCTCATGTTTTATGGGTTTACCGTATCACACATCGACGATCAACGGGAGAAACACCATTCTCCTTAGCCTACGGTATGGAAGCAGTGATCCCACTGGAAGTTGGCCTCCCTACCATTCGAAGCGAAAATTTTGATCCAGACTTAAATGGAGAAGCCATCACATTAGAGCTCGACCTTGCAGAAGAAAGAAGAGAAAGAGCACTAGTTCACATCACTTCATACCAACAGGAGTTGTCCAGAAAGTATAACAAAACAGTACATCCAAGACAATTCAAAATCAGAGATTGGGTACTGCGCAAAGTGATGGGCAACACCTTGCTACCTGGAGATGGCAAGTTAGGACCCAATTAGGAAGGACCTTACAAAGTGGTTGGATTAGCTGGTAAAGGGGCATACCACTGGGAGGACGAGGACGACAAAGCCATTCCCAGGCCATGGAACACTGCCAATCTCAAACTATTTTATTTTTAACTTTTCATTCAAATATTTGTAATTTTTTTTCTTTCTCAATAAAACAAATAGTTTCTTTTCAGTATAGTTGTTTCCTTCTATAAAAGATTATTTTAGTGAGTTAGGTACACTGTAAGCATAGTTGGCCGGAATAACCAACTTTGCACTCTCTTCAGCTAAGATTAGGATCAGTGTTGAAAAAGTTGGCTGGAATAACCAACACCCCTCCTAAGCCCAAGATAAAGATCCAGGCTGCAGGACGTTTGGTCGGAATAACCAAACACTTTACTCTAGGTTGGCAAGAATAACCAATTTAGAGGTTGGCTAGAATAACCAACACCTCTCTTAAGCCCAGGATAAGGATCCAGGCTGCAGGACATTTGGCCGGAAAAACCAAACACTTTACTCTAGGTTGGCAGGAATAACCAACTTAGAGGTTGGCTGAAAAAATCAACACCCCTCCTAAGCCCAGGATAAGGATCCAGGCTGCAGGACGTTTGGTCGGAATAACCAAACACTTTACTCTAGGTTGGCAGGAATAACCAACTTAGAGGTTGGCTGGAAAAACCAACACCCCTCCTAAGCCCAGTATAAGGATCCAGGCTGCAGAACGTTTGGTCGGAATAACCAAACACCTTACTCTAGGTTGGCAGGAATAACCAACTTAAAGGTTGGCTGGAATAACCAACACCCCTCCTAAGCCCAGAATAAGGATCCAAGCTGCAGACGTTTGGTCGGAAAAATCAAACACTTTACTCTAGGCTGGCAGGAATAACCAACTTAGAGGTTGGCTGAAAAAACCAACACTTATTGTTCTTCAACCAAGATAAGGATCTAAGTTGAAGAGGTTGGCTGGAAAAACCAACACTTCTTGTTCTTCAACCGAGATAAGGATCTAAGTTGAAGAAGTTGACTGGAAAAACCAACACTTATCGTTCTTCAACCGAGATAAGGATCTAGGCTAAAGAAGTTGGCAGGTATGACTAGTTAAATTGCAAAGTTATGACCAAGATAAGGTATCTCGGCCCGAGAATATTATACTTCATTCAGATTACAGTTAAAAAGTTACATGCATGGCAGTTAACCGAAATAACAGTTGGAACAAAAGAGATTTCATTGATCGTACAAAGTCAAAGTACAAAAGGGGGGACTTCAGCCTGGTTACGGTCTTTCTTTCCAAAAGGCAAAAAAAAAAAAAAAAAAAGTACATAAGTCAAGCAAACAGGTCATCTAAGTCAGCATCTAAAACCACTCGGTCTTCGGCCAGAGGTAGCTCGGTTGTGGCAACCACACTCTGGTTAAGCTCGGTTGGAAGCACAGTATCGGACACAGCTGGCAAAGATGGGACGGAGACCTCTGGAGTTGGGGAGGTAAACTGGCGACCGGGTTGAGTATTGTCTACTGGAGCTTCATCTTCATCCTCCTCCTCCAGAAATTGTTGCTGAATGGTAGCAGCATACTCCATCAGTGAGCTCGGTATGAAATATAGAGGAGGATTGAAGACCTCGATCTCAAGTCCATGACCGAGCTGCACCACAGCCTCCCTCCACTCGCATTTAAAGAACAGGTCCTTCGCAGCTTCACACTGCTTGATGTACAGGGCTTCGCCTTCTTTGAAACCGCGGTTCTCCGCATCTTCCAGCTTCTTCTCAAGCTTTGTCATTTCGGCATTCTTTTTTCCTTCAAGCTTGGCCAGCTCACGCAGATATTTATCTTTTATCACGGCCGCAACCTTTTGCTTGTCTACTTCAGCCGAGCTAACAAGATCGGTCAGACGACCATTCTCGGTTTGTAGCTCGGCTATCTGCTTCCTGGTCTGTTCTAGCTCGGCGGTTTTTTTGGTTACCTTTGCCATTGCCTGCCTTGTTGTTTTGCGAAGTTCCAATACACACTTGTGAGCGATGTGGTTCTTCTGCATGGCCTGTAAAAAAAATAGAAAGAGACTTGTAGTAAAACCAAGCAGAAAGTTGTGCAAATTAGAAAGATAAGCAAAGGAGGTTACTTACCAGCACCATTGACTTTGTGGCCGAGCGAATGGCCTTCAGCTCGGTGAGATGGTTGTGGTGCTCCATGTCGGCTAGAAGGCAAACGCTCTTGGCCAGATTGAATGCCATTAGGTGGTCTTTTTCAGCGACCATTTAATCAGTATCCCGTATGGCACGGTTCTGAAAAATGATCTTTGGAGCCCACTTGGAAGAGCTAGCTCGGTCAAAGCACTCCAGTTGTGGGCTCGGTGGAGGGCTTGGTGGAAGGATGGTATCTTCTTCATCAACAAGGCGTGGCTCGGTTGTGGAAGTCCGAGCACGCTTATTTGGACGAGATGATGAGGGTTGATAGGATGGAAGGGCCACCACGGTCTCCTGAGTCTGACCGGCTGGTGGTACCTCGGGCTGGTTTGTTTCGGTCAAAAGGGCCCTTACAGCTCGTTTCTTGGCCATCTCTTGCTCAGCAGTTAGAGGGATCAAATTGATTTGGGGCAAGGTTGGGTCCGGTTCAGGAGAGGCTTCCAACAAAAAGTCAATTACCCTAGTCTTTCGCTTACTACTGTGTCTGCACATCGGTTCAAAATCCAGTAGTTCGACCCAACTTCTATTGGGATATCGCAGCGCGGCGCGAAGTGTGTTTAAGTTGGGGTAGTTGTACTGGGACTTAAGAAAGTTCAAATTTGCATAAAGAAAAGCAAAACAGTCAGTGTAGTTCAACATAAGAAAACCGAGGTAAAAGAAAGCATGGAATTGAGCCGAGGTAATCCTACCAGCTTCACCCTTGTTCCAATTTATTCTGTCGCCCGGGATCTGGGCTTGTTGGTCCTCAAAATTCCCAGATACCCAGAGGAAATCATCATCGTTAACATCCTTATCCGGGGTACTTTTATTATTTTTTCACGTCGGTGTCTTATTCTTAAATAGTAAACTCAGCCATCTTCATTTGATCCTATGGAGTATTGATGGAAGAGCTCGACTAGACCGAGATTAAGGCCAGCCCAGCGGTTTAGCTCGGCAATGCCGTTTATTATGCGATAAGAATTGTTGGAAAGTTGGGTAGGGCAAAGGTTTGTTTGTCTGAGGAATTCACACAGAAGGGGTTGTACGGGGAATCTTAGACCGGTTTCTACAATGGAAAGAAGTGTAAAGGGAACAAAGCTAGGGTTTCCCCAGGGTATGGTATCTAGTTCGGCTAAAGTGAGATAAACATCATTAGGGATATGGTTGTCCCTTCGGAACTCGGCCATAGCACCTGGTGAGTTCACTAAAAACCTTTCTTTACCCATAGAGATTTAAATGATGTATAAATTAGCCTGGAGTGTTAGCTCGGCGCCAAGCAGATAATGGGTATCTCGGTTGGACGTGCAAAAGAGTGCCTGGGCAACCTAATCAGAGTCTGTAAAGTGAAAAAGAAAGGTGTTAAGCACAAATCGTTGGACCGTGCTAAGAGAAATATAGGCAAGATAAATGAAGTCGTAGCTCGATTACATGGGATGCTATCTAGCCTTAGCTCAGTTTAAGCAAGGTGCTTTAGCCCGGTCGAGCCATTGGGGCAGCATTCTTAGTTCGGTTTGAACTAAGGGAGCTGGCTTAGCCCCCAAGATTCAGCTCGGTCGGAGGTTAAGGCTTTCTAGCATGGTATTGTGTGAACCTAGTACGGTGCGATAGCTCGGTTAAAAGAAACAAAAGGTCCCCAACTTATGGAAACCACAAGTATGGCATAAGTTTTGGTGCGGTTGTTGGTTCTGACTAGGCTTGCATCTATTACAAACTACTTCCTAGTCCGGTTGGAGTATGATTTCAGATCTAAAACGTCCCAGTTCAGTTTTCTCGCAAAATCAGTAGTGATGGGTATCACTCAAGTTGTTCTTACTCGTTACAGAGAAAAACTATTTTGAAAAGTGTTATGAAGAAACAAGTATATACAAATAGTACATATAACCAGTCAAACGGAAAGCAAAAAAGGATTGAGTTACTTACAGATTGAAGGAGGAAGGATGTAGGTCTGAAACCACGAAGGTGATGTTGAAAATATAAGCTTCACAGATGCAATAGTGGTAGCAATGGAGGTTCAAGCAAGGAAAAGAGAGAAGATGAATAGTAGACGTGATAGATTCAAAAGAAGTGGTTCTTGTGTGAAGAAGGAGAAATTGGGCGGGACTGTTCAAATTACGCGAAATATGAAGGCGGCGTGACAGCTACATTGGGCTAATGATAGTATGCCACGTGTCCGTGGAATGGGAAGCGACCCAGTTTTAGTACAATTGAAGAGACGTTTTGACCGGACAGGTTGGTAGCACAGTGTGAATTTAGCTCGGTTAGAAGGCTAAAGTTTTTTAGCACGGTTGAAAGGCCAGTCTTTTAGCTCGGCCGGAAACAAGTAATCCCTATTATGCTGCGCAGATGGAATTAAGGGGCAATTAAGAGAGCAATTTATATATAAATTGGGCCGAGCTGGGTAATGGGCCATTTTGTGGACCACAGTAAGAAGGGCTGAGTAAGAAGGGCCTTGTAATTAGTCCGATCCAGAAGAGCCTTGGTGGTTAGCTCGGTCACCACGGTCGGCACGATGACAGTTAGCTCGGTCATACTATACTGGGCCAAAGTATGTTGAGTTTTCCTCAGAACCTTGCTGTTGGTTAACTCGATCCAAACTCGATGTGATCAGTCCGATCTCAGATAACACAGTTGGAATATATCAAACTGAAGCACACGCAGTGAAAGGAAGAACCGAGCTAGTGGGAGCTCGGTCTAGTCTGCGGCTTTAGTATGGTAATGTTATCTCGGTCGTATTGACATCTAACCGTGGTAGAACCATCTCACTTGGTTTAAGCAGTGAGGGGTGTTGAAGGATAAGCATTATCTTTCAGGAAGGTGATTCCTAAGAGGACTCTACATGGAAGAGTAAGAGTCCTACTTGGATTGTACCACACGGAACCTATAAAAGTTCACAACATCACCTATGGAGAGGTAACACACAACTTTGATTCTTGAATACACAGAGCTTTTGTCTATTTTGTTGACTTAGGCATCGGAGAGGTATCCGGTACACACCCACCGGCTAGCTCACGTTTGTGTTTTCAGGGAGTAAAGCGACGACATTTGAAGGAACGCGAATTTGATCAACAGGATTATACGAGAAGATTATTTCTTTCTCGTACAGCAATGATGTGCGCCATTTGGTTAAAAAAAAATTGGCCATCACAAGAACACCATTGCTTGTTTTTACTTTTCAAAAAACACTTTTCAGAAAATTTTACTTTCTTATTTTTTGTATTTTTTTATTTTTACTGAATTTTTTAAATATTTTAAGCAATTTTTTTACTTTTTAGACACATCTAACATAAATACACCTAAAAAGTAAAAAAATTGTAAAAAAAATCTTTTAAAAATTCACTAGATACCAAAAATACAAAAAAAAATTACAAGAATTCAGTGCATTTTTTGTATTTTTATGTATTTATTAATTTTTTAAAATATTTTTTCACAAATTTTTTACTTTTTAGGTACATCTAAGTAAGGTACATCTAAAAAAGAAAAAAAAATGTTTAAAATTTAAAAAATATTCACTAAAAATAAAAAAAAATACGAAAATCAAAAAAATCAATTTTCAAATAACTTAATTCAGAAAACTCAAACCAAACACACTGAATGGTAATCAAAAACAATTTGAAAAAAAAAAGAAAGAAAGAAATTGATTGTAGACGGAGAGAATCAGAGAATTTGAAACTCGAAAGATTTAGGTTGACATTTTTTTGAATAACTGCATCACCGTGTGTGTGTGTGTGTGTGTGTGTGTGTGTGTGAGAGAGAGAGAGAGAGAGTGAGTTTACCTTTTTTTCCAGGTCAGGAAACAAGATGAAGTCATTGGAAAGGACAATAAACTACTTTAACTGCATCACCATGTGATTTTCAGCTTTAAAGAAAACTCTGTTGCCCTGCTTGGTCCTAAAATTTTTACAATGTCCTCTGCTTGGCCTAAATTATTTAGGCCTTCGAGAGTGGGAAAGCACTCTTTCCACTTTGTAATAATTGCTCGTTACATAACTACAGTGACTCACATTTTGAATGAAAAATGTGATGGCATAAAAACCAGTAATACTCTACAGACTTGTACAAGCCCAAGCAAACCAAACAAAAAAATAAGAGGAACAAAATACTCTACAGACATGTTTGATGACATACCCAACCCCCACAAAAATGGTTATGAGACTAACTTTAACTGTTTAACAGCTCACCAGCCTTAAATCGCCAACCTTGTCGAGTAGAAGATGGATTTATGCCTTCACCCAACTTCAGTTTGCTTTCATCGGCCTTCTTTCTCTTTCTTGCAGAGCTCAAAGAGCCTTCAACTGGAAAAGGAAAAAAAAAAAAATCGGAGAGAAATTCAGTTGTCAAAGTTGAAGAAGAGAAAATACAAAGATATAGATAATCCCTATTTCTGTATAATGCCAGCTTTATTTTTTGCCAATTATCCATCTTGTTTGGAGAATATTCTTGAAGACGAATTAGAATGCATATTTGCAACTTGATCCAAATTTCACTTTGATTCCTATTGGTTCAATTTGAACAATTTTAACCCTATAATTTAAGCCCAGTTTTAGTCCTCCCATCTAAATTAGACGTTAAAACTTACGATTTTCTAACACATGTTGGTCACATTAGGAGTACACGTAAGAAAAAATTGACGATGGTTTGGATGCAAGGACTAAAAAAACTAAACTAAAAGTCTAGGGTTGCCAAATTGAAACAATAAGGACCAAAATGAAATTTGAGTTAAACTACAAGGGTGAAAATGTAATTTGCCCCCAAAAAAATAGAAGAAACCAACATTGTTCATAACTTGTCCAGGAGAAAAGAAAGCTCATATCTTGAGGCTAGCCACATGAACTAGACCCAAAAAATTATATCACTACTAACAGAGACCTTAAATATGCTGGTTCCAAGTCAACAATGCCTCTCTGCTTCAAGTCTTTCACTCTCTCCCTGGATTTCAGAATGTGGCCCACTAGATTTTTACAACAATAATTGGTGAAACTCTCAACATTTCATTTGCTCTTATATGTAAGAAGCAAGGTTCTTTTCCCTCCACTCAATTAAGTTGGGTTACCTCCATTCAGTATTAGAGTATTACATCACTGTAGCAAGGGCAATATCATCTATATGGCCTAAATATCACATCAAGAAAGAATCAGCCCAGTTAGCAACGCAGTGCATTAGTAAATTATTCAACAGCATAATACCCATTTCATACCTTGCCATTCCCACACCACTTTAGATTCACCCTTCACCAGTTTTGGGTACTGATCTAAACGAGAATCTTCTTGAACCAACTCCTCTACCTACAAAAGAGAGAAAATTATAAATAAAATCTTTAAACATATGATGATTAATGATTAAATATGTCTAAGTAAATAAACTATCAAACCACAGCTTTAATTAAATCAGATAAAAAAAAGAAAATATAATGTACAATAATTATAGTAAAATGAAGACAGCAGTGTTTGAACTCAAACAGTTGGCTTCAAAGCTACCTGAATTTTTAACTGGACTTTTGTTTATACGCCCAAGCAAAAAATGTGAAGTTTATTCAATTTTGAGTTTTTTGAAAAATAAAATCGTGATTAGGATTAGTTAAATCACAATAGAGTTTCAGGATGTGCTGGAACATTTTTTTTTGGGAATTCCTTTGTTCTCTAATATCATTTTGGTTTAGTTACCTAATTCAAAAGTTCTTAACTAAGTCAGTTAAGAATCATTTTCTTGGAATGCAATCCAGCCTATTATTTGTTCAGAAACTATCAATTTTACTCGAATTGTCAAGCTACCCTTGGCTCATAAATTTTTTTATTAGTCAAATATATTAAATAAAGCACCAACTTGGCTCATTTTAATTAATAGACACCAGCATGGTGACCTAAAACTAGCACAAAACAAGTCTCAAAATTAACCCAAATTTGCCAAGATAATGTTTAAGGACACATTAAATTTCTAATTTTCCCTTTTCTTGTTACATTCTACATTAATACCATTTGAAGACATATTACTTACAAATGCCGAAAAAAAAGGGCAATAGATTCTAATTGTTGGACTTAATTCCCATCGAGTGCTAGTAAAATCGTCGCTAAAAATAATTTCTTGTGACTATTTTTTTCATATCTCGCTAAAAATTGACAATTAGTGACCTTTTTTATCACAATTTTTATAAATTGTGGCTAAAACTTACAATTGATGACGTTTTTCTGCGACGAATTTTTCAAACTGTCATTAAAACTTGAAAATTAGCGACTTTTTTTTTGACGATTTTTTAAAAAACTTATAATTAGTGGCATTTTTTTATGACAAAATTTTCAAACTGTCACTGAAAATTAACAATTAGTGCTGTTTTTTAATATTGTTTGATGAAAAATACCATTAATTATCATACAACCTATTGGATGATAAGTTCACTTCTTAAAACTTATACGCAAGTCCCCCTCAAAAAAATGCCAAAAAAGTATTAACGGATGATTGGGTTCATCAAATGAAGCTCCTTTAACGTCAGGGAAGAACTTGTGGAAAAAACCACTTTATTATCCAATTAGAAGGAAGAAAAAACGAGTTGTTCATTTATTTAAATAAATGATGAGGTGCCAAGAAATATGTCAATACCTGTTTCCATAACGTCAAGTCCTTCCTTTCTTTGGGTAACAAAAGATGATCTCGTAACCACGAGGCAACCACCCAAGGTTCACCCTCGCCATTTAAACTCCTTGAAATCAAGGCATGCTCTTCAAGTATGTCGCAAACCTATCACATTTGCATCAGTTCAATTAGTGCAAAAATTCAACAAATCTCATAAACACAATTAAAGGATATGACAATAAGTTTTTTCATCCAACATGAATGCTTAGTGCATTGGTTGTTCAAAGCATCAGCAGTGTCCTAGTTTCCTTGGCCAAGTATTGTGACAATTGAACGGGTCACAATATAATACACAAAAATATGAGTCCAATATGACTTTTAAGAGTCACGAGACATATGATCCATATTCTTCTTTCTTTTTCCTTTTTTTTTTTTTTTTTTTTTTGGGGGGGGGAGGGGGGGCATTGACCTGCTATTTGAACCTTTTATGCATTGCACAAAGAAAATACTACTATATTTTCATTGAATTGTGTTTTTCCCATTCCATATGAATTTTGATTTGTTAGTTTTACTCATCAGTAGGAATGGCAATAGGCCAGGTGAGGCCGGGTATGACACTCCCTGTCCCCAATGGTAAAAAAATCCCGGTCCCCGCCCCCAATCCCCGGCGGGTAACCCATGACCTCCCCCGCCCCCACCCCCACCCCCATCCCCTGACGGGGATCAGGTTTCTCTGACCCCGAAAAATCCCCAACAGATCTGTTCAACATACACACACAAGAACAAAAAAAAAAATTTAATCTGTACAATGGACGACAAATCTGTTCAACACACACACAAGAACAACAATCATCAATAAATCAAAAAAAAAAAAAAATGTTCATCAATAACAACAATCATCAAGATGGAACTTGTGAATGTAACATATATATATGTAAAGACAGAGAGAGGGGGGTTGAGCGTTGATTCCTCTGTCGACACCGGCACCAGCACCGACGAGTCCATTGATCAAGATGTCAAACCACAATCTGTTCAGATCGGTGGCTTCACGGTTCACGATCTGTTCAGATCGGTGGCAACAGAGGGCTTCACGGACCACGGTTCACGATCTGTTCAGATCGGTGGAGGTGGTGGATCTGGATGATGTTGATGATGATAAGAAGTGAGAGAATGAGAGAGAGAAATCTGAGTGAGTAAGAGAGAGAGATGAGAGACGCGGTGAGACTAAGAGAGATCTGAGTGAGTGAGTGAGGGAGAGAGAAATGAGAGACGCAATGAGACTGAGAGAGAGAGAGAGAGAGAGAGAGAGAAGTGAAAGTAAGATGAGGGTTTGGTTTATATATATATATAGAGGGGTAAAATAGTAATTTCACTTCGGGGATAAACGGGGACGGGCAAGGGTACGGGGCTGGGACACTTCTCCCCGTCCCCGGCCCGAAACTAATCAAGGATTAATTTTTGAATACCATCCCCGCCCCGTTAAGGATATTTTTCGGGAAAAAACCGCTCAAATCGGGGTCGGGGGTCGGATCCCCGTCGGTCTGGGTTCAAATTGCCATTCCTCATCAGTCATCACAATCCAAGGGGGTTCCTTTCTTGTTGTCCTTAGTAAAACCATTTTCATTCATAACCAAATAAAATCAACAGTATTGTGTCCCATCCTAACTTAAAGCTGAGAATCAATCCATCTAAATAGTTAGTCTTTTCAAGTAACAGGTGGTGAAGTGACTCAGTGGTAAGACTTTGTCTTCAGTTACAGTGTCAACCAAGACATCATAAATTGAAAGAGGTGCCTCTACAAGGACCAAAATCATAGATAAATGTAAAATCGGCCATTGAGAACCTTCTTTTTTTTCTTTCTTTGCCACAGAATGTGCGAGAAAAGAATTTTAAGATAACCTTGTATACCTGGTTGTAAAGCTGCTCAGATCTAGTTGATAGATAACATCTCTGGCGAACTCTCAACAATAACCATGTGCTTCCAATGAGCTGTAAATCTCAATATTGTCAACAAGCTTTGATGTGTGGGTACAATAACATAAGCTTTAAAATGATACTTTTGACATTTAATACCATTACACAGAGTGGCACTAAAATCAAAGCATGTTTAGCAATCCACAGTCGGATGTAACAGGTAATTGGTTTGTAACGTTCGACTAGCAAGTCTGGACACTTGAACTCTTTGTTCCTACATGAGAAAGGAATGAAATGTAAAGTAGAATGCTCCCAACCAAAGGGCCTCGAAAATGTACTATGAATTTTTTCTAAATGAAGAAACAATAGTGTACCCTTGAATATTTGTCCTTGTCTCCAATAATATATCAACTGCCTCCATTGCTCTTTGCTTGGCATACGCATAAATGGGGCCGTCCAAGCCATGATTATCCATCAGCTTGAATTCATCTAAATCCTTCCATAACTTATCCTCCTGAAACTGAAATAAAAGTATATAATTAAATTATAGATATTGATGGAACTTAAGCAACATACAACTCAAAAGCATATACGTATATAACAGCAATAGATGGAACTCAATTATATACTCCACGAAGTTCAGAGGGTTATGAAGATGACAGACCCAAACTGTCCCAGTTCCTTCGCACAAAAATTGAGCATATGCTCCACAAATACGAGTTTCTACCAATTCTGACTGCAATGCAACATGCAAATTAGAAAAGCACAAAAAATAAAAAAATAATAAATAATAAATCAAGAGTGAATAATGATTTTTTCATCCCAAATGATCAGAGCAATGGAATTGATAACCATAACTACACACAAGTTTCTTAGCTGTTTCATTTATATCCCCATCTTCTACACATAACTTCGCATTCTTTCTATAGCCACGAACACATTCCAACTTGCCTTCAGAACACTCTCCATTACTTGGACAAGGTTCACAGGAATCTGTAATGATGGACATTGGTTAACAGTGTACATTATACAGATATAAGTATTACAATGTTAACTCCTGCAACCACATGTTGTTGCAATATATGGTTCAATTATGAAGATTAAACCAGGAGATTGGCAGAGATCCAGATATTTTCTCAAGTGCGTAAGTTAGAACACAATGACAAAAACAGAAACAAGCTTTCACAATAAAAACACCAGAACCCTACCACTTTTTCCTCCTAAAAGAAGAGGATAGAAGTTGGAATGCCAAGACACGACCTCAATTTACAGCAATCCAGTCCACAATAATATATTAGAGTATGTCAAAAAATTAAGAGCCGCATAGTAGCTTTTTCTCCAACAAATGACCTCTCAGTCATGTTGCTTCCTGTTAAAGCAACTTGGTAACTGAGATTAATCATTCATCAGATTAAGGTTATTCGAGATCAATAAATAATTCCCAAGATGGGAAACCATTGTTCAGAAAATGCAATGGTATCCCAAATAAGTTGTAAGATAACAAAATTATAACCCACTGTGCCATGGTTGGTGAGGGAGGGTGGATAGATATCAGTACTTTTGTTGCACACAAAATTTTGAGACGAACAATTTACTACCCACAACAATAAAAGGACAACTTGCAGCAGGACAACATAATATATGATAATTTCAGGAGAGAATAAAGTAATTCATGTTCATCTATTTGATCAAGTGTTCAAGCATTACTTTCATTCATCAGAAGGCATGTAAACTGGGCTATATAGCCACTGCTTCTTTGTCTTATAGAGATCTAATGTGAACTTACTTGAATCCACTATATGTTCTCTACACTGGAAAGTGGCAGGACTCTGTTACTTGTGTATCGCAATTATATGTCACCAGTGATAGATGATAATGTTCATTGAATTCATCAATCAGAAAAACATATTTAGGAGCAATTTTGAGATGAAATATTAGAAACTGTTAGAATTAGTAACTTCTAAATCAAAATCAATTGGCAAGTAGTAGAGGGACTTGTAAACTATATTAACCAAACTTGGGCAGGCTATAGGGCTCAGTTGCACGTGGGCATGACAAAGAGATCAAGAGAGAGAAGAAATAGATCCATGGCAGGGAATTGACCAACGAGAGACCACCTATTAAAAGCATCAAATACATAACCAATTGGCAAAGTGTTGAGAGGCCTCATACTATATTAACCGAACTTGAGTAACTTAAAAGAGGCAACGTGGACAAATCTCTAACACTACCTTGCACATGTAAAGTATCCGAGCAACACAACCAGTCAGGGACTATTTGGCATGATCTCAAAAAGCATACCTTTTATCTTTTTATCTTTTCTTAGTCACATCACCTCTCTTCTACACATCTTTTCGTAAAAAATCAAAAATGTACTTATTTTGGCATCGTTTGTCAATTATATATTTTAGTCAAAAAGTCAAAAGTTACTATAACTTATCACATCACTCTCCCTACTTTTCTATGTATCTTTTTGTAAAAAATCAAAATGTTACTAAAATAGACTATTTCCAAACGAGGCCTTGGATCATTCCAATACCCTCTCTCAGTTAGACTTAATCACACGTTACCAATCTAAACCACCCAAGCTTCGTTAACATGATGCAAATGCCTCTCCACTCCTTGCCAATTGATTTTGAGTTAGATGCTTTAACACAGTTGTGCTTGATAAATAAATGGTGTCACTTTGCTCATAACATTCACACAAATTCTTAATCTAACATTACTCAAACAGTTTCCAATTTAGCTATTCTTTGCTTATACTCCTCAATCGATTCATATGCTATTGTTTTGCATTTTTCAAACGTTTATCCATTGAATTCAAAGCAATAAAAACAAAAACAAAAACAAAACAAAACAAAACAATGCAATTCAAGAGAGCAAGCGAGGGATCACTAACCGGAAAGTGAATAATCGAAATCAGCGTTGGTATCGCAGAACGGTTTCGGATGGCGATTGAGAATGGTGACAGCGTAATTGCAGGCCACGGCGACCGAAGCAGCAATGAAGACGACGGAGACGAGTCTCAAGAACTCGGATTTCGATGGGAATAAGCTCGTCGGTGGTTCGATTAGGAGACTTTGTGAAGAAGAAGAAGAAGAAGAAGAAGAGTTGGGGTTATTGGTGGTGGGTTTGGATTTTCGATTAGGGTTTATTGGGTCTGGTTTTTGCCTCTTTTTGGGAGTGGAAGCCATTGATGATTCATGTACTTTTTTTCAGGTTTAGTTATTCGTAGAGCAGGAAATGGAAGGAAGGAAAGTCGTGCGGACGAAGCAAGGGTCCATTGCATGTGTCGCATCTTTCGGCGCGGGTCTGACCCCTTTTTATATTTCATTTTGCATTTTAATTAGGGCATAATCCGAAAAAAATCGCAATGCGAACAGATCTAGTAGGTTGTTTTTTATTCTGTTGTTTGTTTTTTATTGAAAATTTAAGAATTTATTTTTTTAGATCGATTTTAGATTTGAGTTTATAATTTCATATTAGAATCAATTCAGACGGTATGTAACTTAAACTATATGCATACTCTATAATTCTACTCTCTTTATATATCATGTTTATGTTTGTTTAAGTTTTTTTCTTAAGATTTGATAGGTTTGTTTAAGTTAATGATGGAACAATATACATTTTATATTTGAAAAAATATGAGCAGATTAATGATGAAATACAAATATTATATGATTTTTATTTGTGAACAGATTATATGAAATCATAGTTTCTAAATCAAATCGAACCGTGTTTAGATGAATTCATGATTTAAATTGATTAGTTTGTATCAAATTTCTATGGAATCATAAACAATGAATTTATCTTGATTTTATCCTAAATTAAACCAATTTGAGCCATACTCACCCTTAATTTTGACTAAGAAAAAATGCGAATCAGTTCAAAATTTGAAAGTTAATTATAAAATAAATATTAAATTATTAATAATTAAAAGAAAAAAATTATATCTAAGTACTTTTTAAAAATTACCTCTTATTGGTAATTAATTATTGAGTTTAGAGGGAATTCGTAAATAAATAGAAAAAAATAAATAAAAAAAATAGTGTAAATAGTTTGGAAATAAAATATGTAACAATTACAAAATCGCAATTGTATGTAAGTGGAAACCAAACCTTCTACTATCCATCCATCCTCATTTTTTTTCCAAATTCACATCATTATTCAGGTTGAGTTTGGCATCTCCCCAAAAAGATAATAAGTCAAAAAGTGACTCAAAAAATTAAAAAAATATCACTATTCATCAAAAAAAATATTAAAAATTTAATTTTCCAAACAGAAGTACAACTTAGCAATCATGTATGATCAACGCTGTGCAGCGTTTGTTAAAAAAAATTGCACAGTTTTGGTGTAATTTTCACACACTGTTGTTCGGCCCATGGGAGCCCATCATGGGTCCCGTTTTGATAATCTGAACTGTTCAATGTGTAGAACCCGTCGAGTATTATATTTCTGTAAAAAATTACATTGATCGGATATCGATAACTACATAATCAAATTAGTTTTGTATAAAAAAAAATTGATGATGTTATAATTAACGATTGAAAAAAAACAAATCTAATCAGATAGCTATCGATATCCGATCAACGTGATTTTTTATTAGCATGTAGTACTCGACAAGTTCTACACATTGAATAGTTCAGATTATCAAAATGGGACCCGTGATGGCCCCCACGGGCCGAACAAAACCGTCCAGTACAATGTCCGAAAAGTAGCCAATAATTTATTACCATCAATTCGGTTGTGCAGATTGTATGGTTGCACAACACACATCTCTAATCTTCTCATACATACTAATTTATACAATTTTTTAATACATATTTTTCATAAAAAAAAGTCAAAAAATTAACACAAACATCCATATTTTTTTCCTCAACTTTTTAGTCTAAAAAGACAAAAAATGCACTTATTTAGTGTATAGGGGAAAATTACGATTGAGAGTTGTGCAGCCGTACTTTTTAACTTTTGGTGAATAGTGATAACTTTTTGAGTTACTTTTTGACTTTTTAAATTTTTTTCAACTTGGCAAACTTGACCTTAATTGATGCACAATTAAACATTTGATTTTTTATTTTTTTTAACTTACCTCTTGGTACTTAACTCTCGTAAAATCATTATTTACACCCTACAAACTTGAATCCTACCCAATCAATAATCATCTCTCATTGTCATTGCCATTGACTATCATTGGCTTCGTTTGGAAAGTGGCTATTTTTAGACTTTTTGACTATTTAACTATTTTAGTTTGTGTGTTTGGAAAGATGGATTGAAATATTTTTAAATGATTGTATTGGAAAAAAATGTTTGATATGATGTTTTGTTATTAAATAACCAAATTGCCCCTACATAACCATGCTGCCAGCCGTTGAACTCCACAGAGGCGTTGGCTGACATGGGACGTACGGTCTGCACGTCAGTCCTTTTTTTTTCAAAGCTAAATTGTAATTGAATAAAAAGGATTCAGCTTGTTTGGTTTCGTTTTTCTGAAAACAATTTTCAGAAAATTCTACTTTCTTATTTTCCGTATTTTTTTGTTTTTATTGATTTTTGTTAATATTTTAAGCAAAATTTTTTTAATTCTTAGAGACACTTAACATAAATACACATAAAAAGTATAATTTTTATGAAAAGATCTTTTAAAAATTCAATAAATACCAAAAATACCAAAAATACAAAAAAAAAAAATGAAAATTTAGCATGTTTTTCGCATTTTTATGTATTTGTTAATTTTTTAAAATATTTTTTCACAATTTTTTTACTTTTCAGATACATCTAAATAAGGTACATCTAAAAAGTAAAAAAAAAATACTTAAAATTATAAAAATATTCACTAAAAACAAAAAAATACGAAAAATAAAAAACAAAAAGTTCAGTTTTCAAAAAACTTAATTCAGAAAACTCAAACAAACACACTGATTGTAATTTTAATTGAAAAAAAAAATAAACAAACCTTCAGCCATTGTCATTTAATTGAAAAAAAAAAGGATTGTAATTTTAATTGAAAAAATAAATAAACAAACCTGAGTAACAAAAAAATAAAAAGGATTGTCATTTATTTTAATTGAATTGTAATTTTTAAGGGCTCTTTTTTGATAAATCTTATTTGTAACTGTTTTATTTCATAAAACCCAAACTATTTCTGAATATTCCATTAGGTCCATTAATTATAAAAGGACGAAATACCCTTCCTCCGCCTCTCCCGCATGTAACCGATTCTGCCAAAACCCATTCCCATTCAAACTATTCAATCCACAAAATTTCCAAAACAAAAACTGAATCATGAAACTAGATTCACATCGCCTCCAGTAACCCTAGATTCACATCGCCTCACCAACGTTGTCGTCGTCCACCGTCCACCGTCAACCCCAGATTCCTCTTCATCTCACCACTGCGAAGGTTCACATCGGAAGGAGGGTGCTTCGTCGTCGTTGGATTTAGTTTATTTCATCCACTGAGAGTGACCATACCTACCTACCATAAGGAACAAAAGTAAGCAATACCATTCCCCCTTCTGCTTTTCAATCATAATGTGATCACCGATGTATATATCCACCTTCTGGTTTTTGAATTTGAATTTGTAAACATAAATGTTTTCGGAATTGATTTTGTAAACACAGATGATGTGAACATTCCCATTAATGTTGATTACCGGGTAAACTTACATTAGTAGACACTGATGTGAACATTCACATCAGTGTATAATGATGTGAACATTCCCATTAGTGTTGATTACTGGGTGAACTTACATTAATAGACACTGATGTGAACATTCACAACAGTGTATAATGATGTGAATGTTCACATTACTGTCACTATTGATATTGTTGATTGTTGATGTCCACAAAACCCCAAACTTCACTCGACAATGTGATGGAATATGATGTAAATATTCACATTGTGACATCAATGTCAGACTTGTTTGTGTTATTTGGTGCTGTTGGTTCCACCCTTTGATTTTCAGCCAATGATACCATAATGTGATCACCCATATAAACATTTACATTGCCCTGTAACTATTGTCGTTTTCGTAATTGATTTTGTAAACACAGATGATGTGAACATTCACATTAGTGTTGATTACTGGGTAAACTTACATTACTAGACACTAATGTGAACATTCACATCAGTGTATAACGATGTGAATGTTCACATTACTGTCACTATTGATATTGTTGATTGTTGATGTCCACAGAACCCCCAATCTTCACTCAACAATGTGATGGAATATGATGTAAATATTCACATTGTCACATCAATGTCACACTTGTTTGTGTTGTTGGGTGTTATTTGGTGCTGTTAGTTCCACCCTTTGATTTTCAGCCAATGATACCATAATGTGATCACCCATGTAAACATTTACATTGCCCTATAACTTTTGTTGTTTTCGTAATTGATTTTGTAAACACAGATGATGTGAACATTCACATTAGTGTTGATTACTGGGTAAACTTACATTACTACATTCACAACAGTGTATAACGATGTGAATGTTCACATTACTGTCACTGTTGATATTGTTGATTGTTGATGTCCACAGAACCCCCAATCTTCACTAAACAATGTGATGGAATATGATGTAAATATTCACATTGTCACATCAATGCCATACTTGTTTGTGTTGTTGGGTGTTGTTTGGTGCTGTTGGTTCCACCATTTGATTTTTAGCCAATGATAACATAATGTGATCACCTATGTAAGCATTTACATTGCCCTATAACTTTTGTTATTTTCGGAATTGATTTTGCAAACATAGATGATGTGAACATTCACAGTACTATACTGGGTAAACTAATATTAGTATACACTGATGTGAATATTCGCATCAGTGTACAATGATATGAATGCTGAGATTACTATCACTGTTGATTGTTGAATGTTGTTTGGTGCTTTTGGTTTCATCCTCTGTTTTTCAGCCAATTAAATGTTCTTATTTGAACACCCAGGTCTTCCCAATAGATTTTATGGCAAGCGAAAGAGAGGCGAATCCCATGCCAAAGCCAAACCTAATCAAACAGCTGTTCCTGAAGAAGTGAACATGAAAAAAGTTAACTACTGGTCAAATGTAACTGGATTGGTCAAACTGTTAAAGGATACCAAATTTACAAGTGGCCAATTGAAGTGCCTTAGAAAAATACCGTTTTGGGCATTATTTGACTGCTTGATCAGTAATGATGTTGACCTCAACCACTGCATGAAATATGATGATGTCATTGTACGTATAGTGCAGACATTCAAGCCATCTAGTGGGAGGTTTTACATTGGGGATAAGAATATCCAGATTTTTAAAAGCGATGTATCACTGATTTTGGGGGTGGACTGCAGCACAAAGTCGATGGACCTCTCTTATGGTGCAAAACCAACAACCGGCATCATACACCGGATGTGCAAGGATGTTAGTCGGTTAAGTGCTACCAAAATACGAGAAATTCTTAGCGAAGCATTAAAGGGCACCAAGAAACAAGACAATGAAGAGGTCGCAAGATTAGTTTGCATGTATGCATGCGTCAAGCTCTTATTCTCTACGTCCGGAGAAACAATTGGATGGGCTTTCTACTCATAAATGGACCCATTAGACAACATGATCGAGTATGATTGGGCTGAGAGCATCCGAGCAACCCTAATGGGTTCATTTGACCAAAACTGTGGAAAATCAGGACGAGTCACCGGATGTGTGATGTTGTTAATGGTAAATCTCATAAAACTTATTCTATATTTAATATGAACATTACTGATGTGAACGTTCACATTACTGGGCAATAGAGTGGAAGTTGACATCAATGATGTAAACATTCACATTACTGTTCAGTAATGTACAAGCACACATTAGTAGACACTGCTGTAAACATTCACATCAGTGTAGATTGATGTGATGGTAGCACCAAAACAAATTTGGAACATTCACATAACTGATGTGAACATTTACATTACTAGGCAATGGTGTGGAAGTTGACATCAATAATGTGAACATTCACATTACTGTTCAGTAATGTATAAACACACATTATTGGCTACTGGTGTAAACATTCACATCAGTGTTAACTGATGTAAACATTCACATTACTGGCCACTGGTGTAAACATACACATCAGTGTTAATTGATGTGAACATTCACATTACTGGCCACTGGTGTAAACATTCACATCAGTGTTAATTAATGTGAACATTCACATTACTGACATTTGTTATTTGTTTCAGTACTGGTTGTGTGAGCATACAACAATCTTTCAACCCCGCAACCCCAATACCATTCCACGATGTGTAAAGTGGGACCTCACAGCCTTACATAGCAACATGAAGTCCATATCTTTGGCTAAGTTTGGTTTAAATGAGGTAGAAGTATAACCAAAAATATTGTGCCCATTCACATAGTCAGACAATGAACTATCTAACTAACATAATGTCTCAAACTACAGGTATATGGCGATGAGCTAATGGCATCCCCAACTGAAGCAAAGATGTACCATCATACAAAATTGAATGTGGAGCCCAAACCTGAGGTTTTGTCAAGTGCACCAGCAAAGCAAGATGAAAGCACTGATGATGAAAAAAAAGACAGTCAACACAGTGATGACAGTGATAGATTTTCTGGCGATGCAATAGGCCTAAATGATGTTGGACATGACATCAACCCCAGCTTTAACACCCCCAATGTTGAGAGAGGTATGATCATAGCACAACCAACTGAGCCGGACATTGTGGATGTACTTATAAAAGAAAACCAAAAAGCTTGGGGTCTTGTATGACAATGGGAAGCGAAATACAAACGGTTGGAAGAATCATGGGAGTTGAGGGCAAAGGTGATTGCTGCCCTTGAAGCCAAACTATTTGACCAATCGGGCCATCCAATATGGACATGGACATGAAGAATTGCATGGAGTGGAAAGATAAAGAAATTCAGCGGCTGACAAAGTTGGTCGTAAACTTGAAATGTGAAAAAATAATTTTTCAAGACCTTTTCGACGATCAGTCCATCCACATTATTACTCAAGTTGAAGCACAAAAGGCTCATGACAACCTTAACAAGCATCCCACTGCAGCATTGGAACACATTATCAGCCCACCATCGAGGGTAAAGCGCATCAAGCAGAAAGTGAGGAAAGAGCACCGGTTGGATGAGTTTGAATACCCCAACTTGCCTGGTCAAAAGAAAGAGAAAGAGGGAGCCGAAAAGCAATCCCATGCAATCCAAATTGCACAAGATTTAGACAAACATCCACAGAAAAAGGAGCCAACAAAAAAAAAAAGTTAACCTTGAACAACAAACTCAAGGTTTGGGCCAGCATGAGCAAACTCAACAAGCAGAAGGTCTAAAATTTGCACAAGAACGGCGGTGATGAGTAAGTGATCTTACATATCCCCAACTAAATTTTTTTTCTTCTCATGTTCAGTTCACATACATACTTAATAAATTAGATCATTTCATAAATGTGCAATGTTGACATTAACATTTTCTGTAATCACAATGCACAGGTTGCTAGCGTGGCGCGAGGACTCGAAGACTAAAGATGTGTATTTTGATGACATCATACATATCATCAAGAAAGAATCAATAACCAACAACATATGACAACTGTAAATGTGTACAAAACACATACACACACAGACACACACACTGTAAAGACACTGTAAATAATGTACTGCCACCCCCTTGGTTCTGCAGGTGATAGATGCATATGGTGAAGTTCTACTTGAACTACAAGGGCTAGTCAACCTAAGTTTGGAGGATTCAGCATTCATCTTTACAAGCACATGTTTGGTAACCACTAGACTTTTGCTTTGTTTATGTTTCAATAGATGTGAATGTTCATCTCAGCATTATATGATTATATTGTTAACTTAAATGATAGGCCGATGCGAATGTTAACAACAACATAAAAATGGCATATGAGAAGATGCACATTGACAGATATGAACATTAACATCATTCGCAGTGAAAATTATATGCCTATTATGTTGTTAGCTTAAATGATACACAAATATGAATGTTAACAACAACATAATATAACAGGTGTGAACATTCACATCTATAATACATTGCATGACTGTTTCACAAATTAATAGATGTAAACATTCACATCACTAATCAGTAACAGATGTGAACATTCACATCATTCACACCACTAATCATTGACAGATGTGAACATTCACATCAGTAACATCACTCACATTAACAGATGTGAACATTCACATCATTCACATCACTCACCATTAGCACATGTAAACATTCACATCACTTACATTAACAGATGTGAACATTCACATCAGTAACATCACTCGTATTAACATATGTGAACATTCACATCACTCACCATTAGCACATGTGAACATTTACATCACTCACATTAACAGACGTGAACATTCACATCAGTAACATCACTCACCATTAGCAGATGTGAACATTCACATCATTCACATCGAACATTGATATAAATACTAGGTACATCATTGTACGCCCTTTGTGTGCAGAAAATCATGCAAGAGTACCCCCCACAAGAGAAACAAACTGATTGATGTACACATCAATGAGTATCAAGGCCAGAGATTCTTAATCTTCCCAATACACGACAACTTCCACTGGACAATTGTTGTGTACGACGTGATAGAGAATGTATGGAGGCATTATAACTCGTTGCGCCCAAGAGAAGGCATATATGACCCACATATTGACAAAGCACAAATAGTGGTAAATGGCTGACACATATAATACTTGTATGATGTGTAATATTGGAACTTGGACGTATGCACTGTGTTGGTTGGTGCCTAATATGAAATTTCATTGTTGGCAGAGGGACTACATACAAGCTTTGGTGCGCAACATTAGACCATTATCATCATTATGGACCAAATTATCAAGCCAAAATACTTCACAAACAATCATATCAGTAGACATCTGTCCTCAGCAAACATCAAATTCGTAAGCCTAAAATCGATTTGTACACATGTTCCACAACCACTACCCACTTAATTTTCAAAATCTAACAAGAATTTTGCATTTTCAGGGTGGATTGCGGACCTGCAGTTTGTTACATCATGAGGGCGCATGTATACCGTGAAGACATTGTTGCCAGCCTATATCGCTTTGAATGGTATCAAATAAGAAACTCGTTAGTACACATTTTTCTGAACCACAGAAAGACAGTGCAATGTAAAAACCCATAGATGGGGGGTGTCCACCTATCACTGTTACCCAAATCTGTTATCCACATTGAAGACAATTTAGTGTCAATAGGTTTTACATATTGGAGCAGACTAGCTTAATTGTAAATCAAGTCCATATAACTGCTTGTACAGATATTTTTCAGTCAATATATGTATATGCATTTTTAGGGCTATTTTGCGTTAGTCATGCACATTGAGATTGTATTTTTTTTTTCTGACACATGACATGATGTGAATGTTCACATCACAAAATGATCGTACACTTTCTTATATTTTAAACCATACTACATAGATATGAATATTGCTTAAAGTGTTCGTGTAACACAATATGACAGGTGTGAATATGATATTTCTTAACACAAGTCAATATTCACATCTATTAATTTGATGATGTGAATATTCACATCACAGCTTCTGATTATTTGAATGGCAGCAACGATGTCATGAATATTCACATCTTATGAGTTGATGATGTGAATGGTTACATTGATGTAAACGTTCATGTCATCTACTTTGATGCTTTTAACAGTAACAAGAAAGTGAATATTCACACCACAGAAATGTTTAAAATTTCAACCCATGTGCAATTATTCACATAATGTGATTATATTACACAAGTGTGAAAGTTAACATCATGCATTCATCCAAAACACAACAACATAAATGTCAGATTGGTACCTTAAAAAATTAAAAACAAAACACAAATCAAATACTAATGCATTATTATGTTTGCCAACGCAACGTAATCTTATTGCAACACAATCTTTGCCAACCGACACAATCTTATTTAAAAAATGAATATAAGAATCCGATGTAAAACACAATGTTGAAATGAAAAATGTACATCCTATATCGGTTCCGTGCATGATTTCCGATTATGGCTCCCCAACTTATCACATCTCTCGCACCTTATTTGCTTCAGTTTCTCGCCCCTTGATGGGATCTTATTCTTTTTCGGCCTTCCGGGTGGTCTTTTCACAGTTTGTGGGTATATAGTGAAGTCCGTGGAATCAAAAGGCGACTTTTCCACCGATGGTATAGGGAATATGGCACCCGAATAGGCTGCACGATATGTCTCTACATGAAAGTAATGTTCCACACAATCATTGAGATTGTAGCGACTCTTCTGAATGGCAATAACAGCATAGTCACATGGGAATCCGTTGATTTGCCATTTGAAGCAAGAATATGTATGCCTCGCCACATCAACAGTAACAGATGGTATCGAATGAACTTCAAACACATCCTCATTGGCTTTGCTAACTTGCCAAGACCTGCTGTCATTGAACGAATCCATAAGCCTTGTTTCGAATGTAGGACAAATAAGCTCATTCCATTTGTTTGCTTGGTCACGCCGTACAGACATTTGCCGCATCAACTGAGTACGAATTATGTCCACCATTTGAGTGATAGGAAAATTACATGCTTCTTTAATCCAGTTATTAAATGACTCCGCCGCATTGGATGTCATCTCCCCATAACGCATACCCCTGCACAACATCACAAACATTGTACAATACGAAATTTAACAAGTCTGAACATTCACGTTGACAGATGTGAACATTAACATCATTCCCAGTGAACATTATATGCTTATTATGTTGTCAATTTAAATGATAGACAGATGTGAATGTTAACAACAACAAAATATGACAGGTGTCAACATTGAAATCTGTAATACATTGCATGACTGTTTGACAAATTAACAGATGTGAACATTCACATCATTCACACCAGTCATCTTTAGCAGATGTGAACATTTACATCATTTACATTGAACATGAAACACAATTAGAAGATTATTACCATTCTAAACTGAAAATTCACATCACTACCATTCTAAGCTACACAAATGGAACACCTTAGGGACCTATTATTACCTGAAGTACGAATTTGCCCAGTGCTTAGGTGCTAAGTCCTTGAAAAAATTATGAGCCTGTTGTTTACCCTCATCTTTTAATTTTGCAAGCTTTTCATGGAACCCTACCACAGTTGGCTCGTAAGCACAGTCACTCAAACTATTTACTAGGTGATCCCTGAATCCATTATCAATTCCTTTCATATGGTCTCTTAAATTGCTCTTCAAGTGTTGTAAGCAATAACCGTGATGAGCCGATAGGAACACCTTTAGCATAGCTTTTAACAGACCAAGATTACGATCCGAAATGAAAGTAATCTGGCGCTCACCATCAACAACCTTCCCAAGTTCATGCAAGAACCACGACCAATTGGCCGTGGTCTCTGAATCAACAATCGCAAATACAACAGGAAACAGACCTACAACACAACACCAATACACAACTATTCACAATATTCCAAAGTGAATATAAAACAGTATAAACGAAACAGGTCATGTGAATGTTTATATCTACATTGCCCTATTACTATTGTTATTTTTGGATTCAGGTTCGTAAACATCAAGATGTGAACATGCACATTAACGACCATTAACAATTCATTGTTGATTGTTGAGTCATTGATAATGTGAACATTCACAATAATGTTCATTAATGGATCAACTGACATTAGTGTACACTGATGTGAACATTCACATCAGCGTATACTAATGTGAATGTTCACATTACTATCATTAGCAGACACAGATGTGAACATTCACATCAGAACTGGAATGCACATAATATTCAAAACATTTAAAACATTTAATTAAAATATAACATTCAAAATAACTTAAAACATTTTATTAAAATATAGCATTCAAAATAACTTACAATTACTATTGTAGCAACTGCAAGGATCTTAACTAGGTGCAAAGGGAGAATTTTAAGAGCACTCAGCACACTCTGGTTTTCTTAACACAATGAGGGGGAAGAAAATTTACGAATGCCTGAATGCTTACAATTGATTACAATATATAGAAATAAAAAGCAGAACATTTAGCATGTGACTTCTGAAAGCAGCTGGCAGATCATGAAGTAAAGGAGATGCTGTCGGATGCTTTCGGTGGAGTGATTGCACAGCTGAACAGCCTTTAGCAAAAGTTGATTGGGTGAATAGTGACGGTGAATAGTAAAAGTGAACAGTAACTTTTGCTATTCATTACTTTCGGTGCAATATGTAAATAAAGGAATCAATATAAATATAAATTAGCAGCTTTTCTCAAAAGAGTGTTGATTGAAGCTAATTTGTATTTATAGGAAATCCTATGTTGATTAGGCAAACGGATCCTGAGCATCTTGAAACTCGGGTCCTGAGTATTGATTAGTTGATTCTTCAGAAGAGTGTGCACTATCTGAACCTTCTTCTGAACGGGCCGAACTGGAAGGAGATTGGGCTTCAGCTTGATCTGTAATTTGGCGAGCTAACTGGAGCAGTTCGTCTCTGGATAACTTAGGTTTGACCTTTGATTTAGCTGTGGGCTGAGCAGGAGAATGAATGGGCTTAGCCTTAGCTTTGATTTGTGATTTGGGCCTTGAATGTTCTTTGGGCTGGGCCGGAACTGCAGGAGCTTTGGACTTAGCCTTGGATTTTGATTGTGTCAACTGGGATGCTTTGGATTTGGGTTTGGAACCACTAGATGAGGGGCTTCCAAGATTGATTGGAGGAAGACTGGGTTGACTTCCTTGACTGATTGCAGCAATTGGGATCTGCTGGGTTTTAACCATTGCAGGAGTTGGAGCACATTGATCAGATGGGAATTCTTCTTGAACAATTTCAAATATACAGGGCAAATTGAATTTAGCCCACCATTTGACTGAATGGTGTCGGATGATTATGTTACCATCAATCCCATAATGCCATTTGAATATCCAAGGGATTTTATACTTGGCTATAAAAATTAACAATAATGGGAATGATCTCTGATGAGTAGTAAATGGGTAGACAGTAGCAAAATAGTTGGTTAATTCAAGCAAATTATCAAGGAGGATCTCTGAAATGGCACCATAGTGAGTCCACCATCTCAGAAACCAGGAAGGTAATTCAAACTTGAATTTTTGATCAAATGAAATGAACCAAGAGTGACTAAAGGTCTCATTCTGGTACAAGAAAATCTTGAACCAAGCATCAATGTAATCATGGTAATTGTACTGGATAGAATGGCCAGGTAAATCACGAAGCTAGTAGGGAGGACCCCATTCAGCTAAGGAAACAATGTTGTGAATGTAAATGGAATGGTACAGAATCTTGTAAGCATAGGTGCGGTCTTGGATTGGCTTAATCAAAATTGATTGGTGATGGAGCAGAATATCTTTGTAGTAGGAAAGGGTTTTTTCTGGATGTGAAAGGGTGAAATGGCATCCAGGACCAAAATAGGATTTAGCAATGTCATTAATAAGTAGGCTCTTTGGGTGACTGGGTTCTTTATAGAAGAGGTTAGTAATATGTGATTTGGTGTATTCAGTTTTGGATGACCAGACTGAGTTAGCTGGGAATGGAGTGATTGAAACTGATTGACTAGGAGCAAAAGGATCAGAAGCCAATGCAGAAGAGTAATCAGGGCGATAAAGGTTACCAAGAGCTTGGTAACGGTTAACCATATCAAGTGAATAGGATGGGGTATCTAACTCCAAAGGAGGAGGGACAATAAGTTGATTTGGTTTACTTGAAGATGGGACCAAAGCCTTGGAAGGAGGCCTTGGGCGAGACATCTGTGAAAACAAGAATTAATGATTAGTAGCCAGAAAGAAGATCTAAATAATCTTGATGGCGGTGTAAACAGTTGTAGTTGTGAGCAAGTAAATTGCGACGGGCTTGAAGTTGATAGTAATTGATATATTGGGCTCGTTTGGTGGTTGGCCGGGCTAATTTGAGGCGGTGAATACGATGGGAAAGCTGTTTAATCTGGGTTTTGAAATAGGTAATACAGGATTTGTGGTAAGAAGTAAATGGTGCAGTCATCCCTTACCCCCCTGTAAAAATTCCCGGGTAAGAAAATCAGGAAGGGAATTTTGACAACCAGGTATATAGGTAATATCAAAATCAAAAATACTTAAAATAGCCTGCCAACGGCAAAAATTTGTTTACTAGCAAGATTTGGAACATCTTTTTCAATAACATATTTAGCAGATTTGCAATTAACACGAAATAAAATTTTTTGATTTAAAATATCATCCTGAAATTTTTGAATACATAAAACAATGGATAAAATTTCTTTTTTAATAGTACTGTAATTTAATTGTGCTTTAGTCCAGACACCAGAATGATAGCGAACAATTTGTTCAGAGGACTGAGGAGTAACTTTCTGAAGAAGAATGCCACCATAACCAATATCGGAAGCATCAGGTTGAATAATTTTGAACGAATTTTCAGTAGGAATACCAAGACAAGGAAGAGACTTGACATATTGTTTGACCTGTTTAACGATAAATGTATGAACAGAAGACCAAGGAGGAGGATTATCCTTTAACCTATCAAATAGAGGTTGACAAGTTTTCCTAAGATCTTTGTAGAATTTAGTAATGTAATTGAGAGATCCTAAGAATCTTTGTAATTGGGTTTTATCAAGAATTTCATCAGGAAATTTGGATGCAAATTCAATGGATCGACTAATGGGTAAAATAGTATTACGATGAATATCATAACCTAAAAATCGTACTTTGGTTTGAAATAATTTAATTTTAGGAGCAGAAATGACAAGACCATGACTCTTGATAGTATGAAAGAATGCAGTTAAATGTTTCCAGTGTTCACTAATTGATTTTGAAAAAATTAATATGTCGTCAATGTAAACAATTGAAAAATGACTAAATGAGTTGAAGATGTCATTCATTATATGTTGAAATTCACTAGGAGCATTTTTTAAACCAAATGGCATGACATTCCATTCATATTGGCCAAATGGTGTATTAAATGCAGTTTTATATCTATCTTTCGGATGAATTTGAATTTGCCAAAAACCACTTTTTAAATCGAATTTACTGAAAATAACAGCTTGACTGAGTCGTTTAATTAGATCTTTTTTATTAGGAATAGGATACCTAATCCATTCGAGAACATCATTTAAAGGTTTATAATTGATAACCAAACGAGGGACACCACGTTCCAATTCAGCATTTTTATTAACATAAAAAGCGGAGCAAGACCATGGTGATTTACTTGGACGAATGATTCGGTTGTGTAATAAGTCATTAATTTCTTTTTTACATAGTTCAAGTAATTCATGATTCATTTGAATTGGTCGAGATTTAGTAGGAATATGTCGTTCATCAAAATTTTTAATATAAGGTAGAGTGACTACATGTTTTTTCCTATGCCAAAATGCGGTAGGCAAAGTAGAACAAACAGTTGATTCAAGTTTTAATTTGAAATCATTGATTTGAGAAATAAGAATTGGATCAGTTAATTGTTGGTCAATGCGTTTATGATTTATTTCTTCTTTAAGAAAATTTATATGCCGAGTTAGGTGGTTAATTTGATGGGAAATAGAACAATCTTGTAACTGATTTAGTTTTAATAGTTCAGGAGGAGATAAAAATTTAAAGGTAACAGGTTGACCTAAAACATGGGTAGTTATTCCAGTACTAGATGTAGTAAATGGATATAATAGATATATAAATGGAGAACCTAAAATAATTTTATCAGTTATGTTGGTGACTAAAACAAAAGAGATTTTAAAACATACATTGTCTTGGCAAACATGAACTTTAGGTAATTTATATTTGATATGCATTCGGGTACCATTAGCAGAAGTTAATTTCTCTTGACATTTTTCATAATATTTAGTAGGGAGTAATCCTTCTTGTATACAATTTAAATCAGCACCAGTATCAATTAAAGCAATTAAGTCTAATTCAACATCATTTATAATTATTTTAATTTTTGAATACCATTTTTGAATGTAAAGCTTATTAATTAAACTTAACCGTTTTTCTTCAGGATTGTTGGATTGAGAGTGGTGTGATCGGTTGTCGAATAACAAATTATCAGGATTAGTAGGATCAGAATCATGTTCAGATTCACTTTCATGATTATTTTGGAAATTATCTAGACTTTTATTAAGTTTTAAAGTAATAATTTCGTCTTCCAATTTTTTATCGTTATTTTGTAATTCTTTAATTGTTTGTTTAATGTGATTGATTTCTTGTTGTAAATCTTGTAAGGTAACTTCTTTTTGTTTATTTTTAAATCTATCTAAGGTTTTAGATAAACTAATTATGGGTTTATCAAATTTAGGTTTATTATCGGAATGAATTAATAATGATTTTAATTTATCAATATATTTTTGTTTTAATTTGGGATCATCTAATTTACTAATTAATTCAATAAGAGCTGATTCTTCTTGAGTATTTTTTGTAAGAACGGTAATTTGTTTAATTGGTTTACAACAAACATCATTACATCCTATATTAATGTTATCATCAGAATCATCACTTGGTGATTGGGAATCGGTCGAAGTATGGGGATGGTCAGAAGAAGAGGAACTACTAATAGATTGATTTAATTGAAAGATTTCATATAATTGATTCTTTGAATTGTCATTAATTTGAAGTTGGTTAACTTTATCTTTTAATTTTTGTTTTTCTTTACATTTATTTGAGTAATGACCTTTTTGACCACAGTTATAACAAGTAATATCTTTAGTAGATTTAGATTTTGGATGGGATTTGGATTTATAATATTTCTTTTTCGGTTTAGTATAGAATTTATCATTTGATTTTGAAGGTGAATAATTCTTTTTATATTTATTAGAATATTTATAAGATGATTTGTGTTTATGTTTGGAGTATTGATGTGATTTCCTTCGAGAGGGTGCAACAGGAGGTAAACCATATTGTTCACAGAAATTGCCTAGTTCATATTTGGCTTTATGTTTATCTTTATTAGCTTTTTGAGTAAGTTTGAGATCAATACACATTTTTAACCCTTCTTTTTGAATAGTGCTAATTATATCACCATATGTTAAATTATCATATTCAATAACACCAGTAGGTTGACTAAGAACATCTCTAATTTTGTGAGCAAATAAGCTAGGTAATCCATTAATAAATTTTTCTTTCCAGAATGATTTGGTACAGTCTTCTCTTAGCATAGCACGAGAGGTAAATACATCTTTATACCATCTAAAATCACTTAGGGTTGGACAGTTAAGATTACTGAGTTGATCATGTATACGGGAGTATATATTTGTAGGAGTACCAATAAAATGCCGGACGATTGTATAGATTAATTGATTGATTCCATCAGGGTGACAACATCCTATAGATTCATCAAAAATAGGTAGACCATTTTCATCAGTTTGATTAGCATAAATGATTGTGTCACGTTGTTCTTCAGTAAGGTATTTTTCCCACCAAGATTTGAGCATACCCGTGAAACCAGAGGTAAGTAAGGAAACAATTTCAGATTGAGAATATTGGGGATAATTACTGAGATAACTATTTGCTACCATAGATAAATGATTTAGTTTTTGAAGGATTTGGTCTTCACTGAGACTATCAATATTCCATTCGTATAATTTTTTAGCAGAGACAGAAAATTGATTATTAAGATTAGTTTCTTCAAACTGGAGATCAGGTGGAGTAGGTCGAGAATACCAGTTTTTGGTAGTTTGAGGATTAATTTTGGGATAATGAATTTTATTAAGATTAGAAGATTGAAATTGTTTGGCTAATTGATCTATTTCATTATCAGTAGTATCAGTGTCAGATTGATTAGAAACAGTACCTGTTATAGGTTGTTGATTTAAAACAGTAACACCCTTATCCCTTGATGTAGAAGTATCATTGGGAGTTAATTTAGTAAATAAATGTTCAATGGCTTTGACAGTGGATTGATCATTAGTAACTAAGCTAGTCCTTTTGGAGCGATGACTAGGAAGATTAAGTAAAGGTTGATCTAAGGGTTTAATAGTTTTTGTAGATTGGCCATCTAAATTAGTTTCTAATTTATCTAATTGTTTGCCAATGGTTTTTAAACATTGATTAGTATAATTATTTTGTTCAATAACCTTTTTTATGTCAGGGTCAGTGCCAGGTAATTTAAAAGGAGAGGCCGGAATTTCAGAACCTTGGTGATCAATGATTATGTTTTCTAACGGAGGATGATTAGAACTAACAGAAGTGTTAGGAGAAGTTTTCCATTTATGTTTCGTGATGGTGTTAATCTTTTTGTAATATTGATCCATATAATCAAAGAAAGATAATTCAAAACCATATTGAACCATGAAATCATACCATTTTCTTTTTGTAATTTATCATTTTGTATTTCAACATCTTCTTCATTAATTTCTCAACATCTTCTTCACATCAGTGCATACTAATGTCAATGTTCACATTACTTATAATTTCTCAATCACTCATCTGTTCAGACTATGCTGCAGAGAATGAATACCGACATGAATAGACAGCTAAAAAAAATACTAACCATTGTTTCCGTCTTTCGCTGTTGCCGCAAGTAGCTGACCTTTGTACTTTCCTTTGAGGAATGTTCCATCCAGGAATAATAAAGGCCAACAAGAATTAAAGCCAGAAATACATGCAGCGAATGACACAAAGAAACGACAAAACTGTTGACTACTCGCATCATAGTCAATATTGACGTAACTCCCCGGATTGTACCGCATCACAGCATCCGAATACCACCGTAGCTGGTCAAACGATAATGAGTGATCTCCATGAATGTCAACCTTTGCTTTCTTCACACCCAACCATACGGCATGGTAACTCACATCTAGCCCATAATCCCTCTTCAAAATAGTCACCACCTCACGCGGCCGAGTCAACGGCTTGTCCCTTACAATTTCAGATATGGTACTCGACACCAAATCCGAACTAACTCGCGGATTCTTCGATGTTCGGACATCCGTACCACAACTATGCACATCACTAAACCTCTTGATGTAGAAAAAACCATTTGCTCGTTGTGCTCTACAATGTATAGCCCACAAGCAGCCTCTTTCCTCACGCATCGCACACACAGCAATAACTCTTGTTGCTTCATTCTTGACATACGTAAACTAAAACCCACATTGGATGGCATACTTACATAAAACCTCACGAAATTCTTGTGCACCTCCAATAAACCGTTGTCCCACATGCGTAATACCATTTGCCCAAGGGACTGACAACAACACCTTCTCCTTATGGTGGCAAAATCTCTGTAGCGCATCAATATCTTCCTCAACCCCTACACACAGCGATCTCGAGCTACTTGACTGACCAATATCACTTTTCAACTCAACCACAACTTCTACATGTTGTACCCCCATTGATTTAGCAAGCAGTAACATGTTCTGAAATTCTTCCTCATTGTCCAAATCACATCTACTAATCCCAGGTAATCGACAGAACAATGAAATAGAACCAGCAGACAACTCCCCCCATTATTCACACAAACAGTCTACCAAACACGAATAGCACAATGCGCGGGCAACATTTATTACAGTGGCACTGCAACTATATGTACACACCAACATCATAAAGGTATCCATCTCCTGTAAAAACACAACAACACAACAATCAACAATAATCCAAACCGATATGAAAATTCACATTGTGCAAAAATTAGATGAATACGTGTACAGTTCAAGTGTTACATCCATAATTCACATTAACAAGATGTGAATATTCACATTGATACATATACTCTGAATTATATCATCCACACAAAGCCTTATTAATCAAACATCAAAGTAAAGTGAGAACATCCACATTATTCACATAATATTACCACGATGTAAACATTTACATTGCCACATATACTCTGAATTATATCACTCACACAGAACCTCATTACGCAAACATCAAAGTAAAATGCAAACATCCACATTCTTTACGTAACACTAACATGATGTAAACATTCACATTGTTCCACAAACTTTGAATTATAGCAGATCTACGTTCAACACTAATCTGATGACCTCCCCTCCTTATGACCACGATGTAAACATTCACATTGATCCATAAACTCTGAATTATATCACTCACACAGAGCCTCATTATGGATACATCAAAGTAAAAGGAATATTATAACATTCTTTACATAATCTGAATGACCTCCCCTCCACAGTACCACGTCTTATGCATGTAATTGAAAAACCAGAGCATCTGATCCATAGCAATCAAAAAACAGAGCATCTGATCCATTTATAAATCAAAACATAAAGTGAACATATATTCATAACCAAAATGATACTAACCTTAATCATGCAATCCTACAATTGCCCAGAAACTCAAAAACAACCGCTTTGAAGTAGTTATACTCCAGAAAATGTGAGAACCGAACAATATGAAATTCGTCATCTTCACTTGAAAATCACCGAACCAAAGCAACAATGAAACCCTAGCACATCAAAGCCTCAGAACGATAGAACGATAGCATGCAAGATAGAAACGTATCCATTTGAATTAGAATGATAAAAATTGTCAAAACTGAATCACGAAATCACAAGAACGTGTTATGTATTAACACAGTGTATATATATAAGGGCATAATAGTCCATGTAAAAATATAAACTTAGAAAAATGGACTTTATAGAATAAAAAGAAAGGTATATGGGACTAATCAGGTTATAATATTCATTTGTGGACTTAATGGGTTATAACAACTCTAAAATAGATTTATCAATAAAAATTCCAATTTTTAACATGTACACACACAAAAAAAAAAAAAATGTAAAACTTATACACAATTAATTACATATATGAACAAACCCTCAGCGATTTGCTAAATTTGACCCATTAATATAATTTATAATTTTTTTAAAATTTATAAATTATTAATAATCATCAGTTTATAATGATTTTTTATTTCAAATATGTAATTTTCTTCAATTATTTTGTTGTCAATTAATTTTTTTTTCAAATAAATTTTTTTTCAATTACTTTTTTTTTTTCAAATAAATTGCGTGTCCATTACATTTGTTTGATTTTTTTTTTTCCAATAATTTGTTTTCAATTTTTGTTTTCCAACTATTTTGTTTTCAATTTTTTTTTTCAAGTAATTTTTTTTCCCAACTATTTTGTTTTCAAATTCTTTTTTTCAAGTAATTTTTTTTTTCAAATAAATTTTTTTTTCCCAACTATTTTGTTTTCAAAATTTTTTTTTTCAAGTATTTTTTTCAAAATTTGCTACAGTCGGTTGTGAGAGACGGAACAGAAGAGATGAGAATAAGGCAGAGTTCCTTTTGTTTTAGTTGTGTATAACCCTTACCCTTTGAAATAGTCAAAGGGTAAAATGGTGATTCCACCTCTGTTTGTAACCCAGTTGTACCCACGCGTGCACTGTTCATGCTTTTTGGCTTATTTCATAATTGAGGCTACAATAGCCTCAGTTTGTTTTTCCCAAACAGCGCCATTATCAGCATCTATTATCGTTTCATTAGCTATTTCATTATCGTGTGTCGTAAGACAACATCTTCGAAGCCTTCATTCATTATACATGTACTCTTTCCTCATTTTTTTGCACCTCTAGTGCCTAACCTCACCAACACGCTGCTTCTAAACAATTTTCTAGAAAAATCATGGTTTGGGTGGATGACGATTTTGATCACGGTATGAAGGCTACAAGTGTTGTGGGGGGAATGATGAAAAATGATAGAAAGGATAACAGTAGTGGTAGTGATAGAGAGAAAATAATAAAGGGATTTGTGAAAATGAGAGCCATAAAGGGAAAATAATAAGAATATCAATGAAGGAGAGGGTGAAAAACGATATGACAACTAAGTAACGGGTGATTGGAGAAATAATAAATAATAGAAAAAAATAAATGGCAATTTTATCTTTAAAAATTAATAATTCCACATTTTTTTGCACTTGATTATCAAGGTTTTAATTATGTTTGCAACATTGTAAAGTATTCTAAATCTTGTTTTATATTTTAAAAAATATGAAAATAAATTATTTATATAAATCAAAGTTATTAATACCGTATCAAATTAGGTATCCTTTTTTTCCATTGGTGTGGTACTTACCAGTTCCGATATATATGTTACCAAATACCATTTTGGATTTATTGCAAAAATATTATATAAGTATTAAAAATATTGTTTAGTAATAAATAATTTAACAATACATATCATGAATCACAAATTTATATGTATAAGAGGCTTAAAAATGTCTGTTAAATAACACAAATTAATATAGTTCAAAGAGAGTATGAAAGACAAGTTTCTATCATTTTAATATTACAAACCATTACAAAAAAATGCTGATATTGTCTGGTATTTATCCAGTATTATGTTTTCCGATCGGTATTAGCCGGTATTGCCTGGTATTGGCCAATATTTTAGGAAATTGAACTATGTAATTACCATTTTGCTTCTAAAACAGGACGCACTGACTGATACTATACGAGATTGATAATATTGCTATATATATTTTAGAATAAATTACTTTGACTACAGCAATAAAGAAAACAAAAATAATATATTTATATATAAAAAACTGACATATATAAGTAACAAATTACTATAAATAAAAAAATATAAGTGTCACATGAATTAAAATTTATCATAATATAATATAATAGAATATAATTAGGTTAAGGGGTTGTTTGGGATGAACAATATAAGTGCACTTCTTGATTTTTTAGATAAAAAAGTAAAAGAAAAAAATATGATTGTTTGGGATAACTTTTTTTAAGTTTTACGAAAAAAATGTGTATTAAAATATTGTATAAAAGAATGAAATTATCATATTACCCCTAATATATCTAAATGAGTGCTGAAACTGATTTGTACGGAAAGCCAGCAAGGTGGGGTGCAATGTGTATTAAAAAACTTTCCTCTCGGATTGGATGGTCTGTTCGGTTCGTAGGGGGCCATCATGGGTTTCATTTTAATAATCGGAACCGTTTAATATGTAGAACTCGTCGAGTAATTATATTTGTAAAAAATTACATTCATCGAATATCGATAGCTATCTGATCGGATTAGTTTTATGTCAACCGTTAATTTGTTCACCGTCCATTTTTTTATCAAAATTGATTTGATCATATAGTTATCGATATCTGATCAATATGATTTGTTACAGACATATAGTACTCGACGAGTTATACATATTAAAAGGTTTCGATTATCAAAACAAGACTCATGGTAGGCCCTCATATGCCGAACAACACTATCTTGTGTAAATGTTTTGTGCACCCACTGTGTACTTGGTTCCATCACTTCACACTGTATCGTGTCTCTACAATGATACGAAGTTGACAGTTAATTTATATTTTTTTTTTGGCTAATTTGTTTATATATATATATATATATTTTATGTGAATAGTGATTATTTTTTGACTTTTATAATAATTTTTTGAATTTTTATCTTTTTTAAGTGTATCCAAACATGCACTTATAATAATTATTATACTTTTTCAAAATTGCAAGGAGGCTATTGTAATTGTACCGAAAAGGACGAGAATGTTATATAATATAATTTTAATTGTACCATGACATAATATAATTACGTGCAAGGTCGGTGCACCTAATTTTGCAGTTGTACCGAAAAGAACGAGAACGGTCTGGTGGAAGTGACCACTGGATTCATATTCTCCCCCATTGAAGCCTAAACCCTAGGATTTCAAACGCATCGCTTCTACTTCACGGTTCTTCTAATCCGGTATGAATTCATCGAAATCAGCATTCATTCATATCTTCATGTTCAATATTAAGCATACGATTATATAGATGTATGTATAGATATAGAACGCTCTGTATGTATAGCTAATGAATTCATATATACTGATGATGATGCTGAATTTTGGTAACTTCTACTGTGGAAGGTTTTTGGAAAATAACTTTTGTGATCTCGGATTGACGGAAAAATAAATGATTATAAGGATTGATTTACTTTTATCCCCTAAATTATTATTATTTTTTTTTAATATTTCATCTCTAATCTGTTAGTTTGATCTTTTTAGTCCATAAAGTTCCTGATTTTAGTTCACGTGGGCCAATTGATTATGATTGCAGAAGCCAAAATTGATGTGCAAAAAATAATTTGACAATTTGAACAACTTAAATCATACTACCAAACACCCATCAAATTGGTTGTAGGGTTGAAAATAGTAAGAAAATTATATGATACCAAGTTAGTAGGTAAAATCAGATTGCTGTTTCATTAAAAACAACCAAGTCATCCGAGAGTAATCATCCACAAAAATAACAAAATAAATAAAACCATTAACAGTGGATATTCTAGAAGGACCCTAGATATCTGTATGGATAAGAGCAAAAGGCTTAGGTGTACGACTAACACTCATACTAGGAAAAGAATTACGGTGATGCTTTCCAAATTGACAGGCTTTACACTCAATCTAAGAAACATGACTCAAACCAGGAACAACTAACTTAAGCTTGGCCAAAGAGGGATGACCCAAGTGGAAGTGCCACTGAAAAGGAGATACAGTAGCACTCAACACAGTAGATGGAGGATAAGGAGGTAGCGCAGTGTCCAAAAAGTGTAAGCCATCATTCTCATGTCCCGAACCAATCATCCTCTTAGTCTGGAGGTCCTGCAAAACACATGAAGTGAGTGACAAGGTTACAGAATAATGGAGAGCTTGAGTTAATTGGCTAATAGAAAGCAAATTAAATGGAAACTTAGGAATATAGAGACCAAAGTTTAAGGAAAGAGATGGAGTAGGGTGAAGAGGACCTTGACCACTAACATGTTAAGAAGATCCATTAGCAAGTATAATAGTATCATCAACAGGCCTCGGATTATCAAAAAGAGAGGAATTACCAAAGGTATGGGAACTAGCACCAGAGTCTAGGAGCTAAGGCTAAGTAGACTTAGCCATACATGCAATATTACCTGAACTAGTCAGAGTAGCGATATAGGATGCAGGTTTACTAGGCCAGAGAGACTGGACAAGAGCAGTAGGCTCACTAATATGAGTAGTGAGTGTCTCGTGAGAATTGACTGGAGAAGCAACATAACTAGTGGAAAACAAGGAGGACTGTGAGGATAGAGCATCCATAACTTGATGCACATGGTCAGGTTTGCTATACTTTTGCTAACATCAAGGTTCAGTATGACCTTGGGAACCACAATGAGTACACTTGCGATCACCACGTGTGCAAGAGCTAGGGCCACTACTACCCCTACCACGGGAACCACCACCATGAGATGCACCACCACAGGAACCACCTGCATGAGAATCTCGTGACCTGTAAAAAGAGCCCCGAGTGCTAGATGGGTTATGAAAATCCCCTCGAGTAGGCCCACGATCTCCACTACTAGAGGCCATTGTAGAAGATGACAATGGAGAGGACCCAGTGGTAGGTTGTGCTTGACCCAAGGAAGAATGTAACAACCGAGAATAGACATTAACAACAGAAGGGAGAGTCTCACTGGCAAGAATCTGATCCTTGAACTCCTGCAATTCAGGATCTAAACCAGAGAGTAAATAAGCCATCATAAACTCCTCCCAATATTGTTTTTGTTTGTTCACATCAGCAGTGAAGGGTCGATGCTGCAATAACTGATCCCAAAAGTCTTGAGGCTAGTATAATACTCAGGAAGGAACCGGCCAGATTGGCGCGTAGCAAAAATCTGCTAATATAACTCATAAACCCGAGAGAAATTACTTTGATTCGAAAAAGATTCAATAAAGGAGTCCCAAATTTCCTTCAAGATATCACAAAATTCCACAGTAGTTGCAACTTGTGGTTCTAGACTATGCCGAATCCAAACACAGGAGTCCTCACTACACCAATCATCATAAACTTTATCATTAGTAGCAAATGGGAGTTCACTAAGGAAGGGGGACTTCTTCTTTCCATGTAAGAAAATTTTGATAGCATGGGCCCAAGTCAAATAATTGGTACCATTCAATTTCTTTGTGGTGATAGATTTAGGCATGTCATCATCTCTACCCACATCCATAGCCTTAGTCTCAATCTCGGCCATGACGATCAATCACACAAAATTTCCAACAAACGAGCATGAATGTAGCAAATTATTTGAAGATATTCACTACCTACAACAACCAACACCCACAACAATCAATATAGGTAACAGATTCAGACCCAAATTGAACCAAAATAACAAAAACAAATCAACAAGGCAAATATGTAACAAATTCCGACTGAAAGTGAACCAAAACAAGAAACCACCAACATGAATCAACAACTTAAGACCAAATATGCAGTGCTATACAATTTTCGGCCCATATATAGTCAATCCCAATAGATAGAAATAAGAAAACAGCCCTGTTGTACTGAAATGAATCAGAGAGACAAACAAAACGACCAAAAAACTCAACCCAATCAGCAATAAACCACAAATTAACAGCAAAGGACACTAGAATAGTCCCAATTGTCCTACAGAAGGGATTGTACCAAGAAGAACCAGCAAAAACAATCCCCAAATCTAGATTCAAAAAACGTACAAAAAAATCACGAAAAATATTCGAAAATAGAAAACTCATATCAGAGATGATCAAAAAATTCTACAAAAATCACCATAATTCTCAGGAGACCATTTCGAGCTTAGGGGTGAAGATCCTGTCCATACGGTGCCTACGTCATGTTGTTGTCATCGTACGACTGATGACATCAACACGTCTCGGTCACCTCAACTCAACCTCCGGAGGCTGTAGAACACTTACTAACGATGAATGGATTGCTCTGAGACCAAGTTAGAAGGTAAAATGAAGAGATTCCGGGTTAGGGTTTAGAAGAAGGAAGAAGAAGATGAGAGAAGAGAAAGAAGTTTTATATATTTGCATATATTGTTATCTCAACTCTACATCCGCAATATATATACAAACCCTAACAATGCAATATGAGCATCATACCCTCAACTTACGTAGATATGAACAGTTGAACAATAGAACAAAAATAACTATGCTAATAGTTTAAGTTATTCAAATTCTAAGATACATTTTTGCCAATAAAATTAGCTGATTTGTACCACATGAACTCAAATAAAAAAATTGGAGGGACTAAACTAAATGGATGAAATTGATAGTTTAAGGATAAAATAGAAAAAATGATGATAGTTTAGGGGAGAAATGTGAAATTAACCCTTATAATAAATTTAAATGAGGTTATGACTGCAAATATAATTAATTTGTGAACTTATCAAAATATATATATATAATTAATTTGTGAAATAGCTGACCCAACCCAAGTAATTGGTATAAAGGCATGATGATTTGAGTTTTAGCCCCATGAATTTCGGAGTTGGTGCAATGGTGCCTATTAGGATTTAGGAGTAGATCACAAAGTTTAAATTGATCTCTATGTGAAAAAACTGAGTAATTTCAGTTTGGTGTGCTAATCCACAATGAATTGGGAAATGTAGATTCATTTGCAACTCTATATTGCTTATATTATGCACTAGATCTGGTAGTGAAGAACTTTGAAATGATGGGGATCGACAAAGCAAGTTTAGTTGTTGAAAAGTGGATGTTAATCATAACTTCTTGTCAGTTTTGTGCTTGATTAAGTCCAGCATCGTGTGGCTCTATGAATACTTCCCTGTCAACATTTAAATTCAAGTTGTTGCACCTTGAAACACTGCTGCCTTTCTTTTAATTCACCAATCATCCTAGCACAATGTTTCTCTAAAACAGGAAGCATATGTCCATTTATATTCTTTCTGTTACCCCTCATGCGATTATGGCAATATTTTTTTTGAAATTCTATAGCATATTCGTTTGGCTTAATTTTTTTTCTTATATAACATAATAACACCCAAACTCACTGCTCTGTGTTTTTTTATACCATTTAGAAGTTTGAATCAGGGCTATTCCACAATTCCATACTGGGAGTCTGAAAATAACAAGCCTCGTCCAACTAAGTAATACTGCTTTAATAAATTCATCGTTGATCCCCTTCTCTTGCATTTGAGCTCTATCTAATATCATGTTATATGGACCTAGGACTAACTGTGTTACTGTGTGAAATACGACCTGAAAGATTTGACAGGTGGAATTCCAATGTATGGGATGGGTGAACCCTAGATGCACAAATCCCAAAGAACCCATTTACTTGGTGAGACTGGATGCAACAGCATGAAGAGTTGAACCGAGAATGTCTGTGTTTATGACTCATCCAAGGGCTCTCTCATGACCACTAGGCTACCCACATGGGTTAAAGAAATTTATTTTCCCTATAATCACCAGACATTGAGGTACTAGAAGAGTCAAACCTAGGACGTCAAAGTTTATGGATCGTCCCATGGCTCGCACTAAACCATTGGGCTACCCATGCGGGTTAATGAAATTTACTTTCTTTGAAATTATCAGACATTGTGATATAACTTTTTTGATGTTGTGATCTATTTTGCAGGAGCTTTTCTCTTACGTGCTTTCTATATTATTTCAAGATTGTCTTTTTCTTTTAATCTTCTCCCCACCTTTTTGTTCTTGTTATATATTTAACACAAAAATATCTCTTGATTTCAGTCTTTCCCTCTATGAGTTGAGGCAAGTTCAATTATGGCAGACATGCCAGGTTATTTGAGAACCTGCTTACAAACTGGGAAACTCTTTTTCTTGGCAATTTTGGTTTCTGGAGGGATTGTGTTGCAAGTTTTGGTTAGTTATATTTTATTGACTATTAGTTGTCTCTGGATTAATCATAAGCAATTATGTGGCATGTCCTTATGTTTACTTGCATGGTGGGACAGGCATGCGCTTTGTACGATAATTGGTGGCCATTGCTAACAGGTACGGGGACGAGAGATTTTCTTGAGCCAAAACTTTCCTTGGAGTGGTTTCTTATAGTACACTTCAAAATTGTAGTATATTTTTCTCGTCCTTCAACTGTGACCCTGCAAGGAATCGGTTAGATGTAACCAACATATTAGTTGACATTTCAAATCACGAATTACATGGAAGCATACATATGAGCATACATCTTTGCACATACAATTCAATGTTTAATATAATATGAGATCTTTCAATGTTCAATATAATTTGAGATATTTTAGTTATTCCAAGAAAGCAATTTATTTGCGCTGATGTCACGACCCTGATTCAATTAAATATACTAATGTCAATAACAAAATTCAGGAATTATATTAAGTCCTCAAAAAACTAAATCGATGGACTATGGTGTATCGATCACAATGCTCCTACAATCTAACATGTGGGTTTTGTATAGATATAGACTCCTTTAAGAACACCTTGAATATAGGAATATTGTTTAAGATTTCGTCAATAACATATTTTCCTGTGCCCTAAACAGTGGTATGGATATGCATTCAGACTTTCATCATCCTGTTGGTTGCTCTCTTCTTAATATATGGTGTTCTAATTTCCATAACTGGCTTGCTGGTTTTGCTGTTCATATGTAGAAATAACTAAAAGACTGAACACACTACATGTGCAACTGAAACTGTCAATAATCAGATCATGGTTGGTTGAAGTGAAAACTATTGATCATGTGACCTGGGTTATACCACCGTTACTTCTATTGGCATTAATGCCTAACATGTGACCACTCCACAACAGAAGAGAAAATATCAGGAGACAGATCTGAGTCATTTCCAAATTAATTTTATAAGAATTTAGAATTTTGAAACTATTTGTTTGATAATATAGGTTCTGACTGAATCATGTTTCGAATATTGTCATGCTGCAGCAATAATGTATGTGCTTCTTCCCATGCCTCTGTTGTTTTTTGCGGGTTCTGATATGTCCTCTTTCATTTCTGAATCTTCAAACAGGTAAGGCTTTTCCCCCTAAACTAACTGATGAATAAGATTCGACCTTCCTCTTAAATTTGTCTTTGGCCATGGAAATAACATTTTAACTTATTACTTTTCAACAACTGATGAAACAGCTGGGTGGATGTGAGTAAGTTCTTGACCGGGTTTTCAGCTGTTGGCAGCATTGCCATACCATCTATCTTAAAACATGCCGATATTATTGGTTGGGGAGCCCTGGGAATGCAACTTGCTTCCTATTTGGTATTTGTTTTAGCCATAATATGTTTCATTCAAATGAATGATAATGATGATGGATACAGTAGTATCTTCTGAGACATGTTCCAACTCCGAGGCCCTGCCTTGTTTGTGTAAATTAGATATTGATACTAGTTCAAGTTGATGAATATTTTTCATTCATTGCCATGATTTTGTGTTTGATAATGTTATTTGTTTGGTAATTTAAGTGTCCATGGCGTGAAATGTTGTTTCAGCTTCAGTCATGAATTAAGATAGGATACCAATTGGTATATCGGTACATTCACACGTGTGTTGACCCATGTGGGTACGGATGTGGCTCCCATACTTATGTGAGTGTGTCGGTATGTTGGTTGATATACTATTTGGTTTTTGTAGCACCATTGACTTAGATTTGATCTTGTAACATTTCATCTCTGTATGGATTGGTACTATTTGTACAAGTAAAATGTTTTGATCACTGGCCACCTACATGGCTGGAGGGAATAGTTTACACATTTTGAAGGAGAGAGAAGCCCATTCTTGAGGAACATTCTTGCTTCTAATCACTTGCATTCAATGATATGCAGAAAATGAGGCCAAATTAAAATAAAAGTGGGACAGAGTTATGTGATACATATATATATATATATATTTTCATTACAGGGCACTTATTATTTGTAATGGTTGTTTTGTCATTTTAAAATTTAAAAAAAATTATTATTGCATATCATGTAAAATTTATCTCTGTTTCAAAACTAAAAAAATTATAAGTTAATTTAACAAAATAAAATTAAAAATATTTTCATCCGTGAAAGAGAGAATCACTAAACTAGTTAGTTAATTATTTTTTCTAGAAAATAGATTCTGTAAATTTAGACAAACTCATGTTTGGTTTGTTTTCCAAAAAAAAAACTCTTTCAAATTTTTTTTATTATTAAAATATCACTAACCAAACTAATTTTTACTTTCAACTAGGCAGAATTTACAAAAAAAAAGAAAAAAAGAAAAGAATATTGTATTTTTTAATATTTGATACAACAGAAAATTAAATTTAATTGAAAATATTTTTTATGATCAACGAAAAAAAAAAATTATTTATATAAAAAATATTTTTTACTTTTAAGAGATAAAAATATTTTTGAGACGAAAATTTTATTAATATCACCATGCTATTATCATCATTCTCACTTTCACCTTCACCATTGTTGCTGCTCCAGTACTATGCAATCACCTCCATCTCCACTTCTTTCCATTACCATTTTTTGCCTATACATAATTAGTGTGTTTGATTTCATTTTTCTGAATTTAATTTTTTAAAAATTGAATATTTTGTTTTTTGTTTTTTAGTAAATATTTTTAAAATTTTAAACATTTCTTTTATTTTTTTAGATGCACCTTATTTAGATGTATCTAAAAAATAAAATATTTGTAAAAAAATATTTTAAGAAATTAATAAATATACAAAAATATGAAAAACGTATTGAATTTTCGTATTTTTTTTTTATATTTTTGGTATTTAGCAAATTTTTAAAGATTTTTTTTCAAAAAAAATTATATATTTTAAGTGTATTTATGTTATGTGCGTTTAAAAATAAAAAATAAAATTGTAAAAATATAAAAATATAAAAAATAAAAAATAAAAAATAAAATTGTCTAAAAAATATTTTTAGAAAATTCAAAACAAGCAAAGTGAATATTAATTAGAAAAAAATAAAATTTTAACAAATTAAAAAAAATTGTATAATATTCTCCAACGATATGGTACACCTCGAAGCCAAAGAACCCAATTCCCTCTAACCTATATAAGTGGCTCAAGTCTCTCGTTTTTCTCTCTCTCTCTCTCTCTCTCTCTCTAAAATGGAGTTCTTGGACGAAGAAAGCAGACCCAGATTTCTCTTCCAATCTCGGTCTCGCCCTCCTCCAAGTTCCGAACTACAAACCCTAGATCTCCACAAGCCCTCTCTCTTCATCTCCTTCTCTCTCTCTCTCCTCCTCTTCTTCCTGTCTCTCTTCTTCCTCCAATCCGAGCCCCTCAAATCCATCCTCTTCTGGTTCGCCCTCTCTCTCCTCCTCGGCCCTCTCGCTCCCTCCTCCGTCACCGGCGGAGACATTCGCGTCGGCCTCGGAAAACTCCTCGATCCACCCCCTCCCCAAACCGACGACCCAGATCGCGACGATCCGAAGAAGAAAACCCCCAATCGGCGATCCAGAGCTCGTAAAAACGAAGATTTAGGGTTCATTCAAGCCCCTACAATTGTTGAAGGTTCCGAAAATGTGGAGAATTCTCGACACTCGTCTCAATATGTGGGCAATAAATCGGTAATTGAGGGAGGAGAGGAGGAGTGGAATGAAGGAGATGATGAGTTGTTGAAGAAGTTGTTGGTGAAGCATCCTGTGGGGAAGCCGAAGCGGTGGGAGGCGATTGCGGAGGGTTTTCAGGGGAGGTATGGGGTGGAGACTGTGATCAAGATGGCGAAGTCGATGGGGGAGAGGAAAATGAATGATGCTGATTCGTATGCTAGGTTTTTGAAGGCTCGGAAGCCGGTGGATAAGAGGGTTGAGGCTGAAATTGAAGGGGTCATGGAGAGTGGTGAAGTGAAGACACAGACTGGTGGGGTGAATTGGAGTGCTGGAGAGGACATAGCTTTGTTGAATGCCTTGAAGACGTTTCCGAAGGAGGTGACGATGAGGTGGGAAAAGATTGCGGCTGCTGTGCCCGGGAAATCGAAGGCGGAGTGTATGAAGAGGGTTGCTGGATTGAAAAAGGACTTTCGGAGCTCAAAGGCTTCTGCTGAGGCTTGATGAAAGGGGTGGCATTAAGGAGGTAATATTGATGTATTATTAATGCCTGATAATGGATTTGAGTCCATTTATAGAGTTGATTTCGTACTAAATGTAAACCTTAGTGATTGGTTTATAGTGTTCGTTACAATTTGTATGGATGGAATTATATGAGAATTGTATTCTTCTGTCCATGAAGCTATATGACATTTGTATTCTTGGATAGAGTTGAATTGCATAATGGGTTTTAGTTGTTTATCATGAACCAAGACTACTAATTGTTAATCCTAGATTTACTCGTTATCTTGGATAGAGCTGGATTGAGTAATGGGTTTTAGTTGTTTTAACATAGACTAATACTACTAGTTGTTAATAACATAGGCAAACTCATAGAGAAAAAGGAGGTTGATGCTGATTTAGAAGGACAAGGAAGGTGTTAAGAGTTGCATTGATTTTTCAGTCTTAATGCAGCAGTTGTCCTTTGAAATGTATGAACTGTATGATTTTACAATCATTGAGGTGTTGAAGGAGGATTCATCTCGATCAAGCCTTAAATCAACCACTTGGGGTTGGCCATGTGATTCCTAACAGGCCATGTGCCTAAAGAAATAATCCACCATTGTCTTCTTCTCACTACCTTTTTGCAATTCTTATATTTCTATTGAGACATGAGAAGAGAACTAAGGGGTTGTTTGGGATGTTCTAAATAAGTGTATTTTTTGACTTTTTATGAAATATGGGTTGGGTTTGAAGTGATGTGGTAGAAATGTGATGCGACTTAAATAAGATGATGTGATTTAAATAGGATAGTGACTTTTTGGATTTTTTATGGGATGCCAAACTTAGCCTAAATTTCAATTTGGCTTCATTAATAGAAAATTGACCAAGAAAGTTTTTCTTTGACTTTGATAATCGGAAAGGCTCGGAGAAAAATGGGCTTCTCGATGTAGTGCACTGATGACATGTTACCTAGATAAGGCTTTGGAATAGATAAATTCAAGCCGTGAAGGTCAAATACAAAGAGGAATAAACACCTTAATTGAATTTTCAGGTGCATTATGCATATTAGCACTATGCATTTTTATTATTATTTTTAAAGCACTACACTTATCTGCATACATTACATTACTTTATTTTCTTTTTAACTAGGTTATTCTCTGGATATGTAATCATAAAAGAACTAGAAGCACTTGAAGGGGTTACAATGTATGTACACACGTATATACAGTAGTGAATAAAAACTAACTTCTTGCCAAATGTGGAAATCATGTGTGAGACCTATAAAAAGGAGTGTAAAGAAACAGGTAACTTTCTCGAGATCCAAAATTTTAAGGATTTTTTTTTTTTGTTTTTTGAGCAGCAACAAAACAATTTTTTTGAGAAAGATGAAAGCAAAGGGAGGACAAGAAGTCCTCCTACAAAGTTAGAAAATACAAAGCTAAAGACCATAGAACCAAAACTACAATGTAAAACAAAGCATGTCAAACAGCAGCCCTATTCCTAGAAATAAAAAACAAGGGTATGTCCTTGAAAGGAGGAGACATACAAGCCCAAATTGATGCCATATGTCTCACCCTATCCCTCAAAGCTTCCTCTGTTGCCTCCTCCTCGTTAAAGATCCTATCATTTCTTTCCAACCAATGTTTTAAAGCTTTTGGTGTCAAATGATTGCAAAGCTGCTTTCATTGTTGGACCAATTAGAGCAGATAACAATCTAAATGGCCCCTGTGAGCTGGTCAGCACTTCAATGGAGTGCAGCAGATATTGAAATAGTTCAGACTTTAAACATTGGTATGCTTCCATGCTAGAGAGATGAGCTGGGAAATTCTTGAGTGGAGGTATGCTTTCATTGGATCATTCACTTATATTCTGTTAATTGTCATGTTCTTGGGAAAAAAAAGTTAGCTTTATCATTGATTTCTTCACAAATCAGGAATTGGGGTTGTTTAAGCATTTTCGCATCAGGTATTTAGTGGCATCTTTATATACATTGCATATTTAGTATGCATTGGAGTACTTCAAGTTGACTGGACTTACTCTGAATAGAATTCTTCACCCCTATATGTTAGAGGGTTTTCTGGAAAATTGACTCAAATTGGAGCCTTAAATTGGTTCACGTTTGCATCATCATCATAATAAACACGGCTAAGATTGTATTAGAATATGTAATTTGCATGTTGAAATTTAGGTGTGAGAATTTTTCAACCATTAGTGTCATTGTGGAAGCAAGCATCATTGGCTTCTATGGTGAACTTACTCTGGGAAATTCAATTTAATGGAGATTTTGGAGCTTTGTGTAGGTATTCATGATTAGAACTCCTGAGAAATATATTACCAGAGCCATGGCACTAGTGCCCAATGCTTCCAGGCTTCCAATTGTATTCAATGTCTTTGCAGTTGGATTCCTGTTGTTTATGTTTTAGAATGGTGTCAATGCTCAATGAAACAGAGTGGTTCATCTGTTTTGTAGCATATCCAAATATAATAACAAATGAACCATAATAGAAAATATGTAAATTCTTGCATAGAGGTCTCTTGTTATTTGTAAATTTCTTCCTGTGCATTATTTTTTCTTTCCTAACAAAAACTGAGCAAACAATAGAGTTTTCAGATCATAAACTCATTTTTTGGATTTATAAAGCAATAGGTCTATGGAATTTTTGTTTTGTTTTGTTTTCTCTTCTATGTGGCCTGAGGAATTGATTGCCAAGCGGAAATTCCCTGTTCCTGTACAGGTTAATTAAAAATGAGGAAGAATATGAAAATAGTCCAATTTTGTGTTGTGTACTTTTGAGTATCCGTGTTACAGATTCTTCGCAAGCTGATCCATTTAACGGTTGAGAGTGAAACCATTTGACATAGTCGATTCGGGGCACGTAGCACGCAGTTTCTCTCATATTCAATGAATCCAGCAATCATGGGTTGTGTTCAATACAATACCTCACAGCCTGATGTTTGTGGGCAGTTTTCGAGCTCACAGGGGCCAATTATTGGCAAAGCCATCTATGTTAACCCCTGTTGGCTCTCTCTAAAAAACAAGCAATTTTTTTTGAATAAGTACGCTTTAAAAAATGTTTACAAGGGCAATGGAAAATATAGTTAGATTTATTTGTGCACAAGTTTAGGATTTAAGGTTTCGTTTGGCAATTTTCAATTTTAACTAAAAAATTAAAAAATCATTATAAATTGTCACATTATTTTTTTAAATATCTTTTTATAAAATGTTAAAAAATTATTAAAATAATCTGTTTCTAATTGAGGATACATAAAATTCAAATTTTTTTTCCAATGTTTCGTATTCTAGGTTTTGTTTAAAAATTTTCAAAGTATAAATATAAATAAGTATAGAAGGGCAAAATTATGCTTGCGCATTACCATCACATAAATTGAAGGAAATCATTATAATTATTTATGGATCCGACTTTTACCTAGTCAAGTAATGCATTTGATGGTGTTGTTCGAGTCATGATGTTTATGTTTTACTTTAATAATTTAATAATTTGATTCGCTTAATTTTAAGTTATTATGTGTATAATATCCATATAAAAAAAAGATTAATTTGACAATTATAATAATATAATTTTCAATATATTTGTTACGGTAAATATAATTTAAAAAATAGACTGGCAATTGTTTTTGGCAATAGAATGAGTTTGTCGTTCGAGTCATGATGTTTATGTTTTAATTTAATAATTTAATAATTTGATTCGCTTAATTTTAAGTTATTGTGTGTATAATATCTATATAAACAAAAGATTAATTTGACAATTATAATAATATAATTTTCATTATATTTGTCACGGAAAGTATAATTTAAAAAATAGACTGTCAATTGTTTTTGTCAATTGCTGGGAGAGGGGCTTGGTTAATTTTGTAATTTTAAGGATGAGAATACTAATAAAAATTAAAAGATGTAACATAAAAAATGAGTGAAAATAAACATTAAGTGTAATATTTTAATTTTATTATAATAAAAAAAATCAAATAATCCATTATATACCTATAAATAAAATATAATTAAGCAAAGTCAAGTAGAACACGACCAGAGAACTTTGTTTGATAAAGCTTTTAAAGTTTAATTTTACCCATTAGTTTGAGTGTATTATTTGGTTACAGTTTTAGAAAATTAATTCTACACCTACTTCTCAAAACACTCATTTTTCAATATCATATGTCACATCACTCAATTCAAACTCTTTTCAAAATTCATAACCAAACAAATTTTTCACACTCAAATTATATTTTCAAAACTCACAAATTCAAAATACAACTCTATTCTCAAATCACAATTCTAAAATTCTACCAAACACAACCAAAACTCATTCTTGCTTCCACTTTCTTATTCGGCAAAAAAAATCCGCATATAATGAAAGGAAATTACCTTCAGTAATTGTTTTAAAAACAATTATGATAAATTTATCAAATCAATTAATTTTTTTTTTTACAAAATAATCTTACACAAAGATCATACAGAGTGTTCCAAATGGAACGGGTCGAACTGATCCACGCTTCCCAAACCGGTGTCCGAGGTACCAAGCCCACAGAGAGACCTGCACAAGAGTTCAACGGGGAACGGGGAGTCCCCCAGCAAACCCTCCGACGAGCAAGTTAGAAAGAGAGATGGAATGTAGAGATAGATTAGTGATAGAAAAGCTTAACCTTCTCCTTATCTTCGATGCCTGCTTATATCCTCTGCTAATCATTTCGTTGTCCCTTCCGACCTGTCACCTTGGCCGAAAGTCTATGCTCTAACTTACCTTGTTCATGGTGAGGCCGTTCTATTCCGACGGAGAGAGGTTATCGCAATAAATGCTGTAAGGAACTCCATTAATGGCTGATGTGCAGTGCAATAACTTTGCAGGATCTTTGTCTGCTTATGTGGCTTGTCCTTCTCTTGTTGCGTGTTTAGATGTCATTGGTTCTTAATGCCATGTTGAGCTCCAGCAACGTTGGGCTTTAGTATTTGAATTATGTATTGGGCCCTAAGTGGTGGGTTATATCCTTTATGGGCTTACCCGTGTCACACACTAATACATAAAACAAATTATATAACCAAAATAAAATAGAAAAATAACAACTATGTTTGTAAAAATAATTCCAAATCAATAATAAAAATTATAAATTTTAATAAATAAAATCATTTCATAAATCAATAATTATTTTTTTAAAAAAAAAAAATTGGAGTAATTTTTCCAAATAAAATCTACAACTGGTCCCACCCCATGGTGTAGGCCTCTTTACCCATCAAGAAAGAGTAATGCTAGAGATCTTAAAAATTTTATCAAAATTTCTACCAAATGTCTCACATGTGTGTGGCTCTCATGTGAGATATTTAATAGAACTTTTGATAGAATTTTTAGAGTTTCTAACATTTTTTATCAAGAAATCGATGCATGTGATATCAACAAACAACCCCAGGATATGATTCATCTTGTTTGGTTCAATTTTTTGAATACAAAAATTTTGTATATTTTTGTATTTTTATGTATTTATTAATATTTTAAAATATTTTTTTATAAATATTTTATTTTTTAGGTATATCTAAGTATATTTAAAATTTAAAAAATATACTTAAAATAATAATAAAAAATTAGTAGTTGACCCGTACAATGCACATGTTAATTTTTTCTTTTTAAATAATATTTTATAAAATAAAATAAAATTATTTATATATATATATAATATTTTTAGAAATACGTTGCAATATATGCATTACAAAATAATAATATTAATTTTATCAAGATATAAAAATATGGCATAAATAAATATATAATAAATTTAATTGAATTATTTATATATGTATGTATACATATATATAGAATTATTTAAAAAATATATTACGAAATAAGCAGTGTAATTTTCGTTCAATTAAACTATGAAACTGTAGTAAATATATATATATGATAATTTTGTAGTTAATTTCAATATAATAAAATAAATATTTACTTTAATATTAAAAATAATGACTAACTTGGAGGGGAAAAAAAGTCAGTTAAAATTAAAGGATGATTCTAATTATTTATTTTCATAATCTTAACATTGTCGTTCTATAAAAGTGTTATTTAAACAAATATATATAATAAATTTTTTTCAATTATTTATGTGTATTTTAATAATCTTAGCCCCATTATAGTATAAAAGTGTAACTGAAATAAGTATATAATGATTTTATTAGACATTAAATTATAAAATAATAAAATAAACACTTAATTTGACATTAATAATAATAGTTAAATTGGGAAAAAAAAAATAGTAACATACAATTAAAAGTGATTCTATTTATTTATTTATTTTTATTCAACTGGAAATAAAAAAAAAAAAAGTATGAATGGAAGCTATAAAAAAAAATTATTTAAAAAAATTAAATATAGGTATGTTGCAGTTAAATTAAGAAAAAATAGATAGATAATTTTTCTTTAATATCTATTTTAAAACTGTTTATACATATATATATATATATATATACGGTAGTGCTACGTAGCTCGAAACCCGTGGCTCGAGTTTGGCTCGACACCAAAACGACGTCGTTTTGGTGTCGATTTTTTTTTTTTTTTTCTTTTTTCCGTGTTTTTGTTGCAGAACAAAGAAGAAGGGAGAAGAAGAGAAGGGAGGAGGAGGATGAGGAGGAGGAAGGAGGGGAGGGGAGGGGGCCATAAAAATCGGCTAGAGGAGGAGGCGGGGCTGCGACTGCGACGATCGGCGATGCGGTGGCGGTGGTGCGACGATCGGCAAGGCGACGGTCTGAATCTACAACGATCGGCGGCGAGGCGACAGCGGTGGTACTGCGCGACAATCTCCTCCCTCCCTTCTTCCTCTCCCTCCCTTCTCTTTCTCCTCTCCCTCTTTTGAGCCAATTCGAGCCCTTGGTGTCGAGCTACGGCTCATTTCCGATATATATATATATATATGTGTGTGTGTATAAAGTTTAAATTAAATATAAATTTTTACCAATAAACAATTTCGTGTTAAATAGAAAACTCAATATAAATTAATAATAAAATATAAATAAGATAGACAAAAAAAATTAGAAATATGTTTAATTTTAATATAACAATAGAATACGTGAATAAAAGTGAAAAAAGTAGAAGAAATTTAATTCGTAAATTATTTTTAGTACATATATTTATTTTAAATTTTATTTATGGGTAATTTAGATTAAGTAGAAGTCTTTTAAATATTAGATTTTAGAAATAATTAAGTATAAAAGGTATGTTACGTGACACTTTTATAAATAAATAATAAAAAAAAAACATAAGAGAGACATGCCACATAGGAGAGAGAAAATTTTTGAGAGTGAACACTACTTATATACATATAAATTAATATTAAGACATCAATAAGATAGGTAGAAAATAAAAAATAAAAATTAATAATTAATCCATACAATGTACATAGTTAAACACATTATGTCTTGTTTATTTATTTATTTGTATATCGAGATAATTTTTTCCAAATATCGTAATAATTAAATTATAATTATATATATGAAAAATAAGTATTTCTTAAATAGAGTTCATATAAAACTAGTTATTATAATTGAAAATTGAAATTGTGTTAAACTTTATATGTAAATAGAAAAGGCATACTGATATGGATGTTTTTTATTTAAAAAAAAAATAATAATAATAATAAAACACTTTAGAATGCGCCATTTAACCAAGAGAAAAACACTATTTATATATATATATATAAATAGATGACCCATGCGATACACGATAATTTATTTTTGAAGAATAAGTTACAAACACCTCCCCTGATATTTACTTAAATTACAAATTACCCCATGTAGTTCTAGAAATTACATTATGCCTCCTAAGGTTTCTAATTTCATAACAAATAGATGTTTTATTAATAAATCATCAAGTTAATTAACGGTTTTTAATAATGTTAAAATTTTATTTCAATTAATAATTCAGATAATTTTATTATTGTATAGGTGAACAGTTAGAAATTTCACTTTTTCAATTAATTCTGTTAAATAAAAAATTCTGACATGGAGATATTTATAATTTTCCAAATCCCTGTGAGTAATTCGTATTTTAAGCAAATATCAGGGGATGTATTTGTAATTTATTCATTTTTAAAATGAAAAATTGATTTGGAGTCTTAATATTTTATGTGTAGAAAATTTTAACAATTGAAAGCGAAATACAAAAAATTTCTGAATAGTTGATGAAAATTTATGTTAATATGTAAACAGTTCATAAAAATAATTTTTTTCGAAGATTAAAAAAAAAAAAAGGTGTATTCTCAATATGAAATCAATTCTCATTAGTGTTAATTAAATTTACCAAAAATCATAAATTTCACTTGTATCAAAATATTTTTTATGGAAAAAAATAAAAACAACAAAAAAAATTATAATATACAAAAATATGACTGGGTTATAACTCATAGTGTAGTATTTTGGTTATTAATCGAAAAGGTCTTTACTAATTTTTTTATATTTTTTGTTATGTCTAAAGTGGTGCATTGGGTCTTTAATTATGCGTCGTAATGCTTGATTATGATCTATTATAATATTTTTATATGACAATATTAAAGTATTTTATTACATAAAATAAGTGGTTAAGGTGGGTTGACTCAATATAGGATTTATACTTATATCAATAAGATTATAAGGGTTGTTCGCATTGATGCATAAAAAATCACAAATTCAAATAATAAATAGTATCCTCAAATGGAATCAGGCGCAAAACCTCTATAACTTTAATAATTCCAGTTTTTTAAAAGGTTCTGATTAGTTATATAACACATTATAATAACCGTAAAATTTTTATTCCAACCAAATTATTTTTTCATATATTTCATCATGAAGACGCATTATCAGTAATACTATAAATTTAAATTTTTTTATTTAAATTTTTTTAAGAAACATTAATAGATGCCTTAAATATACACAATCATTTTCGATAAATCATTATTCTTTAAAGGGGCATTTACACACGCGTTCTAATTTATGAACTTATACTCCATTAAGTCCTAACTAAGATTTTTTGGACCTTCAAGTCCCATTAAATTTTTAGCAGTCGGAATTACCATTCAAACAATAACTGTTCATCATTTATGATTATTTATAAAGGAACATGATGATTTAACATTTTTTTTGATTTTCAAAACGTTAAAATATCAACTTTTAAATTGAAAAAACTAAAAAAAAAAAAATATGCGCATTGAACAAATTGAAAAATATGAATTATTTTTTATGTAAAATTGAAAATTTTGTGTCTAAAAAGGAGCATAATGATGGAATATTGATGTGTAAATATGAAAATAAATAAATAACTTTAAAAATGATAATATTCTCAGTTTTAAAACTGGGAAAAACTAATAATGTTTTCGGTTTTATTAGATAGTTAAATTAAACCAATAAGTAGAAGGGCAAAAACGTTTAATCTCATGCTATTTTTTTTATCGGTTAGTGAAATAATTATCTAGAACATGCAAAATTGATAATATTCTTAGTTTTAAAAATTGAGAAAAACTAATAATATTTTCAGTTTTACTAAATATGACTTATTGGTTTAAAAAATCTTATATAGGACCTAAGTTATCATAACATTTGTAAATAGGACGTTTAAATAATTAACTCTTCTTTAAAATAATACTTCATACTATTTATCATTTAGTATTTGTCAATTTATCTTCTAAAAACTTAACAAAAAAATTATTATGTTTAATTATTTTAATCAATCAATATCAAATTGGACGCTACACGTGAATGTAAATTACTTTTAGAAATATAATGTATTATAACGCCCCAACCCTCCACATATCATCGATATTGTTCGCTTTGGGCCACGCCCGCGCGGATTTATTCTTCTCAATGGGTCACCCATCTCAGAACTACTCCAGCCTAAGCACGCTTAACTGGGTAGTTCTGCTAGGGATTTCACTCGAGAAAGACCTCGATACTATATAAGGGTCCAAGTTTTTACTTTTATGGCCTAGTAACTCCCCCTTTATTCCCGATATGGGATATCGGGATCTTACAATCCACCCCCCTTAGGGTCGCACATCCCTGTGCAGTAACCTTCCAGTTCGCAAGCCCGCCCACATGCACCAAGAGATGCCAGGGGTCCACACTCAGTACTCTGGAGAGTCGGCTTTGATACCATTTGTAACGCCCAAACCCTTCATATGTCAAATATTGTTCGATTTAGGTCACGCTCACACGAATTTGTTCTTCCCAGTGGGTTACCCATCCTAAAACTACTCCAGCCTAAGTACGCTTAACTGGGGAGTTCTGCTAGGGATTTCACCACTCAGGAAAAGGCCTCGATGCTATATAAGAGTATAGGTTTTTACTTTTATAACCTAGGAACTCTCCTTCCATTCCCGATATGGAACACCGGGACCTTACATGTATGACATAAAATCACAATAGAGTAAACATAATTAATGTAATGATATTTTATATTATCATATGTGTTATAAAAAAAATAATATTAATTTTAATTTAAAATAAAATTTTAATTTTATTATTTATTTGAATAATCTTAGCCTTGGCGTTATATAAAAGTACACTTGAATACTTATATATAATAAATCTAGTTAAATTATTTGTTAATTCTGATAATTTCAGTTCTATTGGTGGTTAGGTACGTGCATTGGACGTGTTATTTGATTTTTTATCAATTGATAATACTGTAATATTGAAGTATTTTATTACACGAAATAAGCGTTTAAGGTGGGTTGACTCAATATAGGATTTATACTTATATCAGTAAAATTATAATAATTATTCACATTTCATGCATAAAATAAAATTTTAATTTTAACTATTTATTTTAATAATCTTAGCCTTACCGTTATATAAAAGTGTTAATTAAATACTTATATATAATAAATCTAGTTAAATTATTTTTTAGTTTTGATAATTTTAGTTATACCAATGGTTGGGCACGTGCGTTGCATGTGGTACGTAATTTTTCATCAACTGTTAATAATGTAATTTTGCATATCTCTTAAATTGGTATATAATATGTATACAAAGTATGAAAAATTACATGGATAAATTGATCTGTATTCAAAATACAACTAAGGAATAAATGAATATATATTCAGCTAAAGAATTTAAATGATGAATAAAAATTTTTATAAACATAAATATTAATTTATACCTAAATTGTTGAAATCACAATCTTATGTTAACAATAAACATTCCTTTCAATATATAGTATTACACAAATCTTTTTCTATCAAGTTTTTATTTCAAATTTTCATAATCTGTACCTGTAATACAATTGAAAGTATGAAATTAATTGCACAATTATACAATTATGTTTAATAGTTCATCTCATAATACAAATTTATTAAACCTACTATTGCATATTATTTGTATATTGTTGGTGATAATGTGATTTTTCTATGAGGAGAAAAGAAAGTACAATTATTGTCGTGATAGAGGTGTTTTACAAAGTCTTAATTTGCTATTAAAAGTGTTTGTTGTGAACATTTATTTATATGGCATGTACATATTTATGTATTGAACATAAGTTGATACAATAACAACACACAATTCTGGAAATTTTTCATAACAAATATAACTATATTACTAAAGCGATACATGTTAGAAAATTAAAATATCCGATGATAATATAGCATTACAGATTGATATTTATATATATATATATATATATTTATATATGTAGATATTAGCATATATAAGATATCACAAAAGTAATATATGAAATTTTTTGTAACAATATAATGCAGTTAACAATGAGAAGTTAATTATTCATAATTAAACGTTAGCCAATATTTAGTATTAATTTTTGTGTGTATGCACTGTTTTTTAATTAGATTATTAAATTCACATAAAAATTGAAAGAAATTTGTGAATATTTTGTGTAAAATTAGAGATTGGTGAAGAAATATTAAAAAAAAAAAAAAAGTTTATAGTGTTTGGTTTGCTTTGTTGTTTCAAATTTTTGTTTTGAATTTTTTAGTTTTCATATTTCTTGTCTTTGACATTGTTTCTTTTGATAACCCTTTTACTTTCTTTTTATATTCACTTAATTTCATATATTTTTATTTTTTAAAGTTTACTTTTAGATTTAGATTCACTTAATCTAAATACACATAGAAAATAATTTATTGTTTATTATTTAAAAAAACATTAATATTAAATAATAACAAATAATAATAATAAAAATAAAAATTAGTACATGTTTGAATTTGTAAATTTTTTTTACTAATATTTTACTTTTTAATTTTATTTAGATTTCTAGATATTAGATTTTCATGTAAAAGTATAATTAAAATATAAAATATGAAGAAATTTCAATATCTTTAATTACCAAAATTGAGAAAATATAAAAAACCAAAAATTAAAAAACAGATTTAAAAAATAAAACCAACAAAAGTAGTTATTATTTACAATTTTGATAGCATACCTTAATTATTGAAGTACTATGTAAAATATTATAGTTCATAAAATATAATTTAAACAAAAAGATATTATATGAAGATAACTTGCGAAATTTTGAGATGCAGCACAAATCTCTGTTTTAAAACCACATGCGCTTTCCTCTGTTTAGATTCAAACGAATGCATATAACTTTAAGATTCAATTAAAATTATTTATAGTGATTTGATCTATGATAGACAATTGTAAATATTATGTATATCAGTATAGAAATAGACACAATAAATAAGAAAGAGTAATTATTTTTAGTTATTCAATTATCATCAATGTAAAAAATAGGGAGACGATTTTTTTATTTTTTTCTCATAAGAAGAGAGACGGTTTTTTTATATTTATATAGGACTATTGGAATCAGAAATATTATTTTTGGGTGTTTAACTCAAAAAATAAAAGATAGTTGGTTTATATAAGACTCTTCGTGACAGTTAGAAAATATAGTAGATTTGAGAGAATAAAGTGGTTTAAAAAAGTAAAAAAAAAAAATGACAGACTCTTTATACTTTTATAATGGAAGTTTTTTTGATAAATCCATTTTCTAAGAGTTTTATTCCATCTAACCCATATTCTTTTTGACTATTCCATTAGGTCCAATTTGAGATAAGAAGACCAAAATACCCTTTTCATCTACTTATGTTCCATTTAGTTCACATTATTTTCTTATATTTCAATAAGTCCTATGGGTGACATAATTACCAAAATACCCCTAATGTGAATGTTCATACCGTCAATGTGAATGTTCATATCGTCAATGTGTAGGGGCCCGGCCCATGTCGATTCTCGTGGGTGCCCAGAAAAATTCGGGTCGGGCCGGGCCGGCCCACAGGCCAAAAAAATAGGCTCGGCCCGGCTCGTTGATAATGTGAATATTCACATTGACATGTTAACATTTACATTGATAGGAGTGTAAAATTAGCCCGCAGCCTGTGGCCGGTCCGAAACCTGCCCGCAGCTCGTGGGCTACCTTGGGCGGGCCCGGCCCGACCCGTTGATAATGTGAATATTCACATTGACATGTTAACATTCACATTGATAAGAGTATAAAATTAACCCGCGCCCCGTGGCTGCCTGAAACCAGCCCACGGCCCGTGGGCGGCCCGGGGCGGGCTCGGCCCGGCCTGGCCTGTTGACAATGTGAATATTCACATTGACATGTTAACATTCACATTGATAAGAGTGTAAAATTGACTCGCGCTCCATGAGTAGCCCAAAGCCCGTGGGCGGCCCGGGACGAGCCCGGCCCGGCCCGTTGACAATGTGAATATTCACATTGATATATTAACATTCACATTGATAGGAGTGTAAAATTGGCCCGTAGCCCGTGGGCGGCCCGAAGCCTGCCCGCTGCCCAGGGCGAGCCCGGCCCGGCCCGTTGACAATGTGAATATTCACATTGACATATTAACATTAACATTGATAACAGTGTAAAATTGGCCCGTGACCCATGGGCAGCCCGAAGCCCGGCCCCGGGCCGGGGCGGGCCCGGCCCGTTGACAACGTGAATATTCACATTGACATGTTAACATTCACATTGATAAGAGTGTAACATTAACCCGTGTCCCGTGGCTGCCCGAAACCCGCCCACGGCCCGTGGACGGCCCGAGGCGGGCCCGGCCCGGCTTGTTGACAATGTGAATATTCACATTGACATGTTAACATTCACATTGATAAGAGTGTAAAATTGACTCGCATCCCATGGGCGGCCCGGGGTGGCCCGGGTTTGGGTCCGGGCCTACCGCAGGCCGCGAGCGAGCGTCGGGCAGCAGACAAATTTTACACTCCTATCAATGTTAATGTTAACATGTCAATGTGAATATTCACATTGTCACGGGTCGGGCCAAGCCCGCCTCGGGCTGCGGTCTGGCTTCGGGCCGCCCACGGGCTGCGGGCCAATTTTACACTCCTATCAATGTGAATGTCAACATGTTAATGTGAATATTCACATTGCCAACGGGTCGGGCCCGCCCCAGCCCGAGGTCGGGCTTCGGGCTGCCCACGGTTCACGAGCCAATTTTACACTCTTATCAATGTGAATGTTAACATGTCAATGTGAATATTCACATTGTCAACAGGTTGGGCCGGGCCCGCCCCGGGCCGCCCACGGGCCGTGGGCGGGTTTCGGGTAGCCACTGGGCGCGGGCTAATTTTACACTCCTATCAATGTGAATGTTAACATGTCAATGTGAATATTCACATTGTCACGGGTCGGGCCAAGCCCGCCTCGGGCTTCGGTCGGGCTTCGGGCCGTCCACGGGCTGTGGGCCAATTTTACACTCTTATCAATGTGAATATTCACATTGTTAACGGGCCGGGCTTTTGGCCGCCCGTGGGCCGTAGGCCAATTTTATACTCTTATCAATGTGAATGTTAACATGTCAATGTGAATATTCACATTGTCAACGGGCCGGACCGGACCCGCCCCGGGTCGCCCATGGGCCGCGGTCGGGTTTCGCGCCGCCACGGGACGGGGGCCAATTTTACACTCCTATTAATGTGAATGTTAATATGTCAATGTGAATATTCACATTATCGACGGGCCGGGCCGGGTCGGGCCCGCCCTGGGCTGCAGACTAATTTTATACTCTTATCAATGTGAATGTTAACATATCAATGTAAATATTCACATTGTCAACCGGCCGGGCCGAGCCCGCCCCGGGCTGCCCATGGACCGTGGGCGGGTTTCGGACAGCCACGAGGCGCGGGCTAATTTTACACTCCTATCAATGTGAATGTTAACATGTCAATGTGAATATTCACATTGTCAACGGACCGGACCGGGCCCTCCCCGTGCCGCGGGCGGGCTTTTGGCCGCCTATGGGCTGCGGGCCAATTTTATACTCTTATCAATGTGAAAGTTAACATGTCAATGTGAATATTCACATTGTCAATGGACCGGACTGGGCCCGTTCCTGGCCGTCCGTGGGCCGCGAGCGAGTTTCGCGCCGCCACGGGACGCGGGCCAATTTTACACTCCTATTAATGTGAATGTTAACATGTCAATGTGAATATTCACATTGTCAACGGGCCGGGCCCGCCCCGGCTCCCGGGCGGGTTTCGGGCCGCCCACGGGCCAATTTTACATTCCTACCAATGTGAATTTTAAAATATAAATGTTCACATCATTAAATTGCTAATCGTTCAAAAAATATTTATGAGGGTATCAAAATTGAATATAAGGGCATAAGTGTCCAAGAAAATAGTGTAAATCAAGAAAATGGATTTTATGGAATAAAACTATACATATATGGGACTAAATGGGTTAAAAAATTCCTTCATGGACTTCTTGGATTAAAACACTTCTAAATTGGATTTATCAATAAAAATCCCCTTTTATAATAGTAGTAGATGGATTGTGCTATAAAAGTGTAATTATCATATAATAATTTTATATGATATATAATAAATTACAAGATAATAAAATAATGGGCAAACTTCACTTTTTCCCCCTATGGTTTAGGCTATGTATGGATTACCCCCACTCACTTTCAAATATAACCACATAACCCCCCTGTGGTTGATGGAGTAATGTACACCGTTAGCTTTTCCGTGTATTCTAATCGGCTGTGTAGTGCATGCGAGAGTGGTGCGAATGGGCATGCACTAATGATGTTCCCTCGCAATGAAAAGACAAAAATGCCCCTAGGGTTAAACATAAAAGCTTACCTTGTTTTTTATATTGCTTCGTTGCTTTATATGTTGAGTTGCAGGTAGTCTACCCAGAAAATATGTCATTTTCAATCATTAGAGGTGGAGAAGGACAAATGTTGAGGTTCATGAGCAAAAAATGTCGTTATGGGAGAAAAGCAGCCATTAGAATCATAGAGTCTAAGAAACCTTCAAAAGGTAGGTTGTACTATGTTTGTGAAAATGTGGGTTTGGGGGGTTGTGATTTATGGGCTTGGTGCAACCTAGTTGGAGATGCTCCCATCTATGGAAGAGATGAGATTGATGATAAGAAGCCAAGAGTTGAGGAAGGTGTGCAGTTTAATGGAAGACTAATGAAGCTGGAGATGAAGATGGAGGCATTGACCATGATGATGAAGACATCGATGGTGGTTTTGCTTGTGTGTTTCATTTCCACCATATTAATTTTTAGTATGAAATGAATTTATAAGAATTTGTAAGGTGCTTTATGTACTTAATGTATGTTTGAAAGAAATGAAATTATGTTTATGAAACTTACGATTTTTGTATTTTTTTTTTTACTGCAACATGAAAATAATTTCAATTTTTTTTTACTACAACATGATTTTTGTATGAATTTTTTTACTGCAACATTGAAAATTATTCTAACAAATTCATAATTTGTTTTACTGGAAAAAAAATCTTACAAATTCTTAATTGAAAAAAAAATCAACCCTGCTGAGTTTAATTGGAAAAAAATCAACAAATTCTTAATTTCTTTTACTACATTCCAATGCAAAATATACAACCAACATTTCCAACACAAACAATGCTATTCAATACCAAAAAAAAAAAAAAAAAAAAACTATGATTCACAATGCTATTCAATACCAATCCATTTACAGAAGTATGCTAACAATGCTATTCAATACCAATCCATTTACAGAAGTATGTTGCATTTGAAAACCATTCTAAAAAACAATAATTCTCAATACAAAACATAGCTTAAATACAAAAACCATAACTCTAAATACAAAACATAACTCTATATACAAAAACCATAACTATAAGTATTGTTTCATTACAAAAACCATAACTATAAGTATAGTCTACTTTGACCCAGTTGTCAGTTCTTTGTGCAGTCGCCTTGCTTTGATTGTCTCTAGTATAGAAGTTACTGAAACAGCATGCCCGCTGACATTAGCATTCACTCCAGTTCTTCCAACATTGGCTATAGATGCAGATGCATTAATTGGTTCTCTACCTCTACCCCTCCCACCAACGGTGATTTTAGGTCCTTTGTCAGGACCACTTGATGCTTTTCCACCATAGGTTGGTAGTTTTGTGGGCTGCAACAACATTGTCAATTAACAAACTGAAAAGTTACAAAATTAAAAAATACATTATATAAACAAGTGAGTTACCTGAGTGGATGACCTAGTACTCCTCATCTTCGGTCCAATAGAAGTAGTACTCATTGGTGGCTGAGATGCTGCTTGGCCTCCTTTTCTAGTTTGGATGTTGCTGGACATCTGAGGCAAAAAAATTTCCAGTTAGTTTCCTACTTGAAGTTACGAGTTAACATTAAAAGTTGGTTACCTCATTTGATGGGATGTTTGTTGATAGAGTAGGAGCAGGAGTAGGAGTTGATACAGGTTGAGATGATTGCCCAGTAGTACATCTCTGCTATAACAAACAAATTAAGTATACAATAAATTAAGTATACAATAAACAAATAACAACATGTGTACAATAATTTGAATGCATAAGTATACACTAACCTTTACCAATTTGGACTTAGGATGCAGTTTGTTCTTGTATGACCTCTGATTGTACCCCTTCTGCAGACACTTAGCACACGTGACATTGATGTTCTTCGTTGATGCCTTTGTGGATTTCTTGGCTCATCTACTTGTCTGTTTCATAACTTCTTTGGTCTGCCTGGTAATTTCTTTGCTTCTGGTGGATTCAATTTCTGGCCACCTTCCTCATACTCATACATGTCTGGAACTGGGTGTATCATGAATGCATAAGTATCCAAGCACCTAGACTTGCTGTAATACTCATGCACATAGGCTTCTGGCTACTCATGATTGATTTGAATTGCACTGATGGCATGACTACAAGGCAAACCAGACACATCCCATCTCTTGCAACTGCATGTCCTAGTACTTAGGTCCTCTATGTACTTCCTCTGAAAATGATTAACCTCAAATTCCAATTGTCCACACTAGTTTACAAAGTAGTTTCTTGATTCCACCTTCAACTTCTAAAGTTTGTCATGAATATTGGGACAAATTTCACCACTGTATTTGCCATTCCAGCCTTTTTTACTTGAATCCTTTGCATCAATTTCCCTTTGATCCATTCAAACATGGAGATTATTGGTAGCTCTCTAGCTTCTAAAATATAAGAATTGAATGACGTTCACAAGGATGTCATGCTTGCTCCTTGGAGAAAAATGTGACCTTGCCCACAAAGTAGGGTCAGTCTCCCTGAACCACTCCATAGTTGTCTTCCTATTTTCAGACTTAGGATCAGTTTCTTCAATCTTCTTCATCCAATAATTGAATTCATGCACATTTCTAGTTGATGCAGCTTTCCAAAACAGGTCTTTCAACACACAACCACTATATTTTGTCTTGAAGTTACTATACATATGTCTCAAGTAGTATCTGTGATTTGCAGTAGAGTATAACTCTACAAATGTTTCAACCAACCCCTTCTGTCTATCTGATATAAATGTCCAACCCATCTCCTCAACACTCCCAATATCACTCATCAATTCTTGAAGAAACCAAGACCAAGAGGCTTTACATTCTATCTCAACCAAAGCCACTGCAATAGGAGACATGTTATCCTTTCCATCTCTGCCAATAACACAGAGTAGCTGCCCACCAAAAATCCCTTTCAAATGACAACCATCTAGTCCTATTATTGGTCTACACCCTACTAGAAATCCATCTTTCTGTGCACCAAGTCTGAAATACATTCTTTCAAATGTAGGCTTTGTATTTTCAGGATTAGTTGTTATTGAAATGTGTGAGGTTGGATTTTTCCTAACAACTGCAGCTATATAATCCCTAATCCTTTGATATTGCTCTGCCAAATCCCCTACAATTATCTCCATTGCCTTATATATTTGAAACCTACTTGCATCCACTATTATCTCTCTTCTAATTTTTTTCTTGAAAGAGGTTATGTTAATGAAGGGGTCATCTCCCACCTCATCTACAAACTCCTTCCCCAAGTACTTAGAGTTGGCTTGTTTGTTGCTGTAATTCCTCCCACTTGTGTGTTTCCCCTCTAGAGTTTTAATTTGAAAGGTTGGGGTTCCCCCAAATGGAGAGGCTTGTATCCTCCAAGTACAGCCATGCCTACAAACAGCAGTGATCCTAGCACTCTCATTTCTGATGTACCTTATGTCGTAACCATGCACCACATTAAACTCTCTCAAGTACTCTCTGAAAACTTGGGGATTGAGAAATTTCATTCCAACTACAAGTTTGGGATCCTTCATCATCCCTTCTTTGTATTCTGGGTATTCAGCATCATCTGATGACTCTTTAAGACTATTCAATTCATCATCATCATCATCAACATCTGAATACCAACCAACATTACCTGGTAGATTAACTTTAGGTGGTGGTCCTTCAGTTCTTCTGTGTGAGGTTTCATAAAAAATGTTATCATTTGGACCCTCTAGGTCTTCATACAACCAACTTTGGTCATCATTTTCCTCTACACTATCCTCAAAAGTCTCAGTATCACTATATTCTTCACTAACTATATAGTCCAAGTCCTCAGAATCATCACTATTAGTTCTCTCTTCATCAACCAAAAATTCAGTCTCACTCTGTGCACCGTCACTCTTATCAGCCTCGTTACCTTCTACAGACTCAGTGTCAGCAATATGTTGTAACCCCTTCTCATGTTATGTATCACTACCCTCACATCCCTTGCCCACATCCTCACTCTCAGCTACCTCTGCACTATCATTTGAGTCATTCCCAATGTCATCAACTATGATGTCAATATCAGACAAGTTTATATCAATAATGTCTGTGTCAGTACCACATATGGCATTACCACCCTGTTTTGTGTCACCGCCACCTATGGCATTACCACCTTGTTCTGCACCATTGGGATCTAACAACAACTCATCATTGCATGACAAAATCATAATAGGATCTACACCCTTCTCTACATAAACTACTTCATAATCCAAACCTTTATAAGCCTCAAGCATTTTCATCACATCAGCATCACTGTACATTGCTTTCAACCCAACGTCTAAATTATAACTAATCCATGTATAGTACATATCTATGTTTGCTTCTTTTCCACCAACTAGGTCATAATAAAGGTTTCTTAACTCAAACATAGACATTTTGTCAAGGTCACAATTAATTATTTCATTCACCCTACCACCCTCATAAACAACACGTGGATGAAAGACAAAATGGCCCCCATGGTGTATTTGAACAATTATGAATTTGTCTGACATTTTTAGCATTCACTCCTAAAGTAGAAAATACTTTCATCAATACATTTTGAGACCACGACCCACGACCCACGACCCACGATAATTTTTTATTTATTTGTAAAAAAATTAATTTAATCTGTGTGGTACATGTAATTAAACACATTATGTTTTATTTATTTGTATATTAAGATAATTTTTTCGAATATCATAATAATTAAATTATAATTATATATATAAAAATAAGTATTTTTTAAATAAAATTCATTATTATAATTAAAATTGAATTAAAGTTTTATATGTAAATAGAAAACAATACGATGATATGATTTTTTTTGAAAAAAATAATTTTTTAGAATATACCACGTAAACAAGAAAAAAACACCATACATATACATACATATATATATATATATATATATATGACATCATTCATTATTAAAAAATTAAAAAGTACAAAAAAATAATTTTTTTTGAGGAGATTGAATTCACAAAATTATAAAGCCACGAGTATTTAAAATTGAACTTGTATAATTTAATATGTAAATAGAAAAAATATGATGATGCCATTTTTTTTGAATAAATAAATTTTCAAAACATACCATATGAGAAAAACACTACTACTACACGTATATGATATGATTCATTATTAATTAAAAATTAAAAAATACAAAAAAATAATTTTCAAAAAATTGAATTGACAAAATTAAAAGCTACGAGGACTTCTTAAATCCCCAATCTTACCTTCCCTCCTGTAACAGTCCACCTGAAAAACTCTCTCTTTCTTGATGCCCTAATTCTTTCAGTGACCAACCTTCGCATATCCTCTCTGCCTATTTTCACAATCTGCACCTATCAAACCATACAAATCTCTTTCTTCATCTATAATCCTCTCGTAAATTCTCTCTCTTCAAGCCTTGATTCACCACACACATCGATCCCTGTGATTCTGTTATGCGTTTTGGCCTTGCCGACTCCTCGGCTTACGGCGGAGCCACGGTGTCGATCGGGAAGCATCGAGGCTCTTATTGAGCGGTTTCAGCGTAAGATTGCAAAACCACATGTGTTTATTTTTGTTTTTAATTTGTAGTTTATTTGTTGATATAATTCGTTTGCAAGTGGTCAATTATTTATGTTTTGTTACTGTAGAGTTTCAGGATATTGCAAAACGATGTGTTTATTTATGTCTTCTTGTATATAGTCTCTAATTGTAGATTATTTTCTTTGTTTTATTGGGGGTCTGTTACTTTAGCGGGAAGATCACAGGGAATTAAGAAATTCATGGCTTTTGCAATAAAAAATTATATTTTTCTTGTATTATCCTAACGTCTGGACATGTAATTTTGGGTTGATCTCAATTATTTTGAATCAAGATATTTGGGTTCTGATCTGATTCCAATTAAAGTTTCATTTTTACCATCTGAGTTCTACTTTTTAAATTACGAACCTGTTTAGTTATGGAAGGTTGTTTGGATTGGTAGAATGGCTTTTAAGGTGGAGTGCCGGGGTTGTATTCTGTCCCGATAAATTAGGAGGTTTGGTTGGACCACTTTGTGGTGTAGGAACATGATGGAACACATCGTCTTAAGGTGAAGCTTTTAGAGATGTGCAACTTGAGCCTGTTATATTTTTGTTTGAAAAATTGCATAATATCATCATTTTTACTGGGACAGAAGATGTGCTGATATGGATGGTCAGTTTTATGGTTTAGCCCCTTTTACCATTTATTGAGAGTTGCTCAGGGTAATGAGTTAATTTTTGAAGGTTTTGATTTTGGAGGTCTTTCATATTTTTGCCTTTTTTTTCTCTTCCTTGTTTCTTCTATTTTCTTTTGGGTTTGGATATGTCTTTTTTAAAGGGTTGATTGGGTGCCCAATTGGTCCAATGGTGTGTTTTGTATATTGTAGCAGCAGTACCAACCACATTATTATTCAAAATTTAATAATTTAACAAGCGACGTGTGATGGAATGATATAGAGTATAGAAGAGAGGAATAATTGTTTGATCCATTGTTGAGAGTTTGTGATGCTGTGTATCGCTTCCTTCTCACATGTTAGCAGCTAAATTCTATTTAATATTTATTATTATGCTTCTTCAGCTGGTGTATCATATACAAATCACATATACAATTTTTTTTGATAAGTAAACATATATTCTTTAAACATTTCTTATTCAGCATTGCAGGGTTGTTCACGTTGTGCTTGATCAGTGGTCGGGGGCCACGTTATGATATCTACACTCAGTAGACAAAACATGTTCAAAATCTCGATGATTGGATGACTATACATTTCTTAAAATACTTGTGGACCAATGATTACAAGAAAAGAAAAATTACTAATTCCATTTATAATTAAATGTTATTGATTTCAATTCTAATGCTAAATTAGAATAAGTATCACAAGTTTTTTTAAATGGTTATTTCATATACACAACACTTCATATATAATTTATTATTTTCTCAGGTGCGACAATGTTCATTCCGAATGTTGTGCCTGGCTTACATTTATCTAGAGTAGACATTATTGAAACTGTTTAACCTCTCTTCATCACGCAGATAATATATTGATTTATTATTTGATGGTATCTGCTATCAAGACCATTTAATTTATGTGTTAAGAGAGTTTGAAGATGGATGTTTGTGGGAGGATTTTGATATTTGGGGAGTCCAATAAAAGGGGAGGCCAAGTTATGAGGATTGCTTCTAAGTTCTCAGTGGTATAACTATATCTGTTTGTGCATCCATTACAGGAAAGGTTTACAAACATGCAATCCTGAAATTTCTGAACGATCATCAAGAGCTTTGCAGGGGGTAACGCCTTCAGGTCTTGCGAGAAATGGATCCCAGTCGCTATGGTCTTCAGCAAGGATGGGAAAATAACAGCGTAATTGTGGTTTCCTTTTTAATAACCTATATCGGATGATATACAAGATTTAGGGCTCATGTGATTGTCCATTTTCCTCTGGCATCTCATCCTTAAAGAACAATGAGAGAAAGCCGTGGGACAGTGAGGATATGGAATGGATTTGCCTACGTCATACCATCATTATTAGTTGCTGACATAGCTTATTCTCTTGAATCCACAGGCTTTGGAAGGGTATGGTGCAGTCCATGAGCCAAACTTCCGGTGAGTGGTGTCTGATACTTGTTACAAGGGTAATTTAGCTGCTCATGGGTAAAGAGCTTATTGAAAATGTCTGTTTACATATTTTTTTTTTATGAAATGTATTGGTGTAAATTGCTCATAACTAAGCAATACATCTATTATTAATTTGTGATGATTGTGCTTTTCTTGCTCATACTACCCTTTTTGTTCTATGTTCTTCATATTTTGTTGTTGTGTCATCGGTTTTTTCTCCTCTTGGGCTCCACCTTATGTATTTTTGGCAGGGTTGGTGGTTCATATGATGATAGGAGGTTTATTGATGAAAGATTCTCAAGGGATAATATCTACTCAAGGAATGCCTTCCATCGAGATATACTGGAGAGGGAGGACTATCCACCTCCTCCACCTGCAGTTGGTATATGGCCTCAAACTAGGAGGAGAAGTTATGAAGAAGATTATTCACTTGAGAGGGACTCTAGGCGGCATGAGAAGCCATACGCTGATTCATATCATGAAATGGATTCTTTCCGTGAAGCTAGCAATTATCATGAAAATGATACATTTAAGGAATATGACAAGTTTCGGGATGGCTATCGCAGTGTTGACAACTACCGTGATCATGGATATGACAAGCCTGCTAGATATGGGGGGCGTGAGCGTGATGATTATGTGTATGATGATTCTGATTACAGATCTCGTCTTTCCCATCAAAGCCGGGACGATAGCCGTGAGAGGGATTATGATTATGGCAGACACAGTTATGATTCTGATTATGATAGAGGCAGTAGGAGAGATAGTAGTTGGAGGAGTCGTGAATCTCGTGAACGAGATCGTGAGAAGAGATGTTTGAGCCGGGAAAGAGACAGGAGTCCACATAGAAGGCATGAGCGTTCTCGGTCTCGAGGACGTGATGATCGGACCAGGTCAAGGTCTCCACGTGGTCGAAGTCATGGTCGGAGTCATCGAGAAGACAGTTATGATGATGATAGGCGTGAGAGGAGTGAGAAGCGAAGGGATCGTGAACGCCTACATGAGCATTACTCTGTGGTATGCTTGGTTGTGTAATGGTGGATATTTCTATACAAAATGTTTCACTGTTGTTAAGTTCAAGGGTTTTAGTGTTGGTGCTGTTTTCTTGCAGGCTCCATCTGCTACAGTTGTTGTGAAGGGTCTCTCACAGAAGACAACTGAGGAAGATTTGTACCAAATTCTTGTACTTTTCTACTCAATCTATGTCATTACTCCATTTGTAAATGCCTGCTGTTTACCTCATTGGCAATATCTCATCTATTTTTACCATCAACAGGCTGAATGGGGACCCCTTCGCCATGTACGCGTGATCAAAGAACGCAATTCGGGCATCTCTCGTGGATTTGCTTTTATTGATTTTCCTTCTGTGGTATCAACTAAGCATATATCATTTCAATACGTGATAGTTTGGTTTTATGAATGGCACTTGTGGGGGCTAATTGTTGTGAAACAGGGAGCTGCATGTGCAATGATGGATAAACTTGGAGATGACGGTCTTGTTGTAGATGGTAGGAAGCTCTTCTTCGAATACAGGTATGTCATATACATTTTAGATGGGGCAATTTTTATGTTTCTGTATGCAATGGGGCAATTTTTTCTTTTTAGAGGATCCATATTGTTTAATAACAACATAGAATCATGTTATACTTTGCATTTGTCTTGTCCAATTACTGAGTTCCAGTGTCACATTTGAGTCGTATGTTGTTACTTTGTCTTTTGGGCATTGTATCCTTCTTTCTTTGTTCTTTAGAAAGATTCTTTATCTTAGATAATGCAGGTGAGACTTGGACCTTAACTTATTTAACTGCCATTATGAACTTTTGTTTGAGAGATTTTTACTGCCAGTTTTGTTTTTCTATGCAACTAAAATTAAATGTTTCACTAGTTCATCTGTAGCTTTAAGCTGTCCCATATTTATTGCAATTTGTAATTCTGTCTGTTGCAGTAGCAAGCCAACTGGGGGGACAGGTGGACCGGATAATGCATTAAAATCTGGTCATGCTAACCATAAAAGTATCACTGTACCGTCTGATTGGATGTGCACAATCTGTGGTTGTGTCAATTTTGCACGGCGAACATCCTGCTTTCAGGTTTGCTCTCTTTTCCACCCCTCTTGTATGGCACTTTCCTGAATGTAGCCTGCTGTTCTCTGTTTCCTTCTCTCTCTCTCTCTCTTTCTCTCTCATCATTTTATTAAAAAGTTGTATCATTTTTGTGCACCTAAAAAGTGGATCATATTTGGTCTTGTGCTTGGTGGCTTTTCTGCATCCTGTTTTATTGTTAGTGTGTGTGTTTTTTTTTATGGATTCATTTTATTGTAGTTTATTCAACGTGGTTACATGTTATTTGATTTGTTTGATTTATTTTTGTTGTTGTTATTGGGAATATATGATATTATAGTGTGTTGTGTGAAAATTGATTTTGATAGTTTTTGTAGAACTAAAAATATAACATTAACGATGTCTTGTCGAATGACCCTGCTGAATGAAATTCTTGGCTAGGCCATTGAGTAGACAGTAGCCTGAGCTTAATCCTTGCGAAGAATTTGAAGCTTCTAAAAGGAGATCTGAATAAGTGGAACGAAGTGGAGTTTGGCATATTAGAGTTTTAGATGGCAAACGTGTTGGAGAGGGCATGGACTATGATAGTATCTCTAGCGAGGAAGTGGATTGGCTAGAGAAAACTTTCACAGAAGAGGAATCTGTTAGCGTCCTTATGAGCTTAATGGGGATAATGCTCTGGGACCTGAAGTTATAATAATGGCTCTCTTTGGGGCGTGGTGAGAGAGAAGACGAGATTGATGACTTTAGCTTTGATTCCAAAAGAAAGGCGATGTGGAGGATATTAGAGACTTTAGACCTAATAGTTCGTTGGGTGGTGCTTTAAGTTAAAAGTTAAACCAATCCATTTGAAAGTGGTTTTGAATGGGGTGGTGTTGGAATGTCAAAATGCTTTTGTGGAGGGTATACACATTTGTGATGTATAGGACTCCTTACGGAGGTGAAAGTTTATCAAAGTTTAACTTTTATAATATGGGCAATATCTTTTTTTTGATGCTTCTATTTATAAAATTGCCATAATCATATATTATATATATGTATGCATGTTTGTATTTGCTATGTATGTTTCACTATGTATACTTGATATCATAGTTGTCAAATCAGGATTCAAATCGTGAATCAAAATGTTCTTTTACCGAATTCCTAATCGAATTGAATCGTGAATCGTAAAGATTCGGTCATTTTAAAAATTGAGATTAAAAAACTTATCTACACACTTAAATATTAAATTTATCTTACAAGTACGAAATATTTAGACTAAACTCAATGAAAATGCTGCTTGGTTTTTTTGTTTTGTGTTATGTTATTTTTAGTGTTTTTATTTTCCATATTTTAATTATTATTTTTTAATTTTTAGATGCACCTAATCTAGGTGTGTACTTAAACGGTAAAATATTTGTGATAGATTCTAAGAAAAAAAAAATTTAATAAATACAAAAATATACTAAATTTTTAGACGTATATAAAAGGTTTTAAAAAAAAAAAAAATTATCAACCATTCTTTAATCTTGATAAAGAGAGTAATTAAAAACTCAAAACTCCAAATTTCAACACCAATAGCACAACGACAACAATAACAGAGGTACTAAAGTAATAAAAAGGCTCAAAGTGGCAAAACTATAAACTATTCAATTCAGTTCTTATATAGCAAACAGTATTATATGGAGTTTGTGGACCAATAGCAGCTCAAAGTCCAAGCATGACATCTCAAAAAAGTTTATTGAAGCTTCAAGATTCAATTAAAGTTGAAGGTGCAAGGACCCAACAGCAAAAGCTACTTCTTTGTAACTAGAGAAAGAGAAAAACATTTTTTTTCTAGGGTTTTGTCATTTGAGAGTTAATAGGCAAACCAAAAGACAATGGGATTATTATATAATAACTCGAAAGGTTTTAGAAGACCTAGTCGATCCATTCTCCAGCAAAATAAAGCAAAGAAAATGAATTAGAAATCAAAGAAATCCATTCGGCTCCAACTGGTTGCGGGTTTACAAGCGATTTCCAGAATCATGTGAGTCTGTGATTCTTATGATTCAGTGATCGATTCAACGATATACGTGCAATTCATTGCCATTTACTATTCTCTCTACCATTTCGTATCATATCAATTTGTATGTGTATTGAACCGAATCGTACGATTCGCGATTCTAACAATAGAGGTTGATATATAAATAAAAACTTAGTTCATCTATACAAATTTGCTTAATATAAAAAAGTTTTGAATTATGAATTGTCAAAAGTGCATCTACATTGGGATTCTTAGAGTAAGTTTTTTGTTGCAGTAGAGGCTATTGTAATTGTAATATATATAAGTATATGTATCAGGACTTTTACATTAAGTTAGTCAATTTTCTTCGCCTCTTTGGGTATTGGGTAATATATTTCTTAAGTTCTATTTAACAATTAATTATGAATTATACTAAGCTGGTGGATTTTCATCCCCTTGTTGGAAGCAGTGTAATGAGCCACGAACAGATGATGCTCCACCCGCAGATATGGCATCATCAAATTCAACAGCAAATTGGAAGAAAGGGGAGGCAGGTTAGTCTTTTTGATGGTTCTTTTGATGGTTTCACCCGTTGTGCATTAGGGTAATGTGGAACAATTTGGTAACTTTGACATTTTGTCAGGTCCTACCCATGTTTTGGTCGTCCGTGGATTGGATGAAAATGCTGATGAAGAAATGCTTCGTTATGAATTTTCCAAACATGCTCCAATTAAGGTAAAATGTGTTGAATTTGTTACTTGAATGTTGTGCTAATTTAATATTTTGAAGTTTTATAAGTTCTAAAATTGCAGGATCTTCGTCTGGTGAGAGACAAATTTACTCATGTTTCAAGGGGGTTTGCTTTTGTACATTTTCATACGGTATGTGTATTTTTGGTTGTTGATTCAGTTGAGCTCAGATATGCACTAATATGTGTATGTATGTAGTTATTATGTTATAGGTGTTGAATAAAATACATGATAAACAGAGATTGGGTTGGAATTTTAACCATTCTGGGACTAACATCAATCAATGCATACTTCGTACTTATTCGATAGCTAAATTCATTCATGTCTATATGGGATCTCTTTGATAATTTAAAAAAAAAAAGAAAAAAATGTGTAAGACATTTAATTATAAAAGTAAGGGTGCCACCCAAACGTTGAAACAAATACCAAATAAAATAAAATCGACAGCCTTTACAATCCTAGATGTACCAAACGAGTAGGGTGCACCATACTAGTATACATCATCAGCTCTATAGTTGCTCTTCAAAATTTTAGAACTTCCTAACAGAAGTGTTTAAATTCCCCAAAACACACTACCACATTTCCAAAAGAAAAAAAAAAACTCATCTTTTACCTTGTGAAGTGGCTCCTTAACTTAACACCCTTCAAAGATCTCCGGCTCCTTAATTTATTAATTTTTTTTTTCAGGTTGAGGATGCTACCAAAGCGCTTGAAGCAACAAACGGGACAACTCTAGAGAAGAACGGGCAGATTCTGCGAGTAGCATATGCAAAAAGCATTCTTGGACCGGGCTCAGGGCCATCAGGATCATCTCAGTCGAGCAGTCTTGCTGCTGCTGCAATCGAGGCTGCAACATTTTCTCAGCAGGTATGCATATATATTTGTTATTTTATTTTTATTCTATGTATAGTGGCCTAGTTCATACAATCATACGGAATTTTTGGGTGTTCAGTTCTTGGTTGTATTTGATCACACAAGTTTAGGGGGGAGGATTTCTTCATTGATAAATGTTGCTGCCAATGAAATGGCAGCTAGAGGATCAGAGAGGGAAGATAATATGGGACTAATCTTGAGAAGGAGTTAATGTAGCTGATGGTTAACTTTAATATAATTTACGGGAAAGTATTCCTTGCAATGGTAACTCACGAAGCAAGCACTCTGAATGCTCATGATCGGCCCGCACATGCACTCGCACACACTCTCTCTCTCTCTATACATATATTTATACCTGGCTGGTCCGCTTTCCTTATTTTCTTGCATTGGTTATATGCAATTAAGCGGCGTTTCTTTGACTAACCTGTTTGAATATATATGTTCCGTACTTTTTGTCCTTTTAGTATGATGCTGTTGGATGGGCACCAAAGGAATATAATCCAGATGATAAACAGTCCACCGGTGGGCAGGTGCAGGGTGGTGGAGAGGTTGCAGGTCCAAAGGATGCCTCTGCTCCACAATCTGGATTTGTATGGGATGAAGCATCTGGCTATTATTACGATGCTTCTTCTGGGTTCTATTATGATGGAAATTCAGGTTATTTATTTGAATGTTGAAGCTGCTTTTTAGTTTTTTTCCCCCCTCATTGTTACTGTAAAAGCTGCATCTTGAATTTTATGTTTGTGCATAATTTAGGAAAATGTTAATTGTGTTGCATCACCTGGGGGCCCATAGGCCCTATGATATCAACATTGATTTTGCAGGGGAAGCTTTGTGACATGTTTTGCTCATGCAGTTGCACTGGCACACTGGCCTGGCGTCCTAATATTTAACAATCTTATTCATTATGCATCAATGGTAAACAAGCATGCAACATGAAGTATAACCCTTATGAATTTTAATGCCATGATCATGTGAAGGATTATTACGATAATGCAATATTTTGGTGACAAAAAGTATGCATTGTGTGAATTGAGGAAAAGTATGCATTTTGATGCTAATATACTGGATGGATAATGTTTTATTTTATTTTTTTTCAATATTTATTTATTTATTTATTGTGTGCCGCAGGTTTATATTATGATGGTAACAATGGGATTTGGTATTCTTTCGATCAACAATCTCAGCAGTATGTGCCCTGCACTGATCAGAATAACAACAAAATAGACGGAAAACAAACTGAATCTTCCAAGGCATCTGATGGTTCTAACAATCGGAAAGTGGTTATTTCTGCACCGGCTGCTACAATAACATCAAATGAGAAGGCTACGTCGTTGCCAGATGCTGTTCAGGCTGCTGCCAGTGCAGCGATAGCTGCGGAGAAGAAAGAAAAGGAGAGGTTGAAAGAGATTAGGCTTGCTTCAAAGAGCAGTATTCTGGCCAACAAGAAGAAAATGAGTAACGTGTTGACAATGTGGAAGCAGAGGAGTCACGAAGGGCAAGCACCTCGTGTGGCAATTGATGACAATCACCCATCTGCTTCAGCTGAAGACAGATCCAATTCTGTTGGAGGGTCCACAAAGAGCAGGTACAAAACAGAGGCATTGACCGTGAAGGAGAATATAACAACCAGTTCTGTTTTTCCCACCACCACTATTGCTTCCCAGCCTGTCAGTTTGGAGGCTGAGGATAGGCCAAGGCCTGTGGTTAACAGCTCAGGGGGCGCTTTAATGGGGGTAATTAGAGGGTCTGGAAGGGGTTTGGTGAAATCAGATGCTTCTTATTCTGGGTCATTAGCCGGAGCTTTGTCCTCTTCACCTGCTGGTTCACACAATGCAGGTTCATACACTGCAGGTTCTTCATCAACACATGCCGATGCACCCACAACTGTGACACCCTTTAGAACAGATGCAACTGCTTTGGGTTCTTACACACCACCCGTGGCTGCTGGAAGCGGCAAGAGGAGGTTTTCTGAGATGCCACTGCAGTCAGCGTCTACTCAACAGCCTCAAACTACCTATAGGGATCGTGCAGCCGAGAGGAGGAGCTTGTATGGTTCGTCATCTTCTATTGGAGATAATGCATCTGACCTTGGCATTGGGAATTCAAGTAAGCCCACTTAACAAATTGTAATACAATGGCTTAACCCTTTGTCATTGTATCATTTTTTTAATGCACCTTTTGGATAAATAAAAATGGCTTGAAACGATTAGAATCTTTGCACTTGGTACTTCTGTTGAATATGCATAGCTGTGAGACATTTGACAAAATTAAAAGTTTGTCTCAAGTGTAGTTATATGAGGCGAGTGGTCGATTGTTTGCTTTATGTTTCTCAATATTTGTATGTAACTTGTGAGAAAATCCCATCTTTTACATATTCCTGAACCTTGAAGATCGAGATTCGGCATTCAAAAGGAGTTTGGTTGATTCAATGCCTTTTCCACCTGGTGTTGGGGGAGGGCGTGGTTCCGGAGAGGCTAACGTACAGAGTTATGAGGTGATTACAGCAGACAAAGCCATTGATGAGAGCAATGTGGGAAACCGGATGCTTCGCAGCATGGGCTGGCAGGAAGGCTTGGTATCATTTTCCACTCTTGCACTAGTTTGCATTTCAAGTTTTGAATATTTGCTAACGATAGGAGCTATTAAAACATCTCTTATAATGTTAATGGTGACTCTCTTCTGCCCCGTGAGTCCAATGGACATTGCCCGGTTGTTTTTTACCTTTTTGGTTACACTCCGTTTGTTTGGACAAAAAGCATTTTTTTTTGCATTTGGTACAACAAAAGACGAAAGTCAACGCAAAAGAAGCCAATTTGGGTGCAAAGTGGAAAATATTTTTCAAACTAAAATTTTACCAATGCCACCACACTACCACTGCCATCATATCTTCGTCCACCATCACCATCACTGTTGCTGTTGCCACCACCATTTCTGCCACTGCCACTGCCACCACCATCACCACCACCATTTTTACGAATGTACATTGGTTTCAAGAACACATACATAAGAAAACATTTTCTCCAGAAAGCATTTTGTAGAAAAAGTTGTGTCTGCTGAAATGAATGGAGCATTAGATTTGTGATATGAGTAGCCTGTGCATATATGCTTTCATCTCTCTGCCTGCGCCAGTCACCTGTTACATTCGGTTTCAGATGACCTAAGGGGTTTTGAAGGTTGAAAGGGCATAATGGTAGCAGTGGGTGTTTCTTTTAATGCTTTATCAGGAGTCTGACATTGCTTTGGTGTGTCATTTTTTTCTTGTTTCCTTTCTGATTTGATGTGCAGGGGCTGGGGAAGGATGGGAGTGGCATGGTAGAGCCCGTGCAAGCACAAGCCATGGAAAAAAGAGCTGGACTGGGGAGTCAGCAAAAGAAGAAGTTGGATCCAAACTTGGAGGTGCAGGCCGGAGACAGTTATCGAACTCTCATTCAGAAGAAGGCCATTGCCAGGTTCAGAGAGATGTCATAGGTTAAGAGGATGGAAGGTGGTTTTGCTAGAGCTTCAGAGTTGGGTGAATAAGTAGTGTTCATGTAGAAAATGCTTTTGGCTTATGAAGCTCCCTCATTATGGGCTGTCTTGTTTTTCATTTTCCTTCTTTGTAAGAATTGTTAGTTTCTAGCTTCAGTAAAAATCCTAATTGTTTTTAACATTTGAACTTTTGTTTCACCTTTTTTTTTTTTTTTTTGCCTTCTGTATGTTTGGATCAAGGACAAGGATTTGTGAAAGGAAAAATAAGAGGAAAGGGAAAAGTGAACATAATTTAGTTTATATTTCATTCAATTTTTTTCCCTCTCCACAAATGTGTTCTTGATTCAAACAGGATTTTATTGTTGAATTTTTCGTTTCCTATTTCCTTTTAACCAATGGTTTTAGTAATTTGTTTTTTTAAAATTATTTTTTTTCATTTTTCGTGAATATAAAAGAAAAAAAAAAAAAATCAATACTAGGCTAGATGGACCTGACAACTTTTATATTAAAAAATTGAATTTTTGTCTTTATTTTTAAATTTTTTTATAGATTAGATCTATTTAAACGGTAAATATTTTGATGTCAATGTTAAAAGATTCACATATAATACCTTAATAGTTATTTAAATAATTAATTTTAAGTGGTTGATTTATAACTTCACTCCATTAAGATTTATAAAGTTTTTCAGACCGTTATGCTCGTTTCGTTTCAAAATTTTATTTTTATTTTTTTTTCACCAAACATAAATATATGATTATTTTTAAATTTTAATTTTTGGTGCTAAACAAATAATTTAAAACAGAGCCAATTTTAACGAGGAAAAAAAAAAAACTATTACATATACAGAGAGGAGAGATCCATGGTTAGTACCTGAGGAAGGCGCCACAGCTAGGTAGGGCCTATATTCTTCCCGCCAAATGCGAAGAGAAAAGCTATGGCCGTTAAATTCAAACTAACCAAGTCCACACTCTGCTTATCTTCACAATCTCTCGAAAAATTCATCAAAACCCAGAAAAACCTCTCCAAACCCCCACCTACACTCTGGTCAGATCGCCACGACGATGAACTTACAACACTCACTGACCCATACAATCTCGGAGTGCGCATGTTAACGCTGAACCACCCCGTCCTGTGCACTTTAGAATCCTCCAGTGTTTCCTTGAAACAATTCAACCAAATCCACACCCAACTCATCGTCTCCAACCTCTTTCAACACCCTCTTGCCTCGAGCCGTGTGGTGAAGAAACTCTGTTCTTCGCCATCGACGGTTTCTCATGCGATTGCTCTGTTTGATCGATTGGAAGAGCCTGATGCATTCGTATGTAACACCATTGTTAGAAGCTTGGTGAATTGGAGTGACCCACATGGGGCTTTCGCTTTCTATTGTCATCAAATGGTTGGGAGATTTGTCTTGCCGAACCATTACACATTTCCGATTTTGGCCAAGGTTTGTGCGGAGATTGGGTCGGTTCGAGAAGGGGAAAAGATTCATGCGCGGATTGTGAAATTTGGGTTTGAGTTGGATTTGTTTGTTCGGAATGCGTTGATTCATATGTACTCTGTGTTTGGAAGAATTAGTGATGCACGGAAGGTGTTTGATTTGAGTTCCGAGTCGGATTTGGTGACTTGGAATTCGATGATTGATGGGTATGTGAAGAACGGGGAAGTGGGTGTTGCACGTGGGGTTTTTGATGAAATGCCTGGGAGAGATGCTTTTAGTTGGAATTCTATGATTGCGGGTTATGTGGCAGTTGGGGATATGGGGGAGGCAAAAGAGTTGTTTGAGAAGATGCCTTTTAGAGATGTTGTCTCTTGGAATTCTTTGATTGATGGGTATGCTAGGATTGGAAATTTTTCAGCTGCTCGAGAGTATTTTGATCAGATGCCCTTTAGAAATGTAGTTTCTTGGAATACCATGTTGGCTCTTTATGCGCGGTCCAAGGATTACAGTGAGTGTTTGAGGTTGTTTGATAGGATGATGGAAGGAGGAGATGCTAAGCTGAATGAGGCTACTCTTGTTAGTGTCCTGACTGCTTGTGCACACTTAGGGAGGCTTGACAGAGGTAAATGGGTTCATAATTACATTAAAAACAATAGGAAGATTGAACCTGATGTGTTACTTTCAACTGCTCTCTTGACAATGTATGCAAAATGTGGGGTTATGGATTTGGCCAGAGATGTCTTCGATGATATGCCCAACAAAAATGTTGTGTCATGGAATTCTATGATTATGGGCTATGGGATGCTTGGGCATGGAGAGAAGGCTCTTGAAATGTTCATGGAGATGGAGAAGAGAGGACTCATGCCAAATGATGCCACTTTTATTTGCATTTTAAGTGTGTGCGCTCATGCAGGAATGGTTTTAGAGGGTTGGTGGTACTTTGACTTGATGTGTCGTGTTTACATGATTGAGCCGAAGGTTGAGCACTATGGTTGCATGGTTGATCTTCTTGGCCGGGCTGGTTTGATGAAGGATTCTGAAGAGCTTATCAAGAAGATGCCCATGGACGCTGGACCTGCTCTATGGGGAGCTTTACTTTCGGCTTGTAGGAGCCACTCAAATCTTGAGCTTGGAGAGATCGTGGCCAAGCGGCTAATCGAGTTGAAACCGGGGGATATTGGTCCATATGTGTTGTTATCAAACATATATGCCGCAGAAGGAAGATGGGATGAAGTAGAAAATGTGAGAAAGATGATGACGAACAGGGGCTTACAAAAGGTGGTTGGGTCTAGCTTGATTGAGTTAGGAGATTTCCGTGGTGAATTTTGTCAGGGAAGTGATTCAGACCATAAGAGGAGCATGTTGTACTCAATGTTGAGTGAGATGGGTGCTCAAATGAAATTGTTATGATGGGTTAGAGAAAGTTTGATATTAGCAAGTCCTAGACTCTTGGAAAAAGTTGATTAAGACTGGTTATTTAAGTTAAAATTTTCAGATAGTGAGGATTGGAGAGAAAATTCTAGCAGGTTGATGACTTTGAATAAATGGCCTGTCAAGGTGGAAAAAAATATAGTTTCAAGGCAGTGAAAGAATACTCTATATGGCAATCATGGTTGGTTTGATTATTGGATTCATGAAAACAAGGCAATCTTGGCTGTTGTCTGAAATAACTTGTTGGCATATCTTTCTTCAATTCTTGAAAACTCCAGGAGACTCTCAAGGATATTTGTCATGTTGTAGATTCTTACTCTTGTGTTCATGAAAATCATGATTACTATATATAAAGGATTTTTTTTCTCCTTTTTTTGAAAAAAAAAAAAAAAGAAAAAAAAAAGAAACCTCTATTAAGTATGTCTTCATGTGTATCTACATTTACATTTTGCTGGAACATCCCAAACTTGACTGTGTCTGTTGGAAACTTGAACTCAAAGATTTTAATCAAACAAAATCCTCGACATACAGCGATTGATGTGTTGAGTCCTCAGGTTTAGTTAGTACTTTGGTAAGGTCCAACATACTTTAGCCATGAATTAATAATTTGAATGTGCAACAGTTCAACTGATTTCTTTTAGATCTATCAAGGTTTCACAATACTGGTGAGGGGCCTAAGAGATGGACATGAATCGGTTTCCATCAATATCTATCACTCATTCTAACTAAATATTTTGAACAAAAAAAGAAACAGTTTTAGTTTAGTATAGCTTGTTACATGTTTTTTTTTAATTATAAATTAAAATTCAAAAGTATTAAATAAGACTAGTCATGTTTTCGATGGAATAAATGTATGACACACACACACACACACAAAAAAAAAAAAAAACTAGAGGGGGTTTTCTTTTTCAATTTAATAAACATTGGTTGTGGTCATAGCTACGAGCCTAGGAGTGTAAAAAGGGCTGAATATTTATGTTCTTGGTCTGCTATAATTATTCTGATTGTTATTAGTACATATTCCTGTAGTAAAGTTCAAGTCATGTCTAAAAATATTTCAATGCAAATTCAAATGTTTATTATGATAATTTTCATATTATTAGTCAACAATACGATGATTATAATTGGTAGCTTGTCAAAGTTTACTTTATTCTAATTTCTAAAGAAAATGATTAGTGAGCGTATGAAAAGAACAACCAATGGAAAGCCACAGGGGTTTATTTCAGTTCTATAATTATGTAATCAATGAACATCAGAGTCTTCCATGTGTTTGACCATTAGTTCACTTGTACTCCTGAGTCATATGTATTTCCAGGTTTCCAATCTTCCGGTATGTTATTAACCGAAATAAACCACGTCTCATCACCATCATCACCGCTAAATAGCATCCTTATAGACAGGGGACCACTTGGGGGAGATGTAGTTGTCCACACTGCTCCATAACTCCTATCCAATAGCTTGCACACAAGATTTTGTGTCTGCAAAATTTTTAAAAAAGTCAATATTGAAATAAAGGTAAGTTGTGTATTCAGGATATGCAATGAAATAGATAGGTTGTTATTAATTTTGTTGTTTTGCTAACGAATGTCTTTTTTGTTGAATTTTTTTTATTTTTGTTTTGGCTTTTAGGTTCTAAATGAAAGACATCTCGGCTCAAATGTTGATAGGATGGGAATTACCTCGCAGAGCTGCACAGCAGTGATATCCTTTATGCCTTGTTGATACCATATGACAAAAGCCAGGTAATTAGGGTAGTTGCTATTCTCATCTATCTTGAAAGTTATATTTTTGCTTGGGTAGCTGCATGCCACACTGAGAGAGAGAGAGAGACAGAAAGTAAATATCATTATCTTGTATGCCTACCTTTGAATTCTTTTAGGCCATGATTAAAAGTAAAAGAGCTGCTTATTATGAATGTGTATTAGTGTAAACTACTTTATGGAATAATGACTTCTTTATATTACTTAATCATGTCGGCGAAATATTTTGTTCTTTTTTCATCAGCAAAAAGTAAACTGTTATAAAAATGAAAAGCAATAGTACAACCAAGAAAACTCCATCAGACACCACCCCCTGGTATCAAAACATCAAAACCAACATGGAGATACCATCTTATTTTGCTGTTATCATAAATAATAATAATAATAAAAATAAATTAAAAAATCCCTATTGGAAGAGGTCATTTGAAAATTGTACTACATGAAAATTATTCTCATGGATATTGGAAATCGTTCTTCCTCTAAATTGTAATGTGGAGTCATTATAGTCTGTTTTTTTTACATAATTTCCCATACAGTTACCTATGGAAATAGTTTAAACAAATATGAAAAATAATTTTTATCTGAAAAGTTTTGGCTTTGGAAATTTTATGCGACAGTGTTATTTTGTTGTTCACAATAATGGAGCTATTGACTTTATATAATATTAGTATGGACATATGAATATTACCGTCTATATTCAATATCAACCACACCAAGGTCTAGAAGAGATGCTGCTGCATTGGTAGTCTGAGCCATCCGACCAAAGGCTCGCCGGCTCAGAATGAAGTCAGTTCGATCACTCGAACCATGGTCAGTTACAACTACAGTCACACCTTTGTCTGAACAATAGTTACTGTTGGTGCACCTGACCTAGTGATCACAAAGAAACTTCTTGATTAATTTAAAAACTATCAGACACAATAAAGCAAAAGCATAAAAATCTTCTAACACAACAAAACAAAATTATAAAACTATCAAATCAAACACCTTTGTTTCTTCTTCTTCTTCTTTTTTATTTATGGGGGGTGGGGGGTGGGGGTGTTATTTTCCTTTAATAATCTCATTATATAATCACCTGGTAGCAAGCACCACAGCCTACACCATCACGATAGAGATCAGATGCTGCTGATACAACCCCACCATTAATTGTTGCTCCGAATGTACCAAAGCCACATCTCCCAGCTGCAATTAAATCAAAGATCAATACAGCTAAAAGGTTTAAATAGCATTATTGGGAGACAAATCAGTATCAATCGCAGTGTACTGTATCGATCGAGAATCGGGTAACAAGGTCATGAAAACTTTAAATCATCAACCTCAAAAAATAGCTTTTATAGCAGCCAAACTGGCCTTATTGATTGTAAACCGTGGTATTGGTTGTGAATTGGATCGTGAATTGGTTATGAACTGATATGTATTGCTAATTGGCCAATACGCATACGATTTTCATTTCCACCGATATATACCAGGATGTATCAGTATCAGGAGGCTAAAAAATCAATACGTATTGGATGCTATTTAAGACCATGATGCAGTTTAGCAGTAAATAAAGAGCAAATTACGTCTATATATATATTAATGCTTTTATGTGTGCATGTTTGTAGAGTTTGAACACTCACTTTCTGTTCCATGTTCATCAGAATTTGGATAGTGAGCTGCTCGAGAATGAGTGAAACAGTCGCTGCACGTTGCTGCTTCCCCTTGAGATTGCAAGAGAAGAAAAGTTGCAAACACGAACGAAAGAGAGAGTTGAGAAAAGGCCATTGTAGAACAAAACAGAGAAGAAACAAAGAGAGTAAAGAAAAAGAAGATTGGCAGTGCATGATTTGAACAAAGGTATGTGCTATTTTATAGTGAGCGTACCAGCTAGTTCATGACCGCCTTGACTTTGCGAACAAAGAGTTGTAGTGTGAAATATTTTTTTTCTAATTAATTACTAACAAACTAAAGGTTTCATCAATACTAATTCATTCGTAGACCATGCTTTTCTCTTTATCGTATTATTATAGTGGCATTTTGTTCATTGAACTTTGACATTTCCTTGGAGAAATTCTCTAGTAATCATTAGCGTTTATTTCAAAAGCATTTTTTGATTGGTACAAGGTGTAAAATGTTTACAACTTGAGTCCATGCTTTGTTGAGTTTGACATACCAGTGGAACCAAAAATTATACAATTTTTATTAGTAACACTCAAATATACAAGATAATTGTACACAACACTTCTCACACTTGTTTGTCTCTCAATGTTGCGCACACATCTTGCTGGTCACTCTAATATCACATCACACCATGCACTCACATCAACCAAACACCTAGACCCTAGGCTGAGTACACACAGCCTTATGACTCTTCTCACTCACACACGGTTTGGTTTCACTCTTACACACAATGAGAACCCAAGTCCTCCTCATATAATTGCTCTCCACCAACACAATAAGTCGATTGTCTAGGTGGTGGTTTGGATATGACTTATTTTTTGACTTTTTTGCTTATTACGAAAAGACGTGCAAAAAAATAAAGAGGTGATATAACTTAAATAAGCCAGTAAGCAGCTTATTTATGTGCTTCCCAAACCAAAATCTTCATTGTTGACAGTGGAGAAACTTCAAGACTAAGATATATACATATATATATATATATATATTAATACAATATTATATTTATATGTTGAGATTTCTAGAATGAGAAGGAACATTCTAGAGAGAGAAAGGAAGTCAGTGATGACTCTCTCTCATGCTATTGGTTTGAAACCTGACTTAGGTCTAATGAGAGAGAGCAATTGGTCTGAAACCAAAAATTTAATTAGTAGTTTAAATGGGATAATTAATAAAGAACGGTTTTGTTTGAGAGAAAAGTATTTGTTGGAGGATCGGTTAGGTGCTTTTGCACTAAAGAATCTCATGGTAGGCATCTGCTGATGTTCCCACTTGCGGTAAAGATCACGACAGGGCTTTGGTTTATATATGGATATTCTATATTCTATTATATAAGGCACACAATTCATAACATATTTTGAAGTTGTGTCATGCATTTTCTCATACCCAAATTACCCCTATGCAACAGTCCAGATTTTTTTTTCTTTAAATAGAGGTTAAATCCATCATCTCTCATCGCGTCTGTGCATAACCTTAAGTTAATTTGGTATTGACACTTTTTTTTTAAAGCTATATACGTTTTTATTGTTTCAAAAAATGTTCAACAAAATCCAAGCATGTTTTGATAGTTTGAAAAACTTACTTTGTCTTAGCGATAAGCATAAAGTTGTGAAATTCATAATTTAAATTTTATATAACCGTTGATGTGCAAACAGACGATATACGTAGAGCACCACAGCAGTTTACCTATGAAAGGTGTAAAGAAAACTCCCTTGTCTTTATAATTAAACAAAGTGCTCCACTACGAGTATAAGTTAAAAAATTTATTTTTGCTTGTCATCTTTGAGGACGGTCTAAAAGCAACTTGGCTGTGTATATTAACTCATGGGCTGCTAGGTAGATGACACGGGGTTAATTCTTCCAGCCTTGTTCAATGTGGAATTAGTCATGAGTAGTGTATCTTTTTCTTGAAAATCCGCCCTTGTTCGATGTGGAGTTGACCACGCTAGCTATATGCTTAACACATGTACATCTGAACGTTGTTTTTGGAAGTTGGGCAGAAGGGGGAAGATAAAAAAGGGCCGTGTTCAGGTTTGGAAGCCATAACCGGTGTAATGAGGGTTTGAACCTTCTTGACATAGGCTTAGTCTGGTATGACTTAGATTGAAAGGGGTAGCCGCCTTTGAGTTACGATCGCATGTGATTAACGAAGGCATTGACCATGTACATGTTGTAGGAGAGGGTTCAAGAAAGTAGTTAGAAAATTCAAAGACCCTTGAAGAACAACTTTGAATTCAGATTCTTCAATAGTCTCAACTCAAGAACACAAGAGTAAAGGAGATGATGGAGACAAAAGATTGGGTGAAGAAGAAGGCAAAATGGCTAGAGATAGAATAATGGCAAGGCTCTCCCATAGATCTCCCACTTTCACTCTCAAGGTTGATAATGGAGAAGGGAAATTAGTTCTTTCCCAAGAGTTAAAAATCTCCAAAATCCATCCCTTGTAAAGCTATGGGTGGGTGCTATTTATAGGCACCTCATGATGTAGGATGGAGCCCATGTGCAAGGCACATGGGGGATATTCTCTCTAACCACCTCGTCCGAGGAGGTGACCTCTCCGAGGAGGTGACTTCTCCGAGGATGAGAAAACCCCGAAGAGGAGATCAATCCCTCGGCGAACCCTTCTTCTTAGCCACACCTAACCAATGATCCCCAATCATCCCAAAGGGTCAGGGGTAGTCCCAGAGGACGTCCTGCCGCAAAATATTGCCGAGTCTCATGGACCTCCCGGGGTCGTGCCACCTCGACCCGGGTATAGGCTAGTTTAACCGAAGAGTGAATTTGTCTCCACTCACCGTCCTCGGGATCGGGTTCTTTGTTCGAACTCCATTACACCCATGGTTCTGGTGCGTAGATCCCGGAAAGCTCCGAGCCCGCAAGTGTTCTGGGACTCATTAACGGAGCGACTTCTAGATTGCGTCTGAATCCGTTCGAAGCCAAGTATTTCGGACCTCTAGGTTCGTGGATCCGAACCCTTTCGAGTCCGAGTGCCTCGGATCTCTAGGCTTGCCTAATACCCTTTCGAGTCCGGGCCCGAGTATGTCTCTAAGTTCGTGGATCCGAACCCTTTCGAGGCTTAGAGCCATTCAGCCTGTTTGATGGCGATAAATCTGGGCCCACCGGTCTTGGACTTGCGATAAATTTGGGCCCATCAACCTTGGATTATTGGGCCTAATTAATTTAGTGGGCTTAAACTTAACTCCTCTTACACATGTAAACTTCTTAGGTAATCCAAATTAGTTTTTAAGGGGTGCATTCTACCTGAGTGGCTTGTATCATTTGGTGTCATAACTGCGTAAGGATCCTCTAGAGTTAATCCTCTAGAGTGATCTCCTAAAGTGGTTAATCCGACGGCTGAAAATCAAACTCACCAAAACGACGTCGTTTTGGTGAGTATTTTGAAAAAAAAAAAAAAAAAAATGTCTCCCAAAGCTCCAAAGCTCTCCCCTGCACATCCCCTGATCTCTTCTTCATCGCCAAGTACTTTTGAGAGAACCAACTGTGGATTAGATGGTGAAGAGTCTTGTTTGGAGTCACTGAATCGTCCCAAAGATCTTGCATCGTTGTGGGGCAAATGAAGTTGGATCTCTCGTAGGTCTGCCCTGTGCAGAGAGTCACAGGATCTAGCGTTGGCTCCAAAGAAATAGGGCAAATGAATGTTGGCTTCAATCATCTTCTTCAGATCCAATTTCTCTCCGGCGGTGGCTCCACCGCCCAAAATCCCATCTTTCATGGCGGCTTCCAGATCTAAAACAAGCCCACCACTGTCCCTCCTCCGACTACAAGGCTGATACATCGGCATTTTCTCTCCGGCGGTGTGGGCAGCAGACGGCGAGGACGAAGGAGGCGACGAATCGTTGAGAATGGGCGGGCGACGACTGGGAGAGCTCCAGCGAGGGAGGCTATGTCGGAGTGGGGTTAAGTTTAGGAAATGGGTCGGTGATAGAAGTGAAACCCAGAACAAACGAAAGAAATTTGAATTTTTTTTATATTTTATTTTCAAAATACTCACTAAAACGACATCGTTTTAGTAAGTTTGATTCTCAGTCGTCGGATTAACCACTTTAGGAGATCACTCTAGAGGATTAACTCTAGAGGATCCTACTCCGTCATAACTAGCTACCATGTAGTATGGGATCAGATGAATGCTGCTTTGCAATTTGAGACACAGATAGGGCGACCTATAAACTGGATAAGCTAGCTACCTATAAAGTGTTGAATACTAATATTTTAATGAAACTGCCAGAAGGGAAAATGTTGTCACTGGGTAACTGTTGATAGAGTAGGTCCCGTAGATATCAGTTGCAAAGTGTGGTGGTATGTTACCATCTCACATCAATCATTAAAAGAGTTTGTTGTGTGTCAACATATTGAAATCTCGATTGATACTATTTGTTTCTTTTGCTAAAAGGGAATTTAGGTCAAGTTTGGAAAGATTAAAAAAGTGTATTTTTTGTCTTTTTAGATTAAAAAATTGAGATTGAAAACATGGATGTTTGGGTTAATTTTTTGACTTTTTATTGAAAAATGTGTAATAAAAAATTGTAAAAATTGATTTGTAGGGAAAAATTTGAATTGGGAGTTGTGTAGCCGTAATTGTTGACTTTTGGTGAATAGTGTTAACTTTTTAACTTTTTAAGTAACTTTTTGACTTTTTGACTTTTTTGAAAGTACCCAAACTTGGCCTTAATTATGATTGATTACAGGCTAAGTGTGAATGAGTAAAAGGTAGACTGATCATTCATGACATGTATTATTAGAGTAATATCATATAAATATAAATTAATATATTTCATACAAAACACTTGACAAAAATGACGTGGCATTGTCATTGTTGTAAATAAAGTCACTTTAATGGTGTTTTGTTTTGAAGTTAAATGTTTTCAATAAATCATATCATTATGTATAAAAATTATATATAATTTTTTTTGTTTGTATAAAGCACTCTTAACTTAATTATTTAATTTCAAGGAGTTTCATTTTAAAGGGACAAGAATAAGGGATTGGCTATTGCTTTTTAGCTTCTTTTTTCTTGCTCTTCTTTTTTTTCCTTCAACTTTTCACTTTTAAATCTTAATAGACTAGAAGTACCTAAATTTTTTTTAAAGTCTATTAAAACTCAAATTTTTTTTGTCATTAGTGATTTTTTTTTTTTTTTCCGTTTACTTTCTACATCCGTCTAGGACTTGAAAAGTAAGAATTTAAAAATTATAAAAAAAATTGATTTTTTTATGACTGTTGCCAAACAAACAACAAGGCGTTATACAATTTGTAATAATTTTTTTTTTTTTGACAGTATAATATTTTATGACATCATTAATAAAGTTCATTTTTTTTTAGGTCCTTCAACAAAGTTCATTGAACCATGTCAGCCATGACATGGAAACCATTTTAGAGTTTTGTACGCAACATCCTCACTCCCTCTAAGTCTGTCAATTTCACCAGTGAAAAGCAGCAAATTACCCATCCTTTTACTGGTGTTTGATGATTATAAGATTTTTTTTTGGGAGTAGACTGGATTATGAACCCTAACCATTAAAAAACAAGATAACCAAATGCCTTTTTATTTTGTTTTATTCTTGAAAAGGGGGAGGGGACCTTTTTTTGAACTGACAAGGAATAGTGGATTGTTATCAAATGCTGCTTTTTTGCATAATGGTAGTACGGTTTTTATCTATCATGTGGTCCTCTTAGAGAGAGAGAGATGCATAGGCAATAGTTCAGAGCTGTGTCTATTTGGAGGTGTTTGTTTGGAGTGATTAAAGTGAAGGGTAAGATTTCATATCTATTGTATGTGATAGTCTGACATTTGGTTAAAAAAATATAAGTTAGATTAATAGTTTAACCGGATTATCAATATCTTATTTATGAAATTATTGTGTCCCATGGGGGTTGTAGGATAAAAAAGGTGGGAGAGCTCCTCCAGATTAGAAGGTTAAAATGACATTTTTGGCTCACAATTTTTTATTTATATTATTTTTAATTATACTTAGTAAAGTAAAATAAAATTTAAAAATCTTAACTAAAAATTGAATTAAATTAATAGTTCGATGAATTATAATTCCCCTTTAAAATTTCAATTTATTCAATTTATTTAATTAAAAATAAAATTAAAAGTTCAATTTATTGAAAAGTTCAAATTGAAATAAAATTTTAAAAAAAAACTCAACTAAAAATTAAAATAAATTTATACAATTTTTATTGATGTTCTATTTATTTAAATTTTTAAAAGTTTTAGTAAAAAAATTAAATAAAATAGGATACACATCGGATTCAATAGAATAATTCAATCTAAACATGTAATCTCATGACTAAATAAACATAGGATTCAATAGAATAGTTCAATTCAGACATCTAATTACATGACTAAATAAACAAAAAATACAAATCAAGTCCAATCAAATAATCTGGGGACAATATATCCCAGCACTAACAGTCCAGTAAATTACAATCCCCTATCCATTCCATTCAAACAAACACATCCTGTGTTTTGGTTTTGAGATTTTAAAAATAATTTTTGAATTTTGAATTTATATTTTTAAATTTTTTTAAATATATCTAATCTAAATCTAGATGTATTTAAAAATTAAATATTTATGAATTTTTTTTAAGAAATCAATAAATATAAAAATGCACTGAAGTTTCTTATTTTTAGTATTTAGTGAATTTTTTAAAGATTTTTTTTATAAATTTTATACTTTTTAAATATATTTAGATTAAGTGAATCTAAAGAGAGAGAAAATTGATTAAAATATTGTAAAGTTCATTAAAAAAATACGAATTGAAAATTGAATTTTTAAAAAAAAAAATCCAAAATCAAACCAAAGTAATTTTTAGTAGATGAACTTTGGGAAATTGTGTGTACAAATAGCAACTCCCTATGGACATGAAAAATTAGTTAAAGGAACAAGAAAAAAGGAAAACAAAATACATACTTTTCCATCAATCATTCAATTACAAGACAGTTTATGTATAAAACAAATTTGAACTTTCTCATAATGCACAATCTTTTACTTTTTACGACAAATAATTTAAGAAAAAATAGTTACCCAAAAATTCAGAGATATTAGACACAATCCAATTTCAAGAAACATACCATATGCAACAATGTTTTTGGCTTTTCAGCATGCAAGCCCGGAAATTATTCTGAGATTGTAAGCTAAAATGTTTGAATAATCTGACAAGGCAAACAATCATAAATCTTCATCAGAATGTACCTCAACAAGAATCTCTATATATGCATAATGCAAATCCATATCTTCATCTAGCCCACAACACGGAATCGATTTCATTCCTGGCCGACTTGTATAACTCCAGCCTCCTCGCACATTGCTGCCTCCGCTCCATTAATGCTGGATCTTCATCGAGTAATTGTGCCAGATGCCGGCCCTACACGATAATCATAACATTAACTCACCAGTAAAATAGATTGTCTACAAAATAAGCCTGTCAACGGATTCGAATATGATCTGATCCAAAAAATCAAAATCTGTTGACAAATATCTGATCTGATAATCCGATAAAATTCAAATTGGATTGATCCAATCATTGCCGGATCGAATTTGGATAAGCCCCATCCAATCTGATTTTCATATTTCAATTTTTGCATGTATATATACGACTATTATATTTAAAAAAACAATGGGCAATAACCAAATAATTTTTTTAAAAAAAAATGATATTCAAATTTAATAAAATATACATAATAAATCGGGCCAGGTCGGTTTCATGTTCGGCTGGGCTCTTATCGGATTCGGCGTACTCGGATCGGGTTTGTATTCAAGTCATTTTAGAATTGGATTCAGATCAGATTATGCAAGATCCGGTCAAAATCCAATATTAGCAGATGAACACTCCACGAATTCAAAAAATAGATGAAATTGGAAGGAAAGATATGCCAAAATTGTAATGTCCACATTGAACCTAATCATCGGATTACCTGTTTTTTTCCTACTTGTGTATAGAAGTGATCGAGTAAAGACTGCTTTGCCTCCCGAATTTGACAAAACACGACAGCCTTCGGAATGGTATTCTTGAGTGTCTCACACACCATCACAACATAAGAGGAAACATTTGCAGCTATCCTCCGGAAGTGATCCTCCGTGTAGCGGTCAACAGAGGGGACAGC